>NC_133218.1:24230709-26630709 GCF_040436345.1 Pagrus major | reverse complement strand
CGGCAGGGTGCTTTTAATTCCAGCACTCTGCCTGTAATCTGAACATCACTCTGTCCTTTGTTTACATCATCGGGGCCTCAGAGGGAGGCTCTCCATTTAATGAGGCCATCAGGTGGGGATGTGGATAAAGACTATTCCTGTAACCACTTAGTTTTTGGAGCAGCTCCACTGTGAATCCATCAGTGATGTTTATCTCTAAATCTGACACAGTTGTCGAGCATGACAAAATAGTTTTGCTGAAGTGAGTTGAGACCGGCACTGAATTGATATTTGCTTTCACCACATGTATCATGAACAGAGCTGCGTTTCTCTCACGTGTTTATTTAAATACACTGTGGATGTAAAAGGTCCGGCCATCGCAGAGCTTATATTGTGTGTTATGTTGTTAGATCGGTGGCATATTGTCCGCTTTGGTCTGTGTACAATTTGTTCAAGTGTCCATGCCATGTAATACCAGAAAGCATTCATTATCCAGGCTGAGACTACTGATTTGGGTACAAAGAGATGCATCAATAGCAATCGGTCGCTGCCAACACAGACTTTACTTTTACCATTTTTGTTTTAACATTTAACAGGATTTGCTCAAATAACTCAGTGTACATTTGGGATTGCCTGACACAAATAACAACATGAACATGATGCTTTTTCCATGTTCCATCACATGTGACTCCACACCGCTGCTGTTATTGGTGCATCCCTCCCATGATGAAAATGAAGGGCTTCTGGTCTGATCTTCACCTCAATGTAAACATAGCATTTTGCATCAGAACTCACTGATATATAGATGTGTATGTAAATGTGTAAATGTTTCATATTGAATGTCTTCCTATTACTGTTCTATTGTGTGTGTATTTTGAAGCATCTTTAAAGCAGAACTGAGAGGTGTGAGAGGGACAAGTTTGCTATGTGATGTGAAAGTTGGAAGATGAATTATGAGCCCAAACTAAAGCACACTTATTGCTGAATTAAATAATCGCGCTTTTCTTCAAGATCATTTAAAATAAGGCTGCTTGTCAAATTGGTAATACTGCTAACTGTGAGCATTTGTCTCAAAGTGATGTTGCAGACTTTTCCCTGAAATATGAACTATGTACCAACATGTGAGCAGTGTTTCTGAAATGAATATATTGGAAACCCCCTGTGCACAACTGTATATGTAAACTGCCTTACTCAAATATGAGATATAATAATAAGAGACATGAAGCACAGATGGAAAAAGGAAAGTGCTTGTTGGTTAAGAAATAAAGTCATTTCAGATGGATGAAAACATGCGGACTGTAGAAGATGATGAAGGCTCATATCTGGGCAAGATAGATAATGTAAAATGCACTTTGGCATTTGATAACTTTTATCAAGAGCGACTTATGATTGTAGCGAACAGACTGAGTCAAAGCAGGTCTAATGCACTTTGAGTGAGAACAAGGAAAGGGGCAGGGTTGCAAGTCACTATAAATATGAAAGCTTCTCCTGTGAATAGCTACTAATTGAAGATGTTTTCAATTCTTTGTTCTGTTGACTTCTCTTTTCTCTCACTGTGGAAAGCCTAATTCACTTCTGTCTTATTTATAACCATTGTAAGGCTGAATTTATTTCAGTGAGTTTTTTTTGGTTTTGTTAATCCTATGCAACCTCTTTTGTGTTGTAACATCTGCAGTCACCTGACTGTGTTCATCTCTACTGTGTGTTTTTTTCCTCTCTTTGCAGTGAATGTTAACCATGTTTGCATGTACAGCTCTAACATACCATTGCATACGTTTAGTTTTTAATGTAACCAATATTTTTGTTAAAACATCGGTTAATAAAGGCATTTGTGATGGAAACCAAACACTCTGTCAGTGCTACGATCAAAAGTGACCATTTCTCCCTAAACATTGAACACAATCTGTTGCACTATTACAGTGTAATCACACCTATCGTTCCTAAATCTCTTATACTCTAGCAAAGCTTCACTGTTTCTACTATGATAACTGACAACATTACTGTGATACACGTGCCTGCAGAGCTGTTCACATGTGTGTCCCCAAGGTGTCAAACCATTAGGTCAGCTGAACATCTCATTATCAAAGGGCTGCAGCCGGTCCCCATTCATGAAGCAGCACACTGCAGTGGGCTGAAGTCATCGCCATTATAGACACGGCTGCAGACATGTCCTTGAATCGATTGCAGTCTGACACCACGCCCCCTTTCCTGTTTATGAAAGGGAGGGGAGGGAGCTTGAAGCAGGAAGAAGTGCAGCAAAGCTGAGCAAAGGCTCAGCAACCAGAATATAAAGGAAATTACATATAAAGCTAATGATAATATAGTATGTTTGACTTTTTTTCTACTTTTGGTTACGACCCCCAGTGTAAAAATGAGTACAGCTATCTGTAGAGAGAGTTAATGCAGCTGTTTGCAATGATGGAATGTAACTATGTACATCTGCTCAAGTACTGTCCTTAAGTACAATTTTGAGGTACTTGCACTTTCCCTTTTTTGATACTAAGTTTATTTGATAAGTGCACTTACTACTTTGCAGACTGCATGCTGCATCAAAGTCAAAGTAACACATTTTTGAGTGAATTAAAAACAAAATTAGTTCATTTTACAAGTAGTCGGTTGACTCACACAGCATGTAGTATCTAAATTTACAGCAGTCTATGTATAATTTACTTTAACATGATTGCCAAAAAGTCACTTTTTAAACATATATGAGTAATTTTAATATCAGATACTTTCAGACTTTTACTATTCATATGGGTCACTTTCGCTTTAACCAAAGTAATATTTTAACATGATATCTTTACTTTTAATCAACTATGCGACTGGGTACTTTTAACAACAGTGAAATCTTCGATAAATTGTAAGTCTACAGTTAATTCAGCGTTAGTTATTGTTTATTTCACTGTTAACAAACATTGAAATGCTTTACAAACTATTTATTAAGCTGTACTTAAACTGTAAAGGTTATAAACATCAGCTGCAACTTTATAATGGCCATCCAAATAATGTTTATAGATTAACTACACAGTGTTTATTAACTATTTACAAATCATTCTAAACATCAGTGGCAACTTAGCAATAAACAGTTGCTTAAAGGTCATATTGATAACATGTTTTTGTAGACAATTCTCTCTTTTTTTTATAATACATCTACATAGCTTGTAGAAATGTGCAGAAAAAAGTATCTCTTTTCCTTAAAAACATTATTATAATTTTGAAGTAATAATTTAGAAAATGTTTGTCGGGTCCAAATTGATTTTTTTGTTTACTTCTGTTTAAGAATGCTGACGGCTAGTGCCAGCTTCTAACAAGGTTTGTGAGCCAAAAGTGTAATGCCGTTGGTAGCACGCAGTATCTGTGTTTTTACATTAGCTTTACCTAGCCAACATTAGCAATGTTAGCTACAACACACTGGCGGTGTTGCGACGTGAATGCAGTGGTAGGGGGAGATGGAATGCCACATTTAGTGGCTGAATATTATCATTATAACTTTACGTTATTTTCTATATGGCTGTTTGAACAGCAAAGACTTAATGTGTAGAGGAATTTTTTTTTAAAGGGGCTCTATATTACAATTTGTAGCAATTTACATGTATTAATCAGTTCTTTATTGGCTATATGTGTGCAGACGGTAAAAAAGAGACCTTCCCTGTCTCTCCCAGTTGCCTATACAAACCTGTGGAGTTGTTTAATGCTGCTGGACTGTGGATTTCTTTATGGAGGACTCGGTCGGATTTTCCGCGATAGTCCAAAGGATGAGACTGAGTACCTCGTCTCAGTGCCACTCTCTCATCGCTAACAGAGATCATCAGTGGCTAATGTTGGTTTAGAAATGGAGTCCGCTAACATGAGCTAACAACCAGTTTCCAGCACAACACAGCAGTTCCATGGAGCCCCTTTAAGATGTGCCAACCACAATAGATCTTAACAATATAAAGCATCCTCATGTCTCAGCATCACATATGGCCATGCATACTCATGCTTACAATATGCATTGGTTCATAACTTATCAGTGGTGTAGTTCAATCACACACTTTCTGTTGTCATGAGAGTTTTTGGTTAGCAAATAGCAAAACACAATTGATTTAAAACCTCTTTATCTGTAAGAATCAATCACAATCGATCTCTTAATAGCATGAGTAATTCTTAGACAGGAAATAATAAGCCAGCTAGCATGCAATTAATCAAAGCCACAGTCTCCAGAGTCCATCAACAAAGCCTCCAACTCTTTCATTAACAGAATTAAATGGCTGATAATGGCACTGTAATTCAATATGTTCTTGAACCTGGAGGTTTTTTGTTTGGAGAGGTGACACAATGACGTGTGCTGCATTTAAAGCTTTGTCCGTGCTCTTTTAGCAAGTGTACGTTTTTCATGTTGTGCATTGGGGGGGCATCTCTGTCAGATTAGGAACATGATCCTGCTTAATCTCCATGTAAACCTGAGGCGATGTTGACTGAGCAGTGACAGCCCACAGTCAGAGGAAGTTGAGTTCAACTTTGCTTACTTTTGGTTGTGTTGAAGGCATCCTGACAGTTTGTAGCTGCTCTGCAGTCAGCATTTCAGCAACCATGTCAGTGTGAATCCATATGGCCAGTCAATGAAAACCTGCTGTGAGATTCCAATTTAATTCTATAATTAGAGCAACCCAGCGGCTCGCTTGAAGTGGAAAAGCAGTTAATTCTCCTGATTTAAGATAAAGAGATTAAAAACGTCTAACGTCAGTAAGTGGTGAAGCAGGAAATTAAGATATGCACAGTTTGATTTGACTGCAGCGGGGCACATTTGTCTTTGACTATGGAAAGATACATTTGATATATATAAATATCAACCACTCATTTTGCAGCAAAATGTACTTTTTAGAATGAGTATGTCATCAATAATACCATCATATATATCAGAAAAGTGCATGTGTTGTCATTGTCTATGTAATTACCAAGCCGCGGTAATCAGGAAGCACTGTCATGCTGGGCTTATATAACTGCTGTGTGCATGTGATGATGACGCTGTGATTGTTCTCTCCCTCCAGCACCTGACATCATGAGACTGCAACCACAGAGCCATTTCCATCCCACCTGCGCAGCATCTTCCCACCTCATCCAAACTGTGGCCTTAGGCTCTAATAACGCGGCCAAGACAATGCACACACAGGTGTCATGATTTCAAGTTTAAATCATTCATGTGAGGCACTCAGGGATATGGTGTGCCATGAGATTAACTCTGACTCAGCAGCAGCTGGGGCTGCCGTGTAGGGTACAGCCATAACCTCGTCTCAGTGAGCAGCACTGGACCTGAATAATGAATTGGCTAAATAATCTTTTGCAGCTTTGGAAAATTCATTGTGTTGTTTCTTCTCACACAAACGAGATGACTTCCATGTTCCTTTGATCACAGCGGTTACTCTTGCATTATTCCTCTTTATATTCACTAAATCACACATCATGTTGCTTTCTCCGAAACCTCTTGTTTAAAGATGAAATTTCTCCCACGTCTCTCAACACATTCTCACTCATACGCACTTATATCCACTGACTCACAGAGAGGAAAAAATCAGGTGTGGCAGGAGTCAGACTGAATCTTTGTCAAACAGTCTGCTCGCTTTCTTTTCTCATCCTCTTTATCACACATTTTATTTTCTCCTTCTCACAAAAGTCTCTCTTTCTTAGTTATTTTATCATTTTCTTTCACTCTTTGTTATCACTGTATCACCTTATTTAGATGCAACTGTGTTCAATTTTTATGAAAGCACATGTGAACCCAAACAAATCACACAATGCATGTGTTTATCATGTGAATATGCCACAAAATGTCTGAAAACCACGTTTTCCGCACGTGCATTTATATCACGTGAAGTGCAGTTTCACATGTTGAAGTCACATGTGCATTTTAATAGTTCACAAAGACTTAGATAGACATCATGAAGTATTGATGGAGGAGGAAGCCCAAGATGCTGCAGGAAGTGCAGCAGAGTGAAAAAATGGCAGGTTTTGCTTTTGTCCCATTCATGTGAAGTACTATTAGGAGGTCAGCTATACTCGTGTACACAGACAGCTCCACTACACAATAAGTTAAACAAAAAGACTGACATATACACATACACAAAGAGCCCAAAAAAGATTATATAATACAGGGGGTTCATCTGTATCTGTGGGAAGCTTTATTTTTGTGTAGCGCTCTCAGAGGAAGTTTCCACTATCTTGAAAATGTCTGTTTAAAGAGAAAGACTGATGACATGTTTCCCCACACACCATATTTAGACATGGTGAAGGAACTCAGTGAGAGAGGCTAAAAAGGAAATACTTTCCTTACAAAACAATGGCCTTGTGCCATAACCGCATACCCTAGAAGCTTCTGTGTGAGAAGCTTCCATAGAGACAAAGAATTGACCCCTACATAATTACTGCTGTACTTCAGTAACACTGAGCTTAAATTATGTTGTTATTTGCTTAATGTTGTTGCAGTGCTTGGAAATGGCACAGAATACATAGATATTTGTATAATAACAGCATATAACAACTGGCGATGCAGTCGCAGCCGGTGTTCACATTCCAACCCAGTGCTACATTATTGCATGAGGACTCATTAGTCGTGGGCAGGACCACACCCATCTTTTCTGCCTTCATTTTTTTAATCTCAACTACACACTCAAGCTGCACTAGAGTAGACAGCAATGATTGGAACTGGGTTACAGTGATCCGTGACTTAAAACAAATGCCGGCCAGTGGTGTAAAGTGGTAGGCCAATGGCCCCATTTCCTACCCCCCCTAGTTCTGGCACCCTTGCTCTGACCACGCCCCCCTAGAACCGCGCACCTGTAAAGTTTTGTGACAGTGTCTTGCATGGTTATGACACTATGGTGCTGACAAAAATGTGTCCACAGACAGAGACAGACATATAAACAACTGCCAAGATACTGAACAACTCTTCTTGTGTCTCCAGGAACCACACACATAAACTCACAAGTTGAAAATATTACCAGCAGACACCATCACATGTGAAAACAATCTCAAAATGTGAACAGGGTCATTCAAAGTGATGAAGCTATCAAGAATTATCACGCTAATCTGCAACTCCCCTAATCTTTACAAAGGCTTATAATGAGTTTGAGCTAAATTGCTGTCCGGCCACAACTTTAGTGTTTTGATTCAATCTCACAGAGTCAGTTTAGTATCTGAAAAGCTAGAAATTTCCTTCAGGAGTTGGTTGAGACCAAAAACAGTGCTAAAAGAGTGTAACGGTTGAACTTACAAGGTGGCCAGAGACACGACTCCAAATGAATGATAATGCTTCTTCGTAATGGCGGGATGTGTAAATAAACATCTGTTTGCCATCAAACAATCATCAACTTCAAAGGTGGTGGTATGTCAATGGTGCGTTTACATCTTGTTTTGCTGTTAATTTTACTCAGGAATACAAAATATCCACCTTTTAATTTGTAGACGATCGAAACTGTATTAATGTTGACTTGTTTAAAACAACAAAATGTAACTTCCTGGAGAAAGATAGTTGAGTGCAGAGTCTCATCTCCAGATCGTCAAATACTGATGTCAGGTCAGAGAGGACATCAGCTTGTCCCCTAAGGAGATCTCTCCCTCCCAGGGAATAGAGTTCAGGTGTGAGGAGTGTGTTGTATACACACTAATGATTTATCATGCTAGCTGACAGACTGTGCTTTCTCATGTTTGGGTTCGGAATTGTTTTATCTTACTGAAAAGCTGTGTGGTCTGACTATGACCCGAACATTGCTGATGGAGGAAGACGGAACACAAAGTGTTATTTTATGTTGTTACAGGATTGTGAAATTCATGTCATCAGTCATCTTCATTGGAGACATTAAGGCTGATTCAGTTGTTCTGCATTCATTGTTCTGTTGCTATTAGCTTTCAGGCAAGCTGGCAAAGCAGTTTCACAAGTTGGATGATTAATAAGTAAATGACATGCAGTAACACCTTAGTTGTATGGTTGAATACTGTTTTATGCAGCTACCATGGATTAAAATGTTAACATTAAATAGCACATTATATTTGCAGTATATTTAAACATAATTTCCCCAAATGCTTGCACAGATCTGGTCATGCTATACAATGGGTAGGCTACTCTGTTACAGATGTTATGTCATATGCAGCAAATGGAAAATGTCAAACATAAGTATCCTGAAAAGTAATAGTCTGGTCCTTTGTGCGTGAGATGTGAATCCAAAGAGCTGTATGGGCGGGCTTCTCTACCATCAATAACTGATTAGTATGCTGCTGATCTCCTTCTAGACCTCCCAGGTCTACCAGACCTTGCTTATGTAATAAAACAGCAAAGTTGTGTTTCATATGAGCACAGCTTGAGTCATTGCACCAGAGAATATTGCTCTGAATAAAACAAAAGGTACATTTCCTTCCTCATTTTAAAGTGTTGCCCCTTTTTTTTCTTTCATTCTCCACTGTTTTCATTTTCTCTTATCACCACGCTCAAGTTATTTTATGTAATTCAGTTTCCAACCTGCTCCTCATCCCATGCATTTGCTGGTGCCCTCCAGTAAATCAAATGTTTCCTTCTCCATTCTGTTCATTAGTCTCCCCTCCTTCTTCCTCCGTCTACACTTGTTTCACTGTCCTTCATTCTCATTCTCTTTATCTGGTATTCAAATAACGCAATGAGCTTTCAGACCACTGCAGACACAGTAAATTTCCTGCACTGGCACCAGGGAACAACTCTGGGTCTGAGGCAAACTCATAAATAATCTACTGATCGAGACTGTTTCCATTCTTTCATCAGCTCTGCGTCGTATCAGTCTGACCTTAGATGGATAAACAGCAAGCATCACGATGACAAACAGTTTGAAAGACCAACTTGGTAGGCACTTATATAAAAGCACACATCAGCGTGCACACAGACACAGACACACACACACACACACACACACACACACACACTGAAGGACCATGTGGTGAGAGGAGATAATCAGCGGAACATTAAGCATCATCGCTTCCCCACTGACAGGTCTGACACTCTAAAAATGGCCTGTCAGTCAGGTCAAGCTGGGTAACTTATTGAGGATTTTGGAAGGATTTACTCCTCGCAGCTAGAATTGGTGGCAAATGCAAGTTTGACACAGTGCCCATAAGACTTTTAAAAAAACATATGTAAGCCACAGGGGTATAAAGAGTAATCAGTTTAAGGATATAACTAATTAATTGTAACGGAATGTAACTAAGTACATTTACTCAAGAACTGTTACTAAGTACAAGTTTGAGATACTTTTACTATACTGATACTTCTCAGATTACAAACTGCATCAGAGCCAAAGTAATGGATTATCATATCAATTTATTATTTTGGCAAATCAGATTAAAACAAAATGATTCTGATAATCTGAAAAATATTGGGGTTCAATAATCATCCAGGGTAATAATCAGTCAACCTATAGCATACAGTACATACATGCATGTACTGTAATTTTAACTTTTGATACTTAAGCTACTGTATTATCAGATTATTTTAAGACTTTTACTCAAGTACTATTTGTTTGGGTTAAAGTAATATTTTAACATGACATCTTCACTTTTACTCAAGTAAGACTTTAGGATACTTTTTACTACACTGTGCATTAATGATAAAAGTATATACGTTACATTACATCAAAAAGTATGTGGACTAAAGTAGGTGGGCACCAAAAAAATATTTCCAGTATAAAATTGCTCAAAAACCATATTAATATGCTGCTATAAGAACATCTTGGGAAGCTCTCCCACAATCTGGCTGCAGGAGTTTGCTCCTGTTCACAGCACTGATCTTAAACAATGAAGCATTCAATTCATTCCAAAGGTGTCGGGTGGGGTTCTGTGCAAACTCAGAAAACTATTTCTTTATGTATCCTGTTTTGCTCACAGTGGCATTTTCATGTTAAAACAGGACAGGACCTGGAATCTAAGGGGCAAAACCATGAGAAAAATCCCCCTGACTAAAAATACACAAAAGTATGTAAATTGGGGACAGGCTGTGTTTGGATTTTTATTAGATAACGTAAACAAGGAGGAGGAAGATGCTTCTTAGATTTAAGAAGCCGGAAAATATAAGTGGAAAGGAGCCAAGAGGTGTGGCTGAGACGAGGCGGAGAGTGATTGCAGTAGTCTTGAGTGAAATTTTAGTTGAGCTGTATCCTGGTTTGTCGGGCATGACATTTTTAAGGCAGTGGTAGCTGCCCCCAATGCATGCTGGGACACTCTGTTCCCTGGGACTGTGGGTGAAACCTTTTAGTTAGATGAGCAATCTGGTTCACAAGTCATAAAAATGTGTGTGTGTTTGTGTGTGTGTGTTTGTAAGTCAATAAGGGTGCGTCACCCTTATTGATACTCAACAAGGCAAGGCAAGTTTATTTGTATAGCAGAATTCAGACACAAGGCAACTCAAAGTGCTTTGAACTGCATTTAAAACACATTAAAAACAAGTAGGAAGACATCAAGAAACAAAACATTAAAACAAGTTAAGAAAATAAGCTAAAATAGAATAGGTTTAAAAGAGACAAGACTAAAGAATAAAAGTCACAATGCAGTTCAAAGCCTTGAAATTGCTTCATAGCAAACAAAAAGGTCTTCAGCCTTGATTTAAAAGAGGTGAGGGTTGGCGCAGACCTGTAGTTTCTGGGAGTTTGTTCCAGATATGTGGTGCATAATAACTGAACACTACTTCTCCATGTTTAGTTTTGACTCTAGGGACTGGAAGCAGATTTGCACCTGACAACCTCAGAGGTCTGGATGGTTCATAACGTAGCAGCAGATCAGAAATGTATTTTGGCCTGAAACCATTTGGTGCCTTACCTTAAACCAACAGTAGGATTTTTAAATCTATTCTTTGACAAATAGGAAGCCAGTGTAAAGATCTGAGAATTGGAGTGATTTGATCAACTTTTTTGGTTCTTGTTAGGACTCAAGAAGCAGCGCTCTGAATCAGCTGCAGCTGTCTGATGGATTTTTTAGAGAGTCCTGTAAAGACACCGTTACAGTAGTCGAGTCTGCTGAAGATAAATGCATGGACAAGTTTTTCCAAATCCAGCCGAGACATAATTCCTTTTATCTTGGATATATTCTTAAGGTGATAGTGGGCTGACTTTGTAATCGTCTTAGTGTGGCTGCTGAAATTCAGGTCTGAGTCCATGATTACACAGAGGTTTCTGGCTTGGTTTGTAGTTTTCAACATTACAGATTGAAGCTGAGTAGAAACTGTTGGTCTTTCTTCCTTGGCTCCAAAAACAATTATTTCAGTCTTATCTTTGTTTTACTGAAGAAAACTCTGACACATCCAATCATTGATTTGTTCAACGCATCTACTCACCATTTGTATGGTATTATAGTCCCTTGGTGATATGGTTATGTAAATGTGTGTATCGTCTGCATATTTTGTTGTTTTCCATTATCTGAGCTAGAGGAAGCATGTAAATGTTGAATTGTAGAGGCCCCAGAATGGAGCCCTGGGGTACTCCGCTTGTCATTTTCATCTGCTCAGACGTGTAATCAACTATAGACACAAAGTAGTCTTTATCATTTAGATAGGATTTAAACCAATGTAGTGCTGTACCACAGAGTTCCATCCAGTTTTCCAGTCGGTCCAGTGGTATATTGTGGTCGTGTCAAATGCAGCACTGAGATCCAGTAATACTAAGGCTGAAATTTTGCCACTGTCTGAGTTTAAATGAATGTCATTGAGGACCTTGACAAGAGCGGTCTCAGGGCTGTGATGTGGTCGAAATCCTGATTGGAAGACATCAAAACAGCCATTTATTATTAGGTAATTGTTTAGCTGTTGAAAAACAGCTTTTTCAATGATTTTACTTAAAATTGGGAGGTTTGATATGGGCCTATAATTATTCATTACTGATATGTCTAGATTGTTCTTCTTCAGGAGTGGTTAATGACTGCAGTTTTCATGGCTTGGGGGAAGACGCCTGAGAGAAGAGACATGTTGACAATCTGTAGCAGATCTGGAGTCATGCAGTCTGAAACTTTTTTGAAGAACTCTGCTGGTAATATATCAAGGCAACACGAGGAAGATTTCAAACGTCGTATTATGTCTTGCAGGTTTTTGTCATTGATTGGATCAAATTGTGTCATGGTATTAGAGTTGGTTTTAGGTGGACACATGGACAACACACCTCCTGGACCTGGTATGGTGGCACTGACCCCTTGTCTAATTTTCTGAATTTTGGCAGTGAAGAAGGATGCAAATTCATTACAGGCCCTGGTAGATAGATGTTCAGAGGCTACTGGCACAGGAGGGTTTGTTAGCCTGTTTGCAGTAGCAAACAGGGCATATGCATTATTATTGTTTTTGGTGATAATGTCATCATGTGATAATAACTAAAAAAGGATGTATGAGTGTCTCTCCAATGTGTCTGTAATAGGAGCCACAGATGCCAGCCTGTCACTGTGCCTGTATATGCACAGTGGGGCGACTTAACACCCCATCTCTCCATCCTCACCATTTTCATCCCTGCAGGGGTGTCATGCCACTTTGTCACAGGAAATGACATCACTGACCCGCACCCACCCTCATTTCCAAATAAAACCCCTGTCTGGTGTTTAGGAGCAGGAGCAGGCGCGTGAGTGATTCAGCAAAACGTGACTGCTGTCAGAACAAATATTTGTTAGCTTGTTAGGGGACATCTCTCGCTGCAGATGGGGGCTGGAGATTTCAGGCATAAAGCAGCAGCCATGCATGAGGATGAAAACACTGCGAGTTTATGCACACACATCTGTTTGCATGAGAGAATGTTGAGTGTATATTTAGTTTGTCCTCTCTCTATGTGTGTCCCTTATGGTAACCTGAAACGTATCCTTTTCAACCCGGTGGCTGCATCTCTGTCAGGCCTGTTGCCTTGAGGTGCAGAACACTCACAACAGGTCTCATGAAATAATTATGTTGCTGCACTCTCACACACCTCTCCGTGTGTCTGGCTTCTACCCCAAAGCACTCTCTCCTGTCTCTCAGACTGTCTCTTACAGACCGTGGCAGGTCACATGGAGTGAATGTGTGACTGGATGTGCTGTAGTTTTCCTTTGCCAGTGACCCTTAGCTCAGCTGCTGATACACGCTATGAGCACCCACCCATCCACTCATGTACACATATGAGTGTACTTTGCTGTAGTTCCTATGTATATGTACATTTCCAGTATTAGTGTGTTTCAAATCTGGTCCATTAGCTTAAACGGGCTACGTCAATAACATCCAATAAAATCACTTTTTCAGTTTTAATAAAAAAAACATTTTGCTTTACATATTTTTGTATCTTACAATCACTGAACCATTAATATAAATATGTTTGTTTATTGTACTTTATTTTATTTTTCATTTTCGCACCATTGCTGTCTTTGTAATAAGTCCTGATGCAGCCTCATTAGATTCTTAAAAGTCATAGAAATAACATTATTATGACGATGTTGCTGATCATATAACTCTCCAGAGGGCCAGTCTTTCTTTAACTTGAACAGCTGAACTAGAAATGACACTGTAGTTCTGGGTACGCTCCACTAGTCTTGCGTGTGCTGCAGATGGGGTAAGCACATGTACCACGTGTAGGAGAAAGTGTATCTGTGAGATGATGCACTGATACACTTCATGCATGTGTGCACTGAGACTCTGCATATGGTGATTTTACTCTTGAGGTTCAGAACTCACTCTCTGCTGCCCTCTTGTGTGCAAACATGTTAAAATAATATTATCCTTCTACACAGTATAACTGGCATTACTGTGTACTGTGTTGTAAGTGTTGCAGAGGAACATCCAGGCTCAGAATTCATCAGCACACTCACTTACATTCATGTAAATCCTTGAGTATTGACGACTGACAACCTTATTGCTAACAACAGTCTTTAATCCTACATTGCTGTTGATATTACAAAAGCCACATTTGCTGCCCAAAACAACATACCCATCACACACACACACACACACACACACACACACACACACACACACACACTGACACATATACACACACATGGTCAAATCCTTTTAAAATGCTGTAAATCCTTGGTCCAAGTCAGGTTAATGAATGAGGCTTTGTCGGTACCCCATCTGAAGGCCTGTGTTCTTGCTCACAGTCCTCTAAATGTGGCTCATCTGCCCGGACGCTCCACAGGTTAGCAGATTACAGAGAACAAAGCCCAGAATATGAGCCTGCTGGCAGTAGAGCGACTGGCCCTGTCTCTGGGGTCCAGTCATCAGAAACAGCATCACTGCCTCCATCTGTCTGGAGGAGAGCACCCTCCCTCCCCTCTCACCACCTCATCCTGCCCCCCTTCTCTTCTCTACTCTGTGTGTGTGTGTGTGTGTGTGTGTGTGTGTGTGTGTGTGCTGTGTGTGTCACAATGACCATTATCACCATCAAGTGCAGGTAAATCCCACTAATACTCTCAGAACTTTGCTCTTGTGTATAGCATTTACTTAGATTTTTTCTTTTTCATGTTCCTGTATGTTAAATTCACATCAATCTCCTGTGCTAATCTCTCTCTTGCTCTCCCTCTCTCTCATTTGCTTCATCTCGACTGTTGCCATGGTGACCTACTTCATTGTAGGTGAGACCCCCAATCTTTCCAATCTTGTGTCAGGTGAACATATAGGCCACGGTCACACCAGCAGATGGACCGCGCTCTTCTGATTTCAAAGAGCAGCATAGATGTTAATAGAAACAGCAAAGTTGGAAAATCTCTGCTAATTCATCGCAGCAGCTGTTAAACACAACTGACACTTCCGTGCCATGAGGAAGAGGTTTTGGCAGGAGATGAGTGGAGGGCTTATGATTTTGGCGGCGCTGTGTGAGTGTGTGAGAGAGGATAGAGCGGGGCTCTTAAGTGTCCTCCTCTTGGTGTTGTTTCAGCTGGGCAGCCTCAGGGACAGCAGGGAGAGATCCAGAGGGAAGGATTTCAACAATGCACACAACTGAAAGACAGACAGACAGACCAAATGAGCTTTTTTGTGAATATTTTTATTTCCATTTTTTTTGTTTAGAGCAACATTATGTCACTTTTTTATCTTAAAATAACAGTTCTTAAATCATGTTGATGCTACAGTGTCTTGTAATAGGGTGAATGGTGTCTCTGTCTCAGCCACTCTGCCCCCCATCACTTGTTACACAAAATACACACATACTGTAAACTCACATAAACTCTATATCAATACAAACTAAAACAAGAACTAGTAGTAGATAGTCAATTAACAATGCAACTTGAATTAATATATAAATACTAAATACAAAATAATGAGAGGCAGCGTTCACATGAGGAAAGCTATATCAATTCTGATAACATTTGTATATAAAATCTAATACAGGCATTTGCATGGTGTCCATATAGGTCAAATAGGGTTGACAAATGCTCAGATAGAATTTTTTAAGCACATCTTTTTGAGTGGAATGCAGCCATTCATTTCCAAAAAAACATCTATCTATGAGGAGTTGGGAAACAGACCTTCATGTCATTGATATACACTTCCTGGCAAAACATGAAGCTATCTCTAAAACCCCTTTTGAAAGTTTCTTTAATGTGCACTAAAATTCTCCAGATACAGACTCTTTGTAAAAGTGTGGATATTAAACCATAAATTACTGTATGTTTTAAATGCCAAGATATATCCCTCCTTCATCATAATCATCATCAGACACTGACCTCATTCAAATTTGACTGACTGAGAAAAGGGTAACGTCTGCGTGTCCTGTCTCTGTATCAGCAGTCTTCAGAAGTAGCACAGTGCATACATGTTTGTGTGGATAACAATCCCCAGAGGTCTTCATGTGAGCATATTGTATTTGATACACACCAACGAGAAAGAAACAGCTGCTGTGACTTGGTGTTATTATGACTTAGGTCATACAGTTGCAGCATGCCAATAGCAGTTGTTACTTTTCATATTTAATGGCTATGACTGGGCTGCTTATTATTGATGTATTTATTCAATGGAAACAAAATGATGATGATGTTTGTAACATTCGTGTAATTTTACAATTTGTAGGCTGTCTAGTTGAAATGATTTGTTTCCAGTTTCCATGGCAGTAGAGCTTATTTAGTCATTTCAACAGAGCAAAATGATGTTTCACTTTCTTGTTGTGACACATCAGTTGAGTGTATTCGTAAAAACCGGTGTGTAATTTGCGCTTGCTGAGGGCAAAAAGTGCTCCACACTTACGAAAGATTGATTACAACACAGTGTAAACTATATAATACATATTTATCTACAGTGGGTGACTGCATATGCCATCAGCCTTTGGATTACAACAGCTGTAGTGTCTGTGTGTGTGTGTGTGTGTGTGTGTGTGTGTGTGTATCTGTTTGTACTATTACCAGCAGATAGGGTCAGAAATATTGATTCCTCTCCTGAGAACCTACCGAGGCGTAAGAATGGCACAGGTCTGTTTTCAAGGCATGTCCTTCATCAGAAAAAACACTGAGTGGTGTTATATGTCTAAAACCAATTTGTGAAAATGAGTGCAAGTAAACAAGAGTTGCTTCCCGCCTCTATAGCTGCTGAGAGGCCAAATAAAGGGTGCAATTTTCCACTGTGACTGAGTTAGACTGAAGCATCTTTAATGTTATTAGTAACACCTGTGATTTTCCTGCGATGACAAGTCAAAATAGTGTCTGTGAAAATGGACTACCTCATATCCTGCCATCTGACCGCAGCCTGCACCATGGCCGTGTTCCTCTGACTGCTGTGGAGCTCATTTTATTTTATAAAATGTATTTGTCAGGAGCCACGTTCAAAAAACATTAATCTCCTGGAACAAGATTGGCTGAAGTCTCTCTGTCCTGATGTTGGAAGCTGACAAAGGGCCTGAGGTCCGGTTCTTATCAGCCTTACGCTGTCTGCTCTGTGATTTGTTAAATGTTATACAGATGGAGAGAAAGGACAAAAAGAATATCATCCCTTTTGGCATGATTTTGACTTTTGAAAGTGCATGTTTCATAGCAGCTGTTCAGGTGTTTGTTTCATTCCTTGCAAATGTTGACTGTATATTTTACATTATATCATAATATTCTGGTCAGAGCTCCCTTCCTAAAACTGGCTGCAAAAGAGCTTTATGAGTAACAACAATTCTCTCTGATCTCTTTCTGAATTTCTGAAAACTGTGGAGCAAAAGACAATATAGTGAGTATAGGTTGTCAAAGCTGAGAAGAATGAAAGAGGGAAACAATATAAATGGTATTGAGTTTCACAAAAATGAAACGCATGTTACCCGTGCATAATAATATATGCAATAAAAAGGTGACATTGCTGTAAAGGATGTCATATGCCTTTGCGTTCAATTAATGTATGTCTTTTGAATAGCATGTAGCACAAGTACAAAGTTGCAACAAATACATCAGTGATAAAACAAATTTCGAAATCTGCATATGCAAACTTGCAGTACGAATGTGCACAGCGGCATGTTTCAAGCTGTCTTTTCATTTGCAATGGTGATATTAGCTACAATTAAATGCAAATGTATCACTTTGGGATAACCATCAGTAATATATATATATATATATATATATATATATATATATATATATATATATATATATATATATATATATATATATATATATATATACATATATTTTTTTTTTTTTAAAAAAAAGGTAAACCTATAGTAGAGTAAAAACTGTGGATTAAAACCTTTATTAATTGTTTTGCTATAAGAGTTGCAACACAATCCCACGACATCCATGAATCCAGCTACACTGAGCTGATCACACTGTTTGACTGATATTTGTACTGGAAAATTCCTTTAAAAAACAAAACCTCCCCTTCATTACATTGTGTAACTGTGAACTGGTAAGAACAGTTAGCAGTTGATTTTTTTCGGCCTCAGGATGGCAGCAGAGTGACGTGGTTAGGCAGTGAGCGTGGGGAGACTTAACAAGGAAATAAATTGTAACCTCATCCTCCGAGCCTTTGAGGAGTCTGGTAAAATTGCTGTATAAAAACACTGGCGTTGGCTTCCCCTACCCTCTCTCTCCGGCTCTCTTTCTCTCTCTGTCTTGAGGGGAGGGATTGTAAGGACTGCTCCCTATTAACAAGAGTCTGTGAGAGAAATGTGTTGAAGCGAGGCCAGCGCAGCTCTCAATCTGAAGAATGTGTTGGCATATACAAGGGGCGCCACTCAAATGGAACTTTAATTCATTTACACAAAAGCCAGAACAATCGTAAAAACAGACCTCACCGCCGAGAGCTAACGATTTAGGTAATAAAGGCTGGAACATAACTTCCTTTAACCTGAGAATTAGCCCTTTTATAGCACTTTTCTTGTAATATCTTTTTCACATTGAATGAGAGGATAGCACGTCTTTCTGTGAGTGTGTGTGTGTGTGTGTGTGTGTGCCTGTTGTGTGTGTCAGATGGCAGAGGTGGGCTGTGAATGAGCCTTTGATGTAGCCTGCCAAGTTTCCCCTGTGGACAGCAGCTGTTATGATAAACACACTGTCTAGTAGCAACAGATCCTCCCAAGATGGTTCCCCACCCCTCCTCTTCACTCTCCTCTCCTACTTTCCCTCTCTTTTCTCCCAAGGCGGTGTTTAATGGAAGGGAAATGAAAACAATAGGCTCTGCCAGTCTGCAGGCCAGCAACAGCTCTGCCAACTTGACAGTAAGTCAGAGAGACTTGAGAGAAAGACTGCGATGTACCGAACACAGTCCAGACAGCGTTTTTTTCTAAAGGTGTTTCCACATGGGGCTGACTTAGGGAGATTGATTGTGCATGACCATCTATATTATCTATCCATCCAACCCGGAGAGCAGAGAGATGAGGCCTTACCATGCTGGATGTGCCGTTGATGGAAAACGACTTTTATCTTTTGCGTTAGCTGCCCTTTAATGTGAGCCAGCGTTTCACCGCAGAGGTCACAAAACTCAGTGGAAACGCTTAAATTTCCATTAGCTGGTCTATTTTTGTGTAGTTTTCCAGTCTAAAATACATTTTTCTTTCTGGCTCACTCTGACCTGTGACCACTCTGACACAAAGGGAAATACTAGATGCTGATGACCAAAAAAAGATTTTAGAACTAGTGCTGGGATTTCGCTCACACCAAATAGGGACTTTTTACCCCCAAAAAAGTCTTGGATGCTTTTATTTAGTTGGTAAATGCATTAGGTATGACAGTATGGGCTGCAGTTAATGGATTTGCTTATAAGATATTATAAAAGATTTTCAATTCTATTATTTTAAAGACTTTTGCTCAAATTCTAATAGTTTATTAAAACATTGACCAATAACAGCCACTAAAATCTACTATTATAACTCAACTTCTCTGAACATATCCATTACAAAGTTTGCCTGAAGTTCCTACTCCGATGTATGAGGAATTATTATTATTATATATTATTTTTGTCACAAAGAGCAGTCTATAAGTTTGAAAAGACATCATTCCTCTAGATCATGTGAGCCCTTTAATTCAAATTCTGTTTTTTCAGTATCTTTTTTTTTAATCAAAAGCGCTAATCTGATATTTGTCATCCAAAACCAGGTAAAAATGGTTCAAAATTGAACTGTTCTATGGAAATTTTTTTAAAGGAGACATATTATGCTAATTTTCAGGTTCATAATTTTAATTTGGGGCAATGCTAGAACAGGTTTATATGCTTTAGTGCTCAAAAAACTCTTTAGTCTCTTTAAGAACGGCCTCCTCAGTACAAAGTCTGCTCTGATTGGTCAGCTTACACACACCTGAGCCAGCACCGCTAACAACAACAGAGCAGCTGTGCAAAGCATAATAGGTCTCCTTTAAATTGCATTTCACATTTTGATGACTTTCCATAATTTAAAAAGGTATTGAAAAAAGGTTTGTCAAAAATATAATCTGTGCCAAAAACAACTACATAAACCATAAAAAATGTAAAGAATATCACAATTAAAACTTGTTTTAGAGTTTCAAGTGTTTATTTTCTCCTCCAGAGTTTAGGGTTGATGACACGTTCAGGTGGTACACCCAGAGTACACCCACACAAGGAACGCTAAGAAATTAGTCAATGCTGTATTTTACTAATTCTCAGCCGCCCAGGTTTACTCATCAAAGTCCTGTCAGTTCTTGTTAAATGATGTCATTCAGCTTTTGGTTTCCATGATCTTTGGCTCTCCACAGTCATGCCCACGTTGTTAAGTGATGGTAGAGGAAGGGTTAGTGGACACACACGCACACACACGCACACACACTGTGGTCACGACAGGCCCAGACCACAGGCACCCATGTGGAACCAGTCAGTGAACAGACCTTTATTCCTGCACTGAGCTGCTCTATGAGTAAACTAACTCACTCAAACTTTGTGTGTCAATTCTCTGTTCTTGCTCATCTGTACTGGCAGCTGTATAACCACAAAAAGCCATTCACATACAATAAACATGTCTCACTAGGATGCTTTTGTCCTGTTTGCATGCTTTTACCTGGAGGGGTTATGTTTGTCTGCTCTGTGACCTCAGGGTGAACTCTGTCAGGTTGGCCTGTTGCCCAGCGAGGGACGTGCAGCCCATTTGGCCCTTCAGTACCTGTCCGACACACTGATTGGGTTACTGAGTGTGTGTCGGAGTAAACAGGTACTTCCCCCGGAGCCCTAGCACAGCAGGCGTGTGCAGAGGTGCACAAAGATCCTTTTACATTTTCCACTCTCCTGGAAGCACAAGCCCCAGGCGCCCCGTGCGCACTTATGCATGCATGCATACATGCGTGTGTTACTTTGAGTGTGTGTTGTGTATCTTGGTTGTTGGAGGGGAACTGGAAGAGGACTCATCCGGCTGATTTTTTCCAGAACGAACACCTCTCAGCCTCAATCCCGATCACTCCTTGTGTGTTTAAGAATGTATGAGGTGTGATTAGAGTGGTTAACTCGATAAAGACTTATCTTTCCCCTGCTAAGCTATCCCACGCAAGCTAAATGTATCTTAGCTGGATATCGTGTTGCTTCCCCACTCCAGCTCTCTCTCCTCTGTCCAATACCCCTCAACACACACTCCAATGCACACACAACATTAAATCCCCCCTCCAGGCATCAGTCAGCGAGCCAATCCATCATGGGAAGTTTGTGCTGATGAGAAGACTAGGAAAAAAGAGCGGTAGGTTGGAGAAAGAGAGGGACAGGAGTGGGGTTAGTTAGAGAGGGAGAAGAAGGGAAGGGGAGAAGATGTGGAGCACCGAATCATGGTGATGGATGAGGGAGGGGATGCTGGGTGAAGGCTACTCTCCCCTCTGAATCCCACGTGAATGTGAACTCAAGCAGGAAAAACTTGGGACGCCATGGCTGGTGTAAAGGGACATAGGAGACCTGATGCCCATGCGGGATGTGTGGAATTTGTTTTGTTTTTTTCCAATAAATAAGTCCTGTCTTGGTCATTGCCCAAATGCGTGAGAACCCCTGTACAGCGATAACTCACCACGTCAGTATTTTGCAGACAAAAGGCTGTAGGATTTATACTGGTCAGAAATCAGGGAGAAACCACAACACTGTCATGATCTCAGTCCAACAATGGGAGATTGGATAAACGCAGACGCTGGACTGCTTGGATATTCAACAATGTATGACAGGCTTTACCACAACTAGACTATTATGTTACCAGAGGATGCATATCAAAGAGCTGGAGAGAAAAAGTCTATGTGTGCACGTAGAGTATGTGTGTGCTTTAAGTGCTGAGTGAGGGGCTGATTATGGCCACTAATGCAAGTAGCAGCAATTGCATCCCTAAACAAACAAAGAAACCACTGACTAAACAAACCAAACAATTTCCGACTTATTGATTATCAGCTTAGGACTTCTGGAACATCCTGGAAAGGTTGCATCTGACTGGAGGGTAGTAAAAATTGGAGAAAGTGGGCAAAGGCTGGCGAGAAGCAAGAGAGGCGATGGAGCCAAAGGAGTTTAAAGGAGTGGAAAAAGAGAGAGAGAGAGGGAGAGAGCTGGGCTGTGTGGCTGGCTGTGTGCTCCTGTTCTGCTAGGCGGCCGTGGCTGGCTAAATAAACAATCCTAATTGGCTGTGGAGCCCCGCTAGTCTGGGGTTTCACTCGCTTTCATCCTCGGGAAGTTGCCGGGAAGCTGTGGGAGAGCTGAGGTGAGGCATCATGATAAACACACATGTGCTCAACCACTCACACACACACACACACACACACACACACACACACCAGAGAGAACTTGCACATACATGCACGTAAAAGGTGATTAAGTGCATAGAGGCTGCTTTTTTGATTCTGTTCTCCTTCTGTCGTCAGGTAAACGGCGATATATGAGAGTTTGTATATGAGCTGTTGAGAGTGGCCTCCCCTGCCTGCAGTGTGGCTCAGAGGAGAGTAATGCGGCCACCTGCCTGGCACATCTGGGGGTGAGCAATGCACCACAAACACATGCATTCACACACTCAATTCCTCGTGCAAACAGGAATAGATGCAGACTCAGACATGTGCACAATCACACATATGATTCATACCGCATACACACTCACAGAGGCGAACACAACTGGATGTGACAAACGCAGCCGGAGCCAGAATGACTCAGTTACACTAACAGAATTACAACACCGGCTCTGGAACGTAGACAAAACAGCAGATTTTATCCATCATGGACTGTTGAGATTCATCTGCTGAGGTTTGGTAAAGAAATTAATGATTTCTTCTTTTAGAAAAACAAGCACAGTCCAGCACACAGTACAGCACTTTTCAATATCGGAGACATTTAGTGGTGTAAACGAGAGCTGTCTCCAAGTCTGGCAGCTTGTTTTATCAACCAAACGAAACAATCGTGCTTGTTTCTGTTTGCTGATATCACAAGAGACAAGAGCACTGTTGTATAAAGAGATAGTCTGATCGGGACAGAATAATTAGTGAAATGGATTTAATATAGAGATGTCTTGAAGAAATTCAAGATTAAGCTCAGAAGGATGCTCTGAGTTCTTCTCATCTCTCTGAAAATGGTTATTATTTAACACAAGTGAGGAATGACAAGCTTTATTCTTGTTTCTCTGCTGCCAAAGCGAACCCTTGACACCCTATCTTATGCATGCTGTGTGATCCTGCCTGCAAAGACCTTCTTAGGAAAAGACAAAGCCTATAAGTACTGAAGACTGCGGTTTCAATGTGATGGAATTGTGTTGTCTGAGAGAAAGAAAGAAGAAGAAAGAGGGGCTCTTTCGCTCTCAAGCACGACTCTGGCCCTTAGCCCGGCATGGCTCGGGAGGGGGAATTGAGAAAGCGGTTGTCATGGAGGAGAGCAGGAGAATAGAGAGAAGGAGAGGAGCATAGGAGAGGAAAGGACTTGCTCTCTGGAGATGGTTACTTGATTCCTACACTTTGAGTTTACTGTTTCATTGGCAACAAAAAAGGGAAAGGTGAACAAAAATAACTGAAAGCAGTAAAATGTCATCCTCAAACATACAAGTGTCTATTTTTGCACCCGTTTTGCACCCCTGTATTTAGGTGATGCACTTCACAGCGGCAGCAACAACGGGCTGTGTGATCATATAGTGCAGATGATCAGCAGCGATCATGATGCCCTGTAAAAAAATTAATCAAGAAACAAGAGTCTAGTGAGTTAAATGCATGCTATGATGCTAACAGTGACGATGCTAACATGCTGATGTTTAGAAGGTGTAATGTTTACCATGCCATCTCATTTTGGCATGTAAACATGCTAATATTTGCTAATTAGCTCTAAATACAAAGGCTGCATCCAAATGTTGGGACTTCATCAGTCTTGCAGACTTTCATGGGAAGTCTGCAAGTGCTGGTTGCTGTCCAAGACACAATTTATCCAGTCCACAAGGGCCCTCAAGCACACTTTCTGCAGACTTCAATGACCTTCACTGAATTAATTACCCACAATTCATTGCAATATGGATGTGACATAAAAGAACATATTATGGTTGTGTAAAAAAAATACTTTAATAAAACATTACTTGAATCATGTAGGCCAAATATAATATCCAACCACATTGTGATACAGAAATATGGAGACACATAGTCTGTAGAGGTAATAAAAATGCATTTTATTATTGTAGTCTTAAGGCCTTTCAATCAGTGCTTATGTATATTAGCCTTGCAGTCTCATGCCCTTGCAAACACGATGTGATGCCAGTGAACACACTAAGTACTGTATGTGCAACTGAAGTCCAAGAGGGCTCAGTCGGCAAGTTCTGAGAGTGGACTTTTGGATTCAGCCAAAGCAGAGCTGAGGCTGATGGGAATGTCATTTTTCAGTTGCTATTCTACCCAACAGCTGCTGAGATATTTCACTCAAAACCACAAATGTCAACCTCATTGTGACGTCAGAGGAAACATCAAGGCATCACTGACGCAATTCATCATCTGGGAACCATGAATATCCTTACCAAATGTTGCCATATTTCACTGGATAAGAGCAAACTTTGATTGCCTCAATCCTTAGGAGACAATGAATGTCTGTGCAGAATTTTGTGGGAATTCATCCAGTAGTGGTTGACATATTTCAGTCTGAACAAAAGTGGTCCGCTGACCGACCAAACGACTGACAAAGCCATTCATAGAGCCACTAGAAGTACAAAGTGAAACACCAGAAATTGGGGATTTACACACTGAAAGTAAAGATATCATGACATTTACCTAATTTAAGAGAAATAGAGTCTGCACATCATCCACCAAAAAATAAAAAACGTCTTTTATCACTACCACAATTATTAACAGATCCACAACATCCAGCAAATCCAACACACAATTTATTCCTCGCTGTCTTCCAAGACATCCTTTGGAAATTCAGAGTTCATAGCGGTTTAATGGTTCTGGCAACAGGGCCCAAGCTGTGAGTCAAAAGGCTGAATGTAAAGATGGCCTCGACCCAAACGCTGCAGCCCAGGCTGCCTCCATCCTTCCTCCTCTTCTGACTGCTGGCTCACACTCAGCACTCACACTGCTCCTCGCGTGACCAACACACCCCAGGAATCCAGACAAGCCATGAGAAGAGATTGTGTGTGTGTGTGTGTGCAGGGAATTAAAGGCTCCTTATGCAAGTTGTGTGAATGTCAGGCACCTCATGTATCAGACAGCACCTCTGTTCACTGGGGCAAAATGAACAGGAGACAAGGGGCTTTCCTACCTCGCTTGAATACACTGCTCACACACACACACATACATGCACACACACACTCGCACACATTTAAGATTACACGGGCTAAAGGGCACAACCTGAGGAGAAAATGCAACTCTTGACAGCTGCGACTGCATGTGGAAATGCGTTTGTCAGGGATTGAGAATAAAGCCATTTACTCCTCACTGGGGCAAAGGACAGGTGATCCGGCTGCTAATACCAAGAAATACACTCATGCACACGCATGAAGACACACACAGCCACACACATTCACACACAACGACAGGAAGGTTACAGAAGGAGATGGAGAGACAGCAAGAGGGAGGTGGAGTGGATACCGAGTGCTGAATAGGCTGGAAGGCGGGGTTGCAGGCAAGGAATAGGATTATTTGATAGGGACGAGGGTGGGCGGTAATCACTTTTTCCAGGGACCTCTCCGAAGATGACATGTCATCAGCATTTCCCTGGCAGCTCGCTCGCAGTATGAGGAAGAGAGAGAGAGAGGGAAGGAGGGAGTGAAGAGAGGGGAAGGAGGGAGAGGGCGCGCTTCTTCCGAAGGTGGCAGGCAGCCAACAACAACAGCCGACTCCAGTAGGTCGGCACAGGAAGGGGGGGTGGGGGGTAAGTGCATGAGTGTGTTTGTGTGGATCTGTGTGTGTGTGTGTGTGTGTGTGTATGTGGGGGGTGCTGTTAAAGCCCTTATGTGTGCACCCTTGCGCTCCTCAAGCGTTCCCGTTTGTTGTTCCCGAGCCAGAGGGCCTTCGGCTGGGCCGGTCCCAGGGGAGTCGTTACACCACATTCCTTTCCCATTATTCCAGGCGTCTCTTTGCGAGCAGCACCGTCCCCGGTTTTTTCGGCTGGCCTTTCCTCTCGCCCCTGAAGTCCCGTGTTTTCATCCGCACCATTATTTTTTGGTTATTAGCAGAAGGAAGGATGGTGATGTGTCAGACAGCCAGGGGGAGGGAGGGAGGGAGGGAGGGAGGGAGGGAGGAGCAGGAGATTTAAGAGCTTCTGCTACTATAAAGCTTGAGTGTGTGTGCATACAGTTTGTGTGTGTGTGTGTGTGTAAGTTTTAATGTTCTTGATCTTGACAAAACACAAACAACTAGAGCTTCTAGGTTACACAAGGTCAAGTAAAACAGACATAAAAGTATCTCTACAGATGCTGCCTGCATTTCAAGCAGAACATCATTCTGTAACCTAGAGAAGGACGACAGAGTGAGAGATAGTTTGTGAACATCTGCGACAGAGAACAGGTGTCCCAGGATCTCCGGTTCCACATGGACCACTCACGACCCAGCAGGGAAACACCATCAGGGCCTCTGATCACTCCTTCTCCTCACATTCTGTCTCCCACTCATCTGCTCTCTTGTTCTGTCCTCATCGCTTCCTCTCCCCTCCTTCTCTCCTTCCTCTTCTTCCCCCGCTGGAGCCTTCTTCCATTGGGTCTCAGTGACCTGAGAAGGGAGGAATGTTCATCAGAAGTATGTCAAGACTTTTCAAGGTTTTTATTCCGATGGGAGGGGCCCGGAGCCTCAGGCCTGGGAGGGGCCTCGTGACTGACTGACAAGTACAGGTGAAAGTGGATTAGGTCAACCTCATGTCACCGAGGACACACACACAGGCTCCAACCAGGCTATGCCACTCTGGGAAAGAGGGGAGAGGTCAACTACAGCTACGATGTGGTTAGGTACAAGGGAAAGTAGAAGCTCTGTGATAAAGCTATCTTGTATTTTCTTTTAACATTACTTTGAGTGGAGAATATTTTTTTATAAGTCTAATGAAGCAGGGGAGTATGGTCCAGAAAACCAAATGAACTGTGGCCCAGTCGACGACACTGTATGAGCTGGACGTGTTAGTTTTTCCTTGTTCGGAGGAAACACATTCCTTCGTTGCACCTCTGACCTTTGAGAGAGGGAAGAGATCCTGCAGAAATAAATGAATAAATAAACAACAAGGAGAAAGTCCAGGCTTCTCTCCAGAGGTTTGACTTTCCTTGTCCCTCTCTATTCTGCATGTGACGTGCATCACTGCTGCTGATGAAAAGATTTTGAGATGCATCTTGTTACACTTAACAAGTGCCACAAAAACTCTGTTTTTTAACCGTGCCGACAGTTGTAACATGTTCCTAAGGCCCAGAGATGATCACTATCGGTCAAGGAACTGACACATTGGCTTGGTTTACTTCCTGTGTCACCTCCCTGTAATGGCATGTACACCCTAACTTCCTGCCTGTCAGGATGCAGAGCTGTGGTTGGCAGCAAGGCATGGCTGTTATTTCTGGCATCAAAGGTATAAGCAGCTTTTCAAGCCTTGATAAACACAATAGACGTTAAACTTTAGCAGACACAAAAAGGACTCGTCGGTGTTCCTGCTCTCGCACCTTTCATGTCCTTCCTGTCGCCTGTTAGAAAGCCTCTTTCTTATTAACACTTTTTTAAATATTTCATAATATCAAAGAACTGCTTTTTTAACAGCAGACATTTTGACATACGGTAATCAAAGGACAAACAAAGAATCTGACTAAGAAGCTGAGGAAAAAGAAAGGAAAGGAAAAGAACATCTTCAGTTAATCTGATTTTTAAAAACAACACAAAAAATGTGTTTTTCTTTAGTACACATCTATCAGCCCTTGTTTATAAATGATATGATGACATTGTTTTTGAGCCGAGCTCTAACCACTGACTCGGTGTTTGACTCAGCAGCGACTGCAGCACTCGATCATGTGTAGACCATGTGTTGAAGGACTTTAAAAAAAAAAACGCTGAGCAGCCTTTCTTTAATCCTTATTGTAGTCAATAACGATTTCCTGAACATTGTGACCTCCTGCTCCCAGTTCACATCCATCAGGGTAAAAGTGAGGACAGGAAACTAGAAAATGTATATCAAGCGGTTAAATATTTGCAATTGTGATTTGAGACTTACGTACGGAATACCTCCATGTGTCCATGTATGCGGGGCAAGAACAAATCTACATAATCTACAGGGCCTATAATAGACAGAAGAAGAGCAGCAGGAACAGCAGGAAGACAGAAAAAGAGGTAAAAAGATGGCAGAAAAAGGAAGGAAGGCGCTGAGTGATTAAAGTAACAAAAGAGCTGTCGATCAAGCCTGGTTTGTATAACTCTACTTAGTCCAGGGGGAGAGGTCTAATCAGGCCAACTGAGAGAAAACATCTGTGTTAGGTGTTCTTGAACTTTTAAGCTGTGACAGAAACAACAGGTCAAGCAGTATTAGCAGGATGACCGTTGAGAGTAGTGAGTGGAGCTGCTTAGGCCAGAAAAGCTCTAAATAAAGCCGTGGTCAGAGGGCCACTGGATAGACATAGTGTTGTGTGGCACTACTGTACCTGTCATTGAGAAAGAATCTGAGATAAAACACGAGTTGGATCTGAGAGACTAACACAAGAACTTACTTAACATGCTTTGCAGACTGGCTTCAGTCAACTTCTGTAAAACGGACCTTGGAAAGTCTGCTTTGGGATATGTTTATCCACTTGTCTCCCTGAGTAGTTTCAGAGAGCACATTAAGAGCCTGATTAATCTTAGTTTTGATCAATTTTTTAAATGCACTCCAGGGAATATCAATCAAACTGGTGTTGTTTTAATCATTTTAAGCATGTTTTTGTCTGCTTTTGCAAATAAACAGTGTGCTTTTCCTGCTACAAGATGTCAAATTGTCCACGTTGAAAACTGTCAAGAAGCCGATTGTTATCTGAGCTGTTTCTCAGTGATTTTCATGATTTATAAATGATTTTCCACTTTGAGCACTTTGATTTTATACCTCACTGTCTGTTCGCTGTGTTCAAAGATAACAATACTTGTATTTTAGATTCTGATTTGTGCTCCAACCTTCCGTGCTGTGCATCAAACACCGTTTTATTTGAACTGCTGTCAGACTACTTGAAAAAAGTAGTTTTTTCTTAAAAGTGTACCAATATTCTCTCTCAGTCTTACTGACATGTCCAGTTCCCAGGAGGTCTCTCTGGTGAAGTATGAAGTCCTGCGGTGCGACTGTAAAATAATGCCTGCCAGATGTGCCCTGAAAGCACAGACGCACACAGGATGCCATGAGTAATGCATTCAAATGCCCTGCACGTGCACGTACAGTGATTTTTGACTACAGAAACTCTACTATGTTATATATTATATGGTGGGACAAGGTATATTTATAGCCTGGTGTATCTGTCACAACCCCCAAATATCAAGTTAAAAACAAGGAACACAAGCTAAACCTTTAAGCCACCTGTGTTTGAGAGTTTTAAATCTGTCTGTCACGTAAACATCAAACATCACTTGGTCCAATGATGATTGTCACATGACTTGTATTGGCAGGTGCTATTATACACCCACTCACACACACACACACACACACACACACACACACACACACACACTCACAGCGCAGTGTAGTGTCTATGCCCTCCTCCTGCCCCTGTCATCACCTCCTTCTAACAAAACTCCTGGAGGCCCTACAGTACTCACCAAGAAGATTTTATTCAAATCAATCTCCCCTTTCGCACACACACAGACACACACACATCCCTTTTGGCCCCCCCCCCCATCCCGTCTCCCTTTCCACTCTCCGCAGCCTCGAGGGTTCTTTCAGAGCAAAGCCATTTCCATCCAGTCTACGACAAGCAGTACGGCAGATATCTCAACTCACATAGGACCGACATGCGGCACCATTTCAGTCACTCTGAATATGCACACTCGTATTATCACACACACAGATCATCACACACACAGATCATTACACACTCAGATCATCACACACACAGGTTGTGTAAGACATCTGAAGGCCCTGAACACAGTGACAGATATGACATCAAAATCTTCACATTCACATCACCAGCTACAGTTTTTTGATATGTAGAGCATAAGTGTGTGTGTGCTGCGTTACGTGCGTCCTGAAAGTGTGTATGCACATGTACATTTTGTCTGTTCATCAAAATTCCTGTGTGACATGCCTCTATAGGTAGTACAGGCAGGGAATCGTATGCATTGATACTTAATGATCAGCTCTTAGGAGCACAGAGAGATATTGTACATTGAGAAGTATAATGAAGAGTATATGAGCTAACATAGTAGTTCCCAAACTTTTTGATGTGTGACCCTGTGTCATGACTTGTGAACCTTTCATGACCATAGCAGGGACATGAGATGTGTTCAGTTATTTTTCTCCCCAGACTGGTTCATCTGAACAGGTTTTAGAGGCCGAACAATGCTAAAGCAGCCAGTATTCCAACGTCGGAAAAGTGAGAAGAAGTAAACTTCATTCTCTGTAACAGAAATGTATATTTTTTTCATTTGTATCAACTTAATCATCTTGCGAACCCTCAGATTTGTACCGACCCCCAGGATGGGAACCGGTACACCAATAAAGCAAGACAAAATAAAAGGAGAGATACATTTTTCAAGCTCTTCTGCTCAACTGTGATTTGCCTGCATGATCCTCAGTCTGACTGGCTGCAGAAGGGGATTTCCCAGATGATGCAGTACCAAGATTTGACACTGCAGGGCAGTGTTGTAAATCTATGCTGACAACACATCATTAGTGTTTCACAGTAACCTAAAGTGGGGACAGAGTAACTGAGGTATGCATTGACAGTATGTTCACTCATGATTTTGTTGATAGAATAACACTTTCACTAATGTGTCTCTACTCTCTCTCTCTCTCTCTGTGTGTGTGTGTCTGCTCACCCTCTTGCTCTTTCTCCTTTCTTTTAGTGGAAATTGTCAGTAGAAACAGGTCAGCATCACTCAGGAATGCCCTTTTTTCTGTGATTTTTCTTGGTTGCCATGCTGTAGAGAAAAAAAAACAGATCTTGGGTGGGCAAGGAGTTATAGAGAGGCTCAGCAGTATCATTAAAACCCTTCCTGGACCTCCAGGTTGGACGGGGGAAGGAGGAGGAAGCTTAATTTTTCTTCAGGGGACTCAGTGACGATGAGGAGGATAATGGATGAAGAGGAGGGGTAGATAGAGAAGTGAATGAAATAGATGGCAGAGGGTAGTCCCTGACTCTCTGACATCAGTGAGTTGGTAGACAGTAGAGGAGGCCAGGGGCAGCAGTGGAACAGTGGAACGGACAGACATAACTGTTTATGTGTGTTATTGTTAGATGACGTGAGTGTTTGAGGTTTGATTACTCGACTTGCTGTCTCTTCTTTGTCTAAGACGCTGCAGTTCAGCAATGGAAAGGGGGCAGTGGGGGGGTTGTAAATATTGTGTATGTGTGTACGTGTGCATGGAGTGATGAGCATATTATCCATTGTGCATTGTCAGGTCTGAAGTATCAATTTCTCTTTACATCTCTATTTCTAACCTTCCTTATGTGCCTGTTGCTGCACATTGTAGATAGATAGATAGATAGATAGATAGATAGATAGATAGATAGATAGATAGATAGATAGATAGATAGATAGATAGATAGAGGTTTCAAGTTTCATTTTCAAGTCGATTTTCTGTTGGATTTGGTCTGGACATTGCTGTGTTGAAACCAATTCTGTGCAGCTATCACTTTATGTTTGGGATGATTGTCTTGCTGGAAAACAAATCTCCCAATTCATGGTTGTCATGTAAACTGCAGAAGGATTTCTGCCAAGATTTGTCTGAAATTGCTGCATTCATTGTGCTCCGAGCCCTCCAGGGCCTTCTGCGGAGAAGCATCCTCACAGCATGATGGTGGGAAATGCTTCTACAGATGTGCAGCTTTTGGCAAAAAGGTTAATTTTGGCGTTAAAAGAACTTAATTAAAATAAAATAGAATTTATAAAAAAAATTCTTGATTTTTTTTAACCTGAACTTCATCTTGAGACCATTTAACGACTGTGCTTCGATTCATAAAAAATGCTGGGCGTGAAAAACCTTGCTTGAGCAGGTTTTAAGAATCCCATTTGCAACATATGCACCTGTGATTTATAAATCTTATACCAACTTAAACTGACAGCACCTGCCTTGCGATTTCCCATTATGTAATGCCAGCACAAAGGAGGGTTTAGTCAGGGATAGTGATGGACTAAAAGTTCCATAAACTTTTTGGAAGATGAGATCACAGCGATGGTAGAGATTTAAGCCAAACAACATATTATTTTGTGGACTAAACAGTGTGTTGACAAACAAGGCCAAACACGCGATGTGTGAGTATGTCACCACCACCCAAACACATATGTGTCTTGATTTTGATGTTTTATGAATGAGGCCCCAGAGAATCATCTGGTGAGTGTTGTTTAAGTTTCTTCCATAGCCCTGGGACCTCATTTATAAAACAATCAATTTCAGTCTTTGTACGACTTAAGCAGAAAATCGCGTATAAGATGTTATTAGGTGCCTGTGGCGGCTGTGGCTCAGGAGCTAGAGCAGTTCGTCCAATAAACGGAAAGTCCCTGGTTTGATTCCTGGGCTCCCCCATCTGCACGTCGACGTATCCTTGGGCAAGATACTGAACCCCAAATTGCTCCTGCTGCGCTATAGCATTGCAAGTCCAAGTCCATGACTTGATTGATTACTTTAACATGGAAATGATCTTATCGAAGTAAACTCTAGACTTGACTAAGGTGGTTTTCCTGCTGGTTATGTACGGTTTTGCAATTTGGGACACGTGCGTCCAAGCCTGTGGTGACTATGTATGAGCTTTATGAACAATATGCAGCAGCGACACACTCCCAAGCTGTTTGACTTATTCTTGTCTACCCACTATTTAGTCCACTGAATAACACATGTTGCCTGACTTGAATCTTCTCAGCCATCGCCATTATCTCTATTTCCGAAATGTTGGATTTTCTCGTCATCCATCTCTATGAGAAGATCTGATCTGATAAATTACCATCACTGTCACTCAGTGGCTGAGTTGCATTGTGGGTAATGTAGGTGCCAGGTCCACTCCTATAACGCTGTTGGAGTCATTATGGACAGTTTAAAAACAAATGATCAAAACTGATGGAGCAGAACCAGAGATATCACCTTTTTTATTCCACACATTTTTTTTTTTTGCCTTTTCAAAACCTGGTGCCTATATTACCCACAATGCAACTTAGCCACTGAGTGACATCAATGGAGTCAGTTTATCAGATTACATGCAGCTTCCTCTGGAGCCACAAAAGACTTTATACTACTTTTTTCACAGATGCATTAGTACTCACCAAGACCCGTAAACACACTTTAATGTGTAAAATTGATGGAGTTAACCTAAGACTAAGTTCAAGTAGAAATCTGAGAACATTTTTTTATAAATAAGTCCCTGGACGTGATGTGAGTTTTCTTTAAAAGTGGCTATCTGCTTTTTATTGTCTCATAAGTCTGCTACAGTCCCTCTCATCTCGGCCAGGAAATACATAGCTCCTTCAGAGCTGTCAGCATCTTGCCGGCCTCCATTTGTCAGGTTCAACTCAGGACAGCCTGCTCAGACGTACAGCTGGGCCATATGCTTGCTATTTTTCTTTTTTTTTTTATTTCAAATCATTGACCTTACATATTAACACTTAGTTGGATATTCAGTGCCTCATGTTCTTGTATCCTTCCTCTGACTGGGACATTTCAGTGACAGATTTACTAAAATGTTTTTTTTTCTCTTCATGACACAGGATGGACCTTCCATCTTGCTTTTCAGTGGGGGTGAATAGGCTATTTATGCAACTGATTATTTTGTGTTTTACACGTTTACTTAACTTACACATATTTGTTCAAACTAATTAGCCATACATTTAAAATTAAGCTCTGTTCTCATTGGAAACGAGTTGCCCGAGGCATGAATATAATGACATCAATATCATCTCATGTTGCTCAGTGGTTGTCCAAACAATCTTCCTTGACCTTATGTCACACATAAGAAAACCACTTTGCTCACACGAATTCAGTATTTTGAAAGCACAATTCACATTTTATATTGAGCAGATAAAACAAAAATTAGTTTAAAAAAAAAAAATCACACTACTCCTACCTTCCATCTCCCTCCTGCAGCTTTGTGCATCTGTGGGAGAAAACGGATTACATTTCCACAGTGAACACCTTCTCTCACACAGGTAATCGCCCTGAAATAGTCTAATACAGTCTGATATAAAAAGGAGTTTAGAAGTTCTGCTCGCAGATGATTACACTGACACGCTGGGAACCTGTCTATTAGGCGAAAACACACGCCCCCCGTGCGTGTTAAACTGTGGATATCCTGTGCATGGGTTAGTACTTTGACGCACGGGCAGCTACTGCAGGAGTGCGTGCTCATAATCTCTGCAAAATTATTACTGGGGGCAGGCAGGGGGTGGGGGTAGCCTTTGGGGGTGTCGGAGCGGGTCCCATGAATCGGGGATGGCGCTGTGTACAGTGTGAGCGAGTTAGCAGCCAAAGTTTGCAGAGCGCAGGCTGGAAAGTTCGCTGGAGAGGCGACCCGTGATCCCAACTTCTTCTGTCACTTTACCTTACGGATTTCCAGTGCAAACATGCGGACGGCAGACTTCTGGGCTGTTTCGTGGGTGTTTGTGAGTGAACTGCTCCCTGTCCTTGAGAGATAACAGTTAACGGTTTGCTGCCTTCGCTGCACGCTGGCGTTTCAATGGACTATCGTCTGTCTTATCATTCAGTGAGTAGCTCGGACTCAAGTGATTGTGTGATTTCCTGACCTGCAGATAAGTGAAGCAGGACTCGACTGTTCACACCATGCCATGTAGCCCATTCTCGGGTGTTTAAAAGATGAACTCCCCCTGTGACAAGGACCTGGCACCCTTATCTCGGAAACACCGACTCATGGCTGCAGCTATGCCCGGTGATGAAAGCCCATTGCCCGGTAACGCTTCCAGGAGTGATCGGAATGGATTAGGGGGACTGGTTCACTGTTTCATATGTGGAAGCGGAGTGACACCAGGGAAGGAGTTAAGGTTACAAGTGACATACCAAAAAGAGAGGGTGCCGTTTTTCCCGTTTCTGCAAAATCAGGAGCCAGCCCCGGGTGCGTGTGAATTGAACCCGGACGGACATACGCTGGTGTGCGCCGTGTGCCACTGCTTCCTGACCGAGCAGTGGAACTCCTTCGAGCGGAGCAGGACGCCCATAGAGAAGCGCATGTACTGGCTGAAACGACCCTACCAGTGCGACTCTCGGCGGGTCCCACAGGAGTGGAACATCTCATATGATCTGGAGAGGAGGATCAGTGTCGGCAGCCAGAACTACGACGGGGGCGCAGAGTCTGATTTCTCGTCTTTTTCCGAAAACGAGAACATATCCGACCAGGAGATGGATTTTGTCGACAGAGCCGGCGTGGGCAAAGACAAGTGCCTGAGAGCATCTGGCAAATCGCCAAGAGACAGTAGCAGGAAAAACAATGTCATCAGTGTTAAAAACAGCCCGGATTCACAGCGGGCAGTCCGATACCCGGTGGGTGTTTATGGGGCGCAGGGATCGCCAAAAGCGGAGAGCGTTGTGCCGGCGAGGCGCGGTGCTAAAATTATGAATAATGTCTGTCAATCATCAGAATCTCTGGCAAAGTCCCAGGAGAGATTCCCTCAGCGATGCTATGACAGTCCTCTCTCTGACACACCTGCGCAAGACAACGGGGTCATTATGCGCAACAGGCGATGGCTGGAGGAGGGGAATGTCAGACATGCGGAGCCGCGTCAGTTTCAGCGTGTTGCCGACAGCAGCTGCGCTTCATCCAGACATCAGTCGCTTCTGCACCGAGGAAGAGGCGAGGGTCACCCCAACACTGCACTGTCATCTGTTGGCACTGTCAGCACTAAATGCAACACAGCTGTCTCCAGGGAGAATAACTGTGACAACTCTGATGAAGATGAGATTAACATCACAAGTGATGATGACATGTATGACAGCAAAACAGGCCCAAGACCCCAGCTTAGACCTGCCAGAGACCTCTCAGCGAGAAAAAGTGCCCAGTCACACCACAATGTGGATACCTGTCCTCCAGAGGAGGTTGTTTGTTATATCTGTGGCACTGGGCTCAGACATGATGGCCGGTTTAAAGTCAGTGTTCAGAAACAGGAGAGGGCACAGGGCGAGCCATTCTTTCCCTTCCTGTGGCTTCACTCCCCTCCCCGGGGTGCAGTGCCCATCAGTCCTGCAGGTACAACCTTAGTATGTGGCAGCTGCCACACCTCCCTCATGCAGCAGTGGCAGAGCTTCCAGCTGGCGGACGTGCCTGTCCTCCAGCGCCTGTATGTAGTTCCCCTCAACCAGGGCACCAGCTCTCTCCATCCTTCCCAGATATCTCCTCAGGAGGGGAGACCCCCAGAGTCCATGGAGTGTATATCTGACCCCAGGGCTTCTCATGAGGCCTGTTTCCTTTGTGGTCAGGAGTGTGGAGGAGATATGAGAGTAGCATATGCACAGGCTGGTGTTGGCAAATCCCGTGGTGCCATGTATTTCCCCTTCATCAACATGTTGCCTTGCCCACCTAACGCTCAGGGGGTGAGGAATGGCCGTGTACACTGCTGCCCACAGTGCCATGTCATCCTTGAGGAGATCTGGGGTGCATATCGGCTCAGCCTTAGCGAGGACCTCATCACCTCTGTCAGCTCCTTTCTGGTCAGGTACCATGCTGTCATGTCCATTGAGGGCTCTGGACCAGCCCATTCCCAGACCAGCGTGGCCTCTCGCCCTGGTAGCTCCATGTCGGTGTGTTACCTGTGTGGAGCTGAGCTGTGTTCAGGTGGAGAGTACCAGCTTCATGTCAACCCGCCGGGGCGCTGCGGGGAGAGGGAGCCCTTCTTCCCCTTTCTCACCGTCCACCCTCCTGCTCCCCGTGCCAAGCCGGTTGATGCCACAGGCCTGGTGTCAGCTTGTAAACTCTGCTACCACGACCTACACACCCAGTGGGCCCAACATGAGAGCAGGGGCCCTGGTCCCTCCACCCCCTCTACCTCTAGTTTATCCAGTGCCAACCCCCAGCCGCCCAGCTCCCCTTGGGCCCGCCAGTACAGCTGTGAGGCTTTTGTGTGTTTCTTCTGCAGGCAGGAGCAGCGCCGGCTGACCAGGCTGTGCGCCGTCACTGTGGCCAGGCTACCCGTGTTCCTGTATGCACCTCGCAGCGCACGCACGCTCCTGGTGGATGATGGGAGAAGGCTGGTGATTGGTGCATGTGTGGAATGTAAGGCCATGGTGCAGGTGGGACAGAGCATGCAGCAGGACAGGGATAGGCTGGGACATGGAGCGCCAGACGGGGAGAGGAAAGAAGCAGAATCGGCCTCGTCACAGTCTAGACATAAGGTAAGACCAAAGCAAACTGCCTGATGAGACACGCAGCCCAAAATGTTCTTTTTCCTAGCATCTTCAAGTGTAAATAAAGGCATTATAAGCTTTGTTTAAATCACTTGCCAGCTTTTAATCTCCACTACATTTCCACAGTGGAGTGCAGACCGTATTTGCCCTAATACGATCTCTGAGTCACAAATGTAATCATGATGTACATGGTGCTTTCTGTTCTTTTGACAATTTTGTGCTTCGGTTAAATGCATTTTATACCCTTGAAACTGCTTACCATGTAGAGGAGTACTGGATTCTACATTTTGCTGAAGAATAGATCTCAAACAGTAATGTGTGTGTGAGTGTGTGTGGATGGAGACTGAAAGGCTTAGTTTGGGAGGCTTACACAGCTGGAATGAACAATGATGAGACAAAGAGTTTCATCAAAACCCACTTCTGTAAACACCAGAGGAGAACTACGGGGATCAGAGGGCCAGGGCCAACCTTGTGTTTGCTGTCTGTGTGTGTGTGTGTGTGGGTGTGTGTGTGTGTGTGTGTGTGTGTGTGTGTGTGAGACAGAGTGAGAGAGTGTTTATTTGAGCAAGCATGACTGAGTATGTCTCACCCGGTGCCGAAGAGTTTGTTTTGGTTTGAGCATGTTGACAATCTTAAAATGGTGTTTCGAGGAAGTTACTTGGAAGTTGTTACCATATTTCTTTTTTATAATGACAACAATCATAACACAAATGCAAATACCCAGCGTCTACTTTATTTACTTTGTTTATAGACCTCATTTCCTCCTAAAACAACAGCTCAACCCGTCCCTAAATAATGGGGATTATGAAGAGGTCTGTGTAAGTCTGTATATGTAAGATATTTATATCAATGTTATATCAAAAAGAATAGACAAACACAGTGCAAATTGGCCCTGTATCTCTTACTGTCAGCGATAAACAAAGTTGACACTCGTAAACACACCAGAAAGATAGTAAAAAAAAAAACAACAGACCTTTTGAGTTGGTACTGTAAAGCAAAAACATGAGAAAATAAGAAAATCCAGGCGGAGGGCTGCAGGGTCTCTGAAGACACGAGACACTAACACACTTTTTCTCCCCATAAGAATCTTCCCCTCTTTCTGTTTCCATCTTGCTACATCTGCCGTGCGTGATATACACTGATAGGCTGAAATCAATATCGTCATGTTGGGAAGGTGGCAATGGCCAAAATAAAAATAATCGATAAACTAAAGTTACAAGTCTGTTTTGGAAATGTAAGGAGTAGAAAGTACAGATACTAAGAGGTAAAAGTAAAAAGTTGTCAGAAAGATAAATGCTAAAGTACAGAAAAATCTACTTCGATACAGTAATGAAGTATCTGCAGTTTGTTACTTTCCACCACTGGTCAAGATGTGGGTTAAATTAGCCACGATGACCTCCCAATGCACAAAGAGACTCAACCACACTCACAAACATGACTCGCATTGAATGTCTCCACCTGATGATATGAAAATATGTGCTCAGAGAGTCCTGAGTACTGAGGTGGTATCCAGTACTGCCATCCCATGTTGAATAGATGGGCAATTAATTACATACATGATTGAGAACAATATTATTAATAATAATTGAATGCTGTTCATGTGAATACTAAGGGGGCAGTGTGACTCCTCCTGTCCCCAGACTCAGTAACACAAAGTCATTCCGGCTGCAGATCTTCCCATGTTGAGCTAATTTGGCAGTGATGTGTGTTTTAAAGACTTTGCACATTACAGCAATTGTGTGGCGTGTTTTGTGATTTTAATGTTTTTTATTCATATTCAAGAAAAAGTACTGCATGTTAATGTGGTAATAAAATTCTGACAAGTGATGCTTGTACCAGATGGGCTGGCTCAGGGAACAATATATTTACACACTTCCCCTGAAGAAAGATTGTTCTGTCATTGTTCACTTCCTTGGCATTTTCTAGTTCCTTTCCGCTCCTCTTTTAATAACACACGTAAAATCCATTTCTTGTCTTTAAAAAGCTGATAGCAGATCGATAGTAGATGGAAGTCGGACACTGCGGGGCTATATGGGCAACCGGGGCACGGCAAATGAAGATGGCGATGTGTTGATGAAGATCTGAGGAGCATTTAGACAGCCAGTTGGCTCTGTGAACAGCTCTCTCATGCAAACACACATGGACCGTCCGCCCATACAGGACACGTGAAAAACATCTGTGGATGCCATTCACACTCCGCAGCCTCAGTATGTTGCACACTCACACCAGCTGTCTGGAGATGTCTGCCTCATCTTCCCTCTGAAGTGTTTGGAGTAACAGTGTTGCGGTTATCATCTCCAAACTCAAGTCTTCATTATTCATCTGAGCACTCGCATGAGAGCCAGTAGATGAGCTCATAATCAAACGTCCGGGGATACTCCTGATATAGAGTATTATTAGACAAGCTTTTCTGCCCGTCGAGGATGGGGTATGATAGGGTTGGTGGGAGGAGAGGGGCGTCGGGGCAGGCAGGGTTTCGGGTGATCATTTTCGGGCAGGGAGGATTGCAGGTGGCACAGTCAGTTTTGGCCTGAGTGAGCCAATGACCTCATGGCTAAGAGTGTGCCAGTGTTGGGGAAGGGGAGGTGCGAAAGAGCTCCAGGGGAACAGGTGCTTTGTCCTCTAGTGTCAAGCTATATGCTTGAGAGTGTCTGTCATCGCTGGGGTTTGGGCTGTCAGGAGGGAGTACCCATCTGGTTCCCCTTAGCCCCCCATGTGCGCCTGCTGGAGGGGGCTGTACAAAGATAAACACACACTCACATGCTCTATTCTATTCTATTCTATTCTATTCTATCTTTTTTTAGTTGAACGGCAGTTTCCCTCAATACAACAAAACACAAATCTGCAGAGCAGGCACCGCTCCAGCGATTAATTAATGTTTAATATTCAGAATTCAGAGACATAACCAAGACAAAGATGAATTAACTCTTTGATTAAGGCTCTAATGAGATCTCCATTTTTAGTCATTATACTTGCTCGCTATGGTGTAAACATTATTTTATGTGAAGCGTGACAGGGTGGATACCGTCTGTTTTCCCTGCTTGGTAAGATATGGATTAGCCCATGAAATGAGATCTGCCAACGGGACACTCTAGTGGCACACATGCACACAAACAGAACTGATGGGCGGTTCTCGTGTTCCCTTTTCTGCTGCTGTGTGTTTAATTAGTACGTCGGACCTGACCTTTGACAGGTGTGTAAGTATAGACCACCAGCTGGCGTCTGGGGAGGGACTGCTGGTCAGCAGATCCTCACTTGCACTCTTTGTTAAACAGATGTCCACTGATTAGTGTTCGATTCATTAGAACGGTCGCACGCATGTAGTTTTGTAGGTGCAAAGATTGTTTTAATCATGCTTGATGAGATGGCGGCAGGATGGTATACTTAGAAGAGAGACTGCTCTTCTGAAGTGCAACACACTGAGGGTCATGTTTACAAGGTCTTTGCCTGATATCTGACACATTCTGCATTTAATGTGTCTAAACGATGAAGTGTATGCATGAAAGAGAGCAGGTCGAGTTAAAGTGTTTGCATCTCAAATGCTCTTCGTTTTACTGCCCACGGCTGTAGCTCAGCACTGAAACACTGTGTGGGGAAAAAAGGGGAATTTTGTAATGAAATACTCTGACTTCAGAAAAAAAACTTTGTGAATTGACTTTCTCTGACTGCATATCAACTTTCGATGAACTTTGGACTGCCTTTTTGCTCTAAAAGAAGACACATTCTCACATTTGAGTCAGGAAGAGATCTCTTCACTGGAGAAATAACTACAGCAACAAAAAAAATAAAAAACAATTTTCATTGTACATATGGGCATGTATATCTTCAGAAAATGTGAATCTATCCTCTAAGGGGAAACTGCAAATAATGAGAGGCAGAGTCATAACGGATTGTTGTGGATTTACTTATGTTCACATAATTTGAAGGGTCAGATTCCTGTCAGAATACTTGGCATCTGAACAAAAAAATGCACATTTGTGCAGGTAAAGTAAGGGATGGTTGTGTGGAGGAAGAAATCTTTCTCAACTTGTGTCATCTGTGCGCTGGATTAACTGACGAGCGAGAAAAGCAGCTTCCAGGAAAACAGTTGAGCAGTTTTTCAAACCCCTCAATCAATAAATATTAATAGTAAAATATGTCCAAATTCTTCTGTTAGAATAGAATTCTCATTGCACACACAAATCTCTCAGTCGAGCGTCATTTGCTCGCCTTCACTAATTGCGAAATCATCTGCTGCCCTCTTAAATCAGACAAAAAAACTGCACAGGTTGGAAGAGCAAACTGTATCTCAGAGCACAAAGATGAATCCCTATGAGCACCAGGGGTGGGCATGCACTCAAGATTTTTAAGATAAATTTACTGTGAACAATGGAAAAATTTACTTAAGTCACTTTTTAAAAAGCTGGCCAAAAGTAGAAACATAAAAGTGAGAAAAGCAAGAATAAAAAAACGGTGAACAAATGATGGCGTGGTCTAATGCTTAGGCCCTAGATAAACACATGATATCAGGGTTATATGATTCTTACACTGATTAGATACAAGCACCGCATAACTTTGTTATTGTAAGGATTGGGATTGATTGCACGCCTCTGATATCGATGCATATAAGTGAAACTTCTAGCTAAACCCACAGTATCCCTATTGTCAACAGTGTGTCTTCTGCTTGTACAAGGACATGAGGGACTAAAACAGCAAATAAATCAATCATTAGTCAAGGTCTGCAAAGATAAATACTACATAATTGTACATAGATACAGAATACACAAACATATTGAGCCTGTCTTACTCATACATGTGTGTATATGGTGTGTGGTGTGTATCCACGCATGGATGTTTATCTTTGTACGGTGGTCTGCTGAGTGACTGTTTCGAGTGGATGATTATTGTTGACCTGAGCTCAATCATTCGGTTGCTGTGTGTGAGTCTGTGTGTGTGTGTGTGTTGGCTCATGTTTTCTGTGCCGCTATGCTGTTCTTTTTGTGCGTGCGCGTGTGTGGCACCGTGTGTTCATGTGTGTTCGGTGTAAGAGATCGACTGTGTTCTCGCTGCACGGCCCATATCCTGTAATGGAGGTATTTGCTGTCACAGGAAAAACATGCCGGCATCCTGACAGTGTCGCCAAGCAAGATTAATAGGGTAGTGAAAGAAGGAGTGAGGGCAGAATTACACATCCAATCTGGATGTGAAGTTGAAAATAAGGAGAGAAAGATTATTACTGAGTGAATTATTGGAAGAAGAAGTAGAAGAGTAGGAGGCAGTGAGAAGGTGAGGGGGTTAATGGGATTTAAATTGCAGCCAGAGGAATACAGAAGAAAAGAAAAAAAAAAAGTCCCACTTTCATCAATTCATCATAGAAGCAAATATTGCAGCATGCCGCCCAAAGAGCCTGTTCAACTCAGAAAGGGGATTCTATTAAAACTGTGTTAATTTAAGACATGTGAGGTGATTAACATATGGTGTGAGCTCTTCCCCTGCGTGCCTGTGTGTATGACTGTGTGTTTAGTCAAAACCATTCATATTGCATGAATCCTGTAAAGTTCCTGCAGCTGTGCCTCTCTTCTCTACCGGCAGTGCAGCCTGACAGACAGCCTTGCGTTTCACGGGGAATCCTCTGGTATTTGAGGGGCTTAATTTCAAAGCTGCTGGAGGTGGGTTTTGATTTAGCGCTCAAAGCTTTAATCACCCTCTTCCCGCTAGCAGCCCTCGGTGCTGCATTCTTGCCCATATCTGAATGGAGAGATCAGATCCTGTATGGAGCAGATGAATTGGAGGTGTTGCACTGTTTCATTCTTTGTTTCCCCTTTTATGTCTCAATCCTGCAAAAAGGGATCCCCCAGTGCCAGTTTGTGGGACACCACAATACCCCAGACCTGTCCCACAGCTCTCTGCTGATCGAGCTACAGTTACCCGCTTCCACGGCTGGCATACAGTACATACAGTACATGTACCCGTGCATGCCAACTATGCAAAACGTCATGGATGTATTAAGAGAACTTGATTTATGACTCCAAGATGGCGCCTATTAATTCCAGTGATAGTCAGTCACACAGCACGTATGCCAAAAGTTATCTCTCTGCCTGGCTCTGTGTTGTTCTGCGCATTAAATATAGATTGACCTGAACCTGGCAGTCCTGCAGACTTTACATCGAAGAAAAGTCATTCATGTAAAGCGAGTTAAAAAGTTAGTTCAACTAGCACAAATAAGAAAACATTTCTTTGTGGATCAACATATGCCAAACAGGCAGTTTAATGTTATAATTCCAGGCAGATGATTGCTGAGGGGAGGCACTAGAGTGCCAAAGGGGCAAGGAGAGAGTGATTGGATCAAGCAGTTTCAGAAGTTTCTGCACATCCTGTGTTGGTACAGAAAAGGAATGTCATTGAGTGCACGCAAGAGTGAACGACGGCAAGTGTGGCGCCACTGCTTATAGGTTGTTTTTGGTTTCATCGACGAAATGACGTTGACGGCATCGGGAGAGGCAGTGGGGTTGACAAAGAAGTTGGGGGTTTTGGGGCTTCTCTGGCTGCAGACCTCCAAGCTAGTTGTAGCTGACAGATGAAGGCACATTGACCTTTTAACCCTGCAGAGCCGAACAGAGAGGGGATATCGATACGGGCTCAGGGCTCAGCACTCAGCGGCAGGGTCGGCAAAGGTCGTATGTCAAATTGGAATTATTGGAATTATTATGTCGGCATATGGTCTGTCAGTGTAGTCTAACAAGTGCCACTCATGAGAGCCTTCCCCCAGTGCCTGCATCCTTATGTATGCAATGGGTGTATGGGTAGTCACTGGTGAGGGCTAAACGGATTGTGCAGTAAACATCCTCAACAAAAATACTTAAATCAGGCTTTACAGGGATTTTGGTAACCAGAATTTCAATCCCCGGCACTCCAGTGGTCCACTCACACAGGTGGTTTAACTTATTGTTGCTGATTAGAGCTCCTCTCAGTTTTTTCATCTTCGATTCCTTTCCTTGTCTTTGTCCTCCTCCTGAGATGCAAGCGGAGGAGGCCAGGAAGAGACATTAGGAAAGAGGAGTTGAGGCGGCAGGCATTCAACAAAACGAGACATTCGTGCTTCAGAGTCGTATTTTAAAGCAACATCAATAAAATGTGACATGTGGCACAGCTGCATCATCTGTTTCTTTGTTGTTTTTACTGCCTACCACTGTTTTATGATCTCTGTCAAATGAGCATAACAGTGTTTGTGTCATCTTATATATTTACATGTCAATACACAGTTAGAATGGTGCCTTGCGAGGCGCTACACACAGTAGAAGGCAGTCCAGCTGTGTGTCACGCCTCTTTTGGTAACAGGTGCCGAAAAAACTTCCTCAGAGGATACACCTTAGCGTCCTCGCTCATAGCTCTTCCAGCAAGCCTCCTTTGTCTTCCCTCCTCTCTCTCTGAGAAGTGTTTTAGGAATCAAGATATCCTTTAATATGATATGCTGAGATCGATTTCTGGGTCACAGGAAGGGGAACCAAAATGAGGAGGGCACAAAAAAGAGAAATGAGAAGAGCGTCTTGTCCCAGGACATCTCCTTCACTCTCTCGTCAGTTTCATTGTACCTGTTAGGGCAGTACGACTTACATCTTTAAGATCCCCATTAGTATAAGGAGTTTGGTGACCTCAGCAACCTCCCAGCATACCTCCGGCCCAGCTCTAACCTGAGAAGAAATCTAATCAGCCAACAGTAACTGAAAACACCTGTGAGGGCACAGGGTGTTCATAGCTAAAGCACCGTTTACCTCATGTTCCTCACCTGTGAGCTCTTTCTTATACTGGTACACTTACACTTTGGCATCACATTATAGGGTGATAATCCATAATGTCATAATGTCAGTTGATGTCTTTAGACAAGTGGATGGCAGGAGTAAATACTTACAGGTACCTTTCCTTTAGCTGTGGATGTCACAGACCAAATTCTATTGTTTATACGTGGAAATACATTTAAAAATCAGGAACGTGTTCCTTTAATATCAGCGAAACACATGTTTAATTACGTATCATTAAGTGCACCTGGCAGTCTCACCTCCTATTGAAATAAATGTCCAAATCCACTGGAGTGGACAGGGTGAAAGGGGAACAGAGAGGGCAGTGTCCCTCCAAACCCCTGAGGCCATGGACCCTGCTGTGAGATGTTTTCAAAAGTGTTTTCATGGCTGCCCATTTGGCACCAAAAAGTGTGTATGCAATGGGCCAGGCTGGGGACACAGTCTAGTAAACTATGTGTGAACTATTAAGCTGGGCTCCTGTGAGAACCAAGTCATGTGAGTGGGAGTACAGTGTGAGTTTGTGTAACGTGGCCTGTAGTCAGGGTCCTAAGTGGTGTTTGTGCACAAGAGACAAGTGCTTAGCTGCTTGTCTTTCATTGTTCTACTTTAATCTGATATTTTTGGCAACTGTCTTCTATTTTATACTGTTTTCATTGATCTGGTTCGCTCCCTGTTTTCTTCGCTCTTGTGAGGACTGGGCTGTGTGCCACACTAGTATGGTGTTGACGAAAACACTGCTCTGCTTATTTCCCTCTCCCATTCCCCCTTTGTCACTTCACTTTACATTATGGGATGGCCAAAGACAATTACAGTATGGCTATGAGGACTCTATAACATGGACGTAGTCATTTCACCACAGTTCTCCAGTGAGATATAATGAAGCATGGATTTCTGCTAGGCACTGGCTTTGTCAGTTATTTGTAGCCAGAAAATCCAAATGTCGATCAAGCAACCGCAGAGAATTGAAAAATCAATTTTAAAATCGCCGACAAGATGCAAATCAGGAGAACCAGCAGTAAATTTAAATGCAGTGGTTCCAAAACTTTTTGAGTTAAGCGTTAAGTTTTTTTTGTGCGTGTGGTCAATCAGAACTGTTATTATTATTAGTGGCAATGGTACAGACGATGTAATATAAAAACTGTACTTCAGTCTAAAATATGTTTTTTTCTTCTCCACAACCATCTGGCAATCTCAAGAAGTGAAATGCAACCCCCTTGGGTCCCGACCCCAAGTTCTGTTTTACACCTTCTCTGTAATGGAACTATGTTAAACTGCATCGTCCCTATCAAATAAAACTCAGTTAGCAATACTGTAAATGAGTAAAAAAACACAAAAAAACAAACATGTTTAATTAAAGCAACAGAAGAAATTAAAGGAATTAAATTGGAAGGAAACACGTATGTAACGCTGTGATCTCACCCTCTCACTGAAGTCACGTAGTGCAGAAACAAGCGGTAGGGAGGCGGAGTGGCTGAGACACCATTAACCCTGTTACAAGACACTGTACCATCAAAGTGTTTCTGAAGCTGTTATTTAGAGGTAAAAAATATTGTCCATATGTGACAAAAAGTGTGTTGTTCATATTTGGCATGTTTCCATTTTGGTTACAAGAAATTCATGTTAAGGTTCCCGTGCAGAAAATCTGTTTAGTGTGTGATTACACATGATGAAAAAAGATCCCTTTGTCCATCTTACACTGCAAAACATCATTTGTTTTTAAGAGGTGTGTTGTGTGCATGCACTTTTTTATAACCAGAAACAACTCTCAGAAACTGTCAGTTTCTTTTTTAACGTGGGTATTTTAAGGCCAGTCTACAGTCTGCTTACTCCCTGAGGTTCCTCATAGGCATTTTCTAAACTGTACATCTGCTTTGTAGTAAATTCTTCTGTGTAGCCATACTGGAACCTGGCGTGGCGTGGCAAGAGGCCAATGTGGAAGACTGGTGATGCTGTTTTACAGTAGTAAACCTGGTCAGACTGCGGTAATTATAGAGGACAGAGAGAGTGTAATGTAACTATAGCGCAGCTCTCTCTGCCAGCTGCCCTCTGGCTAAAACGCACATTCACCCGCAGTCACGAATAAATGCATACATTCGCAGACTTGCGCTACCATACACGCACATACAGCATGTAATCTTTGACAGTCATTTGCATACAGAACAGCTGCAAGCATGTGTAATTGTGTGTGTTTGTGCACACGACGTGTGTGTGCCAGGTGGTTGGGAGCACTGGCAGGTGTTTGCTCTCGCGCTGGCAAATGCAGCTGGTTTGTGCCACAGCTGTGTAAGTGTGTGTGTGTGTGTGGGTGTGTGTGTGTGTGTGTGTGGTTCTGCACCTGGACACAGCTGGAGTGTGTGGCAGCACAGTAGCTAATAGCGACCTATTTCCTTGCCAGACTTTTAACATGTAACTTGTGCTCTCAGCTGACTGGATATTATGTATTACTATTAAGTGTTGCTCATTAGTCTCGCGCTTTTGGACCTCCCAAGTGTTGCTGAAGGTCCGTGTGAATGTGTTTCTTTGTTCTTTGGCTCTTCCTCTTAATTTCCCATTTTGTTTTACTGTGCTCGCGCATCTTCCTCCTGCCTGCGTGTTCACCCTCTGATACTAACACGGTGAAGAGAGGAAAACTTACTCTTGCCCTGCTGTCAAGACAACTGGAGAGCTAAAATAGCCCCCTGTAGTGGACTAAATATACTACACACCCTGTTGCCCTACTCTCACAGCACACAGACAACCACTGGCTCCGACTAACCAGTCGGCCCTCTTTCCATCAGCCGAGACGTAATGATCAGCATTACTGGTAATCTTCAGGGGGGCTTATTTTGGCTGAAGAAGACGTTCCCTCCTTGAATTACTCCCTCCTCCTGTCACCTTCCCTAAGTCCTGGCCCTGACGCCCCACGCCCCCACACATGCCGTCCAGCCACCTGGTCTCTCACATACTCAGCTTGTCCTGCCAGCTCCAGGACAGCTGGGAAGAAAGAGACAGAGAGGGAGTTCTGGACTGAGCTTCCCATGATACCTCTGGAAGAATGCAGCTCACAGACTATACAGTAGCCCTGACATGTTTAGTAGTATGTGGTCTGTACACTGTGGGCTAAAAGTGGATCTTCAGGTTGGAGTGACCACTGACGTACACTAATTGCTGTCGTATACTATATACTCTGTGTGTGTACTCTGTAAACGCCTACCAGAGGTTAACATTTGACCATAAATGGTTCAGAAACAAGACGGTTCACATAAGTGAGTCATTTTCTTTATCTGTGTCACATGGGTTTTACCACTGACCCGCCCCTTTAGGAGACTAACAGCAGGTCCTAAGTCACTTAACTCGAATGGGAGAAGTGAAGGTGAGATACAGGTACAGATTTTGACTGATGCTTTCACCCCATTGTCAATGTAGGAAATACTGAACCCACTTTTTCAAACATTCAAACAGTCTAATATGTAATTTGTCTGATCTGGAGCGAGCATGTTAAAGGATGAGTTCACCCGATAATGAAAATTGAGTCATTATCTACTCACCTCCCTGCCTGTGGAAAGATGGCTGAGGTTTTGTAGTTGACTAAACATTTCTGGAGCTTTCACAGCAAAGCTGTGTTGCATCATCCTCCTACATAACTGAAGTAGATGGGGACTTGTTTTAAAACGTAAAAAAACAACTGAAAACAAAACATTAAATGGTTCTATACTTCTCATCCAGGGTAGTCTAAGGCCTTGGAAGCCCCGGGATCCCAAAATCAACTTGAGAAGACGTTATTTACACCCTCTTTTAAGCTGAAATCTTAACCAGAGGTGCTAAGCTAAATTTGTTAGCGCACACCCTGTCTGAACTTGGCGCAGGAGCTCAACCGTGCGTCTAGGGTGTGAATATTATGTTTTCAAACCAGTTTGATATCCGTTGGATTTCTGGAGACTTGGATTACGCCGAATGAGCTGTATGGAGCCATTTTATGTTTTTTTTCGCTGTTGTTTTTTACTTTTTAAAACAAGTCCCCATCTACTTAAAGGAGTTGTTCAGGAGAATGCTGACAACTAAACTACGCCCGACTTTCTATGGCATGGGGTACATAATGACTGAGTTTTCATTTTCAGGTGAACTCATCCTTTAAGCTCCCCAAACTCCAAAAAAAGGTGTAAACATGACATTTTGACTGTGATTAGTGCTGTATCGTTTCAGAGCATCTTTGATTTGACCCTTTGTGGAGTGTTCGTTTGGGTTGTGATCCAGTTGCCTTCAGTAATCCAGATCATCGTGAAAACAAAGAAAGCTTATTCATAGCGACCTTAAATGATAGCCAGGTGGTGTAGGTTTCAACAGAGAAGCTCTCAGGCCATGCACGCACACACACAAACACATAAACATCAATACACAAGCACACACAAACACACAGACAGACAGTCAGGAGTTACAGGGACTTTGTGAATAGTTTCCATGGGTGAGAGTCTCCCACACTGACATGACCATCCTATGAGTCAGAAATAAACCGATACAGTTTCTCCAGCTGTGTGACGGATAGATACCACAGATACTTCCCAAAGGCCTGTCATTATTTATTTGTTACATTTTGCCGGCTATCCCTTTCAAGTATGCCATTCGGCGCTGTTGAAACATTATTAATATAGATTTCATGTGGCTGTTTACCACTGCTGGTTATGTCTACGACTTACTAAAAGCATGCCTAACCTAATCCGAGGCGACGGAGCTAGCAGTGTGCTAACATATGACCTGCCAACTTGGTCAGTGGCCTTTCCCACATGGTCAAGAGTTGTGTGACATGTGGAGCAACGTGCTAGTCACGGTTAATGGGCAGAGAACGGCCTCAAGGCCACAGTGGAGTAGACAGAGTGGTAGGCCACCTGAGTAGATTTAACTTGTTGCAAATGAAACTCCTTGGGAATAACATGGTGTTGTATCAAGATTTACTGGTACAGTAGTAATAGCTTTAGGTGAGAGGATCCTTACAGAGGGAGGAATGAGACGTTTAAATCCAGCGTTTCCTCCTCAAAGAGAGCCCCTGTTATAAAATGCTTCAGTTGTTATGAAAGCCCACGGAGGCAGAGGGGTTCTCTGTGTTTTTTTTATGTTCTTCTCTTCTACGGGGGGCTTTAAAAATAGCACTTGGCTCGAGTTAGGTGTCAGAGGTCTTCTCCTCTCACCCGTTCTTTTCCTCTTTCTTCTCCTCCAATCTCTGTCTTCTGTCCATCTCCTTCTCTCCATGTCCCCCCGTCACCTCAGTCCTCCTCATTCTTTCTCTGCACCCCCCTCCCCTCTCCCCTCTTTTTCCCCTTTCTCCCCTTTTTTTCTCTCTCTCCTCTCCCCCCTCCTCTTCATCTCTCCCTGTGGTATTAGCGGGGGCCACATGTTGCTGGCCTCTCCTGGTGGTGTGAGCCCCATGGCAGGCCCTGGCTCCAGCCTGACGCGTAGCTCGGTGTGTGTGTGGATGAGAGGGAGACTGTAATGTGTGCCTGCATGCCTAAGCGTAAGCGTGTGTGTGTGTGTGTGTGTGTGTGTGTGTGCGTGTGTGTGTGTGAGGCCACTAACACAGTAACCTGATAGTGGTGCGGCTGAGCAGTACAGAGCGGAGCAGTGCTGTGATTTATCCCGCGGGCCCAGCAGATGGCTGCAACAGGAGTTTGTTTAAGTTTGCTTCAGAGCCGGGCAAGCAGCCAGGAGCATAGAGAGGGCCTGCCAGAAAAATGTTCACTGACTCTGGATGCCTAACCACACTACTCCCCCCCACCCCCCCACTCCCTTCTCCCTTCTGCTTTCCCCTAACCCCTCACAGCCCCCTCAGTCCTACACACACACAGACACACACATGCTCTTGCAGACTTTCTGTCGCTACTCTCCTTTTACCCCTCTCTAATTTCTTTCTTTCCTCCCATCTGCTCCACACACATGCTTACTTACATATGCACGCTCACACGCATGTATACACACACACACACACACACCGGTTTGTGCATGCTTCTCTGTTCTGTTGGCAACATCCCTGGTGCAGACATGATCTCACACCTCAGGAGGGAGCATTAAAGAGTGAGGAGGTGTTCTTTCTGGTGGGGGTCCTCTGAACACAACCATATGACCACCTCTCTGTCTCTCCCTCTGGAAAAGAGAAGGATCTCTGCTGCATAAACACACGCAGGGGGAGCGCACGCACAACTTTGCAATGTGCACACAAAGCAGATGATTTATGAAATAGAGTCCAGCCGGGTTTTGATGTCCGTGCATCGCCTTTTCCTTCCAAGCTCTTTCTTTGTGTTTTGTGAAAAGGTGACGACAACTCCTGTCACATCGCCTCAGGTCACGCAGGGTGATAACTCTTGACCTCCCTCTCCACACATCGGTCTTGCTTCTTCCCCCTTATCTCTCTCCGCTTTCTTCCCCTCTTCTCTATGTATTCATCTTGTAGACAAAGAGTTCAGCAACACATATTCAAGGTCATTATGTCTAAATCAGATGAAGCAGTGAGCGAGACATGGTATAGAGAATAAGCTTCTAACCCTTTTTTTTTTTACGAGTGAAGTTGGAAAAAGTTGTTCGTCAGTTTATTATGTGTTACCTAAGTTTGACGGCTGCCTGAACCTGGGATCAGCAGTTTGAAACTAAGTTTTCATTACAAAAATCCGATGCAAGTCAAATATTTTCAGTTCTCTCCCTGGGTGATTTATTGTCTTCTCTATAAGTCATATGTAAATCTTTTTGTTGTTGTTGTTGTTGTTTGTATCACAATGAAAATATCTGACTAAGTAGTGTTCGAGCAGTCATTCCTCCTATCTACCTTATATCCAAAACGTCTTCTATTTCTCTGTTACATTTCAATATTTGTATTGTCTTTAATACAATCACTATAACCCCAGAGGAATTTTGTTGCAGCAGGGTTTTGTTCATGTGTGCAAAAACATACATGCTGTGTCTTCCTTTCTTATGAAGGAGTCCACCAGGGTGAAATCTCTAACTGATAATTATTAGAGATAAACTGTGAGACCTCATGACTTTCCACATCTGTTCATTTGAGTCATTAAGGATTCTTAATGGTTACTGCTGGCTGTGTATGTGTGTGTATATACAATAGATGTGTGTGTGTGTGTGTGTGTGTGTGTGTTTGTGTGTGTGCGTGCGTGCGTGCGTGCGTGTGTGAGTGTATAATGAATGAGTTCTTTGTGTTTGTCTTTTTGGGACTGTATGCATGTGTCACATCATGACTAATTGGAATCGCCGGAAAAATGCTTTTTCGGCTGGGAAAATCCGCGTGAATGCCCTCTCAAGTCGGAACACCACTCAGAAAGTAGGAGAAATTTTTTTAGCACACACGTGATGCCGATACACGGCGGACAAAAGCAAACATTGGGTTGATGGTAAGAAACTTTTACCATAGTCATGTATTGTATAGTCATTGTATGTTTTTTTTTTAGTTCCTTCTCGTCACTCAAATACTGGAAACGGCTGTCAACGTGTTGTTTAAACACTCTGAGCTCTGAAATGCAAAACAAATTCTTTTTGGTGTCCATGTTGCTCCGACATGAGGCACAGGAATACACTGAAGTCAGAAGAACGACTTCCTAACTCGGTAAATGGGACCATCCGAAGAGCACGTGAACGCAGCATAATTCTTCATCTCCTTTTCTTCTCTTAATTGATAAAACCCTTTTTCTTTTATGTGTTTTATACCACCTTACTCCTCTCCATGGACCGGTTTAATTTCTTTTCTGGCCTTCTCTCACCCATCTTCAAATCTATCAGGATCCTTCTGTCTTTCACTGCTGTGTGTATGTGATCACTTGCTCACAGTTTTCTGCAGTCGTTTCCTTTGTTTCATTCTCACCCTCACTCCAAACCTCTGCCTAGTACCGTCTGTGGATTTTCCAGTTCGGTCACAGTGATTTGCCTGGGCATCACTCATAGAAGGTCGCTAATGCGGCCTGCATTCATATAGCCAGTGGACGTCCTTGTGTTTGTGTGTGTACATGCATGAGTAATTACTGTATGTATATGTGACTAACTGTGGAAGCCGTCAGGGCCATTGTGCTTCGGCACTGATCCTTATTTCCTCTAAAGCAGCATTAGTCATTCCTACTTGATGTGCATTCATGTCAAAGACACACAGCTGAATGTTATCTGTGTTGTGTAAGCCTGTAAGAGTCTGTTATGGATAAGAGTGGCATGTTTAAGTTCCTGGAGGTATACAGTAGCTGCTTACATTAATCCGCTTTCTTTAAGTATCCTTCAACAATGAAAGAAGATGGTCTATGTTGTTTTTAGTACAGTTAACGGACAAATATGAGGAAATCCACTGATGTTGAAAACATATAAGAGTAGAGTCAGTCAGTCAGGTTCCTGCTTCAGTTTTTACTTTATAACTATCACCAGGAGCAGGTGGAGATGTCAGGAAACAGCATTAATATCAGGCTAACTGCTCATTTGTTGATGTTACAGTACAACTGTTTCTAAGATGTCAAAATATGTTTCTTCAATTAAATAAGGAGATAAATATAAATGTGAGTTTAGCAGCAATCAACAGGAAGATAATTTGATGCTCTTCTTAGTGAAGCCTGTAATAATAATTTGCCTCCTGCATGAGAAACTAAATGATGATGTTGATGTTGATCACTGACCTGTGACAGCACCAGCAAATCTTTATTTTAATCAACAAAATAATACCCACCTCATATCAGCTACACTGTGTGATTGTCTGTTAAACTGAGAAGAATAGCTTTATCTTTGTCCATCCATGAATTTAAAGAGATGAAACAGTTATAGTAGGCCACCTTTGTGCTGGTTCCTATAGTAACAGGAGCTCGCCCAGTACATTAATTGAAAGCGCTACCACAATCAACACTTATTATTCCTGTGATGTTTGGGGAGACCTCTCTGTGTGACATCCCCCTCTCTGCTACTGTGTGCGTGCATCTTTTTTGAAAACCACTTCAAATGCAGACAAGCAACACGTCAAACTGAAAAAGACAAAAAGAGGAGACGGCGAAGAAGAGAGAATTCTTTATTAGGCTTCATATCCGCCTGCAGCTTCGCTCCTTGATACCCTCTGAGGAGAGGAAGTGAGCGGGTCACAGGTCAGGTAGCTTAGCAGCACACTAATGAATATTTATTTACACTCGGTTGACACAAATGTGCTTCTGCCAGACTTATTACCTTAAGTGTGCTTGTGTCCATTCATTACCTTCATGTGCTATTCGTATGTACTGTAGTATATGGCCAGACATTAAAATTAAGGCTGTTGTCAGAATATTAGAAATTACAAGGTAGATTTATTGTCATCTTTTAAATCACTAGGGTTTGAAAAAACTGAACAATGTTTAAGTCCTTTGAATCCTGCTACATCTATTTTGCAAAATAGAAAGTCTCACAGCCTGGGGAATGAAGCTCGGGCTTCATATTAGTACATTACATACAATACAGACTGTGCTTTTTCCGCCAGGGTGGTGATGTGTGATGACCAAGAAGACCAAGAGGTTCTGAAGGAAAAGAAAACCATATGAACTCCAAACTCAAATTGTTATACCAGTCAGATATTTTATCCTTTTATAGGCCCATTACTTTGAGCTGTTGTTAAATTTCATGACTAGATCTGTGAGATTCATCAGCAGTCCTAGCAGTATTTTAACCGTACATGTCTTCTAACTAAAATAACCTTGTGTCATCTTTGATCTTCAATCCGATGTGTCTCAAACCCAATCCGCTGCGGATCAATGAATACAGTGTGACAATCCACAAAAAACATGTGGCTCTGTGTGGCTTGTGGCTCCTTTTGGGAATTACATTCAGATCTTATTACCCATGTCCTCACTGTCCTGTGTGTGTGATAACACTGTGTGCTTGGTCCATGCCAGATGGGGGTTTTGTGAGCCAATCTTTGTCCACCTGTTGGTTTGCCTGAGGAGAGCTGTAAGCAAAGCAATTTCTTCAAACCAGACCCTCAGACAGACTGACGCTAGCCGAGCGGTGATCAGATGCTGTTTGACGTCCACTCAATATGGAACATGTGTCCTCAGTGTTGGACTGATAGCACGCTTTGGACGGGCTCCCACACTGCACAGCTCCACAGGTGTCAGAGCTGCTCAGGGTTTTGTGTATGGGCTTGCGATTGTGTGAGAAAGACAGGCAGTGTGAGCTTTTTTTTGTGCATTTGCACACATGTGAGAGCGTTTTGAGCATCTTGAGTGTGAGTATCTGTCAGTGTGGATCAAAGATGTGTTTCTCTGTTGTTTTGCCGTACTTGGCTGTGTCAGTGTGCATGGAGTCTGAGCTGCTTTTATGAAGTGTTGCTGAGCCGGTCAGCGGCCCCGAGCCTGCATGGATGGCTGTGCTCCTGTTGGATCTCTGTGATAGGCTGTTAAAACTGACTGACAGCCCCGCTTTACAAGCTGCTATACATCAACCCGTAGACCTGCTGCAAGCGTGGGAACACAGACACATTTGTGTTTGAGTATATGTGTGTGTGTGTGCGTGCGTGACATAGTCAGTGTGGAGCAGAAACAGGGCCCACTGCTGTTGAACGATAAGGCCTGCTGACCTTGTGACCTCGAGCTTGCTGTGACGAGGTCATCTCAGATTACACCTAGCCAAATGTTCCCTGTCTGCCAGTATTAAAACAGGAAGGTCTAACCCCTGGAACAGAAACCCTCTCTAGCCCGGTGATGGATGGTGGTCTTCTGTCCAACCTTATGTCCCGCAATCACAGATAAATGGACAAACACACTTTCATGTGCACAGTGTATGGCTGGGAATCAGAGGGCAACTTATGATATCATGCTTTGACAATGTTGAAAGATAATTTTAGCAAAATGAATCAATCATTTACTGTATTTATTTACTGCATTATGAAGTGCTTTCTGTTATTTAGAAATCCACAATGATTCAGTGTACACCAGCATTAGATAGAGGAGAAGGCTGCGTACCAAACCTCTGCTGTAAAGCCAATAAACACCTCTTGACCTTTACCATGACATATGGCTGCACTCATGATTTGTCTCCCTACCAAATTAGTACACTACCCAGAAATAATGATTTCACTTGTTTTGTGATACTGCCAGGGAACCTAGGTGTTCAGATTAACTGGAAATACAGAAGAGCAGAATGATTAACTAATTAGTTGTCAACTATTAAATTATTTGCCAACTATTTTTATATTTGATTCATTTGTTTGAGCCATTTTATGAAGATAAAAGTCAAAATACTGTCTTACCCTAATAGTAAACTGCATATCTAACACGTGTGGACAAAATCCGACATTTGAGGATGTTGTCTTGGGCTGTTGGAAACAGATCGACATTTGTTCACCGTTTTATAGACGAAACAACTAATTGGTTAATTGAAAAAATTATTGACAGAGTGTGTGTGTGTGTGTGTGTGTGTGTGTGTGTGTGTCACTCGGCCCAGCTCTGAGGTAAATATTTGAGGACTGCAGGCACCATTAGGAGAGGGTCTGTCTTTGATGGGCTGATTTTGTGTGAGGCTGTGGATGACGTCAACTTTACCTCCGAGGACAGTATAAAGCGTGCCGGGAGGATATTGTGTGTGTGTGTGTGTGTGAGAGAGAGAGAGCATATGTACAGTAAATGTGCACATAATAGCGACGTCTTTTTTGCATTCACAGAAAAAAAGTTAACTATTGTTCTCATGTATTTGTTTGCGTTTGTCTCTGTGTTTATTGGAAGTTAAATTACCCCACACTTTGCTTGTGACATCCCGTCAATCACATTTCCCCCACAGCCTCCTGTGGCACCGGGGATCTGTTCAGCGACAAGCATCTGCATGTTCCAAATACACTGATAGCATTAGAAAGTTATTCTGGTGAGGGCCAGTCTTTTGCTCTCTACAGTTTTATTGGACAATTAAACAAGTTTGCATGCCAGACAATGTTTGGACTCGCTTGACAATGACTTTCTTTTTGTACCCAATAAGCAACTGGCAGGGAGCTTGTGTAAACAGAACCTCAACCTACGCTGCCAAGAGTCCTCTTTCTCACATCTGATCTCCCTATCTTTGTCTTTTTCTTAGTTTCTCCCTCCTTCATTCTCATTCTCAACTCTTAGTCTTCCTCCTCCTCCACATTCTTCACCTCCTCTGTCTCCCTTTCAGTGCAGAGCAAGCCAATCTTTTCTGGCGCCGGTGCCACTTCTTTATTTTTCCCTCCAGAGGAGCAGGATTTATTGGGCCAATGATTATTTTTATAACTAATCTTAGTTTTTCATTACTTATCTATTAACATTAGCCGAGCAGCTTTTTTCACTTTCACTTAGTAAAAGGTAGTCAGTGGTGTGAACTGTACAGCAGTGAGTGTTTATATTTGTATGTGTGTGTGCACTTGCATGTGTGTGGGTGTGTGCATGTTGGTGCACAATCCAAGCACAGATGTTCTCAAAGGCTCCAGTTTTTTAGGCAGTAGTTCTCCCTCTCCCCTTGCAGAAAAAGGGAAGTGTCTAATAAAAGGCGGGTGTATGAGACCGAGTGAGTCACACACACACGCACAGAAAGAGAGCGAAAGAGTCTGCCTGCCTCGATCTCTCCGAGATTGTGAGAGCGAGAGAGTGAGAGAGAGAGCGCGAGGCAGGAAGCAGGGAGGGAGGCTGTGCCAAGCTGGAGCTGAATTCCTGCCAAGAGTCTACTTGTTTGCTCGTCTGGCTGGAGCCAGAGGCTGACCTTATTAGCTAGGAGGGCAGCCGTCTTATTAAAACACATCTGGCGCTCAGGGAGCCCAAATAGTCCTCATATTGTCTTCCTGCTTGCTCCTGACCTTGCGTTACCTAGCAGGAATGCTGACAAGGGCTTCACGCATCTGTTGAGAGTTTCACCAGGGTCTTTCTCCCCCTCCTCCCCCCTGCCCCCCTCCCCTCCTTTTCCACCCTTGCTGTCTTTGCTGGCGCCTGCACGGTAGCTCTGTGGGACCTGTTTTTCTTCCTCCCCCCCTCTTTTTCCTTTTCCCTCCCACCATTCCCACACGCCACCCCTCAACACCGGCCACCACTCTTCAGCGTGGCGTCCAGGTACCCCCCATGGAGAGGCATTTTTTTTTTTTTCCACTGCCAGGTTGCTGTGTCGATACAGTTATTCCTGTGTGTATTTGTTTTATGAGGGGGCTGTAACCTGGTCCTGTTTAAATAGCTCTTTGCTGGTTATTTTAAAGTGTGAATGGTGCCGCGTCCTGGGGCTGCTAGCTTGGCTTTATTGTCTGTTTGGAGAGGGGGCGGCTTTTTTATGGTACAGTTTGTTACAAGAGAGGAGCTGCGGGTAGAGACTCAAGCTTTTACTATACAGGAACCAGATCCCAGCTGGCTGCACAATGAATACACTTCAATAATTCAATGTTTGTGGTCTGCATTCACTTTGTAAACAGTGCAAAAAAAGAACAACAAAAAAAGTGTCCCCCCCCCTCCCATATAAAAAAATTCCAAGTCAAAGCATATTTTTTTATGCGTTCACTGTTGGAGCTCTGCCTCACTGATGCTTGCAGCAAAGGTCTATCTAGGCGGACCGCTGCTCACTGGCCTGGAAACAACACTATCATTACCAGACTTAACACCTGTAAGTACCTGTAAGCTGCTGCAGATGTAAGTGAAGTGGTCCACTTTACACACCGCTGTTATAGTCAGTGACTTTCCTCTCCCACACCTGTAGTAGCGTACCATGTCCTTCAGTGTGATATCACTTTGACTCGTTCCACTGTCATAGTTGTCGGGTGTTGTTGGCGGCGATGTGTGTGATTAGTCACGTTCGCTCCTCTCACTGGTTGACACCAGAAGTACTAGTTGGGTACATCCTGAGAATTCTGTCAGAGAGCTCCTACCTTAGTCTAAAATCTTATAGCAAGGAGTCCAAGCTTAAGAGTGATTTAGGAAATTTCTTAGAGCAACAGCACTTTCACAGTCAGCAAATATCTCAGTCTTGTGTGATCAATTTAATTTCTGCCGTTATAATGTTATTATGTTAATTTCTGCCGTTATTATGTTAATATTTCTCTTTGATTTTCCATTTTCTCCTCTGTTTAAGAAACTCTTTAGGCTCTTAAAAGTCCTCCTCCCTGCGCCTAACAGTTTTTCACGTTAGGAGCCCCGCCAAGTGCTAAGATGCTTTGTGAATAACATTTATCTTTACAAGGATCTAGTCTTAACTTTAAGGAAAAATTCTTAGAAAACCTCGTAATTCTAAGAGTTACTAGGAGCAACTCTTTGTACTGGGAAGCTTTATGAATACATCCCCAGGGAAATCGGTCGTTAGCAACATCCCTAATTGTTGGTCTCGTGCTTTGCAACAAGCTCAGTTTATATCTTTGCTGCACTGGTGACTGTTCCTGCTGGTGTGTGCCCTTAAACCTCTCAGCATCCTCTGGTTTCAGTGTGGCTTTGTACTTCAACTCTAACCCTAGATGCCCTCCTGACCCTGGCCCCTTAAAGGCACATCAGACCCCCCAAAATCCCAAAGTCACTACCTATTATAACCTCTCCTCTCCTCTCCTCTCCTCTCCTCTCCTCTCCTCTCCTCTCCTCTCCTCTCAACGAGGTGACGGTTCTCTTTGGCGTTGAGTGGCGGATGTGAAATTGCGAGAGATTACCAAACCTTTAAAGAGATGAACATGAGCGATATGAGTTTCCATAAGGAAACAACGTGTGTTTACAGCGACAGAATCACGGACTTTATATACGCTGTGCTGAACATCTGCTTGCTGAGTCTGGACTCACTCATCTCACTCATAACATCACTCATTCCCTTCGCGTCTCCCTCTTCTCTCTCTCGTTCCCTGGCTACACTGGACATCTTGCTCCCTTTTTCATGTCTCTGGCGCCTGTGTGCAAAAACTGTTCTTTTGTGCATGATACAGCTTTTGTGCGGTTCTGCTCGTTCTCCACACCCATCAGCTCTGAGCATGTCTTCGCTTTTCTGAGGCTGACTTTCTCTTTTCCCAGAGTAGCACCACAGCTTGTGATGTGTCATTTGCAAACGCACGTAAAATCCCTCGGGTGACTCGCACCTTGTAGTCAGACCTTCTCTATCTTCTCTGCTTATCTTATCTTCTTTTCGCTCCACCAAGTGCGACTCTCTCTTTTTTTTTTTTGCTGTCGTGCATGTGTGTGTGTGTGTCTTTCTGTCTGATCTCTGATGCAGAACAGAGCACCGCTGGGGATCTGCGTTTAGTTTACACACACACACACACACTCACACATGCTTGCCTGCTCTCCAAGCTCAATTCACTCAGGATCTGCTAAAGCTCTGTCATCAACCGGATGCTCTGCTGTGATTGGCTGCCAGCACATTTTGTGTTACAAACATCACTGCTGAAAACTGCCCCGCGGCGAGGAAGAGAGAGAGACACACACATGGACACAAGGCACACATAGAACAAGACTATATTGTGTCAATATCAAGTGCGGCTGCTAAAGAAGTTAGAGCTCTTGACCAAGTCCGACCACCATGTCTTTCATCTCCCTATTTAACACAGACACACACACACACACACACACACACACACACACACACACACACACACACACACACACACAACACACGCACACAGCCCAAGGCCTCTGGTAAAAGCTTTATTTTATTTGCTCCCGGGCTGTTATTGAATTTTATTGTCTCCAAATCTTTTTACACTCATCTCAGCTGCTGTGTTGGTTCTGTGCACGTGTACAGCCACACATACATACACACACACATATCACGCATCAGCCCAGATACCCCTGAACAAGAGAGAGAGAGAGAGAGAGAGCTGACCGGACAAACTCTGCATCCTCTGGGGAGATTCCTGACATTCCTCTACTTCCCTGCCCACTACAAAGAGAACCATTCCCCAAGGCTCATCACTGCTCTGCCTCGTTACACACACACATAAATACAAACACACACACACACGCAAAGAAATCCTCTGTCTACAGCATGCATAACACTCTTTCAGAGGGCAGTGTGGCAGCCTAAAGATCCAATTACTAAAACTGATACAGCTAATCTAAATAAGCAAAGTAAGATGAATCGATGTCCTCTTCATTTTAGAGTGCAATGTGTGCGTGTGCCTGTAATGAGGTGGGTTGTAAGGTGGGGGTCTCTTCCTCCCTCCATTGAATAAATAACAGTGCTTCCTCCCTCTGCTCTCTGACTCTTCCTGTTGTCCCCCTGGTAGAGGGAGGAAAAAACGTGCCACTTCCACACCTCTCTCACTCGCTCTGTTTTCCTATTTGGCCGTTTTCTTGTTAGTTTGACATGTAAATGACTTTTATCTGTACCATCGGAGAACATTTAAATCAGTGTAACCAAATCTTGTACAGAAAAAAACTGTGAAATAAAAAAAAAAAACAGACAAACAAAGAAAACAAAAAGACAACGTTAAAGGGGCACTATGCAGTTTTGAGGAACACATTTTAATCAGAAGAGAAAGATCTTTATTGACTGATGTTTTTATGCCTAAACAAACTAAATAAGCAAACTCTTTGTTTTAAAGGCTGAATAATAAACACTGAGAAAGGACAGCACAACTTCATACTGTTTTACTTTGTTTATATTTGGCGGACCCCGCCACCTTTCTAACTTCAAACAGTGTTCTGGGGACCCTATTTTCCTCTGAGAACAGCTTGTTTATTCAGTCATGGAAAAGATAAATACTTCTGAGTTTGCTTTATTATTACCTCATTAATATTGTAAATATTAAAATTCTTTCCCCTTTAAGTTAAAAAACAAAGAAAAAAAAGTTGCCGTTTTAAAGGAAGACACAAGAGCATTATTCCCCACTTCCTCTTGTTTATTTTTCCATTCTATATATACATTTTCTATCAATCATACACAGGCCAAGATGGTGTTTGTGTTAACTGCCAACTGATTATACCTGTTTGGTCTTAAAGGGACATTTGTGTGTATGTGTGTGTGTGTGTGTGCGTGTGTGTGTGTGTGTGTGTGTGTGTGTGTCTGTGTGTGTGTGGCGGCCAGGTCCTCAGCATGGGAACAGCTGTTCAGAGCAGCGCTGGCCACACACACATGGGTCTGATTAGCACTTGGTGACTCCCTCCCTCCTTCCCTCCTGCCCTCCCTGCTCACCTCCCTCCCTTTTTCAGTGGGGGCCGCGGCATGCTGGCGGCACCAATAATTTTAATGCCTAGTCTGAGTCTGCCAGGAGCACAGGCATGCGTGTGTGTGCGCACCCACACACACACACACACACAGCCGCAGAGTCCTGCCAAGAGAGGGAGCACAAAGCTCTCATGCTTTGATCTGCTCTTTTCCTTTTTCCTCCCCCCTCCCCTCTCTCTTTTCTCTCTCTGTTTACCCCTGACCTTCTCCTCTCCCTCCTCCTCCTCCTCCTCCTCCTCTTCATCCACCCTGCTCCACCACAGATGTTCTACCTTAACAAGTTCAGAGTTGAAGTGTGGGGGTCTTCTTGTCCTGTACTGCTGTACACTAATCCCCTTGTAAATGTTATATATTGCTCTTTTTTCTCCCTCTCCCTCCCTGTCTTCCTTTTGGCAGATCCCTCCATCACTCATTCTGTCTCTTGCTCTTAGTGAAACGATTTAATGGCGTAACAGTGATTGAGGTGTAGCAGGAGACAAAATTTAAATTTTTATATCTATTTATCCATCCATCTTTCTTTTTTGTCAGAGAAAACATTTCTCTCTGATACTGTGGTCCAGGAGAGGAAATGTCTGTCCAAGGCAGATTCCACATGGAACAGATAACAGAGGAGTGGGTGTAATAACTCACAGAGGGAGATAAGTGTGTGAGAAACAGAGAGGGGAGACGATTATGGTGGGGAGGGATGGAAAAGGTCGAGGGGTAGAATCGGAGGATGACAAGGTGGGAGAAGGTGGTAGACGATCAGAAGGAAGTGAGGAAATAAATACAGCGACGGGGACAAAAAGATCACATGCAAGGGGGGGAGAAAATGGGAGAGAGGGAGAGAGAAGAAAGTGCCCACCATGACTCATCAGTCTGGCTCCACTTACAGCATAGTCCCAGTTTCTCTTTATGTGTGTGTGAGACGATAGAAAAAGTGTGTGTTCTGTGCGATTTTGATTGAATACAAACAAAACCATGACATTAAACTTTAAGTAGGGTGAACTGAGTGTCAAGTATAGCAGTTGTAGGTTATTTGTGCAGTAAAATGTATTTATTTTAGCCAATCACAAAGACGAAAACAAAATATACTGTATTACATAATTTTGTTTATAGATTTAAACATATACACTGTACATACTATAAGACATGAATATGTTGTATTATGCACACAGTGAATTTGAACTTACTTTTGAGTCAATATGACATCAGTCTTTGTCCTCAGTTCTTGCGGTTATGGCAAGCTGTTATGAATTTTGAAGCTATTATACCCCCATTTTAGACTGTCCTCCTCCTCTGTCTCATCATTTGTGTCTCTCTCCCTGTCTCTGTACTCACTGTAGCACTCAGGAAGTAGTGCCGTGCGACAGATAGATACCCATTTAGAGAATAGATTGGGACCTCGTGGCCGACTCCAGAGATCAAAACCACCGGCGTCTGCCGTCGCTGTTTGATTTGTTCCAAGTGACTGAAGTCTGGACAGATTCTCTGTGTTAGCTTCCCCACCACCGGAGATGTCTTGTCTTTCTTCTTGACATGTCACGGAATTTACAAATCATCCCCATTTTCACAGAAATGAGTAGAAAGTTTTTCCTTTTTTTTAACCACATGTCAATAGCGTGAGAGGTTTTCACAGGATGAGAGTGCTCCTTTGGTAGTTATGATACATGTAATGATAACATTGGCCACCAGATGGTGTCAGTGCTCCACTCAGGACAGCTCTGATGCTGGACAACAGCAGAGATGATCTCTGGCTGATAAAAAATGGAGACTCCACTGGGTAGACAGGGAGGGAGTGGACCCAGGTAATTGTTGTATATTCAAAGCAGATTTCCTGGGCTTGTATGTGTGTATGTGTGTGTGTGTGTATGTATTTCCGTGTGCATTTGTGTGTGCAGAAATGAGCTCCCTTGTGCAACAGTTTAAAGTCATCCTGTACCACTGGGTGGCTTGGAAAGTGTGCATGAATATATGTGTGGTTTTGAGGAATGGGGATATGGAGCAGCTGTTTAAATGCTTTGTACAGTAATTGTGTGTGTGTGTGTGTGTGTGTGTGTGTGTGTGTGTGCGCGTGTGCGTGTTTGTGTGTGTGCCTTTACATGTATGTGTGTGGTGTATGGTGTCATCAGTGGGGCTGTGTTGTGGTAGACTCTCGGCTCCACACACCAGGCGAGTCTGTAATTACTCAAGCCAACGCTCATACACACTGTAAGCTTGTAGAGTCTGTGGTCCCCCCTTCCTCTCTCTCTCCCTCTCTCTCTCCCTCTCTCTCTCGTTCCCCTAACTCTCTCTCTCTCTTTCTCTCCCCTAAACTCTTCCTCTGTGATTCCCAGTGTGGTCCCGGCTCTGGTTTGGCCATGAGATCTGTCTCCTGTGTTTTGGAATGTGTCGGTGCTTCTAGCCAATTTCACCCTCATGCTCATGCTTCACTGGCAACACACACACACACACACACACACACACACACACACACACACACACACACACACACACACACACAAACACACACGCACACACACTTTCATATACACAAACACAGAGGTATCATAATGTACTGGCTTGTCTGACCAACTTGAAATAGCCAACAAGCCAATTACACATGACTCCGTTTGGATACACACGTTCAAAACAGTGAGCTAACACATACCAGACAGGTTTTGAAACAGTCCTGTCAGCATTGTACTGTCTGTTTGTGTGTGTGTGTTTGTGTGTGCATGTGTAAACCAGCTGTTCAGTCCAGTCCAGCCACACCTGGGATTGCAGAAAGTTGCCAGCAGCTTCTTTGACCTCTGACCTCATGATATCGCCACAGACAGGACACAATCCTCCCTGAGTTTCTCTTCTCACTACACACACTAACATCCAGTCTGACATGTACATCAACAACAGTTTTGTATCTGTGATCGTGCCATTGAGACTGTGCTTGTTTGTGTATCAGTGTTATGTCTGTTCGTGTGTGTGTTTGAGTATGTGTGAGGGTGTTCCTATGTAGTTACTGCCAGCTGCCGTCAGAGGACAAGAGGCTAAGCCACATCTCTAACCAGTTTGAGAGCCTCCCTATCTCTGCTCACACAGACTGGGTTGCTGGGCACACGCACACATGTGCGCACACACCACACATGCACAAATGCACACTGATAACGAAGAATACACACACTGTGCATGCACACATCCTTATGCACTCCATTTAGGTATATACCCTTTTCTCTCTCTCTCTCTCTCTCTCTTACGCACACACACACACACACACACACACACACACACACACACACACACACGCACACACATATGCACACACGCACACACAGATTCCCTCTCCCAGCGTGGCTAAACTAGATTAGTGTGTATAAAGGCTCATAATCCCTGCTGCCTCCCCAGCAGGCAGAGAGGAGCCTGTCCTCCAAATTAGGTTGGCCTCTCTGGGTGATGAGTGGCTGCCAGCAAGGCTCCACTTTATTTGTGTGTATGTGTGTGTGCGTGTGTGTGTGTGTGTGTATTTTTGCATTTGTGCATGAGCTGTGAAGCATACGTCTCCAGCTGCTGTGTCACTTGTCCACACGTAGATATCCACCCCAAACAAAGAACAAAGGAAGATGGCACTGTGGAACTGGTGGCACAGTGTTTGCTTTATTTAATGTTGTAATGTTTATCTTGCTAAGTATCACATGGCAAGAGTTGACAGTTGACTCTACAAAAGATGAACAGGAGTAGTCTGAACTTAACAGCAGGATTTGCTTGTTAAAGGGTGACTCAGCACGTAATGTCCTTTGGCTTAGTCCGTTCCTTTAGAGGGATGTGTTCACATCTTCTGTGGTGCTGCTGCAGAGAAAGTAAAAACACTTCAGGTGTTTGTAATGCTAATGAATACAAGACATACTGAAAAGCTTAGACCCCGTGTGTATGACTCCAGAAGTTTTCGAAATCTCAGGTTGGGTTATTTGCTACAGCCAAGAAAATTTGATTGTGACAAAGCTTTGATGACTGTCAAAAAACATACTTCTGTTTCAACCTTCTTATGTCCTCAATGCAAAATTGTTGGTTATGCGTCTTAAGGGGGCAATATGTAAACATTTTATATCCCAAAATTAAAAAAATAAACTAAAATTCTCAACAGAATGTGAAACAGGGCAAACACTAACACTCCCCTTGTCCCCGCTTGAGCTCCCAGTCCCAACCACTAGCTGCACTGATAATTGAGCTAACTAGCTAAGGAAAGCTACAATTAGCTAATGGCACACAATTAGACCCCCAAGGCCCCCCCCCCCCCCCCCCCAATTTGTGTTGAGTATGAATTTGACAGGTGGCCGGTTCTAACATATTGCACCTTTTAAAGCACTTCCTCATTTGGCTCAGCTCTTTTGGAAGACAGTGATATCTTGGCTAGCAGGTTGCTGGTACATCTGTTGTACATAAATTATACTGTGTAGTCTAGAGATGTATGCACTTTGAGCTTAACTAAAGGATTGTCTGGACTGGGTAGTCTGCAGTCGTACTGTATGCATTCACATATCGCCGTGTGTTGTTATGTTGTTCACTTTCTTTATAAATTAAACTGTTTCACAGCATTTGCAGCAATGCCTTACTCTCTGGTTGTCATTCCTGGTGTGTGTGTGTGTGTGTGTGTGTGTGTGTGTGTGTGTGTGTGTGTGTGTGTGTGTCTGCATTTTCTGCATCTGCTATAAGCCGATTTAGTGAGGTCATTTCACCTCCTGAACTTGGATTTATATGAAGGCAATGTATTATGTAACAGTGTGATGCACATGCACGCTGTCATAGAAAGCTGACTGTACTCCTGCATATGTAATGATGTGTTTAGCTTATTACCTGGTTCATCTGTTGTCCCCCTTCAATCACATTTATATCAGCAGCAGCACAAATTCCTCTCTACTTGGCAAATGAAGTGAAGCGTATTCATTACTGATAAGGTATACATTTTCCCGATTATTATCGCAACTCTTTTGATTATTACACTTCTGATCTCCACTGGTGCACAAATGGGAAATCCAGCTCCAGTCTTTATTATGTTGTGAATGTTGTCCTTGTGTTACCCTCCATGGTGCTTATCATCATGATTCAGCAGGCTGACTGCTATACCAAGGCTGTGCTGGCTATGGGGCAGCACTCTTTGGGGTCTTTAGTGTGCTAATAGTGAAGGGCCCATAGGGAAGCACAGTAATTGGTCTTTATTTATGCTGAGTGAAGGCTATGATTAACTAATATCACCCCTGAGTGTATATGCACGCACGCATTAACACACACAAATGTGCATGCGTAGTCACACACACACACACGTACGGATTGTGTGTTATATAGTGTGTGTGGTTGTGAGATTGAGTGGAGAATTGAGTATTGAGCTAATCCCTGGTGGCAGGCTGGAAGCTCTGTAAAGCCACTGACAGGCAGTAAAAAAAGCATATTGTAGTTCACTTACAGCACACCAGAGAATTGCTGAAGGGGGGATGTTACCAATATAGTTGTTTAATGATTTTGTAACAAATCACAAGTGGTGGGACAGCAGTGTGTCAGAAATGCATTAATTCTTCCATGCTGTGTTTGTATTTATATCAGCATGCCTAACAGTGTAAGTTTTGCCCACTGCAGCATGCCATTAAACTGCCAAAGGGTTGAAAGCATGTCAATGAAAAAGCAATGCTGTGTGTGCGCATATGTGTTGTTTGTCTGTCTCTCTGCCGCTGCTAATGAGCTGAGGGCAGTAAGGCCACGCTTTGTCTTTTGAAGAGACAGACGGCGAGCGGGGGAAAGTGGTGCGTGTTGGGCTCCAGCCTACTAAACTTACACACATGAAGGCACCATGCGTCGTTCACGTTCCGGCTCTGTTGTTCCGCCTCTGTTTGCACGGGGGTATCTGACTCTTGTGTGCGTGTGTGCACGCGCGTGCTCGTGTATTGTCAAATCCCCACAGTGCTGGTGCTCTCATGTGTTTACTCCTAGCGTAGAAACTGAACACCGGGCTGTAATCAGAGCTGCGGTGAGAGGATCACAACAACAGTGTTCCCTCATTATGGCTCCAGCAGATCACCTTTACCTCCTGTGTGTGTGATTATGGTTCCCCCCTGGTATCCTTACAGGCAGCAGTGGTGCGTGTTGGTGAAGGCAAAGCGATCCCTGAGTGTGTGTGTGTGCTTTCAAGACCTTTGTTTATTTGGCTTCTTGGCTCAAAAGTGACTGTGTGGCTCTGAAAGGCATGGTGACTGACATATGAAGAGCTTCTGAGCAGAGACATTCTTTCACAGCACACAGAAGCTTTTATAAACAGATGGACTTGCACTCACACCAATAGACGCATCCATAGGAATGCGTCTGCTTTTATGTACCTCGACAAAAGCAATTAAAGTTTTCATGGTGCTCTACAATGTGAGCATATTCAAATTCATGCATCCAATTTTGTAAAGGATAATAGTAGCACAAGAGACAGAGACATGTAGTCCACTAAAGGGTTTCACACAGATAACCATGTTACAAGATTTAATTTAGTCATCATTATACAACATAGATTGTGCAGCAGAGTTCTAGTTGTCGTCCCTTGTGGCAAATGTATTTTTATTTCATTGTTTGGTACATTTTTAGTATATTTTATTGGAATGTTGAGATAAACCGTATAGTTGGTGTGACTTCCTGTGTATTTTGACTTGTGTGGGTATCTTTGGTCAACCTGTGTGGCGTCCATAGCCTACCCTTGTCACAAATGAACAGGAAGTGGAACTTTATTGTGAAGTGGTCAGTTAAGTAAATAAATGAGTGGATGGTGGAGCAACACGGCTGTTTTACCTTTGGTATTGCCCACCGATTGAATGGGTTAAAGCAGTCTCGAGTTGTCCATATGTGGTTATTATAAGCAAGACTAAAGGCAGCCACTACACTATCCAGTAATCCAAACAATAGTTGTTTAGATATTTCCTTCTGGACAAAAGTGGCTGATCAATCATGAGGCATTGGCTTCCCACCGGCCTCACTGCTAGCATGGCTAATAGCTGCAGGTTCCAGCTGATTGAGTAAAGTACTGAAAGAGCCCCGTCACCTGGAAGCATTGCTTAATTTGTTAGAAAATGTAAAGCATACAGAAAATTCAAAAAGTCCGCTTTGAGTCCAGATTGAAGCTGCTGCTGCTCTCAGAGGCAAATGATTACTGAAGAACTCAAGCTCGGTCCACATCAGTTTCATCTGCTCCCAACTGATTTCCACTATTGAATTAGGATAACTCGGCCCTCCTCTCTCCTCCCCTACCTCTCTTCTCATTCTCTTGGTTTTTATATTATTGTATTATCTCCGCCTCCCTAACCCTCCCTCACTGCTCTATGTGGCCCAGTAATGAGACAGTGACAGATTACCCTAAACCCTACCCTCTCTATCTCTCCCCCATCTCCCCCCTCTCACACAGAGACAGGGGCTTGCGATGAGCTTCAGTTTGGAAATGCTGTGTGTGGATGTGCGAGTCTGAAGCGTGTAAGCTTGTAAGCTCAGGTGACGAGGCTGTGATATGGTTCATGTGGTACAGATTCTGTTTCTAATCCCATGTTAGGCATTTAGTGCCAATTTGTAAGAGAGCTGGCAGGTACACTAAAACCAGAATTAGACATCAGTGACGCCCGGCATCACAGGGTAACCCAGGATATGATACTATCACAATATTTTCGACATGATGATGATGCTATCACCTCAGTGCCATAATCATCCTGGTTTGTAGGGACATGGTTTTAATTAGATCGTACACCTATTAGGAACACCTCATGATATAACATGTATGAGATGGACAATGTCCTTTTTTGTGAAGCAAAGCTCAAGTCATTATTTAGTATGTATCCTCAGACAGTACGTTGACATGTACCTTTTGTGAAATAATTATTTTTTATTGAAATATAAGCAAAATTCCCTTATGCCATCGTTCCCTCATTGTAACATATAATGCTAATAATAATGCTAATAATTGTGTTATACTATATACCAAATACCAATCATTGTGATTTTCTGGGATGGTTATCGCACCATGAAAATCTCATACCGTTAGGACCGTGCTAGTCGCTATAGCTGACAAATAAAAATAGTAGAAAAAGAAGTTCAATATTTTCCTCTGTTATGAAGTGAAATAAAAGTGTAAAATATTGGCTGTAGCTCGGAATAGAGCTGGTCGTCCATAACTCGATGTGTCCTTGGGCAAGACTCTGAACTCCATGCTGTTCCCAGTGGTTAGACTACGGTGCTTTGCATGGTAAGGCATGCAAGAGTGTGAATGAGAAGCCAATTGTAAAGCACGAAGATTAAAAGCGCTGTTTGAATGCAGCCATTTACCATAAACCATGAATCTGAATGTACCTTCAACTTGTATTCAAGTACAGGAAGTATAGATGTACAGTAGCATTCCACCTCCGTCGATGATGCATCAAATTATCTATTTAACTGACAAGCAAAACAGGGCTCGACCCTGAACTGCTTTCATTAACTATCCATTGTAAAGAATGTTCACTTTCAGAGTAAGCAGAGTTGTGTACCAAAGCGCCTTTTAATACACATACAGATCGGCACGAACACATGCCTTTATTTAGCTGTCAGTTGGCTATGAAGGAAGGAAGAAAACACTTATGCCTCAATACTGCGAGAGAAAATGCATTGATGGATCGACATGCTGTGCTGATAAACCTTCAAACGTCTCCGGTACTTTAACACAAACACAAATGTTTTGTGGAGTTATCTCCCTTTCCATGTGTCTTTTTTTCTGTGTCACATGTCCATTATGTTTCTCAGTTGCCCTTCAACTGTTAACCAGTGTTGGAGTGTTTATGCACAGTATGTGTGAGCATGTGTTGGACTGTGTGTTTGAGGAAGAGCTCCAGTAATCCTATTGACAGAGATGCAGCTTTAATTCAGCTCAGCAGCAGCTGTCTAGTTTGGAGCAGAGGGGTGTGAGGGTGAGGAGGGCGGGGAGTGTCTTCACGTTGCATCCCCTCTCGTTGACCTGTGCCACAGTCATTAGTAGATTTAATTATATTTATTTCTCTTCCTTCTATGTTTCTTCATCTTTGTGTTGTTATATAATGCTTTCATGTCAGTTAGTCATGTTTGTTCCAAGGGTTAAATATACGGATAACTAAACGCACGCACGCTCTCCATCCCTCCAGCACCCTCCCACCCCCAGTTCTGGTCTCGCAGTGGTCTGCTCCGCCCGTGGCTCAGTGCTGTCTCTGTGTCTCAGAGCACACATTCATTATCTAATCTTGCTCTATGTTTAATTTACAGCCTTGGCTGCTGCTGCCATATGCTCCTTTTGTCTGTGCCTAACACAGTCTCTGACACACATGCGCCCACAAACACACACACACACACTGGTCTTTGTAGCTCTGCCTCAACCTTCAGTGTCAGAGGAAAAAAAAAAAAGCAAAACAAAAACAAACATGCCAAAGAAAGCCTGCACCCACTCCCCTTTAGCAACACTTCTCAACCTTCCCACAAGCTTGTGTTGACACAGACAGAGGTGTGTGTGTGTGTCTGATTATGTCTCAGTGTGTGTGTGTGTGCTGTCGGCTGCTGTCTGGGTGTCCACGCAGGGTTGCTCTGAGGGGACTGACTGACCAGTTTGAGGTGAGAGACCTTCACCTTTCTTTCTCCTCATCTTCATACTACACTTGCTTCTTTTAGGCCTTTTTCCGTCCCTGTGTATTTCATTGTCTGCATCCTATAGACGGCGTGGTGTGTGCCTACCTGTTGCTTTGGGTGTCACTCATTTGTCTTCTTCTGTTCTCAATAATTTGTACAGCAACTGCCAAACGCTCACATTCAAGCTTCTGCTGTATTATCTGTGCACAGGGTGAAGCAGAGCAGGGATTGCAGACAGTGTGCTCATCCAGGGGCAGCTAATGTAGTGTCACTGTGAAATATAAATGGGCCGAGAGCAGCCGTGCTGTAGATGAGCACTCCCAGGCCTTTTTACACAGTGCCGCTGTGTGAAGAGCCCCTATCCTTATTCATTTTCATGGCTCTGCAGTCCTGCTATTGACTTAAAGTGCAGCGATGCAACCACCTACTCTGGTGCATTTGGGAAATATAATGAGCTTCAGCGACAGGAATTTAAATACAGTGGAGTGGTGAGGGCAGAGATGAGAAAGGGGAAACACGAGTGGAGCAGGAGAGTGTGTTTCCTGTTTGCTTTTGCTCAGGATGAGAGTGAATTGCCGCGTTGTTCTCCGCTCACTTTGTCGTTTTTTTTCTCCTACCTCTCTCCTTCACAAGCTACTCCCCCCAACTCTTCCTGGCCAGGAACGCGTGTTTTGAAATGACGTATTCACACAGTGAGACACTTTCAGCGAGGGTGTGTATGTGAGAGGGACACACACAGAAAGAGAGTTTGTGGTTAGCAGGGCTTTCTCTCTGGCTCCAGAGGCCCTGGCCAAGTCAGCGGTGAGGTTTGGCTCACTTCTCGCAACACTGCACACACAGGCTTCCACACACACACACACACACACACACACACACACAGTCTCTCTTTCTTTGTCCCTTGTACCTCTCTCTCTCTCTCTCTCTCTCTCTCTTTTGCATTGAACCATCCACATAAGTGCTCTTTATATTTTTTGTACAGTATGCCCACCCTCCTTGCCCTCACGACCCTAAGGAAGTCGATCACAGCTCCTTCTAATGGTCTGTCTGTGTCCCTGGATAAACCCTTAAGTTGTTCCGCAGTGAGACTCTCCCGTTACATTACACCTCGACAGTACCAAACTTTCTCTCCTTCTCCCCCTTTCTTTTGTTCCCAGTGAGTTCCTTCCAGTGCTTAACGAGACAAAGAGCCATTGATTTTGCAGGGAGAACAAGGAGTTAGGCGTGATCGATCTTGTTAAGCCCGTGGACGAACTCTCGCAAGGATTGGAAGAGGGGGAATGTGGGATGGTTGCAGGGAAGAGAAAAGAGATAGAGAGAGATAAATGGACAGGGAAAGTGAACGCAGGTTGGGAGGTATGATCAAGAGATATGGTCTCTTAATGTGGTCACAGGGGCTGTGCTGGGTAGCTATTAATGTGGCCTTAAAATACATCACACACCCCAACAGATCCAGATGGGGATCACTACCAGGTGGGCTTCAATGGAGAGCGAGGGGAAGAGAGAAAAGGGGAGATGGAGCAAGCGCAGTGATGTATGAAGTCTTGTGGAGTTTGTGTGTGTCTGTGTGTGTCTGTGTGTGTGGCGGGGCATTTATGGTTAGGCTGAGGTCTGCCTCTTGGGGCCTGCATGTGAGCCAGCTGTGTGTAATGTATGTGTTTGTCTGCTGACTCCCCTGGTACCCACACGACCATTTTGAGGAAAACACTAACATCCACTCATCTGGACGATTGACTAACAAAGAAAGCACAGCACTGAGCATTAAACACTGCCCAGGCAGATCAGAGATAGTTTAAACTGGTTTGAGGATTCAGCTAAATGTGCTCATGCTATCTAAACTAAAACACATAATTGCTTTAGTGTATCATCAGCAGGCATCAAGACTTAAAACAGGCTGCTTTTTTTTGCTTAAGATACTGGTGGGACATGAAATACAATTCAGAAAGTCCAGTTTCAGTAACAGATCCATGACTTTGAAGACTAAGAAAAATTGGTGACAACATTTAATGACTCTTGAAGGTGTCACAGGCAGCTATCTTAAATCACAACAAATCAGGAATGTGCACTTGCACGCATTTGATTGGCTGTTTTGAGTCTTACTGGATAAGCCTGCATTGCATGCAGCAAAAGTTCTCCCAAGGTCCAACTTTTTTGCCATCTGCTTTGGTAACCCAGCCGCATTGCTGGACTGGTCTCATTCAAATATATGAGGGCGCTGCGTTATTTCAGCCAAAGCCAAAGTCGGCCTGAACATGGCCTTACAGTCTACGCTACAATTTATGGACTTTCACCCCATTTGTTTCTGGTATTTTGTTACTGTGACTTAATTATGGCTGCATATACAAGATGTAAGAGAAGTGGTTTGAATTGCAGAGCTGAATAAAAGATTGTTGGCTGTTCCCTGAACATCTATTGTCAAGATGCCCTTTACCAAGGCAACCCCCCAACAATTCCAGTAGAGCCTCATAAGGCCTCTTTCCTCCAAATTAGCTCTGGTTTTAAAGGTTGAATTTGTAATTTGGTTTCCCAACTCATCAAAGACTGACGCTTTGGGATGGCAGCTGGTCCGACCAACAAACCCAAAACGTCAATTCAAAAATCAACTTGGTTGAACCTTTAAATCGGTTAAGATCCTCGAATGTTGGTGCTATCTAGCGAACCAGCCTGCATTTCCACCAGTTTTGAGCAGAACCATCGTGATCAAGACTGTGAAAAGTTGCTTCCAGCTGGGAACAAACCTTTCAGGTTCTGAAACAATTCGCTTTTTGGTCAAATTAAGTTTCAGGAAGGGGGAACAGCAGCTAGCTCCAGAGCATTGGTTCTCAAACTAGGGATCAAGCCCCCTTCAAAGGGTCACAATATAAATCTGGGGATTTGTGAGATGACCTTCCGTTTTTGTTTGAGAAGTTGTTTCATGCAAACAATTCATAGACATATAAAACCATTTCCAGCAGACTTTACTCTTTTGTAAGGGGTCACAAGCCAAACAGTTTTTGGATCACTACTCTAGAGAACTGTGGGTGTTCCTATTTTGCTGTATAAAGGTTGATTGAATAATTGCAGAAGAGCAAATTAACTTTCCCCAAGTAAAGTAAAAATAGTATTGAAAACACGTCTGTATTTATTTCTCTCCGTTCCTTTCTTTCTTTCTTTTGGGGGATCTTTCTTTCTTTCAGACTCTCTGTCTGTCTGTCTCTTTCTCTCAGGCTCTCTGTTGTCATTCCCAGCGCCGCCTGTCATCCGGTGACAGCGAGAGCGCGAGTCATTGGTGAGCAGAGCCTTTAAAGGAAGCCGCTTTTTTTATGAGCAGACATAAAAACACATGAAGCCGGCGCCGTTTAAAAAGACATCACACTTCCCAAGACAGCCTGCAGAGAAACAAAAAGAAAGGAGGGTTATGGGTGGTGGGGGTGGAGGCGGCGGGTGGCTGAGGATGCAACAGCATACCACACAGACAGTCAAAGAGAAACAAAGCAGCTCACCTTTTCTAGTCTCTTTTCTTTCTTCCTTTGTACCTCTACCTTCCTTCCTGCAGTTACAAGCACACAGGCATCTGCTGAATGTTATTCTTAATCATGACTTTAATTTCCACACACAACAGAGACAACACGAACTGTGTGAGCGACAAACTGATTTATGAGAAACCCTATCTGCATCACTGCTGTATGTTTATGTAACAAGAAACTGCAGATGATGTGAGTTACAACATTCTCTTCGGTTATTGCTCAAAACTGGAGATGTTGTGATGTGGAGAGTTTCTGTGAGTCATCTTCCCACTCTGAAGACAGAAACAGAAAAGAACATGGGGACATATGGTATGAGGTCAGATTATTGCAGCAGTGTTAGTGAAATGTGTTATCTCCTTATTGTGGCTTGGCTTTGTACTCCAGAAGCGGTTTTGACTTGGTGATTAGCTGTAGCATGATGCACCTCCATGGAACAGAAGCTGGCAGGCGGCGAGGTCCATGGAGACAGAGTTCTGCCCAGGCCAGGGCCCTCCGACTGGCCTGGGGTTTGGAAGGCAGCCCTTTCTCACCATGGAGAACTTCTACACTTACTGGTGCACAGCTGGGCTTGAGGATCACTGGCACTGCTGCCGATGTATGTGCGTGTATAATCTGCATCCTGTCTATGAGGCTCACAAATATCCTTGTTGATAAGATGGAGTGTTAGATTAGATAAAGCCTCTCTTTCTGTAGGCTAAAATTTACTGCTTGTATCAAACATCCAGTATAATCTTCAGAGCGAGGAAGAGGTCATGTTATGAATATAAACTAGTGATTTAAAAAAAAAAATGTGTCTGATGTGAGGACGTAAATCAGTCTTCCACATAAGTCTCATGAGTCTATACATGATAAGATTGATGATAAAGGAATTAGCATTTTTCGATAAACCATACTGAACGTCCTAAGATGAAAGGTTCCCTGTGTACTTTACCTTAAAAGCCCTCCACTGATTTTAGCTTTACATTCCTTTAACATTGTAGGACTCATGATGGACAGGTTTAATGTTTAAGTATCACAATCAATGCATCAGAATCAGAGATATTGTATTTTTTATTCCATGCATTCTTCTTCCTTGTTGAAGGTTGGCACCTACATTAACCACAATGCACCTTGTCACCCAACAGTTTGGACAGAGTTTCCAGTATGTTATGGTGCGTTCATGTGCTCCTCGGATGGTCCCATTTCCTGAGTTGGGAAGTCGCTCTAAATTTTTCGGCGTGTTTATGAGCGTTTAAGTTGTAATGTGGCAGCAACATGGACGCTGCAAAGAATATTGGTTATATTTTATTGCTTTACTTGACTCGTTGTCAAGGTTAATGCTGATACATAGCTTTTCTAGATGATTTAGGTCATGCTACTTGGACAGCAACTAAGGGAGACAATTTGAAGGAGAACGAGGTAGGACGCCATCCCTCTCGTTTGCAAAATTACCGGAATGCGTCTCCCTTGTTAACCTTCCATCTCTCTCAATCCCCCCTGAGATCACCAATAGATGGACCACTATCCAGGTCCAGACCCATAGTTATTGTAAAATGATTGAGAATGATTACATTTTCACACAGCCTTTCTATTTTAAGGCTCAGGAACCTCACAAACCCATTGCATCTGTTGTTCATCACTGCTGTGATGCTACTAACTAAAATTAGACAGCAAAAACAGAGCTGATCATTCTTCCAGTCCTATTACAGCACCAAATGAATGCAATTATGCTAGTAGCAGCTAATGTATCCTTGAGCTGCTAGTCTCAAGCAGAGATGAGGAGTGGAGTTCAGCCCTGACGTCACACAGTTTATCAGACTTTGCATAGCTCCTTCTGAAGCCCCAAAAGGCTTTATTGTTCCCCAAGACCTATAAACAGACCTTTATGCATAAAGACGGTGGACGAAGGACACAAAACTGAATCATCATGCTTTTGCTTTTGTATCAATTTTCCATTTTTGGCCTTGAGAGTGTTGTGCCTTTTGGTGATTACATTAGCCACTTTTAAAGTGTTACACAGTTTAGTTAATATCAATGTTCCTGCTTTACGTGTGCCGTATACATACACCTCCACAAACTCGTGCACAAATCGACTGTCGGTCTCAGAATGCGCTCAAGTACAACAGATGTAGTGACACATTGCACTTAACCAATGAACAAAATTTCACCACCTTTTGATCACTGACAGACACATGATAATGACTCTTGTAAGTATTATATTTGGAAAATGTGAAAGTGTAGCCATGTGATGTCGGTGGCTGTCTATTGGCTGTTATCAGTGCAACCGGCGGCTTGACGCCGTGATGATTGTTTATGCAATAAACATGCGCTGATGCGTAGCATGTGCGTGCACACAGACACACCTGAATCTCTCACAGCTGTTAAATGTAACACACGCACACACACACACACACACACACACACATTATGGTGATAAATCCATCATGGCCTCTGTGTCCCATTCTGCCAGCTGCTCACTGCACTGCTACTACGTCTGTCTTGTTGCTAGGATACATACACACTCAGGGAGTAGCTCACCCCTTGTCATACACGTTCTGTTTGTGCCCATACGTGGCCAAGATGCCACTAAGTGTACACACACACACACACACACACACACACACACAGTATACACATAAACACACAGACATTCAACTGCATGTGGCCCTGTGTACTGTTCACTAGATAAAGAAAATAAATACTCCACTAGTGTTACCTTCCTGGGGAACATACTTCACATTTTCATCTAAAATTGATTTTTTAATAGCAGGGCTTCATAGCAGCATCCCAATGAGCTTATTATCATTCTAATTGATTTAAAAAATGTTGGCAGTAATTGGCTTCTCCCTCTTGTCTGCTGTTAACTCCCTGGACAAGAGGGGGCAGGATGGAGAGCACGTTGCTTTTGCACATGTACCATTAGAGGGCGCTCTCAGTCTATTTACCTCATTGCTGTCACAGTGTAGCATCACTTCCTCCTTATCAGTGAGGATACCTCGACAGTAGCTCCCTCCTCTCTTTACCTCTCTGCTTGGCTCCCTCTCTGTTGTCTTTTTATCTCTTCCTAAGCCTGCCTCTCTGCTCATCCCCCCACCTCCTCTTTTCCTCCCTGCCTCTCTGCTCATCCCCCCACCTCCTCTTTTAGTCCCTGCCTCCCTCTTGGTTCCCTCCCTACCTCTTCTTTTCATCCTTACCTGCCTCTCTCCTTACCTCCCACCTCAACCTATTCTCACTTCCCCTCCTGCCTCTCTTCTCGTCCCTTACACCGCTGCCAATTCTTGCCCTCTGTCCTTTTTCGCTTCCTTCCCTCCTTTCCCCCCTCATATCTTGCATTCCCGCAGCAACAGCAGATGAGATTCCCCTTTTACACAGCCTCCCTTCCCTGCCTCCCTTCATCTCTTCCTCCCTCCCTCTCTCGCTCCGTGCATTCATCACTCTTGCCCCTCAGGGCTTTGTTCTGCCTTAATCAGGAGCTTAAGTGTTGCATTCTCACCCAGACAATGCCTTCCATTCAGTCTGGGCCTGTGTAAATAGGTGTGCCCTGTAAGTGTGCCAGCGGGCATGGCATGCCAGCCTCGCTGCGGTAGTGGTGATCATCCATAGCCCCCAGCTACAGGAGGCACCGCTCCACAACCCATACACTCACAAACATACACACAAACTAGCAGCAGCAGGAGGTGGAAGAGCAGAAACTTACTGAAGGCTTCCTTTGAAGTGCTGCCATCCAAAGGCATGGATGGCCAAAGCAACACACACAGACACAAGCATATGCACATGGGCCAAAAAACTCTTCTTCAAATGGAGTGCAGGGGAGAGGGATTCTTTTCATAATCAGCCATTTGCCTCCTGTCCTCGCTTGGCCATTTCCTTTTCATTTCCTCTGCTTCTGACTTGCGGTCTTGACTTATTTGTAGTCGGAAACAGCCCCGTGTTGTGTTTGGGAGCAAAGTAGCGGAATAGTGACTAGAGGGTTATGTGTGTAGAGGCTGCAGGAGACCAGCAGCCTGTTTCTTGGCCACCTGGCATGCTCTTTCTAGGAGGCACTGCAGGCCTCCACCCAGCTGGATGATGCCTGCCGTCAGACTGGTGTGTCACATCCAGGCAAGCCAGCTTCCTCCCGACGCCCGACCATCTGTCTGCATCCAAGATGGCTCTCTACCTGCGGATAGAGAGTGAGAAATAGGGAGAGGTTGAAAAACATACTGTTTGTTGGAAAGAGACTGCATATATACACAGAAAAGAATGCCTGGCAAGAATACTGTATATGCTGTTTGTGCAGCTCAGTAGAGCACATCCACCGCGCCTTTGACTGTACATTCATATCAATTTCCAACTTACAAAGCGAGGGAGGGCCAGAGGGAGAGAGAAGATAAAAGAGTAAAGGGGTGGACAGACCTACAGTAGGCACACAGCATGTGACAGGAAAAAAAAAGTGAGCCCACACTCGCCCATGCTATCTATCCTGCTCAGATGGCCATTTGGGCTTGTTAATCTATCGCCTGGTAACAGAGACAGCCTATCAACAACAGCCACGCCCCTCCGCACATGCTCATAGAGAGGGGCTCATTTGGATCTTTGAAGGGAAAACGCGCACACCGCACCGAAATACACACACATGCGCGCACGCACACACACACACACACACACATACAAAAACTCCCCACAAATCCTGGCCTGTCATTGCTCTCCATTGTTTGGCTGCGGTTGCTTTCTCCTGGTGTGACTGCCAGCAGATGGCTAGCACTGAGCTGTCAGAGTCAGCCTGGGGCCCACACACACACACACACGCACACACACACACACACACACACACACACACACACACACACACAGAAGTGCTCACTCATACAAAGAGTGTCTTATTGCACACTGAACATATGCACAGTGTCCACTGAATGTCGCTAGGATTGGCTCTATAAGACTCCTCTCACTGTGCTTATACTTCAGTTTATACAGTGCATATACTCACACTCTTTTATTCTCCCGCTGGTTTTACACACACACACACACACACACACACACACACACTTGCTCCTGATAGACTGTGGAGCCGCTCAGCTACAGGTGCCCCTCATGACCCCTCTCACTGTAATGACTGTGTAATCTCATAAAAGGGCCGCCTTACTGCATTAGCATGTGTAAAGGCCATTGTGTTTGTGTGTGTGTGCCTGTGCATAAGTAACTGTTTTGAATCTTACTTCTGCAGCCATCCTTCGCATCTTTGAGTGCATGTGTGTGTCTCTGTGTGTGTGTGTGTAGTACACTGCAATCCTGTGTGTGTGGAAGCAGGTGTCAGGCCTAATGGAGTGTGTCGGCGCAGTGTAAAAGCAGCTGCCGCGGCCCGGGGTCGTGCCGGGTCGTCCAGAGGTGAAAGGTCAGGGTCGGGGTGAGGAGTCGGCTGTAGCTACATGACATTCCACCACTCACTAATCATAGCTCTGATGAATGGCTGTAAAGTGGCAGCTGGTAGACAGGAGGCGGTGTGTGTGTGGCGGTGTCAGAGATACAAGGAGGAGGATGGAGAGAAGAGAAGAGAGGGGAAGAGAGGGTAGGGGAAAGAAGGGGGGGTGGGTAGGATCTATACATTGCAGCTAATCTCACACACACATTCACACAAGCAGGCAGGGCTAGTATTGACTGCGCAGAGCTGTGATCCTGAAGGAGCTGTACATCAGAGAAGACAAGCTCAACAACACAGGCTTTTGTCAATGTCTGAAACTCCACACATATGCACAAAACCTCAGCGCACACCCAGAGGCGCACATGCACGCATCGTCATCCTCTCTCTGTCTCTCTCTCTCTCTCTGTCTCTGTCTCTGTCTCTGTCTCTGTCTCTCTCTCTCTCTCTGTCTCTGTCTCTGTCTCTCTCTCTCTCTCTCTGTCTCTCTCTCTCTCACACACACACACACACACACACAGTTTGTTGTGTCTGCAGAAAGCAGGGACTAATGACAGGCTTTGTGTTGTGTGTGCTCACTCAGCTGCCCCCTGGACACACTTTACCCACCCAGCAGAAAACAGCCCTTTGTGCCTCCCTCTCCCTCTCTCTCTCTCTCTCTCTCCTCCTCCTCTCCACGTATCTCTCTCTATCTCGTTCTCGCTGTCTCCCCACTTTCTTCTCTCTCTGGAGAATAGAGTTGTTTTGCTGTGCTCTGCTGTATATATTACCTACTGTATATATTTTCCTGGGGCCTGACAACAGATATATGAGTGCAGCAGTGTTTTTTGGCTGACACCAGCCTTTCATATTTACCAGTAAACGGAACAATAAAGTCTGTACATAAAAAGATGACATTTTGATACAAGGATAGTTAATACTGAAGATGTTCGTATTTACACTGCACCTTTGATGTGATGTGCTTTATCACGGTCGATAAAAACAGAATTATAGAGAGTTTTACAACCGCTGTGAACTCTGAAAAACTATGAAGTAAAGAAGACCTAGTAACAGTACTGAAAATAATGATGTTGATTGTTGTCATGTTTGCACCTGGAACATTGTTTTCCCCCTTTAACTAGCTAATATTTTTTTAAAACGGTAGTTCACTGGATTGTACAGGATATCATTTAGCTAGTTGAATCTGTTGTGTGTTCTTACGCGGGTGCGTCTTACATATGTGTAATAAACAACATGTTGAATTCTGTTCAGTTAGTATCATCTGTTTCAGGGTTTTATGTACACATTTAATGCATCTATTTTAGTTTTTTTGGCCTTTTCATGGCTTTATTGGACAGGACAGCTTAGAGAGAGATGACAGGAAATGGGATGAGAGAGAGGGAGGATGACATGCAGCAGAGGGCCACAGGTTGGATGTGAACCCTGGGCCGCTGCAGGGAGGACACGGCCTCTGTATATGGGGCGCACGGTCTACTTGTATTCCTTTTTATAATGTATGTATTAAGCCCTATTTGTGAGGGACTAGCATTAGCAAGAAATCTCAAATGATTTAGAAATGAAACCTTCCATGTGTGTTTTGTACTGGAAAAGCAAAGTCACTATTTACAGGCATTTTCCACTGGATGTGATATCAAAGATCTGTGTAACATCAACATTTCAGAAGTGGAGTGTCTGTTCCTCAGCAGCCACATTAATAATATAGTTTAGAGTTGTTTTGCCCACTTTCTGCATGTGTTACAAGCATAAATAATCATTTGCAGCTCATTGAGATCAAGTAACAGATGCTTTGTGGCTCTACTTGAATATGACAACCTTTGTTGCTCCAAACCTTCTCTGTCATCACTTGTAAGCTGTTGATTTCAGTTCAGCGTACTTTATTATGAACTGAGATCGACTTTCATACTCGTTCAGTTGTCTGACAACATAAAACTGATGTTGTCACATGAGGATCCCCAGGTAATACTAGTCTCATGCCAATAAGGCTAACATTTTCTTATCATCCTTACATTAACTTTTTCGTCATGTGTTTTGTGTTCCTTGATTGTTATCTTCATATTTTATCTAATTATATTTTATCTGTTTTATCCGTGCTTATATGTTTTGTCTTGGCCAGGAAATGTTTTATCTTAGCAAGGCCCTTCCCTGGTTAAAAAATAAAGAAAAAGATTTTGGCAGCTGCCTGAAACTAGTCTCTCATACTTGTAAAAACAGTTGTCTGCCATAGTAATAAAAGGAACAGTGGTCTACACCATTCCTACAGCGCCACAACTCGTCAAGTAATGTCAAAATACTGTATGTGGTGAAATTATTTCTCAGTAGTCTGCCCCGTATCTGTGTTGGAGGCTCAGAGAAATCTGTTTGCCTCTGTCACATCAAGGTGTCTGTTCATGTCTGTTAAAGAAGACATTTTACACAAACGCACACATGCCACTGTTTTCTCCCTCCTTCTCTCCCTTTGATTTGGTAAAACCACAATGAGCAGCCTCTCTGTCTCCGTCAGTCTGTTTATCTGCCCATCCACTTATCCCCCCTACTGATTTGTAGCCCTCCATCTTTCCTCCGCCTCATATCTAAATGCCATCGACGAGAGCTGAGTGCAGCAGAGATTTCTCTTCATAATGTCACAGTGCTGCCCACAGGAGGGTTTTATATTGACCCAAGTGTCTGGCTCCAATCTAGCTTTGCTTGCTACATTTATACATCCTCTAGCCATATTCAGAACACAGGCATCCTTTTTCAGGAAATGTCTGAAAGCATCTAACAGATAACAAACTCACTAAATGAAAGGCAAAACTAATTGATTTAGTGAACAACAGGGCTAATTACTACTAATAATAATCACATCAGAGTAACCTGAAAATATCTTTTAAATATTTTTTGTTATTTTACTCTTTATGGCTCCGAACCCTCTCCAGTCACACACCAGCACAACAGGACTTGACACTGGACTGCTTCAGGTGTATCCTCAAATCCTAGAGGACCTGGAAGGCAAGCATTGTGTGTGTCTGTGTGTGTGAGCGTGTGTGTGTGTGTACATGTAGTTAGTGATGCACTGAAAAGCAGGCGGTCAAACGGTCAGCTTGTTTTTGCTCTGACAGCCGGGCCAAGCAGGAAGAAGCCAATCGATAGCACTTACCCTCTTCCTCTTAGAGTTCCCAACAGACTTGGGAGAAAGATGCAGCAGCCCTGCAGTCGTCGTCACCAGCTGTGTGTGTGTGTGTGTCTTGGCGTACACATGTGACTACCTGTCTGCACACACTTTTTTGTGCGTGAAGCATTGTGTCTGAGGCTCGAGTGCATTTATGTTTTAAGAACGTTAGCCCAAGGACACGCTGTGTTGCCATGAATTTCTCTTGACTTATTGACATCCATGTGGCTTCTTCTTGCCCTGCAGTATGAGGCCCACCTGCAGGTTTAACCTATCAGTTCATATACCTCTGAAATAGTTGTTTAATAACCTTGAATTTGAATTCTGAATATTCACGCAGATATATGCACTGCTACTGTTGAAGCCCTTAATCTGAATCCCACTCCACTTCAGCTCCGTGTACTATGACCTGCCTTGAAGGAGGGGGGGAGAAAAACTACCCAGCAGGGATCAATAAAGTATCGCAGGGTTATTGAGGCACTTGTACCCATGCATCCTGTTCCCGGGGACAAACCAAAACAGGAAGGGGCAAAATGTTTACTGTCGTACATCAAACCGTGGTGCTTCCCTTCCTCCAGGATGCACATGTTTTAGAGCCATGACATCACTGGCTTTTGAAGGACAGGATGATAGTGAGCGCCGAGGTCGGACCACTTTGGCTGATCCACTGATCTCCCGTACTGCTTTGCTTTGGAGTTTGCAGGATTGGTTAGACCGAAAATGCTGATTCAGTCCGATCTTATTAGCAATTATAATGTTTGCTGAGACTGAAGCTAACTCTGGCTCTCTCCAAGGTCGAGTCCAGTGTCTTTTATGTGGCTTTACATTACATATGGTCAACTGTTAATGGAACTGGAAGTGTTTTGCTTTGATGAATGTCATCAATTTTGATAATATTTCACATTTTCTAGCTGTGAGGTTAATATTCTAGCTATGTTTGTATTGTGCGTGTTTTATCGATTCAGTCATGCAGACAATCAAATAAGCAAGCCTAATGGTCTTTCTCAGTAAACAACTTCCTCACAAGTCTCAGCTTATACTGAAACAGGAACTGGCTTGTGTTAATATGAATCTATTTGTGCCTCTTGTCTTATTGCGTCCACTCAGCTTCCCTCAGATCGGCCTCAGTCCAAGGCTTGTTTCTGCAGGGCTTCCTGTCCTTCTGCCCTTGACTGACCCAAGCCTGACCTGTGTTTGGGCCCTGGGCCTCCTCGTGGCTACTGTATGGGCTTGCGTGTATGTGTGTGTACATATGTGCGAGTGTTTGTGTGTAGTGGAGTGTAATTTGAGCCCTAGGCTAGGACAGGACTGCTGCAGAGTCCATCCAGGCAGAAAAAGCAAGACATGGGAGCTGCAGGGTGGGCAGAGAGAGGAAAGACAGATAGAGAGAGATGGAGAGAGCGAGAGAGAGAGGGCAGGACAGCTGAAAGTGTAGGAGAAAGGGAAGGTTGGAACGAGAGAGAGAGAGAGAGAGAGTAATGGACAAAGAGTAGAGAGGCTCTTTTTAACTTGGTCTCCGTGGAAGAGAGATGTCAGTCTGTGTCAGTTCGCTCCACTAACCAGCCTGTAGCAGGAGAAACAGATCTCTCCCTCCCTCTCTCTCTCTCACACTTTCTTGCTTGCTCTCCCTCTCGCTCCCTCCCACACCATTTCTATATACTTTCTTCTCTCATATCTTTTGGTGATAGCTTTTCTGCCTCAGTTGAGAGCAGCAGAAACACTCCACAGCTCAGGGGAAAACAGCAAGACTTAGTAAAAGACCAAGCAGTGAACCAGTCATCTCTAAAAGGCAGGCAATGTATAGCACGGGCCTTCTTCCGATCACACTTCGGGTGAACGAGAACGGCCTGCTCCGAATGCTGTAGAGTAAGGGCCCAGAGGCAGGGCACGCTGGTGGCTCTGCCGCAGCGGTTTCTTCTGTGTTTTGAGGAGGGCAGCACACAACTCTTCAAACACAGAAGGGATCAAATCCTCAAATCCCCTGGAAATGTCAACCGCGTTTGAGGAAATGTCAGAAGAGCTGAGAACACACGCAAACACACATCAGCTCACAAGTGTGCGCACACACACACACGCCCGCACTCAGCACCACGGCAAGAAAAGGCAACGTGATATAGGGCAATCATGTCCTGTGGGTGAAATCGGCCTCCTCTCCTTAATTTTTCCCCAAACCTCCAGGGCGAATCACTGTATGCCTCTGGAGGGTTTTTATTCCCGATAATGTTGAAGTTTGAATCCGTGGCATTTTCACATGAATACACATCTGCTTTGCAACTCTCTAACACAAAATGATGTAACACAATAGTAATTCAACTGGTAAAGTGAAGACAGAACAACAGCTGGAACTGGCACCAGAGGAAACGGAGCGATAATTACGTGATATATTGCTTGGAGGTCTGAAAAGGCTGTTTATAAGGGAGTATTTTTAAAGGAATAATTCATGAAATATTCCTTTATGATACATACAATTAATTTAATATCAAAACCCTCATATGTAGATCTTTGGTCATGTCAGGTGATCTCATCTGCAGCCACTGACATCATCCTGTGCTCCTATTGATCTGTCCTCACCCCCGCTGACTAACTTATCGACATCCTCAAGTGTATTTCCTGTCTAGACTGTCGACAGCGGTTATGGATGGCCCTTCCCCCTGGTGATACACACGCACACACACATGTGCGCCCACCTCCCCTGCTTATCGATGTATCCTTTTGCTTTTGACTCCGTCCTCATCCTTAATGAATCTGGTAGGTGTTGAACTGCAGATGTTGTGCAGGGCTCGAGTATCGACGGGCACGGCTGTGATGAAAGAGCCAGCCCCTGGAGACGTCTGGGTTAGGTCACAATGATTGTGTGTGTGTGTGTGTGTGTGTGTGAGAGAGAGAGAGTTATTGTTAGAGGGTGCATGTGTAGCACCCCATCACTCCCTGTGTCTCACTGCTAGGACGTGATATTGAGTCCAGAGCAGAGTGATTGCGCGTGAGACAGTGTCAGTGCTGCTTCAGGAGGTTGACAGGTGAGATGTGGGGCAGGCAAAGGACGAGAGAGGTTGTGACTGTCTTGAGTGACAGGCCTCTCTCTCAGAGACAGTCATACATGCACAGAAGCACTCACACACTCCCTGTGCAAGCCTGCAGGCCCTCCCTGTTTATCTGCAGCTTCATGTCAAGATCTGCACTCGGCTGCTAATGTCTTGTGATCCTTTGAGGGCACACAATACTCCACACTGCTGGCAGACTCTCTCCACTTCCTGCATCATCATCTATTATCCAACTTCCTCCTAACTGATTAGAGGAGATAATGGTGAACTGTGGAATTAACCTCAATTAGTATTACCTCTCTAGATCGCTCTCATTTCACCTCCTGACTCCTGCGCTGCATCTTACATCTCCCTGGTCTGTTCCTGCTCTATTCAGAGGGCAAATATCAACATGAGTGATTATTATCTTAAACACAGCTCTTAAATTTAAAAAAGCAATAATATAGCCTTATTTTAGTTTAATTTAGCCTGCTGTGGCATCAAAGATCAAATGATGGCTTGCTTTTAGCCACGCTAGCAGCATCGGTTGGTCGTTCAGCCACTTCAGTGTAGTCTGAAATATCTCAACAATGATTAAATGGATTGTCGTGAAAGTTTGTGCCAACATTCATATTTCTTAGATGTTGAATCTTATGAACTTGATGAACATCAGTTTAAGTAAGGTATCTCAACTTTTGGTGTGATTGTCCTAACATTTGGTGCAGACATTCATGTTCCCTGCCAGTGTCAGGCAAATTAAGTGTAATAATTTACTTTTTACTTATTACTCTGTTAAAAAGTAATAATATTACTTACCTTATTACTTGGTATCAAAAGTAATTACTTACCTTACTCATTATTTTACTGTATTACTTTTACATATGTAGGTCACGTCTCCTCCAGGATATAACTTACCCAGCAACAAGTTTTTTTTTTACATCTTCTCCACTTAAAATCTCTCACAATCACATCCTGCTCTGAAATCCAGTTCTGTTGTTTAGCCGGAGTGCATCCTGCTTCACTGGCAGTAGACGCCTCATTTCCAGCACCGGTGGTTTTTTTGTGTGTGTCACATTGCTGTGCTGCCGTATCAGATGCTTCAGTTAATTAGCTGTTGTATTTTTCACAGTTGAAAGCGTTTTGCAGCAGACCAAAGTGTTCTTTGCATGTTTGACATATGAGACAAACTCACTGAGACGCACCTCTCTCCCTCATCCTCCATCCTTTAGCTTTTTGGCTAGCAGCCGATATGACCTGCCCTGACCTGCTGCTCGTCATCGTGAGACCGCCTACCTAGGACAAAATAAAAAACTGCATTCTGGAAATGTAGTAACACTGCTTAATACAGAAACTGTAATATCATTACTGATTTTGAAATTGTATTCCCTTACACTACTCGTTACTGGGAAAAGTAATATTTTTACAGTATGTTACTGCCCAACTCTGTTCCCCATAGCAAGAACTGTAACTCTAGATTCAAGGTTTCTTCATTCGTACCCACGGGTAAATTTCAGCGATACAGATTCAAAGGACATCAAAACAAATGCATTAAAACAAGTAATATTATAGTATCATATTTAATATCAAAGTATTAAAGGCCTCGAAACATGGGTTATCCCCTGGCCTTTGATTTATCATCATCAGGTCAAATCTTTAATTCGTCTAATAATTTGAAGATAACCAAATAATTGCATGACTAATGCAACACCATCAGCCACAGCTAAACTAATGGTCAAACGTTACCTGCTAACTTTCAGCATCTCAACATAGTCATTGTGAGAATGTTAGCATGTTGATGTTAGCATTTAGCTGAAACCACTGCAGTGTCTAACTGCAGCAGCCAGCGCTGTAGACTCTTAATCTTGTTAACTGTCGTGCCCACAGTAACACTCTGTTATGTCACATGATGTACTCTGAGTAACCATGCCCCTTACTGATTATATGGGCATAAATGAGTCACTTGAGAGCAATGATGGCAGCAGCTAAATGTGTACCATCAAATCTTGGCATCGCAGCTTGTTCTTTAAGGCCAGTGTGCTGAGTGTTACTCTCCACCATCTGTTTTTCTGGACGAGAGAAGCAACACTATCTCAGTAATTAAATTATAAAGACTCATGGCCTTGACATGGCAGAGCAGTTCAGGCACTTACTTTCCTCTCTGTATTCTTTTTATATACTACATTGTGGCGGATTCATATACAAGCCCCTCAGGCGTTCACTTTTTACTCAAAAGAGAAAGAAAGAGGAGTAAAGAATAAGGACAGCAAAGAAGCTGAGAGAGAGACAGAAAAGGTGAGGAAACCTGCGGGTATGTTTGTTGTGTACGGTATGTTGTCTGGACAAGAGGTAATCCCCGGGCTCAGACATGACTATTTACCTGCACGCTTACACCTGACGTGTCAGGGATATAGACTGGGGAGGCACACCCCACCTGTCTGATGAGGAGGATAAGATAAGTAGGTAAACGCGACAAAGCAAATAAGTGAATATACCCAGCCCCTGTATCACACACACACACACACACACGCACACAAACACACTCGCATCAGAATCCCAATACTTCAGTGGCAGAGCCATTACAGGAGAGTGCGTGGGAGAGGTGGATCGTTAGCTTGAACAAAGGGTGAGTATATTGTTAAGTGAGGTCTGCTTAAATGGTTTTTAACTGCTGGCGTGGCAGAGGCAGCTGTCTGGGCTTGAAGAGGGGGCAGGTGGGCAGGTCTGAGAGTGAGAGGCAGTTGAAACAAACCTCCAACAACAACAACAAAAAAAAAAAAATCCCCCTGACCGGCAGGTGGATTTACATACAGGCCAACAGCCAAAACACTTGTCTGTTTTTGTGTCATAGCTACTTTTGTGGTTAGCCCACTCAGGCTGTAACTGTAGGAGGAAGCATTGATGCAACTTGATGCTCGCAAACACCTGCATGTGTGTGTGAACATAACCACACACACACGCATTTAAAAAAAAGAAAAAAGAAAAAAGAAAAAGCACTAACTACTTCCCCCTCTGGCTCCTCATGAGAAGTCATTAGGAATGTGTCTGTGTGTTTTATTTTTAGCAGTGTGTGTTTAGGAGGGGTAGTGGAGTCTCGTCAGTCTTCAGGGCCCTCCTCTGCTCTGTCGCTCTGTGTGTCTGTCTCCCGCTGAGAGCTATGTATATTTCATAAGCCCAGGGTGCCTTTTTGTCTTAAGATGCGCTGCACCTCCCCTGCCTGTCTCTCTGCTACTCGTCAATGGTGGGAGCCATCACAGCCTCTTTTAAACTCTCCCCCACTTCTCTCTCTCTCTGCTCGCTGACAGCCACCCTCTGCTTCTCCCTCTGCTTTTCATGGTCAGCTTGTCTCTCTCCTGAAGGCTCATCCCTCTTTCCTCTTTCAGCTGCGGAGGGGAGCAGAGTGGAGCACATCCAAACAGACTTGGGCTGTCAGGAAAACTCTTTCTCTCGCTCTGTCTCTCTCCGTCTTTGATTCTGTCTGTCTGTCTGTCTGTTTTGCGGCTCTGTCGCTCCTGGGAAAGGGACACTTCTTCACCCAGCGCTGCGTCCCCTTCAGTTGTTGTCTTTTTATAGCAGAAATCTGAGTGCTGTGACAGCAGCTAAAAATGGTCGCACACATCAGCAGTTAATTGCTATATTTGCACCATCGGTGTCTCTTTATTGTTTAGATTTGATTATTGTGTCAGTAGCGCTGTAGTTGCCCCAACAATATTGAGACATTTGTGTCCTGCAACATTGTGAGGGCACCTCTAAGTAGATGTGTACATAGAATTCAAATCTTGAGTTGTTGGTAATTAGTGTCGGGGATTTAATTTTAAGTCACTCATTGATCTAGTTGTAATTAATTAACACCACCTCTGTCTTACAAAAGGACTGCATGGTGCAAAAGTCCCTCCATTGTTTCTTGTTTGTTAATTATGTCTTTTTGTCTTTCAGGCGTGCACTGTGATTGAGAGTGTGGCTGGAGCCAGTAAGGAGGTGGACTCGGGGCCTTCGCAACCGCAGGGTGACCACACTCCTTCTCACCCAGTGACCTCAGAGCCAGAGAAAGCTGACCGAGTTGAACGCCCACTTTCCAGTGAGTAGAGCTCTCCCAAAGGCCAGATCACAGTCAACACTGTTGCGATGCTTTTAGGCTGTTGTCTTGTACATGTCATTTTTACTCTCCTCTGTCTCTATCTTCTTGTTTTATTTATTTCTTATTACATCTGTTTGAGTCGCCGTGGCTTAAAAAAACTGCTGTTTATAGGAAGGGTGTGACTTCAGTTAAACACACAGTTAAATAGGCCTACCCACGTTTCATTAACACAGTTGCCACAACTGAACATACAGTGGTAAATGCTTCGGTTTACCCTTCATTATTCGACTACTAAGAATAAGTCATACCCCCTGAACATCTCTACGCTTAGCAGTCATCTTATCTCTGCCTCCTTCTTCCTGTTCGAGCCGTCCTCCTGACCCCGCTGTGTGGCAACACAGGAAGAAGTGAGACCCCCGCGGTGAATGAGATGAGGTCTGAGGCGGCTCTAACGCTTACATCGAAGAGTGACAAGAAATTCTTTTGAGTTCTTCCTCTCAGGCGTGTGCTGTCATGTCTTTTCGCAGCACATCCTGTTGTATCTCTTCAACCACACACCTCCACCACCATTGTATTGTATCTATATATACCTACAATAGCTTTCACCCTCTCACTGAAACTGATTAACTCTTTCTTTTCCATCTTTTGTGATCCAACTGTCAACTTACACATGTTGCTGTGTAAGACCAGAGGCGATGATAACGATTTCCCTGAGGTTTGTTTTGCAAATGTGCAGGAGATTTGGTCTCTTTACCTCCTTTGAATGCATTGTTTAAGAGCAGCTGCTTTTAAATAGCAACAATGCAAATCAAGCTAACTCAACCTGTCCACAAAAGGTGCACATCCCTATGCTGACATTTGTCAATTCAAAGACAAGTTCACATATCTACACACGATATCTCTTTTTAGAGACTTTTGTTGTTGGTTTGAGCAGTGGATTATGGGCTTTGTGGTCATTTTACTGCATCTACTTCATAATCAGCATTGGGAGGGTTACACATTACTAGCTAGCTACCCTGTTAAACATGTGATAAGTGAGTATAACTATTTTAATTCCTAAATCAAAGTCATAATTTGATTACTTTATATGGCTTTATTGATAGAACAGCTGAAGATATGAAAGGAAACAGGATGAGAGAGAAGGGGAGTGAAACGCAGCACAGAGCCCCAGGCCGGGCCTCGAACCCGGGGCCGCTACAGCGAGGACAAAGCCTCTGAACATGGGACACCCGCTCTACCAACTGAGCTAAACGGCACCCCAATTTGATTACTTTTTAAGTGCAAATGTTTTAAACTGGGCAAAAAAGCTTAAATATGTAGACGACTACACAAACAAAGCCAAAATATGGAGCTAAATTCTCTTGAACACACATAAATAACAATTAAAGTGACTAATCAAAATCAGTGCGATCAACAAGAGAGCCTATCCGAAAAAAAATCGCAAAAAATTTGATCACATGTTGTCCAATAAATGTAGCCAGTTTAAACATATACAGCTCCTTGTAAGGACACGGTCACATGTGCACAAATTTGGGGTGTGACCATCGCCTGCCATGGTCACACCGTTGAGCTCCAGGCGAGGTGAAGAAGTGAATTAGCTCACATGATTCACTCATTACGTGAAGGTGTGACCGCGCCCAAAGCCCTCCTCCCCTAGGCCAAAGATGTACTTGCTTTTATCAACGTGTTTGGGTACGTATCCTGCGAAACGATTAAGACAGTCGTTGGGATGCCGCTGAAGCAGTGGATGCTGGCGATAAAGTGAGGACGAGAGATGAGGTGGAAGAAGTCATGATGAAGCAGGCACGGACACACACAAAAAAAGTGACATATGCGTGTGCATGTGTGTGAGCATGCCCCGAGGGAGGCCATCACTACAGTGGGTTTTGGAGCTCAGTGCGTTTATGTGGAAAGTGCTGCTGTCTCCTCTTATCAGTGTAGCCGGACTGCCTTTTCACGGGGTATCTCTTCCTGCTCTCCCTCTCTTCTTTCACCCAAACGTTTACACTTACAAACACAGAAGTTTTGTAAATGTAATTTTCTTAACTCTCCACCCTTCGTCTTATTTTTTTTTTCACTTTCTCTCCTCCCTCTCTGTCTTTCTCTTTCTTTCTCACTGCTCCCGCCTGCTCAGGCCTCTTTCTTTCTTTTCTCTAAGGCTATTTCTGTTTAGCCGCGAGGGCCCCCATGTCGTTTACAGAAACTCATCTCAAGCTCTCTTTCCATCTGAACCCACACACACACACACACACAGGCAAACACACACACACACACACACACACACGCACACGCACACACACACACACACACACAGGCACACTAGCTCAACCACAACACAGTTGAAGACACTTGGTTAAACAGTCATGACAAAGAGGGCCACCACACATCCACAGACACACACACACACACACACGCAGAGGACTGAATTTTCCTCCCAGTGGTCGAGTGCGGGTTGAGAACAGGGTTTTCATGAGTTATTTAAGTGCTCTCCATCATGCGTGTTGTGCTGCGGCTCACACTGACAGGACACGGCCCATTTCCTTCGCTTGGGCAAGAAACGTGACATAAGACACGCTTGAGGTTTTCACACAGAATAGAGAAGAGAGGTGCATGATCAGTCATGATCTTAAGACTGTTGGGTTTAAATAATTAAACAAGCTCCTTTGCAACAGCTAGAAAAAAGCCTAAAGGGAAAGGCTGATGATTTGAGACGGTTGATGCTACACATTAATGGTCACGGCTCTAATTTCAGCGTTTTGCTTTGACCAGTGGTGTGCAGAGAGAGGGAGACAGTGTGTCGCACCTGGGTGTTTCAGATCAAAAATGTTTAAAAAAAAATGGACACAAGTGCACCCTCATTTTTCGTGTTTCAAATGTCCCAACAATATTGCGGGCCTATCAGACAGGAAACAGACTTGGAGCAAGGAGGATGTGACATGTGGGCTAACCACAATGTGCTTCAGGCCCACGGACCTGTGAACACTTCACGTACATCAGCAGTTGCTCGGTTTTAAAACAACCACACAGTCAATACATCACTGTTAGTGGCGGAGGAACAAGGTAAACCTACCTGCTGTAGTGTCGGCACAGATATCAGATGGAGGGAGCAACACACTGGACTAATATAAATGGCAGAATACATGGTGAGGAAATTTGTACCATCATGCTCTTCTGTTCCAGCATCTTTAACTCTTACCTCTGAATTTAGTCGTTTTTTTTAACCTTTATTCTGTTCCTCTCAGCAAATATGTTTAAAATATGCATGTTAATGTTTGTGTGCATACTGTATGCATCTTGGAATTACACATGCTGGTGATGCGATTGTCACGAGATAAGCTGTGAGTGTGTTTTGATTGCAACGGCGCAGCTGGACTTGGCAGACTTGGCAGTCTTGTGCGCTTGGCTGCTGGCCAGTTCAATACAATCACAATCACCCACCGTGGGAGCGTGGAGCACCATTGAAGATGGGGCGTGGGTACTGGTTGGGGCACAGAGGGGGGTAATTCACAGTATCTGGCAACCCACATTTGTGCGGGAGGAAGAATCGATGTCTGAGCTGTTGCTTCAACCGCCTTGGTTAACGTTTCGCATTAAGGGGTTTGCATGGAGAACGCAGCAGTCGGGTCCAATCCACAAAGAGCACACACACTGTACACACACACATGTGAGGGCGGCTACAGCTGCCCATCCTTGTATCTCATGTCCGGAGAAGAGAGCAGCCGGTGGAGGGATGAGAGTAGCGATGCGAGGAGAAAATAGAGCTGAGGGACGAGGGAGGTGTGGATGGAAGGTATGGGGAGGATGGTGAATGGAGAGACGACAGGGGATGTGTTTGGAGAGAGAGATCAGAGGGTGACAGGGGAGGCATGGAGAGGAATGCCACTGCTTGCCCCCTCCTCTCCTTCTCTTTTCTTCTTTTCTTTTGTCCCCCTCAGTAGGGATGACAGGAGGGTGGGCTAACTTCGAATGACAGCGACAAGCTTGCCACCGCTCCCATGAAGCACAGCAGATGGAAGTGTGTGTGTGTGTGTGTGTGTGTGTGTGTGTGTGTGTGTGTGTGTGTGTGTGTGTGTGTGTGTGTGTGTGTGTGTGTGTGTGTGTGTGATTAAAATGCCACTGGAGACCAGCGTATACTGAGTCTCTTGGCAGCGCCACGCTTGGCAGAGCGCCACCTCACTGCCCTCTTTTTCCAGCCCAGCAGAGTGGGCGTTGAGGTGTGTGTGTGTGTATGTGTGTGTGTGTGTGTTAAGTGAGGGGAGGCAGCCTCGACAAACAAATATTAATTCACAGTGTTCCCGTTGTCTTTTCCATTATATCTTTTCTTCATGGGGTGAGCGAGCTGGATGGCCTGTGTGGCCGTTTTTTCATCCGTCTATTTGAGTAATTCAGTAATGTAATGATCACAGGATTTTTTGAGAAACAGAGCTCTGTTCTGCAGTGTGGCGCCAGTCCTGGCGGGCATGAGGGGGAATTAGTCAGGAGACAGTGGGTTTGGCACTGCGCCACGGTTATTAGCCACTCACAGGGTGGGCACGGGGTTGTGCCCCGGCTCAATCACTCACTGTGTTTGCATGTGTGTGCTTAATGTGTTTGTTTCTGTGCGTGTGTGTGTTTGTGCATGTCTAGGATTCTCCTCTGATCACACTGACCTTATTGTGCAGTCACTTCTGGTTGATTTGTACCCTTTCCAACACATTCCTCTCCCTCCGAAAGGCTGAGAAACAGTCCGCTAACCCCCTCTCTCTCCCCCATTCACTCACTCTCTCTCATCTTCCCTCTGGATGGGTTTGATTTAGTGACTGTGGTTTTCCATCCAGAGCCTGGGAGCCAGAAAGAGTAGACTTAGGCAGAGACCTATAGATTCACAGCCAGCGGAGCACGTCATTACTTGGCCATAGCTCATCAGCAGATACATCAGCAGGCTGGAGCGCTAATAGATGCGAGCTGTCGCCGTTCAGGAAGTAATAAACCTCTCTTCATTTCATCCCCTTAATTATTTCCTTCTCACGGATTGCATGAGTTGAACTAAATGATGACAGCAAAAAGCCTCTGAGTTATGTTATTATGGCTGCATCATGCAGAATATATGTAAAACACACGTGGATTCCTTTTTTGGTCTTGGAATAAGTTATATTTAGGGTTAGGGTGAGGCCACCCGATGTGAGGTTGAGGCTCAGAGCAGTGAGGTCAGGTTGCAAACATGTTTCAGCAGTAGCCCTGAAAAAAAAGACCACTTAGTGAGAGAGCTCCAGACTCTGACCTTTGACCTCAGTTTCACCAGGAAACAGGTGTTCAAGCAGGATAAAGCCTGACGCGCTGCACACTTGCACAGCTGGCAGCAGGCTGTGTTGTGTGTGTGTGTGTGTGGGTGTGGGTGTGTGTGTATTTTTATTTACAGCACAACAAAAGAACATAGAGATCTATACATGCTTGGGTTAGAGTGAAAATGAGGATGTTTCATTATTTATTTGTCTCTTTTCCTGCTCATGTTTTTCCTCCTCTCTTCTTCCCCTTTCTTTCTCTTGTCTTTACATATCTCCTCCTCTCTGCCTCCCTTTCTGCAACCCCATGACTTCAATTGTCCCTTCCTCCCACCCAGCCTCCCTGTCTCTACCTCCACCCTTTCTCCCTCCTCTCTCTCTCTGCTCCTCTCTCTTTCCCTCCCTCTCTATCTGTCCTCCACTGTCAGGCGACTTGGCCGAGGCTAAGTGCTTTTTGCTGTCTCGCTGCAGGTGGGACTGTAATAAAGCTTGTCAGTGGGAGGCATGGGTCGCACTGTCACATGCTCTTTGCCTCCCCTCTGTTAACTCCCTCCAACCAACCACCACCCTCCCCTCCCCATCCTTTCTAACCCCTCCATTCGCTGCTCTCTTCCAAAGATGCTCTGCTTTTATTCCCCCCCCACCCCTCATTTGTCTGCCTTTTCTTCCCTCATTTCGTCTTGCTTTCACCCGAAACCGTGCTCCTTGACTTGTCTCTCATGTCTCTCTCTCCGGTTTCCTTGCCAACGGCACTTTCAGGAACACGATGAAGAAGAGCAGCAACAGGAGACACCCCTCTCAACATAACCACCACACACAAACACACACACACACCCACACAGACACACACACACACACACACACACACACACACACACAATCCATGTAAATGACTCCAGGTGAGGTTGTATTGTTTGCCCAGCTGCTCCTGCTAACCAGCCTCTCCTGTTCCATAGTAAACCTGCATGGAAATCAGCTTCCTCTACACAAAACAGTTCTCTGTTCCTCCTCGTCTTTTCATCTTTGTGTACAGTGTATGTGCTTGTATGTTTATGTATGTGTTTGCTTGTTACTGCACGTTACACTCAAAGGGCATCTAAAGGTTAAAGCTCGCACACTATTTGCATGCATGTTTTTCAGACTCATTTAAACCCATACTCTTATCCCGGTGTGTGTGTGTGTGTCTGTGTGTGCAGCTCCTAGTAGAAATGGCTCCTACACAGACACAGTATCTTACTTGTTCGAGCCACAGGATGGCAATACTGAGCCCCCTTCTTTAAAGGAATCCTTCTTCTCTTCCTGCAAGCCCACTGTTCATTCACATGCACGCTCACACACACATACATACATTCACATGCACCCTACGCACACACAGAGCCCTCTTTAGTCTGAGTTAGCCCCGGCTTGTGTAAGGTGACAGAGTGCAGTGAATAATTTAGTCATGGCCATGTTAATGGCTGACAGCGAACATGGCCTCTCTACTCTGCTGTTGGCCCATTACTAGAACATTCTGTTTCACTCTCACTCTTTGTTCGTCTCTCTGTCGTCCTCTTTTTTCCCCTACGTTATCCACTTGTGGTGTTCCAGTGACAGTATATCGATGTTAGTTTATGGTGATTACAGATTTATTATTGCTGTCTACACTTTTCTCATAATTGTCTACAATAGAAAATTAAAAATGGATCATGGTAAATATTTAAAGGGTTATCTGAATTTATCATTATGTCAGCACTATTTTCTGGTGGTTGAACATCTTTAAAATGTTAATAACACTGAGGAATAATCACCTTCATCTCCTTTCCTCTTTCACGTCATCCTTTGGCCAGCTTCATGGCCGCAAATATTAATTATCAAAGCAGCAATGTATGTTTACTCATCCCATCCAGTAGCCTCTTTCTAAGCTATTTTAAATCTTTCAACGTCTCTGACCTGATTTTTACTTCTTCGTGGAACCGGTGGTTACCCAAAGCAAAGCAATTATACAGATCTTTTTATTTCGCAAGATGAAATTTTCCTTGTGTGCCACGGGCAGCAAAACCCTATTTTGGTTGGTTAACAGGAAATGTTAACTCACATTAAATCTTATATTTGCACCTCTGGATGTATTTACAGTGGTAATTAGTTACTGGTTCTTCATGTCCTCAATAATATTAATTAAAGGGTAACTCTACCAATTTTATACATTAAAGTGTGTTCACAGGTCTTGGGGAGTACCACTGTATGTAACAGAAGTAGTATAAATCCTTTTGTGGCTCGAGAGGAAGAACAAATTGCCTCCAGTGATGTCACTCATTATCTAGTTGCATTGTGGGTAATGTAGGTCCCCTTTCCCTGGTCTAGCATTGCACTCCCATAACATAGTTGGAGTCATTACAGACCATTCAACAACAAATGATCAGAACTGATACAGCAGAACCAGAGACCGTTTTTATTCCACACATTCTACCTGCTGCCTACATTACCCACAATGCCACTAGAAACTGAGTGGCATCACTGGAGATGATTTAACAAATTACATGCAGCTTCCTCTGGAGCCACAAAAGGCGTTATACTTCTTTTTTTTTTGCGTTGTTACATTGGGTGGCACTTTTATCTTCCTAGCTCAACTTCATGTAACTATATTTTCCTGTTCTCGTATATTTGACTTCCTCTGTGGTCCCCTTCTCTGATTCCCCACCCTGCTGCCCTCCTTCTCTGCATAAACTGTTTCAGCAGATACACAGGAAACACGTGTGTGTGAGTGAGCGAGTGTCTGTATGTGTCTGTCTAGGCCCAGTCAAGCGCTATTAATGTTATGATTGCCCCACTGGGCTTTACTTCTCTCTGAGTGTGTGTGTGTGTGACTTGGGTGAAGAATAATATGACCCTAACGCTAATGCAATCAAGTACACTAAACAAATTATCCTCCCTCCCTCTCCGTCTCTCTTCATTTCGCTATCTCTCTCAATTCATCCATGAGGATGTTACATGTGGCGTACGTGGTTTTCAGCCTGTACAGCCTATGTGTGTTTTCCTACTTCCTGCCTCGCTCAGTTTTTTTCTCTGATACGATCAGTAAGAGTGTGTTTGGGGCAGTTAGGAGCCATGGTGCCTGGCTGCAGCAGCACTGAGGTCTGGCCAGGCTCAGGCAGGCTCAGGGGGGATTGGGAGTGACGTGTCCGGGGTGAAACACCACGTCGTTGGGACTCCCCACCAGCCTTTCTGGCTCCAGCCTGGCTGATAGAGTCCAGCTGGGCGTGGAGAGGAGTCACTCCATCCTTTCTCCTCATCTCCGGAGCATCTGTCTGTCACATCAAAGTGCTCGTCTCCTCATTTCTGCATTTTTTTCCTTTTTTTTTTTACCTCACTGCTTCCTGTTAGCTACTTTCGTCCATTAGTTGCCCTCCATCTCTCTGCTCCACCTCCTCTCCTCTCTTTCCCTCTCCTGCTGCTTTTTCCTTTCTCTGCATATCACACTTACTTTTCCTCCTCCTCCTCCATCTCTCTAACTCGCACAAACACATCCAGAACCCTTGAAGTGGGGTCATGATTGAGGCGTGCTGTTAATTAGCCGGCAGTGGTTGTTGTAGCAAAGCGATGGTAGGGTGTAATTAATTAGGTGGCATGTGCACAGTGGGAGAAAAAGAGGGAGAGGAGGGATGGAGTGGGAGAAAAAATACCGGCTATCAGTCCTCCTTTTATCCTCTGAGCTCAGATGAGTTCCCCTAATGAGAAAAAATGAGATGCTCCCAACCAGGGAAGAAAGCATTTTGTCCTTTACATGTTCTCTCTGCCTCTCCTCTGCTTGTCGTTCTGTCACTGCCTTGTTCTCTTTTCATCTGCCTATCACATCCGGGCTATTGCTCGTGGGGTGCCAGTGAGTTGAAGTCACCAGTCACAGATCTCCCACAGCAGAACGAACACAGCCCCTGGGAGACGTCCAGACACACTCATACGGCGCCGACAGCTTTACCACACAGCGGAGATGGCATACGGCAGACAAGTGCCTGCATTTCTGTGCATTTGTGGGCTTTTACAGATATCTGTGTTTCTAATGGCTGCTGCTCTTACTGTACGAGTAGCGGTGGTTTTGTTGATGAGGAGATGAGGGAGAAAGAGAGCGAGGAAGAGACAGATGGAGAGATTTCAAAAGGCATAGGAAATGTGGGAGGGAGGCAAGAGGTGTACAAACACTCAGAGCTCTATTGATCCTCTCCTCAGCTCAACACTGACTCCTTGACCTCGTTCTGAAGCACCTCTGTGTGTGTGTGTGTGTGTGTGTGTGTGTGTGTGTGTGTGTGTGTTCGTTTCAACAACCATGTCTGTACAGCTGTGAGTTTGTTTGTGTCAAAGGCCTAACCGTTGTGCGATGTATCCGTTTACAATAACCGTAGTGGATCTCAAATGGTGTCAACCTATACCCTTCAAAAGCATCATGCATATTTAGTATTCAAATGTTTTTGATGGGTTTTCAAACATTTGTACACTATACATTATATATTATACAAAAATGCGCGTTCCACCCCCCTGGGAGATTGGTCAACATGCCAAGAGTGGAAAAAAAAAGAGTCAACCAATACCTGAGTAATGGGGCTAATACTGACACTGATTAGGGAGTAAAAAATTCAGATATCAATACATTTGCTGTTTTTGGTTTTCAAACGCTTGTGACATTTAATGGAGGAAGGTTATCTTACAGTTTAAAGGAGACCTTTTATGCTTTTTCGTTTTTTCTTTCCTTCAGTGTTTTATATATGTTCTTGTGCATGTGAAAGATCTTGAAAGTTAAAAAGTTCAAAGTCTGCACCAACAGAATCAGCTCACAGAAAACACTGCTCCCGAAACCCCTCCAGTAGTCCCGCCTTTAATTCTGTGACTTTGTGACATCATACTACGTCACCATGGCACACATTTGCATAATTGTGTCGCAGCACGACATCAGTGCACTGAAACAGTAAAGTTTACTGGGAGAATAATAATTATCGAATCACCCCAAGCATCTTTTCTCATGTTCTGTAACAAATAAAAGTTATCATATCAACACATATAGGACAAAATATATACTGAAACCGTCATATCTCCAATATAACTTGGATATATACTGTATGTATATCATCAGTATAATTCCTGTGTGAATACATACATGACCATCTTGTTTATTCTGTTTCACTGTATTTCAATATTTTCAATAGTGCCTCGCCCTCACACTGCACTCTTCCTGCACTCTAGTAGACAAACAAATGCATGCAGCACCCACCCACAACGTACACATTTAAACGTACACACACACACACACACACACACACTGCTCCCTTCTTAGTGTAAACTGATAGTTTAATGGCTGCCTGTCCTGTGTGACTGCAACTGTCCTAGGTGACAGCTTTATGGATAGTTTGGCAATGTCAGCGGAGACGGACAGCTATTTACGGCCCGGCGTTCGACACTTTTGACCCTGGCAGTTAGCATAAATCCCCTGACGGGATCAGCCGGTGAATAATACACATTGTCGACCCCGCTCGAACGTAAAATCGTCAGATACACACGTACTGTACACAGCAGGTGATCACTCAGTCAGCCACTCAGTCCTTTTTAACCTTGTTAATACTACCGTCCGCACGCAGACATAGCTCACCCGCAAACGTCACACACATGCTGTAGATCTGTATCTCAGTTATTTACGACCCCCTGCCATCACGTTAACAACCGGCACTGGCTTTTCCTCCCTCCGTCTCTCTCTCTCCCCGCCCTCCCCTCCGTCTTTCGTCCCCTTCAACTATCATTTAGCTTTACGAGGTGTCCTAAAAGAAGCCCGAGGTGTGCGCCCCACCCTCCTTCCCCCATTTACGTCGGAGATATTGATATCCTCCATAAGTCAGACGTGCCTCTCTCTGTTACTGAGGAGAAATTGATGACAGAAGGGTGTGACAGGAGGGGAGTGGAGCTGGCAGGGAGTCGCAGGAGTTTGGATGTGTATGCATCGGAGTCTGTGTTTGTGCGAGGCCTCTACAAGTGTGCGCCGCATACAAACAGACTTATTAAGGGAATGAGAGGAGTCAGTTTGGCGAGGCGGCAGGTTAAGCAAAGGAGGAGACGGCTAATGGAGAAAAAACTGGGTGAGAGACAGCGATCAGGACAGATAGGGAGGAAGAGGAGGAGGGAGGGAGGCAGATCTGTTTCTTTCTTTATGAGCTTTCCCTCTGTGTATGATACTGTTGCTATAAACAAGAGGTCAGCTGAAGAGTGGCTGTTTTATAAGGTCCATCTCTCAGAGTGAGCCTATCAAAAAGCCTGTGAAATCCTGATCAGCCTCAGCGTGTATTTGTGTTTGCTCGCGTGGTTGTGTTTCCCATCAGAGCCTTTAGCAACCATCTGTCTTGTACTCTAACAGGAGGATCAGAACCGAGCCATCATTGCATTGTGTATCACGCTGTATGAGTTAGCCTGACTATGTGTATGTCGCAGCAGATGCTACAGTACAACCTGTGTCGGCTGCTGAGACGTAACAACAACGTAGCATTCTTACTATCACAAAAACACACCTGGTCACTGTTCATCAGAGAGATTATGCTTACATCGCTGTGTGTTTTTGTGCACACCGCATTAGCATACAGTAGGGAGGAGATGAGAGTAGGCTCACATCACCTTCATCATGTGATGGGCCCAAGGTTGAGTCATGCTAACTTGCTCAGCACACCAGAATTTAGTTTCCTCAGATGTGGCTAAATGGTGTGATTAGTAAACTTGTTTACTGTGTGGGTTTTCTTTTTTGTATATTTATCTGCCTGCTTGTGCGTGTATGTGTGTATGTGTGTTTGTGCGCTCTGACTGCTGATGTTTTTTTTTTTTTTCCTTGCTTTTCCACTGGGGATAAAGAAAAGGTTTGTTTGATTAATTAATGCTGTTAGACATGAATGCAAATGATCAAAGGAGCAAATTTGCATTTTGTGTTTAATTATTCATGAGCTGCGATTGCTCATGAATTAGGACACCTGTGAGGGCTCTCTCCTCTCAAGCTCAGACACTCACTCATGCACACACACACACACACAGACTATCCTGGGATGTGACCTGGTGTGTTTAACCAGACCTGCTCGTCACCCCTGTCTGTGTGCACTGCTGTGCACAGGGATGCAGGTCACTGCAGGTTCATGTCGGTATTATTAGGTTATGCTGGCTGGGGTTCAAACGTTCTGATTAGGTTATCGCGTAGTGCTAAAGCTCAGACTGTCACCCTGACTGTATGATTCATCTCCATGGAGACAAGAGAAAAGCTCTGATCTAATTACCCACACTGCTGCCATCTCAGACAGACTTGAGGAGAGGGCTGGGTGGCGTGAATAAGGCGAGAGGAGCAAGCGAGGAAGATGAGGCGAAGAGGTGGCACATGGAGTTCGTGAAAAGAGTGATTCGAGTGCAAAAAAAAGTGTGCTGTTAACAATAGGACAAAAGCAGGTATTATTTGTCGTCCTTCTTCCTCCTCTTCATCGTCTCTCCCCTCATCATCAGCAGCATCTAACTGCTGCACAAATGGGCCCTTGTTGCCATGGATATGAGCAATGGTTCTCCCGTTCTGCTCGATGGGGCTCGGTGATAAATGGCGGGATGTGGAGGAAGTTAATAATTTATCCCGGGGAGGGAGCGACCGTTCTGGGGAGCGTTACCTAGCATAATGGGTTAAGTGCAGCGATTGCTGCGTGCCGAGCAATAGACTCTCAGGAGGTGATATAAAAAATGAATAAAGGCTGAGTGGAGCCTGCTGGGAAGGAATTGTCAAGGGACTGTGTTGGTGTGTGTGTGTGTGTGTGTGTGTGTGGGGTGGGGTTGGTGTTGTGTTTTGGGAAGGAGGCTTTGTCATTTCTTGAAGTCGTAGGATTGTCAGGTAAAGAACAGTAGAGACTTAATAGAGCTTCCTCCAGGCTTTCAATAAAGATCTCCTCCCACTCTACTTTTACTAGAAATGAAAAACAGCTCAATATGCTTCGGGCTTTGATGTGTGACAGCAGCGGTGACGGATGAAGCTGCAGCAGAACAGAGGTACAGGGCCTCGCTGTGTATACTGCGCTGTCATTATCAATGACTCATTGACACTCATGTATGCAAAGAAAGAAATACATGCACAGACCTTTTCTATTCCTCATTATCTGGCAGTACATGTTTATTTTTATATAACATGTATATGTGCTGCTTTCTTCCTTGTTTTCATCCTTTATGCTCGCTGTCGAATGTGTGCTATATTATGATTATGTGAGGGGGTACACAGGGTAGGCCCACACATCCAACAGCATTAAAGCACCTGCTTCATGTCTTCTTAGCAATTTATGAGGTGCCACACTCTCTCTTCCCTCCATCCTGCACCACCCTCCTCCCCGATCCTCCCTCTTTTAGCCCTGCTATCTCTCAGATCTTACATTCAGAGGCTGATGGTGCGTGCCCGGGGTTACGGAGGGGTCACCATATTGTGTTAATCCCAGAGAACATATCAGATCAGCCTGATTTCATTATTGTCCCTCTGATACCCCATATGCGGGGGCTCAAAGCTACTTAGAATGATCCTCTCCTAGTGATGGGAGAGAAGAAGCTGTTCTGCAGTCTGTTATCTGCGGCGGAGCCGGAGTCTATTGTGTTGGACACTCTGCTGCGTCGCTGGAGTGGATTTCGGAGCGTAACAGGCTGGTGTTAAAACATAGCAGAGCCTCGCATCTTATCCTCGCATCGCCTCCCACCGATTATTTGATGGGTTTTTCAACGCTCACGTCTGGTTTGAGTGGTGTAGTTTGAGTTTATGCTCTTTAGGTGTGTGTGTGTGAATGCATTATCGTGTGTGTGCACCCAGTGGAAAATATGACTTGTGGTTTCTTTTCATTTCTTCTCCATTTTGTTTGGAGTGTCGGTGTTTTGCGGGAGCCTTTTCTCTCTGCCTCCTTGTGGCTGATAAGTGATGCAGATAGCTGTGATGGATAATATTGCCTGATACACGAACACACGCACTCTCTCCTCTCCCCCTAATTGTGTATTTGTGTCCGTCCTTAATGTGGATTCTCAAAACAGAAGGCCCAGCAGTGACGACAGACATCTGACGGAGGGAGGTAGGGAGGGAGGGAGATGATAAAGGAAGATAGGAAGGAAAGAAAGAGTCTATGATTATTCTCCACAGGTGAAATAAAATAACACCGCCTGGAGTTCAGTAATCACAACGTTCAAGTAAACATCAGAAGGAGAAGGGAGGAACATGTTGAATCGTAATTTCGATGGTGTTTGTTTTTCAAGAACACTTGTAGTTTTTGAAGTCTCCACTCCGAAATGACAGACGAACATCACCCAGGTAGAATACAAGTTGGACTACAGACAGAGCAGCCATTTACAGACTTGTTAAAGCAAGAAGCTGCTGCTCTTTTCCTCCTCTCCCCTCTCCTGTTGTCCACTTACTCGTGTCGTTATCTTTTTTTATGAGCTCTCATTGTTGCCGCCGCACAGCGGGGTTGGATGGATGTTACGAGGAGAGCTGTAACCGGGTCAGGTGTGTACTGTACGCCGCACAGAAATCACCCATATTTAAGTATGCACGCACACTCCTCCTGACACCTCTACACACACAGCCCAGGGTTGGTGTCAGAGCCCCGCAGGCACCCAACTTTTGTGTGCCACCCTGACTGACAGCTTCATCAAACCCCCACCCTGTTGTACACATATGTGGACACATTACGTGCGCACTGATACCCACACACTCATATACACATGTACAGACTCATGGCCCCCCCAGGTTGCCTTTGTTCCCGGCATCTGTTTCCCTCGGTGATTAATTGCAATTAGCGAGAGGTTTGAAGGCCTGTGGAAGAACACAGCAAGAGGAAAAACATCAAGATTAATGAGGGGAGGCATTCATCAGAGAGAGAAAGAGAGAGAGTAAGAGATGGAGGGAGAAGAGTCAGAGAGGGAGAGAGAGGAAAAGATGGAGGGAGAAGAGAGAGTGAGAGGGGGAGGGGAGGATAGAGGGATGACACGGTAAGAAGGGAGGGGTGCGGAGAGCAGGAGGTAGGAGGTGGAGTAGGGGGGGGTGCTCAGATGTTAATGACGTAGGAGATGGGGAGAGCGGAGGAGCGTGACATAAAGCAAAAGAGGGAGAGCGAGAGCTGCACATAGAGAGAGGAAAGAGAGAGCCAGTTGTCAAAGCTCAGGCCACAGAGCGACACCACAGGGGACTGATTAAATATGGAAATTATAATTGCTAATTGACCTTTATTAATCAGAGCAGTAGGGGGGGATGTATTGAATTTTTGTGTCTCTTCACTCACTGTGTGTGCGCGTGTGCATCCGTGTGTGAGATTGTGTGTGTATAAGCATGTGTGTGTGCGCGCGCGCGTGTGTGTGAACTTGACTGTGTTTGTGTATGTGTGGCTGTTTGATCTCCTCATGCAGCTCTCTCTTGTCTCAAAGAGCTCTCTCATGTTTAAACACAGCATAATGGGAGAAGCAGCTAGAATAACACACACACACGCAGAGTGCACACACACGCACGCACGCACACACACACACACACACACACACACACCAACTGGGTGGTAATGAGAGTGTGAGTATATTATGGCGAGCTAAATAGGGTCACTGTGGAACCTCACTCTTTGGGCTGCCAGATGTGCAATCATGAATGCATGCATGCACTCTCATCCTCATGCACACAAGCAAGTCATCTCATTTCTTCATCGCTCTCCTCCTTCCTCCCTTTCTCTCCTCCCGACACTTTGATGTCTTCATGCTTATTATTACATTTTGGAGGGAAAAAAAACACCCTGACACCCTGTTTCATTCTGCATCAGAAGCATGTAGACAGGATCTCTCCGCCTCGCCCGGCTCCATATGGATTTATATCCTCTTGTTATCAATACACACCCACATCCATAATCACACACACACATGCGGATGTCAGTCTTGTTGCCAGATCACACAGATTTGATTAGAGACTCCCTAAATTCATTAACCCAATGTGATTTCGCCAGCCGTCATTAGAGCCACATGTAAACTGGTCTGTAGTGGTTTGATTTGGTTTCAGCTCGTCGAAAGCATCAGATTCATCCTGCATGAGCTCTGCAGATCTTAATCACTTTTAACCAATCGCTACCCAAGAGATCCATTCATCACTACCCTACTATTCATGCAAAGACACATTTTTCCCTGTAAACACAGTCTTCTACTGTTGGCCACTGGGAGCACTTAAAGTTGAGGGAGGTGCCTTCCTAAACGGGGCCTTGGCAGCAGAAAAAAAAGAGTTGTGTGTGTGCTTGTCTTGCACATTCAAGATTTTCATTGCTGTTCTGAGGATTTAGAGGAAAACAACTCACTCTCACCTATGAATCTACAGTATGTCGCCACTTACTTTTCCTCAGCTCCGAGGGCATCTGCTGAGGCCGAGTGTCATGTCTGATCCCCGAGAGACAGACAGGGGAGGACTCCTCCCCTCTTAGCCCTGGCTCTCTAATCCTGTTAGCTCAGCTCAGGATCAGACTGCCATGACTGGTCTTCTACCACACACACACACACACACACACACACACACACACACACACACACACCACCTCAGGGGGGCTGGGCCTCAAAGGGACAATTGTTGCAGGGTCCAGAGGTGGCGGTGGAGGTGAGGGGTCAGCCATCAGAGGGGAAAAGATAGGACACACACATGCCTGGGCACACACACACACACACATTAAAAATATACTCACTGCCCATTACCCTCCTTCTTTTCTCTCACACACACACTGTTGTTATCTGAACACAGAGTCTGTTCTCTCCCATTTCCTCAGTTCATTCAATTTCTCACTGGGCAGCAAAGACACACACACACACACACACACACACACACATGCTATATACTACACTCAATACACAGTGGACTGGCTCAGCCCTTTCTCCCGCGTTATTCCTCTTTTGTGTTGTTAGTGAGGAGCCCACCTCTCCTTAGGGACAGGATTGGGTGTCTTAGCAGGGCAGCAGAGCCTATCAGCTTTGACTTTGACTGTTGCCAATTTCCTCACCAGTAACCAATTCCTGAGACACACAGCAGTGGAGCATGGAGAGCGGTGTTGGGTGTTGTTCCTCATCCGTCCAGCAGAGGGCACCTGGCACAGTGGAGCCAAGGGGTTCCTTCCTTTTGTCATGACTGCTGACTTCCTTGCACATCTATGCAGGAATAATGGCTGAAATCAACCAGTGTACAATGTTAATGGCATTTGAATTAGAACACTTCTAAATTAATTAGGTAAGTAAAGTATGCAACAATCAAAATGTCACTGTTGATAAAGCTATGTTCCTGTAAGCAGTGGGGGGAATTGACAGACTGATTTGTTTGGTGTTATCAATCTGTGTTAGGCTCTGCTGGCTCTAGGCTTGTTTCATCTGTGTGTGTGTGTTTGTGCGGATATGCGTGCGTAAGGCTCGCTTGTATAAGTGTTTGTGTGTGTATGTGTGTGTGTGTGTTTACCGTTGGGTAGGGAGACAGTTTGATTGAGCTCTGCGCCGTAAAGCTGTCTGTTTGCCAGACGGTTTGTCTCCTAGCCAAGACTCTGCAGCAGAGAAGAATACAATGATTATCTGTCACAAGGCAGCAGCGTTCTTCATCAGTCTGGCTAGCAACAGCCCCCGACTGCCCTGTACGAGCCTCAGACCACACACTGAATCAGCCCCGGGACCGTTTCAACTCGGAAACTCTAAATATGCTGTATCGGTTCTTTTGTCTGTGCAGTAAAATGCTCTTTAACGTGTTTATTTTAAGCTTAATGCAACTATTTGGCTCTCTGTGTATGACTTTGAAGGAGTACACCTACAGCTTTTCGCCTCACCACAGAGTGCTGCGAGCAAGTCTCTCTCAAAACCCCACTCTTTTGTTGTGGTTTCTATGTGTGTGTGTGTGTGTGTGTGTGTGTGTGTGTGGGCCGTGCAGTAGTGTTCAGACAGGATTGTGAGAGGAATGTCAACAACCTTTAACCTTTGCACTCATTAATGTGAGGGGTGTGGGGTGATGATGTGGCAGCGGGATAATTGGGGTTTCTGTGTGTTTCTGTGATGGCTGTGTGGTTGTGTGTGTGTGTGTGTGTGTGTGTGTGTGTGTGTGTGTGTGTGTGTGTGTGTGTGCATTCAGAACGGTGTCAGAGCACACATGATTTATCACGTATTAGTAGGCAGAGAGGAGGAGACAGAGCTCTCAAAAGCCTGGGGTTACAAGGTCAGGTCAAAGGTCACGGGAGGTCAGAGTGCTGAGTGAATATCAAAGAGCACCCTGGGAGCTAGAGATGGCTGACCAGAGCCAGATAGGCTTCCCGGGACTGACTGGCCAGACAATAGCATGTAAACACACACACCTCACTTGCAGGATGGTGTAGGTGGAGTGTATGGAAGGTCAACATGGTTGTCCAGAGGTCAGAGGTCAGGGGAAATAGCCATTAGATCAGAGTGTTTTGGATTGACCACCTCTTGTACACAAACACATGCAGTCGCACTCCAACGTGGGTTACCTCACGACAGTCTGACGGCAAATATGTTCTAAAATACGCATCTAAACCGAGCATGCTGGTACACCCAAACAGACATGTACAAGCAGACAAAGCCCCACAAAGGCAGCTAATTTCACACCAACTCTGCTGGGGCCCTGTTTGGGCACGGCTGTGAAGCACAGACAGAGAGACAGATGGTGCAGGGCTGGCAGGAGGAGTTTCTACTGTCCTCCGTGCGCGTATGTGTGTGCAAGTGTATGATTGTTTATGTGCGTTCGTGCTTAGCGTGCGTGCATATCTCCTGTGTCTCCGTGCATTTTCAAACATCACTTTGTACTCCACACACACCAGCCGAGTGAGTGGAGGCTTCGGGCTACGCTAGCAGTGCCTCTCCTCGACTGCTTCCTGTTGCCAAGCTAGGTGTCAGGAAATGTTACCCCGAGCATAACCTCTATGTCTTCACAGACGTTTTTCAATCCAGTCGCAGTGTTTTGTAAGAGTCATTTCCCTTTTCTAAGAGACCGCAGAGTGGAGACTGTGCATATTAAGCACGAGGAGGACCTGTTTGAAGTTGAATGTAGCTGGCAGTGAATGAAACGAGCTCTTGTATCTTTGTGTTTCGCTGGAGGAATTGTTCTCCCGTGCACTGTGTATGTACATTTGTGTATCTGTGCATGTGTATGTGTGTCGGGGTGTGCAGTGTGGTTGCTTTAATTGAAATGACTGGCTGCCATGATAGCGTGTGCATAGCTAAAGCTTGTTAGTGTGCTTGGATTGGCTGTACTGGGGCCAGGGGGTGAGGAAGAAGGGAAAGGAAGAGGAGTTAGAGAAGGAACGAAGCAATAAGGACGGAGACAGCAGTAAAGCAGGACGATAATGAGGCAGAGAAATTGGAAGAAAAATGGAAGGGTAGAGGTAAAAGTGGCGGGGGGATGATGAATGCAGGTGGTGCTAGCAAGCTGTTTTAGACTCTCTAGACTAATGGGCTAACAGACAGGCTGACGGAAAGAGAGACTGACTGACTGACCAACTGACTAGTAGTGAGGCTGACAGACGGCCAGACGGATAGATGGACAGGCTGACAGCCAGCGAGCCAGCCAGGCAGACAGGGAGCCAGTGTCATCCCACACTGGGAGAACAGGAGGAGCGAGAAGGGTTCATATTCCCCAGGACAGGTGGCAGAGACATGCCACTGCTGCCACCTGGCACTCACTACCCCGTGTCCTTCTCTCCCTTGTTCTTTCTCTGAGCCATAATATTGCTATCAGCTCTTGACCTGGTCTTCTTCCAGAGCCCCTGCTGTGGCAGTATAGCCCTGTGTTTCCTAGTTTGACTTACTTCTAAAGACAGAGAATCCTCTCTTCTAAAGGCTTCACGCTCCCTGGTGCGGGGTGAATAGGCCAGGCAGGCAAAGAGACAGCATGTTAGCGATTAGTGATTACCATCCACCGAGTTTCCTTTGGCTAAAAGAGGCATGCAGGTAAGCCCTCTGTCCCCATCAGTCAAGGCCAGGGCTGTGTGGGCAGGTGAAGGGGGGGGAGCCACTCCGGAGGCTGGACCCTGCCTCCCCCAAGTAGCAGAGGCCACCTGCTCCCATTCACCGCTCCACCGGCCCTGTCTGACCACAGCCCCGCTAGCACCACGCAGGCTAATTAAACTCAGTGTGGCACATACAGTCTTACTCCCACTCACACTGAGAGACCCACATACGCCAGCTCACGTCAACTGTGTGAATTCAATAACACACATAGCAGACACACACAAAGAATAATACGCCCACACTCTCTGGACAGGGAAGACGAAGTAGAAGAAGACGAAGAAGAATAAGAAGAAGAAGAGAGGAAATGCAAACATGTTATAACACGGGAACAAAAAACAATTGTATTACACGCTTTACACACAAACACAGAGACTTCACGCTGCCAACAGACTGTCCCACTTTAGAGGAGGAGTGTTCTATTTGGCGTCCACCCACAGCTCTCCTCCTCTCTCTGATCTCTCTGCAGCATTTTTTGTGGTCCCTCGACGTACCGGGGAGGACAAAGCTGTGACTGATGCTATGAGGACAAAGCCTTTAGTGACATCATATGGATACTGTTTTAGCCTGGACAAGGCTTTCCCTCCTTATCTCTAATTTGTTTGCTAGTGTTTCCACATTATGGCAGAACTGGGCAGAAAACAAGTCCCATGATAGCAGGGCCACACAGACTCATTCTCCTGGTAAATTCACATGGAAGGCTTACTCTGAGATCATTTTTAATCTAATTTTAATCAAGTTTGGGACTGATCCGATACTGGTATTGGGTGCTCGTATTGTCGTAGTTCACTCATTTGATATTAATGTCAGATTGATTGATTGTCAATTTCCCACAGAACTCATTTTGTAAATCTACTTACTAGTCTTGGATGATGCATTGCCCTGCATGTAATTTGTTCATGTATGTCAAACCATTAAAGGAGATGCCATAGCAATTAGCAGTTAGCCTACTTAATGGTGCAATATGTAAAATGATATGTAAAAAATGAACTGAAATGCAGAATGCAAAGAAATAACAGTTTTGACATCTGTGTGATAGTCCAAAAGTAACCAACACCAACACTCCTAACCCTGGCAGAGACAGCCAATATGGCCGCTAGCTGCACGGTTAATATATATAAGGATTTTAAATTCGACAGGTGGCCAATTCTTACATATTGCACCTTTTATGTTCAAATAAATTGCTTTGGAATATATTTAAATTAAATGTATTTTTGTATATTTTTTGCTCTTTTAGTAAGAAGTGCTGTGTGGTTTACTGCAGCCCCATGTAACCCTACAATGGTAATTAAAATATTGGTAATAATAATAACGATAATATTCAAATTTATGAATCGGATTCGGTTTGGAGCAGACAAAAGGTGGATTAGAACAGCTCTACTTTTAACTATTTTGCATTTTTTCTCACTCTTTTTTCCCCTTACAACTTCGCTGTTTTGATTATATGAATGAATAACAAAGAAACACTCAACACTCACTCACTTAGCATGAATTGACAGTTTTTTTACACTCCTTAAGGTGCTTTCTGCATCTTTACACTTTAAAGTTTTTCAAAAATGCGACTTTGAGTCACATCCTCTCCAATTTGGGGGAAAAAGCAGAAAGAAAGACTTCTGTGGGGAGAAAATGAAACGGTGTCTGACGGATTAAGTTTGGAAAAACTAACTGCGACTTAAACCTTTTGCAAAAAGCGAACGGAGAGAGGGGATAAATATTTTGGGGTGATGAGGAGTGTGTGTGTGGGGGGGGGTGTTTGTGTATGCGTGAGAAAGGCAGAGGCAGACAGACACAGAGAGGAAAAAAGAGAGGAGACAGTGGCGGTGAGGGACTTTGAGAGGTGTGACTGTTCCCTAAACTGATTTAAGGCCCAGCCCTCCCAGACCCCTCACAGCTTCCAACATGCCACAGGGAGTTGTCCCATAATCCTCTGTTCCAGGTAAACAGCTTTCTTCCTCCAAAAGCCCTGGACCCATCTCCTGCACACACGCCATCAGAAAGCTCTCCTTTTGCATATGCCTTTAAACCACCCCCTTTCTTCAAACTCGGGCCACTTATCTGTAATGGAACTCTCTGACGCACAAATGCTGCTCCGTAATTGGTGCAAATTAGCCTGATGTGTGTTGATTTGTGACTGATGAGGTGCTTAAAGGAACGACAGAGCGATCAGTGTTTGTTCAGTGTGTCGCTGCCTTCCATTTTCACTCAAGTGATGGTCGTATTCTCCATCTCAGACATTTTAGTGCAAACGAAACCATGGAATTCACTTCATATGCAAACCTGTCCTCTTGTGATGGGGTTATACGAGCTGTACCCTCGCTATACGCTGCCCTCGATTGTCTGGTGTTAACACACACACAGCCGCATGATGGGCAGAGTTGTGTTCCTCTCAGTTCTCCTCCTCCTCTGTGTTTAACAAAGTCTTTCACCACACTGCAGAGAAACTCCTCTGTTTACACTCCATCACAGACACTTAAACACTACTCCCTCGCCTCTGCCTTCCATTCCCTCTTTAATCTCTCCCTCCCTCCCTTTTCTTTTCTTTTCTCTATCCACTCCATTTAGTCATTAGGTCGGCTCTCATCTGCATAAGCTTTCCGTTGTAGCACTCGATTGCACTGGGCTCCAGCTCATGTTTATTAAATGAGCCTTCTTGTTGTGTCAGCCCCACAGCTTGCCCTGCTCTCTGCCTTGTCCTGTTATTTTCCTGCTTTGCTCTCTCTCCCCTCGCCGTCTCTTCCCTCGCTCTGTGGTTGGCGTGCTAGCCCTCCCTCCCCCACCTCTCTCTCTCTCTCTCTCTTCTCACTCTCTCTCTCTCTCCCTCTCTCTCTTCTTATTCCTCTGTGGGGGTATTAAAGGCTGTTTCTGTTGGCCGTCACTCTTCATAAGTGGTGTCTTGCTCAATGTGTTCGCCCTGTTCCCTGTGCGAGTGCACCTCAATGCCCTGGTGCGCTCTCTCTCTACAGGCCCCACTCAGAATGGAAATGAAGGGAGTCTGTAATGAGTTCCACTCAGCCAGGGTCCCCGACCCCACCGCCATCAGCCAGCTTAGAGGAGAGAATCAGAGAGAGGGTAGAGAGACGGGGGTCAGAGATGGAGGGAAGAAGAGGCTCAAGGGAAAACACAGGGCTTTTTTCATTTTTTACTCCCCCACTTTTAGTGCCTGGTTGCCAAGCTGCTACAATGTTAAGCTGGCCTTTCTTTCAGTCTATAGGGAACAGTGTGGGATCGTCACATGGAGGCAGGAGAGGAGAGGGGAATGATTTTGGACAGGGGGTGTTTGAAAGAGAGAGGAGAGAGAGGTGGTGGAGAAGGGCGGCAGAGCAGAGCAGAGGACGGGAGAGATGATAGGATTAAACAGGGAACAAAGGGATAAAGTGTATTTCCAACACGAACATATGGGTGATGAGAATACATGCTGCAACGGCGATGATGGCGACAACCGCAGCTTCCATAATTGATATCATTCCTTATCCTTCAGTGCAACAGTGTCTCTGCTCTGCTATCATCAGGGCAGGACGCTGCTTTGGGCTTAATGTAGGGTGAACCTCTGAAGAAAACTGTTTAGTTGAATGTAATTAATTGCTTGTAAGTCCGGCAGGCTTAATAGCATTTGCATGCATTTTATATGCCTCAGCCATTTACCCTGAAACCCAAGGAGCCATGTCGTCCTAATTGTTGAGTCGCCTGCTCAGAGCAGATGTTGACATGCACGCTGTGAGATGACACAGGCAGAGACAGAGAAACAGGGGATCCTCTTTTTTTATGGAACAAATCTTCCTCAAACAAACGTTTTGGCAATATGTTTATGAAAATCTACAGTAGATGGTTGACAAGTGAAACATTTCTTTAAATCCATACATTAAAAATAACAAAAGGCCTTTTTCACTGCAGACATTTTGGCTTGGTATAGCAGGAAAAGCAGGTGTTAGTCAATGTGGAAAAAAAAGTAACATAAAGCCTTTTGTGGATCCAGAGGAAGCTGCATGTGATCTGACAAATTACCTCCAGCGATGTCATTCAGGGGTTAAGATATAGGCTTTTTGTTACACGCATTCTTCTTCCTCCACCTAAATTACCCACAATGCTACTTTGCCAATGAGTGAGATGACCGGGGAAAATTTATCAGATTACATGTAGCTTCCTCTGGGGCCACAAAAGGCTTTAAATGACTCTTTTTTTTTCGCATTCACAGTAGTACTCCCCAAGACCTGTTTACACACTTTAATGTAGAAAATTGGTGACGTTCCCCTTTAATAAATCATGCCATAGTATAGCTCAGTTAGTATTTATTCAGTATGTAATTTTAAAATAGTGGATTTAACTTAAAACATCCACAAATGTTTCAACTGAATTTGGTTTAGATGTCAGTTTGGATGTCATTTCACCTTCAGGCTTGATTACTGGGAGGTCCAGTCTATGTATGTGCAGTAGGTGTGTATACTAGTGGACACTGTCTGTGACTTAAGAGCTGTTAGAGTGTGTAAGACATTAACCTGACAGGCTGCTGTAAACTCATGATAACTTAAAAGTCTTTAGAATTTCCATAAATGTAAGGTGTGTGTGTGTGTGTGTGTGTGTGTGTGTGTGCGTGCGTGCATGTGTGCATACACTAGATGATTTCTTTACAAGTTGATGAGTCATATTAAATGTTATTTACACAACGTTCTCACCCTGTACACCAAAGCAGTCAGCTGGAGAAGCTGGAGCTGTGTCAACACAAACTGAAATGTCCTCCTAAGAGGTCTGTGTGTGTGTGTGTGTGTGTGTGTGTTTGTGTGTGTGTGTGTAGAGAGAGAGAGAGAGAGAGTTGTGTCTGTATGGCGGTGATAGATGAGAGACAGCTGATAAGGAGAGCTGGGGTTGGAGCAGTCAAACAGTGCACAGATACACAGTGGCTCGGTCCTTCCTATCTATTCCTGTGTGTGTGTGTGTGTGTGTGTGTGTGTGTGTGTGTGTGTGTGTGTGTGTGTTTCTAGCAGGGCTGTTGTACACAAGACTGTGTGTTCGGAGGCAGATGCCTCACTGGGCGTGAAGCCCAGGAATTGTGTGTGTGTGTCTCGGTGAAAGAGGGTAATGGCTGACTCTACACGGCCTCTGACCCTGCTGGGCAGCACAAGTCCTCCTCTGTTTCTCCTCACACTGATTAGAGGGTCAGAGCTGCATCACACACACACACACACACACACACACACACACTTACAAACCTACACACTAGTGTGCCTCTTTTTGCTCCGCCGTCAGCACAATAGAGAAGGAGAAAGAGGACATTTGGTATTGCTGAAAGAGAGAGAGAGAGAGAGAGAGAGGTGGGGTCAAACAGAAGAAGGGAGAGAGAGGGAGAGTTGAGAGATGTGGAGTGAAGCACATAAAGAGAACAGCGGCACAACATGGATTTGCACAGATAAGAGAGAGAAAATGGATAGCGCAGGATATAGGCTGGGAGAAGACAGATATGCTCAAACAAAGATAAAAGAGAGGAGGGTGAGCACGATCTACCTGGTTATTAGAGGCAGACGGAGCAAAGGATAAAAAGCGAGGATGGGTGGAGTTAGAGTAATGGAGAAATGGGGGCTGTGGGAAATGGTGGCTTTTTTTCTCTTGCTTTGTCCTTTCCTTTCTTTCCTGCTGCTCTTTAAGGATGAATCATTCAGCAATCATTTATTTTTTGTGTTGAAGCACGACTTTACCCTCTGTACCTCCATGCCACCTCTCTTTCTTAATATCGCACACTCTCCCCCTCCGTCATATCTCTCTATCTGAAATGAAAAGGAGAAGGAGATGCCTTGGCTCTGAAGGAAACACAGTGTCTGAGAGCAAGGTGTCTTTGTCTGTGTGTGTGTGTGTGTGTGTGTATGTGTGTTTGTGTGTATTTTCTGAGAGAGAGAGAGGGAGAGAGAGAGAGAGAGACACGGTTTAAGCCCTTGCGGCAGCTTTCCTGGCATTTGACTAAAGCCTTGGGTGTCTGTGGGCCACTTTGTGTATGCATGCATGTATCCCTGTTTGCATTTGTCTGTGTGTGCACAAGTGTGTATGTGTGTGTGTGGCACTGACCCATGTAAAGAGATGGTGTGTGCAGGGCATACATAATGGATGCTCTGCCTGCCGCACACAAGAGTGCACAGCGCCGTGAGGAATTCCCCAGCTTAACAAGCCTTCCTGAGTGTGTGTGTGTGTGTGTGTGTGAGAGAGAGAGAGAGAGAGAGAGAGAGAGAGAGTGTGTAACATCCATAGCAGATCCTAAAGAATGTAGCCATGAGGCAACCACCATCCACCAGTGCTCACCTCTGCTAATTTATCCACTTCTCTGCAGAACTCTCTCTATATCTCTTTTTCTCTTTATCTTTTGTTGTTTTCTGTGGTGTGTTTTCTTTCCCCCCCTCCCTCCCCCTCTCTTCTCGTCCATCCAGCATACACATCACCTCTCCTTTTCCGTACAATTGTGGCTTCAGCTTTTCAAACAGGCTTCGCTATATCTCCTTCCCCTCTCCCTCTTGGAGTGGAAATGTCATTTGTTTTGCCGAACTGTTCCAGAGAAGAGCAGCCAGAGTCTTTCACCTGTTAGACACTGATATCACAAACACACACACACATACACACACACAAATACACACACATGAACTCGATCCTGAGCCCCTGAACATTGCGCCATCCGGACTGTGACACACACTTCCTCTGGGTGCTGTCGCTCTCCAAACACAAACAGAAGGAGAGGAAGACAGGCAGTAACCCAGACCAGAACAGACAGGTGAAGGCATGAAGAAATCAGGTTTTTCAGAGCTTCTTGTTTCCTTTTTAACCCCGTGGCCTCGATGTCAGATCCTCTCGTTGCACTCTGCAGGTGGAGCAGGTTCAAAGTTCAAAGGTCAGACTGTTGTGTAACCAAACAGGAATGAAGGTCTCTCCATCCTGGGCTGTTTTAGGCCTCTTTCCACAATGAACCTCAAACATAAAATATTGTAAGCTTTATAACTCAGAGACATATTGGGAATAGGAGTTGGAGTTGATTCTCTAAGACACTTCGGCAGTTTGTTGGCTAAAGCTTGAGCAGGATTTACAGACATCTTCCACTGTGACTCAAGTGGGACCAAAAGTAGCAACGTGACTTCATAAAGCATGCAAATGTATATGACCGTCTTAAGAATGACCAAGGGCAAAAATGTGCAGATTGACGGAGTTACTACCCTTACACGATTAAGAATAATTGTTACGTTTTAAAGTAATTCAAACTAGCATGGACCGGAATAATATATGCGTCTCTTAGAAGGTTACTGTCTGTGTTACCTGCCTGTAATTATCTGTACTTTGATGAGAATCAAAGCTTTATGTTCTTGCAACAAGTAAACAACAGAAGGGGCATAGTGCTACATTATACAGTAGGCGCAATGCTATCGCATAAACACATTGAAAATGTAACACCTGCTCGCTGACTTAAATAAATGGTTTCGATCCCCGTTGGATCTTTGTCAGGTCGAAATGTTTAAAAATAGTTAAAACACATTAACAAAAGACCCAGTTTTCAAATGGCAGGTGATTTAGTAAGTGAAACCCAGAAGACAACAAAGGACGGACAAAATGACACTCATTAAAATGACACAAGCTAATTTAACAATCTATTTTGTACTACAGCCAGTGTTGTAACTAGTGACTAAAGTAAAAAAAAGTACCATATTTGCCGGCAAAATGTAGTGGAGTGGAAGTATAAAGTAGGACAACAACACATGAATGCACCCGACTGTCAGAATCAGTTCACCTGTTCAGGTGTGTTGAAAATCACAAGCTTTATGCAGGAACTGCTGATCTGTCTGCAGCTGATTTGATCACTTTACTGTCTCATATGAATAATCTGACCATGCAATATGTTGGTTTCACAAGAAAAACTGTACACATTCTTCACAGGAGCAGAGTGCTGCAGTCTTGACCCACAGAGCAGAACACCTGCTTTATCTTGGGCTTAGAGCAGGGCTGAAGGGCACGGGGGCAGAGAACCAGATGTGTGAAGGTGTCTGAGCTCTACAGACTAGGAGGAGAAGAGGAAGGGCTCTTAAAATGGCAGACAGAGAGGTTGAGAGAATTCCTCATCTTCCTTAGTCTCCTCTCTGCGTTCTGTAAACACAAAATGAGAAGAAAGAATGAGAAAGATGGAGGGAGATCCAGAGGAGGGAGGGCTTGGTGTTTGAGTGAGGAGGAAGAGAGGGAGGTGGGAGGGGCGGGGGGTCTCTATTGTAATAGCTGGGTCAGAGGAATCCCTGCCATTCAGGATTGAAAAGAGGCCCCAATTAAATGACTTTGTGGAGCAAGCTAGCTGAAACTGTGTGTGTGAGTGTGTGTGTGTGTGTGTGTGTCTTCACACCTAACTATGTGTGTCCTTGCTGATGCATTTTGGAATGTAGGTCTGACAAGTGTGTGTGTGTGTGTGTGTGTGTGTGTGTGTGTGTGTGTGTGTGTGTGCACACGCTTGCTTTTGTGGGGGGAGGGGGGTCGACGAGGTACTTGAAGTGTCGCCATGGTGCTGTAATTAGCGAGCAGGGGTGAAAGGTCAGTCACAATTCTGCCGGCCCGGGACAGGACCTCTCTCAAGAGCCGGAGGAGGAGGGAGGCGAGGAGAAAGGAGAAGGGAGTGTAGCACACAGCTAAAGGAGGCTCCTGACTGAAACAGGAGAGAATAGAAAGCCATTAAGCAGTGTTAGTTTTGTAACGGTTATCCTCCCTGCTCTCCCCCTGCTGGCACATGTCGACGTGTTTATTGTCGGACGGTATGTGTATGTGTGCAGGTTGGACACTTTGAATGTGGGCTATGAATTTAAATGTCTGTTTCAGTTGGTTAGCTCGTGACGCTCCTTAATCTTGAAGGAGCTTTAATCTTTGGAGAGAAAAAAAAAGAGAATAGATTGATTGTGAGGGTAAAATGAAGGCAAGCAGTGGTGGAGTAAATGCATGCAGGAGGGGGTGAACTACGAGAAAGAACAAAGGAGGGAGGAGATAGCGGGAGAGAGCAGGGGAGAAAAGTAAAGGACAGCTGCAGTTGTGAGAGATAAAAGTTTTAAAAAGCCTGTTAACACCCCTGTAATGTAGAAACTGTCTGTCTGCTTGTTTGAATGCCTGTCTCTCTGTGTGTTCAGCTGTCTGCCTGTCTGTTTCAGTATCTCAACACGAGTCTGTAAGAACACTGTCCGTCGCCGCCACGTTTCACTAAAACATGGCACGCCGGGGCTCTCCACCCTGCTGCAGCGTATCAGTGTGGAAATGGCGTATGAATTAGTAAAGCGACAAAACAAGTTCCCTCCATCTCATAAAACCTCCTGTAGATGTCCTGTCAGATCTAGCACTGTTGAGGAATGGTATTATGACACTTTCTGTTCTGCTCTCACACAGGAAAAGCACTCTCTTTATCAAAGTATAATGTCTCCAGAGGGAGGGGGAAGACAATTGTTCTTGTCAGTCTGTCAGTTTGAGTTGAATAGAAAAGTAGGCCTGTTTATAATTAGAGACTCCGTGCGCAGTCGACAGAATTTTCATTACTTTGTCCCATTCAGGCTCGCATGCAACTGCACACAAACGCACACATGCAAATAGTTTTGTTAAGAGTGGGCAAAGCGTGGTTACGGATTCGGTGCACCACCCGGATGAGTGCTGGTAGTTTCAGAGGTGCAGGATCTGTATGCGTAAATTTAAATGCCTATAAAAGGGCTTTGTAATGTGGAGGAGAAGATACTAGATTGGGACGGCATGATGTGTGGGTGTCTGATGCAGAGACAGTCTGTTGTTGGAGACATGAGGCCTCTCTTTTAGTTGGCATATGGTGATAACACACATGCTGCAAAATCTGCCAGTGACATGTGTGAGAGGGTATGCACGTCTCTGTATGGGGTGAGATTTGTGCCACCAGACGACTGAATTTGAATTATGTGTTTTGTGACATTTTAGTTGCCGGGCGGTGGGGGGATTGAATTCTAATTGAATTCTAATTTGAATTTTGTATTTGTATTTGTACAGTTTTTATGCTTAAAAAATGTGCCATTAAAATAGCAAACCACACTGAATGCTGGATACAAGCAACTATTTGATTTGATTTGATGGAACTGGATAAACATGGCTATTGATTAGGATCTATCTATTAAAGTTGTATTTATTCATGTTTTCCTCCTGTGGCAGTTTCAAAATTCCAATGCGTTTTAGCCACAAGAGGACATAAGTGTACCACGTCTCCACGTTCAAAAGAAATCTTAATTCATTTTTGCTACAACAAAAACATCTTCTTCGCATACCCGATTTGGTTACATCATTAACTTTAAGTCAACCTGGCAGCCGCTTAGTGCAGTCTTTTTTTAATTCTTCTACCAGTGTTCTGAGTTGTAAGTCTCATAATTGCTTAGAATACAGTGCATCACATCAAAGTTCATGCTTACTGCTATGAGTGAATGTTAATATTCATATTTTTTATTAAAAAATGGAAGGTATGGTGGTTCAGAGGACACGCAAAGATACAATATAACTCACCATAATGGTACGTTTGCATTTTCTGGATTTTTTTCCAACTCGAGTATGTCTTGTTTATCTTACACAACCTGACATGCTGCACAGATAATTGCACTATTCAAATGAGTTGCTTGAGGCAAATTTGTTGCTTTTAGTTACATAGCTGTACACTACAGCTTTTAACTTACCCAGTGATTCAGCAACTATGAAGTGCAGAATGGTAGTTTAATTATGTTAGCAAGTTACTCTTTTTGTAAAACCCAGATGTCTTGTGGACACATAATTCAGCCTTTGCCGTCTGCCATCACAAATCATGCTGCATGTCTTTGTGTCTGTGTGCACTGTACGGATAACTTCATGAATTGTTTGTTGTAGAATCCCTGACTTTCCTTCCTTTTCCCAGCTTTATCAAATCAAATCAAATCAATTGTATTTATATACCCAAACTCAAAATCACAATGCCTCAGTGGGCTTTACAATCTGTACAATGTCCTTAGACCCTTGATTTGAGTGAAGAAAAACTTGCCATATGTTACTCATGTCATTCTAAACTTATCTTATGGTGTTTGCATGTACCTATGTGAGTGTGTGTGATGCACCACACTAAGTGTAAGACTTTGAGTTCAGAGTGGATTTGAGGTTATTTTAGCCGCCCCTCGACTCCTCAAGTGGCTCGTTTAGGGTTGGAAGTAAAGTTAAGATAAGGGTTTAGCATGCGGTGGTGAAAGGTCCTCACAAGTACATTAAGACAAGCATGTGTGCAGGCCTGTTATCTTCATGTGTGCACTGTGCTCTACATTGAGAGAGTGCGCCTGTTAACTGCGTGCCAGCTGGCAGCGGGCCCTTGGCAGTGGGCTGGCATTCGCGTGCCCGTTCAGCTCCCACCACCTGTCTGGTCCCTGGAAGAGTCACCAGGCTCCTGCAGGGAGGGCCTCCTCGGTGGGCGGGGAGAGGGTGGGGGGTTGCGGTGTGTTCATGTGTGTGCTGTTGTGCTGTGTGTGTATAATATGCGAGGTTGGGGGGCATTTGCAGCCTGGGAGGAGGTGGAAGCCAGGGGGAGCAGGGAGCAAGGTTGTGCTGTGGAAACGGTCAGACTGAGATGGCCGTGGCTCTAGTCTGGGCGCTGCTACCTCCAAGAGCCAATGGAAATCTGCATGTCCTTCCCTCGGTCCATCTGCCTGTCTGCCTGTCCATCTGCATCCTGAATTAGTGTCTCTGTCTTTTTGACTGTGTGTTTGCCTTTATGAGCCCAAAAGATGCCAGGAGGAGAGAGGGAGGGAGGGAGAGAGGGAGGGAGGCACGCTGCTCCTCCCTCTCTGATTTTTTTTTTTCTTTCCAGCAAATCAGTTATTAAAATATGTAACACGTCAGTTAGCCTACCCACTGCCTAATTCCTCCTGTTGTGTTTGTAAAAGTATTACTCAGGAGATCTGGAGGAGACGGAAAGATAGCAGAGACGGAGAGCTGTTAAAGGCGAGCCACAGTGTGCTTCATATTTCTGTGTGGGAGTGGTGGGTTTTCTGAAAACCCTTGTACTACCTTTCAGCGAGGGATTGTGTGAACATACACTCGCTCAATAATTTAGCCACTGCAAAGAGTGGTTCTGATTAAATAATGAAGGAGCTTGGCACTGATGATCAAGATCGTGTGTTCGAGTGAGAGTGTGTGTGTGTGTGGTTCGTCCGTCTAGATGCTCGCTTGCTCGTAGATGGCACCGTAAGCACATAATAACGAAAATAAATGCCGAGCTCACACATCCTCAGGACAAGAAAAGTGCTAGAAATCATTTCAGAGCTAACAGTGTGGTAATCTACAGCTACAAAGCAAAGCGCTGCCCCGTGTGCGCACACACTCGCTGGGAAGATGTAATCAACGTGGACAATCAGGGGATCGAGCAACACCTAATTTTCTTTAAGCGTTTATTATTTCTGGCTCCAAAATAAAACGCGATTCAACATAAAAGGGCCTGTTGACAGCTCAGATTGACGCACCTCATGCAATATGCAAGCCTGCGTCATACTCCTTCCTTGTGCCTCCGTGCTGTCTATTCTCAGCCTTGGTTGTATAGCTCCGTCAGTAGCTCTTCGAAACGCAAATCTTCCAAAATAGCATAAAAACGTGTCAGACAGAGGAGAACTTTCACAGGTTTTAGTGACCTCTGGCTTTATCTCTGTTCAGAGCCCCAGATTGTCTTCATGTTGCTCATGGTTCAGGTGCAGGGCAGGGTTTCCATACCAGCGGGGTGAAGGGTCAGAGGCTATTAAAGCCTGTTGCTGTCTCTGTGCTGTAGATAGTAATGGATGTCTTTGACCACATGCTCAGTGGCTTTAGAGGCTCCAGCTTGACCTTTGAACTCTATTGACTTGAAGGGTCCAGGCGGGAGGCCACAGGCAGTCGCTTGAGCGAGACCTCTGACCTCAGATCAGCATGGGGCAAAGGTCAAAGGTAATGCTTATTGGATGATGGCTGTGTGGTCATGCTGGTGGGTTTTTGTCAAATAATGTAACATTCAAGGTAATTACCCTTCATTTTGACTTTGAATGTTTCTCCGAGTCCCTCATCGTTGAATGTTGAACACCAAACGTCTGCTTCCTAACAATTACTTACATTTTCTCATATTTCACAGCTGTATATTTGGCCTGCAGTAGAAAATGTTTTTAGATATATGTGAGAGCAGAATAGTTGTGCATTAATACAATACAGCCTACATGTTACTAAAAATAAGGTTCTGGTATTGATAATATGGGCTTTAGCTCCAATCACTGCAGCGATTAATCAGTTAATTGATTAGTTTTCAACTATTAGATTATATGCCAACTATATTGATCAGATCAATTCAGTTTGAGTTAAATAAAGAGTAGATAAAGAGTAGATAAAAATACGCGAGGCAGTTAATAATAATAATGTAACTGTTTATTTCCTCAGCATTTTAATGGTGTTTTTAAGAGATATCCTTTTCCTCTGTGATTTGTCCCAAAAATCCTGATCCGAGCACGCCTAGAGAAAATTTGCATTATCTGATTGATTATTTGACTAGGAAATTAAAAAAAATAAATTGTTAGTTGCACTTCTCCAATCCTAATCCTGCAGGTCATCTCAAGTAATTTCGAATTCTGACCACAAACTACATCAACGCATGAGGACTAGTTACCTCCACCTTCTTTCCCATCCGTCCCTTTCTGCTCATGATCTAACTGTACACTAATTCATTGCATCTGATCTCAAATCACAGCGTACACAAAGCCAGTGGTACAGTATGTCCTCTGTTACAAAACAAATCACATGATGGCAAACCTGGATGAACCTTGTGTGTGTGTACATGTGCTTTGTGTGTTTGTGTTGATATCAGTGAGGAGGGTTCGTGTGTGTGTGTGTGTGTGTGTGTGTGTCGGGGTAATGCAGTGAAGCTGTTTTTTGCTATAATGCAGGCTATCCTTCATGTCTTATCTGAGGCTGCTAATGTCTGGGGCCAGTGGAGGCTGGAGTTTGCGATTCATGGCCTAGACCTTGGCTTTGTGAGTGCAGACATCAATAACCTCCCCCTGCCCGGCTCTCCCTGCAGCACCACCAGCATCCATATGGCTCCTAGATTGTTTCTGCCTGTGTGTGTGTGTGTGTGTGTGTGTGTGTATGAGAGAGAGGGAGACGGGGAGAGAGAGGAGAGAGAGTGCTAAGATCAAAGGTTCAAGCAAGCTAGGTGACAATGATTCAATAAGGAGGAAGGGACGGAGAGGAGGGAGGTTGGGAACAAAGGACACACGGCAGTGATCTTTAACCCTGACTTGCTCTGACTCATCACCTTTACACTGATGTGACATTAATGAACACAATCGGGGTCTTTCTCTCGAACACATCTCGCTCTAGAATATAACAGATGGTTCCATTTTAATTGCGCAGCATAGCGGCGAGACAAAACGTGAATCCCTTTCGTGTATTATGATATTGATTAATTTCATGACTCAGTTTAGTTTAATGGATTTCTAAAAAGGGTTTCCTGGCCGTGCAGAGGGTGACATCAGTGGCGAAGTATAAGGCTGGATATGTGATGAGGTCTATACCAAAATTAAAGCCGTGAAAAAATCCACTAGAACTAATCTGAGCTCCGGCCAGCTACCTCCAAAAGACCGTATCACAAGTTTCCCTGCTAAAGCCATAATAAATTCTCTTTGAGGTAATGCTTTTATCTGAAGCACGTATAGGCAGCATACATAAGATACAAGACATTCTCTCAAAACTACTATATTTTTTACATTTTCATTTTTAAGTATCCATTTTGACTTTAATAAAGTACCACATGGGGTCCCATAGGTATTGATGGGTAAACTAAACGTAGTCATTCACAAATATATTGATAATTCAGTGGTTTGATTTACTATTTTATAAGCAATAAATACATGAACAGCCTGTGTGAATAATAAAATTGAGGAAAATATTATAATGTGAAGCCTGTACAGGATACATGAGTGGTCTCACAGCTAATACAGCATTCTCTGTACATGTTGATCCACTGTAGTTGCATACAAACAGACAACAGAGAAAAGGACACATCCCAGCTCAGCTTCTACGGTGATATTCTACAAACAGAATTTGTCATGCCGACTTGTTCATTATTCTCTGTGTCGGGTTCGACCTATCAAATACGCGCACAACCAGAACCATAACAAAAACACGACACCTTGTAGTTTGGGCATGTGTGTCCATGCACACACTACAAATTAAAAGTTAGACACGAAGCAGGAAAAAATGTTAAGCGTGACGCCTGGTAAATATATCGAGAGTGTTCCCGTCTGGTTTGGATTGTGAAGGGATAAACAAAGGGGAAAAGGAGATAGAGTTAGGAAGCAGAAAATAAGATGGATTAAATAGAAGTGAAAATCAACCAGGGATGAGAGACTTGGGATCCGTAGCTAATGATTGTTTATAAAGAATTTTCTTGGTGTCTCAGCTTGGTTTCTCTGTTGTCTGTAATCTGGCATTGAGTCCATGTGATGTTACATGTTCTTGTGCGCTGCTGCCTACATTTTCCACACACAAAAAGCAAAATGAAACATGAGTTTAAAGGCAGGGTGATAAAAGCATGACAAATTTGGGACATATTTAGGGATGAAAACATGATATATGTGGCATTAGTTGTTTTATACTGACCACAAATACTGTAATAAATGCAGGTGATGCGGAGCTGGCTGTTTGAAACTCAAATGGTCGGTACACACCGGTTTATTTGTGCCACAATGCGTTCAGCTGACATTCTCCTTCTCATCTGAATCATTGACCTTGGTGTAAATTCAGTAAGAAAATACTGAAGAATCAATAAACAATCAGCACTTCAATTCATTGTAAGTTGTTTAATTCAAGTGTGAACATGTAAGACTGTTTCTCTTGAGTGGCTTCTATGGATGGTGAAAGGGCCACTCCAATGGAGGTTTGGCCTCCAAAAATACCCAACACAAAATGAGTGGTTTATCAAGTGCTTATCGCTAATGTTTTTTGCTCCTGCTAAGAAAATAAATAAATCTGGGTCTCTTAACCTGCTGTGTACGGTTAAGATGGGTTAGGGTTAGAGTTAGGGTTAAACTTCTGTGCTAGAAAAAAGGCTGCTTGGGTTTTGGGTTCAACTGTATGGAACAGCAAACCACAACATTCAGCTAAAATAGGCTGAAATCTCTAGACGCGTACAGAAACGAGTGTTGATTCTGAGTGTGATCAGCAGTACAAGCATTCCTGTCTTATTGCAGGGAGCGATTTGATTTGATTGATACTCTCTAGAAATAACTCAACATTAACTCTTTTTTTTGAAGATTTTGATAGATATACAGGATTGTATCATCTTTTCAATTGTTACCTCTGCCAAGGAGATTATGTTTTCACCCATGTCCAGTTGTTGGCTGGTTGGTTGTTTGTAAGTAGGATTCCACAAAAACTACTGATCAGCTTCCACACAATTTGGATGAGGGATGAGTCTCTGCCCAGAATAGACACCTTTAACTTTTGGTGCAGATCTGAATAAAGGGACGAATCCAGGAATGTTTTTTTTTGCACTTCCTTTAACATTGCAAAATAGGGTGTTTTTTGACATTTGTGTTACTTTCTCAGGGAATAATGCCTGGTTCGTGATTTTAAAAAGTCAGGCATATTTAGATGGCTGGTAATCTATGAGTGAGTACAAAAGGGAAGTGTTGGGCCTTGGCAGAGGTATGCACTCTCCTGAGTGCCATTCTAGTTCCATTTTAAATGTGCAATAGTTGAAATAGATGTAACATTCATTATTTAATGAATCACAGAGGTACTAAATGGTTCATCACAAGCTACTTTGGATAAAACTGAATGAGAAATGACTCCTGGTGTCAAAATGCCCTCGTGCTGACTGACCCACACATCTCGTGCTCTCCGAGTGCAAATACATTGGGTATCATGTTTCTCGGGTAGCTGAGGGAAAGTGGGTCTGGCCTTTCTGCTCTGATAATAAGGTGACATTTTACTCAGCATAGTGTCTGGATAAAAGCCTTGCTTTTTGCTCTCCTGCAGCTACACATCTGTTTTCCTCCCAGCCTTTCTCTGCCTTCCCCCCCCCCCCCCCCCTCTCTATTACTGCATCTCTCTGCAATTTGCTGTCATCAATCAACTTGCACTGTCTCTCATCCTTTTTTATGTGAGTGTTATTGACTGGATGAACCCAGCAATGAGAATTATGTAACTTAGAAACTTGCACTTTGCACTTCCATGGCTTTACTCAGAGAAAGCCCACATCTTGGAATGGCTTTATTTTTTCACATGAGACCCTAGATGAGTGTAGGTGGAGTACCCAAACTCATCGATAGAGTACAGATAAAAAGACAATAAAAAATTGGCAAATAATCTTCATTATCTTCATTTCATGTCGTCCTCGTCGTCTTCTTCTTCTTCTTCTTCTTCTTCTTTTGTTGTTTAATGGCAGTTAGAAAACAAGTTTTTAGGCGCATTAGTGCTACTTACAGGATTGGAGTGTAAATCACAAGAGTTATAGTCTCGTCCATTGACATATGCCGTCGCCATAGTCTGACAGTCGGACGTATTCGTCGTATGACTGCGTGCACTGGACGATGACGTACGTACCGAGTCAGTTCGAGTTGTCCAACATTTTTTTGGTAAAGAGTAATTAGGCCAAAATCGTCGTTGATAAAAGTTATTTCATGGTTTTCGGTTGTGCAGGATCCTCACGGATCCACATTTGTTCACTTCCTAACTCAGGCATTGATTTAATGAGTCCGGGTTTGCTTATCGGCCTCTAGTGGCTGGTGGGCAGCATGGCAATTCTGCTAATCCCAAATCAAGTATTAGATTTTATATATTATATAATAAATATTATTATATAACTATTTTATTAACTTACTCCTTAATGTCAATGCCTTCTAGTCTTTTTATTTCTGATAGTAAGCAAAAAAAGTAAATGTATCCTCCTGCCTTTTCTGGCGCTGCGTCCTCCTTATTCTCTGTTTCTCTATGTAGTCATCCATGTGTGCAGGAGACAAAGAGAAGGAGTTGTCTCAGTTGAGCAGTACTCAACCCTCTGCCCCATTAATTAGCTCAGTAAATGCTGTTGAGATTACAGCAGTGGAAGTGAAGCATGTAAGTCAGTGAGGGATAAAGAGAGAGAGAGGGAGAGAGAGGAAGGATGGAAAACAAATCTGAGGACAGATCCATGTTCACAGTAGTGTGTGTCAACCTCTGACACACTCTTTTTCTTATGTTTCTAGAACATCGTCCAGCAGATACCTTCTGATTAGAGGCTTTGTGCTGGAGACTGCAGTTAGAGGAAGAAACTGATGAGAAGGGAGAGCAAGGAGAAAAATAGGAGTCTGGAAAATTGAGAGTTGAGAGACGAAAAAGCAAACATTGTGTTTCTTCGCTGTCTCTCTCTCTCTGCCCATATCTTCTGTACATCTTCATATTCTCTCCTCTGGCTGCAATTGTGCCACCTACTTATTAGAGACATAAAAAAACAAGAAAAAAAAACAGTGAGGCAGACACTGAGACCACATGGTGATAAAGGATTATTATTGTTCTGTAGGCTAGACTTGTTCTATAGAGGGAAGCAGCAGGATAGCTGCCTGGTGTAAATTCAACTCTGTTGATATGAATTTTATTTTAATATCAAGATAAAAGCTGAGAAATCAGTGGGGATTTGTGTGTAACACTGTGTTTGAGTTTTCTTGCAAGTGACACAGTTTTCAGAGCTTTTAATGTTCATTGTTCTAACAGGGTGGTCATAATAATCTAATTTCCTTTCTTAGAAAATACATGTAAATATCTTCTGAAGGCACAGTAGTCATTTTATACTACTGATCATAAGGTGTATTTGGTCTTAAATGTCATGTTGGACATGTGTGTGCATGTGTGACATTGTTTTAGTGTTTGTTGGTTCCCTCCCTCTCTGACCTCCACTGCTCTCCACTACCTGCCATTACGTGTCGCTGAGGTGTCTCTAATGGCCTGTGGCCTCCCCTTTATTCCACCTCTATCCCCTTTCATTTTCTCATAACAAGCCCCCTGCCCTCTCTTGCCGGAGCTCAGACAAGATTATCCCTCCGTTATTCTACCTTCCGCTCCTTCCCACACTTCCTTGTGGTGCTCAGGCATGACCCCGTGGCGACAGGAAATGGGTATTTGCGACGGTCATTTCTCTCTCTTGCCCTCTCTCTTTGCTCCATGCCTCTCCCCCCCTTCAAGCGCACACACTTGGAACAGGTCACAGATCATTTCGAGCACCTTGAGTGTGGTGAGGCAATTACTCTCCCTTCTGGTCACCTCCATCGCCCCTGCCTCCGATCACTAGTCGACTTTGAGTGGGCCTTCCTCTATTATCCCCATTCTTCGCACAGTGGGAGTCATCACTCTGCTAGTAGTGTCAGCCCACGACTCACATCTCTACTACAGCCTATCAGCCGGAGGATCATCTTTCTGCTGCTGGTCCGCAGCGGCACTATCGGCACATCAAGGTGCCACGGTGTTAGTCATCTGTCGCAGCAGAGGAGACAAGAAGATGGAGGCCGAGACTAGGGAGCGTATTGGCTAAGTGTATGTTCATCTCAGACTGGCTCGATGAATGAGAGGAACCATCCGTCATCCGTCTCCACGCTCTGTTTGTTTCCCCCTCATCACAGTCCCTCTCCGCTCAGCTCCTCATCATAAGCCCGACACGAACAGACAGCGCGACGTGTGTGTGTGTCTCTAAGTGTATTTGTGTGTGTGGGATTTATGGTGAGTGTGGTGTGAGGCAAGAGCTAGTAATAAATTCAGTGACATCACAGCAAGAAGGGAAATCGAAGCATTGCAGCGCTTCGCTCATAACCCCTTCATCCTTCTGTTCTGTACAGTAGTTATTATCATACACACGAACACACACACACACACACACACACAGCGATATTCTGCAGGTCTAATTGAGGGTGTGATCATTGATAGTGCTGTAAATCCTGCTGCAGTGGTCACTACTAAAAGTTCCTGTCATCATTTGACAGATTCAGCCTGTTTTTTGACAGGAAATCAATCATATGCACACACACACACACACACACACACACACACAGAAATAAATGCTTTATCCATGCAAACAAATATCATCTAAATCACACAGCCTTACTGTCGGACCATATTGGATATGGTATTATTAGTTGCTGTTGGGACAGCGGGGTCACACACACACACTCACACACACACAGATCACATCTGAGAATAAAGATTGTTCTTGCCAATGCAGTCAGCGAGATTGATGAAGCTAATTTTGCAACAACAATGTCCTGAAACAGAAGAGTCTCTGTTTCCTCGTGCTCTCGCTCTCCAAAAAAAAAATCTTTGGAAAACTCTGCTCATCATCTGTATCTAATAGGAGGGACTCCTGCTAGGAGACACAAGCTGTTTCCATCCAACTGTCAAGGAGGATTTACACACACTTTGGAGACGCTGCCAACGAAAAGTAAAATAGATGCATTTCCATTCTGAGGGTTGAAGTGTTAATGACTCCCTGGAAGAGAATGTAGTCGTAAAACTGATTAATATTATTGGATAATTTGGTGTATTTACTAGTGTTAGGTGATGTGAACACATTTCATCAATCTAAAGATCACGTAAGAAGGTTGGCCGTAGTACTGAAGCATTTGTATTAACCATTTATCAAGTAAAAGTGCCAAACAGTTCCTCTAATTAACTAACACCAGGGTTATATTACTACCAATCAGGAAAGATAACCAATTTCAGGACAAAAGTGATTTGAACTGGACATCAGGAGGTAATTGATGATGAAGATAATTGTTGCTAACTGTTTCATCTATTTATCAGATGAGAATTCCACAAAAAATGAATTTATTTATTTATTTTTGGGGAATTTCTGACAAGATGCGGACATTTGTCAAGACACACTGTCTCAACTAAATGATTAAAGATTAATCAATGTGCTGCTGTGTGAACATTGGTCTGATATTTCATGGACAGCTTCACAGAGAGTCCGAAGCCTCTTGTAAACTTCTGACAAAGTCACAGTTTATGCGGTGCACTGTTGTTAATCCCCATTTATTATGGATTTCTTATATTTTCTTACTTGATTATTAGCTCTTACCGCATTAAAACACCAAGTTATGTCCGTTTGATCAGTGAACTGCAACAGAAGAGGGCTCGGAGAGACAGCCCCACCGCTCCTCCATTACAAAAATGCTTCTCCCCTTCCTCAACATTGTGGAAGGTCCGTTCCCACAGTGACCAAGCTCAGCAGCACCATGGTTACAGCAAGACCCTTTGAAGCCATCTCAACAGCCCCCTCCTCCAGTGTTTTTTCTTCTGCTCCCCTGAGCCCTTCCTCCCCCCCTCTCCTCTAGTCTTTTCGTAAAGGAAAGAGTTGTTTTGACCTCAGCCATAAATGATCATGACACCTTAACAAGCAGCGCAACCCAGACAACTCATACAGTCCAACATTATCTCACACACATAGCACAAAGAGCACACATCGTCAGCATGCATGCCACAGCTTAAACGCGATGTGTGTAGCGTGAGGTCAGTTTAGGCGGTCTAACAGAGAGGTTTACCAAGGTTTATCTCCCTTTTGTGTCATACATAAATGATCCACAAGGAGCATTTCTCCACAGTGAGTGCAGAGATTTATATGTCTGCTGGACAGTTTAATCTTTGGAAAAAGACGGAGAGGAGAGGGAGAGGAGGGATTCTTGGAAGGCCTCTCCTCTTCATGCTGGTGGAGGACCAAACAGCTCTGTGCTCCCCTGCTGGATGAATAGCTGTGATGTCAGGTGATTGCCTCTCTCTGTTTCCAACGGGTTGCAATTTTTTTCCTCCTACTGTGATTTTCAACAGACAAAACATCCTTAAATAACCGTAGCTGTGACAATTGGTTTGTTCAAAAACAAACAAAACTAGTCTCAGATCTTGTGTGTGTTTGTGTGTGTCCTGCATATTTTGTACGGAGCCTATGCGATACCTTAAACTGAGCATTCTCATGTGAAAATAAAAGCGAGGAAGAAATGGCAATGGGACAAGCAGGAGAGGAGAAGAAAGATTGAGGAATTAGGGAGGCTGCGAAGTGGTCAGATTGGACCGGTGATGTGATCGGAAGATTACGGAGAGACGACCATTTTCGGCCATGGATGGAGGAAGTAACGGGGGGAGGGAATAAAAGTTGCAGAGGGAGAAAAACAAATGAGGAAAGATTTCTTAGAGAGATGAGGAGGTGCATGTGTGGTCATAATTATCCCGAATGTAAATGAGATGCAGTTGGATCAAGTGCTTTGGGGCTTCGGATCAGGGGACAAATGCCTCACCTCATCAACCCGACCTCATCACTCCCCACCACTCTGACTCGCCCTCGTTCAGAACCCGATTTTTGCATTCCGAACACAGGAGCATCACACAGAGGAGCCCCCATCTAAATAGCTTTAATGCTAACAACACCAGCATGAGACAGTGATTTGCTTTTATCTTTGCAGCAGAGTGAGATCGTAACAGAGAGAGAGGGGCAGACAAACGGACTGGATGAGGCATTTAAAATCAAAACACAGATAACTCCACCCAGACAGCCCCCTGAGTGTGTGTGTGTGTGTGTGTGTGTGTGTGTGTGTGTGTGTGTTTGTGTGTGTGCGCGCGTGTGTTTGTGAATACTTGTTTGCGTATATTCGCTTGCATGTGTGTGTTTGAATGTATAAAGGAGCATCCTTCTGCTTTGGCAGAGGATCACAGAGTGTTAATTCAGTTGTTATCCATGTTTGAAAATGGAATTGGCTGCAGTGTTTGTATGAGCTGTGGTTTCCCCTGTGTATGTGTGTGTGTGTGTGTGTGTGTGTGTGTGTGTGTGTGTGTGTGTGTGTGTGTGTGTGTGTGTGTGTGTGTGTGTGTGCACGCATGGGTGTTTGGCACCAGACCGGAGGGTTGCTGTGGGTCCACGCTGGCGTAGTTGGGGCTGGAATGTGATTGGTGGGGACAGCGGGCCAAAGGCCGCCCAGGCTAGCGACTGCCACTTGGTCGAGTGCCCCAACTAAACACAGGCCAAATCTGCAGAGATTCACCCTCATTTCTCTCTGCTCCCACTCACACTTTGGCAGCTCTTGTTCATATGTTTCATAGAAAGAAAGAAACATACATGTGTGCGTCTCCTCTTGCAGTTTCCCCCTCACCCTCTCGCATATGATTAGATGTTTTAGTTGTAATTATAATCAACCACTATCAGAAGCAGTGTTTTTGCTCTCATCGAGTAGAGGCCTACCACTTAAGTTCCGTAATGTTAAATCTACTTAGACACAGAAGCAGTTGGATTTTCCTTTTAATTAGATGTTTACTTTTTACCTTGAAGTGCCCTCGTAACCGTCTGCTTGTTATTTGTGATCCAATGAGGGGGCGTCGCCAGCTCCATCTCGTCACCAGGGAGAAACAACGAAAATCTGCGTGTTATTGAGCTTTGAAGGAAAGTAGGGAAAGGCGGAAGGACAGAAGAGAAACAGACGGGGAATGGAAACAAAGCGGGACAGCTAGAGAAGGGGAAAAAAAGGAGAGGGAGAGATGATTAATCCAATCAAGCCTCTTAGTGTTTCATCAATAGGCATTGTTCTAAGATGGCTGCCTCTCCCCGGCTCAGGCTGTGGGCTGTGGCTAGGCTAACACGCAAGCTAATCCCAGAATAATACGGAGACGAGGGCAACGCTGAGGACGGGGGCTGTGCCAGCAGATTAGTAATAGCAATGGATTCACTCACACAAATGCACACACATACACACACACGAGCTGGGCATGGGATACAGAGACAGTCACAGATTGAGTGAGGTGCCTATTGGATTGTACGGCTTATAGTTTTATCCCGTGTGAATGTGTGTTGCTGGTGCCGTTGTGGAGCGTGGTGGAGCTGAACTGAGCTGCTGAGGATTCACACACTGTAGCAGTCTGACGCTGAAGAGGTCGTGTGTGTGTGTGTGTGTGTGTGTGTGTATTTGTCTGTGTTCCTTGGCCAAGGGCGTAGGTTTGGTCTCAGCTTTGGTAGTGACATTACCAGGGGTGGACTGGGACAAAAATTCAGCTCTGGCATTTTCTGTCCAGACCAGCCCACTATATTATCAGCGGACACCACGAAGAAGTCCACAAATCTCGTGGCGTCCTTTCTCACACATAGGCCTACTACAAAGGAGAGTCATATTCCTTGATAGCAGTTAACAAATAAAGCACGTAGCTATGAACTCAAGGACTAAAACTGACAGCTATAGCAATCAACCAATCAATCTTTGTTCATTATAGTGTCAAATCACAACAGAAGTTATGTTATGACCAGGGGTGGGACGAGACTAACGTGAAGAACCCAAAACCAGAGACGGGGTGGAGTTTTTCTCACATCATTACTTACATTTGCACAACAGTTGGTGCATTTCTCAAAACAATTAGTACAAACTGCAAAACCTTGTTGATAACCTGCAAAAGCATGTCACATGCTCAAAATAGAGGTCATTCCTCAAAACCAAGTATTCCTATCAATGAAAGTGTGTGTGTCATAAAAAAAAGTCCTGACACCATCATTTATGAACAAGGTAGTCAAATGGCTTTGTCGTGTTTTCATTAGGACACTTTACTAGTGTTTCCCAATGCAAAAAAGCCAGATCTTTGTGACCTGAAAATGCTCAAGACTATACACTAACACTATACACAGCCATTTGAAAACTACAGTAAAAGTAACACATTTACACACAAATTATACCTATTAGATAGTTATCACCTCAGTAAACAATAAATGAATTGAAAGATTACAATAAATTCAATGGTAAATATTGCAAATTAAATTTATTATTTGCTATAGGTTTACTTGTGTTTTGTATCTCCTCTTACAGCTCATCAGGCCACGTGAATGTTTACTGTTGCTATGGCAACAAGAGACCGCTGACGTTAGCATCTGTTAACCCCCCAGGCTGACGTTACTGACCCTGTCTGCCTCCACTCGCTCATCATCGTCAGGTCCTCCTCCCTCGTCTCCCGGCGCAGCAGCACCTGTGGCTGCTGGCGGGTCGGTGTCACTGGTCCCGGCACCATAAAGCTCCGTCAACTTCGCACATTTAGCAGCCTCCACCTCCAGAGACTTCAACTTTTTAATCGCTGTTTCTCAGCTGTTTCTTCCTCTTATCCATTTCAAGTAGCGGACACAGTTTGGAAGATGCTCACTACTACCACTCACTAACGTTACTACTGGCTCAGCAGCAGACAAATATTGGTAGTGACTATTTTGCAATCCTCGAACATTGGTTGTGACATGTCACGACCATCTATATAGAAACCTACGCCCATGTCCTTGGCGCATGTGTATGTGAGAGTTTGATACTTCATCCATGAGTCACCCTTTGTCATTAAAACAAGGGGCTCATTGCACAAAAAGTAGTTTGCAAACAGGGCGTGTTGTCTCCAACAGTGAGGAGGTGTCGGGGAACGACGCATGTTTAAGACATGTTGTGCTATTTTCAATCCGCTAACTAGCTCAGGAGTGGCACAGCTTGTGTTTATTTAACACATATTAAGAGCACAACATTCCCTCTGCCTGATTTCCCTATCCCCTTCCCTCAACATTTCCCTTTTTATCCTGCTTCCCGCATTATCTAGCTCCCTCTGTCCCCCCTGTCGATCTCCCTCCATGCCCCCCCCTCCCTCCTCCCTGCAGCATTTTCTGAGATGACAGGAGGGTGTTTTTCCTTTGTTGGGGAGCTGCTCGCGCATTCTCTCCTCTGTTGACAGGTAAAAGACATTAAAGATACTAAAAGACTGAGCATGATGGAATCCTCCAGGGAGTAAGGGGGGAGGGGGAGGAGGAGGAGGAGGAGAGGCCGAGGGAAGGGGGGGAGGACTGATAGCAAAGTGGGAGAGTGGGAGGAGGGAGCAAATAAAAAAGGAAACCAAAAGATAGCTTGGCTAAAGGTAAAGTATTTAGTAAGAGGAAAGGAAGGATTGAGTCACGGAGGGGGAGGGGGTGAGGGGGAGGAGGAGGGTTTGACAGTCTGTGACCTCGGGTGAGTCTCTTCGACTGTGTGCTGATGCGTGAAACCTGAGCACACGCAGTATTAGCACGCCTCACTTACTGAACACAGCAGAGGTCTGACACAGGGCAAGACAGCCTCCTTACACACACACGCAGCTCTCCAACATACATACATCACCGGCACACACACGTCTAATGATGCACTTGCTCGCACACAAAGCTGCAGCCTCGTTGCAGGAGAGTGTGTTAAATCCAGAAGCGCATTGGTGAGTGGAGAAGGTCAGCTCAGGCCCTCCAACAGGCCCCAAGGTGCTGGTGCTCCGCTGCCCCTTCAGCTGCTCTCTGCCGCCCGCGTACGCGCACGACTTGTGTGTTTCCCTGGCGCCCGGCCATTCCAGTGTGTGTTTGTTGCCTCTTACAGTTGTGTGATTCACAACACGCCTAAGGCAGGTCGAGGCATAATCCAGCCCTCTCTCTCACTGCTTCTCTCTCTCCTCTCCTCCTCCCTTTGTGTAAGTTAATGGGTTAACCATCTCTGTCCAATAAGCAGGGATAATTGAGACAAACAAGCCAATGAGGAAATGTCACAGGAGAGCACAAGTCAAGCGAAAAACACACTGCCAGCAGCTCTTTGTGTGTGCTTGGAGTGTGTGTGGGTGCAGTCTTGTGTGTATGCGTACACGCAATTAAATTTTAAATCAAGTATACTGGATGTTGTGTGCTATTCTTATTTGTGCACATGTACATAAACACTTGTGTAATTGTGTTCCTGTGTGTGTGTGTGTGTGTGTGTGTGTGTGTGTGTGTGTGTGTGTGTGTGTGTGTGTGTGTGTGTGTGTGTGTGTGTGTGTGAGAGAGATCCCACCCTGTCAGCCTGTTGTCAGCTTCTTTGCTGTAAAGCAGGATTCTCCTGCTGCGTCCGCTCTCTAGGTTCCCTCAGCTGCGTTTGCATACCATACACCTGCCCCTGGGCGGTTTCACAGACACACACTGACATACGGCCCCGTACACACACACACACAGCACACAGAAGAACACAGCGCACACATGTGCACACATATTTGTTAATCAAATGAGCAGCGCTTTTAAAGATCCCCTCCCTCCCTCTCCTCTGGTTCACTACTTCGTCTGTGGTTCTCTGCTCTTCTGTCTAATAACACCGGGACTCGCTGAGAGGCAGCAGATCTGATGCGTTTGATATGGAGATAGATGAAGGTTTGGAGGATGCAGGTAAGAGAGCTGAGTGACTATAAAAAGCCTCATCAGAGCAGAGACGTGTGGCGCGATGCATTCCCTCGGCAGAGAACAGGGACGCTTCTGTTGTCTGTGCTAGAAAGCAGGTGTGCCACAAGGCATTGTGGGAAGGATATGATATGACGGCACATCAGGTTGTCAGCTCTGGCCAGCCCCCCCCCTCCCCCTCCCCCTGCTTACCTGGCTCCCTCGAGTGGGTGTCTATCTGTGTGTCGGCCACAATAAGGGCTAGCAGCAGATTTAAAAGGGAAATCCACTTTGAATCAGGAGTGACAGGAGTCTGGTGAGTGCAGGCTTGATTTGTGAATATTAAAATGTGACTCTCAAAGCAAAAAGGAAAATGCAAGAGGCTCCTGAAGATGTCATCAAGAGGAATTCTGAAGAATGTTCATAGGGTTATCCACACCGCACAAATCATCCATTTTAATGATTGCCTTACTCCAGAATCAGGTGTGAGTGTTACTTTTTTATTTTTTGTCAAAGTAAGAGCCAAAAAATGCCCAATGGAGAGAGATCATTTAGGGTTGTTTCCGATTAAAATCACTTCAGCTCTTCAGTTAAGTGTCTTTTTCTTAGTAGAGTGTGTGGATAACTCTCACACAGACACGCACTGGTTCATTTGAATTTGAAACATCAGTTCTTGTTAGGTTGTGTTGATTTTAAACCAGGCGGACACACACACACAACAGGCTCAACGGCAACGAGGAAGTCACCACAGCTCGATAACTTAAAAAAACAAAACAAAAGCCCAGTGTATATGTGTGCACAGTGGCTCTGCTAATGCACAAAGCTTCTCTTGCTCCTTACTAAAGTGTTACCTGATCAACCCCTGTGTGGAAACTCTGCGTTTCTTTGCTAATAACAAACTCCCGTTTATCTGGCATCGGTAGCTTTGTAGCTTGCTACGGTTTTCATGCAAATCATGTTCCTCTGAGCAGAAATCAAACCAGATGTGCTGTGTGTAACAGTCACTCAGTGCTGCCTCTGGCTCTGGGAGCTCGTATTATCCTACACTTTGACAAGATTTTCTCCAGACCTCTGCCGCTCCTCACTGGAAGTGTTAGATTACTCGTGGAGTGATTTTGCTTTATTTTGCCAAAGTAAATTGTCAGAATAGACTGCCGCTTGCTGCGTTGCCAGCTGGGTCTCCTGTACATGAGTCTGTTAACTTGAGACTCAAGTGTTTACCTTCACTGTCTTTTATAAACGGAGTAAGGAAGGATTAGCAACACCGAGGCTTCATCAGTGGTTGGACGCCGGCCTGAGATTACAAAACATCCCTTCTTCCTTTTTAACCTCAGTTCCTCTTTTTCCTCTGGTTTGTGGTTTCCTTTTCATGTAAGGTTATTTATCTGTTACACACCAGCAGTGCATGATCGCCAGGAGGACGTGAATCATTTGTAGGAATTTAAAAAATGTTTGTGTTTGGCGTTTTTTCCTCTGCTGAAAAATATACTCAGTTTCAGCCTTTCGTCTAGTGTTCATCAGCTGTCTGTCGTTTGATTTCAAGGTTGAGTCAGTTCAGCTCTCGGAAAAGACAGACACATTAGGCATGCGCATGTACGCACCTGTGCTGTCACCCCAAGGTGCAACTGCACAGGGCAACACAGTGCGTGTGACAGGTGTGTGACATGCTTTAGATGAGCATGTGCCACTGTGGGTTACTTTCTTGCAGCGACACATAGGTGTGTGAATGAGCTGTAACCATATTTGGTGATGTGACGTAAGGTGTTTTTTGAGAGCTGGTGGTTTGCATCCAGTGACTGAGCAAACATTTAGTTTTACTTTAACCCTTAACTTTAAAATACAGGGAGGTTCTTTATATATTTATATATATTTATATATATATATACATTTTTTTTTTTTTCAGCAATGACTCATAAACTTATCAGTTTGCTTATAATAAGCTCTAATGGTAAATGGTATTATTCCTTAACTTCCAAACACAGGAGCACCTAACAAAAGGCCATAGCAAATTATTAAAGCAAATTGTTAGATTTCCTCACTCTTTTATTCAAGATTTTTCTTTGTTATCTTTGTTCTCCTGTTAATAGTCCAGTCAGTTTTATTTCTACAGCATCAGATGACCATAGTCTTTTACAAGAAGGTTAGCCGAGCAGACAGCACAAATCGTGCATATACCCAAGCAGAGATCAATGCAACCATTCAGCGGTAGCAAATTAAACAGAGGTGGCAAAAATACACACATTGTTTACTCAAGTAGAGGTACAGATACTTGTGTAAAACTTGTAAAAGTAGAAGTACCGATTCAACTTCTTTACCCAAGTAAAAGTAAGAAAGTACACGCTCTGAAATGTACTCAAAGGATAAAAGAAAAAAGGTATCCGTCATGCTCATGTCATATTAATATAATTCAAAGACTATTACACTTAAAGGAGGAATCAGTGGGATTTGTCTGAGCTGTAAACGCACCAGAAATATAGTTGAGTGTTGAGTCTCATTCCCAGGGTGTCAAATGCTTACATTATGGGTTGGTAAAGCATCCCAAGCACAGCAACAAATTGAAGAAATAAGAAAATCCAGGCAGAGGGCTGCAGGGTCTCTGCAGATAAGGGACACTAACATGCCTTTCCTCCCCATTCCAGTCTCGGCATGCAATGGTGCAAAATAGTAATAATCGATAATTCCCCTCAAATGCATTTAAACTGAAGTAACAAGCCTGTTTTGAAAATGTAGAAAGTACAGATATTTGTGTTGAAATCTATTAAGTAAAACTAAAAACAATCTACTTTAAGTACGTTTGAATGCCAAAGACAAGACCCCTGCTTTGAACACCACAGTAAAGGGGGCAGATCTGATGTGGAGGGGCAGTTTGTTCCGTAGAGTGGGTCCTACACCCAAGAAAGTGCAGTCTCCCCTATTAAAGTATCTGCAAACATGCTTGAGAGAGAGCTGATAAACGTCTGCTAACTCTAAATTTAAACGCATGTGTACTCACAGCTTTGTGCTTCTCTTTTTTCCATGTCAACCATCCGCCTCCTCATGGCTGTGGCACACTTCACCTCCGACCATGACCCCTCACTTCACAGGTAAGTGCTTAAACCCATGCACACACAAAACGCACACATTGCTCACTTACTGTATCTGTTATCTGAAGGCGTTGTGTGATGAAGTTCTTAGCAAGGCCACACTCCTGGATAATGTTGCTAAGAAACAGGAGTGTGTGAAAGTGTTCAGCTGACCTTGGTTGCTGTCCTGTTGACACTGAGGTGCGGAGCTGTGATTACACTGTAAACACACTGAATATCACTTGGAGACAAAGTATTGTGTGTTTTTCTCTTGGTGGTGAGGCAGAATGTGGCGTCCTTTTTTGCTTCAGCTCTTTCCTTCAGGACTGTAGGAGCAGTGTCTGTGTGTGTGTGTGTGTGTGTGTGTGTGTGTGTGGTTGCGCATATATTTGCCTGGATGCGTGTGTGGTGCTCAGCTGGCCAGGCGAGAGTTGTGTAATTGCAGGGTTATTGCTGCTGAGCCTGATGGGTAATGACACATTTGCAAATTAATTCTCGGTGCTAGGCTGTGATTAGCATACGGAGTGAAGCATCTCGCACACAAAGACCGACACGCACACGTGCTCACACACACTTCACAGGCTTCTAATCACCAGCGAGAGGTCAGGTTAAATGGGTGTGTGTAATGGTGGAGCGGGCGCGGGTCTCTGAAAATAGGGGTGAGTGAAGGGTGACGAGATATCATTTCTCGTCAGATTTGATATGAGACGATGCAGTTAAGTCCAGTTTTTCTCTTTTTTTTTGTCTATCAAACTCTCAGCTGTCACATACCCTGCCTTCCAAAGCCTTTCCTTTCCTTTCCTGCTTGGTGTGAGACTGTGCATGGTGGTTGGTCTCTCTGTATGTACACGTAAGGCTGGGTTATTATGCAAGATTTTTTGTTTTGGTATCATGTAATGCATAATAGTAGAAACAAGTCCATCCACCAATCATCCATCCATCCATCCATCCATTCATCCATCCATTGGCACTGGAATGGTTGGTGGAGCCCGTCGGTGAGAGAAGTCACATTGATTGGTTGCTTAGCTAAGGGAAAGCCCTCTGACCCTGTCGCTTTAGTATCCACGACTTCACCCATTCAGTGAGGTTTCTTCTTACTTTTTTGCCTCTGTCTCTTCGCCAGTGCCTTTTTATGAGACATGTTCTCCATTAGAAGTGGCTGTATTGATGAGAGTGGTGTGAAAATGATACGGAAATGCTGCTTTGTCTGAACAACGGTTTGTATATCCGCAGCTCTTGCACGGTGGCCGCATATGTATTTCTATAATATTTAATGTGATGTTGTCTTAAAGAGTGTTGACACCCAGTTCCCTTTTACAGAAAGAATTGCCCTAAACTCCACATAGAAAATATTCACATTTGGATTTTTTGTGTTTTGGGATTGAACCTCTTCTCTCGTGATGTTCATTTTAAAAGTGCATGCATTTTTCTCTGAGATACCCACACCTGCTCTTAAAGAACTGACCTGTTTTATTTTTTATTTGTTCTTTTTTTCCCGTAATCATGTCAGAGTGCAACACAGGAGTTTCGAGTATGTTTGTGTGTCTGTGTGTGTGCGTAACAGTGTGTCTGTGTGAGTCTGTGTGCACCTCCAGAGGCTGTGTGTGGCGGGGGAAAGATTATAGTAATGCCTTATCTTTGCTTCCCCTGCTGTGGAAAAAGACAGACTATCTTTCAACCTATTCCAACACACACACACACACACACACATACACTTGCACATGCGCGTGTGCACACACACACTCACACGCACACACACACACACACACACACACACAGACATAAAGCGATTGAGAGAGTGATTATTTTTTGCAAGGGGGGTTGTAGTGAAGACAGTTGTATAGGGGGTTGACAGGAAGTGGGCATGGCAGGCTTGTGTGTTTGTTTGTGTGTGTGTGTGTGTATGTGTGTGTGAGAAAGATCATTCTTGATTTCTCTCACTCTCTTTCTCTCTCTCAGCCGACTGTTGTGCCCTTCTTCCCATCCCGTTTTCATCCTTCTTTTCCCTTTTATTCTAACACCCCCTTTTCACTGGTTTTATTCTTCCCTTCTCCTCTCCCTCTCACTGTTACTTCTTGATCACAGTGTTTTCAGTCACACACAGCTTCGGTCCCCAGGGAGCTTTTATAGCCTTTCAGAGTATTTGTGTGAGTGTGTGTGTGTGTGTGTGTGTGTGTGTGTGTGCCTTCTTATGCAGTGCACTTGTCAAATGTGACTCATTACACTATACTTTAAATACCAGAGGATGATAGCTATTCTCTCACATTAATGAGCAGCAAAATAAAAAAAGGGCAAACAGATGATTCTTTTCCATTATCTGTCAAAGTCCTCAGCCAGCACTGAACTGTGTAACACTCATGGTTTTATCAATGTAAGTGGCCTCTGACATTTTCCTCCACTCTCACACTCTCTCCGTCTCACCTACCGATACAAAACAGTGGCTATTCAATCGCGATTTGCCCTACAAGCCCACGATGTTTCATAGGTCTCTGTTAGGAAAAACCTTCTGGCGTAAAAGACGTCGATGTGTTCGGCAGTGTGTTTGGAATAAGCAGATAAATAACTGAGTTGTTACAATCAGCGGCATGAACATAGATTGAAAAAGACTTGCACCTTCAAAAAAAAAAAAATCACTTCACTCTACTTTGATAAACACTGCAGCTGGGAAGCAGGAAGCAAATTCAAAGATGTATTTGCAGTCCTAAAAGTGTTACAGGTGCTCCTTTGATTGTTGTGCCATCTTCAGAACATTTCCATGAATGCAACTGAAACCTTTCTTGTATTTTTGAGGAAAAAATATTTATAGGAACACCTGGGTGCACCTTGCAAAACAAATCTTCTCGTCCTCTTATTCGTCTCGTCCACTGTGGGGAAATTGGATGCTGTATTTTTAGTCCTCTGTCTGTCCCTGTCTATCAGCGTGTCACCATGATTGGGTGGTGTAGCACCTCAGGGGGACACCTCTCAACCCGCCTCTCAAGGTGCGAGACACTTCAACACCTAGCTCACGCACACACCTGCGCAAAACAGCACAGAAGCACGCACATGCCTTCCAGCGATGATAATGTGTATTGTTTGCACACGTTCAGCACTGTAGCTACTGTAATGCAGCACGAAGGCTGTGTTAATGTGAGCATGTTGGACAATCTCGCTTATCCGTCCTTTTGTTTCGCACACACACCTCCACTCTGTTGACACGTCGGACTTGTCTTAATTAAACATTTACTGATTTCCTGTCTTTGTATAAATAAGAAGGGGCCTTTGTTCCCAGAATAACTCCCCCTCAACCCTCCCTCCTCGCCCCTGCCTCCCTCCATATCTTAATCTATAGACTCCCCTCCCCATCTACACTTGCTCTCTCCTCCTGTCTGTCTCTTCTTCTTCCTTTGCTCATCAGTCCCCATTAGCGATTATTTGCCCTATTTGCCTGTGAGCATGCCTTTCGCGCTCCCACTCATTCTGACTGTGCTTGTGTATGCGTGTTGGGGGAGTTTTTTTTCCCTCCCTGTCCTTTGAGTCTTCCTAAAGAAGTAGGACCCCTCAGTCTTCCTCCCTTCCCTGCTCCCCCACTGTGAGCTTCATAGAATGGGTTCGAGAGCAAGTCAGCCCTCGGGGCAAACTGTCCTTCTAGACTACTTCCCCATCATTTCTCCCTTTCTCCCTCTTTCTTTCTCTCTCTTGCCCCCCCCCCCCCCCCCCCCCCCCCCCTTCTGCTGTTTTTTTTTTGGTTCAGCATGGGTGCTCCCCAGCAGATAGTTAACTCCTCACCCGTACTACCACTATCTCAGTCAGGTTTGTGTGCAGAGCAGAGCAGGCGGGCGGGCGGGCGGCGGCATAACAACGGGTGTTTGTGTGTTTGTTCGTGTGTGTGTGTGTGTGTGTGTGTGTGTGTGTGTGATGAAGGGAGAGAGAGAGAGAGAGAGAGAGGGGGGAAAGTCTGCTGTCAGCGCGGCATGGTGCGCAGTCTGTGCACTAGGCTGCACAAGCCAAGTTTCCTAGACGGACACACAAACGCACCCACACACTCGCAGACAGAGACGAGGACTCTTATTTTCTGCGAAGAGAATGGAGGCGGGGGATCTTTTATATTTTTCCTCTTCCAAACACGTAGCTGTTCTATTGTGAGCTGCCCTTGGAGACCCACAGCACTCTCCCTGCACTCTGTATCGCTTGATGCGTTCCTACTGTCTGATACAGTGTGAACAGATGCTCCCTTGATAGTCGTTGGCCTCTCGCTGTCACTGGGGCTGTCCAATCAGCTGTCACCCTGACTCCAAATTGAACTGCGACCGCTCTCCTCCTCGGGTGAAGCATCAGGACTGGCCGGTATTTCCCTCTCATCTGTGCCCTCGCCTCTTCTATCTCTTTTCGCTCCAACACCAACACTAACACCACCACCACCACCCCCCTCACTCTCTCACACACACACACACTTGCGCGCACACACTCTTTCTCACTATCTGGCTGTGTTGTTGCCTGGAGGGAGTTCATTCTGCCCTCCTCCTCTCCTCCTCTCCTCCTTCTCTCCGTATCAGCCGTGAAAGAGAGGGAGAAAAAAAAGGGAGGGTGAGAAAATGAGAGAGCGAGAAAGAGAGAGAGAGTGGCAGCAGTAGCGGAGGAAGCAGAGCCGTCTCTCCTCTGATCATCTTTCTTGGATAGAGGGATAAAAGACAGTCCCAGGAATCAGTCGCTGCTCTCGTCTGCAGGATTTACCCAGCCTGTATTTTATCCTCCCTCCTGCCTCTTTTCACCTCTTCTTGGCACTGGACTGCTAGCTTTTACATCTTTCTCCGGCTGTCCCGGCTTCCTTGGTGTGTGTTTGTGTGTGTGTGCGTGTAAGAAAGAGCTGGAGAAAGCGTGTTTCCTGCTGCTGCTTGGAAACGGACAGCGAGAGTGTGACCCTCTGCCCAGGGGATCAGGGGCAAGAGCGAGGGGGTCGAGAGCGGGGGCGTGCTCGGGGGTTGACCCTTGCACCTCCTCTGTCTGTGTGTATCTGTGTGACTGTCTGTGTGTTTGTGCATGTGTGTGTCCTAGCTGGCTGGGCGGTCCCAGCCTCACGCTTGGTTAGCGAGGACCAGAGAGCGGGGATGACAGGCTGAGTCCCAGCCCAGACTCCCCACACACAGAGCCTCGTTTCTGGGTGGCTGCGAGGGCACAGCCCCTCTGTCGCTCAGTCATCCAGGACAGGACGGCCGCCTGCGCCTTTGAAACAAGTTGCTCCCTCTTCATGACACTTACACAGTAACCATGTTTGGACTAAAAGCACCACTTTACTACTTGCCAGGTAAGCTAATGGGAATTGTGTGTGATGTTTAAACTTCACTGTTTATCTGTTTTTAAGCACACATGCTTGCAATTCAATTTTGCACATGCACAGTGGTATAGGCAGTGTGTGTGTGTCTGTTTGTGTGTGTTTGTGTGCTGTGAAAAAGTGCACAGGAGGTTTGAGGTTAGCTCTGGAGAGCATCTAAGGAGACGCGTGTCTTTGTGCTGCTGGTCCTGAGGTTGGAACCTGAGATCCGAGGCTGGTAATGCCGTGTGACAGCAGCTCTCACTCTGTTTCGCTAAGCTCTCAGCCCTTTATCAGCATGGAAGGAAGTCGGCAGGTAAACACGACACTAAGTGGCAGCGTGTGTTTTATTCAACGCAGCCACCCACAGCGAGCAGAGGAGAGACGCAAATGTATGGTTTTGTACGTGTGAACCGTCTACCCGTATCTGTCCATGTGTGTATTTGTGTGTCTTTGTGTCTGTGCCGATGACTGCACACAGTGCAGTCACGCGTGCATGTTTTTGCGTGTGTGTGTATGTGTGTGTGTGTGTGTGTGTGTGTGAAAAAGAGTGAGTACAAGGGCGGCGTGAGGTTACCGCCGGTCGGCGCTTAAGTGCGTCTCACGGCTCACTGGGCACTGATTGTAGAGAGGACAGCCAAGAGAGGGCAGCGAGAGAGGGAGAGAGAGAGAGAGTGACAGACAGAGGTACAAAGGGAGAGTGAAAGAGAGGGGAACTTAAGAAACGGCAATATTTTCCTCTCTGCGCCTCGTTGTTGGGCTCATTCGACCATATTTCTTTTATTGGCGTTTGTGTGTGTATTCATGTGGATTTTTGTCCATAAATGTCCTAACGTTTCCTCCGCTCCTTGGTTGTTTAACTTGCACCACACAACAAAATATGCACTACGGCTGGTACAATGGGCCGCTCGTTTCATTGATCTCAAAGTCAAAAGATGCCGTGTACGTAGCCTGTTTGATTTTGGAACCTGAATCTGTCTCAGTGTGTGTTTTCATCTGTGTGTGACTGTTGTCTCCCTACAGCACAAGTGGGAACGCTTCATTGACACTTAGCAGATAAATTATTTATGTGCTTTAGTCAGCAAGTAGAGAGTGCAATTAAAGCATAACCAACACCGCTTTAGCTTTGGCCCTCACATTTCACTCTGCAACCCCACAGCCTGTGCTAATAGAGCTCTCTACCTGCCAGCTGCATACACTGTTCACTTCAATTTAGGTTTTTTTTTACCTTGAACAATAATTTCACTACCAGAGGTAAGTAGGCCAAATGAAATAATGAGCCGGTCTATACGCTTTAACTCTGCATTACGCTTTTCTTTTATGGTTCATGCACATTTCATGTTTCAGTGCAGGCAGCTCAGAAGCAGAGATAAGCAGATGTACATTAGTGGTAGTCAGTAACCCGCAGACATAGAATGTAATTAAGTACATTTACTCAAGTACTGTATTTAAGTACAATTTTGGGGTACTTGTGCTTTACTTGAGTATTTCCATTTTTTTCTACTTAAAGGTGCACTGCGTAGTTTTGGGGAAGAAATTTTAATCAGAGGAGAAAGATCTTCATTGACTGTTTTTTTTTTTTCATGCCTAAACAAACTAAATAAACAAAATAAATGGAATTAACAAACTGACCTTAAAGGACAACACAGTTTCATGCTGTTTTACTTTGATTATATTTGGCGGACCCTGCCACCTTTCTAGCTTCAAATAGTGTTCTGTTTATTTTCCTCTGAGAACAGCTTGTTTATTCAGTTATAGAAAAAAGTTATATTTCTGAGTTTGTATTTTTACCTCAATAATATCATACGTATCTTCTCCAAAAACTACACTTTCACCAATGAAATATTTTAGCATGATACCTTCACTTTTACTTAAGTATGACCTTTGGATACCTTTGACAACACTGGCAACATACTGTCAAAGGTTGTTAGCATGGATGTCATCATTGTTTTTGACCTGCAAGTGATTTAACAATGTATCCAAGAGAAATCAAAATACACACATTGTGTTTCATACCCATAATACCATCTATAATGGTACAATACAGTGCTTGAAATATAAAAAATGGGTATTACCTCTCTGTTGAATGAATTGTCAGTGCAGTGTCACTCTATCTATAGGACTAAGTATTGGGTGACTGAATTAACCACATGAATCACCACAATCCAAATAAGCATATTATGATAAACTGCTGTCATTTACAAGCATTTATGTCATTTTTATACTTTTGACAGGCAACCTTTTATCGGCTTCACTCAACTATTTTATTTTCTTCTGCACTTTCTCTTCAGCATGTCTTCTGTGTCTTGCGAGCCTACCTCTCTTGTTCACGAGTAGGGTTTTGAAATAGAGACGTTAAAGGCCACAGAGAACCTGCTGTGTGAGAAATAAAGGCAGAGGGAAACACAGAGAGGTGTGTGTTTAAGAGGGTCATATAGAGGGAGGAAGGAACCAGTGAAGTACTTTTCAACATGTGCCAGAGGCTCTGACACTGTGGTACTTTTTAAACTCAGGGTGAGAGTTGGATCAAACAAGAAACGACTAGAACAAGGAGAGTGAGGGAGCGGTACGCAGAGGAAATTATAGAGGAAATGGGAGGGATGAGGAGAGGCAAAATCCCGAGGGAGACGAGGAAAGAGAGGGAGTCGGTTGCTGGCTTTAGCCTCCTCTATCTCCTCACCTTCCTCATCTGTCTCCTCGGGGCTTTCTCTTCCTGCCAGCCTGACTCCTCTTCACCACCCAGCCATCTCCTTCATCCCCCTCCTTCTTTCTTCTTCTTCTTCGACCCTCATTTGCCTTGTGGTACCTATGACTCTTTCCTCTATCCCATATGTGTGTGTGTAAATGTGTGTGTGTGTGTGTGCGTGTGTGTGTGTGTGTGTGTGTTGCCCCTTGTGACCCCTAAACCTCCCACAATGACCTAGCCCACAGCAGGAGAGCTACACAGAAGTGAAGGTTTTGGTTGTGACAGTGGCCAACACTGGTGAGGTTGTGTGTGTGTGTGTGTGTGTCCAGCACTGTGGGTTGCTTCATCTCTTCCCCCTTCTTTCATTCAGCCACTGAATGAGCCCCTGCCTGCCTTCCCGTATTAACCGCCGTTGCCTTGGAGACCATGTCAGACACATCCATGATTATTTGACAACAAAAAAAGGTTGGGTTAAATAAAGAGGAATGGGTTGAGGCAGGGCGGGTTGTGATGGTAAGAGAGCTGAGAAGTGGAGAAATGTAGAGATTAACGGAGAGGGGACGTAGAAAACGCACATGAACTTGGGTTGCATTTACGTCACGGCCGAGGTGGACCACTTCAAAATGGAGGATGGCTCATGGCCATCCTTTGCCCACACATGTATCCTCACTTTTATATTCAAATTCAAAAGGGGCTTTATTTGCATGAAAGTTTATGTATATTCCTTCTGTTTGAATCTTCTCGCTATCTGTCCCTTTCCTTCACTTTTCTGTATCCTTCGTCCTTCGATTCATCCTCCATCATAGGCCCCTCCTTCCTTCTCCATGGTGATTTCATAGATAAAACCTTGTTTATACCTCTAAGGTGTGTGTAACGCCGGTGTGCATATCTTTCTGGTTTGTGCGCATTCATTGTGTGTTTAAGTTCACTGCCATGCTCCGATCTATGTGATCGCCTTCTGCTGTTGTTGTTGTTTCCCCCCCAAAAAAACTGCCTGTGCTTATAGCCTGGGGGTAATGCAGAATGAAGGAGGAAGGAGAGGAGAGAAAGTGGGATGGACAGACATAGAGGCAAAGAACAAGAGAGAGAAACAGGCCCAAAAAACAAAAAAAGTCTTGACGTGAAAGGTGAAGTGAGGTTAAAGAGCAGGGATGGCTGGTGTTTAGCGGCAGACTGATGAGCCAGACTCACTTCAGAGGAGATTGGAGATACTAAGGGGGATTAGGTATTCCTCGCCAGTGTTTCCCTCCGCTCAAAATCGGTCGAAGTTGACAAGTTATTCAGACAAGCACCGGACTGAATACAGAACAGATTCAAATGAACGGGTAAACCAAGTATCTTAACTGACATTTATGTCAGCGCGTCCGTTGAGACAAGCCAGAATAACGCATAAACACATCCAGGACTAAACCAGCCTGATTGTTGTGGTCTCATCTCTTCCCCGTCTCCCTGTCTCTCTCTGAAAATCAATTCCTAGAGAACAGAGCGACATGGACAAAAAACCTTTCTCTTCACACACACACACACACACACACACACACACACACACACACACAGGAGAGTAATCAATACGCGTGTTAGCCATGCTGGGTGTTGAGCCCTGGATCAGAGTGTGGACTAATCACTGGTGATTACTGAGCACTCGTTTAGGACCAAAGAAGAGTGGTGATGGTGTGTGTGTGTTGAGTTTTTCTTTTGATAAATGTGCATATTGTGCCTCTGCTTGTGCAGAACCGTCACACACTGGTAACCTTGGCCAAAAGCGAGCACTCATTGATAAAAACCAGCAGAGGAGACCATACTGTGTCAGAAGATTATCAGTGCAGTAGTGTAATCATTATCTCCAATTAACTACAATATCTTTCCTTCTCCTTCCTTCCCTCCATCCTAGCTGAGGCCATCTCCTCCAATCAATACCTACAAATCTCCCCGCCGCATCTACTACTCTCTTTATGCTAGCATCTACTCAAGTGTCACCCATCTCTCTCCATCTTTCACCTCCTCCCTCTGTGCTTTTATCCGCCGGTTCACTCTATCATTGTATCCATTTATCTATTTTACTCCCCCTCTGCACCGCGGTCTTTCCATCCCTCCATCCCTCCCACTCCATGCGCAGCACTGACAGCTCTGTCATTAGATGGCAGCGGCGGCAGTAAAGCAGTCACGATGATGGACTACTAGCTCCCTCACCCTTTCTCTCTCCCACTCTCTCTCCCTCGCTCTGCCCTTGCTATAAAAGCTCTGACCCGTTCCCGGTGTGGCATCTGTTCCACGCTCGTCCGCAGGTGGCACTGCCCCGGTCACGGCCGTAAAGGTCGGCGGTGGCGCATCTCACCGGCTGCCCCGTTAGCTTCCTCGTAAACCCTGGGCCGTTAAACCCTGACCCTGCACACCTGTGGCCTCTTCTCCTCTCTGGATACAAGCCACTACCAGCACCAGTGACGGGGGAGTTCCAGAAATACACACAGCCACACACATATCTGCATACTTGTGATAACCTTTATTGACTACATTTCCTAAATGCACCACATCAACATCATCATTTTCAAAATGTAATCACTTAATAATCACTTAACATTTTCAGGTTCATACTTTTATTTTGGGTGTCTACGAGAAAATGTTTACATGCTGTAAATTTCAAAAAGCACATTATTTTTCTCATACTGTCCAATGATGCAGCGCCTGTATTCACTCTCTGTTTGAACGCTCATTACTGTGTCGTGTTTCTGCGTCAGCTCTGCTGATGTTTTCCAACCATGGCTGTGCTGGTGTTGTGGCTCAGGCTGGTGACAGTTGTTACAGCACAACTGTACGGAAGTTCTGACGGCTCGTTTGAAGGCACAGTTTCTGAATACTGTAAGGGCAGTGTGGATTTCTCTTTTAACTGAGCATTTTGATATTTTCACAGTATTTTTATAGCACCAATGTGCTTTGTAATTAAAAAAAGACATGGAAATGTTATGTTCTACAATATTGGACCTTTAAAAATGGGTGTGGTCTCATGTAATAATGAGTACTTATGGGTTGGAACGTGACTATGTTGATGGGTGGCGCAGCTGGTGTGATCCCATTGCAAGATGGTCTCTAGTTTTTTATATTTGTTGATAATTTATTGTATTAAAAATCTAAATCTGTAAAGTGGCATCTGAATTTATCAAATAAATGCAGTGGAGTAGAAGTATGATGCAACATAAAACAAATACTCAGGTAAAGTACAAGTACAATAGAATTCTGATTAAGTGCAGTACTTGTATTACCTACTGGTCCAGTAGCAGTGTAAAAGCGACTAATTGGGGTTTCATGGCGGACTTACGTTCTGTATTATTTCCCAGAATACTGAACTACGCCTTTAATTAAGTGCTAATCTTCTCATCTAAGTCCCAGAGAGAAAGCTAATAATCCCATTACCCAAAAACTATTCCTTTGAATAAAGTCATGAAAAAGTGACTTTTTAGCATATTATCTCTGCTAGGAAATTTGGTTTTCCTGCACTTGAATTCAGGAACACACAGAGACACACACGCACAATGACACACTATTCCAAGAGACATTCGGTGAGCTAACAGGTGCAGGGGGTAATGGGGGCTTTGCCACTATCACAGTAGTGTGCAGCTCTGATTTATGGACTGCAGTCAGTTCCCTCCCTCTGGTCATCCTGTCAGTTTGCCACCGGGGAGACGCGATTCTGTTTGTGTAGTGCATTGTGTTGTATGTGGGTTTGTTTGCTCTGCTCACATACACACATATAGGGGCAGCAGTGGGATGGTAAATGGTTTCTTCACAGCTGTGTGTGAATGTGAGTGTGTGTGTGTGTGTGTGTGTGTGTGTGTGTGTGTGTGTGTGTGTGCAGAGGATATCAGTTGTCAGGTCTTGTGTGTCACACTCAGAGAGTGCTTGTCAAACACTCGGATATCATGACGGACACTCACCTCTGCTCTTTTGTGTTAAGTCGCTGTGAACTTGCATGAACCCCATTTGGTATGTGAGAGCGATGAGCACGTGGGCTCACTTGTATTTAGCGGTTGAAGGTGTGTTTGTGCATGTGTGTGTGTGTGTGTGTGTGTGTGTGTGTGTGTGTGTGTGTATGTTGTCACCTCTCTCCTGAAACATTATTCCAGCAGCAGAAATAGTCAAGCTCTAATTGCCTTCATCTTCCTTTGCTTCCACTAATCAAATTAGACTACAGAGAATTCTAATTAAACCCTGACTGCATCTGATGGTGCTGGGTTCACACGCACGCACACTCTCTCACGGTTTCACATCAGTAGACATTGACACATCTGAACGTAGTCAGTGTTATTTCTCACTGTGTGCACTCAGATGAGTAGCGGTTTAGCATTAGAGGGCGGAGTGGTGGCTGGTTTGTACGCTTCCCACCAGCAGACCACCAGAAGTGCATTAAGAAAGGGTGTGGAGAGCGAAGAGGTAATGCTGCGCTCTTTGAGGTGGTTTGTGCCATTGATTTGTTATGATATCGTCATGCAATATTAATGATGTTCAGGGGAACAAGGATTTGTTTTTTCGCTGAGTCATTGTTTTTGTGTCACTGAGAGGAAGAGAAACTGATTAAATGCAAAGATGTATATAAAGAGAGAGGCAGAATGTAGAGCAGGTTGTACTGTAGAGTTTACATAATTTGTTACTGATTTTTGCCTGCAGTACAGACATGACTCCTTGCACCATGACATTACTGGACTGTTGACACACACAGAGACACACACACACACACACACACACACCCCTGACTCCTTAAGGGTTGGAGTTGTGCTCAACATGATGCATTTCCACAATCACATCCCACTTGAATGATTGGTAAACATTTTGTAACCCCTGGAGGTATAGATGTTCAACTTTTAACGCTCTGGCCAAGTTTTTCCCACAAAACTTATGAGTGGGCTAACACAAAGGAAGATTTAAAAAAAAACAACAAATGTTAAAAATGTTGCATAAACAAAATTAAACAATCTTATAGTAAAGTTAGGGGGGAGAGACCACAAGGAACCTGCAGTTAAACCCATAAAAGAAGACGTGTTACAGAAAGTTGTTGTTGGAGCCATGAACAAATTTAGAATTAATTTAGCAATATACAAAGGTTTGTGATGCTTTTGGCTTTATTATTTTATAATGTTATTCTTGTGTAATTAAAGTGATTATTGAGAGGATTGGTTAATGCAATAGTTAATACAACCACCAGTTAATACTCCACCTGCATGCGTGGACAGGAGAGACGATGGGTGAGTTGCAGTATTTTTTTGTCAGCCGCCACTTTCTGTTGATCGCTGTGAGAATGTGATCTATGTTTGTGCACATTATAATACGTTGATCCTTTTCATTAAAGGTGCAATAGGTAAGAATTGGCCAGCTGTTGTAGTCATAATCAAACAAATAGAGGTCAGCATGTCAGCACAGTAACAGCTAACTGCCGCTAACTGTAGCTGCCATTAGCTAGTTAGCCTTGTCAGCCATACATCTAGTGGTCCGGACCACTAACCTCAGAAGTGTTGATGTTTACACCGTTAGCACAGGAGCCATTATGGGCCCAATCCAAGCCTCTTTGCGATTTTTACTTTGTTTCTTGAAGTTGCTACAGGTATGTTAATGGTCATACCTTCACACTCCCACACATGACAGAGGATCAGCGGTATCTGTTGCCAGATGACTCCCTTCTGCAGGGCAGCAGAGGTTCAGTAATATTTTGTCTACTTCCTTCCTGGCAGGGTACCTGCTGGCTGGAGCAGCAGGCTTCAGTGTTCAGCCAAGTAATCAGGTCCTCACTCTTACAAGTTTTAATAAACACGTACACCCTTACTTCCAGATGCACACACTTGAAAACTGACAAATGCTGATGATCTCAAATGCTCCCTGCCCTATTAACGGTACCATAAATGCACGGTGGGTAGAGAAACAAGCACAAAAAAGGAGATGGATGAGGTTAGAGGGAGAAGCAGGGTAATCCTCCCTCACTTCCCGGGGTAATTAGGAGTGTGTGAGGCTAAGATTTATGAGGAAGAGGAGTGGAAAACGGAGATCTGTACCACCCAGAGAGAGGGTAATAGGGATTTGGAAACTGCACTTTTTCTACTCTGAACTCTGTAGTCGACTGTGTGTTTCTGTGTACGTTTTTTGTAGTGGGCGGTCTTTTAAGCTGACAGCTTTCCAATCATTAGTAGATGGGATTTCAGAGCTTAGCTATCAAAGCAACCTCTTCACTGAAGACAAGAAATAAAGAAAGTGCAGTATGTTCAACCTCTCCTCCTCTTTGTTCATTATAGCTGCTGTATCTGCATGAAGCAGATGAGAAAGATAAAACTGTCAGCATGCAGTCATGCTCACTAGCCTTCCTCTTAGACTGGTGGGGTGGGGTGGGGTGGGGTCCCTCTCCCCCCCCATGGCCAGACTCCCTCCGGTCCGGAGAGCGCTGAGATAAAGTGCTGCAGTGTTTATAGACGAGGTTGTAAATACCCGTGTCGCCACGGGGCTTCTCTCTACTCAGCGTGTGAGTGTTGGAGGGGCTGTCAGGCCTCAGGGTGTCCAGAGGAGGTGCAATTGGTCAGAGAGGGGCAGCAAATCCTGGGTTGTCAGAGAGACCACACGACATTCAGCAGTTTAATGAATTAATAACCTCTGTCCTCTACTTTGTTTCCAGACGTTCTTGCTTTGCCGGTTGTGTGCGTGCACTTGTTTGTGCGCCTCAGTGTGCCTGATTGGTGCCGAGTTGCCAGCCTCTCGCACACAGGAAATGGAAATGAATCATGGGAGACAGATTAAGAGAATGGCGAGAGCTCATCACATCCTGTTAAAGACTGGAGATGACTCGAGGCAAGGTCTCTCTCTCTCACTCTCTGTCCATATCTTCACTCACTCACTCACTCACTCTCTCCTTCACTGCCTGTCGTTCTCAGACAAGCGGTTGGCGTGGGGCGAGTGATCAGTGACTGGGTCTAAAACATCCTATTGAAATTAGTGTCACACACATTGAATTTGTGCGCGAGTGAGTGAGTGTGAGATGGAGAGACAGGGGGAGAGAGTGGATGATGGATGATAGATGATGGCTGTGACCTGAATAGATGGCTGCGGGCCGGTCAGATGACTTCCTCGGGAGGAGGAGTAATGAGGAGAGGGGCGCAGGATTACCGCTCCATCACTCAGTGTTTATGGAAGCCTTACAGCCACCACACAACAAATAGCACAGCGGCTATAGCTGAGTATAAATCTCACACACTGTTTGTGTTTGTCCATGCGCGTGTACAAGATGCGCTCGAGAAAACGAAGCCTGTCTCGTTTTTTTTTTCGTTTTTTTTCTTTTCTGTAAAAACAAAACAAAAAGGAGGGCAGAGGGTTTGGAGATATATCTCGTCCTCTCTCACATCCAGCCCTATGGGCGCTGTGTTTGTGTGTTTATGTGTTTACTTGTGTTTATTTGGCTGCTCGGTGTCAGAGCGTAGCCTCGATAGGGGTGGTTTCACACCCTTAGGGAAAACTGCACGAGCTGGGAGGTCAGACAAGGTTACATCAGAGGCTCTAAGTGAGTGGACACGCACAAACACACTCTCTCTCACACACTCACACTGTGCGTTAATGCCCGGAGCCCAAAGGAGACGAGAGTAACTCGCTAGCGGTAAAAGATGCTCTCCGCAACTGAGCGGGTTTCCCTGTAAATCCCAGAGTAAAACCAGTTGAAGGATGATGCATCGATCTGACACGCAGTCGTCCTACACTCCGGTGCTGATTGATGTGGCCTGGCTCCTGGCTCTGTGAGTGTCTGCTCCGGTCTCTCGGCATCACGTCAAAGGGATGTCTCAGAAAAGAGCTGGACAACTGGGGTGACGCTTAGAAAGGTGGGAGAAAAACAGATGAAGGTCAGAGGAAGGTGCTAGGTGAGAAAAAGGGCTGAAGGGGGAGGATGAAGCTCGCGGAGAGAGATAAGACGAGTGGATGTGAGCGGGCTGCTGAAGCGGCTTTGTGCGAGACAAGAGGGAGAACTGGCACAAGAGGGATGAGGTTAGGGGTGTGTGTGGGAGAAGAACTGATGAGTGTGGGGGAGGATGGATGGCGGGGGGAGCGGGAACAGATTTGGGGAGGGCCGGCCAGCTGAATCCTGGTGGGGAGTGGCAGGAGTAAGCTGGCACTGCGGAGGCGGGCATATGGAGGGCAGGTTGGCACTTTGGCTGCCACCGGAGCGTGCACCTGCCGACAGGGGGAGACTCTGCCAAGAGAAGGGGAGGGCGGGGGAGAGAGAGGGATAGATAGAGATGGGGTGTGTTGGTGGTATGTGGCAGCGAGGCAGAATTTTTTTTTGGGACTGGGGTGCTGGAAACTCTCTGGAAATTAATGAGGAGTCTAAGTGTATCAGACAACTGTGTGGCCTCTCCACGCACATGCATGCACACAGGTGGATACATGCAAGCACACATGCTCGCACATAAACACTCGCACACTAGTATTTAACTCACCCCGTTTATCTAAATCCAGCCCTGAGATGCACTGCAGTGTGTCTCCTGATAGAGAACAAATAAACAGCCTTGATTATCCGGATAGCTTTTAAAACTCTTCCCTGCATACACTCCAACACACCCCCTAATTGGACTCAACTGTTTTGCTGCTAACTAGCTGCTAATTAGATCAGTGGATTCCTCTCACTCCCTCTCTCTTTTTTCCTGTCATTATTTGCCGCGAACAAAACACTTGCAAGGGCTGAATTGTGCAGTCTTCCTACGTGAGGTGGTAAGCACTGAGATGTCATTATAGCAGATGTGGGATGATATTAACTGCAAATACTATATAACATACTTTAAGTGCGCAAGAATAGATTTAAGCTTTTCTTAATCGGTGTGTTTGTGTGTTTTGGCTGCTCAACACCGACACAGATGCAGGAGCCAAAGGCCAGTGCCCTCGTTAAGCCGCTGTCAGAGAGGGTTTGTAACAGCCCACTGGAGCCCATCTGTAACCTAACACAGACATACACATGCAAACTCAAGCAGAGCAGTTCCTGTGTATGTCGGCAGTATTTCACATTTTGTATGTGGCTATTATGTATGCCAGTGTCTGTTTACGTGTTTGCCTGCGTGGGTGTCCGCAAGTCTTTGCTGTAGGTGAATGGTGAAGGGCAGTGACTCCGTGCTCTGGTTTTAGCCTTGGCTGGGGATACAAGTCTTTTGGCTGCCATGTTTTCCTCTGATCCGCCTCCCCTCTTTCATCAGGAAAAACCACAGAGAGCGAGGCAGAGGGAGACGGAGAGGTTTAAAGGCTGGCAGCAACACCATGGCCTTGAGGTGTTATCTCTGCCCCTCACTGTGTTGGAGAGAGAGGGTGGAAGGGGGTGAGGAGGGAGGGAGAAAGGGCCTGTTGGAGTGATTGCAGCGTAGCCCACTTCTCATTTTTTTTCTCCTTCCCTGTGTGGAGCAGGATGGTTAGCAGATGGTCTTGTTACCAGCAAAATGAAAATGAACGCAGTAAAATTTGCCTGTGTTAATTTCTCGTCCCCCAGGTGAGACCTCGAGCGCCTGCAGACAAGCACACTCGTGCATTTATACACATTTCGCATGCACGCACAGTGACGCGCGTGGCCTTGCCCTGCTGGTTTTAAACATGCACCATCTGCATGCAGGGAAAGTGTGTCGGAGGAGTGTGAAGCGTGTGCTTGGCTTCAGGAATGTGTTTCTAATGTTCATAGCCATACCTTATGTTGCGTTGGAATGTAAAGAGTGTGACCAAACGCTTCTCATGTCACCGGTCGTCAGTAACCCAGTTGTCCAAAGACAGTGGGTGTTTTAGGGCAGGCATGACGGAGCTCAGAAGAGGGCTGGATTGACGATTAGACGTAAAGGGAAGCGAGGGAATCTGTGCTCACAGGGAGGAGGAGATGGCATGTTCATCCGCAGATGAGGACTAAATCCTTTCATTCTCTTCTCATCTTCCCTCCCTCCTTTCCCCTGCTTGCTAAGCGGTGAGACGAGAGCTTCTGCTTTGTAACGTCTGCTTCTTCGTGTTTGTGTGTTTCGAGGATCCGGACTAGTCCATAGCTTATCCCTCTGAGTGTGTGTGTTCTGCAGGGATAGAAGCGCCTTAGCCTCCCTTATCGTCTTAGAGTTGGGTGCTCGCTGGTGCTGTTTGTACCCGCAGGGAGAAAGAAAGTAACGGAGGGAGGGGGAGTGAGGTAAACATACCTATAGTGTATAATAATCTTTACTTTTATATGCAGCGATTCAGAGAGACCACACCTGCTTTTTCTTTCATAGCTGGCTTTGTGGCAGTGGGTCATGATAATTGATGCCACAGTGTTTGTAAAGCACAAAAGGCAAATTACATCAGTGTAGCTTTTTTTGTATTGTGGACTTTTTTTGTCTGCTAAGTTTATTCAATGCCATACAGGCAGGAGAAAGAGCTGGCAGATTTGAAAGATTCTGCATGCTGCATTGACAGGAGCTCGATGCTCCACAGCTAATAAGAAGAAAAGGAAAGAGGCGGAATAAAGGGAAACAGGCTTGAAGAACTGCCTTTGACCATCACCTCCTGAAACTGTTTACAAAAGACTGTGATACAAAGAAACCTGTAAACCACTCAAACGAGGTATTCATTGGATGATCCCTGACACTCTCCTTGCTCTCTCCCTGCCTTTGTGAAAATGACAGCCTTTTCATGAATGCAGATGCACTTACCTTGGAGCTCAGTGTGCAGCGAGATGCTAACGTCGCCGCATTTAAAGGGTTTGATTCCCACAGGGAGTGGCGATACTGAGACGTGTGCGGGCACCGATGGTACTGCGGCGCACGTCGGATGAACCCCCAATGGCATATGTTACGCTTGTATGTATGTATAACACGCACACTAACACACCCTTGTGTCTCTGTGGTGTTAATAGCAAGCCACTATACCGCCCACGCGGCCCTTGGATGTGAATGAAATGAGTCATATGTGAGGACGCTCTTCACAAACACGGCACACAGAACACATATGTTCCCTTCGAATGTACAAAACACTCCTACATGCATTGTGCTCATCATTACAGTAAGTGAGTGAGTGACCTCCTGCCCTGGCTCAGTGTTAACCCGCATGCACCAGTGGCTAAAAAAGTAAACACACACATAGAGATCCACCACATCTGTTGCTCTCTAACTAGTGTGGTAGGTTGCAGGTCTCGGCAGAGTCCTTGATGTGTGCAGAGGAGTGATGATGAGCTTAATGCAGTCTGTCTGTGTCCCGGACGTGACCACCACATTAATATAGCACTAATACAACGCTCTCTCTGCTGCATGCTAATCAGTGCCACACTCTTTCTCATGCTCTCTTTCTCTCTCTCTCTCTCTCTCTCTCATGTAGTCTATTGTTGTGAGACGTGTGAGACAGACGCGTGAGAGAAGGCGAACATCCCAAGGCTTATTTGATTTAACCCGATGGCTATCATAACACCACCATCATCGTCATGTTAATTGCAATCACAGGTAGGCACGGGATAATAAAATTTCATGTCACGATTATCCCGTCCATGATTGTGACACACGATATTATCCCAACAATCGTCACGATAAGCTTAAAACTCTAATAAAAATAAAATTGCGCATACTAGATCTTTATTCTGACATTTTGCTTAGAAACAAATAGCGTCACAGATAGGACACACATCTTCCTCAGTGAAAAACAATCAATCAAAAAATCTTAAATAAGTGATCGTAGCCCCATCCCGATCCATAGCTCCTGTGCTAACAATGTTAACGCCAACACTCCCTTGGTCCCTGAGCTCCCAGTCCGACCTGCTAGCTGCACAGCTAACTGAGCTAACTTGCTAATAGCAGCTACGGTTAGCCACAATTACTGGCTACTTCTTACATATTGCACCTCGATCAACTTATTGTCCCATCCCTAACCGCAGGATTTGCAGAGGGAAATGCTTTCTTAGATCACAAAATTCAAATTTGTCTAGCATTCCTGAAAAGTACACCATCCTTTCTTTAACTTGCTGTTCTTCTTCATTAATAGCAAACTCTACCTACACCAGATTCATTCAGAGGAAAGCACAAAGCAGCCCAAATGGTCGGTTCTTGCAGTTGGTGCTCACATATCCCACATTTTTGGGGAAGGTGCACCACAGCTGCGATAGGTGCCTCAACAAAGCTCCAAAACGCCTTGAATGAAAAGCATAATTTGGCCTTAACACTCGTAAAGCCTTGACATTTGGTCCACCTAAACAAAGCCCTCTCACCCACTCACCCCACCACACACAAGCACATCTCAGGCTGGTTGGATAAACAAGGCCACTTCAAAGGAGCCCGGTGCCCATGCCAACAGGCCTGAGAGGGAGGAGATGGAGGAGAGGGAGGGGACTGCAATGCTGGAGTGAATCGGGAGGGAGGAGGGATGTGTAAGCGTGACTGCTATTAATGGCCTAATAATGTATTTGGCTGTTTTGGCAGTTGTGAAAAGGGTGACGGGGGGGGGCAGAGGGTAGAGGGAAAGCCGTTGACAGCGTGTCACGGCTGGTTAAAAGCGAGCTGGGAGAAGAGAGAGAGACCTTGTTTGTTGGGCTAAATGCTGTAAATAACATCAGAGAGTGCAGCTAAATGGAAATCAATGCAATTACCCTATTAGCATGGGCTTGAACTCACACTGGCGGCTGCTCCATCTCTCTCTCCCTCCCGCTCTCCACTTCCTGTACATGCTTCACTCTGTGCATGATGATATAACATTTTGTGGATGAACAAAGATACCATACTTTTAAACATGGCAGTGTGTGTATGTTAGGAATGTTCATTGTCGAGTGGGCACACCGGGTTGTTAACTCCACTGCAAGCGTAATGATTTTGTTTAGATTTGCATAACCCCCTTAATCACCCCTATTTTAATACCTAACAATTGCGGGGGGAGATTATGCTGTTAAGTGGTAAGTCATAATTAGGTAAATAATTGGTTTGGCTATCATCGTCCCTGTGCCATCTGTTTGAGGGTATGTGTGTGTGGGGGGTGGGTGGTTGAGAGGATAGGGGAGTGAGTGTGTGTGAGAGGGCGGGGATGATGGAAGAGATCCATGTTTTTTTTGTGCGTTATGTTTTCATTTGAAGTCACAATAAGATAGTTTTACATAACACTCCCACACTTTTCTTTGTCCTTCCTGTGGATCCCTCTCGCATAAAACTCCATGCTATGTTTAACTCCTGAAACATTAAGAACAAAGGATAGCCGAGCTTACTTTCAAACTCGGTGACACATCAAACTCCCTGTTTACAGAAAGGTATTCTGAGCTGAGAGCTGCTTCATCTGTTTAATTGCTTTGTTTGCTGTCAAACGGTTGTTTTTAGACCTACAGTGATCGCCGTGCTGTGTGTGAGAAAGTACAGGTGCTTATGTTTGTATATGTAAAAACAACTCAAGACACATAACTCTTTACTCCATCGCACAGGTTTATTTTTTCCTCTATTCTTTACAGAAAAATACAGCCGCATCTGCTGTTGACTGACGCCGTCCACATGTCTCCATCTGTACTGGTCCTAACACTCCCCTCCCTTTATTCTTCCCTTTACAACTGTAAGCATGACAGTAAATAGTCATTTCTGTAACCTCCTATTGTACTTCCTTCTCTCTCTTCATCGTGCCTCCTCTCTTTGTCAGACAGTAAAATAGCTATTCTGGTTCCTCTCTCTGCCGCTGTATTAAGGAGAACTGGTGCTGGGACTTCATCTCTACAATGAGAGTGAGGAGGGAACAATTTGATCTAATTAGCTGAGATTGTCCACGAGGATTCAACTCTAACTAACCGCTGCTGCAGCTAGAGCCGGACCTGCATCACGCATGCACAGAATTAGACTCAGGCACAGCAAGTGTAGAGGTGTAGCGAGTGTATATCTATGTCGTGCTTGTCTTGCGTGCGTAGCAGGTTAAGGGTGCCTATGTGCTTTGAACATTAACACTGACAGCTAACAATTAGCTGCCGCCAGTGTGGCTAATAGAGGAGTGTACATTGTTAATTATGTCACAGCAGAAAGGTGGGAAGGTGGAATACATTTGAATAATTGGAGCAATGATATAACAGCAGGCTTTTAAATTCCTTGGCCCCTTTGTATCTGTAATGAAGGGTGCGTGTGTCCACTCAGACCCAGTGGCCTAACAGTTATAAAGGTAAAACACACAAGAGCACACGGGCTGTTGCACATACAGAAACACACACATTTACCATCCCCCTCCCACACACAAACACACACATACATCCTCTCTCTCCCTACGCGGTAACACTGAGAGGCGTGAGAGACGGGGGGTATGTCTAAGTAGCGCGCTCGTGCCTGGTTTTCCAGATCAATGATGTGTGGCTGGGTGATCGATGTGAGGGCTTAGCGGAGTGGAGAGAGCTAATGGGCAGGTCAGTGGCTCAGACACATCCTGGCTCCCCCTGCCTATTACCACTACGTCTGTTAATAGGCCTCACCACACTCCCCTGTTGCTCGCACACACATACACACTCGGACACTTGGAGGAGGATAGCGAGGAGGGAACACAGCCAAGCATGCTCAATCCACAGACCTACTCCCAAGTCCGCCGTTTTAACCCATCTCCTGTTTTCCCCGTCATTTTTCCCCCTTGTTCTGTTCACTGGCCTGTTTTCCACTCGTTTTTGCAGCAAAGCTTTGGAGCTACACGCCATATGGCGCTGCATTTGTATGTATGCAAATAAGGGGAGGGGCAGATAAGCAGCATATTTACAGCCATGTTAAGTAAATATGAAAGAGATTACTGTGCAGCCCTCATCTAATCTCCTCAAAGTCGTCTCTAGCACACACAGGCCTGAAGACAGCCCATCCCCTGCATTTGTAATTGGCTGAAGGATACGTAAGTGTCTCGCGATTGGTTCTTGGTGGCTGTCAGTCAGAGGGTGTCTGGTGGGGTTTGGCTGTGAGGGGAGGTCTGGGTTAACGGGTCAGATAAGCAGAAAGCTGCTGGGTCTAAGTTAGTTTGCATGTCAAGTTGGCGGTGCTTTGCTTTTTTTAAATATATATATATATATTATGCCTGCCTCAGGAATTGCCCCTCTGTGATAAATAAAGCTTTTTGAATTGAATTGGACTGAAGTCATTGTTTAATGCGAACATGTATGCCAAAAGGAGGATACGATATTCTGTTTTTGCATATTAGCAGATTATTTTACGTCATTTGAAAGATGTTACATTTACATTACATCACATGGCGATTTGGTCGGTCTTGTGTTTCCAAATGTACATTTTATAAATGTATGGGCAGGTATCACAGATCTGTGGTGTTCTATGTGAAGGACTCCGCTGTGGGTTTAGTTTACAATTTTATGTTCATCAGTGAAAATGAGAAACACTTATACAACATTTTAAGCTTCACAAAGAGTAAATTTGTTTTAAGGAAATCGTATTAATGGTACCATATGAATTGGTTAATAAGAGCATTTTATATCTTGCTTTCTGACACTATTATACACTTAAGGACAGCTGTGCACAGCTGTGTGCTAACATAATGATGACAGCAGGTAAATAACAGCACAGGGCATCACTCTTCCACCTTATTTATTTCCTACGTTTCTTACCCCATCCATCCTTGTCTCTTTCTTGCTCAACCTGTCACTGTACGTAGCCCCTCTTCCATCTTCTGTGTGGCATCTGATCTGCATGTTAATTACCTCTATCGCCTTAATTTAATATCTGCTTGGGAAGAATGTGGAACACGCACCCCAGAGGTATAGCACATGCCCTCCAGCCCTGACTCACACACACATACGTGCATATGCGTCTACCTGCACAGACGTACACAAAGCCTATTGGTTTTCTTCAGCTTTTTTGTGCTTGCTTGGGTGTTGTGAGGATGATGGAGGAAGGAGGCAAAGCCTAGGAAAGTGCAGAGCAAAAGGGGGCCCAGGCAGGATGTCCACAAGGGGGGCTGAAGTCTTTTCTAACCCATCAGCTCTGAGTGTGTCTCCCTGTGGCGAAGGCTAAAAGCGCTGCCACTTGTCGTCCACATAATGGAGGCAAGGCAGGAGGCGGAGGGAGTTTCTGCCGTTTGTCTTTGAGAGGAGCGAGGGAGTTCAAAAAAGAGGTGAAAGAGCCATTCTTTTTAGATGCCGAGGGGGAGGAAAGCGTGCATGCTTTCACAGTGCTGGGCAATTCATCCACCACACGCCCCTCTCCATCACGAATGTGCATACAGGCGTGCACAAGATGTATATGTTGACACACATATGTATGATGCAGACACCCACAGCACAACCAAACACCGCACAACACAGCATTGTACTAGGCGGAGCAGGAGCGACTTGTGAGTCCACAAGGTGTGTGATTTCATCATAGATCTAATAATTAGAACAATTTTTATTACAACCTTGCCAACCCACACACGCACACACACACACACACACACACACACACACACACACACACTCTCTCTCGCTCTCCTTCTCAGCCATGCAACAAGGCTGTGTCTCTAGTGGCTGATAGATTGTAATGAATGTAACAGCAGTCAGATCCTTCAAAAGCCTCTCAAAAGCTTAAGCCCCTTTATTAAATTAAGCTAACGATGCCTAAGGCCAGGTCCGCTGCTGAGAGAGAGAGAGACAGAGGGAGAGACAGAGAGAGAGACAGAGATGGGGGGGTAGACAGAGAGGGAGAGCTGGTGCATAGGGAAGTAAAGGCTGCAGAGATAAGGAGGAGGAGGAGGCAGCAATGTTAGACTGAGGATGTGAAATGGCAAGTAGTCAAATCAATGAGGGATGCTGGGAACAGAGGGGCATTAAGTATCAAAGAAAGAAGGTGGAGGAGGCAAAGGAGGGCTGGTGAAAGAGGACAGGAGGAGGAGGAGAAGAATACCCTGCAGCCTCCCGTAATTGTACAGCAGGGCACCTGTGGTTGAGAGGAGGAATAGTAATTAAGTAAAGGCTCATTGTGGGAGATTCACAGTGCAAACGTGCATTTCTGAGAGTTTGTATGCGTGCCAGAATCTGTCAAGGAAAACATAAATGTTTAACGACTTTGTGGAGCCTTTAAAGCTGTTTTTAAACTATTTAGGTGTTAATTACATCGTGTGATGAAAGCTGAATCTTTGTTACTGCTGTGCGTAGGAAAGTGGGAGCAGCATTTGTGAGCGTATGTGCTGATATATTATCTTGTCTAACCTCTACTGTACATGGTTCTGAGCTCGTGTGTGTCTAATAGGGCTAGAGTTTGACTGATACAGGATTTTTGGTGCAGATGCAGATATTAGGGAGTAAAAAAATTCTGATATCGATATATCGGCCCATATTTGCTGAACATATACATAAAAAAGAACTTCACTAATACTGTTAGGATGATAAACTACCACAAGCATTCTTTTCTGCAAAAGCAGTTTTCATGTCAGCACATGTTGGCCAACATATATGCCGAGAGAGGTCGACAAAATCGACTGACCAATATATCGGTCGGTCCCTAAATAGGGCTGCCCTTGACTTAAAAAAGTATTTCTTTAAGTTGATTTAACTGATAAATAAAATGTCCCTCCTCAGATGAATGCAGCCATTTTGAGGGATATTTGTGTTTGTTATTGTGAAGCCACAGATGTAACTATCATTTTCTAGTAATGACTTATCCCTAATAGCCATGACTAATAACTAGAAATGACTTAAGACTAATGGCTCATTAGTGATTGGTGATAAAAAAAAACTAAAAAAAACATGAAAAATGACTAATTGACCAAAAAAAAATTTGTCAACTAAGACATTTTAAATACCCAGATGACTGATTATTTGACTAATGGAACAGAAGGGGGCCCCCTCGGTGTCTATGGCGCTGTCCTGTGGGTAGCATGTGTGCAGACAGCAGGCAGATCAAAGGCGGAGGCCTCGGCGCTGCATCGTTAGGATACCTCGTCTACCTGCTCTCTCTCTCACAGGTCAAGCAGAGGTGAGAGATACACTATCGCTTGGATGAAATACAAGACACACCACGCACTCAAATGCATACACACACATACTGACACACATACAAGACAGAGGAGAATGCTGTGTGTGTGTGTGTGTGCTGGGTACTGTTTCCTTTCTCTGCTTTGCCTTCTGTTAGCACAGAGAAGTGGGCCACGGCAGCACACAATACGTAATTAGGCCTGCATTTGATCCAATGCATCACAGCAATTAGCAGTTTACAGCACAATGTGAACAGGGCCTCATCCCACTTCCTCCCCGGCCCTCACCTGCTTAATCCTTATTCTCATCCGTGGCTTTTGGAGAACAACCCTGTCTTTACTGCTTACAAGTGTGGCTTTGATTTCACAGGCTGTGCAGTCGCTGGTATCTAATCCACAGTAAAACCATTGATAAGCCAGACAGGGGTAGAGGTTGTCAGCTGAGGCTTCTCTGTGCTTTTGGTTGGTTGGTGTCCCCTTGTGGACACTTGGTGGAATTACTCTCTATGTTTTTATTCACCTACTGTATACTGTATCTTGCTGTAACTAGCAAAACAAAGGGGTTTTATTCCTTCATATCTGTTGGTTAAAGCTCAAATTTCAATCAGATTTAAGATGTTTTTTTTTTTAATCAATATCATAACTGATCTTCTGCAGGATCAATAGGTTTATTGTTGGTTTGGATGTAGGCTGTTGCAGGAGAAACAGAAGCTTGTGTACAGCGTGGTTAGTAAACACATCATTGAGAATAAAAACAAGGAATCCAGAGGAAGTGTTTATGGAGTGATTGTAGGAGGATAAAAAAATCTGCAGAACATGTGTTCATTCTTTAATTATCGGGTATTAAAACCAAATAATGCCTTTGATTGGCATTGCATAAAAAAACAAAAGGCGCTCCAGAAAACAACACAAAATATTAATTAGCGAAACAAGCACCAATATTTAGGCAGTTTTGTTTGTAAAATCATAAAAAACATTGATAATTGTCATTTTTTAAAAGTCAGAACGGGATGTCTGCTTATTTAATCTCCTTTCATTTCTCAATTTGAACGTGTGAATTTTTAAGTCAGTCATTTCTAACGAACAGGAAGTGATCCTCTGTATCCTGGATGGGGATGGACGGGACATTCTTTTGGGGGGGGGGGGCACAATGCGGGGTCAGCCCTGTGCACTGAAGGCGTGACGGGGGGGTGGTGGGGTGGGGTGGTAGAGGGGGGAGCAGGTGCTTCTACCCCCCGCCCCCTCAGGCTTGTCTGCCTGCCTGTCTGTCTGTGTGTCCGGCCCCCGCCGGAGAGGAAGCCCCACCTCCCGGCTCCCAGCAGCCGGCCGCCTCTCTCCTCCTCTCCCCGGCGCTCTGCTCTGCTCCGTCCCTGTGGCCTCGCTAGGTGTCGGAGCTTCCTGCGTGACAACAAAAGTGCAGAGTCTCTGTTCTCGACGGAGGGATGGATCCGCGTTTTCACCGCTGAACGGACGAGGGGTGGGGGGGTGGATTTTTACTCGTTTACAAACCCTGGATTAGCCCATACTTGTTTGCGGTAAGTGATTGTGTGGAAATGTGTACTTGTGTCTTGAAACCCGGAGGTTGTTTGGCGTAAACGAGGGCGCATACGGCGGAGGGTTTTGTTGAGGAAGTCATTACGATATCGAGGAAACGGGTGATAGTTTTTTTTTTTTTTTTTTTTTTTAAACGAAGGTCGGTGCTGAGCGCGCGCGCGTGTGTGTGTTCGTGTGTTTGTGTTGTGTGTGTGTGTGAAAGAAAGAGAAGAAATCGCCTCCAGAGTCGGAGCAACAGAAAGAGAAAGAGAGAGCCGCTCCGGTGCGCTCTGGTGGCGATCTTGGCTTTTCTTTTGTCATTCAGTGTTTACATGCCCGTTTTGTTCAGGATTTTCAGAGATTCGTGGTTTTGAAAATGCAGATCAGCCCAAAGGGCCTGAAAGGAATAGCGGGCGACCCCCACCCCCTTAAATTAACTTCTTGTAACATTGTTACCCCGTGCGCTGTTGTGATTATTATGTAAAGCGCAGCCCAGAGGGTTTCTGCGTAAGCCATTTACGCTCACTGTAGGCCCTTTTATGTAAAATTGTATTATTGGCTTTACTTGGTTGGTAATTCGGAGTCTCCAGTCATGCTGGCTCCTTTTCAAATTATTGGAGAGCGTCTGGTCAGAGCTGCACCTCCAGAGCAGAGCGGGGAAAGCCTGTCTGTGCAAGGAGCATTTTCTCTGAATAAATGTGACTGGCTGAGATAGTGACACATGTTGACTATTTGGTGCTAAGGATCTGACCGTGTGTGTGTGTGTGTGTGTGTGTGTGTGTACGCGTGCGCGTGGCAGGTGGACCGTGTTGAATCACTTCCCACGCGCTCCTTCACTTCTCTTGAACTGCAGGCGCCTACAACAGCTGCTTCTGTGGGGAACACACACACACACATGCACAAGCACACACACTCAGCACACAGCACACACCTCTCGGGTTTAAAACACGGTCTACAAACAGACAGAACAGAGCCGTGAAGCAACAGGCTTTGCTGAGCGCAGTGCTGCGGGTCGAGTTTATCTGCAGCCAGAAGGAGCCTTGTTGTGTGTTTTAGCTGCTGCTGATAAGGTTAGCCGTAAGTGCAAGAGCAGGAAATCAGAGCCCCCTGGTTTTATAGTGAGACTGTCCTCCTGGTGCCTGAAACAGCTACTGGCCCGGTGCTGGAGATGGGTCATTCATTACACAGGGGCATGTGTCTGCTGTGTGGCATAGCTGAGTGCTGTCATTTTTGGCTTGATTTGGCATAATGACCAGTGTACAATCCATTATTTCATAGGCTGCTACCTGGAATACAACCCGGTTTCTCACACAGTACCCAGAGATGTGTCACATTAGGGCCAGGCTCAGAAAAATACACTATGTGGGATTAATGAGGGGGCACGTTTATTTTCATCAGTCCACACTGCCAGACAACAGGAGGTGACATTGTTCTATTTCACTTAATTTCCCTCACAGTGGAAAATAACATGTTGAATATGTCTATGGACTTTGTTTTGAGGTGCCAGATGTCAAAACATGTTTGGATTTTGCACAGAAAGTGCCCTGTGAGCATTTGAGCTGTTTTTCTCATGATCAGCTGTGTTAAATGAATGAAAGATATTGCATATACTGTAACATCCTATGGTTGGCACTCGCCCTGTGCATTTTGATGGAGGTCTTGATCCAGATTAAGCCCCGGTGGATGGATGTATGTATCTCTCAGAGGGCTTTCTAGCTGCATTAGTGATTTATTTTCTGTTGTGGTAAAATCATCGACTTGAACTCTCACCTTTACCACTGATGGCGACCAATGTCACCACTCTGATACTTTGTCTTTCATACAGGAAAACACGCTTATGAAGATACTCGGCATGGCATTTTACCCACTCAGACTGTAATCTCTGATTGATGCCTTTCAGCATTATGTGTGTTGGGGTTATGATACTGTTGGTTTCAAAAGCATGTAGAAAATAGAAAAGTTTTCATGCTGTGCTTGTGTTTTCTTTTTTTTTTTTTTACTCTTACAAAATATGCCATTCAGTTGGAGGGAAAGCAGTATTTAATGTTGGGTTTAATGATAGGGGCTCTCTGTGTTTTAATCGGGGTTACCATTTGTGTGTTTAAAAGGTTTTATTTTCATTGTCTGGGACCTGTCATGCAAGGGAAATGCCAGAGCCCTCAAAATTTCAAGTTTTTCCAATACAGGATAAAACAAATGTGTTATTGTACTGAGAAATAATGTGGAACTACGTCCATGGAGCAGAACTTTAGGCTCGTAGGGGGGGCTGTAGTTAGGATCAATAGATGCACAGTCGGGATACTTTGGTATTCATGTACCTTTTTGATGTAATTTTGATGGTTCTGTTGTTGTCGTCATTTTCTGAGTCAATTGCCAAGCAGATTAAGGATCATGCCATGCTAAAAAGCTAAACTGTAGCTATTGTTAAGTGTTACTGCTTGCTATGCTGCACACGCTGTATGCACTGCTGTTTAGTGGCAAGAACTATTACATTGTATGCTAATTGTGAACCACAACATAACTTCTCTATGTGGTTCAGTTTGTTCCTCCACATGTCAGACTCCTACTTCTTAATCTGTGCGAGTGTCATAGTATTTGCACAAAAAGTTTCAAATTGTCCCCTGGCAGAAATGTCACATCTGGATAACTTCTGAAATGCTTCTGAAGTGTTCATTATCTATCCAGCAAATATCATCGAATGTAAAGTTTTTGCCAGGTTCTATTTCTAGAGAGACAAACTAACTGACAGGAGCAGACATATCCTTCTTTGCAGAAGTGGTAAAAACAGTGAGTTAGCCAACTCCAGCTGGATTTATCCTCCCTCGTCACAGACTTACATGTGTCTGATGGTTCAGCACCATGATAAGAGATTACTTATGCAAATCTCGCTCTGAGGAACAGAATTTCTCGCTTGTGATTTGCCGTTTCCAAATTGGTGAACCCTAATACAGCGATGGCGCGTATGTACTGGGTTAGACATGCTTTCAGGTGTCGTTGCGCTGTTTGTCATGCTGCGGTAGCCTGCAGTGCTGCGAGTGTCTGGGGGCTAGACAGCAGCTGTGTTGAGCAGAGTGTTGGTGACAGTTTGTCTGTGGCAACAGCACCTGGCTCTGTTTAGAGAGTGATTAGGAGAGTCCCAAGCAGCTCCCCATACTGTTTACACAAGGAGCCTGGAGTTAAAGGTGACCCACTTTGCATTTCCTTATCAACAGCCCCCATTGATAGCTTTGAATAGCACAGACTGTAGAGAGGCCTTTGCATGGGTTTACATAGTTCCCTATTAGAGAGAATAGGATGCGTTTGACTGGGCGAGGCTTGGATTTGACTAGCATTACAACAATGTCCTGAGGTGGTATGAAAATGTTGTTGCACACACTCACCGCTCTCTTTGTGTGCAGGGCAGGGTTGATGTGTGGTCTGCCTGTGTGATGGAAGAGAAACCACTGTAGGATGCTGAGGAAATAAAGGTTTTTGTCAGCCAACATGTCTTCAACTCAACTTCAACATGGCTTCTACATCTCTCCCCTTGATCGCTCTTCTTCTGTCTCCCAATGCCGGAGCTCCCAGTGTACATCTGTTAGATTTTTTGTTGTGGCAAGCCGGGCCTGTGTGACGGCTTTTCCCTTTGGGGCGGAGAGAATAAGTGTGAGTGATGTGTGTGTGTGTGTCGAAGCATCTCCTGCTGGGTGTAAAAAAACGGGTGGTAAAGGTAAGCTGTAAATGTGATGACCAGTGCAGACAGCTGAACAAATGGGTCATAAAGTATTTATCTGTGGGGGAAGACAGACAGAAAGTTGAGTGGACAGACAGACAGATGGAGGAAGAAATGGTTGTGTAGTTGCTGGAGAGCGAAAAACTGTGGTTCTTGACTTTTGTTCTCATGCCTACTGCTTTCTGCTGCATATTTCACTGATAAAGGTGCTTATCACTTTGTGCGTGTGTGTGTGTGTGTGTTTACTCTTCATGTGTGTGAGCAAGCCTAACCTGCTCTGTAAGCTGGGCCTGCGTTTGGACACACGTACTTGTGTCACCCAGCATTGCCTTTCAACAATACTTGATTTTTCACCAGGTATTGTGTGTGCGAGGGGGATGTTAAGGGCGTGGTGCTCATTTGCTTGTCACACAGCTTACTCACGCACACACACAGTCCTAATGTCACATACATTGATAATTAATTGAACATGTACATGAACTTGTTTGAGATCACACCAAACCTTGGCCTTATCTCTAATAACACCTTGAGAAGTCTGGCAGTAATGTAAACAGGGGCTGGTCCCTAATACCAGCTGCATTAAAACTTATACAGTTTTGCTGACAAGGAGATTTGTGAGAGTTTAAAGGAGACATATAGTGCTCATTTCCAGGTTCTTAATTTTATTTTGGGTCACTGCCAGAATAGGTTTACATGCTTTAGTGCTCAGAAAACACATCAGTTTTCTCATACTGTCCAGTGCTGCAGCACTGTATTGCCCCTCCTTCTGAAACGCTCTGTTTGAGCGCCTGTCTCTTTAAGACCTCCCTTCCAAGTCTCCTCTGATTGGTGATCTTACACATGCCTGACCCAGCACCGCTAACAACAACAGAGCAGAGCAGCTGTGTTTAATCAATTCTTAGTGATGTCACAGAAGTAGAGGCGAGACTACTGACTACTGAAGTGTTTTCTGTGGGAGAGAGGAGCTTCTGTTGTTGTGGCCTTTCTTAACTTTCAAGATCTTTTACATGCAGAAGAACACATAAAACTCTGAAGGAAAGGGAAAAAAACGAAAAAAGTCTAATAGGTCTTGAACTTGGCCCTAATTTGTAGACTCAAGCCTTTGTGTAAAGAGGGCTGTCCCACTTTGCATGCTCACTCTGTCTTGTTACAGAGGTGTAAAAATCCATAAAGTTATCTCATACTCTATGTCAGTCTCCCTTAGAAATAAGTAGAAAAACAATAGAAGATCAGAGTTTGCACCTAGATTTACCTGGTTGTTATAGTTTCATGGAATGTGGGAGTTTTGGGGAATGCGTTCCAGATATACACCTTTCTCTTTCTTGTTAACTTTATCTTTCCATCTGTGGGCGGTGTGGTGTGCTTGGGCGTGGTTGTTAACAACTGAGCAGATGTTAACAGGTGCCTATTCACCTGATTTGCCCTTACTCCTATTCACTCACTGTGGTTGTATTTTTGCTTTTATTGTCATTTCCACATTTTGTTATGATCATAATTTTTTTTCTGTATTTGCAAAGCCTGATATGTTTTCGATGCCATTAAAGTGAATCACAATGCTGCACAGTCAAGTAAGGCCAAGTCACGCTGCTCTTTCTTTGTAGTCGTGAGTCCCATGCCTCAAGATCCATTTCTCTGAACTGCATTGGACACATGCTGCCTCCACATCCAGTGTGATTTCATTTAGACAGCACCAGCACGACGCTCAGCAGTGGAGTAATTACCAGCAACCTTTTCACAATGTTAACTTTGTTTGTATTCTCAATCTTCAGCTTGGATTAAATTCTCTGAAGGGAACTGGGTAGAGAACAAAAAAACATTTTCATTCACGTTGAAAAAACGTCCTCCCTGCTACATTCACCAGACCAAACCACATTCTCGATATCTTAAGATTATGTGTGTGCGCATGTTTGTGTAGCTGATGTTTGCTGCTGCTGTCGTTGTCATACCCCAGGGCCTGATAAGCACTGGGCAAACAAACACAACACAGGCAACATGAGAGCTGTAGATAAGCGAATCGTACAGACACTCATACTGACCATACTTGACTATTTCTCTCGCCCTAAAGAGCCACTTTCATTCAGCATTTTTGGTGTTTGTTCCTCTGCATGTACCGTGCCGTGTGTGTGTGTTTGTCTACCCGTCTTGTCTCAGTACTTTCTCCAGTCACACTCTCACAGGATAACCCAGCATTGTGCTAAAGGCTACTCCTCAACAAAGGCCTTTTCTATGACTATCACATCATCATCTCTCTTTCTCCGTCTACCTGTGTCTGCTTCTATCTCTCTTCAACATGTCCGTCTGTGTGCCTCTTCCTCTCTCTCTCTCTCTCTCTCTCTCTGTCTCCGAGATATCTGCTCTATCAGCTGACTGTCATATTGTGTGTGTGTGTTTGTTAGCATGCCTCCTTGTGTGTGTGTGTGAGAGAGAGAGCAAGGTCAGACATGCGCCTGAAGAAGTGAAGTGGTTTTGTGGCCAAGTGTTTTAATCAGCTCATGCATAGAGCTGCATGCCTGTGTGTTGGTGGAAGAGGCCACAGTTGCCGTTTTAAACGTGCTCTTCGCAGAAGACTCTGTTGCCGGCTAAACTTGTTTTATCTGGCTGGCATTTACATCACTAAAGGGTATCTGTTTCGGACACTGTTCTGTTTATATCTCATTTCACATCTTCAATAAGTGTTCTTTCTTATCTCAGTTTCACATCAACCATATGTGCTTCCCCTTTGCACTGTAGCTGACTAAATGTACCACAACTCAGTTAATAGATTAAATGAATACACAGGAAAGCTTTTGCATGGTTTTCACACGGGGCTAAATCAAAAAAAATCTGAATATGTTTAGAAATTGACTCTTTGAGAGTGGAGCTTCGATGTGAATACGTGCATTTTGTAAGCTCCTTTTTTTTTTTATCTGTCCGAGACAACGACACCATCCGTGATCGATAAGATAGGTGTCAGTCTCTTCCCTTCCTGTCTGCTGTCATTCACACATGGTAGGCAGAGAGAGTCACTACGTCTTTCCTGTAAACGCACCGGTTGTGATACAACCTCTATTTAAGTAGGCCTACTAATGCCGTCGTTTTGCACACACTTTAAGTGCACCGGGTTGTTGCGATGTCATTCGGTGCAGGTTGGTTTTGATCGGCTACATAATTAACAAAAGTATTCAGTTGACTTTAAGATATGCTAAAGAGAAGCAGGCAATCCTCCCATTTGAGAAGCTGGAACCTGAGATATTGTTCAATATTTTCACAATTTTTGCTTGATAAATGACTGAAACGATTCATCAATTGTCAAAATAGTTGCCAGTTATCTTTTTGTTGATTGACCCATGGTTTGGGCTCTACCTTTAGCTGAGGTCATGTGGAAGCTCTGGTTAACTGTGCATTATTTATCTATAAATTAAATCTTGATTCCATATATTTCCTGTGCAGACTGGGGAAGTCATGAGGATCTGCGCTTCTGAAAGAATGGCTCATTCATTTGTCGGAACAGAGCACATTCATTGTAGGCCTGGTTTTGAAAGGTTGCACACATTCCACTAGTCCTGCAAACAGCCAAACAATATCAATGCTAAAATTCATTGTAACCCTACTCTTAAAAACAAAAGACAGAATTTGATGGACGTTGTTGTCTCTAAACAATAGAGAGGCTAGCTAGCTAGTTCGCTGACTTCCTTTCTCACTCTCTGGCCATTATCTGCTCTTTCCTGTGTTTTGCTGAAAGTTAAAGCAACTGGAGGTGGTAAAGAAGATAAGTTGCTGTTTTTTTTTAATAGAATTACGGATTTCTCTGGTTTGTGTTGTTGATTTAAGACCTTTTAAAGGCGCAATATGTGTTAATATTAGTTTAAAAATCAACTAAAATATTTAAAAGAAAATGAATAAATAGCAGTTTTGACATTATGATGTCTGTGTATTGTGTTGTAGAGATAGCTACTGAAGTTAGCATGCTAACCAGCTAGCCCCAGCCTGGCCTTGTCCAAAGCTCCTGAGCTCGCGGTGTAAACACTAACACTCACTTGGTCCTTAACGCCCAGTCTGAACCACTAGCTGCACGGCTAACTGAGCTAACGAGCCAAGGGCAGCTACAGTTAGCAGCAGTTAGCAGCTACTCTGGTGATATGCTGCCCCCAAACTGTTTTGAAAATGAATTGGACAGTTGGAGAATTCATACATATTGCACCTTTTTAATGCTGTTGCATCTAATTTGAGTTTCTATGCTACAAAAATCGAGAGAGAAAAGAATAAACGACGCCACGGGTCTGAGCTGTGGACAATAGAAACCTCATCTTGGTGGCCACTCACTGAGATGTGTGGCCATGGTGACGGCGAGTTGTCTCCTGCTCACCTCGAGGAAAGAGATTCACTCATCAGACAACACAGCATCACATGAACACGTTAAAACAGGAACGCACACCAATTATACCAATTACAAGATTACAACAGGCCAACTCTCGGCGACCAGACCCTTCTATGGAAAGTCAAGTGGGTGCTGCGTTTGTGTGTGTGTGTGTGCGCGCGCGTGAGTGCATGTGTGTGTGCGGTGGAGCCACACGGGAGTTGGGGCCCATGCAGAGCACTTGGAGTGCTAATTAGGCAACCACAACCTAGCAGAGTACATCACAGAGAGAAAGAGAGAATGGAGGGGAGAGAGAGAGGTTGAACCAGAGGATGGAGTGAGGAGTGTGTGTAAGGGAGCCAGCAAAAACAACACTCATTTCCCGAGGACGCTAGTGTGGAGGGAGAGACAGAGTGATGAAGAGAGGGGGAAGGAGAAAGTGGAAAGATGACGATAACTGAAATATGTTACATGCGGTGATGTCCCCAGGCGACGAGAGCCTAACAGTACAGAACAATACAATTTACCCAGACATGTGGGCTGCCTGTGTATGTGTGAGCGTTGGCGTGCTTGTGTGGCATAGAGCATCACAGGTGCAGAAACCATGATAAGCTCCGTGACAGGTCCTTCTTTGCACGCGTGCGTCTATTTGTGTTTTGAGTTCATCTGCAACATCTGTCACATCTCCCCGCCTTGCTGGGATGAGCCGCACTGCCACCCTTTCCTGTCTCTCTCTGAGCCAGGTGAGGTTGATTAAAAGAGAGAGTTGACAGGGCCTGGTGGTGATGATGATGATGATGATGACGATGATGACGACTGTGAGTCAGAGCTGACTTCCTACCTCCTCTCTCGGTCGAACAGCTGGGCTGGGGCTGAAGCTGGCCCTCTTGTCAGGGGAGCGGCGGGGCTGTGTCCCCCCTCAGCGAGAGGCTACAGAGGGCACGGGCGTACAGACAGCAGCTTGACTCCTGGGGCACGGACCACAAAGAGCCAGAGACACAGACAGAAGGCTCTTATGTGTGTTTGTGTGACTGAATGTGTGTGTGTGTGTGTGTCTCTGCATGTGTGTGTTCACACTCTCTAAGCAGCATTGTGAAGCGTAACCAGACTGTTCTGTCATACGCCCACGCTGGTGTCTCAGAGAATCAGAGAACACAGCCACACACTCCTCAGATGACATGCATGCACACACACGCACGCGCGCACACACACACACACACTCACTCGCAGAACCCAAGCAACCCCTACCACAGCCGCTATGTAATTAACAGACAGAGGAAATGGCGCTGCTGGGGTGGGTGAGTCGGATGCAGGGAGGAGGAGAGGAGAGAAAATCATCTCAGCTCGTGCCTACCCTCAAGACACAATCTGTTTCTCTGTGGCTGTGTGTGTTGGAGAATAAAAGAGAGGAAGGTGAAGAGAGGGAGAGAGATGCCGGCTGGTCTTTTGAAATCTCTGTGTTTTTGTTGCAAGCTGCTGGCAGGCAGTTTGGGTGGGTGGGGGTGGTGGTGGTGAAGAGGGGGTGAATACAGAGCGAGTGAAGGAGAGGAAGAGAAGCAGGAGGTGAGGGATGAATAATAAGGTGTGTGCGCACACATGCACGCTCGCACACACAGCCGTATCATTTAAAGCCACACCAGGTAAAAGGTAGGAAGACTGCTCTCTTTGCTCTTTGCACAGAGGTGTGTGTGTGTGTGTGTGTGTGTGTGTGTGTGTGTGTGTGTGTGTGTGTGTGTGTGTGTGTGTGTGTGTGTGTTCAAGACGGTGACAGGGAGCCAGGTCAGAGGGAGATGTACTCCGTTCTCTGCTGTAGTTCCATAATGGAGGCCTGCTGTATAATGACAGCTCAGACACAGGCAATACTCCCTGTCTCTCTCTTATGGCTTCTTGATTGATCTCTTGCTCTCTCTCTCTCTCCCTCCCTTGTTTCTCTCTGTCTCTTTGTCTCCCTTTTCTTTTCCCCTCCTTTCTTCTTTTCTCTCTCATTCTCTAGTGGAATTGTCGCCTTTGATTCTGCAGCTCTGCACCCACAGTGCTGCCGTTTCAGGATTTCTCTGATATTTGGGTTTTTTCTCTTTGGTATGGAGTGAAAGATGTGACATACGTGCGTGTGCAGACACACGTACACACATCCATTCTATAGTACCTGAGGATACATTGCTCTGACATCTCATCTCAAAAGTCAAACAAACCTGGCACTGCCGGAGCAGGTTTATCCTGCTGTGCTCCTGGATACTGTGCGTGCGTGTGCGTGTGCATGCACAGGTTTATCTGTGTTCAAGTGGAGATCATGACAAACATTTAATTGTGCAGTTTGTTGCATGTGTATTAGCATATACAGCCACTGTTCATGTTGGGTTATGCTCTCTCTGTCCAGCTTGAAGATCACCCTTTGTTCTTTCATCACAACTTCAGAGGCTGCTTATGTGTACAGTACATGAGTGCTATTTATAACAGCACGTCACTAAGTGTTGACTTTGTCAGCCGCAGAGTTATGTTTCCTGTTGTCATCCAGTCGGTTACTCTAGGTGTCTTCTTTTTAAGCTCACTTTAGGTTGAAGCACTTCACAGTCTGGCTGTGGTAGTGGCTGTAATGCCCATACTACATCCTGTTTTTGCTAGGTTGCTTTCATCCACATTGCTGCATCACTGGTATTTTTATCACTGGCACCCTCAATTTTTCACATCTCTCTGTCTTTTAGTCAGAAGTTCCCTTCATGCTGAACTTCTTGCATACCCTCCTCCCATCCTTTTCATCCCACTGTCAGCACATCTTCAGCCAGCTAGAAAGCCAGTCAACCATTCATGATGACATGTACTCATTAAGCCAGCTCTAAATCCCTCCTGTACGAGTGGATGAGATCATTTCAGCAGGGTGGATGGTTGAACCCATGTCCTCTGATTGAAGTCTGATGTCCCACTGAGTGATGCCTCCATTTTTGAGTACCTGCGCTGTGCTATCGTGATCAGAATTCATGATCTGATTGAGGGGGTTTCCAGATATCTGCAACAACATGGCAGGGGAAAAGGTGTTGCTTATCTTGATGATGCGTTGGAGGCTTGCTTGTCTGCACAAACTGCAAACCGCTGCTTGTTTACTATTGCCTCCTGCAGCATTTAAAACTGGTGTGTTGACATAAAAGCACTAAAAAAGAGGGAGTCACCTATATACCACTAATCAGTTGTTTGTTAAAGGCACACTATGTAGTTTTGGGGAAGACATTTTAATCAGAGGAGAAAAATCTTTGACGTATTTTCCCTTGACGTATTATGCCTTGACAAACTAAATAAACAAACTCTCTTCGTTTTCAACACTGAGGACCTTATTGTCTTCTAAGAACAGCTTGTTTATTCAGTTAGTATTATTACCTCATTGATATTGTAAATATTAAAATTCTGATTTTAAATTTCATCGCCGTGCCCCTTTAATCATAGTAACAAATTAGGATGAACTTCCGGTGGCTGCTTCATAATAAAAGCCTCCCACTAGGTTTAACGTGAATCGGCGGTGACTGTTTGTATTATATTCACAAATACAGCTCTGATAGTACAGAGATTAGCTGAACGCAGGGAGGGTGCCATTTGTTAGAGGAAAGTACGAACAGGAATGTAGGAGTGGAACAAAACACCAAACCACAGAGGCTATGTTACACCGGAGCCACAAAAGTATTCAAACGCGAGCACAGCAAGATTTTCAAGAAATGGTGTTTTAGCCACCCGCCTGACCACACACGTTGAGCCAACCAGTTGATTGCAACGACATCTTTATTGCTCACTTGAGGGCAGACACTGACCGGTTTGGCTCTGTTCCTGAACGCCCCAGTGAAGTAAAGCATGGTTCGTTGTAGTGAGTACAGTTCCAGTCCATGCTGCGTTGGGTTTAGCCAGGCCAGGCTTGTGGCTGGATCAGATAGATGAACCAGCAGCACTGGCCTGCTAGTTTTAACGAGCTGATAGGCAAATCCCTTCCTGGTTAAAGATTAACCACTCGCTAGAGCTGCCACTGCATTATCTCCCCACTGGCCGGGGCATACAGGAGCCAAGAGGATTTACTTTACGTGTGTGCGTGTGTGCGTGTGTGTGTGTGTGTGTGTGTGTGTGTGTGTGTGAGAGAGAGAGAGAGTAATCTGCATTCCAACCAGCAAAAGGGTGGAACTGTGTGTGTGTGTCAGTGTGTTTGTTTGACTATGGGAGTTAGTGATCGGCTTTACTCCCAGCGGGGTGTTAAAACTGTGTGTTTACTGTATGCCATTTAGCAGTCAATCTGCTCTGTGTGTGTGTGTGTGTGTGTGTGTGTGTGTGTGTGTGTATGGGCGGGATCGTGTTTGTGTGTGGTTTGTTGTAATCTACATTCCTTTTTTTTTTTTTTCGGGGCTTTGTTTTGTTTTCCCTTAGGGCCTAACGGCATTCAAAGGGTTAATAGCATCAGGAAGCTTGGTGTGTAACAGCCTCCTTTAACCCTTGTGTTGTCAGTAATGTTACACTTTTGCACCGGAGCCAACGGATCAAATTTATTCGTATCTTTTAAGACCGTTGCATTAATGTTCTACACCTCGCTAGTGGAAGCAGCCTTTGTCCTTTCATCATAATCCACAGCAGCGATATCATTTAAAATCTACTTCTCTGTTGTGGATCACTGGATTAAAGGACTGTGACATATGCTGTCTCATTTAGAGGACTCCCTCTCATTAACTGGGAGACAATGCCATCTGCTGGATGTTTGAAGAACGAAGGGCCAGGGACTGCCCTATAATGCAGAGCGAGTGTGTTGTAACTGAGTGATGTTAAGAGGTGGAGGCAGGCTCACTTATCTGGAAATTCATAAGACGTTACTCATCCCTGGGTGGCTCAGATCAGGGCTATTCATCAGTACATTACTCTGAAAAGGGAGCCTTGATGTAAATGGCCTCTGTTTTTCTGGTTTAGAGAAGAAAACGTGGCAACGGATAGGAGAGAAAGTGCTCTCTTGTTAGACCATGTACACCCTCATAACCTCAATACTTTCATTGATTTCCACTTAAACCTATTGTGCTTGTTTTAATCGTTAGTGCCTTGGAATAAGGAAGTGGTTCACCAAGCAATCTAGGGCTGCATGATATGGTGAAAAAGTGGTAATGCTATTATTTTTGACAGATATTACAATTGCCACATGATGCATGTTTAGTAGGAATGATCGTTTTTGTGTCACATTTCTCATTTTCCGTGAAAACATTTGTTGTGGTCTGTATCAAACAAACATTTAACATCTGGAAAACAAGATTTGTACATCAGGACTAATTATAATGCTGTTTTGTCACACATTTTACCTTTATCAAAAAATTGCAGCTTCTGCGAATTGGCCATATGTTAACTACAATAATAATCCCGTTAATTACACAGCTCTAATGTTGTTGTTAAGAATGGAAATATGCCACTTTCTCGTAAAGCTACACTTCTGTTTTTGTAGTTCTAGGGCATTTCAGCCTTTCCTGGACAAATGAGGACACAGAGATCGGAGATCACATGTTAACTATAAACCGTAAACAAATCCTTTCTCAAACCAGGGAAGCTAGTCAACCCTTAGACCAGCAGGATGCCCCATGAGTACCAGCAGAGGGAGACTGATCAAGCATCATTTTTGAGGAAAGCCAGGTCAGCACCTGCTATCCTCTCAGCCCCTACCCTGCTATGATACGGTCTGATGCTGTGGTTGCCTCATACGAGCTCCTTGGGACAAACAACATCAACACAGACAGCAAAGAAACACTCTTTTCTCCAACACCAGCAGGGTGATTTCAGTGATGCTAGACAGGAGAGAAGGACAGAGGAGAGTCCTGCATCCCTGTGTTGTCTCAGGGGAATCAGACCGTGGCCGGAGGAACAGAAAGGAGCTTTGTTGGGGAGGTGGCCTTTGGCATAATGCTGGCCACCGTGTGGTTTTACCCCCAATGATAATCTCCTCTCTCTGTCATCACCCTTGCTCCCTCGCTGTTCTGAGAAAAGTAGCGACTGAAGGAAGGAGGAAATGACTAAAGAAACGACTCATTCACACCCCTGCAATGACAGCAGGACGGACAGAGGGGAAGTCAAACCCACGCTTTTTACTCTTTTCCTGAGTCCTCCACCCCCAGCCACTATTACGCATTAGTCTCCTCCACCCTGATAACAAACTACTCGTAATTGCAGCGTGCGTGTCTGTGTTTATCCTATGTGTGTGTGTGTGTTTGTACTGTAAATGATTGCACGTCCACATTTTTGGTATGACTTCCTTGTTTGTGTGAAATGGTAGAGAGATAATGGCTTTTTTGTTTTGAATGTCGCTCCCTTTCATTTTTCCTGATGAGCATTTTTTCAGTTGTTAGAAAACAATTATGCTAATAAAGCAAATTGAAGTGAACTGAGGCAGATATTCCACCACAAAAGGTTTTCTCTCTTGTGCAGTAGGGCTCGACACAGGCCAGGACTTGCCCTCTTTCTTTCTCTTTCCTCTTCTCTTTCTTTTTCTGTCTCACTGTCTCAAGGAGGGAAGACCGCCTCACGTTTTTACCCTAGCACCCCCCTCCCACCCTCCCACCTCCTCCCTATCCATCTATATACATGCACACATACATGCACACTGCCTGTCGCTCCCCAGCAATGGGGTCAGATGTGGTGACCGGCTGAGCACTCTCCCCTCCTCCTCCTCCTCCTCCTCCTCCTCAGCGCCTCTCCTCTCCTCTCCCCTCCCCCTCATACAGCTCGCCTTGGCAGGGCATGCATGCCTGTGTCTGTTATCTACAAATGGCTGAGGAATTATAGGTTGAGAGGGGAGGAGGAGGAGGAGGAGGAGTGAGGGAGAGTGTGAGAAGGGAGAGAGAGAGAGGGAGAGAGGGAGGGAAGGGGAGGGGGTGAGGTCATGTGACATCGCAGCAGCTGCTAGGTTAAGAATTTCTGTTTTCTCACTTAGAGAGAGAGAGAGAGAGAGAGAGCAAGGAGGGGAGAGATAGGCAGCGTGTGTGGTGTGTTGCTTTGTTAGATAAGCTCTAAACGGTCTTTGTGAGCGGCAGCGAGAGAGACAGGAAGGCAGGGAGAGAGTGAGAGAGAGAGAGAGAGGGTGGACGGGGCGAGAGGAGAGGAGATAGATAGACGGAGAGAAAGAGAGCGAGAACGAGGAGCAGGAAGATGGTGTGTGTCCTGTCGGTGGCTGCCGGTGTGTGCTGGGCTGGGCTCAACGTGAAGATGCAGCCATGGGGGATCCAGGCGGCTCCACTCCTTTGTGCAGTAAGGAGCTTCGGCCACGCTTTTAATCTGTGTGGATAGTAGGGTGGTGGGAGAGTGGGTGGGTGGGGGTGGGGGTGGGGGGTCATGAACCACTGCCAGACCTCCGGATATGTTCCTCTGTGTGTGTTAGTCAAGTTCTGTGCTTGTCTGTCTCTTCTTTCACTGTGTTACTCACGTCCGTGCTGTGGTTTTATGTCTGTGGTTGAAACAGTGTACTCTGTAGTACGTTAGTTTTTTTTTGCAAAAAAAAAAAAAAAAAAAGTTCAGTGTGTGTTTCTTTAACTCCCTTCTCTGACTTTCTCTAAAGAGGAAAGGCAGGAGCAGCAGTCTAGTGTCTTGACAAAGTCACGTTACCGGACTGGGCAGTCGGTGTGTGTTGATCGCTTGTTTGCTCATCTCTCAATGGCACCTTGTGTGTTGCTCGGACAGTAGTCATTGTGAATTCCATTATTAATTGTGTGCTGGGTTCATTCGGAGTGCACTGGGTAACTGGGAGGTTACAGGCAGGACAACTTGAGAGGTGTTGGGAATGTTATTCACTCTCTCATGCCTGACTTGTCGCTGTGTGTTCACACACACGCACACAGGGTGCTGTGCCTCTGCTCTCATCTCAGGAGGAAACATGATCTTTTTATAGCCCTCTCAGCCTCGGGGGTAAATCCAGATATAACTCCTACTTATCTAATTGTGCTATTGATATACTGTTAGTAAGCTGCTTCTATCCCAGTGAGCATGTCTTTGTCTTAGAAGTCGTTGTGTTAGCTGGAAGTGTACTTTGAATGTTGATTTAAGGAGGATTCTGAGCAATCCCTCGTGCGTGTGTGAGAGTGTGTGTTTAAGTGTAGCAGTTAAGACCTCTGCCGTACACAAACTATGCTAGTCTGAATTTACACTGTCCTTTAAGCCACCCTTAATTTGTGTGTGTGTCTGTGTGTGTGTCTGTGTGTCTGTTTTGCCCGAGCACGTAGGGCTATCACACGCCGTTCTGGCATTCAGGGATTCCACTGACAGAGGGGCTGTCAACAGGGTGTCACCTTTCAACACACACACATGCATACACACACACACACACAGGAAGGAAAGGGACAGCCGTCTCAACCCTCCTCACCTCTTCAACCGCCACGCAGCTCTTAAAAAACCTGAGGCTAGAAAGAGACGTGACAGTAAAATCTGTCACGTCTCAATGTTTAACTTTTCTTTTTTTGAGTTGAACAGAAAACTCTGAACTCAAGAAATCCCCGTATCGTTCAAAACATGTTGTCCAAATTCAAAAATATCCAGCTTTCACTTTTTGAAACATGGAGTTAATTTCCTCTTACGAAGCTGTTATAATTCTCTTCTCTCCTGATTAGAGACGGGTCTTAGTAGCACCTTCCTGGCAGCATTAATTGGATCAAGGACAACATGAATGGGACTCTTCTTCGAAAGTGTCAGTTGTGTGAGGGAGCCAATGAGTTGCTAAACTGGATGTGTGTATGCTGAATTTGTTAACATGTACCGTAATATAACACACTGCCAACAAGAAATATAGTAACGCTGGTAGCTTTGGCGCATGCTCAGGAGAGGGGTTGTGTAAACTCATGGACCTCCGGCAGACACACAGCCAGACTGGAGCTCTTTTAGCAAGGGAGGGGTGACCTGCCCTCCTAACCTCTCACCTCTGACCCTGAGGCATACAACCAAAGCCCCTCTGCCCCTCGCACCACCAATCCCCATCCGCTCAAGCTGTCACAAACAGATACCCGGCACCACACTCTGCCCTGACTGCCTCTGTGTCCAAGGAAACGAGCTATGCGCCTTCCTCTGTTCGCATATTTCTGTCTGCACTGGTCTTTTGCGTGTTTCTTCAATTCTCAAGTCCCCATGGCTCATTTTACTTGTTGCTTCTTTAATCTGAATGCAGTATTGATTATTAATACTTTCCCAATCTCCTCCCTTTTGTCCACTGGTAGGCATGAGCCATGAGCCAAAGTCACCATCGTTAGGAATGATCTCCACGGCGACCCGTACCACGGCGACGGTCAGCCCACTCACCCCGTCGCCTCTCAACGGCTCCATCGTAGCCAATGGAAGCCCTGCTACCCAGTCTGCTCACTCCGGATTCGCTGCAGCCCTCCGTAAACTGGCGAAACAGGCCGAAGAACCTCGAGGTAAAGCCACAGGACAATGTCAAGTTTAAGTCTGCTGGATAACTGTACGAAAACGTGTAGGTTGTCATTTGGCGATGGAGTTAAGTTTCAGAGAGATTTATTTAGGTTTAGGTTATGGTTTAAGTTTGATGTTATCTCAATATGTTTCATATCTGACTGCATAACATGTTGCTGAAAATACTGTGATAATATCAAACCATTAAAAGATAATATGAGCTGAATGTATTGTTACATCCAGCACTGTAAACCTGATGGATTAGGTCTTGTGTACCGTGTGTGTGTGTGTGTGTGTGTGTGTGTGTGTGTGTGTGTGTGTGTGTGTGTGTGTGTGTGTGTGTGTGTGTGTGTGTGTGTGTGTGGGGTTGTGTATCTGGTCATTTGTGTGTGGGGTCATATGTTCAATGGCCGGTTTGTGTAGCTCAGTGCAGAACTGCTAATGGCAATGGGATGATATCCACACAGGATTGAATTAGTCGGAGTCTCTGGAGATACTGGGATGAGGAGGATCCACACCAGCTGACCCACTTAATGTGCTGTGTGTGAGTGCACGTACGCACGGGCGTGCTTGTCAACGTGTATATGATGGTGATGGTGTGGTAATTCCCTTTCATACATTATCACTATCTTCACATCCTATCTCTCAGAGCTCTGTGCTGTGGGTGTATGAAGATAAAATAAGCATCAGGTGGTTGAATTACTGGTCCTTAACTTATATATCATTGTTTCAGAAATGCTGACCTATCCATTTAAGGTGGAAACATTCTTGTTTCAAATGCAATTGTGTTAATGTAGGTGCTCAGGGACGGGTTGTGGCTTTCTTTGTTTCCTGTATGAAAAACTGGCCTCTAATACACATGTATTTTTGAAACCCATGTCCCCCGTGTGTCTTAGTTACACACATGTAAACACCCAATAATCAACAAAGGAGAGCCCTATTGTCCAGTTTATCAAGGGTGTGTACATCCATGCATGTACATATGTGTGGCTTTATGCCTCGGCTCCAGAGAGGCCCAGCTACCCCAGCTGTCCACCCTTGCTCTGGCTCCTAAATCAGACGGTCCCCTCCTTCCTGGCTGTCCCAGGACACCTTGCCCCCCAGTCCAGTGCAGCCTGGGACCCAGAAGAATCCTGCAAATGATTTATTACCCACACGGAGAGAGCGCCCAGCCCCAACCTCTAGTCACCTCCCTCTCAATCCTTCTCCCCTTCATCTCTCTTCACTCCCTCAATCCTACATGCCACCCCTGTTACTTTCTCTTTGCTCTGTCTCTCTCAGAAATGAGTTCAGTCTTGGCTTTTTATTTTATTGTGGACGTTTTTATTGGAAATTTTCCTTCTCATCTCTGTCACTCGTCCCCCTTTTTTGCAGCTAGAGAACACATGGATTTCATTTTCTTAGTCATGTTTTTTTTAATCTCCTCTTAATAACCTCTGCTTTTTTATTTTTCATTGTGCTGCAGGGTGAGAATATGTGTGCCCCGTTCTATTTGTAATTCACAATCTACTAAGGCAGAGATCTCCTGTCTGTGTCTTTGTCATACAAACAGATGCCAGATCCTGTCTGATTAAGCTCCGCCACCTTTTTATTAAAAGCACAAAAAAGCCCCTTTGTTATTTTTGAGGCCTGCTGACTGTGCCGCCCGGCTGGTGTAGGCAGTGATGTGTGGGTGAGTCAGCCGTTAGGCATAAGGGGCAACTCTGCCCCGTGTTGGGAGCTCCGGCTCCGGGTGGGCAGGGAGGCATGCAGCCCCTGGAGCTCCAGTCACCTCTCTGTCTGCGGAGCCTGTATTTATAGGCAACACACACACCCAAACGCCCCCACACATGCAAACAGTTGTCTTTGCAACTGTGTAAGCCTCGTGATTTTTTTGCATGCTGCAGCCTGCTGTCCTTTCATTAGCTACTTTGACTCAACCTCTTTCCCTCTTTCTCCGTCTCTCCCCCCCTCTGGTTGATGCTTTGAGGTGAGTGGTGCGGTATATATGAGGTGCCATGACTCAGTGTCCTAAGGCCTGGAGGAATTAGTTAGGTTTGAGTACTAGTATTACTGCCACCGGCCGCTGAACTGATTTAAGACCCTGAGCACGGCTGCTGTTTATACACACACCCACACACCCATATACACACACACACACATACACACACACACACACTCAAACACACACATAGACACATACGTCGTCACTTGTCTGTCGCGAGTATAATGAATAGCTCTGTGTACTGAGTGTGGCGCTGAAGAGAGGAGGTGATGGATAATGAGTATCAGAGCAGCGTAAAGGACACACTCTCATCCCATGTACACTCGCATGAACACACACGCTAGCACTCACATGTGTGCGCAAACACACACCGCTCACAGATAACACGCTGCCACAAAAAGGCAGGCCTGCTGATATCTGATTAATTAGGCAGACCTGGGTTTAATCCTCTCAGTTGTTTCTTCTTACACACTCTTAGACACACACACACAGACACAGACACACACATCGCCAGAATTTCATGACAGCGTTCATGCCGACTGTAGTACACTGCCTGGAGAGAGAATGAAGAGAGGGAGAATAAAGGTGTACAAGATGGATGGAATGAACTGGCGGGGAAAGAGAGGAGTTGGAAGTAATTAGTAGATTTGTGAAAACCTGAGGTGTTTGTCACATTGTACGTGTGTGTTTGCACATGTGTGTGTGTGTGTGTATGTGCATGTGTGTGGCCGGTTGGAGGCTCCCCTTGTTTCTGGGAGCCCTGAGCATGCTGGGACAGCGGGGCAGTGTGTCTCTGACCTCTCCATCTGGAGCCTGCCTGGAGCTCACACAGCCTCGCTGTGCTCGGTGTGTGTGTGTGTGTGTGTGTATGCGTGTGTGTGTGTGTGTGTGTTTCTTGAAGGCAAAACCCTTCAGGCTGTGACTGTCCCTGAAACACTCACAAACAAGCTCATTTGCTTCCCCCTCCACTCTCTCTCTCCACACACAGCAACCTTACACCTCTCACGACTCCGCTCGGTAGCAGAGCAGCATTTAAGCATAATATACAGTTTGTACAGTCAGCAGAAGGCACAGAGGATTGCTCCTCTTATTTCCATCCGCCATCTTGTACTGTCTTTCTTTTCCCTCACTGGCACAGCAACACACACATACATGCACGCACACACGCGCACACACACAAACACACACACAGTGCTCTTCTCCCCTCCCCCCACTCAGTGATGCAGATTACAGGCTTTGTGGCTTGTTGTCACTGCGTGGCCAAGACTGTCGTGGCAGGTGTGTGCGGCGTTTTGTGTGCATCAGTGGTTATTGTGTGTCTGTACGCACGGGGATGCTTGCGTGTGTTAGAGTGCACGTGTTGAGGCTTGTGCTAGCGTGTGCTGGTGGGGTGGCATATGGATGCAGGGTTGGCTGGGCACTGCTATGCACACCAGGTGTGAAATGGACTGTTTAATTAAGTGCTGATGTTGTTGTAATGCATGCTGGGAGGGAGGCGGGTGGGGTGGGGTGGGTGTGTTGGCGGGGTGGAGGAGAGCACCTTCTGCCTGGCAGGGCTGGGGGCTGGCTATGGTTGGGGTTTCTGGCAGAGGCGGCAGTGGCAGACAATTGGTAGGGGCCATCTTTGTGCAGCGTTGTCCTCCCATCAAGACTCAGTCATCCAGTGGGATTCACTGCTATGTCCCGCCCCCAGCACCACCACCAATTGAATGAAATAGCCCGCTGAATAGCTGTAGTGACTTTTTTTTTTTTTTTTTTTGCTTTTTGATCAGGTCAGCGGCCGAAGTAAAAGGTGCCGTCCACACAGAGGACACTTGGCCGCAGCCTCTGACCACAGCTTGGTTTGTTGCTGCCGCTGTTGCTTGCATCTTTGTGCGTGTGTGTGTGTGTGTGTGTGTGTGTGTGTGTGTGTGTGTGTGTGTGTGTGTGTGTGTGTGTGTGTGTGTGTGTGTGTGTGCGTGCGCATGTGTGGCTCAGCTTGAGCGGTCAAGTGTGGAGGCAGTCTGGGAGAGTGGGACTGGTAATAGAGGAGGCGATAGAGAAAGGAGCTTCACATTAATCACACACAGCTTGGGACTGAGACAGCGCCTGATTTCTTTCTCTCTTCTCCTCGCTCCTTCCTTCTGTCTTTACCTCTTCTGTCCCTCACTCGCTCTCCACCCGACCCCATCACCACGACACACACATACACACACAACCCCTACACAGCAAGCAAGTGACAATCAGTACAGCTAATGAAGTGCAGGTTGAGAGCTGATGAGCCTCGTTTCGACTCTGGGGACGAGGGCTGTGCTGCTCTCCTCCTCCTCCTCCTCGTCCTCTGCCTCTGGCTCCCTACAGGGCCAGCATGTATGGCCATCTTCTCTCTGTATAGATGGGAGGGGAGGAGCATATGGCAGAAATGACACCAGCTTGGTGCCAATCACATGCCTCTTGTGTGATTTTTCTCCTATCAGATGGCACCGTGATGTGAGGGAGGGAGGGGCGGAGACAGGAATTGGAAATTGGAGCAGGAGGGTTGAAAATGGACAAGAGGAAATCTTGGATGAGGGATGGAGGCTTGATGAGGGGGAAAGAGGCTTATGGACACACATGACTTTCTCTGGTTTAAATAGGAAGAAACATACATAGATGAGATGCACACATGTAACCACTCTTGGACAATTCCCTGAGCCCTTAAGTGTTGTAAATGTGTTGATGAAAATTGTGAGTCTGACAGATCTACGTCTGGTTGGCAGGCACTGTGTTTGAAGAACAGAAGGAAAAGGATTTGGGGTGTATGAAGAGGTGGTGGGCGGGTGGTGGTTGTGTTCGAGAGGAGGAGGAGGGAGGGAAGGATAGAGGAATAATAGCTGTTTGTGTTTTTTTGTGTGTCGAGGCCTAGAAGTGTGCACAGATTCTGCAGGCTGCAAGAAGAGAATGAAGCCGTTGTGAGACGGTCCTTGTCTCCTTTATTCCCTTCTTCCCCTCACCTGCTTCTCTTCCTGCTCTCTTAATTATTTAGTCTGCCCTGCCTCTTCTCCTGTCTGCTTTGCTTCGACATGGAAAAGGAGGAGGAAGAGGAGGAGATGGGAAGGGGGGGGTCTGTTGCTTAGCAGTTCACTGTGATCACCCCCACTCCCTCCCTCCCTCCCTCCCTCTCTCCCTCCCGCCAGCCTTATTTGTTCCCCCATCCTTGCCTTACGTATGCATGTTGTGAGTGTGTGTGTATGTGTCTGTGTGTGGTGAGTGAATAGGCTGTGACACTAGAGCTGTATTAAGTGTAGCTCCATTCCCCAGGCTGAGTGGGCTGCTATTGATTGGCCTAGTCTTGCACGGGAGAGTAATGGCTCTCTGAGGTGAGGGTGGGTTAGGCCACTAATTGCCATTGTGCAGACAAGATATGCCCCCCCCTTCAATATTCCCCACCCTGTACCCGCCACCCACTCACCCATCTGCACCCCGTATATCTCTGCTTTCCTCTCCACTCCATCTCTCGCCTCACCTCGCACCTCTTTTGCACTCTGTTTTTTTTTTTTTCCCAATCACACCCCATCTCCCATCATTTTTCATTTTCATGTCTCACCTCACATGTATCATCACAATCTTATCCACACACATCTTTTTTTTTCTTCACCCACCCTCCCCTGGCTGCTCTCACAACCACTCACGCATAGATCTTCAGCTTCACCTCACTGCCATTATCGATTCTTTCCATTATTTAGTGGTATTAGTTAGAATGAGGTGTTTAAAATCGGTCAATATCCTTAACCGCACCTTCCATAAGCTGACGTTGTCTGTTAGGTTACGTTGCCACGGAAACCCGAGCACGGGTAGAAATGGTTGTTGGGTAGAAAGATCTGTGGTTTTTTGTTTTGATGGTGATAATTGGAGAGGAAGTAGACCTGAAACTGGCCTGAGGTTTCAGCTGCTGCATTTAAGCAAACTGATGCACAAAAGCGCACTACCTGCACACGCACGCATAAACACTCACGTCTCCCGTTGTCCTCGCTGCAGCGCCGAAGTGTGTGTCCTAATGATAGGGTTGTGACCCAGTTTGACTGTGTAATGCTGCGCTTACTCTGAGAGGAGGAGACACGCAGCACACTGTACTGTCAGGGGGAGAGACGGAGGAAGGGAGGAGAAGAAGAGAAGCAACACACAGGTTAACACACAGGAGAGAGCAAAGGGAAAATAAAGAAAAGAAGGAAAGACAGAAGGATGAGATAAGACAGAGAGGAGGAGGCAGTGGACACAGCTGAGAAGAACAGAGGGTGTTGGCTGTATGGGGAAGGGGGGTAGATATAAGGTTGGAAGGATGAAAATCGCAGTGATAAATGTATGTGAATGGGAGCATATCATATGAGAGCTTTGGAACGAAAGAGAGAGAAAGCGAGATGTGTGGAAAGCGAGGCATGTGACCAGACCGTGACCCTGCGCTACAGGGTTTCCCTGGAGGGCTTTGTTAATGTGGCACAGCTACAGCGCAGCAGAGAAGCTCATTGGGCCAGCTTTTCACCACCTGCTGTGTGTGTGCGTGTGTGGTGGAGGGGGGTGTGCTGTGTGTGGCTGCAAGCGCCATTGACTGTATATACATTCAGTATGCCAGTGAGTTCTTGCTGTGTGTGTGTGTGTGTGTGTGTGTGTGTGTGTGTGTGTGTGTGTGTGTGTGTGTGTGTGTGTGTGTGTGTGTGTGTGTCCTGCATGTCAAGGCTGTGTGACTCTCACAGGGCTGCTCATCCTGATCACTGTCACTTCATAATAGGGGCCTAGGGCCATCCATCTGGCCCTCTGTGTGTGTGTGTGTTATTTGTTGCCATTGTCGTACTGCAGCCCTTTTCATTCCCAAGTGAAGGAGCTACAGGATCATACAGTACTGTTTTGTTTCATTTGCTGTTTTATTAATAGAGCAAGACACAGACTGTTCGCTTGTCTCATCTTTTTCTTTCTTTCTGTCTTTCCCCAGCTGCATCTTCCATCAGCAGTGAGTCCTCTCCAGTGTCCTCCCCGGCCACCAACCACAGCTCTCCAGTCAGCACACCCAAGAGGGGTCCCCTCGGTCCAGGGCCTGTCCTGGTTCCCCCCGCCGGCCACGGCGTGCCAAACACTCCACCTGTAGTCACCATTGCTCCAACAAAGACTAGCAACGGCCTCTGGAGGAACGAGGGACGCCAGGTAGAACCACAATCAAACAACTCCTCGCTTCGACCTTGAACCTGTCTTTTCATACTTCCCTTTTTTTCCTTTCGGTTACTCTTTATGATTTTCTCTCTTTGCTTCTTCCTCTCTGTCTCTCTCTCTGTAGCTGTTTAGGCAGCGTTCAAATGTTCTCATTCTTGAGCTTGCCTGCTAGCACAAACATAACCACAGACAGGCTCTCGAGGGATTAATGGGTTTAGTAGACGGCCTGTAACCCAAAGTGCAGCCGTATGTATTTGACATATGTACATGTGACATAGCTGGCAGGTCTATGAATGTCTGCTTTCCCCCAAACCTCCCCTCACCACCACCCCCTCCTCATGGCTCCACGAGTTAAACAATGCCAGCTGCCACTGGGACGTCGAGGTGACAGCCTCAACGGCAGCTAACATCTGTGCCCCTCCAGCCCCTAACCCCCCCCTTCCCACTGAGCCCCTCGCCCTTGGACAAGCCCCTCCCAAGTCCGTAGCCTTTAGCCTCCTAACCCCTCACACCTCCAGCCTCACCCTGTACACTTAAGCAGTCAAGTGCATCCTCAGCCTCGTCACCCCGGACACCCGCTCTGTTACGTAGTGGGGGAGAGAGAAAAAAGAGGGAGGGAGAGAGAGAGAGGGAGAGCTGCTTGCTTTGATAAGGAGTGGATTATGGATTATGGCCTTGCTCTAAGCCTTCTTATCTCAGCTCAGGGCTAATAGTCGAGGCCAAGCGCACGGTTATGAACAGCACTCGGCAACATGCGGAAACTCTCCGAGACGCTTTGACGGTTCCCCGGAGACGGGGGAGGGGGGGTAGCACAGGGTGAGCGAGGAGGTCAGCCAGCCAACAGTGTGTGGTAGCATCCAGGCCATTGTCCTCTCCCCTGGCCAACCCCCCTGACCCTCACCCTCTGTAACTATAGCTTTTACAAAATTACCCTTCCACAGTTCAAGGGTCAACCAGAGCTGGGAGGGGCCGGAGGGACAGGGGAACCCTCCTGCTGATGTCATCTCTTTTTTATTTTTTTGCCATTTCTTCAGCATAACACGAAATTAATCAAGAAATAAACCCTCCACTGCCGTCCACATGCCTGTATATTGAAGCGTATCCTGTGTGTCTGTTTGCATGTGTTTGCGTGCTTTTGGGTGGTGTTTGTGCGTGCGCGAGAGGTCGAGCTCAAATTTAAAAGGTCGTGTCACTGGGTTTGTGGTGCCTCCAGTACTTTGGGGCCACCAAGCCGAAGAATGAGGAGGTTAAGGGAGGTGATGTGGACAAGGGAGAGGTTGAGATGAGGGGGTAGAGGTTGAGGGGGACAGCGGCGGGGTATGAGTCATGAGAAGCTGGCGTCACGTAGCATTTCCCCCTATTTCCGCGGTGCCGCTTCAGCGAGCACATATAGCTCTGTGGTCACAAAGAGTCAGAGGACACACACATACGTACGCGCCATCAAACTGTCCCTCTTAAACAAAGATGATGCTGTCTGGAGCTTCCGTTGCTCAGCACTGATCAGGAAGGATGCATCAGGAAAGAAGGGCCCTAATCTCCTCTTACTCTACATGTCTACTTTTATCATGCAAGTTTTATGCCGCAACTTGTCTTTGGTAAAATACCTTTGTGCCATGTCATGAGCAACTCGTGTTTTACCATGTGTTGGGAACAAGGACAAGGCGACACAAACAGCAGGAGAAGAATTTAAGACAAAGGAGAATCTGATATTCAGAGAAAATAGTTCCATACAGAGGCTGTAAAGCATCCAAGAAAAGCTTGTTTGTTGCTGTGTGTACGTGTGTGTGTCCTGCTTTCTGTGTGTTAGAAGGGTTGATTAGTGTGTCTCTGGCTGAGATATGAGTCTGTCGTTCAGGGGGGGGGGCGGGGGTGATAGGCAGCGAAGGAGGGGAGGGCTTGGTGCGTTGGCATTTTGCTTTAATGACTGCAGGAGTCTGCTCCCGCTGCTGCCTGTAATTGCTTTTTAATTGGCAATTTGGATTCATGGCTCCATCTGAGAGGCGTAAACGAGCGCTCTACAATGCGCGGGGTCTCCCACCCTCACTGGGGGTTACAGGGGCCTGGCTCATGCAGAGGAAGATGGCTGTTAATGGATGTGTCTTTGAGTCTGAGTGCTTGTATTTGCGCTCTGTGCCGTGTGTATATGTCATGCTGCTTGTGAACAGTGTGTGTTAGAGAGTAGAAGGCTGTTTTTTTTTTTTGGGCAGTGTGAAAGGTCAAAATAGGACATCTGGTTGGATGTGTAGGTGCCTGAGTAACTAAGGGGCCTCTCTAATGGAGATGGAAGGTTCTGTCTTTGTGGTGTGTGTGCTTCTCCAAGGTGTCGACCTGTTAACACCCACACCTTTTTGCATGTCTTTCTACAGGCGTGCATCCACACATGCATGCACAGGCATACGCAAACAGTGACTAAGCTCAGGCAGTGGCAGCAATATGTACACATTCTCATTTACAAACAAGCTTCTGCATTTTTTGATCATCTCTCGTGTAAGAGGGACTCACTGGTTTTCAGAGACAATATTAATTGTAAAAGCAGGAAACAGAGGCCAGTCTGTTGCACAATTGCGCAAGCAGCATCACGCTTTGTTGTTTTAGAGGCATCCTTGTTTCATCTTCGCACAACGGGATTTCTGTGAAATTTATTAGAAAGGAACGGTTGATTCAATTTTAATGGTAATCTGTGCCTGGCAATTGCACCAATTGACAGTTATTGAATCATAGCCATGATTATGAAACCATGCCCCCGTCACACACAAACTGTGTATGACGCAGGATGTTGAACACAGTTTCAACCCACATTTGATTCATTACAGCGATTGATCACCAGATAAATAGTCAGATATCAACATTTTTAACTTAATTATAACACAGTTTTTCATGATGTTTATCATTGTTGCGTTTTATATGTACATTATATTTATATATGCATCTGTTTTGGTGTACTGTCACCTATTTTTGTTCACTTTGTTGTCCTCCTTTTAGCTGTATGTCTATTTTCATCCATCTCCCCTTAAATTGTTCTTAAAACTTGAGAATGTAATATTGAAAACAGTTAAAAAAAATTCAGCAGTCAAATCCCTTTAACGTGAACAAATACTTAGCAAAATAAAGCTGATTCTAGGCTCGGGGCAATATCCAACATTTTATATCACGATATTGTCTAGCCCAAATATCGTGAGATACGATGTTATCCAACTTAAAGTAGCTTCTATTCAAAGCTGTTCCTGATGCAGCAGCTTGACGAATGGTTAAGTTGGGGCACAGACTGAGTAAAAGGTGGAACTTGGATGGTATATGAGGCTGCCACCACCTCCTCACATGTAACACGGCAAACTTACATAAATGGATACATTGACCTGTAGCATCAGTGATGTTAGTCATGCAATGATGACAGCTTTCCGTAACTCAGATGACTTGGTTAGCAAAGCTGTCATCGGTGTGATAATAGCAATTGATTATCTGACAGACAGGGTGATAGAAAGCAGAGCTTCCTGTTTTTACAAGCAGATTGCTGAAGATGCTTTTCCCACCAGCAATATGGACCTGCAGCAGTGCATCTGTATGATGCTTATGAAGACAAATTGCATGTGTGCATGTTAATAATATAAATTTGAATGAATGTGTGTCTATTTGCTTTCCACAAATATCAAGAGGGCTTTTACTAAGACTTCCAGACAGCTAGGCAGATAGAGAAAAAAAGACCTTTTGGAAAAAAGAGGAGAAGGAGCAAAGAGCAAACGGAGAGCCTGGCATCTTGCGGCAACCAAACCACTATCTGATACTGAGTTCATCTGACATATGTGAACCTCTTTTCCAGTTGGCTGCTGATTGGAGGCCTTCTTCTCCCTTTGCTCATAAAGCTTAGAGAAGATGGAAGTAGAGTGGGAGGGGGTAACGGGGACAGGATGTTTGAGTAGAGTGCCTTACTGTTAAGTGAAGCGCAACAAACAACAAGGAGCAAACAGTAGCATTAAACCACTGGAAAGTGGGGGGCGTCTAAGAAACAAGCGGGGGATGTGGGGGGTCTGAACATTAGAGGCGTTTAAGATTGGATGTTAGCGCATCGGTGTCAGCCTGGGTCAGTGGCTGCAGAGCCGGACGTGGAGGTAATGGCTCCCTAAATTGGATTTATTTTATCAGAGGCTGTAGCGAGAGAGAGGGCAGTGCTTCTGTTGGGTCTCTCTCTAATTCCAGGCAGCCAGGAGGTTAATTTAGTGGGGCAAGGACTGCCTTCTCCTCTCACTCCCCTTCTTTATGTCTTCATCGCTGTACTTCCTTACCGTTTTAGTTGTTCCCTTGCCAACTTCAACTTGAAGTCTCGTTTTGCGGGAGATAAGCTTACTGTTCCACCATACCTGTGAAAATCCTCCTCGACTGTATGTCCCCCCATAAACAATTTCCGTGTACAACTTACAAGGGTTGTAAGTTTTCTCTGTTCTGCGATAGCATTTGTAGGCAGAGGGAAACCAAAGCTTCAGAAAATGCACTCCCACTCCCACAGCAGGATGTCTTTGTAGCTCTGAAACGGTGAATGTGCCTGCTGAGTGCGTATGTGTGTTTGTTGTGGGATTGGATAAGTGAGACCAGGCTTGCTGCCAAAGGGAGGGAGGGAGGTGAAAGAGAAGAGAGAAGAGAAAGAAGGAGAAGGAGAGGCAGAGGGATGTTGCTTTTGGTCTTTGTTGTCTTCCCTGTAGATGTTAGTGTGCAAGTTATGTACACACACACACACACACACACACTTTGCCAAGATCAAAGTCATCATCTCTCTTGAAGCTCTGCTGTTGTACATCTACCATTACCACATCCTCATCGATCATAAGGACGACATCTCTTGTTTACAATTAGGGAAAAATGGGGAGGCCGTTTTACACCAATCTCTGCCTGCTGCCTCCGTTTTAACATACATTCCCCTCAGAGAAATGTTGATCCGTCTGTTTTTACGGGGAGGAGGTTTGTGTGAGAAAGTGGATAAAAGTGCCTGAGGTAGGGTGAGGGACGCTGCTGCACCATAAACAGGCCTATTCTTCCCCCCGTCTCTCCCCTCACGGGATGGACTCCATGAGCACTGACAACCGTGACGGTCACAGGTCCTCGCGAACAATGACTAAGACTCTCTCTCTGTATCTCTCTCCAGGCTGACTCGGGGCCTCGTGGGGCCAGCAGGGAACGTCTGGGTGCAGAGGGGACCCTCCCCCAGGAAAAGGGTGGCCCCTCAGTCCCTGCCCACCTCCTGGGAAACCCCTATGCCTTTGGTCTCACCCCCGGTGCTGTCATGCAGGATTCACGTTTCCAGCCCCTCAAGTGAGTCACACACTTCTCTGCCTGTTTCTGTAAATTTGTGGAGTTGTTTTCAACTTAAAAAGGAATTCTCTAGATGCTAAGTCATGGGTTTATTGAACTCTGTGAATTAAGAAGCCGCAACAAACATACAAATGAGTTTCTTGTTAAAATTGGTCATTTTGCACGCACAAAAATCAAGCTAACCATTGCTTCTCTCTGTTGTACCTCTACCCCTTCTCTTACCTTCAGCTTGCCCAGACAGATGCCTAACGCTGGTCCTGTACCAGAAGAGTACCTCCGTGGTTTCCGGCCCTACGCCACGACTGAGGATGCCCTCCGCATGCCCTCTTTGCCCTTGGGCCTGGACCCCGCCACTGCAGCTGCAGCAGCTGCCTACTACCACCCCAGCTACCTGCCCCACCCTTCCTTCACGCCATACAGGTAAACCTCTCATTTAATTTGTTTTGTTGACTTGGCACCCATTTCCTCTGAGAGCAAATTGTGCAAACCAAGTGCATATGGCTGAACTAAGTACTGGTACTGCTACGACTCAGCAGTAAACGCATTAGTGAATAGCTGACCTTGAATTCATGTTCCCAGAGGTAAAATATTTTGTTGTTTGTAGATTTATTTAACTGGAGGGGAGAGTTCGAGTGTAGGAGAGGTGACGTGAGATGTGTCTAAGACAGATGGCAGTGCAGATTAAAAAAATTGGGTTCAAGGTAAACAAAAGGCAAAGTAACAGAATAACAAAATAGGAGAACTCACAGTATCATTATGAGCAGGAAGTAGTATCACTTAAAACAATTGCATTCTTGTACTGTGCGCAACACATGAGAGCAGAGTTTATCACGTCGGATGAGTCATCAATAAAAACATTATATATTGCACCATATGACAAGCTGCTGCTAAGAAGCCTCTGTTTGAAAATATCCCAGTCAGAATGCTTTTAAGAGATTGATGTAAAAATAGATATACATCACGTTTTACTGCCAAAGGCTGCACTAATGTCATTTACAACCTGCAGAGCTGATGTAATGATGCTTTAGTGCTCGCTAAATTGCAGTGCAGCTCTTCATAAAACAAGCGCTACACTTATTTGACAGTGTTCTAAAATGTCTGTGGGTTCCTAATATATTTTGCAGTACGAGGCAAACACAACTCTGTGTCTGCATTATTAATGAAAGAGTTTAATTTTGAAGCTTCCTGAACCAAGCATATTAAGTGTGCTATATGTAGTTTCGGGGGGAAAAAATAATCAAACTCAGAAAGTTGATATATATAATGTTAATAAGGGAATAATGCAACTCAGAAATAGTTATTTGATGTATTTCCATATAAACAAGACATTCTCAAGGGTAATAAGGTCCCCAGAGCACAGAAAGGTAGCTACTTAGAGGGGTCCTGCTGACATAAACAGAGTAAAACAGTATGAAATTGTGTTGTTCTTTGAGAATAGTTTGTTTATCAGACTTGAAAACCATTAAGTGTCCTCAAAACTACATAGTGCACCCTTAATAGATCAATTGTCCTTGTCTTTACCCAAGCTACATTACACCTATGGATAAAATGGCATACATAAGAGAGCCGCAGCTGGTTTTCCCACTTAACTCTAAATCTGGATCTTGTGCATGCATGATTTTTGAGAAATTACCTGAAAAAAAATTCCCTGAGCCGTTTATAAATCTGGTATCCTGCTGTCACCACTGTGGTTTGTGAGGTACTATAGTGTTCGTGGAATAGGAAACGCCAGCAGCAGAAAATATATGAGATGTTTGTTAAAAAAAATACCGTATACAACATTGTGATCCTGTGGACTGTGTCTGTTGAGAAGGACCCGGCTTGCTTTGGGCTATCACACAGGCTGCGTGCCCCTGGTCTGTCAACGCAGCAAGATCAGAAGACTGCAGCACCCATCACACACTGCGCTGTAATGGATTTAATGAGGGGATGAGCAGTAGATGTCACACACACACACACACAACCACACACAGTTGTGCATGGACACACAGCACAGTCTCTTGCTGGCTGTGCGGTGTGGTGATGGAGGTTGGCTGACAGACACTGCTGCTTCCTTGAAAGACGGAGGGCCTTGTGATGTTTCTTCTTCGGGAGGCACACGGGTTAATGAAAGTCAACGCTGCGCTGTCACACAGGGAGACTGACTCCTTCTCTTTCTCTCTCTTTCTTTTTTCTTATTGCAATCCTTATCTCCCAGGATGGATGACCCGTTCCTCTCCGCTTTGAGGTCACCTTTCTATTCGTTGCCAGCAGGGGGAGCTTTACCCCCCATCCATCCCTCCGCTGTTCACATGCACCTACCAGGGGTCCGCTACCCTGGAGATTTCACACACCCTTCACTGTCAGCACTGCAGTCTGAAAGGTAAAGTCTCCTTAATTCACCCACAGGCAGATTCACACAGTAGATCTCAGCAGTGTGATTAAGGATTGTCCTTTCCAATTTCACTGACCCTTCCTCTACTCTTTCCCCCGTCCACTCTGCTTTTTTAGGCTCCAGCTGGAGGATGAGCTGCGGCAGAGAGAGAGGGAGCGCGAACGGGAACGCGAGCGCGAAAAGGAGCGAGAGCGGGAGGTGGAGAGGGAGAAGGAACGGGAGAGAGAACGAGAGCGAGAGAGGGAGCGGGAGAAGGAGCTGGAGAGGGAGAGGGAGAGAGAGCGCGAGCGGGAGAGGGAGCGCGAGAGAGAACGAGAGAAGGAGAGAGAAAGAGAGAAGGAGCTGGAGAGGCAGAAGGAGAGAGCGCTGAGGGAGAAGGAGCTGCAGGCGTCCAAGGCCATGGAGAGCCACTATCTGGCCGAGCTCCACGCCATGAGGGGGCAGGAGGACCGAACCAAGCCTGAGAGACTCACCCCTAATCGGGCTGGTATGTGTCCGTGCTGCCCCTGTAGCCCCCTTAAGCTACAGTCACACTGCTTGTCAACACCTCTCCATATAAACACTTCACATTAATAGAGCTGAAAGGCAATATATCTGCAGCTATTGGTGATTATCAGCTAATCATCAAGTCATTGTTTCAGGGTGTTTGCTTAAAACGCAACATTTGAACATGTGAACATTTGCGGGTTTTCAGACTCTTCACTGATAGTAAACTAAATATTTTGGGGGTTGTGACTAAACAAGCTATCAGAAAACATAACCTTCTCTCCACATGTGATTAGCATTTTTTTTCTGGCATTTTATAGACCAAATAAATAATTGCTGAAATGAGAAGATTATCAAATGAAAAGAATCTTTAGTTGGAGCCCTTTTATCCAAATCTTACGCTGACCTTCCTCCCTCTACAGATAAAACCAAAGAGCCCGTCCCTCCAGCTCCCAAACCGGTCCCTCCAGGACTCCACTCTTCAATGGTCCAATCACATCATCCCGTCCCTGGTCTAATCTCAGGCCACGGCCTCTACATGGGGCCCGGCGCTGTAGGGCCGGGGCTCTCGGCCTCAATGATGGCTCAGAGGACCAATGAGGAGGAGAGGTGGTTGGCGCGGCAACGCAAGCTGCGGCAGGAGAAGGAGGATCGTCAGTACCAGGTGTCTGAATTCCGCCAGCAGGTTCTGGAGCAGCACCTGGACTTGGGTCGGCCGGGTGACGCAGTAGATCACAGGACGGACCCGCACAGGTGAGACTCAAACCAAAGGGTGCAGAAATTTCAAACCCACTTAGATTTTTTTTTAACCACATGCCATGGTAGCATTTATTCCCACCTGACTTGGCGAATGCAGAGATGTTTTGCCCATGGCATCTGTTAAAGACCAGCAGTTCTGGGGTCTCTGTGACACCAAAATGCATGCACGCTTTCAGTGGAAAACACTATTTCTGGGGTGTTTTTTGGCTTGCTGTCTCTGCTAGCCAGATAGGGACAGTTGTGCCTGTTTTTTGAAGCCTCAGAAGCTGGCAGGCTTTAGAAGTTTGTTTTCAGGCAGGACCGGAAAAAAGATAAACCCTGTCAGAAGCATCATGTCGACTCTATTTCTGTCCATGCTTCCTTCCAGGGCCGACATGTAGGCAAATACGCAGCTATGTTTAGGTGTTGATGTAGGGTTTAAGTGAGGTTCTGATCGCTGCTTTTCATGATTAGTGGATAGGGGTTTCAAACAGGCAGCGAGTGGGACGGCTAAGATACACAAAGGCTAATTCTCGGCTAATCCTCTCAACCTTGCACAGCGTAAGCCCCCGACTTACCCTCCTTTGTTACTGTGCCTGTGTTTGTGTTGTTGTGTGTGGTTCAGAAGTGAGGTTGTGGTTAATTCTGAACCGGTAGGACAGGACAGATACACACGTCTGCTATCAGTAACCCTACGGTATAATCACAGAATCACAGCTCACAGGCTGCAGATTGCCGATAATGCACACACATTTACTCGCTCTCTCTCTCTCACACACACACACACACACACACACACAGAAAATGCAAACACAAACAGGAGGCATAGATAATTTGACTGGTCATGCAGCGCACGCTCCTGCCAGGTTTGATTTGGAAAGACGCTCGAGAAAGTGTCCATCAGCCATCTGCCTTTCTGTTTTCCCCACTGTTACCATTCCTTTTCCACCACTATGCCATTATTCCTTTTCAAGCGTCTCCTGTTTTTCCCTTTACACATATATATATACTTCTTCCCTCTCTCACGTAATTGAATACGATTCCCTTTCCAACTCTCCATTGGCCTCCTCACCCTCCCTATATAAGTCATTTTCTCCTCTGTCTGTCTGTCAGGAGAAAATTTCTCCTGGCCTCTTCTTCATAACACCACTCTCTGAACTTGCTCTCTCACTTTTCTGTGTGTGTGTGCGTGCGTGCGTGTGTGTGTGTGTGTGTGTGTGTTTGTATGCGTCCCACACTACAAGGACCTAACAGATCAAAAACCAGCCTGTATATCTGGAGGACATTGTAAGCCTTGGCCACATCCTCACTCTGCTCTGGGCTACTCTGTCTGGGCTTGATAACACTGTTTTGCTCAGATATACAAACTCACAGACATAGTGACAGGGATGAAGGGAAATGGGCAAGGAGTATACGCACTATGGTGTGTCTCTGCGTTGAATGTGTGATTTGAAAACAATCAATTTCAGAGGAGATATGCACATTGTACTGTATTTCCAACAGATAAACATGACTGCTGTTCCATTGTATCTCTACAGATCCATACCAAATCACCATGAACCAGGAAGCCGGGACCTCCACCCTCACTTAGGCGCTCCTCCGCCCCTCATCTCCCCCAAACCTCCTCAGCCACCACGTGAACACCACCCTCCACCTCCCACCACCCTGTGGAACCCTGCATCTCTCATAGAAACAGCCTCAGAGTCCAGACGTAACCACGAGCCCTCAGGGATGGGACACTTCGAGCTCAGTCGGCTGCCGCCGGGGCCCTCGAAATATGAGGACACAGCACGAAGGAGAGAAGGGGGAGCGATGGAGAAATATCCCCCGCTGAGAGGTCCACCGGGCCTGCCGGAGCCCAGCACATTCCTTGCTGATCTGGAGAAATCCACTCAGACGTTCTTTAGCCAGCAGAGGGCGTCACTGTCCCTGTCCAGCCAGTATGAATTGGAGGGAGCTGTGAAAAGCAACGCTGGACTAAAGAGCCTCCAGGGACACCCAGGGCACAATAGACATGGACAAGGGATGGGAATGGTCTCTGGGCCAGGGATGGGACAGGTAGCCACACTTGGTATGGGTCCAGAGACGATGCTGATCTATGACGAGATCCTTCAACAGCACCGAAGGCCTGTCAGCAAGCTGGACCTGGAGGAGAAGAGGAGGAGGGAGGCCAGGGAGAAAGGTACTCACCATACACTTGATAATCATGGACTGTATCTTGTTTTATGTAACAGTTAACTTTATTAGAGGATTCAAAAAAGTGGGGTGTCAGTAGTGACCTCTGTTCTTCTGCTGCAGGTTACTACTATGAGCTGGATGACTCATATGACGAGAGTGATGAGGAGGAGGTGAGAGCCCATCTCAGGAGAGTAGCAGAGCAGCCCCCACTCAAATTGGATGATTCCACAGAGGTAAAACACCTGCCAACACATAAGCTTCCTGTGCTTTCCTTGATGGAGGCACACAGCACACAAGCTCTCATGACAAAACATTGCAGTAAGATTTAAAAAAAAAAATTTTCCACCTCTCTGCTCAGAAATTGGACTTCCTGGGAGCATTCAGCCTGACCACGGTGGGCCGGCGAGATGAGCTGGTGCAGCAGAAGAGAAGGAAGAGGAGGAGGATGCTCAGGGAGCGCAGCCCCTCGCCACCTGCCTTGCACTCGAAACGCACTCCTCCTCCTCCTCCCCAACTCAGCACGCGCTTCACCCCTGAGGAGATGGACAGAGCACCCGAGCTGGAGGATAAGAAGCGCTTCCTCACCATGTTCAGACTGTCACATGTCACTATACAGCAGAGGAGAGGTAAGAAAGCTTACAGTAATGCACAGATAAAGCCCTGTATAGGGCAAGCAACACTTTCAATTTACTTAGTCATGTAAAAACACGTCTAAAACTCCCTGGTAATATATAATATAATATATTATTGTGAAGAATCACCTTTATAATATAATATAATATAATATAATATAATATAATATATTATATTATATTATATTATATTATATTATAAAGGTGATTCTTCACAATTTCTCTTCATGTGGTTCTTTGGTTTTACCTGCTTATCATGCATTTGGTTGTGTGTAACCACTGAACACATCAATCTAATAATGCACATTTACAACTGAATGCTCGAGGACCTCTTGTGGCTGCAGTGATTCACAATTTCTGAAAATCCTCTTGTATTGACTGCTCTGTTGTAGCGCTGTTACTCAACACTTGCCTTAGTTTGGAATAATGTTTCTGCTAGGTACACTCTGTACTTTTACAGGTACCAACAAAATTACGTCGGAGCCACCGTGCACCTATTAGATCAATCAGAGCCAAATTTCGATGCCTTAAGAGCAGGTTGTGTTGCGAATTCAAATGAATATTGATAAGAGTCCTTATGAAGCTTAGACTTTTGTCATTACAGCAGACAAAGGCATTTCCAGCTAGCAGCAAGGCTAAAAAAAACAGCTTGTTTCAGGCAAAAACTGACACCCATAGAAAAGTTATGTCTCATCTTGAACATGTGCATCTGCAAATCAAAGGGGCAATATGGCCAATTCTTACATACTGCCCCTTTAATGCCATACCTGATTTGTTACGATCCATTAAAGTTAGGCATGGTACTAGTTGAATAATTCCTGTTTTTTAAGACTGTAAGCCTGGCGAAGATTTACACTCTTCTAGTTTAATTACAACATTAGTTAGTGGAAGAGTTAACTGTGTGTAACAATGCCTCTTAGCTATTCTTAATTAAATAAACCATGGCTCCCTTAATGCTTAAATTAAGAATTGGTGTGCCCAGGAAGCTAACTCCGTTGTCTTTAAAGCAGTATATCAGAATTAAGTGAAGAAAATGTTTTTTACTGACATTGTTAAATCGTTGAGCATTATCACTGTGCTTCAGCCAACTACTTAGAAACCACTGCATCACGGAGCTGACCCAGTGCCCTTTACATGGCACACAAACATCCCCATCCATTAGTCATATCATGTCTCCTCTCTTTGACATCTAAAGAAGAAGAATGATTGCATGCTCATTTAGCTTTTAGAAAGTAGTAGCCATTCCCAGTCGGCTCCGCGGCTTGCTGACGCTTCACTTCAGCTGAGCCCTGCCTGCTTTGCATGCGCTGCCTTCTCATTAACATGTCGGCTCGAGCCTTGAAGGAAATCATAAAGGGGTCAAACAATGAACATGTCAACCTCAGACCCCTATATTATAGGCGGCATATATTAAACTGTGTATGCATAATGTAATGCTTTACATTGGCCTAGATAGAAAGGTGGACTTGTCAAGGTTCTGTTTGTAGACGCATTCACACACAGACACGCACTGACGAGGAATTGGGAGTGGCAGCAGTGGGTTTACGGTGATCCTCGCCTAATCCTCTTGATTTACTGTTTGCTGCCTGTAGATGGCAGCGCACAGCCTCCCACGCTGTCAGGCCACACTACACACACACACATTAAGAGGAAAAAGTTGCTTATGAAATTGTGAATAAGACACACACACAGATAGGAATAATGCTACAAAGATATAAAGACTTAGACATTATGTCTTTTTCTCTCTCTCTCTTAGACAATGAAAGAGTAGTGGAGCTGCTTCAGGCCATTAAAGAAAAGAGCGTAACATTGGACACCATCAGACATGCCCCTCATCCGCTGTGTAAGAGCCCTCAGGCACCGATCTCTGGTGAGACACATGCTAATGTACATAAATATGCACACTTTCCTATAGGTATTTATTCATTTGCATACAGGGTTCATAGAAAGTCTGAAAAATGCTTCATTTCGACTGTTACTTGTGTGTTTTCAAGGTTAGAAATGAATTTCGATATAATCCTTGAAAACTGCTTGATTTTCAACATTAACCATTTTTTAAATGAAACAATCCCGTTATCATATTGCTGTGCCATGGCTTTGAAATTAGTAGGAATTAAAGATAATCAGGATCAAAACATCAAAGTTTTATATGAACAGCCGGTAAAATACGCAAAGTGATAATATACACTGATTGCTTTGGCTGTCAAGGAATTCTGTAAACTTTATAACAATTTAGATGTGACGATAAAGGCTTTGAGAGTCTGTAAAATGTTGGTGTAGGTCCACTGAAAGTGCTTGAACAGTGCTTGAATTTATAAAGAGCTGTACCAACCCTGCTGCAATGCACCTGGATGGTAGATGCATCTAAAGTAACTACAGTTACTAATTGGAGTGTTCCATCTGTAGTAACGTGGATCTTGACCTCATCACGACTAACACATGTTCAAATGATTGCAGATTCTGCATTTGCCCAGCCTCCCTCTGAATCAGAAGACCACCACAGCGTCAGACCACATAGCCCCTCCTCACATTGCCCAGCGTCCCCCAATGGCCATCCGAAACCCCTCGGGGACACATTAAGACCAAAGGAACCCCCTTCTCCAGCTGTCTACCCTGACAAGGCCCGGGGGCCCAGTGAGGGACCGATCTCCAAGAAGAGCTCCAGCCTGCTGAACAGCTTGCGGCCCCCACTCCCCCTGCAGGCTAAAGAGGGCCTGCACAGCGTCAACGGACGCACCAAACCCTGGGACAGCTTCACGCCAGAGGAATTTGCCCAGCAGTTCCATGAATCGGTGCTTCAGTCCACTCAGAAGGCTCTGCAGAAACACAAAGGTAAGCCACACAAGTCACAGTGATAGTGATCTGTGATGCTGACAAACGGGCAGCAGGACAGCATAGTGACCAGAGAGACCATCTTTCAGTAATAAGACAAACAAACAACAGGGCAGCCAAGACCGTTGTTTTTCCTAACTTAATTAATTAAGCCTTTAAGCATGAAGTCTTTGCAAAAAAGCTCTTATAAGCCAAACAAATTAAATAAATCAACCCTCCCTTCTCTCCCATCTTGTCCTTAAGGTGGAGCCACAGGGATATCGGAGTCGTCGCACCTCCAGGAGTCGTCTGTTCACTACAACATTCCAGAGCTTCAGAGCGCCCCCGGCCGGCCGCCACAGCCGCATTCACATCCACATCCTCATCCGCATCAGCTTCCACATCCACTCCCACTTCCGCAATCTCATTCAAATGCACATCCATTTCCCCATCTACTCACACACCCTCACTCTCAGCCCAACGGGCAGCACTTCTCTGCACCCCCACACCGGGAGGCCTCAGGGGCGAGGGAGGACCTGTCGGGTCAAGATGACTCTGAGGAGGAAGAGGATGAGGAGGAAGAGGAGGCTCCTGCTTCCAAGTGGCAGGGGATTGAATCTATATTTGAAGCTTATCAGGAATATGTTGAAGGTAAGCAGCCGCACAGATGTTCAGTGATGATACTGCTGCTGCTGAAAAACCCATAATTCATAATTTAGTGTTACTTTTATTCCCGGAAAAAATGGTGTTTTGAGAAAAAAAGATTTATGAGATTTGTATCTTTAAAGCAGTGTACAATTGAATATTGTTTCCTGGTTGAAGTCAATACAAATAGACTTGATTTTTAGCAGTTGTTGTAGCGTTCTTTCGTCACTAGAGGGTGGTATTCATCCTTCCTGTACCTGGTTCATATGTAAAATACATGTGTGATCAAGATTTCTACCAGCAATTCACTCAGCAATAGCCATCTGATCAATCTGAGAAACAAGGACAAACATTTATTTTCTGTACTAATTGCTTGGGATAAGTTAGCGTTAGATTGGATCTGCTGTTAGATAGCATGCACGGCTATTTTTTTTTCTCTAATCCCCAACACTTATTTTTTCCTCTTCCCGACTTTGTCCACCAGAGCAAAGTTTGGAGCGACAAGTGTTGCAGAGCCAGTGTCGAAGACTAGAAGCTCAGAACTACAACCTCAGTCTGACTGCTGAGCAGCTGTCTCATACCATGGGGGTAAGATGCACGCACACACACACACACACACACACACTGCTGCTGTTATTGTGTCTTCTAACACTCTTCGTGTCATGTCTAAGCCTTACATAGTACATTTCCTTTCCATCTCCACACACACTTCTTTAATGGTCCTTCTTAATGTACACAGGGCAGGTGAAATGGCTTTAAAACCAGAATATATGAACTGAAGTCAAGTGATACAAGTGATCCTCCTTGTTAAGATTTTGTGTTAACTTCATATTTCATGTCTCCCCATGTTGTGTAGGAGCTGATGTCCCAGAGACAGAAGCTGGCGGTAGAAAGGGAGAAGCTACAAGCAGAGCTGGAGCACTTCAGGAAGTGTTTGACGCTGCCACAGACACACTGGCCGAGAGGCGGCCATTACAAGGGCTACCCCCCCAGGTGACCCCAACACGCCGACCTGATGTTCCCCAGGCCGCCTCCCCTTTCAGACTGACGCCCAGAGTTTATTTTTCATGGCTTGGTCCACATGGCTCCATGGAGGAGAACATGGCTGGCTAGATAAAAAGAATGAATGAATGAATGAATGAATGGTTGGAGTGAATGGATAGATGGGTGATACAGGACCATACAGTGAAGGAAAGGCAGTCTTTGGATTGCGGCTAGCCAGGGACTGTGCCACGAGCCACTAACGCGTGCCAATGTAGCCAACCCCACGAGATCAGCAAGAGTATGGGGCAGGAGAACCTGAAGATGAACACAAACACACACAAATACACACACATGCACCTGCTTTTTCACACAGTCTTCAGCCCCTGCTGCTCTATTGTTCAGTCCCTGCATCCCTCGACGCCACAGCTACACAGACAATCCTGCCAATGAGGGAGCAGCTGCCCCGGGAGGGGTGTCGTCAAAGAGACTTGAACGCTCCAAAGGCTTCTGGCCAGTCGGGACTGATTTTTATCACAGTGGCCATGAGCTTTTGAACTGGAAATGCACTTAAGAATAAAAGCTGAAGAACTACCTGGTGGTACTGTGTTACAACAAAGAACTGTTGAAATTAGGGAAGAACTTAGAAAAATGCACATTTTTGGAAAGAATTAAGGAAATGTTTTATTTCGAAATAGAAAATTTGAGAATAAGAATTTTAAAAGGTGCTTCAGCCTTGTATTGTATATAATATGAAGACTTAAAAGAATTTTGTATGTTTTTATTACTTTAATCATTGTTCTTTTAAAAGAAAAAGCCTGCCATTTTTATATGTTTATGCTTTTTTGGGGGTTGGAAAAGAAAGCCTTGCTTTTAGTGTTTGTACTGCTGCTGGCCAGAACAGCTCATTTTGAGACATTTAACAGAGTGAGAGAGAACAGGATACACTCCCCCTCTTACTCTCTCTCGCCTGGCACTGCGCAACTGAGACCCAGCCACGGCCACCTCATGTGGCGTCTGAGAGGCTTACTTAGAGGTCCCGAGACATGGCTCATCCCCGTTCCTTCACAGCAACATGCGTCTCTCTGTTTTAATGCCCCTTTCAACAACTCCTCTGGTCAGCTTCACCGCTGCTGGCATGACAGATAGCTTGAGATATTCTCATTCAGAAACCAGTTGAGATCGATAATACAATGTTTTTTATTGTTTTGTTTTTTTTTTACTTTGGTCACTTGACATACTTGATTATTTTGTAAAGACATGAAGAGTCTCTTAAGCCGCCAGCTGATTAAACTGGTTCTTGATGCTTTATCCTACCGTTGGACCTTCCACTTCTCTTTGTATGACATTAGATAACATTGAACTCAAACAATACGACGGTATGCGTAATGTTAGATCAAGCCTTACAAGATCAAGCTCTTATCAGCAGCCGTGAGAGGACACAGTGCCAAAATGAAAAACAGTAGCATTTTGGATTCTTCATTTTAAATTGAGTTGCAATTAGGTCAAAGCCAAAAACATTCAAACCAGAATGGCCATCTTCCACCGCTGAACACCTTTGACCCCACTCGTCTCCATTCTGCATTTTTAGGACCCAAAGTTGCCAACATGTTATTAATAAACCACACAAAGCGTAGATTCAAACAAGGCATTTCCTGGTACATAATATATCAGAAAGGTTTGATTTACCTGGCCTCATACCTGTTTACAACCTCTGCCTGCCCGTCAGCCTCCTTGTCAGCTCTGCCCTGAGATTCAGCCACAGGTTTAACACTGACTTCCCTTCCTGCAACTCATGTTGCCTCATGTAGCCCATTAATGAGGCGTAAAAGTCATCAGAAATTGGTGATGGGATTGTTGGTGTCAAAGTGGGGCATTTCAGTATTTTTCCAAACACGTAATTAACTTTGAAAATGTGCAGAAAGTTAATTAACTAAAGAAGACCGAAGCACAACTCCCCCCTGCATACAGTATATCAATTACAAGTGCCTCAAGAATTTGGGAGCATGTGAATGAGTCGCAGTCCACATGAAGGACGTTCTACACACAACATCAGTGATCAGGGACTTTACATTCAAGTGTCTACTGTACGTCTCACACCTTCCAGTTATGTGCATGTCAAGAACCAACACTGAATTCCTTTATCTAAACGCATCTCTGAGAATCTGTTCAATCATGAGGCCCAAGCCAGTTCAGAGGACCAGGTGGCTCCAGAGTGTAGTCTGTCATTTTTACAGAGCAGAGAGACAAGAGCGCAGCCTATTGGTTAATGAGGGAGTACGCATGCTGAGGTATAAGCTGCCAATGACCCTGGGGAGGAAGGTGTAGTACAGTGAGCACCCTTACCCAGCCTCCCTGTGTCTCCAGCCCACGCACACCCCATGCAATAGCCCCATTACTCAGTGGAGGATGTCTAGATGCTGTGAAATCCTGTTTTTAAAAATGTACTTGTTTGAATTCATTGTAATGTAATATATTCTTTGTTGAATGTAGTAATTAGGTATTTATGAATATATGGCTGTGATTTCAGACAAAAAAGAAAATAAAATATTTCAAAAATGTTAAATGTCAACCTTTGTCTTTGTTTGTGGGTGCTGGTTGGTAGGTTCGGCAACTTTACGCGAGCGTGGAACACTAAAAGCATACATGTAATTTTAAAAAAGGAGTGATAGTTCTGGACCCTTCCTGGCAAAGATTCTTCATTACTTATTATATTTAAGTACTAACCTCAACCAATATTATTTTGTCAATAGTTTTGGATTAAAACTGTAATGAATCTTGGTCAGACTGTTGGTTTCCTTCCACCCCACAAGATATTCACTCTTTTTTTAGTCTAGTTTTAAAAGTCACTTCCCTAAGCACCGACCTCAAAAGTGGAGTTAGTCCTGGGATGCTGTGCTGCTGCTTCTACTGCTCTTAAATATTTAAGATGGGTCAAATACAAGGCAAATGCCCGACAAGGACTGAAGAAGGAATCCATTGTTCGTTGTTATTAATACAGCAGCAAACAGTCCAGCAAACATGCAAAACACCTCATCTAGAACACTGAAATATGCCGGATATGAGGACGTACGAAAAGAGTACACTCATCTACCCTCAATATATTAACAAATACATTTATTTTGTCACTTCTTGTCATATACAAAAATGGTAGCAGTTTTAAACTACACTGAGCATCCTAAATTAAATTAAATATCCACATATTTCAACTAGCAAATACATATACAGCCTATGTGCTTTTAATTTGTATGTATTAACACATGCCTCCCTCAAAATTAATACAACCGCTTAAAAAAAGGCTTGAATCAATGAGATTTATGTAAATGGCTGATTGAATTTCTGAAAAAAAAAACAGTCCTTTGGGTAATGAAGGGCCTGCTGAGTGAGTCCACACCTCAGTCCAAGGCTTTAACCTCAGTCTTCCCACAGATCCAGACCCATTCAGCAGGTCTGGATCTTGATCTTGTGGATCAATAGTCCTTGAACTGTCCCTTACTCGAACCAGGCTGCAGATTGGAGCGTAGCTTGTACATGCAGTTGAGAGAGTCAAGAAGGAAGGATCGTATGGTGTTGATCTCCATCAGAGTCAGGTTGTCCAGCTACAGGGGGAATGAAGCAGAGAGAGACAAGAGATATGGTCAGTTTTAAACAGGTGAAAACAAGACTTTTTCCCTAATGATTGCTCTGGAAGTGTGCTCACATCTGCTGGATCTTAATATGACAGGAAAGCAGGAAACAGCACGGTCACAAGATAACTAAATGAATAATCCGCATTATATTGCAAGACACTGTAACCATAGCTGAGTCAATCCTGTTAATTAAGAAACAATCAAGGGGCTCCGAGGTTCGACTTTAATAAATGTTCAGAGTTCTTCATCACTTGAAGTTGCTCATTAGAGCACAGAAATAATTCCAAGGTGCTGACATGTTTCTTGAACTCCAACACAACCTCAACTAGCCATTTAAATAAATGGAGAATAAATTACTCGACTAATTATTTTCAGCTCTACTCTACCCAAGGACTCTTCATTTACTATCACAGATGACAAAGAAACACAGCAAATCCTCACATTTAAGAAGCAACAAGCATATGTTTGACATTTTAATTGATGATCAGAATGGTTGGTGATTAATTTTCTTGCCATCCACTAATTAAATTGACAGCTCTAACATTTTGTGGACACTAAATGCACAGTGTGTTATTCTTCGTCATCAGTTGTACCTTGGCATGAGCCTCCATCTGACTGATGAAGCTGTCTGCGGAGAGGCGGAGTTTGGCCACACGTGTGTCCCAGATGTCTTTGACCAGCGTGCGGATCTCATCTGCCTTAGGGATGTTGTCAGAGGCACTACAGAGACACACAAACCATAATGTACACTACAGTGCCACAAACACAGACAATAATGGGGGCATTTTTACAAACAGTTTAATTACTATACAACACTATGAGCACACAAAAGCTTCATTTCTGCATGGGGATTCCTTAAGTAGAAATATCTCACTAGTTCAGTAGCAGCTTGGTCAGCTCCATATAGTAAGGACTGGGAGCAGGCGTAAAGGCGTCCTCCTTCCTCTCAAGGTCTCGCATCTCCTCCAGTTTCTCTGCACAGGATCAACAAAAGGTAAATCAAAACAGTAATTTAATGAGCCACCATCACCAGATGAAAGAAATCAGCATGAACGTCAACATTTCTCAGATGCGTCATCATTGTGGTTCAAATTCTATTATTTTCATCATCTTGTGCCAACGATGTTCAGGTTTTCTCTTTTTGCGAAATCTGAAATGTTTAATGCATAACTCTGGCCATATTCTAAACTTTTCTTGAGCACTGAATTGATCCTACAAACAAGTACATCCTGTGCAGCTGAAGCCTGGTATGTCTTACTCCGTAAACCTGCATTGTTGTCAAAACATTATTAAAAACACACCGATGAGCCACAGCGTTGCACTGAGTGACATGTCCCTGCATTATTATGCACCCAGTATATTGAAAGCTGGCTACACACACTGGTTTTGACCTTGAGCTAATGTCTGCACCAATAAAAGGAGTACAGTGAGTCCAGTTAATCAGCCAAGAATCGAGGAGATGCTGTCAACTTCGCTGGCCAACTCTCAGAGAGGAGTGTGCAGCCGAGTCATGTTTGTGCCGTTTGCCACATTCAGGGAGTGCTACTATGTGAACACAATTCATTTGTAGGTTACACCACACGTAAAATGCAAGGCTGATGACTTTAAATTATGTTTTAGCGCGTTTATGTACTGGGATGGGCCACAGCTCTACTTCTGATTCTGGATGATGCACTAGTCTTTAATCCCATCTTTATTACAAATCAAACGTTTAATGCAAACATGGCAAAATAGTCCCCAGTGACACTATTTTTTCCACTTTTATAATCTTGCTTTTGGATGTGAAAGGTGTGAAGAGGTATTTTTTCCCACTTTTATAATCTTGCTTTTGGATGTGAAAGGTGTGAAGAAGTAGGTTTAAGGTTTTACCTCTTAAAGTGAAAAAAGCACATGTTGTGTGATACGCATTACTCAAACAAACAGAATCTTTTTGCACATTTAGTGGAGATCTAAAAGTTTCCAAGGATACCAGATATATCTGGCTGAATTTTGGTTTAATATGTTGAAATGATGCACAAGACCTACAAACGAATTTTAGTTTTGCAGCAATCATCAAACCATAAAAGTAGTCAGCTATCTCGACAGCTTGATAACACATCAAAGACCTGTATGCTCTGTATACCTTACCTACATCCATCCAGGCAGGAGGCATAATCCTGCATTTCTGTCTCTGCTTCAGATTAAGGGCCAACCACACGGGAACATCAACTGGCAGTCCAGGGTTGAAGGGACCCAGATCGCCCTGAGGAGAGACAGATGTTATCCCCAAAAACACTGCAGTTAGAGTCACCTGGCTCCCATCTGACACCCATATGGCATATGAACATGAGCGATGTGCAGATTACAGCTGGTGATTTGGGTTAATGTTTTTACATTTTACACTAACGCTGCTGGCCCATACAGAATATATTAAAACTAGAATATGACCACATTGATATTTCACCATCAGACTAAGGTTTGGCACATGCTAATGTTAAAGGTGCACTGTGTAGTTTTGGGGAAGACATTTTAATAAGAAGAGAAAGATCTTAATCGAATGATTTTTTATGCCTAAACTAAATAAACAAACCCTCTTTGTTTTCATGACTGAATAATCTGAATAAACCCAATTTTCATACTGTTTTACTTCTTTACATTTGGCGGACCCTGCCACCTTTCTAGCTCCAAACAGTGTTCTGTGGACCTTATTTACCTCTGAGAACAGCTTGTTTATTCAGTAATGGAAGAAATAAATATGAGTTTCTATTATACCCTCATTAATATTATAAATATTAAAATTCTGCGTTTGAATTTCTTCTCCAAAACTACACAGAGCACCTTTAACTACCGAGCTAATGTGGCTAACGTTATGCGAGTTGTCAGTCTTTTGTAAGAAGTTAACCGTGTCAAACAAAAACGTCCTGACAAATACAGCTGACTGCACTTACTTACCCCGATCAGATAGACCTTGTCCAGACTGAAGTTTGGGATAATCTTCACCACTTCTTTCTCAGCGAGGAACTCTACCTCCGCGGGGTCCATAACTGTTTTAAAATTGTTTTGTATCTAAAAAACTTTACCCTCACATCTACGCTGATGATGTTTCCCGCGCTGGAGGCTGCACGAACCCGCACGAAGAACTACGCAGGATGAGACAGCATCGTCATCGACAAGCGACGTAGTGTCGGTGTCGGTGAGTACTTCGTTCCGTTGTGTTCACTTTAACATCGTTGGTGTGTTTGTGTGTATGTTCATATCCAGCACTCAATGTGTCAGACTCTTTAGAGAAACTGTAGCTTGAAGATCGTTTGCTGGCTCGTCAGGGACCGCGTGTTTATGACGACACTGTCCGATCCTGAAGTTTCTTTTCGCTGTATCTGTCCCGGAAGGAAGAAGGGGGTCATGTGACAGCAACAGTTGCCAGTAAGTGCCGCTAGGTGGCAATATCCACCAAGTGATAAAATGGAGGCCATTGATCTTCCAAACATGAATGTGACTTTCAAAAGTTTAAAATTCCAGTCCGGCCTTTCTCTTATTGTGACATCTGTTTTAATATAGTTTGTGGTATTTCTTATTCATACAACTTTTCCTTTTGACAAAGTCAGTTTGCGGAAGCCATGATTGGTAGAGTAGTTAAAATAACCACAAACTAGAAAAAAAAAAAAAAGTGCAACATTCACATTTTTACTTTATTTGCTTTGTTAAAGTAACACTAGCATTGTTACCAAAATATATTTATAATTTTATATAGTATCAATGATGTGTTAATGTGTTAGTAGCATTTTTTTGTATAAACTGATCATATGTTTTCTATCTGAAGTCTTTATATTCCATGTAACTACTAGCTTTAGCTGTCAAATGTAGCTATGCAGTGGAGTAAATACAACATTTACCCCTAAAACAGTACAGTAAAAGTATAAAGTGTTATATAATATATATAATTATATAGATACTGATACAACATACTGTATCATTTGGTTAAAGATGTCTATAATGACTGGTGATAAATTTCATTCTGCTTAAAATTTTAGATACACAATATTTGTGTGTGCAAATTAAGTTCTCATTTATACATGTGTATATATATATATACATATATATATATATATATATATATATATATATATATATATATATAAATCACAAATTGAGTATCTGCTGATTGTAAAAACAAGATATTTCATGACATATTATTGGGCATGTGTCACTACTTTGTTTTATAGAACAAATTTAATTGGGGAAAATAATCTGTTGATTAACTGATAATGAAAATATTCATCAGATGGTGCCCTGATTGCATAGAAACAAATGATACTCTTATGAAGACTCTACTAATAATGACATTTCTGTAAGTGGTTAGTAGCAGTAAACATAGCCAGTGGCTGAAAAATGAGTCCAACACGTCATTCCAGTTCTGTGGTCATGAGTTGATAATATAACAGTTTACTATAGGAGCTGATAAAAGCCTGATCCAGGGCAGGTATAAACCCTAATGCACATGATTGTACTGTAGGTGCCGAGGATTCTCCACTGGGAGATAAAACAAAGTGGGGCAAATCGGAAAGAAACGTGACAATTTTCAGGGCAAAGTCTGTAAGTGATATGAGGTGGTGGTGCATACGTGTGTGATAAACTGAGGACACACAAAGGAGGCCAGTAAAGAGGAATCATGTAGTGAGGACAGATCGGCATAGTTTCCTTGTTATTCAACGCCATACACTGTGATTCATCACTTCTTTGTAAGAGCAGGAAATTACATCTTGAACAGTTACTTAGGGTAGGAAGTGTCAAAATCTGACTACATGTTACTTTTATTAGAGATTATGTTTAAGGTATGTGCAACTGCTGTGACTTTGCTGCAGTAATGATGTTCCCACTTGGATTAATTAAGTATTGTATCTATTGTCATTCTTCGTCTGTATTTCTACCACGTTAGTTACCTGCATGTTTTATGATAGATTCTGTCGTGCACTTTAGCATTAAAAATATATATCAAATATTTTTCTCCATTCTACCTGCCCTGAGTGGATAGTAGCACAATGACCCTGACACGTGTTACCATCAGTACAACCCTCGACAGGCTATTTTAAGCCATACCAAACTAAACCAAAAAAGCTGCAGCCCTGAATCTGTAAGAGATCATTTCAAATTAAATCAACGTTTTCTAAACTCTAGAGGTAGTGTTGTGAGATATTGAATGACGAATCTGACAGAGATTTGGATAATTTCAAAAGTCGGTTTCATTGTACATTCAGTTAATAAAATGTCTGTAAAAAAATGTTCTGTCCACACAAAGAACTAATTACTTATTATGATTCATTCTAATCTCAAATACAAAAGGTAGCTTTGTATCCTCACATTAAATATTACAATTTTTTAACATTACTTATTAAATAGTAGGATTTAGAGTGGTCAAATAAATATTATTACCTAAAACAGATATCCAACACAAAACAAAATTCACACTCTTGTGATCTGATTCAGTGTACTGTTTTTCTGAACAATGAAAAGCCAATACGCCAAACATGTATATTGAAAGACATTCTGAAGCGCACCAGTGACAATAACAGCTCACATGCATCATAGAAATGTTTGCGTACGCATTCATTATTTAAAAGTCGAAGCTCTTGAGTCAATCATTCTGTTGTTATTGCAGGTGCATCTACAGAACGACTGGTGTTGGCGTGACATACAGGCTGATGAGACAGAACCTTTAATTCATGTCTCTCTCGCTCACTTTCATTTATACGTTCTTTTTTGTATTTTTTAAATGAAACTGCCCAGGGACAACTTTAGACTATAGTTCTGCGTGTGAACTTTGTTTTCGTGCTTAAAACAAACTAGAAATTTAATAAAGAACATATATTTATATCATATCTCAGTAGTACAATCATACCTAAAATTTGTAATACTTTAGGACTTGATCTCTGTATGGCTTCTGGCCGTAAAATTTAAGATGAAAAAAAAAAAATCAAATATTCTATAATTTAACTTAATCCACACAACTATGAATAAACACAAACCGTTGCAGAAAAAAAAACACATTTAAGTTGCATTCAAAAACATAACTTCCATCATCACCTCAGCATCACCTTGTAAAGGTGGGCACATGCCAATAGTGCACATATGGTGCTTGCCCTTGACAGATTTGGGCCCAACTGGTCAGTGCTCCGAAAGACCCCGTCAGCATGAGGGCCTTTTTGATGGAACAAAGACTAGGCATTCAGCATTACTGTACTCCAGTGCTACACGATAAGTAGCATGCATGCTGAAAAGGCAGCAATAATTGTGTGTGCGTGTCCAGGGTTACTCCTGACTGAGGGCCTTAGCACAGATCCAGGACGGACTTGTTGATCACAGGGTTGGTCCAGTCGTTCCTTAGATCATCCAAGTGATTGTCAAAGTCAATCAAGTTCTCGTAGGACCTGCCCTCCAGCAGAGCAGATGTGATCTTCTGTGCTTCGCTCCAGTCCTCAAAACAGTCACTGAAAGACAAACAATAACATTACCTTGAGAATTTGACAAAAACATGGGGACCTTGTACACCAAAGGCCGTAGTTAAGGTGCAAACACAGTCCATACATGTCTTGCAGTGAAAAAGCCCTTAACAGAGCCACTTACGAGGTTACGTCTCTGCTTTTCCACTTGTTTTCATGGTGATCATAGATGACCACAATGGGCTCAAAACAGCTCATTGTTAATCTACCGCTGTCCACCTAAAAGGAGAAAAACAGAAATGTTTATGTATTTTATTCTTATTTGTTGCTCTCTATTTTTGCTGTCCTCTTTGCTGCTGTAATATTGCAAATGTCCCCGATGTGGGACTAATAAAGGATTATCTCATCTTTTAACTTGACGGACAAAAACATGTAAAATAAGACAGTGCAGTCCATTAACACCAGCCTAAAGGATTTACTGATACCATAACAATTGCTGCTTCACTGAAGTTTTCAGAAATCCTTGCAGCCACTTTTTCCGCAACTTGGTTGGGTCTGCAAGAGAGAGGACCAGAAAATGTAATGAAGTAGAGCCCAGAGGAGTTTGGGGCATGGTTTATAAGTGATGGTTTTCTTGAAACAGCAGGGTGTCTGTGTCCATTTGGTTGTCAGTACCTTGAATCCTTTGTGCGTTCATTGGCTTGATAATATCCAGCGATGATATAATTATTTTCTTTACACCAAGTATCGATCTGAGACGGGAACAGGAGTCGTGATAGGAGGGAAGGACAGCAGAGGTCAGAATTAATTAGTTTTCAACCAGAAGAGAGGAAACACAGACACGGGACTATGATTTGTTTCCAGTTTTGGAACTCATAGCATGTAATATAAAACTGCCCTGCAATAAACCCCGAGTTTATAAAGGTTATAATGTTGAAACTGCTTTAGAGAGCTGTTGATTCAACTGTGTGTACATGCCATTTAAGTGTGTTAGTCTTTATAGGGAGGTGGGTCTAATATTTATTACACCCTCTATATAAAAAGGGGGCACACAATATTAAAAACACCTGTTAGTGCAACGCAGCAGAGTGAATTTCAATCAACCTTTAAACAATTTCAACAAAACACTGAAGTTGTGTCTTGTGTATTAGATAACATTAGCTTAAGCTATGTGTACCCAATAAACTGAGGGGATACTTACCAGTGTTAGAGCTACTTCTAGCATTGGTGCCAGGGCAAGAGTACCGTGAAACAACGGCACACAGTCCACACACAGGACTGGTTCACTGTGACTGTCTTTCTTTTTCTCCTTCGTCTTCTCTGCCACCAGCAGCCCATTCACGGCGCAGTGGGGATACTTGGCAGCATGTAAAAGCATTTTACAGTAAGCCTGACTCGTCAGCTGAATAGGCATCTTTGCAGGAAAATCGGCAAAAAGACAGAGTAGTTGAGTGGCTACACGATGGGGAGGAACTGCCGCCTGCTACCGTTAGCTAGCGTTGCATATAAAAGCACGGACAAAAAGTAGATATCTACCTCGGCAGTCACCTTAGTGCCAGAATATGTGGTCGACGCCGTGCCTTCAAGCGCGTACATGTAAGCTTTACAATTAGCAAAAACCACGACGGTATTTTTAATGCTCGATGAATTACTCAGTGTCATGAAATCTAGCACTAAGAGCTAATCTTACTTCCACCTTCCACTCGTTAGCACCGGTGGTGCCGTAAACAGGACTGGGAATGTCGCAAAGCTGGCCTAATTTCACCTCCTTGTGCTTGCGACGTACGTATTTCCGTTCGCAGGCGTACTTCCTTTCAGACCATCGGCGGACGGGAGCGAGGAAAAAGTAAGTAGGTTGTCTTCTTTTATCACCGGCATCTTTTTTAACCATGTAGAAATTCATCACACTTTACCACTCACTCACACTGTGACTTCATACATATTCAAAGTGTGGGTAATGGCCCAAGATGAATTGGTAATTTTAACCGAAATAAGCAATTGTGTATAAGTGACTTTGTCAGAGCGGGTCGGTGCTAGGACGTGCCAACGTTCCGGCTAGCCGTCATTAGCTTCTAGCATCAGGTTCGTGCTGGTAGTTGTGTTGCGAAGACGCTAAATGTCACGGCGGTCTACCGCGGGTTTATATAAATATAGTCTCATTCAATGGGCAAGTATTGAATTGGACAGTATCGTCTTAAATAATTTGGTATTTCTGTGATTATCTTTTCCCGGCTGCTATGACCTTGTGTTTGTAGCTAAAGCTAACGTTAGCTTAACCAGAAGATGTAACCGATGCTAAGCTTTGGTTTTGACACATTTTCTCGCCAACAATAACAGCAAGTCAGCGTGCCTGTGAATTGAAAGTCTGTTTTTTTTGTACAAACTGCGCAACCACGTTTGAAGTAATAATAATATTATTAAGCATTTATAACGACAGTCAAATGCCTAAAATCGTATTGTTTCATAGACCTGCGACCACTTAGCTGTCCGTGAAGCATCCTGCTACGTGCAGCTTTTACACAAGTTCCTAATTTATTCTTATTTGTCTGTGCTAAAGAGAGGGTAATTCGTCATAGTAACATTATAAAACGTCTGTTAAAGTATCAGAAGGATTGTAAGGGGGAGTGTAAACATACTGATGTGTTTATATGTATATAAATATCCTTTGCTAATGTTTCTCAAATTACGTTTCCCACAGAATGCTGGCCACCAGAGCCCTTCGCCTTCTTGGCAAGCGTGCCATTTCCACATCTGTGTGTGTACGTGGAGGACATGGTGAGTGAGTCCTGACATGACCTGAGTATTATCTATATCTGGCAGAGGAGATAGCAATACAGTAGACTGAGTTTTGTGCCTGAAACAATCATCATTTTTACCTTTTGAGACTTATACATTGAGGATCGAATTGGATCTCAACGCAACAGCGTACATCTTTCTAAAAGACAAATCCTCAGCGACCTGTCGTAAGGTTTTTTTTTTTCTCAGAAACCAAAATCTCCAAAGGCAAATTTAAGTGAAAAGTATGTTGTGCTCAAATTATTAAATGTTTGTGTGACGGTACACATGGAAATATCTTTATTTCCCTGCCAGCGACAACAACACAGTTTCAACTTGTAATGTCAGTCGGGGCTGGTGTAAATCTGATTTATCTCTCCTCCCACCTCACCACTACCTGACACCTTAGCTAAACATCTGCCACTTTAGTTTGATCAAAAATTTGCCATCCTGTAAACATGTTTTCTAACCTCAAGAAAAGCATTTGACTTAATGCACAGCTGATAAAAGTGTGTGTATCAGCATTGTTTCTTGTGCCAATCAACTACAAGCACAAGTACTCTAGCTGAACTGACACTCACTCAGGTATTACAGATGTACAGAGTGCCAGGCATCTATTCAGTGATGGCATATACCTTTTTGTATTATATGTACAGATATCAAGTGACATACTGAATGATATGTGTATATTAAGTACAATGTCAAGTCAACAGAATGTAATGTGTCGTGGATGGCTGGGAGCACAGTAAAATTTCATCAGTCAAACACCACACCACTTGTTTTATAGGTTAGTACATCCTCAACCAATTCTCAAAACAAACTTTGTGCATGTTCTTCATTAGCTAATTAAATAATTTGTAGCTAACCTCCATTTTGGTTCTGTGTAACAGAGTGTTATGTTAGTCCTAGTCCAAAAAAAAACATCATGACATTTCAGAGAAGGTTGACATGAACAAAGGCATTCAGTGTTAGTAAAACTTATCTGATGAGCCGTTCTTTTTTGTCTCCTGCAGGTGTTGCAAAGGTAGAGGACTACACTCTCCCTGCCTACTTTGACAAGCGAGAAGAACCCCTCCCAGATATCTGCTATGTGCAGACCCTGAGTCCAGAGCAGAAGTCCCTGAAGGAGAAGGAGATGGGCTCCTGGGCTGCCCTCTCCAATGATGAGAAGATTGCATGTAGGACTTCACTGCCCTCTGCTTTTTTGAGATGTTCTAATATCCATATCTATTGGTCAGATAGAATTATGTAGTAATGTTTTAATGGTTAGGTAAATTTTCATCCATTACAATTTTAATCATCTGGATTTTGTTTGTTTTTAATGTTCAGTGTACCGCATCAGCTTCAAAGAGAGCTTTGCTGAGATGAACAAGGCAACATCGGAGTGGAAGTCTGTGGTTGGAGGGATGCTCTTTCTCATCGGCTTCACTGGCTTTGTTGTGCTCTGGCAGAGGAAGTTTGGTATGTCTTACAAAAAGTATAATGGCAATATTGGCCATGATGTGCCTGCAAATCTGCAAGGCTTGATGTAGTGTTATGCCTTTGATTTCTAAATCTAATCAGTTTAAACAGAGAAGAATGCTATTATCATCTTTTTAGTACAAAGTTTGTTTGCAAACAGCCCATTAAGCTCATTAATTGACACATTTGATATTGTCTCTTTGTAGTATATGGAGCCGTCCCACACACATTTGAGCCCGAGTACAAAGAGAAGGAGCTCCAGAGGATGCTGGACATGAGAATTAACCCAGTGGAGGGCTTCTCTGCCAATTGGGACTACGAGAACAAGCAGTGGAAAAAGTAAAGGACCCAGAGGACCATAAAGCATACTTGAACATAACAATAGACCAACTCAAAGATACACAAATACCTATATTTCTGTATTTATCAATTGTCCACATTACCTCAGTCTGTGCATTTTGGAAGACCACTTCCTCTTAAGGTCATTGTGTATTATAAATGAAAATAAAAATAGTTAAACTGATAAAACGTCTCAGTTTTTAATGTTCTTAACTTTGTTACTGCTCATGCTTTTGCATTAAATGACTGTTTCACATCAGAAATGGAGGAGAAAAGTACTAGTACTCAAATTAACAAGATGGTTTAAATATAATTTTGTTCTTTAATTGGTTTTGTATCTTATTGTAAAATATGGTTTTATTAATGTACACTTGTTTAAAGGACATTTTGCCCCAAATATTTTCTACTGGCTTAATGTCGATTTCACTACAAACACTTACAGCATTAGCAAATAATTGACAAGATCTTACTTTTCTGTTGATATTCCATATATATATATATATATATGTATGTGTGTATATGTGTATATATTTATATATACATTTATTTGTGTATATATGTTATATATAACTTGTTAAGTGTCAACAAGTTCCGCTCAAGAGTTGCACAGTCACTAAATCATAAATTGTTTGACAGAACACTACACAGGGCTGGGAAAAGAACTATTGAACATATATACTTATGGGGGGGTTAACAAACGATAAATGTGTTTCTCTTTACAGGTAGGCCTTATTCGTTGCTCAAAAAGTCCACAGGATTATTTTAGTTGGAAAAGAGCAGTTTTATTTTTTGCTACCATTATTTTGCATACACCATAACCAATTTCCTTAAAACATTCAAAATAATTTTTTATTTATATAGTCCAAAATACACAATCACATTGCCTCTTCACAGTCAATGTATGACATCCTCTGTCCTTAGACCCTCGATTCCAGTGAGGAAAAACATGCCATATTGACGTCAGGATGAGCCACAGAGGAGGGATCCCTCTCCCAGGACGGACAGACATGCAGGAGATGTCACAAATTGCACTGACAGAATATCTGATCCAAATAATTATATATTATATGTAAAGTGTGTGATTTGCTCTGTTGATTTAAATGGCCGTTACTGCACGAGGATAAGTGCATCTATTGATTAAACAAACATTTACAACATACACATTAATATCCTATAAACAATTTCCTGGTATTGACCTTGCAGAAGTATAATTTGTGGTACTGGTAAATGGTTGAAATTCCTTGAAATTGTCATGATAATATCACATGCACTGATACACAACAGGTAGATGTATGTGGGGGATTCACGTTCTTGCCCATTTGATGGATGAAAGAGTTCATCTTGTGCAATAATGTTTCAGAGGTAGTATTACAAAATAGCCACCTTATTCTGTCTGCACGTCTGGATGACGTCAGCGTGGTCCCTCTGAAGGTGAAGCTGGGAAAGTACAGCTGAGCCGCCGGCGACATGCTGTGATGTCACTTACCGGATGAACCCGCAGCTGCAGTTGTTTCACGTCAAAACAATCCGGAAGACGATACAGCATGACGGAACTGTTGTTGTAGCGGGGACGAGGATAAAGCTGAATAGATACCACTAGTGTTTTTAGGCATGCTAGTGTCTCTTTATAATGCTGCTGATGAGAAGACAAACATAGCGACACAGGAAAAGGCTGTTTTTAGCTTCGCGTCCATGGTAATATTTCGTAGCGGTTTCACGTATTAAAGTGTTGTAGCTCGTCGCAGACTGGTTCAAAGTCATCATGGGCAATGGAATGAATAAGGTAGCGTTTTTTATCATTGTGTTCAGGTGTTGTGTTGTTACCAGTGGCTGTTTTGTGTTAAAACTCAGGTAGGTGCGTGCGTCTCCTTAGTAACGTCATATGTTTTTTGCTCTGTCCCACGCTGATATGATTAGCAATGTAAATAAACCAGAGAATGCAGGTTGGATATGAGGGCAGAGTAAGACAGGTAGTTCACCCTCTGAATGTTTCAGTGTGTAAACAGCTCCCGAGGCTGCCCTTTGGGTTCAAAATGCAGCCACGACTCGTGTTAGATGGACAGCTATGACGTGTTTGTCTCTAGATTTTTTTATTGTAGGTGCAAATGATTATCCTCCACACCTCAGATTGGCAAGATGGGTTGGGAGACTGAGCCCTGAACTGGAAGGACTGGTTTTATTCTCCCTAAACACCATGCTTGCACCCTGCTCAAGTGCCCAAAAAGCAAGGCACTAAATCCATGCCAGGGGCTGTTGACTGACCTCTGACCTTCTGATGACCTAATGTAACTTGCTTTGAGGATCAGTCAGTAGATTATCACAATATCGTTTATACTTCATTTGCCCAGCGCTTGGATCTGTATGCCAAGTTGTTGCACTGTCACATTCCTATTTCTTTTTCAAGTGGTGGTGAAAAGTCCCCCGCTCACATGTAAAATTGCATTGATGCCCAGTGTAGTAGTTAGACAACGTAAGGTGAAAATACGTTTTAACAACACATGTTCATTCATTCGTTCACACCTTAATTTGGATCAGTCCTAAATTAGGGGTCATTTACAGGGTTGCCGAGCGTGAACAGACACGTCAAGCAAAGAAACAAATGGCAAACCACGTTCAAATGTTTAAAAAATGCTTCCTTGAAAGCCAGAGTCACTAAAGTGAGACTAGTAGATATTCATTTAGTCTTTAAAAGACCAGAGTTGTACAGTAATGCTCTATGGCTGCTTGTCATCCATCACTTGGTCCTGATAATCACGCATCGTTGCTTCAGGCCATGTATGGCTGTAGGGAATGTTTCCTTTGCTGGTCCTTGGTTCTTAAGCCCTAAGCTTTAAATCCAATCTGGCTCAGCCCGGGACATTTGCTCCTTTTCATGTGAAGTTTTTGAAGCAGGACTGTAATGAATCTCTAACCTGAATGCAACATGTCTGTGAATGCTGCTTCACAGGTTGTGGATGGGCTCTATCTTGGCAACATAAGAGGTAAGACAAATATGATGTGACTTTGATTTGATGTTTGTGAGCATAGATGTGTCAGGCCAGGCTTTCAGTACCAAAGACAGAAGGCCACCATTATTGGGCATAAATGCATGTAGGAATGAGGGTCAGTGGGGATTGATAGAGTAGAATATCATATCAATATCATACACTTCATCATTAGTGTTGCTTTAAATCAGTGGGTGTCAATGCAGCAATATTTTACAATACAGATAGAAAACCTTGTATCTTATGGATTTCAGTGCTGTGCTTTATACAGTATAACATAAGGTTTTAGTGTCACTGTGTTGGAAAGTGGTGGAGAAATAAGGGCTGTTTATTATTGTTTTAAATAGTCTTTAACATACAGTATGTGATTTTTGGGTGATGTAATGAGGGGATCATATGAGGTCAGATTATGATGATTATGACAGGGAAAAAACTGTAATAATGGTGCATCAAAATTAATCTCATTTGTTAGTTAACATGTCTTGGTGCGAGCTATTTTTTAGCATTTAGCATACATTTTTAACCAATTATGCTTTTAAAAAGTGCTCTTCAAAAAGAGTCCCCAGTGTAAATGACACCTGTGATTTTCATTGTCACACATCAAATTTTGTAGCTGAAATTTGCCCTTCTGTCAAACATAGATTTCACAATAAAAGCTGTAAAAGCCCTGTTGACAAAAGACAATTAAGAAGCTACAACCCCTAATTCCAAAAAAATTGGAAAACTGTGTAAAACATGAATAAAATCAGATTGTAATGATTTGCAAACAAACTATTTTTACCGACAAAGGTTTTACAAAGTGTCGTCCCATCCTTTAAAAAACAGGTGTTTTTTGAGCATTTGGAAACAGTCTTCCATTCTTTTGTTGCCCCTTTTGCAACTTGTTTGAAACATGTTGCCGGGATCAAACTCTTAATGAATATATTTCCAAAAAACAATGAAGCTTATAGGTAAAACATTAAATATATTGTCATTGTGTTATTTTTAATTGATTATATGTCAAAAAACGATTAGCAAATCATCACATTCTGTTTTATTAATGTTCTACATAGTGTCCCAAACTCTTCTAAAATCAAGGTTGTAGAAAGTGTTGCCTCACATAAAATAAGAGTCAACCGTAAGAAGTGTGTCAGTCCTTGGCCTTGAACAACCTCTTCCAAGTCAATGTGGCACTTGCAGCGTTCTAACTTTAGCTGCTGCTGCTGAGGCACCACATGATGGCAGAAGCATAAATGGCTAAAATTAGTTCAAGTGACAGGAGCAAGTGACCACAGGCCTAACTGTACCAAGTGATGTTGCAGCAGGACAGTAAACAGGTCACAGACATGCCTCTGCAGCAGGAACAGCTGCTTACGTTATAACATGTCAGACTTGTTGGTGTGAAATTTGCTGACAAGACTCCGGTGACATATATTCCTCTCTGTCTTTATCCCAGATGCCGAAAACAAAGAAAGCCTGTCTAAGAATGGCATCACCCACATCCTGTCTGTGTACAACAATGCTAAGCCCGTGTTTGAGGTTAGTGGAAAATCCATGTTTGCTGGGTGGCACTGTTTCTACTTCCCGTGGAGATTTTGCATGGAAATTTACAGTATGATTGTGCATATATATGATAATGTGATGTGTCCTGTCAGCCAGCTGGGGGTGGTGATGAGTTATGGTTGGAGAAAGAGAGAGTTGTGCCTGAGATGGACAGTACAAGCGAAGTGGTGTGTGTGTGTGTGTGTGTATGTCAAATTTGCTGTAATTATCAGGCAATAACTTGTGTGTGAGACATTTAATTTAGGGACAGGTGTTCTCTGAGTTCTTTAGTCAAAATTTCAGCCTTTAATATACATATAGTCAAAAATGTACCGGTAACATACAGATATGACATGCGTGGCTTATATTCTTGAGTTATATTTTAGTTGTTATACAGTTTCTTCATGTTTGTTTTTACAGGACATGACATACCTTTGTATTCATGCAGCTGATGCTTCCAGCCAGAACCTGTGAGTAAAAACGCACACTCACACACACACACACACACACACGCACACTCAAACACAGACAATCCAATGTATTTATGGTGCTTTTGTCATAGATTTTAGAGACAGTGTCCTTGGAAATGTGAATTTCTCAAGCAGTCTTAATCACTGATGATTCATCCAGTATTATTTCAACACCATTACCCTCCAGATTGCATTCTCAGGGTGTGACGGCCTGATGCGAACCGTTACAAAGAATATCTGAAGATTTTGGATGGTTTAGAAAAAAGGTTTTTTGTTTTTTTAATGCACAATTCCTGCTGGTAGTTTTTAGACACTGACTACAAACAATAATTTGTACTGTGAGTGCAGTAGAGGGCAAAGTGACCCATAGCTTATTTAAATAATTTATCAATTATGTCATCTCATGACTTGTAGATATGTCACGTAAAGTAGACCATGCAGTATTAAAGTAATTCTGTAATGCTCCCAAAGATTGAGCACTGACAAGACTTTTTAATTTCTGTGTTTGAGAGAGAGACAGACAGAGAAGAAGCGTGATTGTTCATCAGGAGGCAGACTCTGTGTTGAAAGAGACATGAGCTGTCCCTCCGCCCTTTCAGCAGTCGCTAACACAACACATTAGTCATGGCATGATGTGTTTGTTTCTATGTAGAGTCTTTGACCTCATGCAACACTAGCCGCTGTGATTCCGGATGAAACGCTTGACACGGGCAGAGGGCACAACGTAAAGCCATCAAACATGGCGTGCCGATTGAGCAGCAGTGCAAAAGAGCATTCTCATGTCTTGTGACCCCTGTAGACGACCCACTTTGACGTCAGTATTTGAAGCGGGTGAGGGTGGTTCTTGCCGCACTAGTGCCTTCTGCTGGTTGGTCAGGGCTCCTGCACAGAAGAAAGTGGTTGCATAAATCTCCAGTGCATTTTGCCATCCATGTGAAGGGACTGTACAATGAGGGAAATGGTCATACTTAAATGTGTAGAGAGGCAAGGGAAAATTCTGATGCGTGATGAGTAATTGATCTGCTGACAACATACTAGACAGAGATTTGACACAATGCCTGATTGAACGCAGGCTAAACACTAGTTCTTTGTGTCAACAGAGTTCTGTAGTAGTACAAAACACCTCATAAAATGTCCTGATTCAAAGGCCTGTCCACTATGTTTAGTATTTAAGTGTGACATTGTGGAAAGAAAGAAAGAAAGAAAGAAAGAAAGAAAGAAAGAAAGAAAGAAAGAAAGAAAGAAAGAAAGAGAATGAATACTGGTGAGTATTGCAGTCTAGTGTTTTTTGGATGTTGCTGATTGAGTTAGGTTGGAGGTGTCTGACCTCCACTGTCGCAATCAAGTGTCCCTCCCTCAGGCAGCAGAGGAAGGAAACCTCAGTGTGACATCTGGCTGTTGGCCTCGACCACCCAGGCCTTTAATAAACCCCCTCTGTCACAATCACTGGTCTGACTGACGGGAGTGGTGAGGCCAACTGACTCCTCAGCATGCTCAGGGAGCCCCTATGGTCAGGTCTGATGGCCCCTCCCCTGCGTATGGTCTACAGCAGAGGCCATCTTTCTCACGTAGGCTCTGGCTTTTTTATTTGTGGAGCAACTGTAGCAGTTTGAAGCTGTGTGTGAAAAACCTTAAACTTCCTTTAAGTTGTTGGAATGGATGCCAGGTTCATTTGTACAGCCCTAAATCACAGTTAGAGGGAAGAGGATAAATGAGATGAAATGACAGCCAACCTAAGACTCTTTAGAGAACAAGGAAAAACTCTCATAAAACCTTATTAGATAAAACAAAATGTCTATGATTGCAGACTCAATCAGCAGGTTAAATGTCAGTGACAACTCACCGGGACTTCAAGGCTAACATCTAATCACCAGTGTCACTGATGTTTCATTGGAACTGCCTTAAACGTTGATTTATATGAGGGCTGCACAATATGTTTAGAAAAAATACACATAAGAAATGTATTGCAGTCTTTTTGACAGGTCTTACAATGACACTATGATTAAAAATTAGAAGATTTTTTGCATCACAATCATCACAAAAATCATGATTATGTGACAAATAAATATAAATATTAATTACCAGTGTTGGGCAAGTTACTTTAAAAATTTAATATATTACATATTAATCGTTATCTTCATTTTAAAGTAATATATTACATTACAATATTACTGTCTGCATAGAGTAATAAATTACTTATTACACTACTTTTTAGTTATTAAAAAGAAAAAAAAGCCCAAATAATCTATATAGAACAATTAAATAGAGATCTTTTTAAATAAAGGAATGGCCTTGGACACAGTGATGAGCAGGCAGACAAAGGATCAAAGTCTGATATATTATGAGATAGGAATAATTATTTTTAATTGTAGGCTCAGTCATATGAAACACAATAGACCTAAACCTTCTATAATGTAGCCTATAATGACATGACAAGACAAAAATCTCTCTTTGTATGCCTTTTTATTTTAGACCACAGCACAAGCAATGCATGGACATGTGTGATTCAAGAATCTCAATTAAAGAGCGCTCGGAGGATTTGGTTTCATCGTTAGGCCGACGAAATACGGCTCGTTTCATTCACACAGAGACAACAACAATAAACGCTTCACTTCGGTCAGTAACGCGGATTGTAACGCATTACGTGACATAACTGTAGTAATATATTACTGAAATAGTATTAGTAACGTGTTATATTACTCCGTTACCGCTAAAAGTAATGAATTACTGTAATGTACCCCCGACACTGCTAATTACCTGTTAAAAAATGCAGTCAGTAACTTGATTACTTTCCGCTACTTTTGTATTACCTCAAGACCAAACAGATGACTTTTATGTAATCGTGGTTAGTTTTTCTGTATCTGTAATCTAATTACATCATCTTTTCTGTAACTTTGACGGCATACAGTTACCCTTTTTTTGTATCCTAATCATGTAATCCCGTAACATGTCTTCCGTTACTCCCCAAGCGTGATAGCCAAACTGCAATTTTGATAACAACATGAGAAATTGTTCAGCCCTAATTTATATTAGTTGCTTAAATGCACATGTACATGTTTGGTATTCCCCTTTTTTGTGAACAATCTCATAACTATGCTATGGTTTTAATGCACAGTGTGCACTGACCATGAAGGTGTCAACTCATTTGCATCAAACATTTACAAAGTGAGACTCTTGTGCGAGGAGTCGGCATGTTCACCATGGTGCACTTTGGTTCTAACTGTGGTGGGATACATTTTTTGTTTAAAAAATGGTTTCTTATGCATTACCGATGTAATTAAATACAATTTCACTATACATAGAATAATCTTTCTTTTGCAGTTCAAAAGTACAGTAGCTCCACAGTTTATTTTTTGTTTCATTATGAATCTCTGGATTCAGCTAGTTCAAACCTCAAATGTCACAAGGTAATTTTCTGCATATTAAACAAGATGGCCGGAAACCTCTGTTCCAGGAAGTGCTGAGGAGAGGAGTTTTTTTTTTTTTTTCTGTAAAGAGGAGTTTGGATCTCAGGAAGAAGGAAAAAAGAAAAGTGGTAGTTAATCTATTTTAGCCCCAGTCTGTTATACTGTCTGCTATTGAGTAACCAGCATCTGCTCCTCAGGAGACGCTGCTATCAGCCACGCACTTCTTGATTATGCAAAACACCATCAGTGTTTCCTGACAGTGACCAAGTAGGATATTTGGGGAGCAGTTGCTCTGCATTGTGCTGCTTGGTGTTCATTACTGTTTAAGAGAAGACTCGCGTTCTGAGGATTTCAGTGACTGATTATAATAAGCAGCAGTTTCTCTCGTTTGTTTGTTTTGTGTTTTGAAGTTTGGGAACAGTAGAATATTAATTGTGTTCTTAATGTCAGACTTGTTTTTAGTTTGGAGGGCACAAACATGATTGGTCCACCATTCAGGAGGTTATTTGCAGTACTCAAGTAATGTGCAATTTTGAGGTACTTTTACTTTACTTGAGTTTTTCCACTTTCTGCTACTTTGTACTTAAACTCAACTGCATTTAGAGGTAAATACTGTGCTTACTTTGCTCCATAACATTTGTTTTATGACGTCACTTACTGGTTACTTTGCAGATTTAGTTTAAGAATACAAAATGTAATCAATAAATAAATTATAATGTAATATTATAGAGATGAAACTTTATTGATTTAAGAGGGGGCATTCGCCAGCTGCCCATCAGATAAACTATATAAAACAGTTAAACTATCTTTACCAGCTGCAGCATTAAAGTGGCAAACACAATAATGCTTCAAAAATTATAATCCAATAATGGAATATACATTCATCTGAAAAATGCAATTCTGCATGATGCTGTGCCTTTTAGTTCTTTAATCATATTTTGATACTATTACTTTTGTATTTTTACTTATTTAAATGCATGCTTTTTATTTGTAACTGAGCATTTCTACACTGTGGTATTATTACTCGTACAATACTCGTACAATCTGGTTATTTCAGTTAAAATGATTCACTCAATCATTTTTAAACACAGAATAAATGAATGCTTGAAACTGATGTAATTTTGCAGATAGACAAAAAGGAGCCAAGTTACTTCCTTTGTCTGTCCCTGCTGTCTGTGTTCTGGTCTACCACAGACTCCCCGTGTTAGCAGACCAGACCTTTTTGTCACATGACACAGAGTTTGAGCAGTTGCAAGAAAATCACTGCTATTTGACATGTCTGTTACTTGGAACTGACAAAAACCTATCAAAACTACCTCACAGATGAACTTCTCGCTGTAATTGAGAGTAAACTGCAGTTTCTACAGTCAAAATCAGAATTGTATCATGTTAACAGAGTTTCACCGACATATTTGAAACACAAAGTTAGGGCCTCGACACAGGAGTTTCAGTTCAAGGTGTACTTTCTCATATCCTATAATGCCTAACCTATTTTTAGGTTTTACCTCTACCTCTGAAACCAAGCTAGTTTTTGGGTTTGATGAGCAAAACTACGAATGTAATTCCTGATTCAAACACTTGTTTCTATATTTTAAACTGCGCACAAGAGAAAAATATGTGCTCTATATCAGTTGTGTCAGACTTTCAAAGTAATCAGTACTGTAATAAGTTGGTGTTTGTTTTTTGTCTTTACAGATTACAACATTTTAAAGAGTGCATCAGCTTCATCCATGAATGTCGCCTGAATGGTGGCTCTTGTCTCGTTCACTGGTAGGTTTTTATGTATTACGTTTTAACCAGCTCCTTCTGGGCATCTTGAGAGTCTTATCTTGTTGAATGTGGATGTAGTTATTCATCAAAGCACAAATTAAAAGAATCCTAGTATGTTTTTTCCATTTCTTTCCCTTTCCTTCAGTGTTTTATATAGGTTCTACACCAACAGAGGCTCCTCTCTCCCACAGAAAACACTGCTCCATAAAACGCCTCATCAGTAGTCCCGCTTTTAATTCTGTGACTTAATGTCATCACAATGTGACACCATGTCACATATTTGCATAATTTCTGCCCAGCAGCTAGTTTGGAACCAAAGAATTGATTTAGCACAGCTCCTCTGTTGTTAGCGGTGCTGGGTCAGGCATGTTAGAGCCAACCAATCAGAGCAGACTGGACAGTATGAGAAAACCGATGTTTTTTGAGCATTAAAGCATGTAAACCTATTCGAGGAGTAACCCAAAATGAAATTTTGATCTTGAAAACGAGTCCCTTTAGGGGCAGAACCCCAAAAAAGCCTGAGGTGAACAAATCAGCAATCAATTTTGAACATTATATTTGTCCCAAACAGCACCTGAGGGCATAATTTGAATTGTTTGTTATTTACCTATTACCAGTAAGAAATAAGGTGTCAAACATCCAATTGCTTTCCTTTGCTGCAGCCTTGCAGGTGTGTCTCGCAGCACTACCATGGTGGTGGCCTACCTGATGACTGTCACCCACTACAACTGGGAGGAGTGTCTGACTGCAGTGAAGGCTGTACGCTCCTTCGTCGGCCCAAACTATGGCTTCCAGCAGCAGCTGCAGGAGTACCAGACAACACAAGTCTCAGAGGTAAACACATGAAGGAACACAGTCATAATAAATGCAAGCACATTTGACCAACAGGCAGCATCCAGTCACTCTTTAGAATTTGCAGGGATGCTGCCTGTAGTCAAAATAGATTTTAAGTTGCACTCTTTGAAAATTGTATAATGTAATCTGTTATTAGTTTTTCCCTCACTAGCAGCATCACGATGATATAAATAAAGGTTGTGTGCTGTTGATGGTAATTCAAGCCCACTCAGACTTGCTCAGGAACTCACAGGATATGATGCATATAAAAATCACACTGCATGCAGGCGGTGGTTAAGCAGTCAGCCGTTAAATACGGCGGTCTTGTTGTCATGGAACATGGTAAAACTGAAAGTTGTGGTGGTCTTTTCCATGCAGGATTATTTCTGTGTAAAGTTTTCATAATTGTTAATATATTTGTCATACCTGCAGAGGCTAATAAACAACCATGACTTGTTTCACTGTAAACCATCAAAATGCTGGTTAACAGAAGCCCCGTGCTTGAAGTAAACAAGGATTAGTTGCAAGGATTAATCGATTACTTGATTATTTGACAGCTTTTAAATTAATCACCAACTTTTCTGATAACTGATTAATTAGTTTGAGTCATTTTTAAGGCAAAAACATCACAATTCTCTGGAATCAGAGAACTGTGATGTTTTTGTTTTGGTGGTTTCTTTACACCTCTATGACAGTAATCTGATGTGATGTCATTTGATGACGCCACATTGGGCTTTGGGCCACATTTTTTGCCATTTTCTGACATTCGAAAGACTAAACAACTAGACTTATTTATTTTCTTATTTATTAACAGATTAATCCACAATGAATCTCGTTAGTTGCAGCCCTACAAATATGCTCATCTTGCTGTTTGAAAATTGATAAAAAATATACATAATGTAAATATAAAGTAGTGTAGTGTGTAGTGTAGTGTAGTTATAAATCATTGTCTGTAGCATATAACACATAATGACACAGATTCAGGAATATTACTTAATTTGGGTAAGGATCATATTATTCATTTAATGTTGAATATCTATAATATATACATAAGTATATATTTCTATATAAATATATAATTACTCTTAATATGTATATAATGACATCAGAATTTAGAGTGTGCATTGTCATGTCTAAATGCAAAGTGTGACTTCTCGCACTAGTATATAAGAACACAGTAAATATATTAGCGTTGTGAGGCTCTGTACAGTGGATTTCTGTCATTTGATTGGTGAGGAATATTTATGGAACATAATCCATGGTACTCAAATTTTTATTTTGTCTACTTTCACTTTGAAGAAAACTACACTTTAACAATATAAGTAAGTAAGAAATATAAGTTTAAATTTCTTTTTTCTTCATATAGAGATCATGTTGAGCAATGAACCTGAGAACATATGACAGCTGCACCTACTAAAAGTAACAGTAACAGTAAAAATAGTGGCCAGGCCTTTAAAGCATGTTATTCATATTTTCACATTTTTGGGATTGAGGAAATTTCTATTTGCATTTTAGTTTTCTGTTGGCAGGATGTGGTTTTATATGAAAACACTGAAGGTAGCTGTTCTCAGGCTTTAACTTTTTGCAGCATTTCATTTACTTGAAGGTGCCCAGCATGAGATTCCACTCCAATGACACTGACCCAGCCACTGAGTAGAGAAGGGGAACTGCAGGGGGTTTGCTGGGATTGCATTAGCTTGGGTACTGCTCATCACGTGTTGAGCATTACTGTCAGCATTTTGCAACATGAAAAAAATTTGCTCATTGTTTGTTGCTCTTGCATGGATTTTCGAGGATTTTAGGGGAAATGGGTTTGCTGTGTTTTCTACTTTTCCCACACCGGCCTCATATAGAAAGTGAGAAATCCTTTAGATAAAAGTGTAGTTTGGTCACTACGGCAGCTGTAACAACATTGTTTAGTGGCACAGCTTCACAGTAACAAGGCAATGTGAAATAAATATCCTATGACTGTCTTCTGCAATTTTAGTGAAAGAAAAACCTTCCATTTTGTCGTCCATAGACACACTGTAATAGTCCAAACAAAGTATGGCATGAAAACAGGCTCCCAAAATTAGGGTGCAGGAAGGCCTAATAATCCCATTTCTAGAGAGTTAAAAGACTGATAAGGACCATTTTATTATTGCTGCGTACATTAAATATATTGTATTGAACTTAAATAAATGTTCGGTTGTTTTCAGTGTGTGAAAAGATTTTATTTTATTGTCATCTGGACATGAACATGCAAGATAACAACACAGCAAGACTACACAAAACCCAGTGAATAAGATAAATCATTTTATTTACATGCACCATGCATTTACACTCTGCATGTGAACATTTGCCCTATCAGACGGAGCCCTGGATATATGGGTCATGCATTCAAACCATTTAGGCAATTAGATGAAGCCCCAGCTAGCCGTCAGGTGTGAATTTGGTGTTGCGAGGTTAAGGAAGGAGAGAAGAGCTAACACAGGCACTTCAATATTTGTTTATTTATCGCAAGTCATGTCATCTTTGTCGGACTGAACAATGTTATCGCACGTTGCAGATTTTCCTCATATTGTAGAGACCCACTGCTGTGGCGTGTAGAAGCCATCACCTTATGACTTTGATACAAGTTTCATTTTCTTTTTCAAGATGACACAGTTACACTTATCAGAATCTTGCACAACAGCTCATATCAGGCTCTTTATTGATGTGTTATCTTTATACTGAGCTTTTGATTCTCTATTCATTTTTACAGCAGAGTCAATGTTATGAGTCAGTGCTCTACTGTTTGAGTTGGGCTGAGGTTTAGAATACTAATTTTAGGAAGATGAATGTATTACATGCAGAGTGACTTTCACTTCATTGTATTTCGTAAAGAATAAGGTATTGCACAAAATTACTTAAAATTCCTGGACATCTGAAAATCTTTCCTGGAAAGGAAGGGGCTGCAGCGTGAAATACACACCAGCCTGCATAGTGACAATAAATACTACTTTTACACTCGAGCTGCAACGACTGCGTGATTAATAGATTAGTCGACCAAAAGAAAATTAGATGCCAAGTATTTTGATATAAATGAATCGCTTAACTAATTTTTCAAGCAAAAAAACGTCAAACATTTGCTGGTTCCAGTTTCTTCAATGTAAAGATTTTTCAGGGTTTTTTGTCATTAATGATAGTCAAGGAAGAGTCTTTTGGGGTTTTGACTGTTGGTTGGACAAAAGAAGCCATTTGATATAAGTGTTAGCATTTTTCACACATTTTTTGACATTATGTAGACAAAACAATTAATTGATTGACTGTGAAAATTATTAGAAGATTAATAGATAATGAAAATAATTGTTAGGGCAGCCCTACTTAACAAATGCTCTAGTATCTGCCTCCAAAAAGCCATTACTGACCATTACATTTGTGGAACCCTTTACCCTTAAAGGAGACATATTATGCTCATTTTCAGGTTCATAGTTTTATTTTGAGTTACTACAAGAATATGTTTATATGTTTTAATGCTCAAAAAACACATCAGTCTCCTCATACTGTCCAGTGCTGCAGCACTGTATTCCTTCTCTGTCTGAAACGCTCTGTTTTAGCTCCTGTCTCTTTAAGGAGTTATTAACAGACTTTTCAACTGTCCATTTGGGTAATTTGGACATATCCCATCATATCCTCTTGTCACGAGGGATAGCAGGTCCAGGCTACTAGATTTAGGCCATGTTGATGTTTATCTTCCATGAATTTCCAAGACTGGAGAAATACAGTAACTTGGAAAATGGAGATGTGGGAGGAGTAAGGGGAAATCCTGATTCTCACGGAGTGTGTTAGCAGGAATGTCTGGAGGTTGCCAGCTGTTCCTGAGAAGTATTTCATCATGAACAGTCTGTCCCACCCCCTTCTCCTGTCTGTGAGGTCTCTGTTCCAAGAAACTGAGTTCATGGATGAGTTCAGTTCAAACTATAAAATCAACTTTGCACTTGCCGTTGTATTTTTGGGTGCTATTAGAAAGAAAGACAGATGAACTGAAGAAAATTCAACTCAGATCAAGTATGATCGGGTTAATTCAGAGGCTGCAAAGGCCAAATTATGTGACTTCATGGCAGATTACATCATTTATACACTAAATGGAGACAAGCAGCTGCAAAGAAAAAACAATCGACATCACTCTATGGACTGTAATATAATTTTAACTAAAGGTTTTTAATCTGTCCCTTGTCCTCAGTACCGGGCTTGGTTAAGGTCCAGTTTCCGTCCTAGTCCATTCAATGACCAGGACCAGGTGGGCGCCCTGCTGAGCCAGTACACAGAGCAACAGGAGAGCCAGAGGAGGGGAGCAGACCAGCGCTGGATAAATCAAGGTGTCTCTGCTCTGCCGTCCGACCCTGATGATCCTGAAGGCAGCAGCTGAAACAGATAGGCCTCAGGTCATGCCAACGTCCTGCCCAATGCTGTCTATAAATGGCAGTAGTTATTATTCTGTAGTCAATTCCAAATCAACTCCAGGTTGTATCCACCTTTAAGGCCTTTGTACACCTATCACAAAGCAAGACTGAAAAAAACTTATGTTTTATACTTTTATTTGCACCCCTCTAGTCGTTTTTAAGCGATGGAGGTTGATTTAGAATTGGGCTACAGATCTTCTCCACTACCAGTACCGCCCATGCTCCTTTAACAGAGCACAGCCACAACCTGGGTATCGGTGCTCACATACGCCTTACTCTAAACACCTCAGCACCTTAGCCATGATGAATAAACTATACGTCCACGTGGACTCTTCGCACCTGCAATGTTCAGCTCTGTAGCCTTAAAGAAGTGACTGATTAATGTGGTCTTAAAGGAACATTTTGTCTTAAATTGTGTGGATGTCCAATCCACAAATCTTGAAACCAGTTTGATTACCAGTTCAAGTAGTAGTACCAGTTTATAGTCCAGTCCTGGCTCTTAATTGTGAACTCTTTGATTAACACTGCCATACATCTTATAGAAATCAAGTACTACTACTTGCCTGTCAAATGTGCAAACGCTATTGACATTAAAATACACAATAACCAAACAATAGTCATTATATAGGCACGAGACGCTAGCAAACAAGCTAGCCGGTTACAGATGTTATAACAACAATAAATATAACACAGCATTTGTTTACACCCAGCTGCTTCATTCTCTTCATGTCATCCATCTGTATGTCCTGACAATGTAAATGAAATAGTTGAGAAAACTCATTAATTCAAGGTAACTGTCTTCACTAAATTTGAGTTTTAAATCAAGCTCAAATAAATTGAAAAAAGTGTTTTGCACACATTTAATCTTTTATTGAGATAATTGAATTTAAATTAAAAAAATCTAGTTATTTTTCTGAAGAAGACAAGGAAATTATCTCAACAACAAGATTTAGTAAAGACAGGAATTACGAGTTTACAACTCCAACTTCAGTTTCCTGCCAACCAAACTGTTGCTGAGTTATCTCTTATCAGGCCGTCCCCCTCTTGTCCACCATCAACTAATGTGAGATAAGCCGGGGGAAGGGTTTGCTCGTAAACTAGGCCGCTTCACTTGGCTACAAAGATAAAGTGGCTACGCACAGCTAGGAGTAACATATCGAGTGTGTTTCAAAATTGGGCAAAATGTTCCTTTAAGTAATCCCTTTAAGCTACATATAGTATGGCTGAGTAAAACTACACATGAAGGATCTCTGCAGTCCAATTGCTAAAGTCTTCCTGATTTTACTGAAGCTCTGATTTTATCTTTGTAATGTGCTGATTTTTACGTAATTTGTGTTAAAAAAAATTGTGGGTACAGTTAATTGTATTAATTGCATATTTATGGTGTTTTTTTGTTTGTGTTTTGTAATAAAATGCAGTGACTGACAAAAAATATGGAAATACTAATAAATCTGCACTATCAACACCATGGTGTGTGTGTGTGTGTGTGTGTTTAAGTAAAGAAAACGATACACAGCTCGTCTTTAAATCAGCTGCTTGTCACATGAATAAGTTTGATAACCACACTGAGCAAACCTCATATCTCTGGGTTTTACTCAGCAGATTACCTGGTAATACTGCTTTACACCACAAGTCCCAGGGTGAGCAGGTTTTTTAAATAAGCAGAAAGTGGTATGTTTGTGAAAGAAACAGGACGGTGTTCATGAAGTGTCTGCGTCTTCGATGCTGTTGTCTGAACGTGTCTTATTATGTTACTGGAAATCAAAATGTTAACAAAGAAAACAAAGAGAAATTGTCATCGTCATTTGACCCGAGACATGACAACGATTAAAGATAGAAATTATTTTATCACAACCATCATTTAATTTTACGCTCTATGCAAAATATAATAAGACTTCACAGGAAGAATCATCTCAGGAAATGAAGATCAAACAGTACTAAATGAAAAAATAATTTTAATTTAAAGGTTATGTTGGTGCTGGTGTGTGTTAGGCACAGATTACGACAACAGTGTATTTGAACAGCTCTTAATCCTAGGTACAACTTAAAAAAAAAAAATTCTACCGTAGGCGTAAATCAGTATAACAATGGTTAATTTTACCCGGTGCTGAAGTGACAGATTACTGAAAATTATCAGGAATGCTCCATCAAGGTTTTCACTTTGACATACAAAAGAAGAAGTTGTGATCATAAAGTAGCACAGTAATACATTCTCCATTGTTTCATTTGAATGTATTTTTGTCGAGAGGCTGGTGGGGTTGCAGTTACTTCATTATTAATATAATCTATGTTAGGGGTGTTTCAGTATGGCAATGTTCACAATAATATTAAAAAGATAAATATTGATATTGTGTTAATAACACACAAATGAGTAATCCAGCGTAGATGTTCAGCCTTGTGCATCTTTCGTTGATGGGTTCATCCGGTTGCATTTTCACTAACTACTGAGTTAGTTGATATTAATTGTTCCTTTTGTACACTTTCTTTACAGTAATAGTTACAGTCTCTCTTGCCATCTCCCCGCACTTGTATATCGAGGGGTCATTTATTTGCCATAAAACACCATATTTCTACAGGTGTCGCGATAATATCGTGATCGTGAATTCATTTGGCTACGATAATCATGTTGTGGTAGTCTGACATCACAACAGCCCCTAATCTATGTACTGCATATGTATCTCCAGTATATTATTTGCATGGTGTTACCACTGCCTGCATGGGCCTATTTTAACCTTGCACCTTGCACCTTGCTCTGTTATGTGTGAATGGTCACATGTGGACACGTTGAGACACGCTGAGAGGTGGTGTTTACCCTGTAAATACAAACAGAAAGCATGAAGTCTGATTTACTGTAAACCAAACAAAAGGAAAATGCTGAAAGGAGATTTTTTCTTGAGCATTATATTTGACAGTGAATCTTCTGCAGATCGAGTGATCCATTGATCGACTTATCGTTTTAGCTCTACATCAGTCTCAACAGAATAACACAGGACTGTTATGACTTCATACTCTGTCAAAGCAGTAGATTCATGAGTTTGACAGCATGGCATATTATACATATATTTAAAAAATGTGATAACCATGAAGATGGTGGATAGGAATCTATCCTGGTTTACCATTACCTGGCTCAGAATCCACTTTTGATCCACTTTTGAATTAGGTTATCATAGCAGCTCGTACATTCAAGTACAATAAGAAACAATAAAGTACTATATACAATAAAATGCTTGAGTGGTTATGAAATAAAATGCTGAGGTATTGAGGAGTAAAGGTAAGTGGAACATAAGGTGCAAGAGGATAAGGTGCAGTTTTATTGACAGTAATAATAATTTAACTACACTATATTTCCCTTTATTATTATTATGATGATGATGATGATGATGATGATTGTCATATGAGGAGAAGATATATCTGCCAGGGGACTCGTTCAAGTGGAATCAATGTGCTTCATACAGATAGTAAGTTACTGTACCTGCATGTCTTTCTGAGGTTTCACACCTCTTGTGAGTGGGCGTGTGGGTGTAGGGGGGGAGAGGATGTATCACCTTGGTCTTGAGCGCAGAAATCCCCCTCAGCACAAAGTAACTTGTGACTCTCCGGGTTTATTCAGCGCTCCACGTCTGCTAGTCTTTTGGCGTGGGCAGCAGCGACTTAACCTTCGCTTGTGTCAGGCCATTTCTTGTAAATGCCCACAGTTAGAAGAAAAACACTTCCGGAATGGGACGGCCCTACCGAGGCTTCACCGCGCTCATTGGTCCGAGGGAGGCAGCGTAGTCAAAGCATCTGTCAGCTAATTCATTCATAACACGGAGCAAGATAAACTTGATAGGCATGTGTCGGGAACGTCTTGACTAAATCTGACAGTGAGCCATCCACCATCACCTCAGGATACTTTACACAGGGCCGAGAGCTCAGCTGCTTATCAAACTGTAAGTGCGCTTACTTTTGATTTCTATTAGAAAGGGTGAAAGTTGAGGAATATCTTTAATACATTATTATAATATAAAAAGTTAGATCAAATAGTAATAACTGTTATGCGGTTATGATTTTTTTTCTTCCTTATAGGTTCAAGTGAAGAACTTATATAAAAAACTTTGACAAGATGTCAAACACAGGAGGTCGCAGACTGAAGCAGTGGCTGATGGAGCAGATCCAGAGCGGCCAGTACTCTGGACTGCAGTGGGAGGATGAAAGCCGCACTTTGTTCCGAATTCCTTGGAAACACGCTGGGAAACAGGATTACAACCAGGAAATAGACGCATCTATTTTTAAGGTTAGACAGCGCTCTGACTTAGGCTGAGTGGAGTTTTGGTTTTACGCAGCGCTGCGCGTAAAAACAAAACTTAATCTTGATCGATCCGTCTAGAGTCCGCTTCAGGTCTGATTCTTTTGAATGATTATTTAGACCTTTAATTGTTTTCAATTTATTTTAGCATACAACACTTAATTTGTTATATTCTTACTAAAATTCTAAGTCTAAATTTCTTTCTTTCTTTCTTTCTTTCTTTCTTTCTTTCTTTCAGACACTTGAAAAATGTAAATATATGTGTGTGTGTATATATATATATATATATATATATATATATATATATATATATATATATATATATATATATATATATATATATACATATATATATATATATATATATATATATATATATATATATATATATATATATATATATATATATATACATATATATATATATATATATATATATATATATATATATACATATATATGTGTGTGTGTGTGTGTGTGTGTGTGTGTGTGTGATTCTTCTTGAATCATCCATCTTTAATCCAATACCATACCACCATAATGATTGGTCTTTTCCCCCCACAGGCCTGGGCTGTGTTTAAAGGCAAGTTTAAGGAGGGGGACAAAGCTGAGCCTGCAACATGGAAGACCAGACTCCGCTGTGCCCTGAATAAAAGCCCAGACTTTGAGGAGGTGACAGAAAGGTCACAGCTGGACATCTCTGAACCCTATAAAGTCTACCGCATCGTACCCGAGGAAGAGCAGAAGCGTGAGTTTGTGTTATTGTGCGTTGTTATAAAAAAACATTTCCCTAAAGCCAGCATTGATGACTGTTAACAAATCTCTGCATCGTTCGTATAATAATTCTGGATAATGAAAAGACAGTGTGGCAGGATACTGCTATGTTTGAATCGTGAGCAGAGGCATAACATGTTCTTCTTCTCTCAGATGGTAAAAGCTCAGTGATGGCCATAGCAGCCACCACCAGCTCCGGTGATGTCACTGACATGGACTACAGCCCTGCAGAACTAGATGAGCTGATCAAAGAGGTGAGGCTCTCTGTCACACTTTAAACCACCGATTTCCTATCTCGCTGTTGCCCCCCGCCACATCTGCTTCTAGATGCGCTTTTTTTTTTTGACACTTTTTTTCAGTTTAGCACACTGTGCCGTACCATCTCACACACTCCAACTCGATCTTCATGACTGCAAAGTGTATAAAGTTGCTTTGTTGACAACAGCTTATTATGTTGTCTTGTTGCAGGAGGAAGGCTGCAGTATCCAGGCCAGTCCAGAGTACTGGTCACAGGGCAGCGTCAATGGTAAGACAACTCAAAACACGTACTCCTCTGATTAGATGAAGCTGTTCACAGCTCAGTCAGTCTTGATCTCTCCAGGCATATCTCTGCTTTTTGTCACATCTCTCAGTTAAGTCTGTCCTGTCAATGTGACAGTTGAGCTATAATGTCTTTAAAAGTAACCACAGTGGAAAGATTAATGACATGTCCCTGGGACTGCGGTCGCTCAATCGAGGTTATTTGCTTGTCTGTTGAATTCTGCAATGGAAGAATTGACTAACATCCTGTTGAACTTTGCTGACTAAGGTGATTATTTCTTTGCAAGATCGTGTTAGAGAAAAATTTCTGATGATGCAGCAAAACAATGACATGAGACTGTGGTCATGTCCACTGTGTTAAAGCCACAACTAAAGCCTAAACTCATTTCTTTCTCCTGTAAATCACAGCTTTCCCACTGCATCAGGACCCTCTGCCATCAGGCACTCTCAGCTCAGGTATTGTTTTATGTTGATGGAAACATCATAATAACATCATTTGCACTTGTTCTTCATTCGCAAAGCTCACTAAGTGTTCTCCTCTCCAGCTTTCTCCCAAATGATGATCAGTTTCTACTACGGAGGGAAGCTGATGCACAACACAGTGGTTAATCATTCTGAAGGCTGCCGAATCTCCCCGCAACAGCACCTGGGTCGTGGTGCCCTGTACAGTTCAGACAGCATGCAGAGTGTCCACTTCCCCCCTGCAGAGCTCATCGATTACGAGCGCCAGCGCCACGTCACACGCAAGCTCATGGGCCACCTGGAGAGAGGCGTGCTGGTCCGGGCCAACCAGGAGGGCATCTTCATCAAAAGGCTGTGCCAGAGCCGTGTCTTCTGGATCGGGCTGGGAGAAGTTGGCTCACAATACAACCCCGTGCCTTGCAAACTCGAGAGGGATGCTGTGGTCAAGATTTTTGACACAGGAAGGTTTCTTCATGGTGAGCCTCCATGTTTATTGAAAGCTCGAAAAAGTCCAAATCAATGCAAAAGACATACATTTCTCATCAGTGCTTAATGAATCATAAATGAGGATGGATAACTTGCAACGTTTATCTTAACAGTTGTTCACTTGCTCTGTTTTTTCCAGCTCTACAGCTGTACCAGGAGGGTCAGTTTACTGCTCCTGATCCGACAGTGACTCTGTGTTTTGGAGAGGAGCTTCACGATCTCAACAATGCCAAAGGCAAACTCATTATTGTCCAGGTGAGAACAGGCAATGGATTGAGCAACATACATATCATTTTAACGAGGAACAAAAGACTCATCACATCAATTGCCTACTTTATGTGGACATAAAGACGCATCTTTCCGTCTTCTCTCCCCTTGACAGATCAGTGTGGTGCACTGCCAGCAGCTGCTGGAGGCAGTGAACATGCGGCGCTCTCAGCCCTACTGCAACAACTCAACCTTGGAGATGTCTGATAATCTGGCCTCTGACCAGATGGCCCGCATCTACCAGGACTTGTGCAGCTACAGCGGCCCCCAGAGGCAAGCCTGCTACAGGGACAACATGCCCATCACTGCCTGAACTGTGAGCAGTGACACACCTGTCATCAGCTCCTCAGTGTGTATACCACACTGAACGCACAACGTATTAGGGACAGCTTCACAATTAGTTTTAATGGTTTGAATTTATTAGAAGTCACAGCAGTGATGTGAAGATAAGAAGGAGCAAAACCTTTATAAACCCTTAGAGGACTTTTAAGCTGTAGCTCAATATTCAGATGTCCCTAATATTTTGTGTGTCAGTAATGTTTATATTTTTATACGTGCAGCGCTAAAAAAAAACTCTGTCTTACTTCTGCTTCATTATGACATGAGAGTGTTATCAGCTCAATGGAAAAAGTAGCGTTTCATCTTTCACATATAACACACAGCTCAAGTGATGCAAAGCGCGTTAGCGAAAGTGTTATAGCTAAAATTCATTCTGGTGTCTTTCTTAACAAATCTTTCTTATACTAAGGACTCATACTTAAAGCTTAATTGCAGTATGACAACAGTTTGATGTATGAAAACCATTTAGTTCTCAAAAATGAATTTTATTTTGACATGAATCATCTTTTTTACTCCTGTTTTTACAGTTGAGGTGCGTCATTATGTGGTGACCGTTGGGATAAACAGACCAAATGGATATTTTATCAGATATTTTTTCTGTTTTTTTTATTTTTATTTTTTTTTTACAGTAAATCAAAACATGTTTCAAGGAGTTGTTATAGATTGTATGGGACTTAGGATGCAATGTGGCATTATATTACAGATAGGTTTTACTATCAGACTGTTTTATTGAACTTTATTCAATCATTTTTTGTAAACTGCATTTCTAGTAAAACATTTTTTACTGAACTACAAATGTGCTTGTCTTTATATAATCGTGTTGTTTTACTTAATGTTGATTGTTGAATTATTTGAAAAGAAAACCAATATGAAATTGCATGTTAACTGCTGAAGTGGACTAATTGGACTATTCCAGATAAAGATCATGGTACCATATTTTTGCTCATTCACAAAATTACATATGGCTTAAATAACAGTCAACAATTTCAAAAGCATGTCATAGCATTTCGAATCTTTGTCCATTTTGGCAGCAATTTCAGTCATTTAATTTATCTGTATATTATTAAAACTGCATAACAAAGATCACAAAGATCACAAAGATACATACATATACATTAGCTACCTCTGTAACTTGATCATAAAACCCTACTAAAAATACAGACCACTGGTCCATGACGGGTGGGAACATTTTTTTATGTAATTCTTCGCAGTGTATGCAGCATATTTTCTGTCTGCTTGTTTCAACGCTTGAGAGACTTTATTGCACGCTTCATGGAAGAACAATTCAAAACTACAATAAGTATTGTTTTAATGTCTGCCCTCTTACATAAAATAGAAATTTCTAGATGCCCTATGCACAATTTCTTCCAAATTTCCTAATAATTTAGTCAAATTCATTAAGAATCTTGATAAATATTTAGGATCTTGATTAGAATTTGAAATATAACTCTTGTGGTTTGAACAATGCTTGGCTGCACAAAACACAAATGTCTGTGGGGGTGAAGATGTTGAAGCACATTTTACACAGATCTACAATTTCAGCAGGACATTAAAGGTGCACTCTGCAACTTTTTTACATGCCTCGATTAGATTGTGGATTAGATGTATTTTAAAGACATGTTTACATTTGTGTTTGTAAACATTAGAGCAAAACAGGCTTGTATTTTGAGTTATGGTCAAGTCCTACAGTTCAATATAGGACTATATAGTGGAAACCATTCATAAAAAAACTTGCATAGTGCACCTTTAAAATATGAACTTAAACTTCATATTATCTGGGGCAATGAGGAATTACCAAAGATTCAGTTGGAAAAAAAAATCTTCATTTTCTATTTACATTTATCAGGAAAATCATGAAAGAGTCATTCCGTTCCGAGGGAAATCCTCCTCCTGCCATTTACCATGAACACATACTGACTATTACTCCGACTTAGGAATGATGAAACTACAACAATGTATGAAACTAAAAGAAGGATCTGGGCTACCGAAGATAGGGAAACTCTCTGACAACCCCCCCCCCGTCCATCTCCCTAGTGAGTAAGAGAGAAAGGAACGGGAGAGAGGTGACCAACTGCAGCTGAAGTTATTAGATTATTCACAATGAGACAATGACATCCCTATTTCTTCTTCCTTTCCTGTGTCTCACACAGTTGGTCATCCAGTGTCATGTCACACGTCAAACTGGTTACATAGCGGCAACACTGGCAAGGAAGTGCATTATGCATGTTTTGATTTAAGCCTAACACATGCGCGCACGCAAACAGACACAAAAAGGCAAAGAAACATTTTCAGTTCCCCAAAAGAAAACCTGGATCTCAGTGAAAATGGCCTGAATTCTTAAAAGCCAAATAAAAAAGTCCGTACAAACAAACAAAAAAAGCAGCAGTGTGATGCAAAAAATGTTTGTAAACACAAAATAACACATGATACTACTTGTAGTATCAATACTACTTGTAGTATCATGCGATAAATCAGTAGTATATAAACAGTGTTGACTAACTCAGTCAATCAGTTTTTGATAATAAAAAAAAAGTTAGTGACTCACACAGATCACATAGTGAAAGAAGTCATGTGCTCCTCATATGACATCTCTGGATAAAACCTTTTACTCAAATTAGAATATTTAATCAATGGTTGACTGAATAAAAGCACAGGTGGAATGTTGTGGCTGTGTGTGCGTGCGTGCGTGTGTGTGTGTGTGTGTGTGTGTGAGCGTGTGTGTGTGTGTGTGGTTATCTATATGGGGGAGTTCTGTCTAAGTTCCACAGAACAGGAACTTACTTCAAAAACTGTCACAGGAAACTGCCTCTACCCCCACCCCTCAAATAGCATTTCTGAGACTGGATTAATATAATGTACATGATATACACATACTGTATATACAGAATGGAATGGTGCTTTAATTTAAATGCTTATAAGTTGGCTGCCTTTGTTTCTAAAGGTTGGGAAAGCGTCAGGATGGTTTATGTCTTTAGTGATATTTGTAGTTTAAATTTTGCTACTCTGGTTTCTGGTCTGTTTTTCGTCAATTGTCAATCATCATAGATACCCTGTAAGCAGGAATGTGAGTACTGTACTTGTGAATTTGGAATTACTGCCTTGTACAATGTCTGAGTACAAATGTCAGTACAAGGATCCTAGAACCTTTGAATAAGGACTGTTTTATAAGCAAGAAAACGGATAAAAGAGAAGACCTGTTTAGAGTCTGACTGGATTTATTTATGAAGGCTTCACACATTTCAACAGGGGACTTACTAGGTGAAAATTATTTGATCATTTGGAATTTTTTCAGCTTCTTCTTGTTGTACCGTTTTATTGTGTTCTCCTTTTTCCATTCCTTCATCTAATTCTTTTAACATTTGTGTTGTTTACTCTCGTGTTAAGCACTTTTTGATCCTGTTTTGAAATGTGATAAATATAAAGAAATATTACTCAGTTCTGAACATTTATTTATTTATTTTGGAAATATAATATTTATTTTATTGCCAAGAGTTAAAGGATAAGTTCATCCAAAAATGAAAAATTATTCATTATTTCCTAACCCCCATGTCAATGGAAAGTCGGGTGCAATTTCGTAGTCCATAAAACATTTCTGGAGCTTTACAGCAAAACAGCATTGCAGCATTCTACTAAAATACTGAAGTAGATGGGGTCTTGCTTGAAAAAACATAAACTGGCTTTGTACAGCTCATCTGGCATAATCCTGGTCTACAGAAGCCCCAAAATCCCAAATAGATTTGAAAAGGCGTTAAAAACAATATTTTTTCAAGGCAGAAGTCTTCACTGTAGCTGCTAAGCTAAAAGCATGCTGTCTGAAATGCTCGACCACGTGTTGAGGGTGTAAATAATATCTTTTTATCTCGGGGCTTCCTGACATTTGGATTACGCTGGACAAGCTGCACTGAGCCATTAAAGTGTAATTCCCCGTATGCTTCAGTTGTTTAACATAATGCTGCAATGCTGTTTTGCTGTGAAGCTCTAGGAATCTTTTGTGGACTGCAAAACTTCGCCCACCTTTCCATCGGCATGGGGGTATGAGGAAAAAAAGACTAATTTCTTAGCTTAGCATAAAGGCTGGGAACGGGGAGACAGCTAGCCTGGCTCTATCCAGAGATAACAAAATCCAGCATCTTTGAAGTGAATTGTCATTTTAAAATGTTTTCACACAGTGAGGATTAATCAAAAAAAGATAGAATGTGTTGATTAGTGATCTTCGGGGTTGTTGGTAGTCGGATCTTGTTACCTTTGGACAGAGTCAGGCTGGCTGTTTCCCATTTCTGTCTTTGTGCTCAGTTAAGCTAAATGGGAACTTTACACGTATTTTTTCGACACTCAGAAAGACATTGACTAAGTGTGTTTCCCAAAATGTCGACCTGTTTTTTTTAAATGTTCTGTAAACATGCACAATGTGTATGACAAATGTTTCTGCCATTGTTTTTGTTCTAGATCTTATCAGACATGAATGTTCGTGACATGAAAGGAAGCCAGAATAGAGTAATATTGTATGTCTACTCCAAAGCTACAGCTTATGTTATTTAAAACCTCTACTGCATGCCATAACAATAGAAATACTGCCATCTTTACACTAGTTTCTGTGCAGGTTTGGGGTTTTACATGGAGAGCATGAATAGCTCATAGTTTTATGTGTCCTGGTCAAAAACAGGGTACACATGTGAATGTTGCTGAGAAGACACGGTGAAATCTCAAGTCATCACCGGGACAAACGATTTTTCACAATGAGTACTCTCAGTTTTGATAACCAGTTTCCTAGAAATTCTTTTTTACTTTTACTTTTGACTCTTACTTTAGTTACTACAAGATTGTATTTGAGAAAGAAAAAAAAAATTCCAACTCTGCGGGTGGTGCTTTAGGAAGAGAAGGAGACGAATGCTTGTACGCATTTCTGCTAACGGAGCCTCTTTTCTGCTCATTTCCAGTGTCTGCAATGTGGTTCTCTTTGTATTGCAACATCTCTTTGTGGCGTCTGAGGCTTCCCACAATAAATCATTAGAGACGAGTGACAAACAGAACTGATGTTGCCACCATCCACGTAACCATGACCATCTGCTCCATAACATTTCTACTGTGTTGTACAGTATGCAATTTAAAGGAAGCAACACCGATTTTGTGAAAAGCAACGCTTCAAGGAAATCGAGCAGAAAAAGAGGAATAGCTTTAAGTTGAACGCTTTTCCTCTCAAATTAAATGAATTACTTTGTCTATTTCTGTTGTTTCCTGATTTTTCTGTATTGCTGACTCCTCAGTCCTTTCACGCAGTGTCTCTTGGTTTGGCTGCAGGCTCAGCGCTGACCTTTCAGTTAAACTGTTGTTGTTTTCCACTGCGTTTATCAGCTTGATTTTAACATGAACAATCACAAGTTGTGACTAAAACACCTTCACGAGACACATTATTTTCTTATTTGTCGTTACTAGAAGCCTTTTGTTAATCTAAAAAAGCCTTGAATCAGTGTTGTAAAAAAGTACACAAAAGTCATACTTGAGTAAAAGTAAAGATATTGTTGCTCTGGTAAAAGTGAAAGTCAAGTACCATTCGTGTCTTAAATAATCTGATATTTAATGTTCTAAAGTATCAAAAGTAATTTTCTTGCAATAAGTGTACTTAAAGGGTAACACCACCAATTTTCTACATAAGTGTGTATACAGGTCTTGGGGAGTAATACTGCATATGTGAAAAAAGTAGTATAAAGCCTTTTGTGGCTCCACAAGAAGCTGCATGTAATCTTATAAATTGCCTCCAACTCAGTGGCAAAGTTGCATTGTGGGTAATGTAGGCGCCAGGTATTGAAAAGGAAGACGAATGCGTGGAATAAAAAGAAGATATCTCTGGTTTTGCTGTATTGATTTTGAGTACAATGCTGGAACAGTGGATGGCTTTTCAAAACCTAGTGCCTACATTACCCACAATGCAATTTAGCTACTGAGTGACATCACTGGAGGTAATTTATCAGATTACATACAGTTTCCTCTGTAACCAGAAAAGGCTTTATACTGCTTTTTTCACATATGCTGTAGTAGTACTCCAGACCTTTAAACACACTTTAACGCATAAAATTGATGTGGTTACCCTTTATACAGCAATGGTACAAGTAAATTATACTTATATTTACATGTATGTGTGTACACTATACTGTATACTGCCATTATAGGCCTGGTTGATTATGGGATCTGTTATTCAGCATTTTTCTAATTTTTGAATCAGTGTCTGTTTTTAATCTGATTGTGAAAAGTAAAATATTTGCCTCTAAGCTGTAGTGGAGTGGAACTTAAACGTGGCAGAAAATGTAAATATTCAAGTAAAGCAAAAGTATCTCAATATTGTACTTAAGTAACACTTGTCTAAATGTACTTAGTTATGTTCTATCACTGTCTTTAACAAGTTTAATGACCGTAATTATAATTCTCCTCATGTCGTGGCAGGTGAGTGAGACAAAATGAATGCAAAGAATACCCTGGTGAGAAGCTGTGATTTGCCCTGAACAGGTCTTGTTATGCAAGCGGCGGTGCTGAAAGCGTTGCTGGTGTCTCTGGGGACAATGATGGTTTAGTGTCAGTGCGGGTGAGATGAGAATAGGCATCCAGAGAGGAACTGGGAGAGCTGTCAGTGGAGAGACAGGTGGACGGGGGAGCCCACATCCTGGGACGCAGGGAGAAAGCCACCTAACCGCACATGTTGCGTACACACACACACGTACACATAATGGTAGCCACTGATCGAGGATCATATCCTCTAATCAGTATCAGTTCATGTCCTTCAAAACAAAGGTCCCTATAGCCTCACCTACGCAGGTCTTCTTCAGGGTTCATTTTGTTGGATGGAGCGATGTAAAAACTGTCAAAAATTAATGTACTAGTACTTCAAATTCTCTGTTTCAACGTCTATATTCAAGACAACAAGACTGTTTATAAGAAGTGTACAAAAATTGGAATTTGCTTGATGTGGCAAGAAAGATTTGACATGTAAAAGTGAAGATAAGGAAGTACGCTGATTTACAGGAAAGCGGTTTATTGTAACCGGCCATCAGTTTCAAAATATTAAAATGTCAATATCCATCTGCCTTCCCTCAGTGTACATAGTCTTTGTTTTAATGTTTGATTTGCCACTGCTCAGAGCCTCAGAAGACCACATAGCACAATAGGGTTATCTTTATAGCAAATTTTTGTAGAAAGTTTTCATTTGAGTGACTCGCATGTAACTGATACGACATTTATATGAAATGAGTCAACAGCTAACATTTTCAAGTTCCAAGTTTGGTCACACCAGTAAACAGATAAAGTAATAATGTTGGAGTAAACAACATGTAAATTTCTCTTAATGTACAAAATCTAAAGTGATCACAGGCCTGCATTTTAAAGAAGGAGACTGGGCACATTGCATCTGAATTGGTGGCTGAAGTAACAGCTGAGAGTTGCGTCAGTCTCTGTCCTGTTTGCTGCACTCTTTGACAAGAGTGATCCCTGACCGCCTGATCTGTTTCTGGACAGGAAGCACAGGAAGATGTTCCAGCACACAACTTCTCCACTAAAAAGAGGAACAATCAACAACAGAGGCCATCTGTGCAGAAGATTTACAATAAAGCTTTTTGTAAACTTTGATTCAGAGGAATCGCATATGAAATGGAAGGAAAACCAGCCATTTGTAATGAGAATGACATTTTAAAAAATATGTTTTGAGAAATATTTTTCAGTGCCTTAGATACATTCCAGCATTTTGAACGCAGCTTTTGGATATCTGACAGATCCTCAGAGATGGTATATTACATGTTCAGAAGCCAAAGAAAGCAATCACTAAAAAAGGCCCTCTATAGTCTTAAGAATATAGCCACAATCAAGGGTTTGTTATCCCAAAATGGCCAAGAGAAGCTCAGCAAGGCTTTTATTTTCTAGTAGGGTGGACTCTAATGTTCTCCTAAATGGTTTTCCAAAACAGCTAAAAACAGCTACTCAGAGCTGGCTAGAGACTGGGGTGCAGAGCCAGACCCTCTGGAGGAATAAACACCCAGAGTCACTGAAATCTGCTCTCATCCAAAGCTGTTTACTGAGATTACTTTTGAGCTTTTGGGATTCAATAGGGGGTTTATCTTCACTCTTGTTTATCGACTTGACTACAGAGGTGATGTCCATTGACTGGTGTTTACGCACTTTACTTCCTCTTATCAACCAAATGTTAAAGGAGGGTGCCCTTGGCGTACGCTGTTGCTCACGAACGTCAGTTCACGACCAGTGTGGAGTAAAGTAATCTGGCTGTTTGGGGCGGATAAACACAAATAATCCTGCATGCAAACTTGCTTCACAGGTGGTGAATACACCATTAAACAACCACCATGCTGATTGAAATCTGTCTGACGTGACTCAGGCACAAATGTTCACAGTCGAGGTAATGTTTCTGAGTTTCCTTCATATTAAGTTTAGTCTCATTTAATGATTTCCCTATCCCTAGAAGTAGAGACTGACAACCAAATGAAAAGCATTGTTACCTTGAGTAAACTTTTGGATTTCTCTTGGTTTGAAAATTGTTGGAAACATTTGGGGTAATGTAATTATACAGCTCAACAAAAATATATTACATTGTTTTAGTCATTTTAAGACATTTTAGTGCAGAATTCCTACACATTATATCTTTGATTTTATTTTATATATACAGTAGCTATTCCTTTTGCTTTTACTGTAATTATGTAAAGCGCACTGAAATGCACCTGTGTACAGAATGTATATAAATAAGCTTGCTATTATCATAAACTTGCTATTATTTGCCCCACTGTGCAGTGCAGTTCAGTGCAGTGTGGAGGGCATTTTTTTCCAGAAATACTGATAACTTGTGCATAACTAATACCCATGCATGATGTACTTTTGTTTCATGTTCAAGCAAAACAAAACTTATCAGTAGAAGAAGAAGGTGATGGAAGTCGAGGTGGAGGGGAAGACCAGGGTGGGGTGACAGTCCCTGGGGAGCAAGAGCCGGGGAGCATGAGAGCTTTATTGACATGCAGCTCACAGCTCAGTGCTCACTGTGTGTGTGTGTGTGTGTGTGTGTGTATGTGTGTGTGTGTGTGTGTGTGTGTGTGTGTGTGTGTGTGTGTGTGTGTGTGTGTGTGTGTGTGCATGCAAAGCGCAGAGGTGACGGGATGTGGGTTGCCAGAAAGGTGACAGTTATGAGGTAACAGAAAGATACCTGAGAAATAGATTTTCTGCCATCTCAACACATATGTGAATTCACCCTTTTCATGAATGTCTGTATGTACACATGTTTAAAAAGCTTCTTGTAAAGAAGGCAGGGATATTTAAGGGCAGAATATACCACAGCAAAAAACTTCTTATTCTCATATTTCATAGGATGCAATGTTGTCTGTTACTCATGTTAAACGAGCATTGCTTGATCTAAAGAATGTAGCAGACATCATTATTTGTTACACACTGACTTTTCTTGAGTATTGTTGTTTGTATTCTTTTGTAAATGTGGTTGATTACGTGTAACTCCGTTACCGATTGAGGAACAGGATCTTTGTGGTCTCCAAGCTTGTCTCCAAGTTTAACGTTAGACCGACTGTATAAGTCATGTTGATTACACAACCTCTTTCTGAGTAAGAAGCCACACACTGGCCGGGCAGCAACAGGTGCTGTCGAGATGGAGATTATTTAAAGTTGCTCTAAAATGGTTCGAGTACAGCTGAAGGAGCCTGTGGGCCAAGCTGTCTGTCGACCACATGCCTTAGTAGAAAGTACAGTGACAGTACATACTTCCCCCTTCGAAATACCAGAATCCATGACCATCACATGACCGAGGTGAATTACCTGGTAGTGCAGTGCTAAAATAATTTACACAATGAATCTGTTGAGGTCATTTCAGAGTCATTTGGAAACTGGCGGTAGGTGTACTGTGTCATCCTACGCTTATAGACTCCATGACGAGGAACATGACATGCTAATAAAAATGTATTTTGGCACAATTTGGATCCTTAGAGGGACACTTCATCTAGTAGACAGGAGAAATTGTGAACAATTTGCATGTTTAAAAGCAGCAACCCGGTGAGAGGTTCAAATGTATTTTTGTCACATGATTTGCATGTTACCATCCTCTGCCGCGTCCCAGAGAAGGAAAGAAAGGGGAGCAGCCCTGTTCACCACTGAAGCAGATCGTCTATGGCTAGTTAACCATGATGGTTTGCACAGTTTATAGCTCACATCAATAGAAAGTGTGTCGGGGAAAATCCTGCTTATGTAACTTAGGGCAAAAAGTGAGGTTCATGTCATAAGAGCGCTCAAAAGAACAAGAAGGAAATAGTGAAACTTGTGAAAAAGAGGAAATGGGTTTTTGTTGGAAGATGTTTTATTAATGAAAGATATTTCATTTATTACCCATTTGTTTTTTTGTATTGTGTTTTTGATCAAACATTTTGGCACAATTGATTTGGATTAAAGGCAACAACTTGGACAAACCACACAGAGCCACTACAGTTATATGTTGCCATCTAGTGGCAAAATACAGCCAAAGATTGTTCACACACTATTCTTTTTTTTTGTTTTTTTTGCACACATTTGGAGCAATAAGGTTAAAATAAGGGACTAAACATTGAAATGTGTACTCATTTAAACCACGTCCATGTACACAAAAGCCTTTATTCGGTTCACATAATGTACTTAACTATTTATCATTGACTATCTAAATAAAGTTTCTTTGTTTTTTTTAATTCACTCTGTGGGTGGTCGTCATTGTAACTATTTATTGAGCTCTTTTATAGTACTTAAATACAACATTTTAAGTTTTGCACTTTTTCTGTTCTGCTAGATCTTTTCACTGACTTGAGTGATTAAAATGGTTAAACACTGAGAGCGTTCATAACTTTTGTTGTGCAATGGAAACTGCATTTTAGGCTTGCCAAAATATTTAACCATATTTTCTTTTCAAAATGCTGCCTGCGTGCAACTGATAACAGCTTTTGGCTCCATGTGGCAGTGTTGCTCATCTTGATGCAGTCAATTTCCTTGACGCATTATCCGAAGGGATTCCTTCAGGAAAAGCAGATGATATCTGTCTATCGCTGTCAGGGCAAATTGTTTATTTATTATTTCTGCTACATTAAAAACCTAGAGAGGTCATTCATGTGACCACCACAATTACAGATTTTCTTGCAATTGCCCTGCAGAATATGTTCCACATATTGTCTACAGCAAGTGTATTTCTTACAGCCTCGGTGTGGCTATGTTGTCAGAGAAGCTTATGTTGTTCATTCAGTTTTACAACTGCACTCTTCTCTGTCAGTCATGTCTGTTGTTATTTCAATAATTACAGCTGAGCATAAAGGAAAAGCAAACAGGAAAAAACAGATAAGCAAGAGATTGTTGCTGTCAAAAGAGAGTTAAGAGTCTCAGCGGAGGTTATTAAGGGAAAGTCAGCGGGGAGGAGGTGCACACATTAACTAAGGTTGTGGTCCTGTGGAGGATACTGAAGTCTGATCTTATCTGGAAAACCACTGCACACTGGTACAGACACTCACTGTGGTTTTATTTTGAAATGTATTGTTTTTATCCTGTACTGTTAAAATGCATTTCCTCTAAAAAAGAGCATTTGTAGAATTTTGGGAATGAAATAGCCAAATAGTTTTAATACCAGGGAATGTTACGTGAAGTTTTTACAGCCAGCGATCTCTCTATGTCTCTTTAAAGTGCTTTCCTGTCTTTTTCCGTTAACATTAAGCTTAACTAATGAGCCACACAAGCAGATGGTGGTGAAGCCCTGGACAGCTCCAGAGTTCTCTGCCTGAGTGTTTATGTGGCCTGTTTAGAAACTCTTTTTATTACTAAGTCACTCATGACACGACAGGCAAAATTCTCTCGCTTACATACACATACACACACACACACACTAACACCCGCACACATTTCCAAGACTTTCCACATTGAGCCTCACAAAGATCTCTACCTCATCTACACCCAATTACTCACTGACCCTAATTGAATACTTGGCAGAGAGCGCGGGTGGTGATGGCGTGCACTGAGCTCAGGAATCATCAGTCTTGGTCATTGGCCCCATTAGGTAGCTCGAGTGACCTATGATGTCATTATGTAGTAAAGTCGAGGAAACTAATGGACAATGTCTCATGTTCAGAAGATGCTGATGCTGCTGACGTTTTTTGTTTTAAAATCCTGTTGATTTTTTGAACCGAGCATGGTTGGAGACTTGTCCACATGTCCACTTCATGGCTGTGTGAGAAAAAATGTAAAAGTTGATTTTCAGTGTTATTTTGAGCTTGAAATTGAGAGAGTTCCTTCAAAGTTTGGGGATGTGAGAGTACCTTTTGTGGTTTGAACTAGCATGTTTCCATGAGAGAGGGGCTTTTTACTCGTGTCTCACGTGGAAAGACATTTTCACTCATATGTTGATGTTGCAACACGCTGCAAATATACAGTGTGAAGTTGTGAAACCGACTTGACCTTGAAACTTGAAAAGGGTTACAACTCTGTCCATTTTGGGGGATTAAAGGCCAACGGCACCACTCATTAACTTAACTTAATCATATGAAATGTAGAAAATTGAAGGTGTTTTCTCACTCAGACACAATCACATTCACACTTAACACTGAGTCACGGGTACATCATCCTGTCATCACATCCTCTGATGATAAACAATGTGTGTAAATGTACATGAGTGCATAAGTGGTGTGTACACGATGAAGCATCAAAGCAAAAAACAAACTGTATTTTTGGTTGCACCATATACGGCCTCAGTCCTCAGCCCAGCACAACTCAGCAGAGTTTAGAGAGGGGACAGCTGCGGCTGAAGATTTACTCCACCTCTCCTTAAAGCCCTGCCAAGGCAGCTGAGCTCTCAGCCTCTTCATCGCATCCTGGATCCAGGAGAAAATGAGCGCGGAGCAGAAGAGGGGACCTGCTCCGCCTTCAGCCTCTCCCAGGGGGTGAATTACGATTTCCCGAGTATGTATGAACCCAGGGAAACAGCCTGATCGGTCATCCATCAGCCTGGGTTTCTGCATCCTCCTGAACAATGTGTGACCCTTGGGCGCAAAGAAGGTCAGAAGAGGGGTTACTTCCACCTTCGTGCACACACTTACACACACCACCGCGCCCTGCAGTAAGAAGTCCTCAAAGTAAACCACCCCTGGGAAAAAAATCACACTGGAGAACTGAATTTTTCATATGAAAACAACAAAAACTGTGATGCGACACAACACATTTTAATGGCATCAACAATTTACTCTGATATTTTTAGGTTTTCACTCGTCACATCTCAAGTTTTAAGTGTTTTAGCACTCTGTATTTCAGTTTTGCTTCAAACATGGTTTGGATTAGTTCTCTGCAACAAAATACAACAGACTAACATACTGTCAATACGCCGATTCCTTGTGAAGAGAAGTGGACCCAGGGATGATCTGTGATGCAAAATTATTGTCATATGATCTGCCAGCTCCAGTTTTGATTCCTCATTTTAAAAGCATGCACATTTCTTGGAGCAATGAAATGTCTTTTTCAAAATACATTCAGCGTAATTATAGCATAATTGTAGTCATGTGTATTAAGTTTAATTGTTACCGTCTGTGAAAATGTCTCTCTTTCATTGAGACAAAAATATATATACTATAATCCAGTCTCACACACCGTACATCCACAGTACAGGGTTAGGTAGCTCTAAGAATAACATTATTATTAAATATCAGACTAAAATAATAAGAGTTTCTGCATTTCATCTGCAAATTTCGCCGGCCATGGTAGATAAAACAAAATGGGTACATCGATGTAACATAAAAATGATTTTGAAGTTTTAATTTGGAGATTTAAAAAAAAGTTACATAATGTTGCTTTAGAAGGAAAAATACTTTAAATCAAAAAGCACACAAAAATGCATAATTAAGAAAAGGTAGCTTTAGAGATGCAACAATTCTTTCTTGCTTTCATCATTTATGCTTCATCATGTGGTTTTTTATGGTTTTCTTTAATCTTTTTTGAGGTTTATCTCCACACTTTTTGATGACTTTTTCATTACAGTATATTGTTCCTTAAGGTAACAATTATGCGTTTAAAGCAGCCAAAATCCCTCAATCTCTGTCTAATCTCGCAAAACTCACAAAAATGAGAAGGAATAAAACCTTTTGCCTGTGATTAAGTGGTCTATTTTAAGCAACAAAAAGTAGCAATGCCACCATTTTGCACAATTGCACCATTGCTCTGACCTTAATGTATGTAAAACTAAAATGCTCGCAAATGCACAATGAAAACACGAGACTTGTGTTTTAATATACTCTGGGGCATGATTCTTTTTTTGGTGGGGCCCGCTGATGACCCTGGCACCACAGTGAACTCGTCATCTATTGGTCTGAAGATCATTAAGCTGGGTTGATAGGTGGGAAGGTTTATGGCACTGTGCAGACCGAGTGGCAGAGTGTGGAGGGATGGGATCTATCTGTATCTCTGTCTGGGATCCTGACAGCTCTGGCTTTAGTCTGCACCCAGACCTCCTACATGCATGTCTCACTGTTTACTGCCCCCCACCTCATGCTCCTCCCTCTCTACACATCTATCATTTCAGCGGGACCACACGCACATACATGACATATACAAATAAAAATACACATATGCACACACAAGAGCTAAGGGTAAAGGTTATTATCTCTTGATTATAACCTAAAACAAAGTCATCATCCTAAGCTGAGCGTGACCACAACTCCTATCTTATCGTTAAACTCTTGACATAGCTCTTTAAGAAGTTAGCATGAGCAAACACAGCCTCATCTTGGGAAAATTTCCTCACTTTGAACGTCTACAACTTGATTGGTTCTCACAAAGGCTGCAAAGCATGAGCACACACTCATACTGGCTCAACCAACTCACTCCCTACTTCAATTGTTGACCTCCCCCTGCATCATCGGGCTCCCCCAGCACAGATGTGTCATAGGGAGACAGATTGGTGCTCATTCCACACGCAATTTCCTGTAATAAAAGCAGTTTGAGAAGATGAGCTCTGAGTGAGCTGATGCCAGCTGGCGATACCCGGACACCCGGGAATTCTGCCCACGTCTGAGCCCAGAAAATGTTTTGTCCACACACTGTCATCAATGGACATTAACTGGGCTTTACATATTGAATTGTGGTAAAGTGCTTCATGTTATATTTGGTGTTATGTTTACGCATGAATGAAGATTTATGTGTTTGTATGTGAGAAGGGAGCTGCTACACCGCCTCTGTGTCTTTTGGTAATGTCCAGGAAGAACCCCCCTCTCCCAAACCCCTCCAACTCCCATTTTCTTCCTTGCCCTGTCCATCCATCATTAGTCAGCTCCGGGCCCGTACACACTCTAACCATAACCCTACCTCTAACCCTTAAACCCAACCTGCCTTTGACTCTCACCTTTCCCACATTAAGAGACTTCCTGGGAGAGCTGGAGCTGCACTTTGCTCGCCTCCTCTCTCTCTCTCTTTCTCAGGAAATGACTTCTATCTCTGGCTGCAAGCATACTTGCGTGATGTTTTTCTTTTTTTTTTTCTTCTTGCACTTTCTATCACTCTGCTAACCCTGCTGCACCATGAGAGCATCCATCTGTTTGGCTGGGGAGTAGTGATCCACTGGGTTATTTACACCTCTTATTCAGTGGAAGCGTGTGAGATAGTGGGGGAGTTTACTTGGAATAAGAAGTGTTTTGTTCCCTTTTCTGTTGCCACGCAAACAAAAGTATACTGTAGGCAAATTTAATGCATTTCAAATCGTATGTAGTTATCAGGTTAAAATATCTTTTTTAGTGGTGTTTTGCCAGAAAGTTTTGTTTTTACTACATGCAAATGTATGTTTATTATTATTGCAACAATCCAAAACAATGACAAATAAAGTCCAGAATATTCTCCAGACTAACCTCAATGGTACTGCATGCTTAAAAAATATGCTGAAAGCATAACATGGCAAACTCAGGCCTAACAAGCAACAACAGACGGGCACACTAACCTGAATGTAACAGTCCTTAGTAATACTAACACAATACAGTGTCCAACTTTACACTTATAAAGGTCAACTAAACAATGTTAATCAGCCTGCAAGCTGTAGCCACCCATTTAGCTATCACTGTTGAAAGTTTGTCTCATGTAGAGTTGTCTAGGCGTCTCCGTTGAAAATTATCCAGCGTGGTCTGCCTTTGGCGAGGGGAAGGAGGGCTCTCTGCATCAGCTGTGTGCTTGGCCAGCAAGTGGTATTTGGGACATGACGTACTCCGGTGGTAACTCAGTTCACATCGACAGTAAATGCAATAACTTTGTTGTTGTCGAGAGAACCATCTGGCAGGGCTTTGAGGGACATACATTTGTCTGTAACCAGTTCCACAGTCCAACCAATAGCTGCCGGCATATCTCATTCAGCCACATCTCTTTTTGGAAACAGTTGCCCTATCAATCAAGAAAATCCACAGAACACACTGTTCTTTTTTCTGTTGAATGGTCAGTTATTAAGTGGAGTAAGTATATCAACATTTAATGGTACCTCTGTTTTGTTTTAGTGGAGGAGAAATCTCGAAGATTAATATCTTAAAACATGTGCAAACCAAACATTTTGCACCACTATGATTAGTATGAAAAATGTGTGTTTTTGTAATTTGGATGACTCGACCCCTGAAAATGAATGGAAAAGGTTCCAGAAGCTTTAATGTTACTACGATGTCATTTTACAAGTGAAAATGATTATTTCTCTCTCTGTGTGTGAGAGAGTAAGAGATCTTTGTGTTTTCTTCTTCTTCTGTTCAAAGGGATTACCAGAACCAGCAGTCTAACATGAGCAGTGGCACCAGGTCACACAGACAGGATGTTGATAACATCCTGCAAAACTCCACCTCTCTCCCTAATTCTCTCTCTCTCTCTCTCTTTCTTGCTGCCTCTCTCCACCTTTGCATTCGCACGTCAGATAAAGAGTCATCATTGGAAAACATAAGCGAGCAAACAAAAACAAAGAAGAGCAAATGCGCACAATAGATGACTGTATCAGGTATTAGTGTGACTGATCACAAAAATATGCTGGTCCTACTTCCTATTTTGCTGATTCATCCGGCGTCATCCATTTCTGATCCCACTCAACACGGCCAACAACGCTCGGTTCTTGTTGGGAAATGTTAGGAAATCCCATCATTGGTTAAGATGTTAAAGTTCCACTCTGACTGTTTACACTCTACATATACTCCCATTTAATCCCAAATAATTGGATTTAAATAAAACAAAGCCATATTGTATTACTCAGAGCAGTTATACTGACCCCCAGAAGACTTCTAGTGGAACGCCGAAAAATGTCAAGATGAAAGATTTCTCCCAGGTGCACATTCATCCCCATTCATTTATAAAAACAAAGATATATTATGTATTTCTACGATAGTCTGGGCCTTACATTTCTTTGAATTAGGCAAACCTTTTTGTCTGACAGGGTCACATATACTGTACTGTATATTGGGTATCAACTTGTTCCAGCTATCATTAAATTGATATGATATTTGTGCTGAGAGAGGCCTTCAATTCCAAGTTTTTTTCCAAGCTGCACCATTTCATTACATCATGGAAGGTTTTTTTTTTTTTTTTTAGATATCTTTTGCATCATTTAATATGAATTTCCCCAAAATGTAGCCTGACATATTTGATGTCTTTGGAAACTGTGGGCTGTCTTCCACAACTTAAAATAAACGTCTGGTTGTTTGATTAATGCTTTGCTAAAATCATGAATTTTTTTAATGGAGTCACAGGAAAAAAAAACCTTTGTCATGAGTTTGTTTCATGAACGTATGCATTTCCCTTTCTTAGATGATTTGCTGTTTCACTTTTCATTTTGACACCCACTCAGCCTGTGTCCTCTCTTTAGTGGCACCAGTGGAGTCCAAGTCAAAGCTAATTAATTGAGTTATTCAACAGTTCTCAGCAGCATTGTATAAATTTGTCCTCCATGCTCTGGAATTAGATTGAGTATGAGGGTTATGCCGTGTTTGCTCGCACGCCTCCCGTGGGTTGGCAGCTGTCCAGTGCACTCAGGACTGCTTGAGCCCCTCATCGGGTCCGGCCTGTAGGCTGAATCTTCCAGTCCTGATTACAATACTGTCACAGAATGACAGATGAAGGCTCTATCTTTAGCTCTGGGTAAGGCCTCCACTACTCCAGCCTCCACTGGGCTCTTAAGGGAAGAATGGAGGGACGGAGAGGAAGGGAATGAAGGAGCAGCAGATGGAGAGTGAAAATAAGTCACTGCATGAGAAGAAAGTCACCTATGTTATGGCAACTGTTTTTTTTTCTCACCAAGAAGAGTTATTGGAGCAAGAAGATGTGAGGATAACAGAAGAAAGTCACTGAAGTTACGGCATTCTGCAGAATAAAATCTATGAAATTATGTCAGATTATATCTACAGTGAGAGTTTCATTTGTGTCTTCACTCCCAGTCACTGACACAGTTGTATTGCTGTCAAGTGAAGAAGACAAAGCAGCATTTTACCCAGGCCTCCCTCTGTCTGTCCACCTCCCCTCTCAGGCCTCTGTTGGTTTAACCCTGGTGGGCAGCAGCCAGGCCTGACAGCACCCAGACACTGTCATGTGATTTATGGCTCGCTCAGAGAGTGGAGAGGAGATGACCACTCAGATTTGACCCCTGCAGTCTTATCAGCCACTCATCAAGAAGGAGACGACACTCAGACTCATCGCCGTTTACTCATCGAAAACCACGAGCCATTTCGGCACTAAGAGTTTGTTCGTCATGGGAATTAGCTTAGGTAGAAGAACTAGTAGAGATAGTGGTAGAGATAGTAGAAATAAAACTGTTCATCTCTTTATCTTCATATAAGCAGAAGTTGATATCTCTTGAACAGTTTTTAAATTGAGAAATCAGCATCTAGATGTGTGCAGATTCTCATAATGTCATCTACAAATGTTATTGAAATAAAGAGCATATAATGAAAAGCTGATGTATAAAGTGGGGGGCAAACTTCCATTGAAGGGCCACATTTAAGTGAATGGTGGGTCCTGGGCTAGTAGTTTCTGTTGTTGTTTCTCATTTATTTTATCAGGGTACAGAAGGATCAGTGGTTCCTCTTGGCACAGTGTACAATCTGTACAGCATAGACAGGTGGCCCAATTAACATAATTTATCACTGTGGCCATATAAAATCTTAAGCTGGTGATAGTTTCTTCCTTGCTGCACGTATGTGAGTTTGATATTCTAAGAAGCATTTGGTATCAAACTGGTTTAGTATGTGTTTTAGTGATGATGCTGGTCTTTCTGCCTTGTAGTGCAGTCGGTATCCTGTAGGGGGAGTCCTGCACAACGCTATAAAACTAAAGCGACAACCACAATCCACAGCACCCCACTTATGCAGATTTAAAAGGCTGCAGTGGGTGATCAACAATACCTCAACTACACACTGGTCATGAAATAAAATCAGGTGATACTTCTTCAGAAATGAATATCTAAATGCAGAGTAGAGACATTTCAAACGTATTTTGACAAGCTGTCAAAAATTAGAGCTCGGCTTCATGATGTGGAATCCCTGTGAATTCAGCCGTAGTGGATATTATACGTATACCTGCTGATTTCTTTTACAGCCCAAAGAAAAAGAAACATTTTTCCACAGGGTTCACCACAGAACATCTTTCAAAACAAGCACCGGGCTGGGTTTAAGGTGATGTAAACACAGATCTATTTCTGTGGCTATGACACACCGTGGTTTCTCTGGAAAGGGAACAGCAGCCCGACGTTACAACAAAGGAGGCCACACAGACAGTGGTGGTCAGAGCATCTCCATGCACCCAGACAGACGGACGGATAAAGAGATGAAGGGATAGACAGTCATAGCCAAGCACAATGAATGTACAGAAATACTTCAAACTATACATGTGTTAAACTCCAAAGTTACACTGCTCCTAATTTAAAGGCGTCTCCACAAGTGGGTGTGGAAAAGTGCTAAAATATATAAAATGAACTCCTCATATCACCAGACTTTGTGTGCTCAGAGGTCAGCATCCATCAGCAAAGCCGGTTCAAGCACTGCTGAGAGAGAGAATTGAATTTTAGGTTTGTTTTGGGTTTTCCAAACATCACATCCATGGCAGAGAATAAAGAAGTGAGAGAAAAACATTCTGGAGCGTTGGAGAGGAAGAAACGAGCCAGATCACTGTGGTAAAGTCACCTTGACACAGAGACACAGAACAGACAAAGAGCTCCCCCTCGTAAAGTCAGCAGTGAGGCTTCAGCAATCTGGCACACACCGACATACAGTGACACACACGCACGCACTTGAGGCCTTCACCGGTAAATACAGATATTTGCTTATGAGCACTGTCTCATGGAGGGAATTTAATCTGTGGGTGTATCTGCCTGCGTGTGTGTGTTTTATCAGGACTTCTTTGGCCACCACCGAGCAAGGATCGATCAGGCGGCAGACAGCTGAGGGCAGACGTCACCCACACACTCCTCCTTTCAGTGAGCCATGGCCCACCCAATTTACTCCATCAATCAATGGATTAGGTGCCAAAAACTCTCTTCTCTAATCCAACAACCTCCCTCGCGCCCCAAACACACAAACAAATCACAGCAGAGCGTGCTTACTGACACTGCTGACCGCGCTGTAGCCTGTCTCCAAAGAGCAAAGGTGAGTTGAGGGTGTGGTGGATGGTAGAGGGAGCAGTTTGGGTAGTAGTTACATGTAAGGGCATGACATAATTACATTTCAATATGAATGCAATTGTACTCAATTACAGTTGCTGATCAAAATGTTGATGATGCATCTTTTCCCTGTGCAGGAATGCTTTGTTTTGGCATATTTCCTGACAACATGGGACAAATTGAGCGCAGCACCATCAAGGGTACAATGGTTTACAAGGAGCTGTCTCTATTTTCCATTCATGGAGCAGTTTGAGCTCAGATTTTGAGCTTTGTTTCACATTGGCAGCCTCTCATCTGCCAATCTGACTTGTCGGCCATATTATGTAGCAATCAAATGTAATAAGTTACATTTCCTTGTATGAAGTAATTAGAATAGTTACATTACTTATTTCATTTTTAGAAAGTAACTGCTAATCTGTATGCAGTGTTGTATAAAGACCCGACAAAAAGTCATACTTGAGTTAAAGTAAAGATATTGAGTTAAATTATTACTTCAGTAAAAGTCTTAAAGTATTGTTAATTAAATGTACTTTAAGTATCAAAAGTCATTTTCTAGCAAAAAAAAATTAACTTAAGTATCAAAAGTACAAGTTAAAGTAAAATATAGGTATATTAACATGTATGCATGCTGTTGATCCATTATTAGCCTGGCCAATTATCATATCTGATTATTGGAATCAGGTTTTTTTTTTGTTTTATCTGATCATCGATAAAATAAGTTATTTTAAACATACACTCATTTGGGTCTGATGCATGCAGGTACTCTGGAAACTAACTACTAACTCAGGTTATTAAAGTAATGCAGTGAGTAAAAAGTACAATATTTGCCTCCAAAATGTAGTCAAGTGGAAGAAGTACTAAAAAATGGAACTAGTATCTCAAAATTGTATTTACGTACATTCCATCACTGTCTGTACACTATTATATTTCAAAAGTAAGCTCCCGGACACTGAGGATCGAGGCGCATATCATTTTAACTGTCACTGCACCACACATAGACACACAATCACAAATGTGTTCAGGAGATAAATATAACCGATAGGAGCTCATCTGATCTCTGTAACACGATCCTGCACTAACAAGTTGTTTGAGCATATTTTGCCAGTATGCCATTCTCCTCATCACCTAGATATGTGGGAGCTGGACGATAAAGAGGAGGCGATGTGCGCAATGTGGCTGCATTTTCCTGAGTGTATTGGAGGCGGATGAACATGACGTGTTTGATGTTGCAACCATAAAGGTCACAGGCCAGTGCGTTGTTCGGTTTAATGTCTTCAGCGTGTTTTTGGACTACTGAGTTTAAGCTGAGTCAAGAGTGGGAAAGACAGGTCAGTGTGTGAGGCTGAATCCAGGAGAAGGCTTCTTTATTGGGGGAGTAACAGAGCTATAGATCATGTGAAGACATCTATCAAGGCAGGTCAGCCACTCAGTGGAGGCCCACAAAGACTGAGGGTTGATAAGGTTTGGAGACGTTGTCTGCCTGGTTACGCCAACGATGCTCCAGCATGCACCTCTCTGGTCTTCTGTTTTCACTTCCAGTACTATTCCACTGCTGAACCACCAGTTAATGATAAGGTGTTTAGAAAAGGTAAAAATGTCTCCAGTTAGCTTCAGACGCATGCTAACGATGACTAACCAGCCACAAAAGCGTCATCAGGTTTACAAACAGATAGAAGCAGCCATTTTTCAGAGATGTTAACAGTGACAGCAACCCTAAACACTGATGTCATCTCCTGGTGCCTTGAGTGAAATAACTTCACCATGACAGCATTCAGCAGCAACATGCACTAAAAAAGAAAAAATCTGTCTGGACCAAGGGAGCAAAAAGTGTCTTGGAGTAAAAGCATTGGCTGATACAGATGATGATAAGATTATTGGAGAAGTGTGTTGACACGCAGCCTCCTGCCACTACGGGGAGTTGGCACAGTACATTATCAGACTGCCTGGGATAAATCAAGGAAAGACATGTCTACTTTTCTTCCCTCCTTCATGTCACCCTTCCACTGTTCAGGCACAGCTTCTGGTTTATTTCCACTCCGTTCGGGTCAAGTGTGACGCACATTTGAAATGGTTAGGAAAATAATTGCTGGTTTTTATTGCAGTGGTGTCATCCCAACACTAAAGAAACCTCTCTGAGTTACTATTTGGGTCCTGGCTGGACTCACATGTTGTGCAACAGCGGAACCAACTTGGCCAACAAACCAATGCTAACACCACCATCACACACCATCTGTGTAGCAAAGCAAGAGGGAAACCGGTCACTGAAAGGTCTTCTGTATTTTGAGATTCGAGGGAGTGCTAAGGGAGTGGGATGATAGTCTTGATAAAAGCCTCATTAATGTCATGAAAACTCAGGAGATTTGCAAAATCACAATATATTTCTGTGGCCACGAATAGGATCATAATTAAGATATTTTACTACTTTACATACATACTGCATGTCTCACAGCAATAAAAACGTTTTTCAAAACAGAGGAGCACTATGCAGTTTTGGAGAAGAAATTGAAACTCAGAATTTTTATATTTACAATGTTAATGAGGTAATAATACAAACTTAGAAATATGTATTATTTCTATAACTGAATAAATAAGCTGTTCTCAGAGGAAAATAAGGTCCCAAGAACAGAAAAGGTGGCAGGGTCCACCAGATATAAACAAAGTAAAACAGTATGAAATTGTGTTGTCCTTTAAGGTCAGTTTGTTTATTCAGTTTATTCAGTCACGAAAACAAAGAGAGTTTGTTTATTTAGTTTGTTTAGGCACAAAAAAAATCAGTCAATGAAGATCTTTCTCTTCTGATTAGAATTTCATCCCCTAAATCTACAAAGTGCACCTTTAAAATGATATATATACTTTTATTAACTTGTATACAGATTTATGTCTAATGCACCATATTTACCGTGATATCAACTCATCTAAATAATGCATTACTTTAATATGAAAATGTCATCATCATCAAAACCCACTGGCAGTGTTACAGCAACAACATATCAAAAATAATGCCTGACATTAATATTATTGTGATGGATGTCTCACTGCATATCTGAGGCAACAGGCCAGTAGTCAGTCCTCACAGCAGAACAGTGAAGTCATGACTTCTGTTAAAAGAGCTAATTCATTTATCAGCCGTGTTGTTATTGCGCTGACACGGCGGGTTAGCAGTTCAGATAATGCAATTTATAAGCGCGAGTAAAAACAACCTAATAGAATAATACTGGATCGCGTTGTGTGTGTGTTCATGTGTGCTTGTGTTTGCATGCCTGCGTGTGTGTTTGTGGCTATGACGTACACATGCGTGCATGTGTGTTAAACTGCCACTCCTTGCCTGCTTGTATTCCCCCTGCAGGGATACTGATAGTCCTTCAGATAAGCCCCATCTCCATTTACAATTACAGCTCCTGAGATTGACTCTTTTTTCTCTAATAAGTAAATTACCTCTAATACCTTCTGTGCTGTACTTGGCTGCTCTCTGCCTGCTCAGGCCCTCATGGAAACCAGATGTTACACCAGCCTGCCAGCACATACATACATACACCGTCTAATGCATATAGAGGCAACACACAAGCAACACTCAGAGGCACATACATTCACATGCATGCATATGTGCTCAATAGATGTGATAAGTTGCCGGTCATCTTTTTTCATCCCCTCTTTCATTCTAAGGTGAACTCTCATCTCCACTTTTGTACACTTTCCTCCCCTCACCACCACTTTCCCTCTCTTTATTTTCCCCTCTGTCACCATCACCCCTGTCCTTTTATCAGCATGGCCAGCTTTATCCCCACCGGACTCATTTTTTTCACACAATAACAAACAGACTTTGTATTGAGGTTAGAGCCAAATCCAATTGGCTAATGAAGGTATCAATCGATCTTGAGGTGTAGCACCGCTAGCTGGAGGGGCAGACCTCTTGGTGATCAATAGCTCCACCTGGAAGACGTATTTATCCACACGGCTTGTTTGACAGTCCTCAAGAGCTGTGTATCAATAATGTAAACACTGTGAGGCTGTTAACTATTGCTAATGATATATCCTCAGTTTACAGATGTATCCATCACTGGTTGATGATAACTCCTGGTGTTGGACAGTGGAAAGAGAGGGTTAAACTGGTACCATATGTGGTGCTCCAAGTTAGTACATGTGTGGTTGCAAAAAGTTGTGTGTTTGTATCTATAGTGTGTGTGTGTGTGTGTGTGTGTGTGTGTGTGTGTGTGTGTGTGTGTGTATGGTGGTGGTTTGGGACAGGGAGGGGGGTTTGTGGATGCTCACACTCACTGATCGTCCTCCATGAGTGCTGTGCCATGTGTGTGAGTGAACATGCTGTTTCATACCATGTGGTTTCCAAAAATACAGAGGTATGGACACACACTCACAACCCCACCTCCTCCTCCACCCTACACAAACACACAGCCAAACACTGAGCACAGACACAGTGAGAGAGCACAGGCTGACCCTCCATGTATGCTGTTGTCTGTGACCCTTACCTGTTTCTGTGGGTTTTACAGGCGGCTTCACACCAACGTGTCACGCATCGCCACACTGGAGGCCCCCGAACACTGACTCTTTGTGCAGCCACAGCAGCGCGTGGGAAGGACCTTCTGCCACACACCACAGTGTGTGTGTATGTGTGTGTATATGTGTGTGCACATCTCTATCTTCACATTTGATTTTTTTCAGGGGTAGAGGTTTAGTGCATCTACTCAAAAATACTTTAAAGGGGCGTTATGTAAGAATTTTAGATGAAGTATGTTAAACCAGCTAGCCATGGCCAGTCCTGGTCCAAATCTCCTGTGCTAGGAGTGTAAACACTAACACTCCCCTAGTCGAGCTATCCGTCTGAACTGCTAGCTGCACCGCTAACTGAGCTTATTAGCTGTTAGCAGCAATTCACCGTTACTCTAGCGATATGCTGCCCCCTTTTGTTTTGAGTATGAATTTGACAGGAGGCCAATTCTTACATAATGCACCTTTAATACTGGTTACAGGTAGTTGTATTTTATTGCAGAATTTACATTTCATGGAACTTTATAATAATTGTTATTTTCCACCAGTGATGGAATGGAAAAAATCTTTGAGATTGCCACTTTAAGTACAATTTTGAGGTACTTGTACTTTACTCTACAAATACCCACGACCTCACCATCGTATCTCCATGGATAAATAAATTAACTTAACCATACAACGAATAAGAAAAATGATGTGCATGCATTGACTGTGAGCTTTATCTAACCATGTGATATGTGACAACATCATAGTCACAGTCCTACAAGGGGCTCCATGTTTTGCAGAATAGGCCTTGTCATCCTGAGAGTCTGAATGCATCTTGGGCATTACTTGTGTGTGTGTTTGTGTGTATGTGTACGTGCGTGCATGGACATCCTTGGTGGAGGACAGTGGTCCATGCATTAGAGCAGTGCAGGGCAAATGAGCCCCATCTGGAAACCATTGGCTGAGGCTTAAGCCCTGCAGCTACAAGAGCTTCTGCCCTCCTTATCCTCGTTTCACAGGGCAGAGCCTCTCTCTCTCTCTCTCTTTCTCTCTCTCTCTTTCTCTCTCTCTCTCCCTCTTCCTCTCTCTCTCTTAGTGTCTCTGTCTTTTTTCTGTGCCTCTCCATTCATCTCTCTCCTTCCCATACAACCTTCACGTAAAGAAATGTAGCCCTAATGTTGATAAACCTACAGAGGGATGCATTCAGCCATACATATACACAGAGTGACTGACGTGACACACACGCACACAGACATAAATACACACACCAACATCCCTGTTATTGGCAGCATCTCTTCCATTCTGACCCCAGAGGGAAGTGGTGGACCGGGCTGGAGATCCCTATCATCGTGGCCCCAGAGGCCCTGAGCTGATTGTGTGTTTGTGTGTGTGTTCATGTATGTGCGTGTGTGTTAGAGGTGGACACAGAGGAGCCCTGAGGCCACAGGAAATCCACAGAGACAGACAGACTGAGAGAGTGAAGCCTGTCAGAGAGAGCGGAGGAGACTGCGAGAGAGATGGGGGAAGAGAAAGCTGAGTGAGTAGAGTGAGTGTGTCTGTCCGTGTCCCTTGATAAAGATCTCAGATCAATCTTTCAACGTCAGTGTACACAAAGTGATGGTTTGCCATCAAAGGTGATAGCACTTTGAGTCACTTTCTTGCTCCAGCGTTGCTCATGTGAGCGTGGATTCAGGAGGCCGCAGTCAGAGCAGCTAACAGCGGCAGGCTCTCATCATGACTAAGACCTTCTGCCTCACTCCAACCTGACTTTGGTTGTCCAACTATTTAAATCTATTGAAACTTTATTAGGCGAAACAGCCAACCTGTGTATGTTTCCTCTCGTGAAAGAGTTGCTTTGTAGCGGGGAGCAGCCGGGCCCATCCACGGCCCCTCAGCATGTCTCGGCGGGACACTGTTTTCCCCTCTCCGTGTAGTTTTTTTCATCTCGGCATATTGTGATTTCATTCAGGCTGCTCCTGCGGCCTTTAACAGTTCACTTCCACTCGCAGTGGAGAACCTCCATGGCCGTGCGCTCTCGTTTCACAAGACCACCCACACTCATACACACATACATTCATCTGCTGTCTCATTCACTCCTTTGCTCTGTCTCTTTTATACGAACAAAACGCACACACACATGCATGCATAAGGCAGTGCATTATCCAAACAGAACACTCATCATTCTTGCATTTATCCTCCATGATGGAAAAAAAGTCATATAGAGGGGAAAAAAAATAGAAAATGGAAAGGCTGCTTCTAAGATACTTCCCTGAGTGCTTTTCCTCCTAATTCTACCAGTGGATATGTGTCCTGTCCGTCTCTGTGTTTGATTACTGTGATTGGGCTCAGTCTGGAGAGTCACTGGTCTCCGTTTGGTTCCTAATCCCCTGGTGCATTATCTGTTTAAATGTCTGGCCCCTCCATCTTCATCCCTCTCTGCTCCAGGCCTGGACCAGCATCACCTCAGGGCCTGAATAGAGACGAGCATTAGTTGTGGTATGGCTACTGTGGGCAGACCACCACTTGTCTTATATTAAAGGGTCAGTTCAGCTAAATCAAGCTCACAAAATTCCCCATTTGTATCTAATCATGCAAATAGTATTTTTTTAAGAAATCTGCTGCATGTTTGTACCAGGCCTAGTCAAGTCCTGCCAAGAGTCAAGAGTTTTCTACAGTGAAAACGCTGAAAAAACAACAACAATCAAACACAGTTAAAACAACACTTTCTGACAGAAACTGCCCAATGATTAGAGTTGGGACGGTTACTCTAAAAAATCACAGTATTAAAATAATGTAACTTGATAATGTCATAATGTGACTTGTTTCTTTTTGATTGCCTCAATACCAAGCACATGCAAGTAAAGACGAGAGAAACAAAACGTAAATAAAATGTCTTTTATTGATTTTTATTGAGACCAGAGTGATGTTATGTGAGTGTTGTCATGTGTACACATATGCATGGTTACAGACTAGTAGATGATTCATTGTTTTAAAATTGTAGTCATGTTAGTAATCCCTTTTTTTACTGAATGCATTTGTAATCTAAATTTAAAAAAATGGGTAACTTTACCGTAATCCTGTTACATGTATTCTGTTACTTCCCAAGCCTGCCAACAATCAACAAATTCACATCACTTTTTTTTTTTTTTGCTATAAAATCATTCTTAATTTTAAAAAAAAAGTTTGGGTATCATTCTCTATTTTGATAAAATTCTTTCATCTCTTTTATTAAAGATGATATGAAGGAGGCATTTTGCAATAAACTAATTATTAACCAGGTTATATCTTATTTGTTGTGTGAAATAAGGTCATTCCCTTAAATTCAAATGAATATGTATTATTTCAATAATAATTGTGATATTGAATTCCTGTATCGCTACATCACATCTTATATAATTTATTTTGCAGGAGAATGAATATCTTGATATATAAGGTTTTAGTATTAAGATGCATTGTGATTAAAAAAAAAACAAAACAAACAAAAACCCCCCATAAAATTAGACATAAAAACCTCCAAGAGTTTTGCATTTATGGAAAGAACAAAGTTTTGTGGACGCTTCTTATTTAAAGGGGCACAATGTAGTTTTGGAGAAGAAATGCAAACTCAGAATTTACAATATTAATGAGGTAATAATACAAACTCAGAAATTTTTATATTTTCCATAACTGAATAAGCAAGCTGCTAGAAAGGTGGCAGGGTCTGCCAAATATAAACAAAGTATAACGGAGTGAATTGTGTTTGTCCTTTAAGGTCAGTTTGTTTATTCAGTTTATGCAGTCATGAGAAAAAAATAGTTTTTTATTTTATTTTTTTTATTTCGTTCAGGCATAAAACATCAACGACTTTCTCTTCTGATTAAAATTTCTGCCCCAAAATTACACAGTGCAACTTTAATTCTTATTTTCCTGCTCAATAGCTTGTTCAGACACATAGTCAGAGACAAGCAAACACTCATTCAGCCACCCACCGAGGGTTTTAGAGCCACGGTGGATATCAGATAAATGGCAGATCCTCTAAAGCTCTAAAACTGAGCTTGCAAATTACCATCACCTCCTCCAGCCTTTCACATGCATACCTACTTTCATTCAGTCCCCCTCTTTCCTCCTGCCTCTCTCTCTCTCTCTCTCTCTCTTGCTCGCTCTGACACGCAGGCTCTCATGTTACTTTGTGTAGCTTTTGCATGGTTTACAAGACAGTTAAGTCTGGAGAAAAACCCTGTAACTAAGACAGGAAGACCAGAGTCGTTCCTGAAAAGGTTTCTCAGTGACACTGCTTTTACTGGCAGTCGGAAGGGGAAAATAAAATCAGCTCATTCAGCTCTCTGCTGTCTTTTTGATTTTGTTGTATTCCAGCAAAAATATATAAATTCTAAATATATTATATATGTAAGGCATCAAATATATAATGTTGTTATAATTGACGGTGAAGACTAAAACTATATTACCAGAGTGGACAAATTACTACTTCCACATTTTTATTGTTCTCTAAAGATTTGTTTAATAGAAAATGTCTCTATCATTAAACTTTCTCTATCATTTCACTTTCTTATGTCATTAGTTTGGCTGTAGACGCTCTATGTTTGAAATGTACAGCATTTATTCACAAGCTGGAAAACAGATTCTGTGCAAAATTTGCTTTTTGATAGAAAAACCCCCAAAAAAAACCCCCCAAAACCAAAAAAACCCAATTTTTTTTATGTTATATCTAAAAAATACAGTGAATATTTACAGAGGGCAACACAGACATGTTTCTCATAATGAAAGGGAGTTATGAGTCAGCGTGAATGCAAACTGATCCTCATCTCACAACATAATACTCTGACAAATACTTATAGTATGACTACTACTACTTCTCCTAATATTAATTATGATACTAATCTTATTTATAATTTACAGAAAAATATTAAAACGTAATTGTAAGAAAGGCTAGGGTATTTTGTTTATGTTTTTTTCTTATTGCAGGCTTGGAGAGTAACGGAATACTATCAGGATACAAAAAAAGGTAACTGTACCCCTGTAAAGTTACAGAAATAAAATATATTATCAGATTAGATTAGATTAGATTAGATAACTAGTCTGTAACCATGCACATGCGCACACATGACCACACTTCATGAGTCTCACACAACATCACTGTCGTCTTGAGTGAAACCACATACACAAGTGTGTATTCCTACAGAACACACACTCAGTATTAAGATTAAATAAAAGTAATCTTGTTTATATTTCTGTTCCCTGCTCTTTATATGCATATGTTTGGTATTGAGGTCATTCAAAAGTAACAGAAATTAATTAAGTTACATTACTTAAATTTTGTGTACTTAATACGTGACTGTCTACAATTTTTTGGACAGGTAATTAGTAACTGTATTGGAATACATTTTTAAGGTGACACTCTCAACCCTGACTCCAGGGACATAAACATTTCATACATGCTTACATGTATATATGAAATGTCATCCAGAAGGTTGTGCACGATTCAAAAAAAGTCCTGGCCTCATGATGACACCAGTCCCCACTTGTGTAAAATGATGTTCAACTATTCACTTCCTGCCTCACTTAAACCCACTGACTCTGTGCATGAGTGTGTGTGTGTGTGTGTGTGTGTGTGTGAGAGAGAGTGCTTGTGTTTTCTGCACACTTGCATTTGTGCGCGCCTATGCGAGTGTTCAGGTGTCTCTACCATTGATATCTGTGTGCACATTTGTGAATGTATATTAGTGAGTGCATGTGGTGTGTGTGTGAGAGAGAGAGAAGACAGAGAGACAGTACCTTGTTAGGTAAACTGTTTGACATTCACGTGGAAGATGTGATAAACAGGAAACAGCGAGACCCCCCGCAGTGTCCCACAGCCACACGCCAGGGTCATACCAAACATCCCCAATATAAACACGTCTGATACGGGCACATTTATAGTTATCAGCCCTGTCAAAACATCAAAGCAGAGCACGGACATTGTCTCCGTGCAGAAAAAAAAAAAAAAATGGAGTTTGTGATATGAGTCTGACTCACAAAGCCTGACAGCTGCACACTTCCTTACAGCCTTCCAGGTTAATGCATATGTTTTTTTAAAGAAAGAGTTAAAGTGCCAACAATTAATCCAGTGCCTTTGTGACCAAATACTGTATGTGATTAGATGCAGCATGTACTAGAATACATTTTGATGAGAATCAGAGCTGGTCAGTTTTGGGTGTTTAGCTGTGTGAGACTAGAAATGTGTGCATTGATTCAATTAAATGTCTTTATTATAGATTATAAGCAGCGCCATCTATCTGTCCATCCTATAAAGTTGCTTATTGTTGTTCACCTCAAATCTAGACGACGTTATAGAATTTGTTCTCTATGAGGGAAAAGTCAAAGAGCGAAGCATAAATGACATGTTTCTGTGTGTAGTACATCACTCTGGCAGTCATGTGGTAAATATTGTGTTTCCTGTCTCCTCCTTAACTGTTTTGGTAATTGGCTTGTGTTAACCCTGTGACCCAGTGACTGCAGGCCCAGGCCTGGCCTGTGTGTGTGTGTTTGTGTGTGTGTGTGTGTGCCCATGAGTGCATGGCAGAAGACTGCTATACATAACATACTTACTATAATTTTATTACTTTAATTAATTGGATAAAGGAAACAGTTTGCAGTAACTAATAACTCAGGATTTGTTTAATAGAAAATGTTCAAGAAATTTATTTTAACTTACAAGTAAAGACTTATAACTACTACAGAGCCCCATTTTAGGCTTTAATAACTTTGTATTTATCATTTTATATTTTATGTTTTTGTTTCATGTTTTATTTTTTGCTATCATGGTTTTATATTAATCTGTATATTTCTTGATTTTTATGATTGCCCTTTATTTCTATTTTTAAGTACAAAACACACACAAGAACTGCTGGGGATAAGGCAAGGTATTAATAAGTAATAAAGTAATAACAAAGGTATTACAAGTATTATAAAAAACAACAATAACTACAAAAAAAGAGATATAATGCTTATTCTTGTACGACTACTTCTAATAATAATAATAATAATAATGATGATTGTGATGGTGACAATATTACTACTGATAAAATAAATACCATATAAGTCTAATGTTATTTGATTCTTTCATTTATAAGTTGTAACATTCAAGGCTTTCTTTAAATCCTTTTTTTTTTTTTACCATTGCCACGTAGCAGCACTGTATGTGTGCAGAACAAAAATAAAAATAAAATAAAAATCAATTTGTGGTGAATGGATGCCACACTGCTTTTCTGATCTGGTTACATACAAGTTTAATTCCACTAAAAGAAGGTGTTTACATGACAGTCAGAGAGAGAGAGCAAGATGAAAAATGGACGTGGCTTAACGCAGAAGTTGAAGTTAAATCAAAAGGTGGTTGTGTGGCTGCATCAGTTCTTCCTCAGTGCTGAAACTGCTGTCTGACTGTCTTGCCAAGTTCAACGAGATCACGTTCAATCAGCCCGTAACTACAACAACCACTGACCCCAATGTTGGTCTTTGGGTTGGACCGAGAGTTTGTCTTTTATAAATGTATGAAAAAAAGTCAGCCTACCTGCAAACTCTCTGCATAACAGTGTCAGCAAAATGCATAACAAAATATAACTTGGCTCCAAGGAACCCTGGTCTGCGATGATTTGTATTTTCCATGTCATGTACACGAGGAAATAAATTATTGTAACTAAATGCCATGATTACAAGTAAACATCTACTGTGTGGGCATGTGCGTGTGTGCATTCAGTTAGTCAGAGCACGGGGGAGCTCAGGGGGGCTGAGACTGGGGCCAGTTAGGGCTGCTGAGTGGTTGGAGATATAGAACAAAGGAGCAATTAGGGAGCTCCTCTGTACCCCTCTTTTGTCCTGGGAGGCTGATTAGATTGGCTGTGACATGCAAACATGCACAGAGCTTACAGAAAAGCCTCTCTTCTCTCTTCCTCTGTCCCATCTCTACTCACAGGTCTTGACTGCAACCTGTGGCCAAAAAAGGTGGCAAAACAAAAATCTATCACACGAGGATTAAATAAATGTTGATTTAACTTTCCAGAAACACTTCAAGGGTTTGTCTGTGCATAAAATATTTGTCAAGTGCAATGCTTTATTATCAAAATGTGCACTCTAAAACATATAAATGCATGAACATGTTTGTCTAAAGATACTATGTATACTTCTCTCAGGTTCTGACCCACCAAAATGATTAAGAAATTGATACTGACTGTTGACACAGATAAATGTTTGTGCAGACATGTATGTGTGTAGATAAAGATGCTAATTAAAAAAATTGAAACACATTAAAACAAATAGTCATAATATTTTGACTGCTGACATGAAAGTGAAGGTTACAGCTTATTATGCAGCCACAATCAAATATTTGGCAGTGAAATGTATTTTTAGAGCAAAAACGTTTCCCTCAAACTTTGAATTTCATGTCAAAAATTGATATACTGGACTTTACATTCTGCAATAAAACAAAATCAAATACTGTATATGTAAATATAAGCATGCATTCTTACATTGCATTACATTTTTTCCATGTGCTGTGAGAAAAAACTTCAGCAGCTGATATCTTTAATTAGATCTTCCTCTCTTAGTGAAAGTCTTGCATCAGCACGAGAGAAAATATGTGTAGCATATGTATTCTGCAGATGCTTGTGTTCAATGACAGCATTAGCTGAGCCAAATGACATCACAAGGCCAGCAGTCCTATCGTGTGCCGTTTCAGTCGGTGGCCAATTAGGCCGCCTGCACTTCCACTCACCCATCCGGCCCTATCGCAGTCAGACATGGAAGTCCAGTCCAAACACAACATCTCTTTGTTTCAACTGGCAACAGCACTGGCCTCTCATCAGCTCTGATCTGTAACACTCGCCTATTCTGTAAATCTAATCTGAGTCCATGTGCCTGGGCGTGTTAAGCATTCAAGTGTTTACAATTGAGAGGAAAATTATACCAAAGTAAAAAGAAATTGTGACCGATCCCTGAAAAATTGTTCACGCTCTGCTGAGAGAAATCACAGCAACATCAGATCCTGAATCACCAGAAATCAACGACCTCCACCAGTATTTTCAGTTTCTGTGCTCAGAAGTCAGTCATGTCACTTACCGTGAACTGACAAGTGAAACAAACTTTACTGGAAAACAAAAAGCATTTCCCCACAGTCGACTGTTGAGTCATTCTTTTTGTGCCATGTGTGGTGTTGCCATGGCAGTGCAGAGACGGGCTATTATGGTCCATCCCCAGGGAACAGGACACGGCGGAGAGATATGAGCGGTATCTGCAGCTACAGAGTCCATGACCCCAGTGTGTAAACAGTAAGCTTGTGCGGGGACAGGGCTCATGCTGCAGCCAAAAGACACTACTCTCAGTCTGCTATTAAACAACCTACACTCAGAGAGGGTGAGGGGTGGGGGGTGAGAGAGGGTGACAGAGTGGGAGGGAGAGAGAGAGCTCATGTAGAAGTACTTGTGTGAAAATAAGAGGTGAAGTGAGCACGTAAAGGAGAAGGAAAGGAGAGAGAAATAAGGACAGGATGGATATGTTTGTCGACAAGCCTGCATCTAATGTCTCTAATAACATCTACATGTGTAATATATATTAAATATAATTAACATATTTCGTAGGGTTGCAACTAACATTATTTAACCATTACATTATCAATTAATCTCCCAACTGTTCTCTCTATTGATTGATTACTCATTTTGTTAATTAAACGTTAGAACATTTTAAGGAAAAAAAAAAGATTTTGTCAGAACCCAAGGTTTTGTCCAATCAGCAATCCAAAACAGGTTTACATGCTTTAATCTTTAATACTAAAAAACTTCTGTCTCTTTAAGCCTAAATTATGCAAATGTGTGACTTGGTGATGTAACATGATGTCAAGAAGTCACAGAAAAAAAGGTGAGACTACTGACAAGTCGTCTCAGGAGCAGTTTTTCTGTGGGAGAGAGGAGCTTCTGTTGGCGCAGACTTTGGGCTTTTTTAACTTTCAAGCTCCTTTACATGCATTAGAACCTATACAACACACTGAAGGAAAGGAAAAATGAAAAAACATGATCTCTTAAGTCTCCTTTAACTTTTCTATTACATATGATCAAGAAAAGCAGCAAATCCTCACATTTGAAAAGATGGAATCGGGGCACGCAATATATGATTTTATACTATTAATATTTGTTCAGTTTGTCTTTTCTTATAAAACCAGTTTGTACAATAAAACCATTGCTTTATTTGCCTTTATATGTTTTGTCAACAGAGATACACTTAAATATCACACCAGCAAATTATATTGGAAAAATTTCTAAATGAGAGAAAGAAAGTGAGCACAAACGTGTCATTTGGCCCTAAAACACACCATACTTTAGCATCCTACCACACCACTCACTGCTGCTGACAAAAGCCTTGACAATGTACAGACACAGGAACGACAAAGACGAAAAGTGCGTATCAAGAGATGGCAGGCTGTGATTTACTGTAATTGCTGGCAAGCTGTTGATTCACTTCCTCACTGAATGCACCAATTATACCAAATTAAGAGAACAATTCTTACAGGAACCCGGTATCATATGTCCAGAAATCCCCCATCAGACAAATGAGGATAAACATTTTGGGAGAGATCTGTTGCCTGAAGAAGACCGATGAAAGTCTGACTGTTTTCTGTTTGTTGTTGTACTGTTTTGGATATGTGTGTGACACTTTATCCACTTTTTCCTCTCTTGAAAATTGAGTAATTTGTGAGTTAAGGTGTAGCTTTATGTAGCATTAACATGTATGCCAATAAAGCTTATTTGGTTTCAGGACATCTCGTTCCAGAAAAAGAAAGAGTTACAAAAAAACAGGGGGAATGAGAGGCACAAATACTGAGAGAAAGCAATGGAAAGAGAGAGAGCGAGACCAGTACCACTCCACCGTTCTCCTGGGTGGTCCCCGGTTAGGAGGAGTATAGAGGACAGGCAAACAGGCAGATGTAAACTGTAAACCAGTTCTACTCTACAATGGGCCAAAACGCCGCTGGCACTGGCCGCAGAAACAACATGAGACTACGGCACTGGCATTTAGGGAGCGACACGGCGACGATGACAGAAAGAAAATCTCATGCTGGGCTGAGGAACATGCTTAACAACGCAAATATGATGAGTCACTCAAGTCCAGAAAGAGGAGGGTGGGAGGGAGGGCTATAGTTTCTTGAAAAGTAAAATGGTCGCCCCTTGTAGTAAACTTTACCTACATAGGTCATGTAATAGCCTGCGAGCCGTCGGCTGACTAAGGAGATCAGACAGCCACACACACATATGCACGCACACATGCATACTGGGAGCTACGAGAAGGAAATGACACAATTTGCTTGTGATTCCAACTGTCAAACATGAGGACGTTGACCCCGGCTGAAAGGGAGCAGTGTAATCTCGTAGCAATCAACTGTACGCTTAAACGGAGCCATGGCCCAGCAGTTTACCTTGTCCACAGCAGCAGCACACAGACATGAAGGTGAAGGTGGGGGAGCCAGCGGGCTGGAGTGGAGCCAGCACCGAGGGCCGTGTTTGGTGACAAATCCTCTCCTCTTGTGGATGACCTATTGGGAAACATGCATGTCTGGCTTTCGCGCTGCCTTCTCTGGTACAACGGGAAGGAGACATGTTAGAGTGGCTGGGAAAGACAGGAGAGCCGAGCTGGCAGGCAGACAGACAGGCAGGCAGGCAGGCAGGCAGGCAGGCACTCATCATCCCTCACCACAGGAAATTAAAGTAAACAATCAAGACCTCACATCCTGTCCATGAGACCACACTATGCTGTGATCAGAAAGGTTTGTGACTGTGCGTGTGAGTGTGCGCACCTATGACTGGAGTTAACCAGTTCAGATGGGTCAATGAGCTCTGTCCTCTAAGTCATTTGAGGAGGTGGGAGGGACTGTTGGGCCTTGGCGGAGGTATACACTCTACCAAATGCCATTCTAGTTATTATTATCATCATTTAGTGTTCACCACTCTTTAGAAATAATAATAAGTTTAGTTGGCCTATTCTTATCATTTCTCACTCACAATATTTTGTATCTTGGTGAAATGAAAACACAATAATTTCACAGAATAGACTACACTCTTGAATTTCCCACAGCCAATTAAGGATTTGGCCTTGTGTTGTCATTATGATGTGATTGTGTTTAGTTAGGCCTCTCCTATGAAATTTCTAAATTTTTAATTACATTGTGAAAAATGTGTTCTCACAGCATGTCACGCTTTACTGTATGCAAGAGTTTTAGAGGGTTGGTGTTGAATTATCTGTCTCAGAGATTTCTCACCAACTTTGATGTAACAGCGGCGAATTGAGTTTTGTTTGTTTCTGATGCTTACGGCACAAAAGACATGTACTTAAAAAAATCCTTACTGTGTCCTTATTACTTTTTATAATCGGGAAATCTCATGTTGAACTACTTTCCTCAACAGAAATTGTCCCTTTTATATGTGTTCTGTTTATGTTCTGTGGATTATTCAAACTAATAGGAACTTTGCTCCTAGAAAAACACATGCTAACGATGATTTTTCATTGAAATTTTTTAGAAATTTGAGCACCAAGCATGAAATCCTGTTTACTTCAACTTCATGTAGGTGGAGGCAGAAATTTCAAAGACGGAGCGCTCAAAACCTGGGTATATAAAACCATAGCTATTTGCATCAGTAGATACCAGAAGTGGAAAACGCTTTGATGAGGGACAATAGCATTCTAACATTTATAAACCTTAAACCACTGGATATTTTTAAGGATACCACAGGACAAATCATTTGTAGTGACAAAAAAGGATATTTTTGATGGGAAGTCGGGCCATCTGCAGCTGTGTTTGTGGTGACAAAAGACCTCAAGACAACTTCAGCCGTGTTTGTGGTGACCAAAACAGGTATTTTAGGCCAAAACATGATGCTGTCCTAACCTTAATCCAGTGTTTTTTGTGTCTAAACCTAACCACAGCATGTGCAAATTTACAACGTAGAAATGTGATGTTCTAATTTATCTGTGGTTTTTCAGAAACATACTTTTCCAACCTTTATTCCGGTGATTGGGTTGGAAGGTGACAACATATCTTATCTTTTGGGTGCAAAGAAGGCCAAGTGTATTTTTAATTATGCAAACAGAGAGAATAAATCAACAATCTGCGAATCTGAATCCTTATTCAGCAACACTGGAAAAACCTCAAAACAACTTACATAAAGTTAACCTGCGTGTCCTCGATATCTCTTCCTCCTCCTCCTCCTCACCTTCACGTCCTGCACTCTTAATCTGCCTACTTCCCCTGCCTTCTTCTCTCCTCCCTCCTTCCTCCACTCTTCCTCCCCTGCCTCCCCCTCAGGGGCTCTCAGGTTACCACGCGTCACTGATCCAGACAAGCTGGGGATTCTTTCATCGAGCAAATTACAGGCAATTAGGAGCCCAAAGGATAACATTTAGTGTGCAGGGGAAGGCCGAAGCAAGAGGAGAGAGGGTTGTGCTGTGGAACACCCAGATCCTGGACAGAAGGGGGAGAGAAGTGTGTGTGTGTGTGTGTGTGTGTGTGTGTGTGTGTGTGTGTGTGTGTGTGTGTGTGTGTGTGTGTGTGTTTGTGTTGTATTAGGTGCATGTGTACATGTGTAGACTAAGTCCTGATAACGAACTCTCCTGTCCTGATGACATAGTAATCCAGCAAACCTTGTTCCCTACCCACATGCCTGCACGCACACAGGCACATATACTCCAGAAGACGAAAGTGAAGTGTACTAAAAAGATAGATACAGTCACAATGGGAGTGCCACACACACAGGAGTGTTTAGAGTAGCAGCATGGTTAAGTGAACCACAGCCATATAAACTGCAGCATTCTTCAGGACCTCTGCAGCTTCAAACCAATATGTCTCTCAGCTCACTGTGTGTGTGCGAAAAAAAGAGAAAGAGAGAGTGTTAGTACGTGCTGCCATCATGCATTTACCGTTCTGAAGCAACTGTGAGAGGAGACTGAGGAGATTAGATCTGAATTGGATGAATAGAGAGGAGTGGAAAAATGTATCTCAGCATCTCTGCACGACAGGGTTTGATTTCTGCGAGTATCTCAAATTTGAGTCCAATTTATGCCGGGGGAGCTTTGTGCTAAATGCACATTTGGTTTGTGTTCGGTTTGAGTTCAGGGGGTCAGCTTCATCTCACTGATCACCTCTAATAAGATGAGGTTTCATCAAGCAATGAGGAGAATATTAGCAAGTGGCTCCAGATGGTTTATCACACAGAGAAAGACTATTTCTGTCAATAAGAACCTCAACAAAGCCTCAGAGGAACTGAATCCAGATATATGTCTCAATCAGACAAACAGAGGCAACTCTATGCCTCGTGCTCTTTGGGTAATCAGTTGACACAGATGTACGCTACAAAGTCTGGTATGTGTTCAATTTGTTAAATTTTTCAATGTCTGAAATTAGCTAATCATCCCTCGCTGAAATGAGGTGAGAGAGCACAATGGATGAGTTCACAAATGATGGTGCTCTCTACAGCTGTGAACAAACCGGGACCTGGAAGAGCCAACATCATAATTCCAGTCCTATCATTGTAATCACAGCTCCATCACAAAATGGATTTTGTCAGGGCACGCCAAGTCCACTAAGAGCTGCTCCAGTTAAACATTAAGCAGCTGGTCTCTCTCTCTCTCTCTCTCTCTCTCTCTCTCTCTCACACACACACACACACACACACACGCACGCGAACGCACAAATACGCCCACACAAACAAATGCAGAGACACATACAAATGAAGACACACAAATACATTACATGGCTTTGTTTGTGTTTTTGTTTTTGAAGGATAAAGATCTTGCAGCAGAGTGTGAGTATGCCTGTGTGTGTGGATGTGTTTGCTTGTGCATGTGTGTGTGGTGTGGTGTGTGTGTGTTTGTGTGTGTTTCAAGTGAAGCCTGGAGCTGGTTTGGATTAGCTCTGTGTCTTGTTCAATCTGACAACAGTGACGTGTGCCCCGGTGGCCTGCACTATAGCAGCAGAGGGAGCGTGCGCATATACGTATGCCTGCATGTATGTGTGTGTGTGTGTGTGTGTGTGTGTGTGTGTGTTTTAGCATGTTTGTGTGTTTGTGCTTGTGCATGAACTTGTGTTTGTGCATGTACCAGTGCATCACCGCTGGCTGGGAATGCAGGGAATGCTCTGACCCCACCCCTTGTCCTGCTGGCCCAACCCATTCCAGAGGGACATTGATGGGGAGTGATGGGGGGCGCTTGTAGGAGTTGGTGGTGGTGGTGGTGGTGGTGGGGTGGAGGGGTAGTGACAGTTCAGTAACACTCACCAGAGCCTGCCGTCCCCTGTCGCAGAGTGGCATCGCCCACCCTCAGTGCCAGAAGGGAGAGTTTATTTTTTTAGCTCCTGCTCTCCCTTACGCCGGCTACAGAGGACCACCGAGAGCGGGGTCCCTCTCCCCCTCTGCCCTGAGCCTCTTCTGCCCTGGGCGGATGGAGATTTATTGGGGAGGGGGGAATGAAAGAAAAAAAAATGCTTGTGACCTCCACTTAACTAGAAGTAAACACACGGCAGTGGTAGTTTAATCAAAAGTCCACGTTCCTCTCTCACTGTCAGAGCAGCGGGGTTATGGGAGTGTTGTACACAGGTTGGCTTTTATAGATCATCGAATTGGAATGTCAGGGGCCTTTACGATTCCTTCAAAATATGAGGGAACAAGTCTTAAAATAGACAGAAGAGGAAAAAAAGGTGAAATGTGATATATTTAACCTGTTGCATCGGGTTAGAGATGCTGAATTCTGTTTCAAGATTGAATCAAAAGCTTAATATGAGATATATCACATCAGTTTTCTCTCAGATTACGACTGTGTATAAAAGTGCAACTCATCTTTGAGGATATCTCCGTCTGAAATCAGATCCAATCTTCCTGCCCAGCAATTAAAACACACACACACACACACACACACACACACACACACACACACACACACACACACACGCCACTAATAACCTACATCTGTTTGACATCATATTTATTTTACAAGGAGGAAGTCTCTACCACTTGTTTGGCTTCTTCAGTCAGTGCTTTTAGAGCCAATCTGTGGGTGAAAGTTTCTACAGACTCCTAGTGTTATGATCAGTATATTGAGCTAATTAACCTTCATTTATGCTGTTGAGTTTGCTTGGCTCAGCTTATGAAAATCAATATATACAAGTTCTTCTTATACACATACCATGTGCACATGTATATGATAACAAGCAGAATGACAATGCGATGGAAATTCTGGAAAATCATTTCCTAATTTCTAATAAATGCCTCCATTAAATGTATTTTGTAGACTTCTCTTTCACTATTAGCCAGCTCATTGCAACAGTAGCTGATTATGTAAGCAGTTAGTACATTGTTTAAAACACACTATAATGGAGAGGCAAGCATCCAGTTATAAGAACATTTTCTAGTGTAATGTATTTGTCTACAGCTGAAGTAAGGCATCCAATTATTAGTGTATAATCATATATAAAAAATGCACTATAACATTACAAACAAAACTGTAGTTGTATTATATCTTACCATGTCTTCCTGAACTTTAAACCCTTTAAGATACAGTTTTGGAGGTTTGAGTGATTTGTATGTAAATCTAAGCTATCAGTTAAGGTTCCATCTGAGGAGTTACAGTTACGGTATGAAGAATAATCTAAAATTATCCAAACTTTAACTAAATCATTAGTTTAGAGTTTATTCAGGAAAAACTGTAACACACGATGTGTGTTAGAAATACTTTATGATCACAGAGGAGACATTCTTATGTTATAGTTACTCCTTCTGGAATAGATATATCACTCTATCGGACTTTAATAAGATATAAATAGAGAAAACAATGAGAAATAAGAGTAAAATAAAACATACAAGTAATAAATCATAAAATAACTGGAAAAAAATGTGTGTAAAACTATGATATATCACAACTTTATATATGTATTTACATAAAAAAATTGCTACTAGAAATAGAGATAAACCACTTGTTATGTATTGCTTATACTATACTGTAAATGCTAAATATGGGAAGAGGTTTGAAAAATAATTTACAAGCAGTTTAGCTATTAAATGAAGACATACGATTATCAGAATCAGCTTTATTGGCCATTTATCTGTACATATACAAGGAATTAACTCCGGTTTAAAGTTGCTCTCCATGTTTCACACTGTTCCAAGAAATATTCACTGGAAATAGACAGATAGCTAAAAACAAGATACAGGTAGGTAGATTATGTATTTAATGATAACAGACATACAAGTTTGCTCATTCAGTTATATATATTGCAAGGGGATTGACAAATACAGAAATTATACCCCCAAAATATCACTAAAACCTGAATAATGACTTTGAGCCGTTTGATTTTCCAGTAAAACATCTCAAACACAGGTGCATTATGCTGATACAGAGCAGGAGTGAGACATCAGTGTTAAATGCCAGTGATTACACCACTGTTGTGAGCGCTGCCAACAGTTACACAATGTTTTTCACATATCAGTGATTAAGACAGGTTTTCCACTTGGGCTGTGCTGCCAACTCTTTTGTATTTTTTTTACCTCGAAAACATATTCACAGATCCCCCTCCTGCCCCCCCATATCTCCCTCCAGTTCACAACAATTATAACTTTATTTTTTCACCTTCCTGCTGTTCGGCCTCCTCCTGACCTCCTCCTGACTCCCTGTTTCTCTTCACCTCCTGACATTTTCTTGGTTATGAATTCAGTCTGTGATGTGGACACAATGAGATGTCCTGTGCATCTGAAAACCACACTGACCATTTAGACACAGCTCTGTACACTACCAGCACTGAATAAACAGGCTCCTGCTCCTCTGGGGAGCCAGTGAATGCACCTCCAGCCCCTGCGACCAGCTCCCCTCACAGGGCAGTGGTTGTGCGCGGCCTGAGCCCGGCCTTCCTGTCTAGACCAGTGGAGATGGGGTTAATGAAATGCTCAACGCTGTCTGAAAGCTGTCTGAACATTGGCTTCGGCATCCATCTTCAACTCGTTCCCTCTGAAGCAGACCATCACACCTCGGCATACACCTTTCTTTCTTCCATCCCACGCCCTCGCTCCCTTTCCCCTCCACTGCCTGCCTCCTTTTCCTCCACCCTTCATCCTCGACCACTAACTTACACTCACTGTCACTGTGGAATTCTTCCTCCCCCCCACCCACCCACGTCTCTTCTGCTCTCACGCATGCGCACTTCCTTTGCATGGAGGAGCACCGTTTATGAGACAGTCCTAGAATAAATGGTGGTCAGCAGTTCAGCATGTTGGCTCGTCCAGCTCTCTAAATATGGATGACTGGACCCCGCCAGAGGAAAAATGTGAGTGTCTGAAACAGCGGCTCCGCCAACAAGAGCACCTGGACGGTGTTAATCACAGCTTAACATAAACACCGCTTCAAAACGACTGCACACATACAGTACACATGTACGACCGATGCACGTGCACCCACAGTCTCCTTTCTGTGCGGGGACAAATACATGCTGCTTGCAGAGTGCCACACAGACAGTCGCTGATGTAATACACATTGCACCCACGCAAATGCTTTCATTATTGCGTTTTTGGAGAGCCAAACAGGAATGCAGGAGAACAAATCCCTCTAGCCTCATATTCTTTAAAGCAATTTCTTTACCACTTCATTATTCAGTCTGCTTTCTAGTTACCCGGGAGGATTTATTTTGCCCCTAACCAGTCACTAGTGACTGATGTATCCGGCCTCTCTGATGTGAGCTTATTGCCTTTCCAAGCTCAGTTAGCTGAAGCTCATACTTTTTCCCTTGGAGTGCCAAAACTGAAACTTGCTTCGACACCTTACACACCTCAGTTAAAACTAACCCTGGTGCATTTTCCCGGTTAGCGTGGTTCTTTTGGACCGGTGTGAAAGCTGTCAATCAAACCCTGGTATTGACAAAGGAAGTGGAACGAGACCGCTTGAAAAGGTGGATATCTGTCGGCTTCCAAGCTTGGACTCTGATTATGATATGATTTTGGGTGATAGGAATGTGATTTCAGCATGATTTCAAAAGCTACATTACAAATAAATCCATCTGTTGACAATGCAATCTGTTCAGGAAGTGATCTTATAAATAAGCCGTGTATATATCAATGCAAATTATTTGGTAGTCATGGTAACACATATGCGCGTCAGGCTGCTCTTCTATCCTACTTGTGCTCTTTGTCAGTTCATTAGTCCATTAAAACATGTGTGTGACAGCAGTCCCACAGCCCTGAAACATTACTGTACAAAACACCTCCTTTTCATCCTGTCTCTACCTGTTAGTCATTATTTATACCATTTGCGGTCTAATAATACTAATGATGCTAATAATCAGTTATTTGTTTGTGACACCAGACACATTATTACACATCAGAAGCATCAAAGTGCTTCATAAACTGCTGTGGAGTTTGATTTCAACAATGTGAAGTGGGCCATGATACGCTTATAACGCAGAAACTGTCAAGAGCCTGTCTGTATGTCTTCATTTACCCCTCTTGGTTAGTTTGGTCAGCTCAGTATGTACAGGAGCCAGACCAAAATGCCACAATGTTTAATTTTTTACCAAATGAACTGAACTACAGGTGTGAAAACACCCTTATAATGGTGGGAAAAAAAATGTAACTGACTGACTTCCTGTGCAAAGTGTTAATCTGCTGGCTGTGCTCACACTACGATCAACAATGAATAATTAGGGATCCTAAATATTTAAAGAGCATGTTTACCTCACAAAAAAAGCAGCATAACATCTTTTCATATAAACTTTTATTTCATTTTAGGTAGAGACATCGAGTGGACCAAGATGAACCTTACAACGGGCCAACTCTGGCCTGCGGGCTCTACTTTGGGGAGTAAACCAAGTTTAAGAGTGGTCAATATCAAGAATAAACATGTTTCATAATTTTTGCTTGGACAGTGTGCTCTTTCAAAAATGCTCAACAAAGAGTTCTGATATAGGATAATGACAGATAGCAACAATCAGGACACATCAGAGAGCATTATCACAACATGGACACTAGCTGCAGATTCCTGAGGTTTTATTCAAGTTAAATATAACTCATATATATTATACAAAACATTCTAAAGTTGTAATAAATTGCAAAGGAAAAAGAAAACACACATGAATGATCTGTAGTTCTCACTGCTGAATATAGTTGAACCCATTTTGTCATTTGTAATTGGATATTGTTTTCTACTAAACAGCACAACATGAACTTTCTTTTTAAGATAATGGCCCAAACCGTTCAGTATACTTCTCCATGAGAAAAGATGGAATATAATACACTGTGGTTTTTCACTGAGCCCACTCCTGTTTAGACTTGCAGCCACACACAGACATAAAGGGGGACACATTTCACTACAGTATGCTCTTTTCACTACAAACTGATTTGTGCACTCAAGCATTTTAAATCTCTCTCATGGAACTTGGCCATCCCAGTATTTATCTCTCTGGGACCTGGACTCAGCCTTAATGGATCATCCTAACTGTCACATAAGATACAGTCAGCCCTGTAATAAGTAAACACATGCTGTCACACGTCAGTCCAACAGCCAAAGCTCTCCAGGCTCTCCAGCGGAGGGGGCCCTCGGTCCAGCGTCTTTACCCAGCCTGCGTCGATAGTTGTTGGGCAAACATGAGAAACATGTCTGGCCTGGGCGCTGAAAACGACCATGCTTTATTACCCAGTGCCTGGACTGAGATAAACACAGTCAGCATGCCACGAGAAGGTTGTGTTTGTGTGTGTGCGTGTGTGCTCATCAGTCAAAAGAGAAAGACGTATTATCTGTTTAAACTCTCTCAGTGCAGCCAGGCCACACAGCAGGCCTGCTGCCGCTTTCATTTAAGGTTCAACAATCTGGCCTTCCTCTCATATCTGCAATACTTCACATTTTTTAAAGGCGCAACTTTAAATTCCCATTCCTATACCAAAAGTCTGACCTGGAGCTCTTTTACAATATGATTGCTGTAGACAAATACAAGTTCCAAGTTAAAATTTTCCGAAATTATAAATCATAATAGTTTCTCCAGAGTTGGCCTTTTGTATTTCACATGCTGATATTGATAAATACTGTGGATCTAATAGCATTTTGGAACATTTTGTGTTTTGTTCCTGCCTGTCAACTAGATCTGCACTGCCATGCTGTAAATTTCCCATCAGACTTACCACATGACATTCTCTGAATTGTTTGCTTATCCTTCTGTGTAATAAGCCCACAATCTGGCAACCACACTGTCCAAGCTTCAACCGCAACAGACCAGGTCTTGGTTTTCAGGACAGGGTCTGGTTTTACTGGAGAAAGACAGGATGATGACGGCTGAAGTAAGACTAGTTTTAAAGATATACTGCACATTAGTGGCAGTTGTGGAAGAAGAGTTAAGATAGTTTTTTTTGAATAAAAGTACCACAATTTCAAATTACTCCATCACGAGTTAAGGTCCTACATCAAAGTAAAGTCCAGAAGTATTATCATCAAAATATATTCAAAGTTCAATTCTAGTCGAAAAAGTTCAGACATTAACAGAAAATATCAACAGAATGTGAATAAGTAGTTTTGACATTATGATGTCTATGTATTGTGTTGCAGAGTTATCTACTGAGGTTAGCATGCTAACCAGCTGGCCCAATCCCGGTCCAAAGCTCCTGTGCTAGCCAAAGCTCTGGTCCCAGAGCTCCCAGTCCGAAACCCCTAAGGCAGCTACTGGTGATATGCTGCCCCCTATTTCTTCTTAGTATGAACTTGACAAGTGGCTTATTCTTACATATTGCACCTTTAAAGTGTCAAATGTAAAAGTACTTTAAGTGGTCATCACAAAAACTATACTATAGAGGATTAACGTTATTACTGATGTGCTAACATAAAGAGGCATTTTAATCTTACAGCAGGTCAAAATGGAGTTAACTTCAATTACTGTTGATAGTATTTATCATAATTTTGGCTTGTTTAACCTAAAACAGTATATATTACCATATTTTGAATTAACTGCTAATTCTTGCTATAAATGCAGTGGAACAGAAGTATAAAGTACCATAAAATCTAAATACTTACAAAGTAAAGTACAAGTATCTAAAAATCAAAATTACTGACGTCTTTTGTCTTTTGGTAGTATTTTTTCCTGGAAACTGTAATGGAGCGAATTTCCTTGATCATATCATCTGTTTTGAAAGTAGAAAAATGTGAAGTTTATGTCAAAATCTTCATAGATTAAGTTTGACAGTGATTGGAAATTCACATTTTCTCTTTTTTTTCTTGCTCAGAGTTTTGTGTATTTTTGCCTTTTTTATTTACACATGTTGCGGTTTTTTTCTTGCATTGTCGGGACTTTGTTTTATGTGCTTGTGCAGAGAAACTCTGACTGAACCTGTGACCTTTTACTTTATGGGAGGCGGTGGAGTGGTCTCACTTCTGCTGTGGAGCCAGCTGGAGCCTCTTCACTCCCAGCCCATTAGCACTCAGTACATCCAGCAGTGTCTCTGTCAGACAACAGGCCTGATCCACAACACATTACCAGCTCCTCCTGCCTCGAGATCAACCGCACAGGAAGACAGGTAGTAAACTAGGATCAGCAACTTTCAGTGCGTCCCCTCGCTTTTCCTAAACACACACACGTGCATTGAACGCACACACATTTGGTGACCTGTGTGTGAGGCCCGGACCTGCCTTGTCTACTCACACATTGATTAACCCTGAGAGTGTTTGGCCATTAGAGCCCGATCTTGCAGAAATCAAACCAATATGTGAACTCTGTGATTAGTGTCAAAAGTGTTACAACGGCTTTCACTCAGAAACCAGAGCTCGGTGCATTCCAGTCCTGCTCCCCATATCTCTGGTATGAAATACCCATACTCTACGATGAGGGAGAGAAGCACAGGAGAGATGCAGGGTGGGGGTTATCGAGCAGCTACAATTTTTCCATGGCAATTTAGAGAACATGTCACCCTGACGCTCTCTCTCTCCGACCTTCTCTCTCTCTCTCTCGCACACACAGATACACACACACACAATCAGTTATAAAAATATTTCTACAACGTCAAATGTCCAGAGGCTGCTGAGGCAATGCAATTCTCCCCAGTGGGAGGCAGATCAGAGGAGAAGTCTGCACTCTACCTGCTTTACTGACAGACCTCCCTGAAATCCACTGGCTGCATTTCAGCTGTAAAGGCAGCCGCGCCGCGCGAACACAATCCTATAACCCCAGAGGGCGAAGGGCAGCAATACAACAGAGGCTTTCTCCCTGTGCAGACAGAGCCCCCGACTCTGAACACCAGCCAAAGACATAAATGCCTCCTGTATAGTTAACGGTGTCCAAAAAACCCAAAAGCCAAGGACAGGAAAGAAGGAGAGACAGTAGGGATACAGTACAATGGCAGGGGTGATGGAAGGATGGGGAGGTAACAGGATGGACTTTTACCACACTGCGTGGGTGATGAGGACGCAGAGGCGGTACAATGGCGTAGTGGGGATGTGTATTTACACTAGGGGTGATTTCTCTGCCCCATCCCCACCTCTGACTCAATGGCAATACTGACTGGAAACTGCAAGAAGCTCACTTTCCATTTCATCTTGACCAGACATGTCTTTCAACTGTCCAATACAGGAGTCTCTGACCTCGAGTTGAATATTTGACACAGAGCTATCCCCCTGAAGACTTGACTTTTTCTTGCGTAGCATAATAATCTAAATTGCAGACTCATAATTGAGATATGATATCATGTATCTCTCTCAGGGTTGGCTGGCTTGAAGGCAGAGGCCGAGCAGGAAGTCAGCGATAGGAACAAATTGTTAAGAGGAAGGAAATGTTTAAGTCCAGAGGGATGATAGCTGCTGAATCTGCTGTAAAAAATCTCTTAGGACAATTTAAGACACTATCGAAGTCGTACAAACTGTTCCAACACTAAATCCTCTACATTTCGTGCTGTGCACCAATTTCCTGTAATGTCACTTTGGCAACTACAGGCATTTTGATCAGTGATTGATTCAGGCAACACTGGTGTTTTCATTCAGGTAGGCTTGGAACAAAGAATAAGACATCTTATGGAGGTTAGATGACTTTACTAAACACTTCACATGTGACTGAAGTAAGTTAAACATCCAGGCTTGTTCATTCTGGGTTTATTCACCTAAAGCTGTGGCAGCTTCTTCTACTCTGGAACAATCAGATCATATTGTTTTAAATTACAGTATCTGTCTGGAGTAAAATACACTGTAGTGTAGAAAATAAGGGATTAATGAGATGGACAGGCAAAAACCAGCCAGCCACTGGACCAACGAGATGTAGGGTTTGCAGGGTTTTTATTTATTTATTTGTTGGGTTAGGATATCCCAGTGATCCAAAACATTTCAGCCCAGTCACCAGAATAAAATGTTGTCAGTTAATGTTACTGCAGGCATGAGCAAATCTGTACATGTTAAATGTACAGTACCATATTTACATATCTACAATATGTGTCATATCTCGGTCAGATTATGTGTATATCATCTTGCTTTCATGTCCTGAAGCAGAGGGGATTATGGTAGAGTTACATCTAAGCGACACGGTTGCCAAACCAGCAGTTCAAGACTGCGTTTCAACATTCAACAATGTCTCACCATGTCTGTGGTGACAAACATCTGTTTTTTAATGAGACATCAGGACATGTCCAGCCTGCTTTGTGGCAACAAAACCAGGTATTTTTATGCAAGCCAAGATCTTTTCCTAATCCTAACCAAGTGGTTCCTGTGCCTAAACCTTCACCAGACCATAAGCACAGTGCTGTCACAACATAAGACAGAAACCTAAAGAAATGTAAAGTTTCAACATGTCCGTGGTTTGTAAATTGCCAACATCTATTTGGGCGATTGGGTCGAACATATGAGTGGATGAGAAAAAAGATGGAATTTCTCATTGTGGAACAACGGGGATAGGTACGGGATAGGATCTGATCTTTGTGCTATGGTACTGCAGATACCGATAAAAAACAAACATTTAATTAGTTTAAGTGGCGGCTGGTGCATTAAATTCTCAATGTGCCACCTAAAGCTTATCTTCTTGTACTCTAAACAAATCTGCTAAATTATTTGTGTGTGGAGTCTGACCCATGTCTGTGCTTATAACACATGCTAAGTACTTTCTCTGATCCCTACATAAGCTACTACACCAGAGGCGACATTAACCCTAGCCTACCAGCCTGTGGATCCTAACTCCTCTCCTTTGTACGTGATACAACATACCAGCCTTATTGACAAGTTTATTTTGCAAATGGAGTGTGTGACACGGAGTGGCCGCCCAGGCTGGGTGGTGCACATGTGGGCCACACGCTACAGTGGAGAGCTGAGCCTATGGAGGTCTGGAGCTCTTCTCTCTACAGGTTTAGTCTACATGACTACAGGACTAGGCTCCACATCTGGACTTGACCACCATCAACGATATTGGCACTAACAAAGTGCTGAGGCACGTGCCCCCTTTCTTACCCAACATGGGTTAATAGAGGACAATACAAACTATTACAGGGACAAGTGGAAACATATGCAGAATGAGGATACACAACAAATGCCTCTCATATTAATCTAATGTGTGCTCTGCATGTGTTTGGCTTCGTCTTTCATAGTTCAGAAATGAGTGAAAATGTGTATGTGTGCATATACGTGTGTGATTTTTCTGTGTGTAAATGGTTGCAGCTCTGATGTGAGGAGCCTAACTGAGGTGTCAGGGGGTAGTAAACAGATATGGAGCAGAGCGGACTCTTATGGTCTACCTACCAGCAGGCCGTTCACAGGTCACTACATATAGCACACTGGAGTGCTCTTTCTCTTTCTGACTTTCTGTGTGTCTTTCACACACTCTGACTTAACCTCGTCAGTCTGCGTGAAGACACAGTAACACAGGTTAGATGCAAGTTGTACAGAATGTGCACCAACCTCTCCGATGTTTTCTACAGTCTCGATAAAGTCTCCTACCCACAAGTACATCTGGCATCTGCCTACCTCAGCCATAGAAAATGTCACTTTATCACAAAGAACATTTTTTCCCACCATCTCTCTTTTCTTTTTCATCCTCTCGGTCCTTTTGTGACACATGTGGGATAGCAGGAGCATCCAAAGTCGCATGTAATAACAAAATTCCAGCAGCCTCACTCGGATGTCCCCCTCTTCCTGCTATTCTATATATGTCACCAGGCCTTTTCGAGGGGGGCTCTTATGGGAGCCTCGCTGCCGAGAGATGTGTCTTCGCACACTCACGCACACTTGGCATGCACATATGTGTGTATACACAAGTCGCACAGATGCCCGACACTCACACATACACATCCAAAGAGAAATAAATGTGAGGGATCAGTTGCAGGGTCTGGGGTATGACCGTGAGGAATGCCAGCCGAGGGTTGTGGTCTGACACCTCGCGCTGTCTGTGTCGCTGTCAGCCATGGGAAACGCTGCGGCCCAGGAGAGCTCCGGCCAGAGGGTGACGTGATGGGGCAGGATGTGTTTCCAGTGGTGAGGTTTAGCCATGCATGTGGACATGCTCAGAGACCTGTGGAGGAAATTCTCAGCACCCCTTGGCCTCTTCGTCTCATGGGTGTCAGGAGCGGTGTGCCCCAGCAGGCCACACACACACACATTTTACCCGAGTATACATAATTTTATCTTCAGTTTCACCTGTTAACAGGGGATCTCTACCTGAATCTTCCACGCTATGTAACAGTTACAGTACTCTTTTCAGGCTAAATACACTTTCTGACAATCCAGAGTAGCAGTGAAAGGCCCCTTGGTGACCATATGGTGGCTTAATAACACTAGCTGGGGTGATTCATCCAGCTCCGCAGTGGAAGTTATGACTGCTCCCTGATGCTCTCTATAAATCCAAGCCTGGGATAAAAGCAATCAGGAATTTTAATTGTTCCCTTTGCACCGCACGTTGATTTCCTCTGACAAGAATATGAATGGTTTCTTTGCTTAATAGGCTGTGACAATCCTTCAGAGTCTCACAGCACAGCCACACGTTTTCAATCACAAACTTTACTCCTCCCTTAATTCCTCTCACTCCCTCTCTCAAACCTCTTCCCTGGCCCTGAAACCCTCTTTCTTGCCTTCTGATAGAATTAGTGAGTCCTTGAACCATGGTGATCACACTTCCTGAAGCAATTACTATTAAGCAGCAGTGGCCAGAGAGACAGGAGGCTGTTTACATGGAGCCCAGCGAGGAGTCTGCATGGTGACACCCACACCAGAAGCAGCCAGAGGGGCTTTTTCCACAGGCTGGCAGAGGGAGGTTGGGGTCAGTAGGGGTATAGGGGGCACTGATCTGTTTTTACAGGATCCAAGCTGTCAGGATTTACCCACATGGTATGAAATGTGTGGAAACATTACATTACAGACAGATGTACCTCAGCTTTACATGGAAAATCGGAGGTCCGGTTACACACGCTGTATACAGAAAGACAAGGAATGAAGGCAATTTGAAAAGAGGTGGGTTGAGAAATGGTGGGCTTTAGAGGTGTAATGAAAACCAGGATTCCTCACATTCACAGTGATTTGGAAGTCGCTTATAATGTAGATTTTGTCTTTTTTTTATCCAATGGCATTGTTTCTAAATTTTGACCCTTTAGTGTGTCAAAGACCCAAATGTCTGATGAAATTCACATTTTATTACACTATTCTATTTAGAGAAACTTACATGAGCCGAGTATATTCATTAAAAAAGATATACAAGTTTTATAAGGATCTGAGGAGCTTCTCTTAAACAAAATTAAAACCCAGACATAACATTGTGTCAGTTCCCTTGACAATACCTTACATCTTACTACACAATTACTATACACGTTTTCTATAAATTGATCAATCTATAGTAAAGTTAGAGTTAGAATAATTTGCAACCAAAGTCCGCCTGTAGAGACAGACTAGTGAGTCTGTGTTTGGCGTGATGACGTTTAGTGTCTGTGATAACTTCTGTCATCTCATTTAGCCACTTGTTAGCAACCGACATTTTTATGACGCGTAAGCTCTTTATAATTCAATCGTGGGACAAAACATCTCATACCTTAATCCTGTGGTGACAACAGAACTTATCTAGGGCATTTAACTGAAAACCCATTCAATAAATTCATCGTGTGAACAATGCTAACTAATTTCCAGGTTTTAGGACTCATTACTACAGCAATCTATAAAGCCACCTCCTCCAACAGCACATCATTTTATTCAACATCACGGTCTTCAGCACAAATCCAAGCATAAACCAGCTGTTTATTTTCGGAATGGTCTGCGTTAAATCTAATTTGTGCAGGATGGGTGCTGTGGACCTAAGAATCCCCTGCAGCCTTGGCGGAGGAAGAGGAGGAATGTGACCCCCAGAGGTCAGCGGTCCCCTCTCCCGGGTTACAGGGGCTCCTGCACGAGGGCTGGGCCAGGGTCACAGGTCAGTGGGCTCGCTCATTCGGCTCTGCCCTGGCGCCTGCCGGCACAGCCCTCAATTTGTAAAGCGGTAGAGGGTGACCCCGGAGGGCCTCTCCTGGCTTCCCTGGCCAAACATAGGCCTTAAACACTACCAGCCTCCCCCTGATTCCCTTGTCTCCCCTTGACTCCCTTGCTCCAAAACCAGGACCAATAGTCTAACACACACACACACACACACACACACTCAACACCAATCCATCCTTAATAAGAGGAATTACCGCAGGCGGGGGCAGAAGCGAAGGGGAGGGGTAAGCAGGTATGCCCCCATCTCCGCCTCATTACTCAGTGGATTTATGTAGGATCATATGCCCTGTGTGTAGTGGCACACTTGGGCGCTTAACTCCTTGACCTGTGCTGTAAATAAGTAAATTAATAAATACAAAGCGAGGCTGTCTGGGGATAGAGGTGGATCAGAGGAACTCATAAAGGTTAATACAGCAGACAGAGTGCAGAGGATGTCATAAGCACCACATCTGAGCTTCAACTACATTCATAACCATTTTGATATTTCAATGAGATGTCACTTAAATACTAGAAAACCATTAAAGGCAACGCAAAGCAGTTTTGGAGAATGCATCGGTAATCTCCAACGTCTGACTGTCTGCATCCAAGCGAGTTGCCAGTCTGTCTGTTTCCACTGATGAGAGAGACTGAGCTGTTTCTGATAGTGACTGTTACAGAGAGACCAATTATCCCGGCCAATGAGGACAGGCCTCTGACAGCATAATTACAGGCAGCCTTGCCTTCCAGCAACCATATGCCCTGGTATGGCCAGCAGTCACCCAGCAGTTGGGAACAGGAGACGAGAGGAAGGCAGAGTCGGGGACATTGGGGGTGGGGTCTGAAGGTGTCTTAATCCACCAGGAGCAAATGTCCTGTCTTGTCCCAGACTCTGGGGCCTCTCCACGGGCTGCAGAGAGTCAGAGCTGGGGCCTGATTTGGTCCAGCTGGAGGAAGCGGGCGATCAGAGTTCAGTTGGTGCAGACAGAAGTAAAGTAAACAGCCGTGGTCACTGGGCAGGCCGTTAGCAGGCCTCGGACAGATGAGCAGGGGGCCGGGAAGACCACACACATACACATACGGCCAGACCACACAGGGGCCGGGGCTCAGGGGCCTACGCACGCAAGCACACGCCCCATCGGCAGGGTTCCCCTGTGGGCAAAAGCATGCTGCAGGTCAGGGCGGAGCAACATGGAGCACAGAGGAACAACAGACTGGCACAGAGTTGGCCTGGGACCCTCTGAGTGCCTGGATGGATCTTTACTTAGCCTCAGTATGAGAGAGATACCGGCAGGTCTGTCCCAGTGACTGGAGACATAATCTTCCTATAGAGGCGAGCTGTAAGAGAGAGTAAACACAAACAGGAAGAGATTCATAAGTACACTGCTGTTCCACTGCCAAATCTTAAAGTGCATTTTGGAGAGTTTTTCCGCCTCCATGTTGGAGGCACGCACTCTCTTCTGGGGAACAAATCCACACGTACGTCAGCTGGGAAATCACATCATGTTGATAAACCAGAAAGTCAAATAAGCAATTGTCAACAAGATTTATCTTTTGTTTAGTTATTTACGTTAGAAAATGCACCAAAAAGGGAAAACAGAAACACTGTATGACAGCATTTATTGTTCTATTGATTATTGATCATACCATTTATTCAAACGTTCTTGTGATGTGGCATATCACATTATAGTTCAATATTTTTTGCGGGTTTCTTTTTGACAAAAATGCATTTAGTCACCAACTTTCTGATTTGAAGCTTGTGGTTGGTATATGTTGTGACTGGAATATCTCTAAATCTCAAACTTTGTATTTAATTGCCACGAATTTTCAAGAAAAATCAGACATTGTGTTGGTGGATAAACACCAAGAAGTTATCCCTGCGTGTTGCTTTAAAACAACACAAACATTCACAGAAATTCACAAATTCATACTCATACTACAACATACAGTACCTTTCTGTTTTTATTTTACTTTCCCTGAAACTCCTATTAAAAAAAACACAGGGAAAAAAATCTTATCACCCTCCAGAAAACTCCCTCTCTCTCACACACGCGCTTAGTTAAGACTTTGGCAAACACATTAACACTCTGAGGATAAACAAAAATAAATATATACCACACACACACACACACACAACTCTCTCTCTCTCTCTCTCTCTCCCTTTTTCTCTCTCTTTCCACACGTCCACATAACCATCAGTCCCTTTCTTTATCTGGACAGTGTCAGAATGACCCATGGGAGAGCCTGTGAATGTGTGTGTGTGTGTATCACCCTGACATAGGGTGGAGTGAGGAGTAATGCTCTCAATCACAATTACTCCCTAATGCCACCAGTCATGCTGCCTGCCTCGCATCACCTTACCACGCACGCACACACACACAATATGAACCACAAGGTCAGCATTTCCACTGGAAGGACATGATGTACTCAGAGCTCGGCAACGAGTCCGTGCTCACCTCCACCGCCGAGGATCTAGTGCAGCTGTCAGAGGGATCAGGCGGAGCAGGGCCGGACTGCACCATCTGCCTGCTTACAACACACACCCTCCTGTGTATCAGTAATCCTCAGCACCCTGCCTCCCTCTTCTTTCATCGCTTATCTCCACGTTTAATACCACATTTATGATAACGGATGACAGGTAGCTTGGGCTGCGATCCCTCCTCATCTGGCCTTTATCTCATAATGGTACGAGCTGCATTCTTCCTTCCAGCGCAGGGCCCTGCGAGCCTTGATAAATCTGGATCACAGGGTGGGCAAACCGCCTGCTAAAAGTTTTTCTGGCTGCAAAAGTGGGCAGTTGAGAAATAAGTGTGAGATTTGCTGCTCATGAAATATGCAGGCCACGTGTTTGTGAAATATGTGTGAGTGTATTGTGCATGTTATGTTGGGAGGAGGTTGTATTGTCTCGGGGATGCATTGTCGAGGTAGAGATTCAAGGTCTTTTTGGGTAAAAGGAAGAACTCCTTGAAGTCTGACTGAATCTGAAAATGATGCTGACGTTGGCTATTTGGTGTTTTTGAGCAAAGCAGAAGTTTGTGTCTAGGGGTCAGGCTTTACAAGGACATGGGTGTGGGTCAGCGTCTGGGCAGGAGGCTGGGGTCACCGGGGCAAGAGATGGCTGTGATTTGAAGCCATGGATTTGAGGAAAAGGACTGTTGTGAGGAAGACAGACAGATGATTTAACGTTGTGATGGTGAGGTTAGGTGACGGTTAGTCAGGGGAGTCTGGGGGGTCCGTGGCACTGAGGAGCGGAGAGCTGGACACTTGTCTGCTGGGTAAAGGAGCTGGTGAAGGTCACGGAGCAGTGAAATATGGCTATCAGGTAGAAGGGAAGAATAACACAGACTCTGTCCTTCCTGCCTTGCCACAAGAGCGTCTGGGTCCCCGCCGGGTGACACGGTGGGGTCATGCCCTGTTCGCTGAGACGAGGTTCTCACACACAGAAGTGCATCCTACATGTAGGATGGAAATTCTCTGATAAGACATCCTGTTAGAAGGATTGGACAAAAAGACTGGTGTCTGCAAACAGTGAAATAAGACATAGAAGACAAGAACTTTGCTGTGTGAGAGACACAGTCAGCAAAATCACCAATTAATGGTATTTTTTAGAAATAATAAGTTAAGAAAGATGAAGGTGAAACAGATGGATAAAGTAAATAACTACCAAATAAATTACAAAACTAGTTTAAGATATCAGTGAAAAAATATAGTTTTCAAAAACTAATAATTATTACTGCAAGTAGGATGCAATTTTGATTCACTGTTCATTTGTTTTATCATATATAATTATCATTATTATTCTGTATATCATAAATGAATCATATTTAACAATTTCTCAGGACATTTTGAACTGAATTGAGAAAAACAAAGGCTGGAGGCCTATTTTAATGTCAACTTTTCATAGGCCAGGCCAGAGGTGAAATAGACTAATTCTTATATTTACTGTATTAATCATATTTAATATAATAATTGAGATTCGCAGAGGTCTTTGGGCCAGTGTTTCAGAGGACAGGGGCCTGTTTTCAGTGTTGGGATTCTTGCCTGATTGAAGGTTGAAAGACTTTGGCTCCGATTCCTCCATTGTTCGATCAGACAGCAAAAGTCTTCAGCTCTCTAAATTGGTCCTTAATGAGACTCGCACGTAGGCCACTTCCCTTTGACCCGCGACATCCCCAGGCTTGTCGCGCGGTTCCTCCTCGGAAAAAGGAGGACCGACCCGGCGAGGAAACCTTGCTGAGGGAGTGGAGCTGCAGCACAGGAAGGACAGAGAGAGAGAAAGAAAGACGGAGAGAGAGAGAGAGAGGTGACTCATTTAATTTTTCAATCGCGGGCATTTAAGATGCAACAACACACTTCCCTTCTGGGCTGCTGCCAGATGCTGCGTCACAAAGGCAACGACAATCTCTCTCTCTCTCTCTCTCTCTCTCTCTCTCTCTCTCTCTCTGTGTGTGTGTGTGTGTGTGTATACGGGAGGTGACCTCTGAAAAATCCCACAATCATAACTGATGATATAATAATTTACTTTAAAAAAAATAAACAGTTTGGACTAGAAACAGTATTATTATTATTATTATTATTATTATTATTATTATTATTATTATTATTATTATTATTTTCTTGAAAGTTAATATCAATATACCTATAACAATAATAATACTTATTCTTAATAGCAGTTGCTGTTGATATGCGTGTATTTATAGAGCAGTCAACTGTGAAACAGCTCCAACCCTCCTTAAAACGTGCTTTTATTCTCAGTGGTAAAATCCGTATTCGGAGTTATGGTTTATTGTCAGACAGAGTTGGACAAATGGACTCATGGTGCACTCTGTGTCTGGCTTTGAGATGAGAAACTCCATCCAACTTTCACTGCTTTCCAGATGATGGCCCTCTTTTTTTTCTGTTATTATTGCTGTCTAACATGTCGAGGAGCGACGACGCGTTGCACGGGTTATAACCAACACATTACGCATGAAACATTTAAGTCTGCTCCCAAAATAGCACCTGCCCGCCGTCTGCTTTTCAGCTCCGTCTAACAAGGGAATCAACTGCCAGGAATTTCCTTGTAAGTCTGAACCTACATTTATTTATTTATCAGTTTGTCATGAAGAGAAATATAAAAAAAAATAGCCATCGGAATTTTTTTTTTTTTTTTAAAAATCAATGAAATGAGGAAGCATTCAGGACTGACATCTATTTCATTTTATTTAACATCAGGAAAAGCTTTTTTATTATTATTATTTCTTCTTACACTTAGACCATTTCTCCAAATCTGAAATGTCTTGTTATCAGATTTACTAAGCATTTACTCTGCAGTGGAGGTCAGCCTTGGACTTGATCATATTCTTCAAAAGGCCACATCAAGCAATACACACATTATTACATCAAAGACATGAGAAAAAAAAAACATACATTTTGCAGAAGCTGGTTGTTTTATTCTGCTTTTTCGAAACGTCTCGCATTTTTTTTTAGCTAATGTCTCATTTGGTGTATTTTTACAAAAATAAACATAAGAAGTTGGTGTTACCAAAAATCAAAAGCAAATGCAACTAATTCACACAATGGTTAATTTTAAGGAAATTACCCTTAGCCTATTAGTTGATTTGATGAGGACTCAGTTGGGAGAACCAGTGTAAATAACTTGACAGCAGTAGTTAAAATGAAATAAAATAACTTGAAATTCAAGTTCCCATAAATACATATCACCTGTTCTTTATGTTGACAGCACAAGAGTGAAAGAGTGGTTTAAACTCAAAGTAATTGATGCAGCTAGTTCACTCGTTATTCAAGTTAAGACAACTAAGTTCTTAGTGTGTAGGGGTACTTACATTTTTAGCCTCAATAAGTAAATGTCACGTAGAGCCCTGTTTAATTTCTTTGTCTGTTTTATTACATCACATTTTATTAAATCTAATTTTTGTCCAAAGCAAAGTAAAAAGCATCAATTCAGCTCAATGGCAGATAATGTTGGACAAAAACAAGGACAAGGAGGAAGGTTTTCACAATACTGAAGTCCTTAATGTTCACTAATCAATATCACACACACACACACACACAGTTGCACACTCACTGTGAGTGTGCAACTGAGACCAGCTTGAACTAATATGGTTTACTAATAGGCCCCTCTAGGTGGCGTTAACATGCTATAAGGGTTTCTGTGTTATGATCTGAAAACAGACACTTCACTGAAAGAGAAAATCATAATTACCGCTCTGTTATTTACTTTCAAACTATTTCTTCAAAGAAAATAAACTTTCATATCTTTATTTCATTTTTTGGTGTCAGTGATGTGCGCAGAATGTGTTTGCGCTTGGCACGGGCAGCAGCTGATAATAAGTTGTTGACAAAAGTTATTTTCGGCGCACATGTGCTGCATTGCATGAAAAGTGTGTTTAACGGGAATTAAAATAAAGTCACTCAGAATGACAAATGTTACTGAAATGACTGAAAATCTATTAAAATCTATGACGATTAAAACAAAAAATTACAAAATCTGTAGCATCTCTGTCTCTCTCTCACACACACGCAAGCCCACACATTGACCGGGTCATCATTCAGAGACACTTTTGGATGCCTGTTGCCCTTTCACATATTTTCACATATCTGCTGCACTAAATGCTCATAATTGATGCATCTGTCGGTCAGCAGGCAGCACATGATTGGGCTAAAACAGTCCTGCGAAGAGAGATGGGGGGGGGGGGTCAGTCGTGGGGTGCATGAAGCAGTCTCACAGGCCCCTTATAGCTAATGATTTGGGGTCCCAGGGTCCCAGGCTCCATGGCTGTGTGGTCCTGAGCAGACACAGCAGGCTCAGTGAAAAGCAGCCGCCCTCTGGGACAGAAACAACATTCACTCTCTGGATCAAATAGCAGCTCGACGCTCTCGTCGACATCAGATCTCACTAGGGCACAAAAGAACTGTTGTGTCACTCAATATCAAACAGAGACGAGCATTTAGACAACTTACAAGGTCAGTGTCAACAGAGCGTGGAAACACCTAGAGAGAGGATTTCACCCTGGAGATTTTTTCTTTCGGTCAGTTTCTGATTCTAATTTTGAGAAGAAAATAAGTTGATGTTTAAAAACATTTTCAATGCCTAATTTTTAGAAAGGAATTCATGAATTCTTGGTGTTTCTAATGTGTCCAACGTTTTCCTTTATCTATATATAGTAACCGTAATGGAATACAATCCTGAGGCATCCAGAGATGGAATAAAAGCCAAGAGGATCTGAGTGATTGCTACTATAAAACGTCTCCCAGGCCTTGTAGAGCTGTAAAGGACAAAGAGAGATAGTCGGACAGGCCTGTTCTCAGGCTGCAAACAGGCGTCTGGCTGCCCTCAAGACAGCTCTGTCTCTCTCACTCTCTTTCTCTCTGGGTCCTGGTCTCTTTCCTTTTCTCACTTTCTCTTTGTTTCTCCTTCTATCTCTCTCCTTTCTTTCTTTTTTTGCTCTCTTTATTCCCTTCAACTCTCTCTCAGCTTCTCTGTCTCTTTTGGTCTGTGTCTGTCCTTGTGTAAAGCATCCAGCATCGGTCTGACAGGGCTATTTAAGGCTATGCATGTGTGTGTGTGAGTTTATGTGTGTGTGTGTGTGTGTGTACTGGCGGGGGTTAAGGCAGAGGTCTGGGGAAACAGTAACCAGAGAGCGTCCCTGAAGTGTCTGATGGGGTCACAGAGAATCGGGGGTCTTCTGTGACCCATCACGAAGCAGAGCGGTCGACAGGGAGTTCTTATCACACGGCACTGTCATTCACAAATCAACGTCTACACACACACATATGCATGCAATGTCCTGCATTTCTGCATCAGCTGTACGCACATCGTATTTCACGTGTGAGAAGAAAAACTTTAAAAGCCAATCTTTATTTGTTACTCATCCAGTTTCCCTTTAGAAAAGACACATGCACGCAAAGGGTAGGCACAGACATGAATACAAGTACGCATACAAACAAACACATAGGTTGACGTCATGATCAGAAATTATGGGGTGTTAAAATGATGTTGGAAGTGAAACCGGGGTTAAAATGTGCGCTGCACGTCACTTCTATTTCTAGGTAAACAGATAAAATTTCAGAGTTTCCAAATCAGATCGTAAGAGTCCGATAAGTAATGAATCACAGCCATTAAATCCAAATTTACCAAAATTCCTGTGCACTTATTACGGGTAAAGAGTGGATTAGTGCTTATGTGAGTGAGCATTCAAGTACTTCATGTCTGCATGTTTGTGTTGTGTGTGTCTCTGCCTCTACGATGTGTGTGTGTGTGTGTGCAAGCCGTGGAGGGAGCAGCGTTGTATGAGGAGAATTCATGTTAGTCAGCTCTCAGAGAGGTCTCGAATGTCTGTTTTCCTGACGTGTGATCCATAAATATTTGAAGTGGAAAGGGCTGCGCTGCGTTGTAGGACAAATCTAATTAACCCAGAACTTCCTAAGGGTTCCTCCGTCTGTGGGGCTGCGTGGGTGTCTCTTACATCGCCAATTCACCTCCCTAAAAGGGTCTGACTCCTCATTTAAGCCACTCAAACCGTAATACATCAATCAGCCACTTAAGTTAAAGACCTGATTTTGGTAAAGGAGTTGAGGGAGAATCATTGAAAGGAATAAAAGCTGATTTCTTCTTTCCGTGTTGTAATTTTTATTCTGAATTTGGCTTGAAAAGTCTTCTGGGTTCACACTCCAATTCAAGAGTTTGACTAACGCAGAGTGTTAAAATTAAAGGTGCGCTGTGTCGTTTTGGGAAAAAAGTTTTAATCAGAGGAGAAAGATCTTCATTGACTGATGACAAACTAAATATACAAAGTCTCTTCGTTTTCATGACTGTATAAACTCAAAGGACAACACAATTCCATACTGTTTCACTTTGTTTATATGTGGCGGACCCTGCCACCTTTGTAGCTTCAAACAGTGCTCTGGGGACGTTATTGTCCTCTGACAAACAGCTTATTTATTCAGTTATGGGAAAAAAATAATATTGATATGTTTCTGAGTTTGTATTATTATCTTGTTAATATTGTAAATATTAAAATTCGGAGTTTGAATTTCTTCTCCAAAAGTACATAGTGCCCCTTTAATATGATATTACGAAAATATAGTGCAGAGAAAGCAACATGCATTTTGACACAGCTGCCTAAAAGATGACCGCCTGTATTTAAAGATTGTTGCCACTGTGGTGAGACAGAAAAGAAAGACACAGGCAGCCATATGACCAGAGACGACCGCTTTTTTCTGTCATTCTGTCCTGTTTTTCATCCATATAAAGTTCAAATTACGTGTCTTGGCATTGTCAGTTACTCCAGCCCTGTCTGTGTGTTTAGTACACAATGACAGTAGCCTATGATTTAGTGCATTATATATCTCTTCCCCCTCTGTTCTCAATCTGACCCGGACAGCCTACGCAGTGCCTCTGAAACGCTAAAGTGCTGCTGATTTCGAGATACTCTGCCATCCTTTTAGCCAGACGAGACATGAGGCCTCTTCTTCTCAAAACCAGCGCTGGGACGCCCAATTGACAAGGCGGCTTGGGTGAGGATGTAGGGAATGAAAAGCCGTGCATGGATTTCATTCCTGAGGCCTGGGGTTGCTGATTTCATTAGAGTGCACCGCACTATTAGAGCCGCCTCAGTTTGCTTTGCACTCGCTGCCGAGCCTCACATTTCCATAATGCAGCAGAGGATTCAGTTTCACACGAGAGGGCCGCGCTCAAACCATTTCCGCCATAAACCACTCGCTTAAGTTATTATACATTTTCACAATAAATACAAAGGGAAATGCGGCCAGAGTCTTGGTAGAGGAGATTAGTTCCAAAGCCACGTCAACCCACACGTCGTTCCTGTTGGTACAGTGACAGAAAAACACTCATACCGTCTCTCATTATTGCGTCTTCCACCATTTTCTCTAAGCTGACTTTTAACCACACCAGCTGCCAGCTGAGGAGTGTCAGGTCTTTGGCAGCTGCATGAGTTTAAATAAGGTGAATGAAGGTGCTGCGTACTGTCACAGGTATATCTTCATCTCCATAAAAAGTAGAGCCTCATAAGCAACCAGCCAGATCAGTTAGATCAGTCTGGGTCTGCATTCTCAAGAGCTGCCAGCAGTTATTAGACACACAGACGGAGGGCTAACGCCTGCTCCAGATGTTCCAGCACAAGCAGCAACAGGGAACTGGATGAGACCTTGAATTAAAAAGCATCACACACTGAGCATATAGTGCACTTCCCCTGTGCCCCTTAGAAGTGCGATTCGATTTCACTGCATACCACCAACAGTGGACCACTGAGGCAGGATAATGAGAAGGGCCAATTAGGAGCTGTTGGACGGGATAAGATGTTTCAGAACAATACTGCCTTTATTATGATTCCCCAGTAGCATTCACACAGCCAGTGTGTGTGCTAGTAGCTGAAGCTGCCTTTGGAATACAGTCACTGATGAAATCCTTCTGCTTTAAGTATTCCTCATTAACATTAAAAAGGAAGAAAATCGTATTGTGGATCAGGGGCAGGGCTTTTTTATTGTAATGTTTTTTTGTATATATGTGTGTGTGTAATGTTAATGTTTGTTAATGGAGTTGTATGCCTATATGTGTGCAACTCAATACATTTTACTACAGTAGTTAGGTTTACATACTTTAATGCTCAAAAAACACATCAGTTTTCTCATACTGTTCAGTGCTGCAGATCTGTATTCCCCCTCTGTCTGAAATGCTGTGTTTTAGCTCCTGTTTCTTGAAGGCCCCCCTCCTGAATACCCAGTCTGCACTGACTGGTCAGCTCACACATGCCTGAAACAGCACTCGCTTAGCTGCGCTAAATCAGTTATTACATGCAAAACTAGCCTCTAGGCATACATTATGCAAATGTGCAACATGGTGACGTAGTGTGATGTCACAAAGTCACAGAATTAAAGGCAGGACTACTGACGAGGCGTTTCAGGAGCAGGGTTTTCTGTGGGAGAGAGGAGCTTCTGTTGGTGCAGACTTGGACCTATTTAACTTTCAAGAATTTCAAGAGTTTTACAGGCACAAGAACCTATAAAACACTGAAAGAAAGGAGGAAAAAAATAGGTTTTTAAAACAATACAACATTAAAAACTGTTAATAATCAACACTTTCTAAGTCATCGCCTGAAGTAAATTTTATTGATAAAACACTTATGCAACATTTTAAATGTATAACTTTTTGATGGAGTATTTCTACTATGCAATATTACTATTTTACTGAAGCAAAGCATTCAGATACTTCTTCCAACACCATCAGCTGACATGTTCCCTATCTCTCTCTCTCTCTCTTTGACACACACACACACACACACACAACACACACATTCACGGATATTCAGTATTATGGATATATTTGTGTTTGAAGTATGGGTACATGATTTCCTTACATGTCTACTTATTTATCTTCCATCTATTTGTATGTGTGTTTTTAAACGTGACCTGAGTTTTTGCGTTTTGTTCCTCACAAACCATAGCTTTTATGTGTCAAATGACCACGACAGAAGTGCAAGACCATTTATACTTTTTTTGAGCTGTGATGCTAATGAAAGGCTACTTCACATAACAAATGAGACATTACAAAGAGCTGTTTAGTCTCAGTGGTTGTTTAGTGCAGACCACCTCAGGCCCTGAATGACAGACAGAGGGAGATTTGGTTTGGGTGAGTGTTTTCTTATGCCTGTATGGTCTCCTGTGGCAGCAATCAACCTTGTCATATAAAGCAGTCTGATGGTTCCTTTCAGTATTTATTATTAATCTCATGTGTCTCTAATAGTAGAAAAAGTAAAAAATAGTAGGATTTTTTTACGCTGCATTTCACGCTGCAGGTGACACTGTGAGCCGGGGTAGTTCATTGTATGAGTCATGTCTTAAGTGTTTTCATGCTGCCAAACCATTGTGACAGTATTAACGTGTGTGGGAAGGTAGAAGAATCAGTAGGGGGAAACACATTTTCCCAGCTCAGACAGAAAGCCACAGCAACTGATTCATCAGTTACCCCAATTAATACACCCTCAAGAGGGAGAATAGTCCATCTTAAGTGGTGCTGCACTTAAGTTAATTTGTCAGATAAAATAAGATGAAAAACATCATGTATGAACCGGATGAGCTGACAAGCATCAGAGAATGTCTTTGTAGATAGTCTAATTATTTAACTAGTTGTTGAAAACGTTACCCTGATGGATAAAAAACTGATTTGTGGAGTTTTAAACCTCACAATAATAGCTCCCCTCTCCCATTTCTCCCTCATTTGGTCTTATCTAAGTTGTAGTGCTTGATGGTGAGACAGTGTTAGATCATAGAGGGAAATAGAGAACATGCATGCCATGTCGTCAAGTCAGATAAGAGACTACTCAGAGTGTGTGTCTATGCTTAAGTGCAAGTTTGCGTGTGTGGGTGTGTGTATGGCGTAGAAGAGTCTGGGTCTCTGATTGCCTTTGCTAGGCTTCCCACATTAAAGTGGCCTCTGCCTCAGGGAAGAGATTCCTGGCTGCATGGCAAAATGGAGAGGGGTGGGGAATACGGCGAGGAAAAGATATGGGACGAGGGAGTAAAGTGGGAGGGTAGGGGCATTTAGGTGAAAAGGAGCTGCCAAAACAACTCCCAGGCTTCATCTGGCCTGCATCCAACTGTCCGACACACACTTGTTCACTCTCTCTGCAAACACACAAATACACACAGCTTCGCCCCCACCACATGTTCCTAAGTGCGGACCGCACAGGGGGTAGCCCCCTAACCTCCCTGCCCCCATATCCCGTTCCTCTCTTCCCCCTCTCAGCTCTAATTGAGAAGACAAATGGATCTTTCAGAGCCCACTACTGCGCCACCATACATCAGTCATGACAATGTTAGCTTTATAACGGTGGGCTGCCGTGAGCCGAACCATATGTTTGGCCCGCGCCACACGCACGAGCAAACACCTCAATACCGTGCTAATGGCGCCCCACTAATTGCCTGTTGTTTTATTATTAAAGGTAATTTAGGCCCTAATGGAATTCATTCAACATTGTGTGTCGGCCCCACCCAGACGGCACTGCAGAGAGACCGCTCTTCCTGTGTCTGACACCGAGAAAGCCTTTTATCTCTCCTGAAATAAAATATTATTCCACATAATGAAACATGCCGCAGAGAGCCAGATACCATCCCCCTTTTCATGCTAGCCTTTGTAAGACAATGAATTTTCCCATGGACGGTTTCTTTCATCAGTCTTAGTCTCTGGTTTGTGGTCCATATTCTCAGCTATTAATATAGTCAAAGAGAAAAAAATAATTTGCTCTTTTAAAAGCAAAAACTTGTTTTAGCCACAATGACACAGATAAAAAGGTGGAAAATATAGGTTATATATAGGAAAAAGGTTCAAATATAGACAGACAACCACTCTATGTTCATTAAGATCTTCAGAAATAGAAAGGAAAGAAACAAAAATATTGACAAATGAAAGTTAGCAAACTTGCAAGCTAAAGAAGGGCCTGCTCGACAGCGCTGGGATGAGAAAAAGAAACCCCTACAGGTTGGTTTTGATTAACAGCTGCCAATGCTATGATAACGGAGGGTTAAGCACACAAACTTACGCACTTAAAGCATAGGGTGATTAAAGCACTACACTCAGCAACATTCAGTGTACAGACAATCTGCTTCAGCAAAAGGACTTTTCTGTCTCTGCTATGATAGTTTCTGTCTGATAAAGCTCAGGACAGACCGACACAGCCAGAACAAGCTTCTCCCCTATTTTCTGGACTACCAGGGCAACAGGTTAGATTCAACAACAAATTCAACAAATTATGATTGGTTGCCAGAAAAGAAGTGGCGGTGATGCCACCAGCACCTTTCTGAAAAGTTGAGAGATTTTCAACACGAAGCGCTTCGAGTGGTCGCACACTTCAGTGGTTCGGGAAAAAAAGCTACGTGGACATGGGCTCTAAGTGTCCTTTGTCGATATTACTTAACAAATCAGGTATGACAAATTGCAAGCCTACCTGGCATAGCAGTTGGTACTGACAGTTCTTCACAGTGAAGACCTGAGACTCCATGTCATAGCATATTTTACTGAATCTACCCAAGGTTACCAGACTTAACAAAGGCTAGGTGAGTGGCTCGTTTTTGAGTCAGTTCACCCCAGAATAAAATGCTATCAGTGCATGTTCCTGCAAACCATGGATACTTTTCATTTTTACATTTTGAAATGTATCACATCAACATTTCTGCACTGTGTGTCATATCAGGTACAGATGGCATGTATATGCGCTGACTTTTATGTCTGGGAGAGAAAGGGGAAGGTGGTGACGTGACAGCTGAGTGTAATGGCTACCAAGCAAGCGACCACTGTTTAAGTTGGTGTTTTGTAAGCATGAAACCACTGGATATTTTTAACAAAACATCGGACAATCTTCCAACCGTGTTTGTCACATTGAACATGTATGAAGAAGGTGGATCCAAATGCAGGAGGCTCATTGGCAAACACAAACACCAGGTAGAGGTAAAAAGGACAGAGAACTCAAACAAGATTGAACTGAAAACTGGACTTAAGTACAAACTAAACTAACGAGGGAATGAGGCACAGGTGGAGAGATGGGCAGAGACGCTCAGATGAGGGGAATGAGGTGAAGAACCAGCAGAACAAGAGAGGAGCTGATAGGCTGGGAACAGGGCAGGGCTAATGAGGCTGATGCAGGGCAGGTGTGGAGGGACAATCAGGCTAAGGAGGAGCACACAGTGGAGGGAAACAGTGCAAACTGCAAAGACGCCACAAAAACCCAGAAAATACAACAAAAGGAGACAGAAATAAATATCTAAATATAAAAGACTATGATAATGTTTGTGGCAACCCTGACCAAGTAGTTTTGGTGCCTAATAAATCACACACATCCAACGTGAACGTATATGTGGTTTTCACAGCGTTGCCAACATTTATTCTGCTGATTTGGTAAAAGCTAACATTAACCTGCATCACATTAAAAGTTTGCTGTTCATTTCACTCCTGTATGAACTGACAAACAGCTTGCAACACGAGGTACAATGAGGGCACAACTGGATGTATTGTAACACACGTTTCAAATGATGCACTGATGAACTTTGGAGAAACCCGACAAAATGCAGAGCACAAGTTGTGCAGTTCAGGAGGTTTGTGAGTGTAAACATTGCTTAGAAAGATAGAAACACAAGTAACTGGCATCAGTGGTGGTTTGGGGTAAATAAGAGTCTGTTACGTATTACTCGTGGTTAAGAATGATGTAATCTAATCTTATCTAGTGGCTCTTAACAAGAGGTTTAAGTAAGAAGTGCCACTGAAATAATGACATTAATACAGAAATCACAGCCCGGTTTAAATGCATAAACAGTCTTAAAACAACCAGCTGCATTGACACTTTGTCTCTGCATGAAAAAGTCTGTTGGCAGATGAGTTTGTAGTTTTAATGTTGTGTCTTGTGGCAGCGTCCGGAATCTGCTCGAGATTAATGTGAGCGAGCAGAAATAGGTCACTGAGGCCTGATTTATTAAAGGCCAGATACAGAGTTATGTGAATCTGAGTTACAGTATAGCTGTAAGAGAATATGATGGATTGTATGACAGCAGCTCATCTTAAAGAAAAGCAGATACTGCTCAGACATGTGAGAAAGTGTCACATAGACATCCACAAATTGAGAATTTGCCAGAAGATTTACTAATGTGCTGTGACATACTGGTGACTTTCTCAACCTCTGTCGGCGCAAGGTCACTTATAGACATAGACATACATACAAAGCTCTTCATGTCCTTATCAGTTTATCTGCAGTGTCTTTCCATTTTCTGTTTTCCTTTACTGAGGAAATACCCAGGGAGTTTTCATTTCTCTCAGCTTGATTACCACTGATACATTCCTCACCTCTTTATTTTTTTTTACAGTACCTTTCTCTTCACTCCTCCCCCCTTTCTAAATGCTAGTTTCCCAACACAGGAAGCCAGTGTGGTACCCAGGGATCATCTGAGGCTGTGTGATCATCATGGCTCTCCTTCCTGTGCCTTGCTCCCATGCCTGGTGTCCAGCATGCCTATCCTCTGACTGGACTTACTCTCATCTGGGGCCAAAAACACCAAAATAACAATCTTCCCTCCCCTCATCTGCTCGCTCTTACGCTCTGGTCACTTTTCCACTGTCCTACAGCTACCCACATGTGACACATGTCTCTGAGAGGGTGTGTTCTCATGGGCTGGTCAACTGCATTTTGTCACATCATTGTGTGTCAGCATGTGGAAAGGTGTAAACTGCGCCATGGTGGATTGTTTCGTTTAGTTTCTATGACTACTAAAATATGTCTTCTCTTGCTTTTTCTCTTTATCCCCGTCACTCCCTCTCTATCCCTATCTCTCCCTCTCTCTCTCTCTTGTTCCCAGCAGCATGTGAACATTAGCCAGGGTTTTTATCAGAGGGCTTCCAGCAGAGCTCCAGCAGGCCTTCCCAGGAGAGGAGGCAACAGGAAGTCGTAGGATGATAAAACTGGGCCATTACTTGGCCAGCACAGGACCCCAGGGTTCATTACCCCCCTCCTCCTAATTTCACTCTGTGACTGCAGCACAACATATTCCTGAACACACCTCAGACTCATTATATAATGCAATCGGCGCTGGTGAATCAAGAATCGGATTAAGATGTTGGGAACCAGGCTTGACAGAAAATAGCTTTAAGAAGGTACTTTTGCACAAATATATGACTCTAAGAATGTAGAAAGAAGAAAATGTAGTCAGATAACTTTAAGACAAGTTCTTGATCATTACTCAGCACTCTGCCAACTCCTGAGAGCGGGTGAAAGGAGGACATAAGAATAAAAACAGCTGCCTCCGAGGTGACGTCACAGCCTTGAACACCGCTGATGTAGCTCCCAAGAATAGTACACAAAAACATGGAGCTGCTGCAGCTCTTGAATAGTAGCATGGGGACGCAGATAATTAATTGGCAGTGCTGGACTTGTGGAAGTGATGACAGCTGATAGAGGGAGCAGCTGGAAATGACAGCAACACCAGAGCACGGCACCATGTAGCACTCAGCGGCAACACTGACGGAGAGCAGCACGGAAACCACCAATGCAGGAAACGGATACCGAGTGGGAGAGAGAGAAGAATGTTACTGATTATTTCATAGTTTGACCAGGCAGGGATGTGTATTTTTCATTTCATGTTATTTGTCGGATTGGTCTGTCATGTTCAGATTTATTTGTTTTATGTGAAGGATTTGAGCAGAATGATACCACTCTCACATCTGTGGGGTAAATATGAATCCTGCAAGCTGCTGGTTCTCTTTTGTACATGTTACGCCCTCGTACGGGTTTCGATATTTGTCAATCCCTTTCGAGGCTTTGCTGAAGAACCTGAGACTGATCTTTGCAGCAGTCAGGAGGTAGCAATAACACAATATGAAACCCCAGTGTAACCACTGCTCCTCTCCCTCAGCCATACAGACACAGCACTCAAAGAAACTTGGTCGCTCTCCAGTGTCACTGAGATGTCCCCCCTAATAGTCCTGTAGTAAAGTATGTCATTACCTGTTTTGGCCTGTCTGCTCTGTCCTCTCTGCCCTGTACTGGGCATGGACATGGCGATGGTAAACTAGCCGTGGTACCTGGGAAATGACAAGTCCATCTTTGAAGAAGTTCCTGCGCTCCTGCTGCCTCTTCAACAACATGGCACACGCTTCTGCTAACTGCTGGGCTGGCTAGCGTCTCTCAAGCTGCATCACGAGCTACATTGCTGCCATTGCAACATTGACCAAAGTCTACTCATAGACCTGGAGTTACATCAAGTAACTTCTTTGTAGTTTAGTTTAGCTGGAAACAATGTTACACAGCTAGCCTGGCTCTTCCCAGAGATCACCAATTTCACCAAGTGTAGCCAAATTTTGTTACTGATCCTGCTTGTTTCAAGTCTTTGTGTTCTGCTAAGCCAACCGGCTGCTGCCTCCATATTAAATTATTTTCATTTGACTTTAGGCTAGAAAGTGAATAAGCGTATTTCGCAAAATGTTGAACTTACTATGATACCATCTGGACACGATTGTCATTAAATTAGTAGATAAACTTTTTAACTTAACTGTTTTAGAGATGAAACTGAAACAATAACAATTCTTAAATTACTAAGGAAGCACTCCACTCCACTGAAAAACCTGTCCAAATGTACTTTTGTTTAATTTTCCTTTGCAGTTTTATCAGAATCACCCTTCTTTATAGTAAATAGGTCTATAAAATGTTTCTGACATTCCTCTGCCAATCCAGAGAGAGCAGCCAAATGACCCTAATGCTCCTGGGATCCCCTTTTCCCCTCCCTGCTCATACCAGCAGATCAGTCCTTATCTGCTCACCACTCAATTACCCTGAGCTGCAGAGGGCATTTGAAGCCCCAGACGAGCAGCCTGGAGGTTACATTGGGCTGAACTGGGAGGAGACACAGGCGGCTGGTGGCCTACAAAGATAATGAAGGATGGGATTGAGTAGCTCAAAACTCCCATGGTGATTATGTAAAATAGCCTTTTTTTTTTTTTAAATATACTTAATCCACAGAGATTATGTATTTTGAACAAAGCTGCAGATTATTTAATCTGCTGGTTATTTCTTCTCAGTTTCATACACCTGAGAAAGCGAACATAGTTACAATAGTATGTATTGTAATCTACTTTCTGTAAATTCTGCAGCTCGGTGAAATTATATTTGATAGCACAGCCTTTGTGGTTTGGTTAAAGTTTTAAGGGATGTCTTACATATTTCACTGACTCCTCCTTCAGCTGATGATATGCTGCTGAGCTGCAGATTTCAGTGAAGCCTGACAAATAGTGTTTGAGTTTCACAGGATGTGCACGGCAAATTTTTCAACTGTCTTACTAAAATGCGTATCCTAGGTGGTGGAGGACGTTTTACATGGATGGGATGATTTTCAACCTTTTGATTTCATATTTGATAAGATAAAATATTTGAAACAAAAAAAATAAAAAGGAGCGACACTTGAATAGATTTAGTAAAATTTTATTTTTTATTTAAATTTTTTTGTTTGTCTGTTTTTATACTGAATAATACCTGATTATGGGATGAAATCCAAATTTTTTTTCTTTAATGTGTATATTTTAATATACATATATTATATATGTGTTTATATTTTTTTTTCAAACAAGACATTGAACAGAGAACATTGCTCTACTCACAGCACCTCAGACATTATCTGAGGCCTGACCAAGAGGTCAGCATGAGTCTGCCTTCTATACAGAGATGATGATATTCAGAGAGATGCAGAGATGGAAACAGAGGTGGGATTGACATTGAGAGAATGTGACTGTGGTGAATGGAGCTGGGAGGACAGCACAGAGAGCTACCGTCTCTTGTCACGCCTGTGTCTCTGTGTCCGCAGGATGTTTCCCTCCTTTTAAGGCAGCGGTGATGTTCTGCTTTCTTCAGCTGTGCAGCTACAGAGAACAATGAAGCGGGATTACGCAGATGTCCAAGAAGCCACATCTCAATTATCCTGATCTTCTGTCATCCCATACACACACACAAATACTTGCTGTTATGATCTTTATGTTTTTTGCTTTGTCCATTTGTTGGTTGGTTGATTGGTTGGTTTGTCAGCAGGATTACACAAAAAGTGCTGAATGGATTTCCACGAAACTTTGATGGAAGATGGGTCTTGACCCAGAACAGACCCCATTCACTTTTGGTGCTAGGAATTTTTTCTCACTTTCTTTAACATTGCAATAGGTAGTTTTTCAATATTTCAGCAGTTTCTGAGGGAATAATGCATAGATCATGATGGGAACAAAACAACCGTATTCAGGTGGCTGAGTGAGTGGGCCTTGGCAGAGGTAGGTGCTCTACTGAGTGCCATTCTAGTTCTTGCTATTTTTATTCTTCAGTAACTTTGGATTTTTGAAAATCAAAAAAAATGTTACATTATTACATCTACAACATTTTCTTGTAAATGTCATACAAAAAAAAAATTACCAGGTACATAGTATAAAGAGCGAGAAAGTCCACATATGGAGGGGGATGGGGTGGATGGATATGTCGGGAACCAAAATTCAGTGTTAATTTAGTTTATCTTACATTTGTAAGTTAACTTTCCGAATGTATTAACTGAAGTCAAATACTGATTTTAACCCTAACCATAGTATTTTCCTAAACCTAACCGAGTAGTTATGGTGCCAAAACCTAGCAAAACCAAACTGTGACCAATTCACGAAGTTAACATGTGTTTATTATTGTTAATGATGAAGGTCATGACGTCATGATGTTACCATGACGACCAAGTTCACCTTAGAAAAGTCACCTGATGTCATCTTCTCCTGCACATCAATAACTCTAACTCTAAATAACTAAAATGTGGGCGATGTAACATGACACGTGAAATGTTTTTTTAAAGCGGTGTGCTATTTATAAATCATCCCATGAGATCAACATGTTTTATAACTTCCTATTCCTTCAACTCTTGTGAATATCTCATGGTGCCATTGGATGTTCAGCTCTTCACCTTTTCATCTCACTCTTTGTCACGACCACTAACTCGGGCGATCAGGCCTGATTTAGCCACCCTGTCATGTTATCTATCATCCACAGATAGAGACTTATCTCACTGTCAGCACCCGGCTGTTTCATACAAGCGATCGCACTCTCGGTGACGGGGTCTCCTCACCTGTCCATCCATCACAGCCAAGACGCTCAGTGGCATCACTGGGTGTTTGTATGTTTATCAGTAATTACAGGGGGAGGTGTTGAGAGTGAAACCAGCTGTGTGCAACTCAAATCGGCGAGTTTGACAGGGAGTCGACGACAGCGAGTGAGTTAAACCTCTTCAACTTGTCTGCAGGTCACACTATCCAGCCTAATTTCGGTTCTGAGATTATATTTTGTCCCTTAAAGTAATAATCAATGGAGCTGAAGTGATGCGCGCATGGGGTGTTTTTTATATTGGAGCGGGAGGGATTCGATACTGTGCTCATGGATACTACAGCATGGCAGCTTGCTACTGACATGAGGGTGTGCACCAGGAACCCCTTTGGTTGAAGGGTGGTCTCTCCACTTACTTCACCACTCTGCCAGCCTGAATGCCATCAATAAGAAAGATTTAAAAAAGACTTTGTTGTAGGTTTGTGTATATGTGCATGTGGGTCTCATGTGCATGTGCGCAGAAACCCCGGCTGCAGTAATGTTCTCCCCTCTCTCTTTTTCTTCATGTGGGTTCCACGTGTTTCAGCCACATTTCTGCAAATATTTATACCGGGTGTAAAACGCTCTTGATCTCTCTCCCCTGTTTACTCTCCTGTTCTTTCTCTCACACTGACCTTTTTTCATCCTGACTGAGAGTGACAGGAGGGAGGGGAAAAGAGTCAGGGGGGCAGAAAAAGAGCAAGTGAGTGTAGAGGGAGGTCAAGGGAAGAGAGAGGGGAAAGAGAGAGAGTGAGAGAGTAGCAAGCAGAGGAGTGAGCGATCAGCGTGATGGATGACTTGTCATTTTATAGAAATCAAAAGCCCAATCTACCCAAGCCTTCTCTTCGCGAAAGCGCACAATGCAGGCGTGCAAGGAGGCCCATCGGGCTAATTGTGGAGTAATTTGACATCTGTTGACGCCTGAAAACGTGTCAGCTACTAGTGAGAGAGAGAGAAAGACGGTGGTGTTGTAATGATCCCTGCTTGATTTTCAAATGAGGCACATGCCGGCTGACCCAACGGGGTGCACACGCCTCTGAAATGGGAACAAAAACACGGATCCAGTTACAGCACAAAGTATCACATTTGTGGTCGTTGTCATCAGCTCGGCTGCATTCACAACAGCTTGATCAATGAGGTTTGTGGTACGATATTCAGCCTGAAACATGAGGTGATGTGTGGCTGAAACTAATGAGCTTTGCCGCTGGGTGGCCTATTGGACACACACACACACACACACACACACACACACACACACACACACACACACACACACACACCCTTATTTATATACTGTATATTTATATACTGTATATTGCTCCTCTTGTCAACATTAATTATGTTTTCTCCATCATAATATTTAAAAAAAACTGTGTAACGTTATCCTGGCAGTTGACCATCATCTTAAATCCTATGGATAAAAATCTTTCCTATGGATGCTATATTACAACAGCTGTATGCCATGAAAAGCAAAACATAAGTCATGTAATTCATGTATTTTGGAGATACCTGTCATCAGATTTATGGGTTACTGTATTAAACCAACTGTTAAATCGTTAAAATCTCAGTGACAGAGAAAACATTTCTGCTGTCAAGACGGAATTAGAAAAGCTCATTCCTGGATTATTTTCCAACAATTGACATTTCAAAGCCGCTAACAGGGTGCTAACACGTCTCCAGCTGTGACGAGTCCTTCAACTCCATCTCCACATTCCTTCCAGTGTGAAAGGCTGCTGTTTTCTGCCTGTGGAAGGGAAACAGAGCTGGTAGCTGGATTCCTCTGCGGCGTGTTGGCACAAGCTGTGGAAGAGGCCTTAGGATCATTAGTGAGGCTGGCATGAGAGGGTCGAGGGAGATCTGCTAACACTCTGCCATTATTCAGCAAGAATGAAGACAGCTTTTGCCTCTGACTCTAATCACAGCGGCAGTTTTATTCTCCTTTAAATGGCAGCTGTCAAAATAACACGAAATAGTCGAGCAGCGCAGGCACGTTCCAGGTCTCTGCCCATAAATAAACTGCTGCTGACCGTGGCATGCTGTACATCTCTGTGCCCCGCCTCACACCCAGTGCACGACCTTGCAACAGATCTGGCAGACTGGCCTCGCTCTCCTCTGGGCTTTGGTGAACACCTGACTTAAGCAAGAAGGATGCTGTAAGCAGACACGGGCGAAATGGAAAATTGTTGGATATACATGAAGAATCCGAGGCACCAGTAAAGGATGAGGGAAGAAAAAACACAGAGAAGCTGTCCTCTCTGTGCACCACTGCATGACATCACAGCACTCCCAGCTTCCATTAAGGCCTAATAAATGAAGGGCTAACGAGGAAGAGTGGGTGGGTAATATGGGAGGGAGGGGATGGAAGGGGGGTACTCTGCCACTCCGAGCCTCCGTCAACAGGAACACTTGAAGGAGGGGTGGGAGTGGAGAGAGGACTGTAGCAAAGCAAGGGTGGAAGGAGGCTAAAAAAACCTCTCGGCCCATTAGAGAAATCAGGCCGGGACTCTAAAAACACCCTGAGAGCAGAGAGGCCGAGTGGCCCTGGTGTAAACATACGGTGGGTGGCAGCCCCCGAGCGCTCTGACAGCCAACGGCGGCCATGATGGATCTGTGGAGTTATCTCATTTTCCACTGTTTTAATTAGAGGCCAGGCTGTGAGCCTCGGCAGCTGGCTCTGCTGTACTGACTCCTGCAGCCTGACAGAGAAAAATGTCCACCGATACTGCTGCCAAGTTCAGCCTGACCAGAGACAGAGAAAAAAATCCAACTTCTGGGATCCATAGTGTTGTTTACTGAACAGGTTGCACTTCAATCAATATTAAACTCTAATAATTTGACTTGAATTTCCCTTTTTATTTATCTAACTTTCACAATGTGTTTCAATTTTTCTAACTCGATTCAAATGAGAGAGCGCCATGTGCATAATTTGGAGGAGAAAAAAAATCACCTATATTTACAGTTAATTAGAGCCATGCATCTTAGATGACAATGATAGAATGAGTTAAGGTATCAGGTATCCGTCCACAAAATGGGTCTGGAGAAGAAGTCATGGTGCACCCTGTTATTAGGTGGCGCTCTCAAGCCTGTAATTCAGCAGAGCACCACAGTGATGGGGTAAGAGAGGATGAGCGACAGTACACGCACGCTACCTCACACAGTTCCTGAAGTTGATGTCTGCATGTGTGAAATTAAAGGGAGTGTAATGGGCACGAAGCTTGTTTGATAAAATTTTTAAAAATCCTTAAAAATGAAATTCTCCTAAAAATATTCAAAAGTTATTCCCTCACTTTTCAAAATTATGTAATGTAGGAAAACCTGGAATTTTCCACATAGTTGTTCTTTAATTTCAGTGGATTTAGTTGGTGTAGTAATCTAGTAAAAATCCCCTCTTTTTTTTTTTACAGTAGTTCTGTAATTTTGACAGATTTAATTTAAGGTTTGCAGAGATCCAGGGAATTAAAGGCTTTGTTGAGAGAGAGCTTAGTAGTGGTCATTATGGGAAGAACTCCTCTTCTCTAATCTAAAATCAATAAAGGCAAGTTCAGAAACTGAAAAAATGGACCAAGACAAAAATCTGCCTTTATTTCACTTGAATTTCATTTTCATTTCTACTTTTCTGCTCAGTTTGGTGGCTGCAGCTGTTGAAGTATGATAAATCATTCTGTGTAAAAACTAAACAGAATTTGCAACAAATTTCTTACAATGAGATACGTAATCTTGACTGGTTATAGAAAAAAATATTACATATTTGAGGTTTCCTCTTTATTTATGCACATTACTTCAGATATTTTATTTAAATTTGGTCAATGAAGTCAATTAAATATTTGCAGTACAGGTTTGAAAATTTTGTTTGTATTCCTTTTTTTTTTAAAGTGTAGATATCTAAATTAATCATCTCTTATTAGAACGAGAGCGAAGAACGTATACAATTTCACAGTGCGATGTTGTTAACAAGCCTTTTATTTCCTCCTACGATGACTTGTTGAAAAGCGGAGAAATGGAAACAAAGTGAGAGCGTGAAAGTTGTTTCACTGAGCACTGGAAAAGAGGAAAATAAAATCATGTCATTGTTGTTTACACTGGATCCCCCCCGACTGAAGGCCTGTGTGTGCGAGTCTGTGTGTGTTCCTCCATTTTCATTGTTTAGGCTGCGTGTTATTGTGAGTCGGCCTCAAAGGAAATTTTGAAATTCACAACCATCAGAGACCAATTTAGAGTTACTTTGCTGCCGTGTGCTTTTTCGTGTCCTGCGTTCACACGCAAATTCAAAGTGAGATTTGTTTTTGTATTAGAACTGGAGAGACTTTTTGAATATAGGCCTTCAGTTTATAAACCTATATAATAAAAACAGCCACAATAATTAAAGGATATGTATGTTAGACCGTTTTTATAGGAATAATCTGATAAACTAGGCCTGTTAAAACTTTTATTACAAGGTCATTTGTGAATCTAATAAATGTACACACACACACGGAATAAATACAGACATGGATGCATGGACACTCACTGGCAAGCAAACACACAAACATGCCTCCAGATGCACACGTAGAGGCTTCATGACTTCATCGAGTGCACTGAAGGTTTTCTCAGCCTCTGCCATGTGTTGAACTTCCTGTTGGCACCGTTCACTAACCTGCCTCCTGCTCACAATAGAATAATCAGTTGCGTCAGTATCTCACTCCTAGCTTATCTCTACCTCTTCCCGTTCGCTCTCTTATTGTGTCTCTCAGCCTCTTGTTTCTCCTGCATTTCTCTCCCTCTCTCTTCTCGTCTCTGCCTGTTTAGAATGAACAGCAGCCTCCATTGTAGAATGGCAGGGTGTTATGACAGCAGGCTACTGTTAACTGTGTTTGGTTTAGGAGGACAGGGGAGAACACACACATACAGACGCCCTGCAATGCACACACATACACAAGGACATTGACATCTTCATCTTCAGAGCTGCCATCGCACACAGACACGCACACACTCATATCTGGCATCAGCTTCTCCAGATGGAGCTCATCCTCTCCCCGCCTGCAGCCGTATTGTGAGTGTTTACTCAGAATTTCTCTATATCTGGCCATTGTTAAGCCTGCTTGGCTCTGTGAATACATTCAGAAACATGTTTGAAGTGGTAGTATAGTATGCGATGCATGGGCCAGTGAAAAGGCACTACAGTGTGTGTGTGTGTGCGCGCAAGATGGTTTTCAATAAGCGCTGATTCATGAAGGTGCAAGTGTGCGAACATATCTGCGAGGCCACTAACTTGTGAACTGTTTGACCTGCGCAGGTGGGTGTTATTCTCCGAAACGCGTCCTGCCTCCTCAAGACATTTGTTTGTACACATGATGAGTTAGTGTAAGCTGCAGCAGGATGTTTGGGACCTGAACATGTGTGAGAGTGCACATCAGTGTGTGGGTGGGTGGGTGGGTGGACGGTTGGTGTGCGTACGCGTTTGCACCCAGACGTTACCATGAGAGTTTGCAATGCCCTTAAAAGTCGTGTTATCCCTCCGAATTAAAGGCTTTCATTGAGAGGCTTGAAATCTGTCATTGTGTTAAATTACATGCCTCCTATAGTGGCGTAATATACAGTGTAGCACGGCTGCTGCAGTGAGAGGAAAATAAACATGTTTAAATCTTAGAAAATAGTGGAAAAATGAAACGGTCGACAGAGCGGAGCCTCATTGCGCTATTGTCTTCCTTTTCTCCACATTCACTTTTTCCACATTTAGCATTGGCTGCTTTGATGCATGCTGAAGGAATGCAGGGTGAGTAATCACAGGGGGGAGAGGGAGGAGGGAGGCAGATTACACTGATGAACTGAAGAGGTGATGGAGACAATTAAAGAGGCCACAGGGTGAGAAAAGATGGACATTTAAGAAGAAAGTAAGGGAGGACGGAGATGGAGAGCAGGAAGGAGAAGTAGAAAGAGAGTAGAAAGGGGCCCTCCCTGGTCGTCGTTACGCCGTGTGCGATCATTTGGGTTGATTTGGATTAATGCTTTAATTGGGAAACACACACAGACCGTTAACATCTGTATCCCATAGCGGCGGAGTGGCCGCCAAGACAAACCAGTGCTGCGTCACACTGACAGATTCCCTCCAGTAACAAGAGCACACAAGCAAAGGCTCTGTGTGAGAGAGAGACAGGGGGTTTAACGGCAAAATAGGGGAGCGCTCGGTCATTAAAGTGGCACTGCCAACCCAGAGCTAACATCGCACACAAGCACACACAAAGAGCATCTGTAGAAGAGAATTACAGAGTTAGATCTGGTTTCACAGTATTTCCACACTGCCTATCTTTCCCTGCACATACAAAAGAAAAACAACTCCCCACCATTTTCGATTCCCGAAAATACAGTTGGCTAGTTGAACAGATAACGCTTCATTTATTTCATTGTGTGCTCCCAAAAGTAGCAAACTCAGCAGGGAGGTTTGAGAAATCAAAGGTCAATCTAACACAATCAGGGTTCACATATCTTGTAAAAAAATAACAGCTGCAGCTTTTAATGGTAGTTTGATGCTGAGGGAAAATATGGGTGTTTAACGCCAAGCTAAGTGCGCTACCCGGTCTAGATGTGTTTGAAAGTTTCTATCGAGAGCATTTGAATTTCAGTAGGAGGTAGAGGTTATTAAAAAATTGCAGGGCTCTACAAGCAACTTTCTTCATATTGCCCAGTGTGAGAGGGAATTAGCAAAATTAGCACGTCAGAGGTGATACGTGGTATTGCGCACACAGTTTTGATCCGCCCACTGACGATGATAAAGTGGTAGTGTGATGGTTCACTCACACACTTGGTTGCATCCCTGGCACCTGCAGTCTCATGAGCTATCAAGGAAATACAATACATGCACACCCTCCATCCTTACAACCCTTGGTCCATTAAAAACCTTTAATGGGAGAGGAAAGGATGAAACGAGAGCAACATGTAAGGAATCACCAGATGTACAGTATGTACACAAATAAAAAGAGTAAAATGAAAAAAATAAAGAAACAAAATGAAAATGTTAGGTAGATAAACATGCAGAATAAAGTACGATTATTCTTATTCTTTCTTGTCTTAACATGTTTAAGTTTAGGTCAAATTTAATGATATAACCTGATAGTCCTGTACTTGTACATATATAACTCTGTCAGTCCTGTGTTATGACACTGTGGCCATACATGAGCATAAAATTCATGAGCACACACATTCTTACAGACAATTGTGAGAAAGTGTTTTAACGGTGACACACCGTCATTCATACCGCCGGGCTGCCTCAGAACAATGTAAGGCTACACACCCTGTCTGTGCGACTCTGTGACCTCTGGGACCCCTGTCCCCCTGCCTGCCTCTCCTACACAGACTGGACCCCTACTACACCACTCCGACATTGACCCCCATTCATTTGGACCGACCTCTTCTTATCAGGTCTGCCAGTTTTAGCAGTCGCACACAGATGCGTGTAACCGGCTCCCTCCTCCCCTCTCCACCTCCTCTACGCTCCCCTCTTCCTCAACTGCACACATGTCAAATCTCTCCAGTTCTCATGAGTTCGCACACATCTCAAACCACATGCTGTGGAAAACCATGCTGACTCGATGTTCACGGACAGCGCAAAGAGCAGAGTCGAGTGTCAAGGCCGCAGACTCAGCGTGCGAGGCCAAGAAATCAGACCTTGCGGCGGGTGATTAATACAGCAGAAAGCCCAGGCTTAGTGAAAGGCCACAGCATCCATAGAGCGTTCCAGCCAGGCTCGGAGTGAAGGTGCTCACACACACACACAACGCACGCTGACTGCCAAGACAGCTTTCGTGACTGCTTCCTCTGGTCCCTGTACGGTTTCACATTCAAGCCACTGCGTTTGATCATGCAATCCTGCAACATACTCACATCACCATACCTAATTAACAACGAATGGTGAAGGGAGACACTTACACGCACACAAACACACAATGGCAAGTGCAGTGCATACCCCATCCCCCCTCGCCCCAATGCTTTCCTGAGCAACATGACCCCTTACTCATGTATGGATTAACAGTGCTGCCTGTCAGACACACACAGTCGCTCTTTAGCCGCGTACCACACACAGTGCCCATTTGCTCAGCAGCAACTCACACACAGTCTCTGCAGGAGAGCACGGCCCAGTCATAAGTATTAGAGAGTGTGAGTTAGAAATGGAAATGGAAAGGAAAACAAACACATATGAGGAAACTCCTTCATTCATTGTATGGGAGTACTGACAGAAGATGTTTACAACACAGATAGAAACTACTCCAAGCTCCGATTTCATTTCAGGAAACATGATGCACCTAATGATCGGTTTCTGTCAAAACAACAGTCCGACTTGGAGAAGAGGGAAATCCAACAGGGTACGGGAGAGAGAAAAGGGAGAGCTATGACATCTTCCCAACACTTTAATGACCGCCTGTCTTCACTGCAGCATGTTGACAAGTTTCACCTCAACAGACTGTTTGTTCCTCTGTCTCTAGGCAGCAGGGTTAGAGGGTTTTTTGCCAACTTCACCTCACAAGTGTGAAAATGTTGACATGGCATCACAAGCCAGCCCCAGTCTAATGAGACGTCAAACTTTCACCCCAGAAAATAAAAACAGGTATGGCATCATCAGCTCTAGAAGGTGGAGTGCCTTCATCTCCATCGCTGCTCTGAAAAACGGAGACGAAAATTCATATATCTGATCGTGAACTATGATTGGAAATGTATTTCAGATGTATTTTTTTGTTATATTTGTAGAAATGATCTCTTAAAGGTGCAATATCTGAGGAATTTTAGCTGAAAACGTTGAAAAATTAACTTAAATGAAAAGTTATCAGCAGAATGTGAAGAACAGTCCTGGTGTTAACTGTTAACTGCACAGTTAACCGAGCTAACTAGATAATGGCAGCAACAGTTAGCAGCAGTGAGTGGTTACTCGACAACATGCCGCCCCTATTTGTTTTGAATTTGGTACCTGTCTGCCCGTGTGCACTCTTTCACAAGGCTATGCAGATATATTGCTAAAGCTATCAGCAAGCTAGTTGCAAGTATGGAAGAGGGAGTGCAGCCAAAATTTCCCAAAAGTAACATACTGGCTTGACAGCGGTGAGTACTAACAATTGCCATGTTCATTCTTTACGTCAATTATGATAATGTTAAGTGATATCTTGTGAATTAATTAATGAGACATTAGGAGGTTTGATACGGTTAGCGATGACAACAATCTGCAGCGCAGTAGCAACAGATTTGTTCAGCAGCTAACTCTGTTAGCACAAAGCACAAACCCACAGCAGTGGGTCACGTCGGGTAGTCTTTTGGGACTAAGGTAAGTTTGTGACGGGTGTTTTACATGTGTTTATATGATCGTGGCATTTGACATAGTTGTTTATTTATGTTTTTATTAGACTTAAAAAAGCTACGATTGTAGAACATAACAAAATGGCCGGTCACACACTTCCTTCCAGCTGGTCAGCGAGAGCAACGAGGCAATCAGTGCACATTCAAGTATTTTGTGGGAATGGCTTTTATAGGGAGGCCTGAAGGGAGGGTTGTGGGATTTTTTTTTTTGATGGATACTTTCCAAATCTAGCTTGGTCTCTCCATTGTTACCAGCTTTAATGACCTATTAACAAGAAGGAAGTAGCAAAAATATATTGCCAAGGTGTAGGAGGATAGCTTCGTGAGTCTGTCCAGTTATGTGTGACCCCCTCATCATTCACCAGCAGAAAAACAAAAAGATCAGACAGGCCTCAGGGAGTATAAACAAGGGGTGGGCCAAATTATGGGTGCTAAAATGTGGCAGAAAAAGGTGGTTTCTTTGTGCCTGTTTACTATCTAAAAATACAGCAATGCCAACCCAAGGGCTGCGTGCCCACAAATGTATCTGTGCCAGCACCTTTTATATAAAGCATCTTCATCATCGTCACTAAACTTGTGAAGTGTAATGAGCATCCTGAACCGTCCAATTACAGATTTTCTACTAACGAGGTAAACAAAGCTTCAAACGCAGCTCAAAACAAAGATCTTGATGAAGAGTCTACAGTCAGGTAATGCTGGATGTGTCTGAAGTGACGGGGGTGGAAGGTGTTGACAGTGTTAGCGTTTTCCTTGAGGGAGCAGCACTGGTGTTTTCCCATATTTACGTCAGTATTTACGCATGTGTGTACAGCTCCTTTGAGAGGTTTACATATTGAGGGTAATAGGATAACTCTGGCCTCCACCAGCAGAGAAACAGGTGCTTATCTTGTCAAAGCTGTTGTGCTAAGCCAACCTTTGACCCCTGGTTAAGAGCCAATTGAGAAATTAAAACAAGAAATTTTCACGCCGCCGCCCCCCTCCCCGCTTTTCGCTCCTCTCTCTCTTACACATGCACTCACAGGCACAAAAAGGCATGCATGTGGAAAAGGTCAGCCAGATGATGAATCATTTTAGAGCTATTTCCCAGTATCCTTCACTGGTGCTCTGCAAGCCAGCTTGCTGAAGAGAGCAGTAAATGAGAAAGACATAAACTGGAATGAAGAGAGACACACAAAGTGGACTTTCTGGCGTTAAGTGGAGGAAAAGAAGATCGAGGGGTGTGAGAGGGGGAGTGGACGGGGTAAAGCTCAGCGCTGTGTGGGGTCTGTCTTGCGTGCGTTCACCACCGGGGTCTGGGTTATTGATTTTCAGGCATGAAGCAGGAATATTGTCCAGGGTTTTGCTTTGCTCCACAGAGCCTGCCAAGCTCTTTCTAGTAAGCCTCCTCCAATTACACATGTCTTCCTGTGACAGATAGACTGACACTTACTGCTCATAAATATCACTGTGAACTGTAATGCAACCATATCATAAGACTGAGCAACTGTATCATTAACAACAGTGAGGCTAATCAGGAGATCACTGGACATTTTTCATATTGTTGTGGCATGACTCTGACATTTTAGGTTACTCCAAGATAAATACAACCTAATTTTACAGTGAGGCTGTTTCTTTTTTCCTCTAAATCTTTTTAAAAACCCTATGCTACATATGTCTACATGAATTAATGTTTAAATGCACAGGATGTAATTTGCCGCCAGGGCAAAACAAAAGAAGTAAGTAGCGTGGGATCATGGGAGTTATTGTCGTCATTGTTAAACAGCCACCATTGCTAATGAAGATTTATCCACATGACTCAGGGAGAATCATTTACAGATGAGGTAATGTATGAAAGTTTTATTCATGTTATGTTTTGCCACATTTGCTGACTTCCTTCCTCACTCTCTGACGTATCATCTGATCTTTTCCCACAAGCTATAGGGACAGGCGACCAAATCAAACACACCTTGAAGAAATTAACAGATTTCTCTGGGAATAAACCTCATTTGAATCATTTGAGATAATGTCAGTACTCATTTAAACAAAATATACAACAAAGGTCGAGTCATTTTTAGACATTTCAATGCTGATATTTTATATCTTTAACACTATACAGCTTGCAACATCTCCTCATAGGAGAAACATTATGCTCATTTTCAGGTTAATAATTCTATTTTGGCTTACTACTAGAATAGGTTTAGTTAGCTTTGAGTGGTTTAGTTAGCTTTTAGCTCCATGTCTCTTTTAGCCCCTCCATTCCAAATACCCAGTCTCATCTGATTGTTCAGCTCACACACGCCTGAGTAAGCACCGCTAACAACAACAGAGCAGCTGTGCTAAATCAATTATTTCGTGCCAAACTAGCCGCTAGGCATAAATTATACAAATGTGTGACATGGTGATGTAGTGTGATGTCACAAAGTCACAGAATTAAAGGCAAAACTACTAATGAGGCATTTCAGGAGCAGTGTTTTCTGTTGGTGCAGACTTTTACCTTTTTAAATTTTAAGATCTTTTACGTACACAAGAACATATATGACACATTGATGGAAAAGCAAAAGCAAAATAGGTCTCCTTTAAGGACGGACTAGTCAGCTTTTTTCACATTCACATTTATTTTTTCACAATTTCCATGTTAACCACAACAACATGCACAATTACACCTCAGGAAATACATTTGGCAGGACTCCTACTGCAAAACCTTTTGACTGTTTCACTGTTGAGAAACCTCTGCTGCTTGAATTACTAATTCTTGACAAATACAGCCAGCGCCCACAGTAATCATTGAGATTCTCTAAATAAGAAATTGATATCCTAAGATAACACGTTTCATAGCAAAACAAATACTGAGTTTTCATAACATTTTATGACTGTTTTATGAGATCTAAAATAAGCAGATTGTAGTCTCGCTGATATCAGACTCATAAACGTTGGTATAGTTATCTGAGTTTATCTAAGTGACTGTTAGGAGAACTCAACTTTATTAAATGTTGTCATGTCCATCATCGTACCGCTCACACACAGACACATGCATACACAGAAATGCATGCCAACATGAACGCTCCTTTACACATGCCTAAACACAGATGCATAAACAAGCAGCTGGATGGCTAAAAGAAGTGCTCACGCAGACAAAAACAGACACGCGGCACGTGAAGAGGACCAAATTATATGACTTTGAAAAATAGAGTGAAACTCAAGCACATAACACCATTTACTTTATGATACAGCTTTGAATACGAGTCAAAGAAAACACACAAACACCAGTGAATCACATTTAAAAGAAATGTCATCAATTTGCAGAATGACTCTTTGGTTAATGTGAAAAACATCAATCAGGTGCCACTGATGGCACAGCGGTTCACTTCATAAAAACCCACTTAGAGGGACATGAAAGTTAAACAAATGAAAACGGTCCAGTGTTTTGCCGCTCAAAGAACACGATGAAAAATATGTGGCCCTGCGGCAGATATTGGAGGCCAGGAATAACAGCATGAGGTTTATAAAAAACCTCTCATATGCATGTATTAACACATCTCCTTTACCTCAGCCACCGACTCCTGTAAGTTTCCCTTTAAAAAAAAAAGCAGCCTGGCTGACATCCTGACAGCCTCAGTAGCCCCACTGGTCAGGCCTCGGTCCAGACCTGTGGCTCTGAAAATGATTCAACTTGTCACAACTAAGAAATAAATGACGGCCGACTTGATTTGAAGATTTTTTTCATGTCTCCCTTTTGGATACGAAGAAAGTACTAATACATAATTTTTGGCATACATCAAATAAACTCTCTGATTATCCATATTATAGAAGTGGACATGAATATAAACTTAAACCCAAAAATAAAAAGAAAACACCACAATGTGATATAAATGTGCAATTTCCCTTCTTCTTTTGTGGTTGAGTACCAATAATGTTTAACCCTGCCTTCAACAGAAACAAGCTGTCAGGTGTTTGGGGTTAGTCAAACTGAGCCTGTGTGTCTCCCCAGTAATCTTCAGGTTGCAGAGCAGCACTGTCCTGCTGCAGCCCGAGGGCTCAGGGCAGATCTGGGATGGAGGTTGATAATGAGCAGGGGGATAAAGTAGAGTTATGGAGGTCTTATCACCTTGTGCCCCCAGGTCACACTGCACTGCTGGTGGCCACAGGCTCCTTAATCATTACAAAAACTCACAGCTCTACTCAGCAAACAGGTATTAGTTGTGTATGAAGAGAAGAGTCTGCTGGAAAACTACATTTCTGGCTCCTTCAGAAGGGTCATAAATAACAGGAAATATTCTCTTTATTGGCTCCAATTTTATTTATCCTAAATTGTTTGTCTAAAATATCAGAATCAAATTAACTGCACGTCCTAGGTCTAGAGGACGGACTGGTCAGCTGAGCTCTATAAACAGCCCCTGGGTGATATCTGCGTTGGGTGCTGCACCCAGGCAGTCGGAGTGAGCTGTGTGGGGGTCAGAGAGGGAGACAGAGATGATGAGTGTGGTGTGGGGTCAGCCAGACCTCAGGCTGTGATTTGTTGAAGTGCATCAGACGGGAGTCGACCAGAATCTGAATAAATCACCTCAGTGGCACCAGTGACAAAACCTTGATAATGCCCCTGTAAACAGGCATTAATTAATGTGAGCTGATAAGTGGAAAATTGTTGAACCTCTTTTACGTCACTTTTTAAATCACAATCATCTGCTTTGAATAATAATATCCTGATTATGTTTTGGTCGTAAATGTCTTATAGTAACCTTTAAATTACATTTACTCCTTCTCCGTCATTTAATGAAATAATGTGTAATATTTCCACATTAAAATGGCTCAAAACAACTAGACCTTTTTTATTATTTAATATTTTATTTTCTTAAATGTTTTCAACAATGTTTAGACTCGGGGAAATACATCATTTTATTCAGAGTCACAATGTCACTATGACTTCCGGGAGAGTGAGGAAGGAAGTCACCGAACATGACTAAACATAACACGAATAAGACTGCAGCAATGGTGGTTATTGAACAGCACAAACAACAACTCCCATGATCCCATGCTACTTTACAATGTCATCAAACTACATTGTTTGTTTGTTGTTCTGTAGCGACAGAAATTACATATTGTGTGTTTAATCTCTTAATATGCAAATATTGTTCTTTGCTTTTTAAGTTTAACAGCTGAACACAAGATGTTTGTTATTCATCAAAAAGTCCATTCTCAGCATACGTATACTTCCACTTATTGTTGGATATTAGACCAAGACTGGTTTCCAAACTAGTTGTGATTTCACAAAATTCTCCTTGTACACACACACATCTTAAACTGAGATCAGTCGAAATTATGAGATAAAATGTAAAAAAGTTGACTTAAAAAGTTGGAATTATTAGATAAATGTTGACTTATAGACTCATAGTTTCAACTTTTTATCCAATAATAATGACTTTTTATTTCAAAGTTTTTACTTTTTATCCAATAATTTTGACTTTTTATCTCTTAATTTTGACTTTTTATCTCTTAATTTAGACTTTTTATCCCGTAGTTTTGACTTTTTATCTCATAGTTTTGATTTTGTATCCAATAATTTAGACTTTTTATCTCCGAATTTTGACTCTTTATCTCTTTATTCTTAACTTTCATCTCATTATTATGACTTACCATTAAAATATTATTTTCATCCAGCTTAGTTTTCATCTTATTTTTTATTTTTGCAGAAATGGGCTTCCATCCTTTCAGCAGATGAATTCAAAAACGGCTTCCTATTGTGGAGTTCTGCATGGCATCATTCTGCACAGTTATGGTCCAAGAACATCCAAGTGAAGTAACAATACAATCGAAACTTTAAGCCAGCATCCTCAACACAAGGGTGCAGAGAAAATTGGAAGAGCTTCCCAGCAAACTTGCGATGCTGCCAGTTGAATTTGCGCTGGCACAGCGGGGAATAGGAGGTCAGTGTAACTTGTAGGAGTATCATGTCTGATTCCAGCCAGGAAGAGACAAGCCAGTATTGTCTTACCATTACTATTCTTACTCCCGGCCCACCGCAGACACAGCAGCTGATGAAAAGATTGATTGGAGGAGGTTAAAAAGCCATTTGATACTGCTGAGTTTGATTAAATGCCGTGTTTTGGGATTAAAACAGTATCAGCGAGCAGCGTGGGTGATGAGGAACAGAACTGCCTTCTGCTAATCGCTCTTATTCCACTTGTGAGTTTTCACCCTCTGAGATAAAAAAAAAAAATTGGAATATTTTTCACAGCAAACAAATATTCAGCAGTGGTTCATCAGCGTTTTCATGGCAACAGTGTTGAAAACAGGAGCAGGGCCTCCACTTCTCCCCTCATGTCAGTATGTATCCCATTATGGTTGTACTGTGCGGACAGAGGAGCTCGGCCTGCTCGCCACAGCTTTATTTATTTTACTGTCTTTCATCTGCAAACCACTACCAATCTGCATCAGAGGGAAATCCACTCTGTGTATCCCATAGGTGTCATTTAGGATTGATTCCCTGGAATTAGCAGACGTCAAAGTGGAACCATGTGGCTGTCTGTCTTTCCATCTGTCTGTCCTTACCAACACCTGTGATAAGGCGTCTTTGGACACTGGAGAAATGGCATATTAGTGTCTTTGGTTTACCGCACATTCATTATGGCCTCCAGGGATCCACTGAAGGTTCACCTCTTGAGTATCTGTCACTATCTGTTAGACATTAAGGGCAGAGGTGATAATAAGCAAGTAAAATCAACTATTATCTAAATTTGAGATAAATGCTTCAGAGACTCCACCCTCACCAAACCCAGCAGAGGAATGTAACTAAGTACATTCACTCATGTACAAATTGAAGGAACTTGAAGGAACTGAAGGAAAATGCAGATATTGTATCTTTGCTTCTCAAAACTAGTTACTATTCATATTACAATATTTTCAAACAGCAATCCTTGCTTTTGAAAAAGAAATGTTCACAGATGAGTTCAAGGTGTACTTCATGGGGAAGATTTAATCAGAAGAGAAAGATCTTCATTGACTGATTTTTTTTATGCCTAAACAAACTAAATAAACAAACTCGCTTCATTTTCATGACTGAATAAACAAACTGACCTAATAACACAATTTCATACTGTTTTACTTTGTTTATATGTGGCGGACCCTGCCACCTTTCTAGCTTCAAACAGTGTTCTGGGGACCTTATTTTCCTCTGAGAACAGCTTGTTTATTCAGTTATTTTAAAAATAAATATTACTGAATTTGTATCATTAACTCATTAATATTGTAAATATTAAAATTCAGAGTTTGAATTTCTTCTCCAAAACTACATAGTGGCCCTTTAATGTTTTAAAGTTTAAATCCTCAGGTCATGTTTAGTCACATTCGCCAACATCCTTCCTCGCTCTCTGATTCTCTCTCAGAAGTTACATACAAAATGTTTAGGATAAGTACATAACATAACAACTATATAACAAAGATTTAGTCTTTTTTTAGAATGCAGAAATGTCAAATATTACATCTTTAAGGTAAATAAACAACCTGTTGGATTAGCTGAGGAATGAAGTGTCACAAAGCTGAGTTGTTTTTCAGAGCTCACAAGAAGTCAACCTTTTAGCAACACTAAAACATATGAAGATCTTATAGAAAATGATGCATTGCTGTAGATTAAATTCCAGCAGTATATAAGTAGTTAAAGCCCTAAGCTTGAAAGTTATGCATTACTATTATAAAGTTGTTGTTTTTTTCAACTAAATCACTTGTGTTTGACTATTTTACATACACAGAGTTATTGTAAATGAGGAAATAAAAGAGCTATAATGAGTTTAATGCTCCTGTAACTTTCAGGCAGAGGAATTTTGAGGTCACAAAATGGCAATTTTTTTGCCAAGATATTTTCTCAGGAAAAAACAGAGCTAAGTGTCCATGTTCAGTGGCATTGTTATTAAGTTTGAACTTGGACCATGTGAGATGAATGATGTGGACCCATTGTGTTTTCCAGCTAATAGGAGCAATTATAGGTCATCTTTTGCGTTAAAAAAAATTCAGGGCGAGAAAAATACATAAATAGTTAAGTGTGTTCAAACTCCTATAGATCAATTTCAGAAGCACTAACATAACTTCTGACAGCTTGGGGGAAACAGTCAGACCGTAAACTTTCAAAAGAGCCCAAAACTATGCCTGTACTCCAAACGGTTTGACGACAGCTTGAAACTTAATTTGGGCTGGACTGGTGTTTTAGGATAATTTTACATACATCTTCAGATTAATGCAGCAGTTATATCAACCTGGATACATCACATATAATTTAATATATATATATATTATTGCACTATGACATTATCAGACTTTTACTTGTAATGTAGTATTTTCACACAGCACTTGTACTTACGGATCTGAATACATCCTCAACCATTGGCTGAAACATTCTTAATGAAGCTCATCCACTCACAAAAACACAACATTTGAGAACGCTGCTGCATTTTGCCTTGATTACATTTTCTTTTCTGTCGTGGAAACAAATGAAATGTCCAGATCCTGCTATAGGAGACAGCATGGTAAACACACTGATCAGCCCAGATGGATTTTTTTTTTTTTTTTTTCAGTTTTTGCATGCTTTAGCTCCTCTGGTTCACATGACCTCTTCAGAAAAAAACTGATAAACCAGTGTGAATCCACTTATAGCCAAGCAGAGATCCCAGGTCACAGAGAGATAACTGGGCTCCAGCATTTAAGACCATCATAGATCAGCCACAGTTCATTATTGATTATCGTTTTCGAGTGGTGGCGGCCACTTATTTAGATGTGCAGACAGTGCGAGCAGTGATCCATGACCCTTTGGTTGTTGGAGAAATCACATAACAGCGAAGTAAACAACGAGACCACCAACAGATTCAATATTGCTGATTTATCCTCGCTGTGTTTATCATACGAGTCTCAACGCCATCACAGAAAAACAGACAATTCATTACAAGGTCCTTAAGTGGTTCTTTACTTGAATTTGGCAAAGACTTTGAGGCTAAATACAACTCTAACAAAGTGGTTTCACACGTAAAAGGATTTGTTAAGAATGAGACTTATTCTGGCTTCTCATGTGTATTTTTAGTCGGCTTGTTTAGCATCATCCTTACGTTCAATCAGAGAAACTCCTTCACAAGATGCTGCTCACAGATTTTAAAAGCAGAAGCATGCCATTCATTTAGTTTTGTGTGTTTGTGTTTTCACATACTGATTTGCGATGGGGATGATTGGATGAGACTTAAACTAACTTGGTGCATGGGGAAACCAGACAAACAAAGCAAGTATACGGACCACCAGAGAAAAAGTGGCTCAAATGAGATCAGAAGAAACATGAACAACCGATTCCAACTTGTGTTAAGTGAAATGTTTTTATTGTAATGAAAATGGAAAACAAATACTAATTCCAACATTCACTTTTGTGTAAAAACCTGTAGCTGTAGAACAAATTGACACAACAACAACACGAAATACATCATCAATAAGGTCAAAAGAATTTACTTACTTCAAAATAAAATATACAGAGAGTATGTATCACATTTCAATGGAAGGAATGCAGTATTATAGTAATATGGGAACAATTATTGCACAAAACACCCGCATGATTACATTATTACCTCTAAACCTCTAAATATTTGTATGAGATGTGAAAAAAACTTTCCACATTATGGTTTTCACTTTGCAGATAGAAATTTCTGAGTGTACAGGGTTCACAAATGTAGGTATTTTTATTACTGGAAATCTAACTATTGATAAGTACATACCGTCCTCACTAGCTGACACTGGGCTGATCTCCACAGTCTGGTGAGCCTATACAGTGCTCTAAAGAAATACTAAATATATGATTACATTTTTCACTTTGTTTGAGGGTCAATCAGTGTATGTACACAGTTCCTACAACTTTTGCCCAGGATCTTTTTTTTAAACAACATGGCATCACTGATGTTTTTTTGACTGCGTGCAGTCACTCAAGCAGTTCCTCCTTCATTTGGCTGAAAGAGAGACCGAGACAGAGTTGACTAATCCAACATGAAACATCTGCCACCTGATTGATTCCTGAATCAAATTGTCCATAGCAACGGCTCCAGCTCGGGCTTTTAAAAGAGCTATTTCGCCCTAATACATGGCCCATTACCAAATGGCCATTCATCACATTAACCCTAGCTCTAGAGAGCTGCCAGTGTCTCAGTCATACAGTGCCACGGTGCTCTCTGTCTCCAGTCAGGACACACTCAGCAGCATGTCCACTTTGCCATGACTGTGTTTACCTCAGGAATACACAAACGCAGCCTGCCGCGGGCTCTATTAACGAAGCGAGAGGAAACCTCTGCTGATGCACAGAACATAGACTGATTGACCCTCTCATGTTATATATGAGGATTACTGTAGAGCGTGCACCTTATTTGTCATTTTGCAGCTTTTACAGTGATGTAAAACAGCATCAAAAAAGCAAAATTTTTCCACTCCACATGCAGTTTATTCAGCATGATTTTCCCTCCACTGTCATTATGAATAATCATGATCTTCCTGATGAGAACACTAAAGGTTGATACTAAATGTTCCAGAGAGGATACAAATGCAACAATCAGCGCACTCTCATAAAAACAAAGACAACTATATTTTAAAAAATTCACAAAAATAAACACTTTGGCCAAACCTTTAATTAGCATGAAGCCGTGTGCTTTAGCTGGAATTAAGGAGCTTCGGGCCCAGCTGTGGTGAGCCTGATTACTTAATAATATGGTGATAAACACAACTATCAATCAAAGCCTCTGACAGGACTTACAATTCAGGAGAGATCAGCCAAAATAAGAGCCACTGACTCTCTCATTGTGGCCGTGCGTATGGGGGCGTGTAACAGGATACTCGCTACAGTCAGCAATGAAGTTACTCGCACCGGTGTAATGATGGAAAGAAATAGAGTGTCACTTTTATTTACACAGCACTACTGCAGTAACTACAGCCGTCTCTGGAAAACAACAGTTGTGCAATCTGAAATCTAAAGTCGCTCAGTGTGGAGGACGACAGTGACACTGTGTTTGAAACACTGGTCCTCGCCACAGTCAACACACCTCAGAGTGCAGCGAACGTAAAGTCATCCAGAGCACGGTGCAACACGTGTTCAGTGAGGTTCATACAGCAAATCACACTGTAGGATCATTTATACACACAAACACATTTTATAATACAATACAATGAATTCATGAATATAATTAGCATTATAATATTGAGGGCATAAAGTATACACAAACCTGTTATTCTTGCCTGTTTTAGTCTAAGACATTAAAATGACATAGGATTATTGGATGTGTATAAACTTCAATGTATTTGGTATTTTAATTAAATCTGTTCACAAATATCACTGGGGCCATTAGAGGTGACACTTTCTGACTCGCTTCATAAAATCTGCCTGTCACTTAAATAAATATAAATTATTACTACATAATTATACATGCACTTGTATTCAAATCAAATAAACTTTCTTCTAACCTTAGTGCAACTTGGGATAAACTTGTGATAGACAAAATGTCAGGAAAAAATATCAAACTGGCTTTTAAGTATAAAGAAAGATAACAAAGTGCTACATAATAGTTCCTAAGGTTGGTGTGAAGTGAGGCACTTCAATTATTTTCTTTTCCTTTGCAGGGAATCATAACTAGACACTTTGTTGGTGGGAAAAATTATAATTTTTCAAGCCTTTTATATTTTTAAAGCAATAAAGCATATTAATGATAATTTAAACAAAAAAAACTTGGACAATTTTTGTTGATCTCCATTCAACCTGGCATCACTGCTCAGTGCAACCACCAAATAAGTTGGGACGCTGTGTATGATGTTCCCCCTTCCCAACCTGTTTGAAACGTGTTGCTGGCATCAAATTCAGGATAAGCAGATATTTACAAAAAAAAGTTAATGAGGTATTAAATATATTATCTTGGTACCGTTTATAAATGAGTTTATGTCAATATCAGTTTTATTTGTGTTTTGCACAGCCTCCCAACTTTTTTGGAATCTTGTTTTTAACTCCTATTTTAGTGATGTTTATTTTTTAATTAAATTCAACAATTAAATGCTCTCCTTGTGGCTTTGAGAAAAATAGTTTGAGAACTTTTCAAGACGTCTTACAGAGTGAAATGTTGTCATGTCAATGTTGTTTCTAAGTTGAAGAAACATGTTATAAGTGAAGGATAAGACTTTCTAAAATTCAATTTATACATTCTCTCTTAATATTTTTTCCTGCTTATTATATCAGTTTTTACCTCTTGTTCTGACCCTTGGTTGCCTTTTCCTCGACAACACTCTGCCGTGTCACTAATGTTGCTGTTTTCTGTTGGTCGGAGGTCTTTGCAGCAGCGATGACATGAAACAAATTCTGGCTCTCGGAGTTAAATCACTGCAGCTCTGGGGGACTGCAGCTATTCTCTCTCACCTCGCCACTTTTAGCAGACCGTGGCTGATTTCCTTCCTTGCGTGACTCCGGAGTGTAAACACACAGCCAGAGTGACTCATCACTATTTCTCACTTCCACGGTCTGATGTAAACACACGAAGGGGTCAGGTGTCATGTTGGGGTGGCGAGTGGGTGGGGTAGAGGAGGGGGGGGCAGTATGTCTCCCCATAAGACATCTTCCATTCTCCGAAGAATTCACAGCTTCCTGTGGCCAAAGCCGCACGCCTGCCCACTTGGGCCTGGAGGAAGGAGAAAGAGAAACACGTTTTGAAATAGAGAGAGACACGGACAGACAATTTGGGTGATAGATTACCTTCTCTAGCACAGTTCAACAAAATGGAGTGGAAAAAGAATGAAGTTGTGATGAGTCTGTATCTCTTTTCTTTCTTTCTTTTACCACAAGAAAAGAGTGATGGTTGGAGACAAGATGGAGGGGATGGAGTTGGGTTTAATTGTGTGGCGCAAATGAACTTCACTCCGTTTCTTCTAGTGGGAATTTGATTTATAAGTCCTGAAACCGTGTTTATAAGCGCCTGCCAACGTGTGCTCTGTGCAGACTGGCACTTTGTTCAAATGGGATGTCTAAGAAAGACCTGATCAGCACTCTGCCCTCTTGAGCCCGCCATTATTGCATGGTAGTCGGGGTTGGAAGGGAGGGATAGCCACTTCCTTTCAGGCCCCAATCTGAAGAAGGGCCAAATACAGTGCAGCATCAATCACTTTGCACTCTGCAGCTTTCCCAGTGCCATTGTTACAGAGCAGACCAACGGAAAGAGGCCGGTAGCAGGTGGAAATAAAAAGCCCTCTGACAACTATAGGCTAAGATTCCTCCCAGGATCATCACAACATTTACAGAAGCCGAAGGGAGCAACGTCTGGCTGCCAGCACACACAAATATTTAGTCAGCAACATTCTCATATGCGCTGATACAATAACAGACGCAGCCATTGACAGCCATTAAAAAAAACAGAATTACCAATATATTAATCTGCCTGTGCACGTGATGCACCCACGGACATGCAAATGTGTACAGAAAAACAGACAGGTAGAGGGACGCGTCTTTGATTGCAAACATAGAAACATCTTCTTCATTCTCATATTTGCTGGATTGCTCTGCTGAAACGACGATTAAATTGTGGTTCACAGCAATCAAGTGTAATCAACATCAACCTTTATTAGATACGCTTTTACCAGAGGATCGCAAACGGGAGCAGATGATGTGATGTGAACGGATACAAACAGCCTGCTAATTGTTGCAGTAATACTTGTTTACTTTTCCTGTCATCCGACTGACACAATTTGCCACAACCATCACAACCCTTCCCTCTCACAGTCATAACTCAGTCAAATTAAAGCACGCAGACATCATACACACACTCCACAATCATACCAACCCAGTGTCCATAAACATCCTTAAGTCCAACTGACACACATGTAAATAGGTGCTCTTTATCATGTCTAATCTTGACTCATTATCATCAGATTCAGATTTTTTGCACAGATTTCTGTGTTTTCTGTATAGTGCGAATAGAAACTGCTAGCAGCATAACTTCTCATGATACAGATTTGCCAACGATGGAATAAATAAGCTACATGCTAGGAACACAGGTGTATAGAGTTTTGAGTTTGCACAGGTGTTAGTTTAACCTCAAGGTATAATATTGAAGCCTGGGATGTCAACTTTTGGGTTTTTATACAAATCATGCATTATTTTATTTTTTTTAGGTACATTGTTGAAAAAGTTCTGTTTTTCTACATGTCTGTGAAGATTCTCATCAAGCTCATGGTTATCCAAGGAGGGTTGACTCCCAGGCAACAGGACTTGGTTGGAGACAATTGAAAAGATTATGCTTTTCATCCAATGAGCTTCATCAGTTTCCTCTGTGGGGTCATGATCAAGATCATTGATAGCACATGGTTCGTTTGTGCTCCTGGCTGTGTTATTTTGTATATTTTGTGAGGAGCTACACTTAAACATACACATATGCACAGCAGAAACGGTCCAAGAAAGAAAATAACACACAAAAATTGATGTGATTGATATTGAAATGCAAATGTTGTGAAATAAACAGATACAGACTGCAGATTTTGCTTCGTCCTGTTCTCCACCACCAGACTAGCCCTTCCATCACACGTTGCATTTTAACGACTACATGATTTATGCCTCTCTTGTCCTCACTTCAGCCTCTTCCTGTTTCTCTCCCTGGCACTGCCCGCTGCACCCACCACCTCCCCCACAGCTATACTCCTCTCTGTATAAGGATCATAGGCTAAAACCTGGCAGTATCGCTGTCACATGATGCCCATGCGTGTGATGCTTCGCTGGGACCCCCCTCCACTCAGGAAATGCTCTCGGCCTTTTTCCCACCCTAGTGTTCCGCTGCGGAGAGCTGGGCATTACAACCGAATCCAGTTACCATCCCAAAGCATTCCTGACTGATTCCAACCACTGCCTGGCTCTGAGTTCCCACAGACAATGAGGATATGCTATAATTTCAAACTGGCAGGAGCGCTGGGTATCAAGTTGTGAACTACCAAAGCTGTTTATGGCAGAACAGAGGAGTTTGAGCTCCACAATAGGCAATTACCATGCCCACTCACCCCCCTCCCCTGCATTCAATTTGTGGTTTGTCTGTAGGTGGGTTCAGTTGTGCGCAGATTAAAAATAGCCAGCCCATTCCAGACAAAAACTGCGAGAGACATGGAACACACATTGCACAAATGATATCTCCCATTGTGGTGTACTGTTTGGGAATTCTTAATTGCTTTTTCCGAAGCTGCTTGCCACAGGAAAATCCCCCTTCAGAGTTAAGAAAAAAAGAGTTGGTGGGCTGCGCGTAAACACCATACACATTATGTAAACGCACATGTAAACACGTACGTATAAACCCATGTCACCCCGTGTGCACCCATCAAACTGCCATCAGAGCGAGTATCAAAGGAGCTAACCTGCAGCAGAGCCAGTTGTGGCCTGCATCTGCTCTCCCCCCGTCTTTTGTGATCTCCGCTGTGGTTTCTGCTTCAGCTCTTATTATTGATGTCTCTCCCTGCATCAGACAGACCATGATGGACCGGCCCTGGGAGGTGTGCAGGGCTGCAGGGTGGGGCAGCAAACAGGCTCCCACTCACTGTGTGGGACTAAATCCTCCTCGAGAAGCCACAGCAGAGCAGAGAGGAATGGTGAGGCGTCTGAAGGAAAATTTTATGTTTTCACTGGACGATTTCTGGGAATTGGGGACTGGATAGCAAAGCACAATATGTTTTTAATACTGCTTTAACCCAGCAGGCATTAAAAATAAAAATAACACTGGTTACACGTTATATTTAGGTCCTTGTTATAAGCGTTAAGTAATAGATAATAAGGCCATTTTAAGATTCTTATGAATATAACTATGTGTTAGTAAGAAGTTAACTTTCATGTAAGCGCATATAAATGTCTTATTATCTCACAATAAATGCAATTGATTGATTGCTTCAATTAGCACTTATGTAGTCTTATTACACAAAATAATGTTAATAAGCATATTATGTAAGATGCTTATTAACATTTGTATGTTAATTAGGGCCCAACACACTCACAAGTGTGTCATACCCCCTCTCCTCTTCCCTACTACTCCCCCATATATATATATGTATATATATATATATATATATATATATATATATATACAAAATATAGGCAACCCTGCATATACAAAATATAGGCAACCCTGCATATATATATATATATATATATATATATATATATATATATATATATATATATATATATATATATATATATATATATATATATATGCAGGGTTGCCTATATTTTGTATTTTGGGTGTGGATGCCTGTTTCTGTGCGTGGATGCCTAGTTCTTGTGCATCTTAATTTTGTTGTACATTGTATAATGACAATAAACTTTCAGTCTCTAATCTAATCTAATTACCTACTATTTTATTACAAGGACCTTCATGTAAAGTGTTACATTTAATATAATAACTTAAATCTTTTTTTTAAAACAGGATTTATTTGATTAAAACTTCATCATGGAATTCAAAAATTAACTGCATGAGGATAATGGAGCTGAAGGGCTGGCTCTTTCTGGTGATCACATACAGGTGCTCTTTGGAAACTTCAGGTGTACTATTCTTGTGAAAGGTTCATTGCATAGGTGAAATATAATCATGATAAAAAATATATATATATATATAAAATGCAAGTCTCCTTGAAAAACTATCCTGGGCACACAATGCTCTTGACTGACCCCGATGAAGACCACGTTGGTCATTTTAAATACATGTTGCTATGTAAAATACTGCCATTTTAAATTTACACAAATCCTACAGTGTGGCTTGGATTGTTTTAGAAAGAGACTTGCATTTTATATTTCTTAGCAAGAATATATTTTACCCAAGCAATGAACCCTTCACATGATGGAAGATCTAAAATTAACTGCCTTGTAGAAAAAAGAAAATATGTTAAGAATTGTTCCCAAACACAATTATCCAGCGATCTAAGAGTGTCCTAGTTTAATTATATTCACTCTAAAAGAAATTAAAACATCATTTTCCTTCCTCTTATACACAATCTTCAGCTAAACAGGTCTGAAGACCACACACAAACACAACAGTCGAACCGACGGAAATGTACATATTTCAGAGATGACAAATTATTATTTTTTCTTTCAATATTAAGCTTAAATGTCTAAGTGTATATAACTTTAATTAACTTTGACGAGCAAACAAAAGGGACAATAATGGATAATGTTGGACTTTTATTAGCCTATCCCGTATGTTGTATTTTTATTAATATCTTAGAATGTGTTTCAATAAACCAAAAACAAATATCCTTAAAAAAACAACAACATTTCTTTGTAAAACTGGTTTAAAATTCAGGAATATTGTTAAACAATTTCTAATCTATCGCCTAAACTTACAAAAACCATACAAATACAAAGACAGCAGACATTTGATCCAACACTGAACCCACAATCACTTGTCTTTCTTTATGCTCTGACATGAAAGTGAGTAAATTATGCTTATATTTTGGATCTTACACGAACAAAAGTTCAGCCAGCTTGCTGAATTACCAATCTGCTATGAGCAGGTATTTAAAAATCTGGAGCATTTTCTCTACAAGTGCTAACCACATTTGGACAGTTTGGAATTTGTAAAACCTCTGAACCTGCCAAAACCTCCCCACTGCTGTCCTTCATGTCAAATTATGTGGTGCTGCCTAAGATCACAGAATAAACCAGGACGAATTTTACATATGCATTTATTCTTTTCTTTTATTGTCTTGTCAACATGACGCTGTCAAATACAGACGATTTTGAGAAATGAACCAAATCTACTTTTAACACGTGAGGAATACTGAAATGAGTAAATGTCAATCTGAAGATGTGAGTGGGTTATCTTTGATTGGACAGTACAGCACACCAGGGACTGCTGCGGGCAAGGCCTGTGGAGATTTGTTGAAGAGGCTTGAGTTCTCACAACAACGTCTGTACCAGTGACTCATGTATTTTGGCACGATGAGCTCACTGTGGCTGTTTTTAACACAAAAATACACAAATACTTCGCGTCGAATGCTCCATTATCCAAGATACACACGTCAAAGGAGCAGATTACGTAAAGCTGAGATCACTGTGATATTTTGATGACGTCTCAGATTACAACGAGTTATTTCTCACTATATATGATCCGATATTTAATTTAAATCACTGATATTTAAGTATAATGTGCCATTACATTTTACTACATCCAGACATCATCGGCGACATCCAATTAGCGACAATAGCTCAAGTCTGTGATTTATAACTGCACGTGTGTTGCTGCAGGTGTGCAGACAGGTGGGCGTTTATCTGCGTGCCAGATGTGACGCGTTCACTCTATCAACCAATGAGAAATAACCACAGGAGCCGCAGCCACAGACAATAAAATGTCATAATTGTGTAAATTAAAGTCCATTTACAGCGTTGCGTAAAAGGATTATTAGAGACTGAACATGATGACACGCTTGGTAAATTAAGAGGTGTGTAAAAAGTCCGAATATTTTTAGGAAAAAATAATAAAGACAAACTTAATTCTTTCCTAACCTCCTGGCACGTTGTTATCAGCCGCCCTGTATTATAAAGTCCGTTAATAAACTTGATTATCTACATTTCAGATGACAAAAACAGGATTATATTCGCGCGTGAGACTTTTTAACTAATACAATGCGATGAAATATCCGATAATGCCTCACATCAGACTGTAACACCTGCAACACGACGCACGGGCTGAATATTTTACCTTATATTTCGTTTTTATCGCTTTAACTTAAACACAGTCGCAGCAGGGTCAGTGATGCTCATATACGAGCTGGTTTGGACTCACTGTCATGCGTAAAGGCGCTTGGATGAGTCCATGGAGAGCATTTAATAAGTCGAGCTACATGCTTTGCCAAGGGACTACTTTCTTCTGCGCCTTCACACACAACAGCAGGGCGCAGAGCAGATATCTCGCCAAGAAAATTAAAAAGTCATCGGGCGCACTTGCGCTGCAGCTGATTACTGGAGAGGGTGGTGCCCATCAAATACACTTCAGATCCATGGAGAGACCCAACGCGCGCAATCAGCGGTCTGCTAGCAATCCCGTCCTTTTCTCGTTCACATAAACACCACTTAAACGAAAATATACACGGCCACCTACAGCGCAGGGAAAGTGATGAGGGGGTACCCACGTCGACATTACACTGTTTTCAATTAAAACGACAATGCTGAGCGGAGCGAAGGCGACACTGCAGAGACAAAGAGCCAGAAAAACGATTAGGGTGCATCTTAAAATCATGAGTTTGGAGACAGTAAACTTAAAATCATTTTTGTACAATATTAATAGTTTAATTATAGGAAATTGAATTTATACGATTAATATACATTTAAAAAAGAGTATAATAATATATAAACATGACATTTGTTTATGTCAGAGTCCCTGTGACGTAAAGTTGAGGTGAACCAGCAGCAGGTTTATTTTCTAAAACGCACTTTTGTTTCATCTTCTGCTCGAAACTGACAGCTTGTCACTTGCACGTGTGCATCAAACTCACATTATTTGAGTGCTTGTCCTTCACACTTTTAGTCCTGCATAACACTAGAAAATAAAACAAACAAAATCAAAGATATCTGTGTGCTCTGAGGCTGTTAAAAAAATCAGTCTCATATCAAACTCCATGAGGCCCTCTGACATTCGTATTTTCTGAAATCAGCCATGTTCACGAGTTTCAGCTTTTTACTTTTGTATTGTATTTATATATATTAATTTATTGTAAATACATTAATACACAATAAACACTTCACTTGTTTTCTCTCCAGAGTTTCTCAGTTCACAACAAACTTTTTAACAAATGACATCACACGCGTGCTGTAAGAAGTCAAACATTTAATTTTCGGGGGGAAGTTGTTTTGCTCTTTAACCGACTTTCTATAAATTTTGCTTCAAAACCTGATTCAAGTTCAAGGCGGATGAACTTAGGGCCACTTGATCGATCACTCTGTCGCCGCGTCCTCCAAACAAAGTCCCTGCGGCCTCTCGCTGACCCTCTGCGGCCCTCCTTCACCACACAAACTGGCTTATTCCTCAAAGACTATTGTTTGTCAAGAAAATTAAATATACACGTACACTTAGACATTTTCTGAGCCACTTTAGATCAGGCCTCTCCGCTTCAACAATTAAATCTGTGTCCGTGAGGCCAAATCACATCACACTGCGCACCGCTGCTGCAGCTGCAGCTGTTGGATCTATAATCCGCCGGGTGTAGTTGCCTAATTGGTGTGAATAAGCAATTATTTTAAAGTTAACCGTGTCTTGGCTTGCTTGTTTTGATAATGTAGCGCAATGTAGCCTTGGACACAATAAAGTATTAAGATTTAAATCTGCAGGGATGAAACTAATCATCAAAAAGGCGCTGCGAGACTAAACTGAACGTCCTGTAAATATTAAAATACTCTGTCTGAGAATCATGTTTACGTTGTACAAGAATAAGGCCTAAATTATCTATCGTGGGCCTCTTGCTGTACTGTGGCACTGTGCGAGACTTTAAGTTGACTGAAGGAAAAGTGTAACCAACAAGAAAACATTTACATGCACATTTGTGCAACAACGCGATTTTAAAATGGCTCCAAAATGGGTTTGAGTGCACTAAATAACGGTAAGACAGTCCGGAAAGCCTGTCAGGACTGTGCACTCTGCGGTGTACCTCCACCTAAGTGGCCGAGCATTCCTGAGGATGCAGCGCTGTCAAATATTTCATGATGGGACGTCATGGAAAAGTGCATGACTTCGTCTCTGCGACGCAGCAACGGGGGAGCTCTGACCTCGGGACTCGAGCCTCAGTAATGACGAACATAATGTGCCACCGACGCTGTTATGGCAGCTATTTCCTCTGAGCGAGTGAAATATTCTGAAATTATGGATTTATTAAAGACTTTTGATGATGCGAGTACACCATGGTGCTGTTAGGACACTTGTTATTTTCGGTTGATCACTGTATTACCACTATTGAATATTACACTTCAATAAAAGCTTATCTTAGGTAATAAAAAATAACTGATTTTGGTGGAGGAAGAATGCAGTGGGGAGTAGCGCATCACCATCCAACACTGATGGCGTGCGTAAACATGTAACCACGGACACTGGCTTTGAACGCACGTGCAAGTAAGAAATGTATACGTAGGCCGACATATAACAAAGAAAGAATAACATGACATGGGGCGAATGAGTGTATGAGCAGAAAAAAGGCGCCCTAATGGAATGAAGTCATCAGCGGTAATTAAATGCAGTGGGCAGAAGAGAGTACGGGCGCGCGCCTGCCCCTGGTGCGCGCTGGGTGGTCCGCTGCGCTGATAAATGTGTGGCCCTCACTCCAGGCGAGTGGCCGAGCAGGCACCGGTTAAAACAATACTTGCATTCATTTATCCATGGGTTTAAATCTCCTCTGCAACAGCAAAAACTAACAGTGGCACGTCTGTCACCTTCGGGCTGACAAAGAAAATCTGACAATGAATTGTTTTCTCGCTTTCCCTGCAGCAAACCGCCTGGAAGAGAGAAAAAAAAGCGGGACTGGGCAGTTCCGGTAAATATCAATAAACCACTCCATGTTTTATATCGGAATTAAATTTAAATGTTTCCTTAAATTGAACTCATAAACATACTGTCACGATATTCTACAGGACAAATATTATAGGAGCTACTGGTGACCTTTACGCACAGAAAGTCTCCAAACATCGTCTGGTTTTACGCACAGGGCAAACATTGTTTTAAAAAAAAAGAAAAGAAAAGAAAAAAAAACGTTCATTCACTATTTTCTCCGCTGTTATTTTCCATTGTGTCAAAACTAAAAGTCATCGTGAGCACGTATTGGAAACAGCAACGCCGACAGAGACCAGAAGCACGACAGGCTCACGGAGAGGCAAAAGGTTGCAGGCTGAGGCAATCGAGATCTCCAGGGAACAATAAGCAACCTACTGTCAACAGTTTTAGGTTATGGAGTGATCGTCTTTCAGTAGCTCTCGCTCACAGCTGTATAAAAGTCAGTAAAACGAGGAAAAAATAAGCGTTTCGACCTTGGAAACACAAACAGATAAACAAACAGATGCGCATCCTCTCCTGGGTAAAAAACAATTCAGTCGAAGCAAAAAACATTCTGGGGAGTTTAATTTGAGCTTCATTATTCTGATTGTTCTCTGAGATATTAAACAAACTGAACACGTCTGGTTTTCCACTCTGTCACTAAATTCTTAATTTCTGCCTGATGAGTATTAAATCCACTTTACCTTCATTTCTGAATCATTCGATGGCAAAACTCCCCGCAGGAGTCGATCCTCAAGTCCCCGTCCGAGTTTCTGTGCTCACAGCTCGGCAGAGCTTCCACCTCACTCCTCCTGCGTCCCCTGCGTAAATATTATGACTGCATTACACAAACAATATTCATGTGTAAAAACGTCCCAACATCTTACATGAGCCGCTGCGAACAGACGGGCATATCGCATCAGATTGAGTATTAGCTGATCTAAACGGGGCTTTTGCTTGATTTTTTATTTAAAGAAGGCCAGGGAAAATGTTTACATTCTGCTGTATAAACATCCTGCCCATGTTCCTGTCTATCTTTTACAGAAATCAGGAGGGTGGTGGTGAATATGAGGGGCACGCTCTCTGCTAAATGCTTTCCATGAACTAAAAATGTTTTAAAAAATATTTAATAAGTTTAATAAGACGTGACCAGACATGACCTGCTGGCCGTGCTGGTGCATCAAACATGTGGCCTGAAAATGGAGAGATGCAGTTTGCACAGCAGGTTTGTTAAAAATGCAGTTTATACCATAATATTCTGTGTTTAAAATAAGCTGAAAAATAAAAATAAAGTCATATTAGATAGCAAAGTAATGTGTATCTAAAGGCCACAGCCAGGATATTTAATCATTGTGTGATTATGTAATAAATTATAATCCATCTGAAGCCACGTCGTTCTGTTCTGCATCATAAAATAGTATTATAGGTTTAAACAGGCTATATAAGAGATATATTCCCTATTTCAATGTAAGGAAAGGGGAAAAACACATTTCTCTGAAAAGTGAACGCATACAGATGTGCATGCTCACAGCCCACCACTGAAGTAGGAGGGAACTGGGCGGGTCCCAACGTTAGGATGGCCAAGACATCCAGCTTCCAATGCGCTGATGGCAACAGATAAGTAAAAAGTGAGCTCCTCGGACGCACGACAACACACCAACTGAAGTGGAAAGCGGCTCCTGTTCTGCTCCTTATCCCATTTTCGGACGCTGCGTAGCCTACAAGGCGGTTCGGCTTCAGACTGCTGCAGGACTGAACCAAACGGAAGAAGTTACGAAGAGAAGTCTCGTCTTTGGTTCGCGCGTTAAGTTTACCCACTTCTTTTTTTGGCTCTTTATGTCAGCGAATTTGTGTCCAACTTTGTAGTGTTGGGAAGGTGGAAATCAACCATTTTCGTTTGCCATCTCGAAGACTAAATCCTACCAATGACGGCAGAGGTCCAGCAGCCCCCAGCGCAGACTCCTGCTCAGAGCAGCCCGATGTCTGCTCCGGAGAAGCCGCACGGACAGACGGCGGTGATGGAAACCGCCTCTTCCACTACGAAAACCAAAAAGACAAACGCAGGGATCCGCAGACCCGAGAAGCCCCCGTATTCATACATCGCTTTAATAGTCATGGCTATCCAGAGCTCTCCAACCAAGCGCCTGACGCTGAGTGAAATATACCAGTTCCTACAGAGCCGCTTCCCGTTTTTCAGGGGCTCATACCAGGGATGGAAGAACTCCGTGCGTCACAACTTGTCCCTGAACGAGTGCTTCATAAAGCTGCCCAAGGGCCTCGGCCGGCCAGGGAAGGGCCACTACTGGACTATCGACCCGGCTAGTGAGTTTATGTTCGAGGAAGGCTCCTTCAGAAGGAGACCCAGGGGCTTCAGGCGCAAGTGCCAGGCGCTGAAGCCCATGTACAGCATGATGAACGGCCTGGGATTCAACCACATCCCCGAGTCCTACAACTTCCAGGGGAGCGGCGGGGGCCTGTCCTGTCCGCCCAACAGCCTGTCTCTGGACAGCGGGATTGGGATGATGAATGGACACTTGGCAGGTAACATGGAGGGGATGGGTCTGTCCGGGCACACCATGTCACACTTGTCGACCAACAGTGGACATTCCTACATGGGAAGTTGTACAGGATCCACTGGGAGTGATTATCCCCACCACGACAATTCCGCCTCCCCTCTGCTCACCAGCGGGGGAGTCATGGAGCCTCACCCCGTCTACTCGAGCTCAGCCTCGGCGTGGGCCCCGGCTCCCTCGGCCTCGCTCAATAACGGGGCCTCCTACATCAAGCAGCAGCCTCTGTCTCCTTGTAATCCAGGGGCGAACCCGCTGCAGCCGAGCCTGCCCACACATTCACTAGACCAGTCGTACCTGCACCAGAACGGGCACAGTACTACAGATTTACAAGGTAAGCTCAATGTGATCCCCACTAATTAAAAACCGCAGAGGATTTTATGAAGAGAGCAAGAAAATATATGATGCAGGGACATTTAGAAATACAAAGACCAAGCCATTTAATTACTAGAAGGTCTAAATAATATTTTATTTCTAAGATTGTGATGATCTAACGCCAAAGGTGGGCCTAAAGGAAAAAATATCGAGCCTGACATAACCTTATTTGAATATCTCTATTTTGAATTTCCTGTCACCAAACACAGAAGAAGAAATCAGTTCATCAAAGGCATTAAAGAAAATGATGCAACCCCGAAGAAAACACACATTTCTCCCACGAAAATTAAGCTTCATCTCCGTCCTGCTTCCAATTAAACAGACTTCACAATAAAATCCAGATATCAGGTGGTTTTTTTTACGCACGGTTTCAGTTTCTGGGGGAAAAAAAGAAGAAGAAGAAGAGAGAGAGAGAGTCACGAAAGGGCAGGGAGGGTCTGCCGGGACAGTTTAGAGCCGTGCCAATCTCCGGGCAAGAAAAACAAGCGCGGTCAGGACCAGCCTGCCTTGCCCCGAGGCCGCGAGTCCTGCGGGACTGGCGTGCAAGAGGGCCACTGTCAATTAGCCCTGCAAGCCCGCCTCCGCCTTTTGACAATCTTAATCGTGCTTGCTAAACGGACTGCGGGTCTACGAGGAGTACATAACAGAGTGAAGGTCTTATCTGGCCTCTGCAAATTAAATTAAAAAAAATTCTCTCGATGGATTTTAGAGAAAAAATGTTCGATACAGGGCCTCAAGAAAATTTGGAGGAAGAGGTGTGAAGATTCTCATTTTAATTTAACATAGCTGTATAAAGTTCCTACAACATTATTATTATTATTATTATTATCATTATTATTATTATTGTAAGTGGATCCAGAAAAACCTACGTCAGGACCGGCTGCTCCACAGGAAATGTCATGGATAATTGACAATTAATTACCAGTTAAAGCAAATGTGATAATTTTATTATTATAACTGTTTTTTTCAGAGGTCAAACTCTTGTCTCGTGACACTAAATATTTCCCTGTTTTTTAACCCATGTTTTTGAAACCTTTTTCTCGCAGGTATTCCTCGGTACCATTCCCAGTCTCCGAGCATGTGCGACCGAAAGGAGTTCGTCTTCTCCTTCAACGCCATGACGTCCTCGGCGATGCACTCACCGAGCAGCAGCTCCTACTACCACCACCAACAGGTCGCCTACCAGGACATCAAGCCCTGCGTCATGTGATGCCTTCACGGACACTGTGCAGACCCAGAGGCCGGTGTGACAGCCTGGAGCCAGGCGGCAGGGTGAAGCGAAAACGAGTAAAATAACCACTGAGAGAGGCCTGCCCCGGCCCCTGGAGACAGCTCACTGCTTCAAGTAGCCCGGACTACTTTTCTGTACTGTTTTACACACCATGCGGCAAAGACGCGGAGACATGCCCATCACAAAGCAACCACGTAATAATAATATATAATAATACAAACTTTTTTCATGCATCTACATCGACCAGCGGGGTAAAGACTGGCTGTATGAAACCCTGCTGCTGTTTGGTACTTAGTCCTGCAGAGCGGATGACTACCACTTCACACTTCTTGTTCATGTTTATTCTTCTTGTTAAATAGGCCAATGTAAAGAAAAAAAAAATAATGCACACGTCCAATTTTCTCCGTCTGAAGTTTTTACCTTTATTTTCTTTGACAAATTAGACTGAGGCTCTTTGTTTTATGTTTTTTTTTATTTTGGACTTTCATACCAGCGTTGAATTTCGAAATGAACAATAATGGACATCGCATACACATGTCCATATATACTGTGTAAAAATGATGAAGGCACTTTTTTGAATAGCCTATAAGCGCAACTTTTTTATTTATTCTGTAGGCCTACATATTTTAAAATTCAGGCGAATTGGCCAAGGAGGTATATGCTTTATTGGCAATATTTGTCAGAACGCTTGTTATTTGTTTTAAAATGAAAAATTGAGGATATATTGTAAGCACTGTTATGTCGTTTGTGTTAGATGTATGTAGACCATTACTTTCAGCACTGTATACTTATATTTTGTTAGGAAAATTAGCAGTCCATCAATGAGGGCTGATCTTTAGGCTATATTACAACAAATCATTTGTAAGAAATAAAATATATCTGTTGGGCTGTTTGAGCTCAAATCCACCAAAGAACGAGACATATTTCGATTTAATGACACATCCATAATTCATGGGGATTGTTTGGGGACACAAGTCGGTGAGCATTATTACACAATCATCCCAAAATTGTAGTTAATAGTTAAAATAATTCAACAGGATTATTTCATAAATGTGAAAAGCTTGCAATTAATGAATCAATCAAACTAAAAAAGGAGGACAGACTGATTTAAAGTGGGTTTAACCTGCTAAATATTTGGTGATATGGAAGCCAAAAATTTAAAGCACAATATTCATATAATGTCTAAACTATAGAATAAATGGTGTCTTGTTATAATGCACTTCATTGTTGCCTGTTTTTGTCTGACAGGAGCAGCTCATGCCTGTTATTGTAAAGTGACGTTAAATTAACACATCTTTTTAATCATTCATTGATTAGAGATTTTGAATAAATGGTTTTAAAGTTCAATCGTATGGTGTGAAACAAGAGTGTACGCCGCAATTAAGGCTGGAACAAACCAGACGCAGAGATCTCACCCGCCTGGGGTTACAGGGTGAAAACCTGCAGCGTGGCTACATTTACATTTATTTTCCTTAAATGCATTTTGTCTGCCGTGCAGTTTAGGGGTCCAAGATGCGTATACTTTTTGAAAATGTACACACAAAATGAGGTTTAAGAAAATAAAAATCTCAAATTAACAAATTATAAAAAAAAGAAAAAAGGTTTCTCCTCTTAAAAACACTCTTTACATTTTAAATATCACAGAAAAGTCAACCTGAAAATGCAGAGGAATAAGATGCAATGAAACGTGCACAAATAATGAATAAGTGAATGTCTGATTACGCCATGAAAATACTACAGCCACTAGTCACATTACAAAAGGCACGAGCTAGTTCTCTCCTCGTCAGATTTCTTTTCTTTATTATAAGAGTTGCAAAAGTCATAATTGTTAGTTACATCAGCTACTAAAGATATGAAATGACTTAAGTTTGAGGTTCAGAGAACTTTGTAATGTTGAATCTAAAAACAGGAATGTAAAAAAAACATGGTGGACAGGGATCTATTTTTATGACCATCCTAATTCTGTCCTGCACACCTCCTGGAAGTTAGATAGAAGTAGCTGAATTGTAATTTAAGATGTCGTCTCACTCACTTTATTTTGTAAGTAATGCTGTCGAGGTGTACGCTCACACATACAGCTGTACCTCTGGTTGTAAACACGCTGTGTTTTAATACTCGTGAAGCTTTGAAATCTCACAACATGACCACCGACTGAACCCCAGTAAAACGAGCATGCCATCGAGCACAGGGATAAGGCGGCTCAGCAGCAGTGGAACAGCACATTAACAGACTGATGACATTTGCTGACGTTCAGAGCTCTGGTGGGGCTGAGGGAGCGAGATGGGGCTCCACAGCTGTTCCCTCGCCCAGGCCTGGATGACAGCTCCATAAAAAGCCAGAGGCCTGCTCTGTGCAGACGGACATGCTGTGTTGCTTGTGTCTAAATACAATCAACAGTTCAGTGAAAACAGGACACTTATCTGGTACTGCAGGCTGACACAAGAGTGATCAGTGACCAGGTGATAGTCTGTGCAGTGGGAACATTACAGGGGGAGTAATAGAGGTTACTTGTTGCTTTAATCTGAGTCGTACATAAATTACTTACTAGTATTTCAGTTTGTTAATGGGTTTGAAAAACAACCACTACTGCTGCAGACAGATTTTCAAAACAAGACTTTAAGGAACTCAAGAAAACAGGAACTGGTTGCATAATCTAGAGTTTTGCAGAAGATCTAAAACAATTTAAAGTTTAAAAAAATGTATTTTCTTTGTATTTGTGTGAGATCCATCAGTCTACCAAGTTTTGTCAAAATCTGATCGGTTGGTCTGAGATATTTTGTTTAAAGTTTAAATACCGTCTCTCCAGGAGGACAATCTGTGTTAGCAGGGAGGATATTATCAGGGGCAACAGGCTCAGTCACAACTGGACAGTGAGTTGGGATTTTACAAAGTTTTCAGTTTGATCAACAGAAGTGCAATCAGTGTACTTTCTCAATTGCTGTAAAACAACATGGCAATGCGACATCCCTCAAACGTTTGTTAAAATAGTAAGTAAGTAAGATACTTCGCAGTTTCGTTTAAGAAAGACATTAAACCGGTACCAGTGCAGTCACATGCCTTAGTAGAGACAAAATATGCATTAAACACACAGAATACAACAAATATGTTGTGGGGATTTTTTTTAATCAATAAACAAAACAACAACAAATATGACAACAAATATATAATGTCTTAAAATATTCAGAGAAAACCAAAGCAAGTAGTCAAAACGCAGCTCAAACAAGGCCGAACAAATCTCTAAATGTGTTGTTTAGATCAAAATACGTGCCGTCAAAATACATGTTTTGAAAATATCAAAATCCTGGGTTATGTGCAGGGATGAATTGTACAAAATCTCAGCTGAGTCAGAATCATCATCACTAAGTTATGGCTGTTTAAATGCATTATATTGTGTTATACTGTGCGTTTACATGTCTTATAAATTTGGTTGAAACTGCACAATATGCTCAAAAAATCTGGCAATAAAAAACAAAAAAAACAATGTTTTTAGGATCATTCAGAGGTTACAGATTTTGATTGAAGGTTGGATGAAATTTGTACAAAAAAAAAATTCAACATGGGGCTCAGTTGGTGGAGCGTACGCCCTGTGTACAGAGGCTGTGCCCTCGCCACTGGGGCGAGTTCAAATCCGACCCGTGTCCCTTTGCTACATGCCGTCCCCTCTCACTCTCCCTGTTTCATGACACTCCTAAACTGCCCCATAAATAAAGCCAACAACAGGCAAAAATAAAACAAGAAAAGAAATCAACATGGTGGCCGAACATTGGTCTGTATGGATACACGATAGTTAAAGCAAGAACTTTACTAAAAATTCTCCTTTTTGACTTCATGGCTCAGGACTCATCAGGATTGTATGAGCTGATTAAATGACCACATGGTGGCGCTATATCTGTAACAAAAACTAACCAGTTTTTCTTTGGCTCATGGCCTTAGTTGAATGTTTCTGAGATAACCGACAAGCAGAAAAAGAGGTCTGAAAACCCGACCTTCTCGGAGGAGGTAATACTGAAAAAAATTCACTCAACACTTATACAAAAGCCTCCATCTATCCATCTATCTATTCAAAAAACACCTTCAAGAACTGAAGGATCTATGTTCACACAGACCACGAGGAGTGTGTGAATAAAAAGGCACATACATGTGGTTAAGTATCGTGAATTGATATGTACAAATCACTTTTCTAGTCAAATGCTTTAGCGAAGTGTATTTTATTCATAGTGTGTTCAGCTCATTAGCTTTAGCAGTCACTTTAAATGTTTACGGTTCATGTAACTGAGGTCAACTTGCAATAAATGCAGAAATATTAAAAAACAAACTAAACTCTTGTTTAGGCATTTAGCGTCATTTAGCGTATGGCCTGCTGCTGTTACTGCTCACTCATTTCATCATCGCCGTCACTCTTAGTATCTGGTGCCGTTTTGGTTTTGGGAGCTGTTGCTTGTCTCGGTCTCCTGTTGGACTGTCCGGACCTCCTGCCTCCCCGCTGGCTCTTGGCCAGCTCAGCCTGCAGACTGTGACCATTCAGATTGAGACCCTGCAGAGCCTCCAGGGCCTGCTCTGCAGCCTGAGGGTCGCTGTAGTCCAGGAAGGCCCTGTGTTGAGCTCCCTGCCAGGTGAGCCTGAGCGGGCCGGCCTCCCTCTCTCTGAGGGCAGTTTTCAGCTCGCTGACACGCAGCCCGGCAGGGATACCCCCCAGGTAAACTGTGGTCACACTCAGAGGGAGCTTACGTTGAGAACCCTCACCGCCACCCTCCTCTGTGCCCCTTTCCTTCATGTTCCCTCCTCTTCTTCCCCTTCCTCTCTCGCTGATTTCTCCCTCTTTACCTCCCGCACCATCTCCTCTGCTTTCTTTCCTCACTCTAGCCGGGCGCTGTCTGGTTTTCTGTTCTGACTCTACTCTTCTCTCCTGTTTGGATTCCCCCTCAGGATCCTGCCGTGTGTTTTGCCGTGGCCTCCGTCTGGTTTGCCCTCTGGGTTGACCCATCTGCAAACCGGGCTCTGCTGCAACAGGCACTGCCCCCAGTGTTACATCCTTTCCAGCCTGCTCCTCCAGAGCACGCAGCTTCTTCAGGATGGGGATCCTCTCCAGCTTTTCAGTGTCCAACTGAAGACACAAAACGGGACAGGCTCAGTAAGGCTGAAAAGGGAGGGGGGGTCACATTGCTTTGAGCCAATGCTCCATACCTGAGGATGAGTTGATTTAATAACAAAGTGAAAGCTGACAAATTAATTGGTATTATTCCATCCTGCTCACAGCCCATACTGCTGTAATATTTTTTTTATAGAGGCAGGACATTTCACTTCCCCAGCAGTTAAAAATAAAGTCTGCGCTCTTGATTTGTTGGACCTTTAAGTGTCTTGGCAGCCTTTGATGCTGAGCAGTCCTGTAAAGGATATACGGGGCTATTGTTTTTACACTGGCCTGTTTGACCCGTCGTTCCCCTGCCCCTGCAGAGCCAGGCTGGCTGGGCAGAGGAGCCTTTGATGATCAGACATGGCCTTCCTGCCAGTGAGGTCACTGGGTCCTGTTTACTTACAAGTGTGTCTTAAGGAACCCAGAGGTTACACAAAAACTCTCCACATAGTAAGAATAATGTCCCCATCTTGTCTAATTAAAGACAGATTATCAGGTGGAGAAACACAGGACATTTCTCTGCCAGAGGCAGTAAATCAGAAGCAGTTCAACATCCAGACTCACATTAAAATATAGCTGTTGATTACTGCTTTTTTTTCAATGTTTTTCAGTCTATATATGCTCTATATGTACTGTATCTGAAAAACTAAAATGCTGACTTATTTTATATTAGAATTACTGATTAAAAGCTTGAACCAAAACTAAATAGAGTACAAACAAGAGTGACACTGATAATTATTATAAGATATAAATTAACCACATTCAGAGGCAGACTGAATGAGTCCTCTGCTGAGGTGTCGGGTTATTAAATGTCCACTAGAGGGCAGCGTCGCTGAGCAGAGGAGCTAAATACTTGAGGCCAGTTAGTTAGAACTGAAGAAGACTCTTGGATGAGAGGTGAAACGTCTTCAAGAAACTGAAACACGTCCAGTTGCCTATGATACAGCACTTAGAACTACCATGACCTGGATGACTGAGAACCTACATCAACATCTAAGTACAATAAGCTTCGATCAGTTCAAATTAATGAGTCATAAAGATTTGTAGTCAGATTAAATGTACAAGAAGCGAGCTATGGCTAAATTGTTCCAGCACAATCAGCCTACAGTTGGCCAATAACACTTAACTAACTAAACAATATGATCTGTTGCTTGCAACACATTTTATTGTAATTAGAATATTTTTTTGTTTTAATGTTCAACACAAAATTATGTTCATCACAATGAATGTTATGCATACTGTCACATAGACAAGAGATAATATTGTAGTATAGTTTTAACCTGAGTGCTTGAAATGACAAAAGTTCTGATTCTGTAAAGATGATCTTATTTTTTTCATCACTTTCTATCTCAACAACTGGTTTAAACATCACATCATGTTTGGAAAATGCTTATTTCCTCAGTCTGAAGGAGTGTTGTCAGGATACGTCGATACAATACCTTCAAAAATATCTATATTTGATAGCATTCTCAATGCCACAGGGGAAAATGTACACAACATTGGGGGAATAAAATTTCTGATTTTTATTAGATGGTAAATAAAAACAACGCTTGTGTACAGCGTGTTAAACACAACATCATCTAAGTTAATGTACCTCATGTGAATTAATATACAAATATTTTTTCGCAATAATCCCTAAAATGTGGTCATCAGACAAGCTATGTAATGGATCCAGGATTAAATTATTATTATTTTTTTTTAAATTTACCTTAGTCCAGATGATTCCCTGCGGTTTGGGCAGCTGGCAGTTTGTTTTAATGAGTCTGGTGGGTGTGAGGATGTAGTCCACACTCAGGTCATGACTATCCATTAACTCCTCTGGAATGTCCAGCACCTGAAAGCACAAAGACGCCAATTAGCACTCAAACATCATTAAGTCTTTAATTATGTGTTTGATCAACAGAAAGTTTTATGACAATTTTGAGAGGTAAAATATGTATTTAAATCATTCATTTCAAGTTAACATTTTTACTTGCGAGTTATTTTTAGAGACTACACAGCGAACTGACAATTTGAAAAAAATGTGGTGTTCATCAGGTTTTTATTTGATAAAATGGAGTGGAAATACAGAAAGCTTTAATCAAACAATAATTTCACCTTTGTTATTTTGTAGTTCCATGACACATTCTCTGAATATAAGATGATGACAGAAGAAGTAAACTAACCTGACAGTCATGGACAATAGAAACCACCACAGTAGACTCATTCACAGCTCCCATTGAAGCCATCATGCCATACTCCATGTCAGCAAAGCCCTCTCCTTTTCCAATCCGAAAGCCTGCAGAGGAAGACAGGAGCCAGAAGACCTTTGTTAAAAGACAGGGTTTTACGTCATGCGATTCAGAGAATTACGCTTCATCTTTGATGTGGCATTTTCTGCCTTGGAATGTATGAAAGATCCCAGAAATAACCAGCATCTGCATCACATTCAGCATTTTTAAAAATACTCCTAAATCCGAGGATTCCTATCTAAAAACTGCACTAAATTATTACACACTGACACACATGTTGAGGGCAGCTGTAGTAATGTTTTCCATTCATAAAAAATAACTTTTAAATGTAGACCGATGGGAACGTGGATGAACCCTGTGCAACCAACGCTTTATGAGAACCATGTGTCGCTGTACACTTAGAGCCATTTAGAAATGCATGCATTACAGTAAACATGTCTGTTCCACCGCAGCACTGCATCGCTTATCTCAGGCATTTTGATAATGAGGGTCAAAATGCATTGTAAGTGATGGGACAATTTACATGGAGGGCAGAACCCACAAAGAGCAAAATGGATCTGATTAAGCACATCTGCCCCCATTCTCATCTCTGTTCTTCTTCAGATCTTCCTGACAGGGTGTCCTGGTGCCTCCATGGGCTACAAACAACATGTAGTGATCACAACACAATATTTAATATGACCTCTGTTACATGACATGTCCTCTCAGTCTTTTGTCATTTTCCACAGTGTAATCAACCACCCTTATAGGATTTAATTTCTTATCTTCAAAGACCTGGTTTAGCAGAGTCAGTATCTGAGCACAAACAGTCACATTTTGTGAGACACTGATGTTCATTACATACATAAGTATAGGTAGAATATAGTCTTACCAGTCGTAAGTCCTGAAACTGAAGTAAATAATTTTCAAGTTCTCTAAATCAGCAACACAGGCCACACAAGCTGCTTTAATTGCTGTTTTTTTAAGGGTGAGGTCAAGCGCTGGGGGTAACATGTTGCAAAGTAACACATTACTGTAACAACACTACATTTGTCTGAAACTGTGGTAGGAGATTTGAGGGGGGGATGAGGGGAGACGCCATCCCCCTTCTTACCAAAATGACCATAATGCATCCCCTTTGTTAACCTGCAACCTCTCCTTTCCCACCCGTCCCCCCGTTTAAAATGAACAAACGCCTTCTGTGTAACTCTCATATAACGTGTTACTGTTTTTAATTTCAGTTATCAGATAACAGTTACTTATCAAAGAATTATGTCATTACATATGTTCTTCAATGATCTGCATAAAGGAAAGATATAAAAAAAGAAAAGAAAAAACAAAATCAGTCAACGTCCAATGGCAGGAATAGTTACCTTTCTCTGAAACTGCCACAGACCCAACCACCACCAGGTCTACCTTGACCTTCGCATCCAGTCCAACAGGCACACTGAAGTCTTTCACACCCTGAAGAAGAGGTTCAGAAGGGACAGGAAGAGATAAAAAGATAGGAATAGGTTCAATGTTTGTGGGTTTATTCTTCAGAATTCTGGGTGAAAATGTTAATGAAGATGTGTAAAATCAGCTAGTTCAAACCTGAGAGGAGGAGCATATGCGTAGCTGTTCTTTGTTGGCCCCCTGTGGAGGAGTAATTTTATTGAAAAGGCCGGTGCGAAGACGAGGAGTTGGGACCAACAAAGTTTTCTGTGCCTGAGAAAATAAACACAAAAATTAGCCACCAGACATTTTCATTTGTTTACCATTATTAAAGATCAGTACTGGGTTGGACATGGTTACAAGACAGATAAGACAAAGTAAATAAATGTCTGTAATACAGCCAGAAGCAGTGTTTCTTTTTTTCCACAGTGCAGTGCTACCTGCAGCACCGCCAGCCGGGCACCCTCCAGAGGCTTATCAGGATCCACCTTCACCTCAGCTGTGTGGGTGAACACCTGCAGCTCAGACACCTTGGCACAGGCTGTGAACGCACCCTGGGTGAGAGAAGAGGAGGACAAAAGGGCAGATGATAGTTGTTTTTGTTTGTTTTTTTCGACTTACTTCCAGGGTGACAAAGCGTGCCTGCTGCTGGGGTCTGTCTGGGTTTACTTTGACTGTCTGGCTGGACTTGAACTCCTGCAGGTCCACTAGCTTGTTGCATGCTTGAATTGCACCCTGGCCATTAAGTAAACAGTGAAAGAGACGCATAGATGCACAGGACAGGATAACCATTAATCATTCAGAATTCAAGAACATCAGTCAAGAGCTGCTGATACCCGGGTGTCATTATTGTTGCAGTGATTTTACCGATACAGTTTACTGCTTAAACACTTGATATCTACGATTATTTGACCTTCCAAACAGAGAACACAACACAGTCAATAGAGATTGAATTTACATACCTGTAGAGGTGCAACGAATAATCGATTCGTTGTCACAAACAACTTTAATAATCAATGAATCAATTCCAGCACATTTTACAGCAATTAACTCATAGTTCTCTGACTCCAGCTTCTTAAATGTGAATATTTTCTGGTTTCTTTACTCCTCTGTGACAGTGAACTGAATATCTTTGGGTTATGGACAAAACCAGACATTTGAGGACGTCTTCTTGGGCTTTGAGAAACACTGATCGACATTTTTCACCATTCTGACATTTTTTCTTCCCGACCAAACAACTAATGGATTAATCGAGAGAATAATCGACAGATTAATTGACAATGAAAATAATCGCTTTGGGAAAAGTTTACTCTTCTAGAAATTATATTTGCATGAATTATAAAAATTAGCTCTGTTTTTTAAAAAAAATACATCACATTTTGCTTAAAGGAAAAGCAGGATATAAAAGTGGTCTTTGCTGATTTCAAAGTATCAATCACTTCCCCCAATAAAGTTTTAATGTCATTTCATAAACCATCACTCTTGTTTACATCTGGTTCTCCATCATGTCTTATTCAAAGATACCTGTTTGTACACACATATCTAATATAAACTATCACTACTTTACTGCTCTGTGCACACGTGGCCTCCCTGCAACAGACAGCCGACAGGTGTTCACAGTGAGGAGACCACCCTGAATGAATCAAACTACACTGAAATAAAAAGCAGATAGCTGATTGGAGTCTTTGTCACAGCCTTCCTAAAGATGTCTCCACTGCATATTTGAGTTAACAATTCAACTACGAGCAGTGCGTTTCATTTAGCACACGGCTACTTATAGCTATAGCAGCACATTTGGTGGTCGTATACTCTGCCTCCAGTCAAACCTGCTTTTAATAAACCTGCCTTGAAATTGGGGATTCTGTTGTGAACAGGCCGTGGGAAGTTTGCCAGATTTTTCTCCTCGATGTAGTCCCAAACTTTCTGGCGGATGTCCCATTTCGACGCTCCTGGAGAGAAAACAAAAAAAAAAGGCATTTGAGACAAATTCAAAGTGAAGCTAGACGCTGGAGCAACATTAGCCAAACATGTCTGCACATTAGCATCGACGCTCATTTTTGACAACAAAGCGTCACGAACATTCAACCTACCAGGTTTTATTAATATAACAGGCTCCATTATGTTATATGTTAACAGAAATGAGTCTCTTCTACAACGGTCTGCTACACTACACGATGTCAAATCGTACACGTGAGCCCTGTAACATAATACTGAAGGAACAGCTGCTTGTCAGTGTTTATCATTGCTACGGCGGCTCAGGGAGATCAATCTGTACCAAACGTGAAACCGGAAGCGTCACACTGTAAAAGGTCTGTCAGGGAAAACACGGTGAAGTGAAATGTGACACAAAACACTGTGTAAGGGTTCAGTTTAGATACTACCTGTACTGTACGTGAGTATTTATCTTTATTTTTTACTTTTCTCCTCCTGTCTCTTCTAATATAAAGGCTAGCTGCAAGTTTAACCTATTTGTTTAGCACCTTTCAAGTGCTGCAAAGTGTAAGACAGACATGGCAACATGACAGGCACACATTTTGTGATTTAATAAGAGAAACATTATGTAGAAGATAAAAAACAATATAAAAATGTGGACGTCTTGTAGTGTTAACATATTCAAAAATATGATTTATTGCTTTTTCGACCTACCCAGCTGAAAGAAAAAGAAGCACTACTTACTTCTACTTAGAAAATACAAAATAAAATCCATTTAAGGTCATGTCTGAAAGATGTAACTAATTCTTCTTATTATTTTTATTTCTCAAAGATGAAACCAACTTAATGTAAGGCTTTAGAAACTGATAAAACAGTCATAGCTGGTATAGTGCTGGTCAAACTGGTTTGAAACCTAGGCTTAATAATCCTGTATTATTTGCTAGGTTTTTGCGTTCAATTCAGGCTGCCCAAGCAGAAGTGATGGGATTGTAGGGGATGACGGGGTCGAAGACAGGGTGGGACGAAAGCATTCTTGAGAGGGCTGGTGCAAATACTTGAGGTGACCAGCTAAATGGATTTGCAGGAGTCCAGAACGAAGACGATTATAGCTGTAAGAAGAGGATGGGGCAGTGTCCCTGCTGAGAAAGGGACCAATTTTAGCATACAAACCAGCAGGATGATGTTGTGGTTCCATGTGGGTATTGCATGGCAGCTGGTATTCTTGAATTACACTATAATTGTCCCATATTATCCCTCTTTTTTAGGTTCATATATTCATGTAAGGGTGTCTAAACGTTTACATGCTTTAATGTTCAAAAAACACATACTTAGATGCAAACTGATGCTGTCTGTTGCTGCAGCACCTCTATTCACCCTCTGTCTGAAAGCTCTGTTTTAGTGCCTGTATCTTAAACCACAGCTGTGCCAGGGGCACTTCTGAGGGCAGCGACTGTAAAGTCTTTTTTAGTAGTAAAAAAAAAACAACTTATGGTCAAAGCAGAGAAATCTTGAGTCAATCTTCGGGTTATCTTTAGTACAGCTGCACTCGTGGCCATTATAAATAATTCAGTATTTAGGTATATCGCAACCTCAAGTAGAATACGCATATTAATAATTTATTGCGTTTAGAAACTTCAGTTTAAAATGTCCCTCACCAGATGTTTTCAGTACTTCACTTGTGTGGTCCTTTTGTTTAAAGGTGTCAGTTAGACAAATGAAACTGAAGGAGAGAGGAGGAGCACAATGGTTGAAGATGTTGTAAAGCCAATAAAGGACACAACAGCCACATGGAGCCTCTGTTGAAACAATGTCATCCCAGTACTGGTTTTGTTTGTTTTGCTTTTTATGTAATATTAACATATTTTGTTTATTCATCAGGGTCTACAAGATTTCTGTCTCAGCTTAAAACTACATCCCCACAGTTTCTTACTTTTGAATGTAACTTAGGTAAACTGGAGCACTACAATCATAGACCTCCGCAATCTCCATCTTCACCTGCATTGTTCAGGCAGTCTACAGGTATCAGTGATCAGTATCTACAGCATGATGTGTGTATAATCTGTAATCCACATTTCCAAAGTCCCATGAGAGAAAGCAGTCTCTTCACAGTTTACATTACCTCCCTGAACTCACCACATGAAACCTCTGCACATGAGACCTCATGGTGCGTGAGTCATGGTTCTCACAAACTGCACTGGTCAGGACTTTGCAGTGAAATTCTAGTGGATGGTTGTGTTTGTGGCAGTTTTGAAGTAGTTGCAGATGTTCTGAAATATCTCAGTGAAGACAGAGGGTTTGGAGAGCAAGAACTGTTTGACAGTTTTCTCGTGGTGTTGAGAAAATGAGGAGAGTCCTCCTCTGCCGGTGAGCACACTTCTATACAAGGAGCTATCAGAAGGGAAAACATGAGGGGAAAATAATTACACTTATGAACTTATAAGGATTTTTGTGATCTGTATTTAACTGGATAAAAGGTGAATTTAACTTATTTACACCATAAAATCTAGCACTTACAATGTGACTGTTATTTGGACAACATTTTTAAAAGTTTCAGTTCTTTTATTTAGGTACATGACAAGAAAATTACATTTTCAAATACAGTGACAGTGAGCCAGCATGCACAATAGGAGGACCCTGAAACTGAAGCAGCTGAATGGAATTCAGCCATCATTAATTTGATTATTTTCACCTGATCTTCTGTTGTAACATGTCCAAATGTCTTCTGTGGAGAAGGCCTAGTGGAGGTTTCTAAAATGTGAAGGACAGTGTACGCTGTGCTCCATCCTGCACAAAATCCTAATGTGACATATGGACACAATAACACCTTATTTTTACAGTATAATACAACAACAAGACCAAGAGTCTACGGTCATAGTAGAAACTCTGTGAGGCTATACTTTGTCCTATGAGCTAAATCCTAACATCAGCATGCTAACATGCTCTCAGCAGTGTTCATCATGTTTGTTAAGAAGGTGTAATGTTTACCAAGACCTTTTTGCCCAATGAAAGTCTAGTATCGAAAAGTCGCAAATAAATGTATTTTTGTATGGGTTTTTTTTTAAGTCAGACTGTGCAGGAGCTTGCTTGCAACTTTTAGTTCTACGTGTCCCTCTCCTTTGCACCTTGCCCATTAAATAGATGTATTAAAGTATTTTTTTCTGTTTTGAAGCATACCAATGCCAGCATTTCACAGGGAGTCATTAGGTCCTATGTTCCCCAGCTCTAGGGTTAGGATTATTTGACCTTAACACAACAGAACGGTTAATGCGTATGAGCCGGCAAACTGAGGACCCTGGGAACATAGATTTCAAAATTGCAAATCAGTAAACTGGTAGCACTAGAAAGTCAGCAGGGTCAGCAGGTTCATTCTCTGAACACCACGGATATTTATACCAAACTTTATGACAGTACTTGTCAAGACATGCCGCAAAAAAAGTTGTTATCATGGAAAGTTCTTTCACATGCCACTTCTGTACAAGGGAGTATAAACAAATTATGGTGGTCAAGCCAATTATGCAGTAAACAACTTCAGCTCCTGTGTTCTCCAAATTATTTCATAAAAGTCACATTCTCAAAGCCTCCTACATTGTTTATTGCTGAACACGCAGGTCCGTTAACAGCAACATTGAGTTTAAGCCATCCATCCTGCTGGATTGGAGGTACTTTGATAAAAGCAAAGTCAAACTGAAAGTGTTGGATTATCCAAGATTTTTTGTATGTTATTTATCTATTTATTTATTTATGATCTACACAGGTTTGTCTGTGTGGGCAAAAGATTTAAAAAAAACAATAGTTGTCTCTCTTGTTGGGGGTCCTAGATACTCTATAGTAGAGTTTATTCAAGGCCCAGTTAATAATGGTTTCTTTTCATTACAGGCGATCAGGCTGCCAAGCCAGTGACAACAGTTCAAGACTGAGTTCAACAAAGTTTGAACCCACTGAATATTTTTACCTCAGGACAATTTCCAGCCCCCCATATAAACTGGATATTTCTAATAGGAAGACGGGACATCTCCCACCATGTGACGACCAGGACAGGTATTGTTAGCCAAAATAGGATATTTTCCTCACCCTAACCAAGAGGTGTTTGTGTCTAAACGTAACCAGACTATAAGCACAGCGTTGTCACAAGATGAAGTGGAAAATTGAACCTAAAGAAATGTAAAATTGCAGCAACAAAAGAAGGTAGAAACTTACACTGCCAACATTTATTCTGCCCAATGGGTTTGTCTTGTCATAGACTCTAATCACAGAAGCAGATGGAGGGTGTGAGCCCAACCTGTTGATGGAGGTCTAGATGGCAGCTTCTGGTGGTTCACTGGCACAATATAATCTTGTGATTTCCTGCAGGAGGCAGGTCTGACCACTAGAGGGCGAGCTCCGACAACAGATTCCCCTCAACAGAAAGGAGCACCATTTCTTTCTTTCCTGAAGGTATGTCAGACCACAGACCACAGACAAGAATTTCCATAATGGGTGTATTTATTATTTGTCATGGCTCTTCAGAATTGAAATGGAAGTCCTTAAAATGTGTTTGATTCTCTTTCAATCATCTGATTTTACTTCAACCAGCCCATCATCATGTTTAAGTATATCCACAAATTTCTATGCTACATATACACAGGGATACTCATTCACACACAGGCACACAAACCCTCCAGTGGTCCATGAACCTCCCTGACACCCCATTCTCTCTCTCTCTCTGTCAGTCTGGGCTGGCTGCCAGCTCAACCCTCCCTCCCATTCTCTCCCTTTCTCTCTCTCCCTCTTTCAGCCTGGATCTCTCTCTCTCTGTGTGTATTCTGTGCATACCAAGCCAAGGCTCACAACGCTGTGTTCACTACACCAAGTGGCTCAGACATTTGCAGTGATGTCGCTGTTCTCAGACCTCCCTCTCTGTGGCGGACTCCCTCTGTGAAGCAGTGCAGGACTCACACGGCTCTGATGGCAGAGCAGGGCGGTTGGACCGTGCCAGAAGAGAAATCACCTGTTTGGGAAATCTAGAGCAAGAGAGGACACAAAAAAAAGAAGGAGGAGCAGAGTCTTTGCAGAGCCGAGGTCTCGCCCCACTCCCTCTCTCTCTCTCTCATATGCACACACACAGACACACACACACACTCTCCCCTTGCCTCTCCCTTCTTCCCTCCCTGTTCGTCTGCGATGCTGGTGTGGTGATCAGCAGGACACTCTAGGCTGAGCTGCATGGAGGCACAGGGAGGGGCAGGGAGCCCAGGTAAGAGACATTTTCTGTTTTCTATGTGCATCAGCTTTTGTCACACTACTCGAGTGTGGTTGTTGCAGAGTGTCTTTGTCTTTTGAATGAGTTGTGCTCTGAATAGCAAGTGTCTTCCTTTTAAAACAGAATGTCCCAGGTGTTTAGTATTGTGCTGACACTTTATAAATGGTGAAAAGAATCAGTACGTTTTTCTGTTTGATCTAGTCAAGTCACTGAAAGGTGCTTCTATCTTTGATCATTTTCCTCACCTAGGATCCAGTTGTGGAGGGTTCATCCCCACATTCAAGCTTCATGTTTAATCCATTGCCCCAGCAGGGCAGGTCTTTTTATATCCACACACTGTTCTTTTTATATCCCCACACTGTAGGTCAACCACACAAAAGCTGAACAAATTGCAGTACAATAGTGGATGCATACGGCCTTTGTGTAAAAGCCATCCAAAGAAGCGGGCTCTGTGTGGCAGCACTGCACAATACCACTATTGCACCGCAACAACTAAAAATTCAAAGGGCTGATTGTTGAACTTCATTTGATCATGGCCGTGTAAAACAGGTTATAACAATACCTCTGATAAATGAAAAGGTATGCATCTCATCATGTACAGAGGGGCAGTTTTTTTGTCTTGTCTATCACATTAGCTGCCTCTAAACCCACAGTGTGCATTCAGCCACTGTTAAAATGTTGCTTCATTACTCCCTTGGGCTAAAACAACATCTCTGCAGCCATTACAAGATGCAATTTCAGCAGGTACTCACAATAATAGTATACTTTTTAAATGGAGGGATGTTTTTCTCCTGCCATGGCTTTGTTCACATACTGTATGTGAGCACTACCTGTTCACGCTGACGGCCCATGACAAATTGGGATGTTATTTGTTCATTATAATTAGATTCAATTAAAGTGAACATCATTATTATGACATATCACAAAGTGTGACTTCCTGACAGCAGTGTTTGTTTGGATTGTGGCTGTTCTGAACCAACAAACCAAACAGGACCAGCACTCAGAAATAACTAGCCTTTTTATTGATTGCACTCAATTCGAACACGTTTCAGCGAGAAGCCGTCATCAGCCTCGTTCTTCTGAATGAACTGCCACTCTGAATTAAGGAATTAGCCGGAGATAAAACATTACCAGCTTGTGGGGATTAGAATTAATATGGCTAGAAAATGCACCAAGAACACTTTAAACTGAAATTCATTCTGGAGTGCACAGCAATTCAGTCATCTATTTTCAGAGAAATGTGCATAGAAATGCTCATTACAGCATAGATTGTAAAATAAATAAACATGACTAGAGTACAGTCAGATAAATGACCTGACAAAAAGGATGTTGGGGTGTTAATTCATCCCGCCCCTGCTACAAACAAGTTGATTGATTTATTGAACTGAGACACCAAGTTTGAGTCAACTCTTGGCCAGTGTACATCACATCCTCCCTCTCTCCTTCTCTCTCCATCTGTCTGCCTGTCTGTCTCAGGTTAGCTGATTCACAGACAGTCACGGCTGGTGGCTCCAGACATCATCAGCCACCGCCTGATATGACACATTTCTGATAGCTGAGTTATATTCTGGTTATTTGCTTTGGTTTCTTCACAGCCGGACCAGCAGGTGGTGGTTAGATCAGACCATCTGTGTAAACATGTCGTCCTTTACATGCTGATAATACTGTGACCTTCTTGAGAGCTCTTTTCTTCTGTCACTGATTAACATTCTGACTGATCCTAGACTCATCTTCCACGAAAATACTGAACATTTTGGCCTGTATGAGCACAAAAAACATGGGAATACTGTTTAGTTCGAACAGCAGGAAAGACTGTAGCAACGCAGGTGATCCGTAGAGATTTATTTTTGTCTTTGTGTCTTTGTGTTGAGACGTGACATGAAGTAATGCCATGTAAATTTCACAGTCCCTCTAAGAAAGAGTTCATTACAAATACAGCTAGTATGTGTTTTAATGAATGCAACTCCAGTAGCCATTAGTGATGACATTTCCCTGGGAGAGAAAGCTGATTTAATGGATAAAATTAGAGCTTGGATGTATAATAAACTGCCTCCAGGAACAGTAATCCGGCATGACTTTTTCAACAAGTGTTTACTGAAGAAAGGTGATGGAAATGGAAACCAAAGCTGCCAGTAGATAGTCTAAATATTGAACAAACATTTCATTATAACAGCAGAGGTAATGCTATAGCCTACAGTTCGTGTGGCTCCTCGCTGCTGGGGAAATCAATCAATAGCAGAGCAATAAGCACTCGGCTTCTCAGGGGAATATCAGAATCCCTCATTTTCGGGCTTGGCCTCGTGTAATGCACTTTTCATCCCAAATTAGAAATTCAACTGCAACACACAGGGAGTAGAAATGGCAGAAGGAGCCATCTGCTGAGGCCCATCAGGACGTTGATGTACTCCCACACTGCTTTCCATCAACTCTGGATGTCATCATATAAAAAGCCATACTGGTGTTGTTTTTGCAAAATGTTGCTACCCACACTTCTTTTTCTGTTATGTTATGTTTTGATATAATACTGGTGATCCAAAATGCGAGATGTGTAGCAACAGAATCACCTGTAATCAAATCCCTCATGCAATTGGGAAAGGTAGTTTCATTTGTAGTTATAACTTTCTGCATTCTTCGGTAGTCCTGTCCTTATCTCACTCAGTCTCATCATCACGTTCAACACTATGTTTTCAGCGGTGACAAACAGGTGAACAGTGTGTGTGTACTCCGGCATTTGAAGGGATGCTATTTTCAGTAGAGTCTATTTTCAGACTTTGTTAATCGCCTGTGTGAACTTGTTTTTCTATTTTGAATGGATGTTTGAGAGGCTCTCAGAATCTTTATAGAAACATTAAAATGGCAAAAATGTAACAACTGTTGAATTAGACGTCTGCCCACAGCCAAGAAAACTGATCTCTTTTCTAGGAATCACACGTTTACAAATCAAACAACACTGTCTACACAAAAGAATGATAAAGAATTTATCAAAGGGAAAGAAAAGGACAAATTGGTTGTTAAATTGAGATATTCAAGCATTACAATAGACAGCTGATGCACTTACTTGAGGATTCATGTCAGGTTTAGATCTGGTAATTTAGTGCTGAAACATAACACGGTTATACAGGGAGGATAATAACTGAACATGGCAGACAGACACTGGAGCGAACATTCAGTTCTTTCAGTAAATGGGATCGCTTAAGTGATTTCTTCCCCTTCATTACCCCAAGATGCAAAGGCAGACTGGGGATGTTTTAGGGGCAAGGCCGAAAACAAAAAGGGGCGCCAGCTGTATGAGGTGGGGCATTCAGAAAGTCTTAATACATTTGTAGTAAACTAGGAGGACACCCTAGAGGGCATTTGATCATGTTTTATCTATCATAGGGGCACCCAAGAGGGCACTTACACAGTGTTTTTTCAAACATGGGGGCACCGGGGAGGGTGTGATTGTGTCCACCAGTGACAAGATGTGTCTTTATAGATTTAACTACATTTTCTGAAGCCATAACTTGTTCTGAGTTAGAAATGAGAGCTACAGTAGGTTAATTAGATCTTTTATTAAAAATCTAAAAACCTTTGATATATCCACTTATTGCACCCTCTCACTCTGTTTCTGCACTGATAGAGCCCAATAAAGACATCCAGAAGCTTCTGAAGCCCTCCAGCTCAGGTGACCTATCCAAGGAGTTGTTCCACCACCCAGCAGGGGAGGAGGAGGAGGAGGGCGGCCTGTCTGGGCACACTGCTAGTCTGCTGCACATCACTGAGAAGAGACGTGAGTACCTGAGGAAGGGGCTGAAAAGAGGGTAATATAAAGGATGTGAAATGGCATTGATGAATATTCACTGGTGGTAAATTACGGGTGAAAAATGCCTTCAGCGGGATGACTGATCATTAGCAAGTGTCTCCAATGGAGTAGGGGATGAGGAATGTTAAGTAAGGAGGGGAGAGGAAATCCTGCTTCTGTTAATGAAGATCTTATCAGTGACAGTACTGGATCGATCTAAAGTAAAATATAGTAACACTCTGTGAAGCACTAATGCAGTAGTTACACACATTTCACACATAAAATTCTGGACCACATCCTCATACAGCGGAGTCGAGGTTGATCGTCTCCGATCTTTGAACTCACTGAATGATTTTAGTTATTCTGGTCCCACATTCTCAAAGACCACTGCAGCTTAGCCTCAGTTGAAAGGACTCATTGTGCATCAGACCCATACACAGGCTTCCCTGTACGTGTCAGACTGTGAGCCCAGGGCACAGATCCACAGAGGGCTGCTGAGGCTACACGGTGACAAGGCAACCTTTATCTGCTTCACTAACTCGGACTAATGTATGTGTCTGTGTGATTTAATGTGACCCACTAACTATCCGTGTCACCTAGCAGGTCAGCTATCTGGCTATATGTAGAGGGAAAGATAAGAAGGATCTCTTTTCCTGAGAAAACATGTATACAGAATTGATCATCCCTTATTTCAGTGCATTAATTCTCACCCCTGTCATTGAGAGTTTGGATTTAAAAATGTACCTGCTTCTTGAATTTTATTGTGAGAATTCATTGAGGTTTTGGCCACAGCACCACAGAGCCAACCTCATCTTGAGTGAAAAACAAATTTGTGCCTAGTGCTGCAGTTTCATCTCCAAAAAGAGGGACCACAGTTTTTCCTGAGTCATCTGCAACATTTATTTTTAGGCACGGAGCAAACATCCTACCCAAAAAAAAGACAAACATCTTAATCATCCAGAAAAAAGCAAATTGTCAGTTAATGAAAAATGACAACATGCAAAGCAAGTAGATGCACAAATACATTCAAACACATGTAAGACTGCATTGCAGGTAAATTGCCTGTTGTTATTGTGATTGGGTGGATGTACAGGAATGGAAGATTAAAAATTTATGGCGACTGCTGTGCAGTGGGAGCGAAAAAAATGTTTATCTGTTTTTGTTGATCTGTGATAGCAGAAACTGGGAGGCAACGAGAGAAATGTGGAATTCAAATAACCGAGTACAGCCTTAATCACAATGTTATCAAAATCGCAGAAGCTGATAATTTTTGATAATGTAAAATGTGTGACAAAAAAGTGTTATAATGAAGTAATGCTGCAGAGATACCCTGGGCTACACATCTTGTTGTGCAGATGTAAGAAAACATGTTTTACCCTGATTTTAATTGTTTTTTAAGGGAAAATTAAAATTGATATACAAAAAGTTCCTGCTAATCGTGAATCCAACCCAACCACAAATATGTTGAAACATTACATTTCTTTAGGTTTAATTGAGATTCAATCTTGGCAAATATTCTGTGCTTATTCTCTGGTTAGGTGTAGGCAAAAAAAAAAACAATTGGTTAGGGTTAGAAAAAGATTTTGGCTTAAAATACGTGTCATGGTCTCCTAAACACAGCTGGAAATTGTCCTGAGGTCTCCTTAAAAATACCCAGTGTTGTCACACTTACAAATGTTGAAACGCAGCCTCAAAGTGCTGTAACTGTCTGCTCTCCGTTTATCTTGCATGTTGTATGGACAAGTGCCTGTATGCTTGGTCACAGTGAGGAAAAGAAACAGAAGATATTGTTTATAGAAAATACAGCTTTTTTCCTGCCATCATTACAAGCTGCTCGTGCTGGACTGTTGACCTCGGAGCCAGTAGCGAGGGAAGGGGATTACACAGACACAACTTGCAGGGCGAGCATCCCCTCTCAGCTCTCTCATCCCTTCTCCCAAATGTGAACTCCTCCCTCTCACCCATCCTCCCTATTCTTTGTTCCATCAGCCCATCCTATCTGTACCTTTCTAAATGCAGAGAGTGAAGAGGGGAAAAAGGGAAAGAAAATAAAAGCAAAAGCCTTCGATATTGACAACATGCAAACATTTATTTTTCTTACTGTGATATTCTGATTTAAAAGAAAACATATTACGTTTTAGTAAACAGAAGGAACCTTTATTTCACACATATTAACTACAAAGGCATGAATATAAAGTGTGACATTATGGTCATGCTGAAAAAATAAAAATATGCCAAAAAAGAGTTGAAGACTGTGTGCTTTCTGTAAGAAGAGCTGGTGGTCTGCTCCAGACTCCAAGTTCTTCATTTTTATTTTTTTTTGTCTCAGCGTGAGTTCTCTATTGTCAGTCCTCCCCACTGGCATCTCAGAGCTCCCCTGATTGGCTTTTGAGATGGAGGCAGTTGTTTCAGTGTGTCTGCCTGGGAGAGAAAACGCACTGATCAATTATTCAAGGAGAAAGGGTGTGGGAGAGGAAAAAAAGAGACGGGGGGGGGCAGAGAGGTGGTTAAAAAACAAGCGCAGCAGAAAGGGAATAACCTTGTAGCCAATTGCAAATAATGGCAGCAAATAGTGCTGCTAGCTTAACAAAATGCCTTCCTTCCTCTTCATCTAAATCCTCTCACATCCCTTCCCCTCTTCTTGTTTTTACATATACCTTCGAACGAAGCATCATCTCTCCCTCTTCGCTCATCATCCTGCCTCTCCCTTTTTGCTCTTCATCTCCTCCTCCGCAATTTCCAACCACCCTGTCTCCCAGCCTCCAGTTTCTTCAGTCATCCTGAAAAGGGGGTCAAAAAAGACAGATAGCTGTGAGCAGGCACCTTACAGCCCGAGGGAAAAGTAGAATATATTCACAAACACAGTCAAGAAGGACTCTGAAGTGATGAGAAATACGAAATGAATTTTAAAAACTTGGTTTGTATGATTCCTGCCAATCAATAATTGTATATCACAGTGTTTCTCCCATGAGTATAACCAACCGCTATCAGATGGCAGACTTAGGAGATAAAAGCTTTGGATGTGAAATATATCTGTCTGTTGACTGCTGAGCCTTTCCAATGCTGCTGTGTAATCATACGTGGTGCAGTGTTTATTGGTTTTATAATGGAAACTGGTTATCTTAACTGTCTAATGAAGTGCCATGTAGCTCTAGAGTCTTCAGAGGGATAATATAGTCTTTTATTATACAGGAGTAATTTGAAGTCAGGCGTCAGATAGCTCTTTCTACAGTCCAGTAGGGAAGTTGGATACTTATTACTTCATTTATCCAGATGGCAGAACAAGCTTAGCCTTTAGTGTGATCAATAAAATCCTAAGATAGTCTACACATAAGTGGTAACCTGTGAGATTGTAACCAGCAGGGAGACGTAAAACTGGCACATGTCATCTCTTTGGCAGTACTTAACTGCTGGATTTTTTTTGTCTTTTTTTTTTTTTTTTTTTGACGTGGGTGACTGACTGTGACCAAAACTTGGATAGATGAGTCAAACTTTCTTTGATCTCATTTTAAAAAATCATCTTTACTGCAGCTTTATGCTGGAGTACAGACAAGACAAGATTTCTGGAGCTTAAGGAGTACCAAATAGGATTTTATATTGATGTGCTTAAAATATGTCCTCAGAAATCCAACATCAAAGCGTGCGGGTTGGTTTTGAACGTGGGATAGCATTAAATAAGTAAGTATTTCAAACTTGTAACATGTAGAAACAGTGCTAATGATATTCCTGATGCTATTGTGCTTAGGCAACCTGTATTTCACTATGAATTTGGACCCTTACTTGCATCCCCCTTTTCATTTTTTAGCTTCTGAAGGGGTTACATGATAGAAAAAGTTTGGGAATAACTGATGTAGAGGAACAAATACATGGGGACTGCAACGAAGCCCTGAGGCATCCCACAGGTTATCACTGTGTTATATTTTTTTGGGAGGTCAAATCTGAGATGACTTTTGATGATATGGGTTATTTTTTTTCTTATAGGTGCAAAAAGCATCATTATTTGATGACCTGGGGATGAAGCTCCGCAATCAACTATCTAATAAATTGCACCTTAAAGGTTTAAAGTTTAAAAGGGTTAAAATGGCGCTATTTCCTTCATTTTTCTCTTTCTTGAGTCTTTACCTTTTGTTAGCATTCCTTCATCTTTTCATCATCATTTCTTTATTTTTGTCACCTTTTTTAATATAATTTCATGTGCAGCATTTGTATGCTGACAACACGGTCACTGGCTTTGTAAATATTCATGCATGTCATATCTACCGTGGTCTTGGCCTCCATGTGACCCAGTCTTTAGTTCTGAGCATGACAGTAAGATATTTTGAGTGGAGCAGATGGTTTGGGGTGAAATAGAGGACGGCCGATGCGGGTCTTCGTTTGATTCTCTTCAGGTGAAGATGGCTCATCGGGATGTCAAACTGTATTGGCTCACAATTTTTAATTGTTCGTTTCTCATTTGTATTCTCTCATAGTCGCTGCGTCCGTATTTGTTATTCTGAGTGTCTCCTGGCATTTTAGGTGTTGAGTGTTTTTAATTTATTTGAAACATGACAGCCACCCTTACAGCACGATGATCAGTCTTCTTTTAATCAATATGTGCTCCATCAGGAGGACAATGCAGGGAATTAAATGTAGCAGCAGACAAAGAGCAGCAGGAGTGTGGACTCTGAGGCATTGTCTTAAACAGGCTGACAAACAGCAGGAAAACGACATGGGGTAATAACAGCTTTCAACCTGTCGTGTAACCCGTCGTTTTCTCCACAAATTCACGCCCACAAACAACCAGGGAAGTGTTTCATTCAGACTTGATGTTTCATGGCAGGCAGATCTCCGCTAATTCATACAGAAATACAAACACACCTCCATCTGCCTCAGTGCCGTCTCCAAACATCTTTGTCACTATCGTGGCAGATTAGTTCAGCTCTGTTACACAGAACTGGTTCCTAGCTCAGGTGACGCTGAGACAAGCAGATGTTCTTTGACCCCTGCTAGGCTTTACATATGTAGTCTTTGAGTAAATTTACTTTACATACATTACATTAAATCTTCAGCACCGGAGGCAGTCTGATTGGAATGCTGAGCCCGGCACGTCGATGCACACCACATGTGAATATCACCCCGTGGTGTGCAGCTGCGCCAAGGAAGGCTTGTGCTGAAATGAACAGGTGCAACACACCCAGGAGAAAGATGGAGATCACAATGCGTTAAGGAACTCGCTATTTTCATCTCCGTTGACCTTAACTCTTGTTTCAGACTGACTGCAGTGGTGAGCTCAGAGGCAGACCCAAGAAATCTTCTGTGCATGAAACATTTCTCAAGTACAGAACAGATGCACATATAAAAGTGGATAAAAGAGTAAAAGTGTTCTCTGTCGAAATCGATTTTACAATAGTGCTGCAAGAGCCAGCTATTGATCTGATTATAAGCACAATAGAGATTCAAGAGCGTTCAGTGTTCAGAATCAGTTCCACTTCCCCGACTTAAAGAGTCGCTCTTCTTCTGCACTGTCAGCAAAACGAGTGGATCCTTTTAATCTCTGTATTTTTAAACCCTGTTTTCTGTCTCTGCCTCCTAGAACCACTGAGTAGTGTTTCTTCTTTGGAGGTGCACTTTGACCTCCTGGATCTGACTGAGCTGACTGACATGTCTGACCAGGAGCTGGCTGAAGTTTTCGCTGACTCTGATGAAGAGAACCACAACGAGTCCCCAGCAGGTAAGGCATGCTAAAAATGCAAATGCACATGTTTTTACAATAAATAAGAATGACAAAAATAAAGGCGAGGGCGACATCTTTAATAGCAAAGACGATAGATTCACTTAAGGTTTGTGTAGAAAACAGTGCATACTGTGTGGAATTTTGATTCTCACAGTACATTCTCACTACATTTTGACCAAGGCAGGAGGTTCAAGCTATGTGACACAAAGAGGGTGGGGCAGTGGCAGACTCAGGATGTTTGAAGGGCAGTGGTAAAAAAAATACAAAGGGCACCAGCTGTATGCAGTGGGGCACCAGTGTGCAGGAAGTCATGACATATTTATAGTGAAGGGAAGGCACTTCACCACTTTTTGTCCACTGGAAGGACACCCTTGAGCGCACTTTATCATGTTTTAATCATTATAGGTGCATCCAAGGCACTTTCGCAGTGCTTTTTTGAACTGGTGCCCCCCTGAGTTTAATTAATGCCAGTTTTAAAGGGGCACTATTTAGTTTTAGGGAAGAAATTTTAATCCTTATTTTTCCTCTGAGAACAGCTTGTTTATTCAGTTATGGAAACATTTTATATTTCCGAGTTCGTATTATTCCTCATTAATATTGTAAATATTAATTCTGAGTTTGAATTTTTTTCTCCAAAACTACATAGTGCCCCTTTCACACAAATTGTTAGAAAGAACTTTCTGTGCATGAAAGATATTTTCTTTGCACCCTTATGCCCAGCAGCTTCATTTAAAAATAGCTCAGTGAGATGCACTTTGAATTTTATTGTTGAGGGAAGCATTTCCCAAATTAAATCTCCTCCCTGCAGTCCTTTATCTCAGGATATTCACATCTTGTGCAGAGTTTTATATCATTATATGCCAGCAGGGTCTTAGAAAGGCCTGCTGAGCCATAATGACTTTAAAATGTCATGTGACTCCTTCAAGGATTTATCAAAAACATTTTTCACAGTTTCACGTATAAACTGCCATTTTAACATTGTCTCACTCTGTTTGATTCTTACCTTAAACAACTTTATTTAGATTCTATCACTGAGGAATCCTATCCTTCTGGAAAGCAATCTTGAAAGGAGGCAATGTCATATAGGACCCAAATTAATCAAATGCAGTATATGCAGGGTTTTATGCACATATGCATATTAAAGGGGAGAAGTTCACCCTGCGTGTGTCTCACAGCAGCAGGTACAGGATGGAGTCTGCAGAAGGAAGCACAAAATCTTCTCCCATGTTTTATTTATGACCTGTGAGCCTCATCCTGCATGCGGACGGTGAACTCTCTCCTCCTCCGACTCTCCTGCAGCCTCTCAGCATGCACACAGGATTTCATGCCAGCTCAAGACACAAAGGGGCCACTGACACAGTTTAGACAACACCTCACAACAACAGTATATTCTGTGCATGGACTGTGCTTTTCAAAAAGTTGAAGACATCATATTTTTCTTGATACAAATGTCAGACTTCAGTTGTGATACTGTCATCAAACATGGTGTAACCAGTTCTTGTACTTAGATATTCATCATTCTGGTGATATTGTGGCAGTGACTGAACAAGAAGCTCATAGTGGAGGTTGACCACATGTAATTCTGCATCGTTTGACTCCACTGAAACACAAAACAGATTTATAGTCAGACATTCTCACTCTCGTCATCTCAAAACTTTACAAATCAGATTTTTCCTCATATTCTTTCTTCATGCTGCGATCACTCACTCCTTAATTTTCTTATTACAGTATCTCCTCATTCTTCCCCATCATTATTCTCTCCCTTCCTTCTCTTTTCTGTTTATTAGTAATATTCCATATCATGGCACAGCTTGTTAAGTGTGAGTTATTGTCCCAGTGGGCCATCTGTGCTATAAGCTGCTGTCTGCAGCTCCACAGCCAATTATTTGAATTAAAGATGTTAAACAGCTCTTGGTGGAGAGGCGCATGCACAGGAAAGAAGGAATGTCTTTGTTTCTTAGCCCTGTGAAGCCTGTGCATCGTTGAGTGTGGAGAACTGAATGTTAAATGCTTCACTTAAAAAGTATCTCCGTTTATCATTTACTGTGTGAAGATTCTTATTAAGGCTCGCACAGTGTCACTCATTGCTAGTGGTAAGACTGCAGGTTTGTAGTTTCCCAGTAATCATCATTGTTGAGTAACTATACCAACTGAGCTGCACTTGATCACAGTGACAGATTTACTTAATAACAATAATTGCAATAACAGGGCCACAACATATCATCATCTGTTGATATGGCAAACTTGTTAGCAAGCAGGTGCCTATCAATCCATCCAGCCATTACAGAGTGACATTAACAGTCATTTGTAGTTGTATTTCTGGCCACTCCAGTATTCATGCTCTTTAAGCTCTGTCCACTATGTTCAACTGCTAGTCGCTAGTTTCTGGAGTCTGGAGCTTTTTCAGTGAAAACAGCTGCCTGCTGTGACGGAAAAGGTAACGCATGAAGTTTTTCTTCATACAGCACCACTCAGACACAAATGAGCTGACAGTTTTAGCAGAGCTCAGGTACTCAGGAAGCTCGTTCCACAGGTGTGGAGCAAAGAAACTAAAAGCTGCTTCACCTTGCTTGGTTTTGACCCTGTGAACACCGAGTCAACTTTTCCCAGAGGACTTGAGGGGTCTGGGTGCTTCGTAATGCACATGTTAATCAGAGATGTGTGTACTGTAAGCCCGAGACCATTTAGTACTTTAAAGACAAGTAAAAGGATGTATGAGACTGTAAGAGTGAACCAAAACAGTAAAGTTGTGGGTCTGGCAGATAAACAATGAGCTGAATCTGCTTTAAAACTCCACAAAGTCAAGAGAGGATTGTTATTATGTATTTTAATCACTTTGGTTCATTTTGAATATGATAGTTCAAAAAGTTTCACAGTTTTCAGTTATCTGTAAAAGCCTCAAACAACAAGTAAGTAAGTTGTACTTGTATATGATTTACATGTATTTACCTCCTTAAACTTTAAACCTGCGTTCCCCCAGCCAAGCAGACTAAACAGTTGTAGCTTGTCCACTCTTTTCAGCTGCCCTCTCCAAACACCACCACGCAAGTTTCCTCCGCCTCTTGTTAGTCACAGGCCACAGCTGCCTGTCAGCAGCCAGGTGCAGGAGATGGAGCAGCCAAGAGGCTTCCCATCCACGGCCTCACATCCGCTGCTCTGCTTTCTACTAATCAAGATGAAGTCCTGCTGTCAGGAGGTGTACGGCTGAATATCACTGTTATGATGCGAAATAATTTGATTTACCCAGCCTCAGATCTGTGAGAAAAACAAAATCCCAACCATGATCGAATGTTTGCACACTCACAATGACATATTCAGATGAGTCATCTGTTTTTATTGATAATTAATGCAAGTAACAAGCGTGTCATTCATTTCTTGTATTTTTACCTGCGCAAGTCATGAATAAAAATAGAGGATGCTGCAAACGTATCATCCTTGTTCAAAGTCTTTAACCTTCTGACATAAGACGTATCATTTTGTGCCTTGTTGCCAAAAATCTCTCGCTTCCTCTACCTGTGAGCTGTTTTTGTCTCAGTCTCTCCATAGACACGATCCTCTTCTCCTTCACCTTCTGTCTCTTAGCTTACCTTCATCCTTTATTCCCCATCTCTCTGTCTGCCTCAGATGTGGGTCGTACAGAAGAAGTATAACCAACCCAGATAGATGCAGCCAAGAAGACTGCTGAGAGAGTCTGCAGACACTGATACTGTAGAGCAAGTGCATAGTGTTTTGCTTTTGCACAAAAGACATGAAACACAGCTGTTTCTACATACGCTGTTCTGGTATTACAAAACAATTGAAGTTTTATTTGAAAGAATAGCGTCATGTGTTAGATAGCAGGTAGGGCATTGCACCAGAATGTTAAATTTAGCATTCACGACATACCGAGAGATCAGCCCAATTCAGAATAAATGTTAGCGTAACGTTTCTTTATGTTGCAACTTTGCGTTTGTTTTGGATGAATTTCTTTATGTCTTTCTTGTCACATCGCTGAGCTTAAGCTCTGGTTAGGTTTAGGCACAAAAACCACTTGGTTATGTTCCGGAAAACATCATGGAGATGATCCGACTTACCGTGAAAAAAAAAAGATGGTTTTGAAGCCACAGTGTCCCCAGGTGTCCTTAAAAATTTCCAGTGGTCATGCCGTCGGCCATTTGGCAGCCTGGTTGGCTGTAATAACACCACCATCCCCTCTACCTCCCGATGTGAGTGAGCACATGTGAACGTGGTATGACCAATCGGTACAAATGTCAACCTTGGACGTAGCCTAGCTGTGGTTTGCAGAAACATTAACTGTTAACATTATATCCTGGGGACTGGGCTGGAGAGAGAGGCTGTCTTGCAGACTGATGTTGCACAAACAGTGACTCTCCAAAATAATGTTAAAACTAGATGTCATCAGCTAACAACATCTGATATATTGTACAGGAGAGAGAACAGGATGCAAAAGCATCACATTTTTGTCATTTTGAGAATTCAATCATTCTCATTATAGAAAAAACAAAGCTTCTTAGATGTGCAACAGTATTTTAAGTCATCTGAAACAGTGAAATTATGTATTTCGCACATGAACAAAGATATTCCATTGTTGCATGCGGATGTTGTGGCGTGCAGACAATGACAGCGGTGTGTGTTTGTGAGTGTGTGTGAGAAAGGATTTATCCCAACTGCGACTTATTGCATGAATCTCAGCTGTGAGGACCAGCTGTTCTGTTTCATCTGGATTCCCTAAAACCTCCTACATTACTCTGCCTTGTAATTTCATGCAAGATGATTTTTGATAAGTCTTGAACACCCCTGCTCAAACTATAACAGTAACATATTGCAAACTGAAGTGTGACAAAGGCAGTGTAATTTAAGTAGGTACGTTTATTAGCCCATAAAGTCATCAGTGAATTGAGGGTGGCAATGACTTGATTTTAATTAATTTCTGTCAAAGTTTGCATTGCAAATGTGGTAGTATCAAGCTCCGCTGTCCTGTTTTAGCATTGGACTCTATGGGAAACTGCACTGAGTGTGTGTGGTGGGCATGAAGCAGTTGAGGGCGAGGTTAAATGAAGTACAGAGAGGAGAGGAGGAGAGGAGACGATGAAGATGGGTGAGTGAGTTCATGCTAAATGTGGGTTCCTGAATAATTCACTGTTCCCTGCTGGAAACAAGCTGGCCTTCAGAGCCATTTAAACAGTTATCATAATCTGAGCAACTACACTAGCACATTATTTATAGATGCTCGTGTCTTGTTTGTTTTTTTTTTACCCTTCTGTCTCTCCTTACCATGTTCCCTTCGACCATTTCAGTATTGCTCTCTTTCACTTTTAGCTGCTTTTATACTTCATGGACAGTTCAGCTGAACTGAATGATCAGGTCAGAGAATCCAGAGAGCTGAGAACGTACAGTAATTAGTGTTTCATTAGGCGTCTCTTGCTAGAGCAGCTCCAGAGACACAGAACAAAAGGCTGACTTTGTCCAGTGGGTTTGCTCTTTGTTTCACACTGAAATGAGCCTGATGAACCATAAAGTTTACCCGCATCCCCGAAAAACTACCACAGGCAGAGCTTTGGCCTCCTATTCTTTGTGGTTGGAGCAGTAACAAGGTTTTAACTGATGACACTGCAGACTATTCTGTGTCTGTCTGGTTGAAGTTCCATGAGTTGTGTTTTAGAGTTTGTTTTAAGGATTTGGCCAAGGATTTCTTTAGTAGACATAAGAAGCGATGAAGTCATGCAGAAAATAAGTGGCAGAAACAGAAAGGTATCCTTCAATCATAGTTTGTTTACTACACAGCATATCACTTTCAAATCCTCTGCTGATATGTTCTGACTGCTCAGTGACACTCCCATGAGAGCTGACATCTCTGACAGTTTCGAGGACAGAAATATCTCACTGGGACCACACAGACACAAGCAAAAATACAACAGGCCACACCCTAATCAGTGATTAGAGTTTGGCCCTTTGAGCTTTTTATCCAGTGTGCTGTCACAGATACCTGCAGTGATGCCACCGTTTGGGATGCAGCCAGAAGTGAAGCATGTTGTAATGCTGTAGCCCGTAGAGAGGCAGTGCAGCAGCAGCTTTCTGTCTTGTACCATTTAGTGGTGATTCACAGGGAAAAAATGCCACTTCAAACATCTGTAAAAAAAAAAAAAAAAAATCTGTTTTTCCTTGCTTGCAGTAAGTAAAAAATTTAAATTTTCTGTAGTTTGAGTAGTATTTAGTAGTGTTAGTATTGTATTGAATTTTTATATGAGCATTTTCACATTCTGGTCGTCAGATCCAATATATACATATAAATAAAATAATAAAAACAATCAAATAATCATAGGTCAGTAAAATAACAGGAAAATAAAAGAGTAGTAAACAAATAATAGATAAATGAAGAAAAATAGTGAGCGCAGGGTCTAGTCACATTCACATTACACCAGGTATTTCTAATATCCATAAAAATCATGAGTGTAAATAATATGTTCATGATATTTATTTTGTAGTGTTATCCTTTATGAGCACAAGACCACATTTTATAGACCCTCTATAGAAGCTCCTTTGTATGTAAAAGGTCAGACTTCAGCTCAACTCTCTGCCCTTGGGCTAGCTTTAGGCTCTTAAAGACTAGAAACCAACCCATATATCGGTTGGCTGATATTATCAGCCGAAATTGGCCTTTCACAGATATATTGTATCGGCATATATGTTTTCTGATACGTGCCGATATGAAAAAAAAATATCTGAGATTATGATATAGAATGTGATACTTGGGGTAATTTGTAATTCATAACATTCCCAGTGAAAGGGCGCCCCAGGAGCTCAGCTGATAGAGCATGCCCCCCATGTACAGAGGCTGTGTCCTCACCACAGCAGCCCAGGGTTCACATCTGACCTGTGGCCCTCTGCTGCCTGTCATCCCCGATCTCTCTCTCATTCTGTTTCCTGTCACTCTTCAGCTGTCCTGTCAAGTAAAGCCGTGAAAAGGCCAAAAAAAAGTTTTTAATAATCACATTTAAGGGATCATTAAAAAAGATGCATACAGCAGCCAATACAGCAGAAATGCTTTACTCGCTTAACATTGCTAGTGGCATCGGCTCAAAGAATCAGGTATTGGTCAGGCTCTATTAAAGATATTACAGATTACACTTTTCATCACTTAAATACTTCAGGGATCAGCATGCACACATGAAAAGAGTGTTGTTGTGTCGAAAGAGGAGGGCATTGTCCCACATATAAACACAATTTTGGTGTTCGACAACAGTTGTTTTCAGTGTGCCGTCACAGGTTTTCTGTAGGAGAGTCGTGTTTCAGAAACATTGAGCGCTGCAACATGCTGACTGAAGAATGCAGTGGCTGCTCGCCAGCAGCACAGTGCTCCATAGCTTAGGGGACTCTGTGGCAGATTAAGAGAGAGGAAAGAACGGGAGAATCATTGTATGTTGTGGGGAGGTATGTAATTGCTTTACCTCTCAGGTGTGCAAACATTCCTCACTGTGTGTGTTTTCAATTATTTTCCTTTCAGTCTTTTAATTGGATGTCAGGGCAGAAACAGGTCAACAGAAATCTGAAGAATGCACGCAAGGAATGGGAGATGTCTCACACACAAACACACATCATACAGTATGTGCATATCGGAGATTTATATAACTTGGTAAACACAGCACAGTCATCAGCAGGTGTTCATGATGCCTGCTGCAGCCGTTGTTGTCCTTCTCATTAAAATCCAGTGGAGACGCCATCAATCTCCTGAGATCAATACGTCTCCTCCGCCTCCCCCTTTTCTCTCCTTCTCTTTGTCTCTCAGTCTCTAATGTGTGTGAGAATATGGACGTGGCTTTAAGGAGATATACAGTATAAGCCAGGTACTGAGTATAACCTTCACTTAGGAGACCTTACAATAGACTGATACAAGGGCAGTGTAAGGCAGAGTGAGCCATCAGTCATTCCCTCAATTGCTGTCCCCCTGGTAGGCTGGACATCGCCACCAAGTGGTCTAAAGCGAAACTGAAAAGAAATGTTTGGTTAATATTAAAAATACAACTAAAATAAACTGTTGGTGTGAGATGGACAAGTTGTTGTATTTATGGGTTATACAGATTTACTAGTTTATACAAAGAGAAAGCAGATTTTATGTGAGAGAAATACTCTTGTGGATAATTTCAGTTTGATCCCAGGCATTTTAAATGGACAACAATCTGTGGTATGTCTAAAAATGGCTGGTATGTACAGTATGTGTGTTTATGCAGGCAAACATTAGCTCTATCTTGCAAGGCCTCTGTTGCAATCAAACTCTGGCTCTGGAGATACAGTTCACCCAAAAATGAAAATTCAGGCATTATCTACTCACCTCCATGCCGGTGGAAAGTCAGGTGAAGTTTCGTAGTCCACCAAACATTTCTGTAGTTTCACAGCCAAACAGATTTGCAGCATTCTCCAAACGACCTAAGTAGATGGGGACTTGTTATAAAATGTAAAAAAATAAAATAAAAAACTGAAAGGAAACATAAAATGGTTCCATACAGCTTGTCCGTCATAATCCAAGTGTCCAGAAGCCCCGAGATCCCTTTATTCACACCGTGTTTTAAGCATAAATCTTCACTGTAGCTGCTAAACTAAAAGTGTTAGCATGCACTATGCAGCCCATCTAAAGTGCCAAGTTGTTGGGACCATTATATGTTGGGTTTTTTGTTGTTTTGGGTGTTTTTTGCTGTTTCTTTTTTTTTTTTTAGTTTTAAAAGAAGTCCCAGTCTACTTCAGTTGTTTAGGGGAATGCTGCAACTCTGTTTTGCTGTGAAGTTCCAGAAATGTTTTGTTGACTCAAATACTTTGTACACCCAACTTTCCGTCGGCATGAGGATGAGTAGATAATGACTGAGTTTTCATTTGTGGGTGAACTTTACCTTTAAAGGTGCACTACCTAGTTTTGGAAAAGAAATTCAGAAACTCAGAAATGTTATATTTACAATATTGATAAGGTAATAAAATTCAAAACTCAAACAGAGTGAGACAATGTAAAAATGGTGGTTCATGCCTGACACTGTGAAAAATGTTTTTGATAAATCCTTGAAGGAGTCACATGACATTTTAAAGTCATTATGGCTCAGCAGGCCTTTCTAAGACCCCGCTGGGATATAATGATATAAAACTCTGCACAAGATGTGAATATCCTGAGATAAAGGATTGCAGGGAGGAGATTTAATTTGGGAAATGTTTACCTCGACAATAAAATTTACAGTGTATCTCACTGAGCTATTTTTGAATGAAGCTGCTGGGCATAAGGGCGCAAAGAAAATATCTTGCATGTACAGAAAGTTCTTATTAATAATTTCTGTTAAAGTTTTGGAGAAGAAATTCAAACTCAGAATTTTAATCTTCACAATATCAATGAGGCAATAACACAGTCATGAAAATGAAGAGAGTTTGTTTGTTTCTCTTCTGATGAAAATTTCTTCCCAAAAACTACATAATGCACCTTTAAGACAACTGTATTTTCAGAGTCAAGGTGTGTGAAACATGACAGGTGTGCAGATGATTTCCTGATGTCTGTCTCTGTATGTATCTGCATTTATGAGATATAAATGCAGATTCCGTTGGATTCTTGTCAGTAACATCTTTGTTTGGTCCACAGGTTCCCACCAGCCTGTGCTGCCCAGGGGTGGCTACATGCGCTCCCCCTCGTGGACACGCTGCAGCAGAGTCGAGCCCCCACGAGAGAGAAAGCACCACAGTGACTCGGACACCCCGGAGCCCTTAATGAAGCTGGAGAGATCGAAGCAGCCGTGACATCTGGTGTGAAACAGCCAGACTGCAGAGAGTGAGAAAGCCCAGAGGCAGACAGACACAGCCAGAGTGTGAGCACATCGCGGACCAAGAGGCCCCTCATCTGCCACTGTGCACTCACGTAACGTCTCATGGTGCTGAACAGTTCAGGTTGAACTCTGGACAACGTGCTCTGTGCTCTGACTTAAGATGTTGAGATGTGCAATATACACACTCTCTCCTTCTCTCTTCCTTTCCTATTTCTTTCTCACACACAAACACACACAATCATTGTGTTTTTCATGCACGGGGTTCTTAATGCACCCTGTGCTGCCAGATGATTTTAAGCTTTGTTTTTGAATGACAGACAGGGTATGACATCAGCAGAAATATAACAGCACCTCCATCCTTACAGCCTCTCAGGGTGGGGACAGCCTGGACAGCGAGATTGGTTTTACACTGTGTCCACAGCATGTGGCCAGACCTTCAGTTTGAAGTTCAGACACTGGGATTCACATTGAAATACCAGGATTTGAAACATAAATGCCACGCTGAGGCTGTTACTTCATGTTTTGGCTTGAAAATGTGACAGGGTTTTTCTTTTTTTGTTGTTGTTGCCTGCACTTAAGGTGGGTTGATCAGTGGAAGTGGATGTGAGTGAAGCCGCACTCTTTATATCCATCACACCATCTACATTTTAATGAAGAATGTGTTGTTATTATAATTTCCTAAATGAAATTTTGCACTTGTCTCACTGAATTGTATTTACAGTGCCCCCCAGAATTATTGGCATTTGGTGCAGATGACATAAAAGATAAACAGACCAAGTAGCAAGCTATATGCAACACACTTTTCCATACCCAGATACTTCTTTTTCACAATTTGTTCAGACAATTGTTTTCCGAGTATCATTTTTAAAAATGCTGGCTGCCAGAGTTGCTGCTCCTGAGGCGATTGGAGTTGGTACTTCAAAGCTGGAGAATACTTGAAGCAGTTAGAAAATTAAGGTAGCATTGCACCAGAGTCAAGTGGACTTCAGAAAGCTTTGCATGAATGCCAAAAATACAACAAAGTGCCAACGATTTTGTAATCATCTTTTAAAGGATGAACCTAACTTACGATGCAATATTTCACATCTTTGTACGTAAAGGTTATAGCTGATTACTTGATTTATTTATCTCACGTTTGGCTTGTCTATACCAGGAGTGCCAATAATTCTGAATGCTGTGACACGATGGATCAAAAGTGACACTGGGATAATAGAGGAACAAATAAAAGTCTTGAAAAAAGTATGTTTTATTGCGTCATTTGTTCACTAAAGGTCAGGAAAACTGCCTCATTCTGTATTGTGTGGGGAGGGCATATATTTTAAAGGAGGCCTATTATGCTTTTTTCTTCTTTCCCTCACTGTTTTTATATAGGTTAAAAAGAAGCTCCTCTCTCCCACAGAAAACACTGCTCATGAAACGCCTCGTCAGTAGTCTCTTCTTTAATTTTGTGACTTGGTGACATCACACCTTAAAGAGACAGGAGCTAAAACAAAGCTTTTAGACAGAGGGGGAATACAGAGCTGAAGCCACGCAAAATAAAATTATGAACCTGAAAATGAGCAAAATATGTCTCCCTTAAGTTTTACAGTGGTTATTTACAGTAAGGTATACAAATCTGTGTACAAAATGAATTGATAAAGCACAATCACATCAGTATAAATGACAGTAAGGGTTGAAAAAGAGCCCTGCAGGAGAGAAAGCACAGTGGCTGCTCACCATATGAAACATGCTAAAAAAGTCAATTGCTCACACTTATTGTGCAAAAATAAACTTTGCGTAAGATTGTGGTATTTACATGCAAGGCACTCACTGATACTGGAATAAAAAATGTGTTGTTAAAACAGAGAAAGAGAGAAGCAATGGAATACTGACAGTTTTAGAAATTATACTTCCCGTAAAGAGAATCTGGGCTGATGAAAAGACTCGAAAATAAAAAGACAAGCCACAAGGGTATAAAAAATGGTTTAATATTGGTGTGGGCCTCAATGGCCTCACATTTTTGATTTTTCATTCTTCTTTTCATTCATCTTGACATCTCAGTGTAAAATCAATAATCCTCACTGACAGGTAAAAAGAATTATTCATCAAGCAAAAACAAAGAATAGTGCATTGTCAAGCAGGCACGAAACACACAATAGCTCTCTATACAACCAGCGGCTCATCATTTATAGTATTTTATGTAATCTGGATTTCAATAATGGACAATTTCACTGTCACAATGGTCGGGGTCTTAACAATCTCAAAAAGGGCCCACACCGCTCACACTGCGAGGCATTAGTTCAAGTAAATCTTTATATTAAACATATTTACTCAGCTCAGGAGCCTCTGGCTTAACCATTAAGACACTATCAACATCATAATGACAGTGTGTAACCAAGCCTTGTAGGAGTGGTTCTCAAATACATGAAATGAGTTGCTACATGAACAGTTATCTAGTTTAAATTGCTTGACTCACAATTACGGAGTACATTCAAACATGAGCCACAATTACATGAAAGCATGATTTGACGTGGGAGGAAGAAGGACACCTAATCCATCCACAGTAAAAAGTCTATTCATTTTCAATTACCTTTGAGCCCTTACTCATTTGTGTTATCAAAATGAACTGCAAAGCACAGAGAGCATTTGGGAGTCAGTTCATTAATAACAAATACGGATTAAAAAAAACTAGCAAAACCAGACTGTAGTCAGTGTGAGTATTGTAATCAATGAGTTGTAAAGAGGATAATGTTAATCTAAGAGGCAGTTAAGAATACAGAGGCTGTGAGGTAGTGTGTGTGACTGAAGAGTTAAAAATCTGTTTTAGAGCAAACATCTCAGCAGTGTGCGGTGTTTGTTAGCTTATATTCGATTCTTTCTCAGCTCCGTTGTTCCCAGTTCTAAAAGTAACTATCCGCCTAAGACGATGGATGTCTACATCGATGCGGACTCATTAGTACGGGACACCGAAGAGGAGAAAACATCCTACAGTACATGTGATCCATTAATAATTGTGATAACAGTCAGAAAGTTACAAAATGTACAAACACTGAGTTGTAACAGCTGCCTTTACTGATATATTAACAGGAACCAGGTTGAGAAACATTGAAGTCAGGGTATAACAGGGTGAAAATGTGTAAATGTACTGAGGTCGAGACATAATGTCCCTGAATGCCTTCATTGTAAAATGGGGTGAAGAAGGTACAGTCAAAGCACCTTTGACATTTGAGGAACAAAAGAAGAAAGCATTCTTATTAGGTTTATACATTTCTGGACATCTCGACCACAGACTAAAGAATCGGCATCTTTTTAAGGGGAATGAACGTCAGTGCGTAACTGACTAATACACACCACAGCTAATGTAAATGTCACACGAGGCATTTGATTTCTGTATTTTTGCGACTTGAGCTCAATACATTTCCTGACCGTGGTTTAAGATTATTATGTAGGACTTCATCAGAGTGTTGGAGGAACGGTGTAGAAGGCACCTCCAGTGAACATTAGCCTCAGACTCTTCACAGTAGCCTTATAGCTTACTGACTTTTAATTGCCAGAACGCTAAAATCATGAGTCATTGTTTGGAATTCCTGCTCGAATATAAAAAAACTACAATAACAAAAAGCATAATCTGGCCGTGCAAGACCTGTGCAACACATCATCATCCTCCATCCTGCAGCTGTCTGTGAGAATAATCTTTTCCAGCGTCTGGACCAGATGGTGCTGCACTTGAGAAATATTCACCTTAATCCAGAGGAATATTTGCCTCGAGGCTGCGAGTCCGCCTACAGATAAACGGCTGACTTCTTTTGCCTGTTCTGCAAGTGATGTTCATCCCCTTTGTTCTTGTTCCAGTCCTTTAGGCCTTCTGGCAGAGAGGTATCCTCCTCCAAATCCCCCAGACCTTCAACAAAGTCCTCATATGAAGACTTCTCTCGAAAGGGACGAGTTCCTAGCAGCTCCACCATGTCGGCTTTGTCTAGAATCTCCTTTTCTAGCAGACGTTTAGCCACCTGCGACACGTGACCAAAAACAGTGAACAACAAGCCTTTTAATGATGATAATAACTCTTTCTTCAATAATTATGCAAGTGGTATTACTGATCACAGAGATTCAACACTCAAAACACAAAACAGGCTGTGGAGCGACAGTTTTAACAATAGTTGGATGTAATAGTAGCGTTCATTTATTTTTAAATAATGATTTCTAATATCACTATTAGCTATTATGCTTAAGGTAGCTTAGGTTAGCCATCTCCCTCATACGCCTTCCAACAAGTTTCTAAAAATGCGTAGGATTTCAAGGTGTCTAGAGCTAAAGTAGCAGATTGCAAGCAACTGAACACCACTCGCAAATGGCCCTCTCTAGAGCCAGAGTTTCGTTTGTCCATTCTGGGCTACTGTAGAAACATGGCAGACTCCTTCAAAGAGGACGTGCTCCCTCTGTAGATATGAAAGACTCATTCTCAGGTAACAAAAACACAACGATTCTTAGTTTCAGGTGATTATACATTAATGACAGCATCAATACAAATATTATAATCCATTGCTTCTCACCTTCTCCACCATTTCTTTCTTTTCGTTGACAAGCAGAAGTGTTCGCTGGAAGGCCCCATCTATTAGCAGGCGCACCTCCTGGTCTATAAGCTGGGCAGTGGATTCACTGAAGGGTTTCTCAGTTACTATGGCACCCTGCTGAGGGAGGTCAAAGGACATCTGACCCACCGCCTCGTTCATTCCAAACTGTACAACCTAAAATATGAAGAAAATCGAGAACTGTGAGTCAAATTACACAGTGGTGCTTCACTTCAAACCAAACGCTTCGTATGCTTCTTCAAAGTACTGAACAACTTTCCAGGCTCTGTAAGCTTTGACTATCACTTCCAAAATGTTACTATAAATGCAACTGCAAAAAATTCAAAAGTTTACAGAATTCCTTTATACCAACAGCCATCAAAGTATATTGTCACTTTGTTTCATATTAATATTTTGAGTATTTAATTCTTACAGATTTCAAAACCCAGGAGACAACAAACAAATATGACAATGTCATAACAATCATTTAATTTCAAATACTGAAAGGTTTATGGTTCATTAGTGATTGTGTAGATGAAACACCAGATTACATTGAAAATATTATACTTAAATGCAAATTCAAGCATATTCTTAACCTTGAAAACCGTTAATAATCAAGCACTTTCCAAACTTTCAAGACTTTGAGCGAACCCTGTAGGTGACTTCTAATTGTTACCTCCAAGCATCATGCACATTCTGTCAAACAGCTGCTCCTGGGTGAACAGGTACTGTTCCTTAGGCAGATACTGTGCATAACCCAAACCTTTTCCTCTGGGAACAATCGACACCTGAGGGAGATCATTAAAATCAATCCATTTATCAATATAATCATTTAAATAAATCTTAATGTGACTGTGGAAGGGGAAAACACATAAAAGGTGTGTGAGGGTAGTGTGTGACTACCTTAAGTAGGGGGTCTGCATGTTCTAGGAACCAGCCAACCACAGCATGTCCGGCCTCATGATACGCCACAGTAGTCTTCTCTGGAAGCTGCAATACCTGAGTCTTTTTCTCCAGACCTGAAAGCAAAGAGGATGATCTTAAGCACTCTGTGTGTTTTTGTGTAAGGAACAAGTTATCAGCCTTTAAGCATACAGTATACACAGTTGAGAGGATTGGGTCTCCTCCCTACATGGAAGTCTCAATGAGATATATTAGGATATAATGTACATTAATAGAATATACTTGATCAAAACTTCATGTTACAGAAATTTAAAGCAAATCTAACCACTTTAAAGGGACCATTCAAAATCAGAAATACATATTTTTGTACGGCCGATATCTCCAAAACACACAAATAATCAAGATGGATAAATAGCACGACAGGTAAGAAGAAAAATGTGTATTCCCTTTAATAATATTGCTTGATGACGGTGTAAAAACCATATCCATTAGTTCTGAGTATTATTATAATATCAAGTGCATGCACGTGGTTGTTAACTTACCTCCAATAACTCTCTCGACTGCCTGCTCAAAGTGCTTAGTGCTGATATATTGGTTGAGGTGACGTGCAGCTATCAGAGCTGCTTCATTACACACATTAGCGATATCAGCCCCTGAGACACACAGATAACCTGATTAAGACTGTGGTATGACAAAGAAACAGATAGAGAATACAAAACTGTGTGATCCGTTTATATCATAAGTACATTTCATTCATTCTTACCAGTAAAACCTGGGGTTAGTGCAGCCAGCTTTCTGGCTAAAGCCTCTACTTCTATACTGGAGTCCAACTTCAGAGGTCTTAAATGCACCTTAAAGATGGACGCCCTGCCTTTAATATCCGGTGGGCCTGTAGAAAAATGAAAACAAACATATCTTTTTAAACAAAAGAATGATAAGCACTGAAAAAAATAAGATTGAAATGTTCTGTTGCTGCAGAAGTATCGTCATCACATGATAATATTACTAAAACAGAGGCCAGTGTTACAAGATAATAGATCTAACCTTTTCAAGTGTGTGGACTCAGACTTTGAACCACATGCCTAAAAAAGTCCATGTTTAAATTCTTAAATTCAAACTACAGCTGCATACAAGAAGAGGTCAGGGATGTCAGCTACAGAAAGCTATTTCTTGAGCTGTGCATCAAATCCTGAGCATCAAAGTGGGAAGTTAGATGCAATATATAAAAAGACAAATCTTGTGACAAAAATGTAATGCCATGAAGTTACACGGACAGTGGCATTAGCTCTTATAAAAGAACTGTTTTCAAGCGAGCAGAGTCATAACGTCAATTAAACTCATCATGAAGACAGCCTTTCAAAAAACTGGCATATTCTGGAGCTTATATTTGGACGTCTACTCTTAAAATGACAGCTGACCTTAATGTAATGCATTATTCATGTAGGCTAAACTCACACTTTCTTTGCTTAGAAACATGAGGGATGTAACAAGTTCTGTAACTAAATACTGATCAAACATTAATGAGCAATGTGACTGTTTTTTGTCTGACCAACACAGTTTGCATGTAACAACAGAAATACTAAAGGACAGGGAACAGAGAAAAAATCAACAGAGAGAGGAGCGGTGGGTCCCATCCCTCATGTTGGCCTCCAGTTATCTAATCCTTCTTTTATTGAGAGCCAGCTCTCTCATTTTGACCCAGTTTTCTTTGTCAGAGAGAATTCTGCCATGCCCACTATTGTCCAGCAATGCTGGCGTAACGCAAATTAGATCTTAGCAGGCAAAAAAGATTAACCATTTTAGCCACAAAGATGAAAGTGCACAGTATGCAACACACGCTTTTAATGACATAACAAGTGAACAGGCCATGCGCAAAAAAAGCACAAGCTAATCTAATAGGCTTTGAGCTAATTTTATAAGTAAGTACAAGATCTGAGCGTCAATAAGGTTAAGCATGGCACCTCATCTGGAGCAAAAACACTAACAATATTAGATCTGGGTCTGCATGCACAGAAGTGCCACTGAATTGAATTTGTTGCATGGTAACGCACACATGCATCAACAACCAAGGAAACATTGCCAAACAACAAATGATAAAGGGAAATTTAAAAGTGGCAATATATTTACAAAAAGAAATCTGAAACTGACAAATTGTGATGTAGGGAAAGGAAGAGTGTGCATGAAAGATAAATTTCATGGATTGGTGGACCTCAGACAAGTGCTACACCTCACCTATGTATATATGTCGGTCAAAGCGTCCGGGCCTCATCAGAGCTGGATCCAGGATATCAGCTCGATTGGTGCCGGCCAAAACCACCACGTTAGTGCTACTGTTGAATCCTGCAATGAAAACATACAGATAGCATACAAAGGCCGTTTGAAATGTTGCACCAGGAATGAGAGGAAGGCTCGAACACTGAAAGTGATGACAAATGCATACCGTCCATTTCTACAAGCAGCTGATTGAGGGTGTTTTCCTGCTCGCTCTGGCTGCCAAAGTTCCCTCCGCCTCTCTTCCTGCCCACTGCATCTATCTCATCGATGAAAAGGATGCATGGGGCATTTTTTCGAGCTGTGGCAAATGTATCCCTTATCTGATATAGGACAGAGCAAAGAAAAAACACAATTTAGCTTAATTTCTTACAGTGTTTATCATTCAAACACAGAGAGCAAAGCAAAGCTAGATTTTCATCTACATTTGTATCTTCGACAGAACAACCCAAACAATTGTTGTGTTGAGAGATGAGCATGAACAACATGTGATTCATCATTCAGCTCCCAGACTCCTGGGAAGAGTCGTTAAGCTGAGTACTGACCCTCGCTGCACCCACGCCCACAAACATTTCCTGGAACTCTGAGCCGTTGACGGTGATGAAGGGGACATTGGCCTCTCCGGCAGTGGCCTTTGCGAGCAACGTCTTGCCAGTTCCAGGAGGACCAGATAACACTGCACCCTGAAAACAAAGATGTTACACAAGGATACATATAAGTGACTCAGTGAATACTTCACCATGTGGAGAAGTTTAACACTTTAAAACTTAAACACAAACTACTTTATGATGCATAAAATATGGCACACCTTTGGGATCTTGGCTCCCAGGTCCTGGTACTGCCGCGGATTCTTCAAGAAGTTGACAAACTCCAAAATCTCCACTTTGGCCTCCTCACAGCCTGCAACGTCCCTGAATCGCACGCCAATGTTGCCTCTTATTATCTTGGCTTTGGATTCACCCATGCTAAAGGGGTTTCCTCGCCCCCTACCTCCACGACCTCCACCCATTGGTCCCTGCCGTGTGGCAAAAAGTAAAAAGCCAACCAGCAGTAAGGTTGGGAGGATTGTGAGAAGGAGTGTCCTGTGGGGAGAAAGAATAAACATGAACTCATCCAGTACACATAAAAAAATCGCTTCAATTTGATTTGGTCATCAGATGAAATTCTCACCCATCGCTTTCACTGGTGTAGAATACAGGTACTCGCTGTGTGGAGTCCAGACCCATGTCCTGCTGGGCCATCTCCAGGTTATGCTCGAATGAGTCAACACTGCCAATGTTGAACCACAAATAGCTCTGAAACATACAAAAACATTTTTTAGCTTAGCGGCTACAGTGGAGACTTCAGCTTTAAAAAGGGTTTAAATAATGTCTTTTCAAATCAATTTGGGACTTCAGGGTTTCCAGAGACCTTGGTTATGCCGGATGAGCTGTATGCAGCCATTTTATGTTTCTTCTCAGCTGTTTTATTACGTTTTTAAAACAAGTCCCCATCTACTTCGGCTGTTTAGGAGAATGCTGCAGCGCTGTTTTGCTGTGAAGCTCCAGAAATGTTTTGTGGACTATTTCTGTCAGCATGGAGGTGAGTACATAATGACTGAATTTAAATTTTTGGGTGAACTTATCCTTTAAGTTTTAAACTTAGAAACTGTAGTTTGACCAAATTTTAACTCTAAATCCACTTTGGATTTGGATGGACTTTGCTCAGTCTTGAGTCGCGATTGAAAGTTGAGGAGAAGCCTAGCAAGAGGGTGTTGAGTTTAGTTTTTTTGTCATATTTATGACTCTTCTCTGCTTGTGTAGTGAGTGACCTCCAGTATAAGAAAAACAAGAGGACAGAACAGCATTTTCATGCCACTAACCACTTCTGATGAGTTCACTCCATGGGCAGGAATTACTTTGACATATTGTTTATTGACGACCTCCAGATGATTCACCTGTGTAGAGAGCACAAACACCAATCTGTTCACATGGCAGCAAAAAAAATGGCAGCAGATAAAAAACACCCACATTACACCAAGACTAAAACACGCTCTGCCTCTTACCAAGCCCCTGCTCAAGTAGAGATGCACAAAGTCCTTCCAGGAGATCTGGACCCCCGTCTCACGGAAGTAAAAGTACAAAAAAGCCGAGGTCATGCCTGCTGCGCCGATCACAAAGTTTCGAACAACTCTTTCATCCCAGGGAAAATCCTCCTGTTAGATACAAGAAATGTTGTAAGAGATGGAATGCAACATAATTTAAAGGCTTAAAATCAGGTTTAGATTTAACCTTCAGAGATATCAGATTCTGGCATGTTAGGGAAATTATTCCACGTTAGCAGTCTGTGTAGTGCAGTTTAATGAGATACAGTTATCTGTCTGTGCCATGATTTGCACCTGAAAGCGTGTCCACCAATGTGACTCTTCCTTTTTTCCTCCTCTTTGTCTTTCGTCCCCGTCATCATTCGTGGCCTGCTCTTCCCTCACAAGAGATTCCTGTTCTTTGGTGTTTTCATCTAAACAGCAATAGAAAAAAAAATCAGTCATACACTGCAGATGAAGTGAGAACAGAGGATGTAAAAATGCTGCTTGAAATTTGTCCCACCTTCAGCTGATTTGTTGACACCAGCACTTTCTTCACTCTTTGGGAAAAACTTTTCAAAACCTAAACCAGTTCAACAGCAAACACACAGAGAAAAAGAATGAAGTCATCCTGAAAAGATTTGGGTCATTGTGTGCGCTCATTTGGCTACATGACATAGTTTAACAGCATTGGGAGGTGCGTTACCTTTAGGTGGTTTGTTTGAGCTAAGGAAGCGAGCGATTGGGACACTGTGTTGATATAATCCTCCACATCTCCTTTGCACCAGGGACATCTTCTGAAATAAAGACAGAGTATGAAGAATTTTTTTGTAGTTAAAAGACCTGTGGAAAAGACGAAACGCTGCAATTCAACATGCTATAATGTTGTATGTAAGATAGCAGACAGGCAATATAGATTGAAACATGATATGAACAGTCCAATGGTATCTGCAGCTGTTAGGATTCAGCCACACAGAGTAGCTTCCATGTTGATACAAGAAATCTGTCCAGCAACATGTTTTTGTCCCAACAAACCAACACAACATTATTTGCAGGATTACTGAAATCTCATTATGACCTGGGCAAACTGGACTATGTCCTAGTTAACCTAATTTAATTAAGTCATTGCAACACTGGTGCAGATAACCCACTTATACTTGACATTAAACAGTTGCTATAAAACTCACATGGTGTTTACGAACATATCTGTTATTTGTACATATTAAAAACTGATTAAATTATTCTTCAAGGGTACAAACACTGAAATATGGGTTTCTTCCACACAACTGCAAAATGGTTTTGTTTTTAGGTTGGTGTCATTATTGATACTAAAAGGTGCAATATGTAAGAATTTTCGTTGTAAACATGAAAAAATGAACTACAGTTTTCATCAGAATGGGAAGAATGAACAGTTTTGACATTATGACGTCTATTCAGTGTATTGTTGCAGAGACATCTACTAAAGTTAGCATGCTAACCAGCTAGCCCCGGCCCTTACTGATCCAATGGTTCCTGTGCTAGCAGTGTAAACTTAAACACTCCCCCGGTGCTCTAAGCACCCAGTCCAGACCACTAGCTGCATGGCTAACTGATCTAACTAGCTAAAGTTAGAGTTAGCAGCAGTTAGCAGTTACTCTGGTGATATACTGTCCCCTGTCTGTTTGAGTATTAATTTAAGAGGTGTCCAATTCTTACATATTGCACCTTTACCTTAATAAAAACCTGACAATATATAAACAATATACATTTCATATAGATACATTCCTTCATTATTATTATTTTCCATATCACAATATATCTGAGTGAAGAGATGTTAAAGGTGCAATATGTAAGAATTTTAGTGGCAAACATTCAAAACTAAAATTATCAATGTGTTATGTGTTGAGTTGCAAAGCATGTCCAGCACGCTCAGCAGCTAAACCCGGCGCCTCCCGGTCCAAAGCTCCTGTGCAAGCCGTGTACACACCAAAAAATTCCTTGGGGATTTGAGCTCCCAGTCAAGACTGCTAGCTGCACGTCCTTACAACAATAGACAGCATCATCAAAGAAGTCACTATCAGTAAATCAAAAGTTCATCAACTATGAAAAAAATATGCAACTAATCTAAATTAAACTTGAATTTAGAAAACTTTGAGTCAAATAAGCGTATGCTGGCAATAAAGCATGCATTTCTGTAATTTTCTGATGTGCAGTCTCTGCCCATATGCACAGAAAACCAACATATCATTATTAACACACTATCAGCTGCCAGTGTATTGGCTAGGCTCTATTCACCACACAATGTTCACATGGAAGGAAACAAATACCTGCAAGAACTGCACATTTAAGGGATAGTGTTGAAATAAAGGAACACTTGATGTTTTGTAGACAAGTGTCATACCCCAAAGGAAAATATTCCAGCTGTATCTCAAATACATTTTCAGTCTGGTTTGACCACAATGATCAGTGTTGAAGTGCAGGTTTCTAGTCAGCAGAATGTGCAGACTCTGCTGCATCTTATGTTGAAGGAAATTTAAAAAAAAATCAACTTAATTTAATGCTAATCAGCTTATTTGCATGCTTTGTTTTGAACATTAGAAAATAAATGCAACCGAATGAATGAATGAATGAATAAGAGTGAACACCACAGTAACAGAGACACGACCCCTGCAAACAAAACATTATGAAACTGAGGACACCCACTTATAATCCAAACATTATCAAACGGACATCTCGTAAGAGCATAAACAACAGAGGAGAGATACACAAACAGAGCTGCAGTTTGTTTGTTTACATGTTTTGGTGAGGCTGCATTCAGGGACACTGTGTTCTTTCCCACGACAGACCCTAAAACACAGTCACCCGAGGCTCACACACACGCCGTTATCCAACACACCTGCGAGTGTCTGTTGCAAAACACCAACTTTTCTTTCGTGTTATCTGAGAGGAGCTTAGCAGAGTTTGCGTAATAATACGAAGAACAAAAACAACGCCACCCTACCGAAGCGAGTGGGCCGTTGTTGCGAAAAGTAGCAGAAATCGTGGAGAAGTCTCGGCTCCACGTCCGAACCGACCGGACCCGGGTCCAGAGGGGTCCGACACTCACAGACAGCAGCGCCATCGCGTATGCTGCTCTCTCGGCTTCACTGGGCTGACCTCCGAGCCATCAAGAAGCACCGAGCAACAGCCTCTGCTGCGACGTGAAAGCCTGTGCCAACAACTACACAACATCTCGCGAGATTTCGGTTACAAAAGAGCAGGGTGAGATTTCAGACGTAGAGCATTTTTGACTTGGATTCAGTTTTTTGTCTCGCGCCGGCGCTGTCAACTTAAAGCTATATATTGCGTGTAACAAACCATTATATATCGTTTTTTATTACTTGGCTTATAATATTTAGGTAGTTCATGGGACGTACTGTTCTTTGCACAGGGTTGCATAATTTGGCAGAAATCCACGTCCTCCACGCCTCCTCCTGTACCCTTGCGTTTGCTTTTCCACGTGTAGTAGGCGTGACTGATCCACAGTGTTGCCAACAACTGGAAAGTCAGTACATGAAGTACTTGTTCTTTGCTGGAGAGTTTGCATTTTCTGCCCTTTTATACTTCCACTAGGGAAGCATTTATTGGTGCAATGATCAGTCAATTATTCACTTCACTAATTCATAACATTAATTGGCAACAATTCTGATAATCTATTAATAATTTTTGGAAAAGAGAAAAGCCAAAATGATTTGGTTCCAACGCCTCATATATCAGAATCAGAAATACTAATTGATCCCTGAGTTGCTCCTTCTAGAATAGAAATATCACATTATAGAGATAATTTAATAAGATATAAACAGAGTAATTCAAAATAAAATAAAACAACTAAAAAAAACTTGTGCATTAAACTATTATATGTGACAACTATATATAGGCTATGAGATATCTGAGATCATTTGTTCCATCAGGCATTGGTTTCCTAAACAAGCTGTAGGTTTATTGCACTAAACAATGGACTGATGCACTCTAAGAGCTTTATTTTTTTAATTCCTCAGTGAATCATTTTTATGATGACCTCCTGTATTTTGTCTGTCACTATTTATTGTATTATTTTACAATGATGTGTACTGGTTGTGTTGACTACTGTTGCAAACCAAATTGCCCCTCAGGGACAACAAAGACTCTAAAGTAATCTAATATTTTTACATTTACAAATAGATATTTGAATCCTTAATTTTCTACTATTGTAAAATGAATATTTCTGGGTGTTGAACAGACAAAACCAGACATCTATAGATTTCATCCTGGACTCTGGGAAACTGGTATGTGAGTTTTCGTCATTATTGACATTTTATCTACCGCGTTTAAGTGATTCATCAAGATAATAATCAGTAATGATCAGTTGCATCCCTACACACAGATATATATGTATCTGTTTAACATTTAGGATCTATTTGAGAGTGATAGCATTGTCCTATTTTGCATTTTGGGGCTTCTTTTGGTGACAGTTGAATAACAGATTGTACTATGTAACACAGGTAGCTTGCATGGCTGGATTACCACACGGGCCTACCAGGCAGAGGTGTGGGGGCCTAAGGTTTGAGGCAGAGCCTGTGTTTAAAGTGACGGTTATCAACACCTGTCATGTGAAGTCAAATGGATGTCAAAACAAGGGGAGCCGTACTCCCCAAGTATATAGCAGTACTGAGCTCGATGAAAATATAAAAAAGTCATATAGTTTTACTTACACATCTGTGCCAATGAGGCCCAATATGCCACAACTCATCCTGAATAGGTGAAAGATTAACTTGACACAGCGCTGCGGCTTTAATGCATTTCATTACTTTATTCATGCACTGCTCCAACATGTTTTTGGTGCTTTTACCAACACCATGTATGTCCATTAGTTTGAAATAAAAAAAAATAATACAGTACATCATGCTGAAAGATAACACAGCCAAAACTCATTATTTTAAAACAAATACTTGAGGTCAACATTTACACATTAGCAAAGGTGTCACTTTAACATCTTTGTCATCTCTGGACACAGTGTGCTATAGGTACGTTACATGATGGTGAGTGCATTAAGACGTTTGGATAACAGCTGTATGCAACCTGACAATCTGAGGCACACGATGTTCATGAGTAATCACATCTGTTTGCTACACACTGACTGCACTAGACTGAACCAGATTAAACACAGATCAAAAAGTCTACGATGAGTTCACAGTTTTGAATAAAAGGACAGCACATTTAACTCCCACGTGCCTTTTCTTTGTACTGGTTATGCATGCTCTGATTATGTATCTTTTGTCTATATATGTATGTATATTTTTAAATTATGATCTTAAAAGATTTACTACACAACCTTTCTTATCTGGACATATCTTTTTAAGATCTTATGAAATGTTAAACTGATCAACAGCTTATGACTAAAAGGATATTATGCATGTAACATGAGTGGAGGACCCGTACAGACTGCTCCAGGGACAGTATAGATGAGTGTGTGTGTCAGTGTTGGAACAGATGATGGAATACATAAAGGGAAAAATAGTCCCAGTGATGTTAAGATCGCAAAGTCTAAGTCTGTCATTTATTATTGTAAACTAATTATGCATCATACTAAATTATCTGACCTAATGAACTGATGCTCAGTGCAAGGTCACGCACTTAACTTTCAAGCGTATTTACTGTTTTTAAAATAGAAACATACATTAGGAAGCTAAAAGGCAAATTTCTGGTTAATATAAATGTTGTTATTGTGTCTTTGGAAGCGGGAGTTATGATCCTTTAAATTCAAAACAATTTTAAGTATATATGGCAACCTTAAATTTTAGTATGCAGCAAAGTTGGCAGTTTAGGTTAATTCAGTCGAGGCTTGTAACAGCATGCATAATCACCTACTAATAATGTGGCTTTTTTCTATAGGGCATTTATTTTGTACATTTATACAAGCAGACACATACACACTGATGCCAATCACTCACACAAACACACATACACAGTGTTCAGTACATCCAATTTCAGTATAGATTAAAAAGTTGGATAAAAAATATATATATATATTAATTTCCAGATGGGGTTAGAAGAACCCTGCTTCATAATGTAGTGCACAGGAAGATTAAGACACTACAGTATAAACGTATGCACACAACAAACCAAGGACAAAGACGAAAAGCTACTGTAGTCTTCTATCAGACTCTGTTGATAGAGTAGAGCACAACATGAGGCAAAGTGCAACATCCAGTAACATCAGGTGGTCCGCTCCAGAGTTATGCATCTTTCACATCGTCGTCCTGCTTGCGCTCGGTCATTCTGGCACATCGCGGACATGTGGTGGAGTTGTCGTAGTAACAATCTCTAAAGAGACGCAGAACAAACACAGACATTTTTTGGTAAAAAATGGATCATATTAATGGTGTCTTGTCTGGGTAAAATGTTTTTAGTTTAAAGTGTTTTGTTGTACAATTGTACTTTTCTGCTACTTAGAGTATGTTGAGTGGAACAAACATAGTAATCCATTTCTTATTTCTCCGTATGCGATATAAGGGTGTCTAACTGACGATCTTAGACCAGAATAGCCCAATAACCCCAATGACGTCTATGGATTACTAGTAGCTCTACTCAAAGGAGGGAAAAACACCATCACAGTGCTGAGGCTTTGTTATTTGTATCCATTACTGCAAGCTGTGTTTTTCTTCACAAATGTTTTCACAACTACATTTTAGACTCCTCACAATCACATACTTTGTTGAGTTTTTCTGTCTGACTGGTCAGTGGTGACTAACCTGTGGAAGACAGCAGAGCACTCGTGGCACACCAAGGTGTGACTGTCAAAAGGGAAAAGGATATCTCCTTCCTTACACAGCTCACACACAAATCCTTTGGCCTGACATCGCTACATACACACACAAAGACACACAAAATGAGTCAGAAAGTCTGGGTTTCACAGAGGTTATAGATTTTGTACTCCTTTAGCAAGTAATAAAGTTGTCATTAAGTGCCTATTGCCTCATAACAAAATGAAGTTATGTGTGATGTATACACCTGCAACAAGCTCACAAATCAAGAAAAGTCATTAGTATGGTTATTTGTACTTTATGTATGAGCTCACCTCACAGTCTAGTTTGATGTGCTTAGCAAATGTGGTGTGGATCTCTGTGAGCGAACAGCTGAGTCTGCCGCTGGAGATGTCAATCAAATCCTGTAGTGAGTACATGTCATCATTTTCCACAAAGTGCTGCCGGTCTTGTAGCTACAGAAGACAAATACAAGAGAAAAATAATTATGAAAATGTGTTATTGCACCATAAAACAAACACAAACTTGCTGGGGGAAAATATATACATTTTTATGATACTCGCCATCAAACACTATGATTTGGACTCAAACTATTCTGTGTATTGGCATGTATTTTTTGTCTGTTGGAATACCTTTTTTCTTTTTACATTTTCAGACATATAATCCACGTTTTAAAGAATAAAAAAAAGCTGCAATGGTGGAATGTAACTGAGTACATTTAATCAAGTACTCTAATGAAGGAACAACTCTGATGTACTTGTACTTTGCTCGAGTATTTCCATGTTATGCCAGTTTCTAATTCTACTCCACAATATTTTGGCAGAAAATATTTTACTTTTCAGTTAATAGTCACTTTACTTTTAGTCAAGTCAGGTTTACAGTATTTGTCTAGACTAATATCACATACAGCGTCTCCATTTCACATCAGGCACCTGTTCCGATGCAGCACAAACTGTCCTCTTACACCACATGATGGTGCTGTTGTAACATGTAACTTATTGGTCACACCATCTTATTATATCAGTGTACATATAATGATACTTCAACTGCAAAAGGCAAAGTCAGTTTAGTTTGTAAAGAGATACTGACCTGTAGTAATAGCCGAGCCTCCATGGCCTCCTTGCAGGTAATAAAATAGGGTTTCATCAACAGAATATCTTGACGGAGTTTCTGTAAAGCAAAAACCCACAAACACACACATCACTGTTGGTCTCACTTAATGCACACAGCTGCAGCAGATTTTCAGTCAAAATGCAAAACTTTCTGATTTCTTTCTGTTTCTCTGTCTGATTTTCAACATAATAGCACTTAACATAGCAACAAAGCACAGGAGGCATTGGGCGATCAAACAACTGTAAGAGTAACCATATTGAAGGCTTCATGATTCAATTATTTTTGTGGTGATTCCACTCTAAATCAGAGAAGACAGCCATCTAAAATAATTTGAACTGTGATTAATAGCAGTGCCTCTAAAACAAAGTGAAGCTACCCACCCTGATCTCGACCAGTTCCTCCACAAAGTTAAATAGCAGCGGGTTGATTTCTTTTAGCTTCAGCACAGGTCGTGGTATCATCAGGGACAGGTAACGCATCGAGGAGCGACAAACCTGAAAATTATACACGCTGTCAAAACACAGACTGCACATGAACACACTTATCATTTCATACCAACGCATTGAGGTGGGTTGAACCGAGGGGTGTCATGATTTCTATGTTAAATCGAAAGTTGTTCAAAATGAGCATTCAATTTCGACCATCAAATTCAAATGCAGCACTGGGAAACCCTTTTGTTTCTTTAGTTTTTTATTTCTGAATCATTGCAGGGCAGTATTTTGGGTAGAAATCTGGAACCTTTATTTTTGGTGAATATTATCTGACTTACCTAAACCTGATCTTTAAAAAGATTTTGAAAATGTTAATGACAGTTGTCAGGGCATGAAACCAATGGTCTGTTGATCTTAATAAATCCAGATGCGAGTCTAAGAATAGCATAGCTGTCAGTGCTGAAAAAAATAATAATCGAAAAGTGAATAGAATCAGGACCTTACACTCGAGTCAAATCAAATTGTGGATTTGTAGAATGGTGAAAACCCTAGTTAAAGCTGCAGTGGCGGACAGCCTGAATAGGTCAATGCACACCATGTGACTTAGAATCACAACCTTGTCCTGACTTGAGTTGAACTTGATAGTGAGAGTCAGATGCTGACTGGCTTTCATAAACAGGCATTTTTTGTGATTTCATGTTTCTGATATTTAAACCACAATTGACTTCACTTGAAAAAGCTCCTCTGTAGTCACATAGTAAGACAGTTTCCAAAGTCTGTACAGCACTCCTCATGACTAGTATGACTAGAAGGTCCAAGTTAAGTTTATTTGATGCTTATGTAATATAATTCTAATAATACATAATAATACAATTCTGATGTTCAGCAGTGACATTTATAAAAGAACAGTCCCCATCATACACTCATCTACTGTTTATTAAAGGGTATAACTTGACAAGAAGTCTAATAGATAAATATATAAATGGTGCTTTTACATGCTGAGTGTATTTTGTTTCGGTTGTTGAGGGTACCTTGCGTGGTTCAAACTCCCAGTTGTGGATGACACGAGCTGGGACAATGGCCGTGTCGTTCCAGTGGCATGTGCTGCAGTAATACTGGCCTGTGTAGTCACACTGTCTGGCTTCACTCGGCACGCCCCCTACAAGACAAATGTGGCAGAGTATAGCCAAACTACGAAACAAAAAGGCAGGATGTACTCAGATTCATTTAAAACACAGCTGTTTGCAGGATGCACAGCAATGAGGCGATGTATCTATTTGTGGCTATGTAAGATTAACAACTGTAGTATGATGATTGTGAAACAAAATTAACTTTGTTTTAGTGCCGTTCACATACCAATGCTACATGTAAGTCACAGCTAACAGAATCTTTTGCTCAGTAATAGTAATTCTGTTGAGAAAGCTAAAGTTTTCACCATTCTGTAGTAATGTTATGTCTTTATATTAATAAGCCAACAGCATGATATAGCTTGGTAGCAAGGCCAGCATAATATGATATAAGTCCGTTGTTCAGCTGCTATCTGGCAATACAGAAGTATCCACTGCATGAAGTATACACAAGACTACAGAGCAGCTTCTTTCCTCTACTAAGCTTCTACGATATAGAAATTGCCAATCTTATTGCTGATGGTCTCATTTGAGGCATCAATATTATATATATATATTTGAGACTGTTTCATAACCAGTTAAAAGTTTCTTGTAGTACTCGTAAGATATAATATTTGGATGAGTAGTAGAGTATTAAGATTTTCTCAAAATATGTTCCATATTAAAACATGCACACTCAATTTTTGTAGCTCACTTAGTCCTTGTCAGCAATTTCTGAATGCCTGCAAAGTAACCTTATTTTCAACTGTGCACACGACTATCAAGGAAAACTTTCAAGTTGTCAAACATATACCAACATAGTAAATATGTACTCACTCAGTGAAATAGGCGTGCGACATTCTGCACAGCGGTAGTCTTGCCGGTCTAGTCCTATCTCAGGGCAGATGCTGAGCTCGTACTCTGACTGGTGGCTGACCTTTGACCTGACACAAGGCTTGGTGATCATGTTCATACACTTACTATGACAACGATAATAGCAACCTGAAACAAGAAAAGAGATAATCACAGGGCATGGCAATTTTTTTTTGGTGCAACTGCATTACTGCTACACCCAGTGGGTTAGGTATGGCTGGTTAATGGCTGTTATTTGGAGAGCTGTACAAAGATGCTCCCACTGAGTCTGAATCCCCCATTCAGGAAAAATTAACTGGAAACATGAGAATATAAAATTAAAATCTAAAAATATTTCATCAAACTGAAATTATAAAATTGAATCAAAGTCTTCGAATTATTGTTCTAACTACTAATCTGATAAAAAGGACAGTTAAAATGAAAATTAAATCTCTGGCTCAGATAGAAAGACATCTTAAGACAGTGTGCAGACAGTGAGACTGCACAGAAATGTGTCAGAAGTACCATATTATGAGCCTTGATGAAGCTCTGACAGCATGGAAAAGGAAATTCATATAGAGCTGGTTTGATCTTGTTTAGAGGTCCAAATTGTGAACAATCGATGTGCCCTTAAAACATCCTATTCCATGCACAATATGATGTTTTACAATTTTGCTACTAAAATATCTCCACAGTGCTTTATCAGAAAGTTGAACTGTTTAGTGTGTCTCACCTGTGCAGGTATACCAAGTCTGGATGAGACCCCAGATGATGGTGCTACACTTGTCACAGGTCTGTTTCACACTCTTGCTCTTTTCCTTGGAAAAGCGGTGCTCCAACAGCATTCTCAGATTAGGCTCATCCTCCTCAGGGTCCTTTTAGGGGACAAATTGCAAAACCAAAATTTACTAAGACCACCAACAAAGAAGTAATATACTCATTTATAAATGAGAAAGACATTGATTACTGAATAACACATGCATGATAGCAATTTTTGTACAGTGAGACATTCACACCCCCTCGTAGACTAAATAAAACTTTTACATTATACGATGTGATCTGATACGATCTGATAAAATAAATACAAATATGCAGCATCTGTTTTTATTTATTTTCATGGTCCTGTTCTAGTTGTATGATCCTCCCTGAAGCATCAAAGACAAAACTTGTCTGTTTAACTTGCTACAGATGGCAATTTAATATTAAGATTGCATAATTACATATAACATAACGTGCATAGGGAAAACACCATTCAGCTTCAGAATGACACAACATCAGTAAAAGTCCTTTGTAAAAGAGGATATGGATGCTAAAATACAAGCTAAGTGATTAATAATTATGGTTACCGACATCATCCAACAAGTGCAGCCCAATTCATGAAAAACTTTTGTGCATCACTGTTGCCATGACTGCTGCAGTAAAATGTTTTTTCTACAGCAATCAGCCTGAAACATTGTCGGCATGCCACTAGATAGTTTTATCAGTGATACCAGAGGGTTTGTAAAGGAGGGGAAATCACTGAGCCATTAAAAGGTGTAATTTGTAGGAAATGGCATGAATTCAAAAGTAGCTCCAAAACTGCTTACTGCTGCCTACTTCACTGAACTTGGTTCTCTTTGCTGTAGCTATCTTTGGCTGTAGCAACTACCTGCCGTGAGCAAGTAGCTCGGTTTGCCATGGAGCTAAGTGGCCTTATTAGCTGAGAGAGTCTGCCCACACAGCAACAAGAAGGGGGCTGCACTTGAATTCAAACGGTGTACGGTTGTACTTTTCTGTTTAGTGAGGGAAACATTATCTTTCTTTCCCAGTTGAAACTACGGGGCCCTCCGGCGGTACAAAGTGTTATCAGGAGACAGGACGGATCAGGGCTAGCTGGTTAGCATGCTAACTTTGGAAGATATTGGCTAGAACACACAAAACGCAGCTCCAAAACACCACCAGAAATGACTAAACTACTACTAAAAATTCTTTTTTTAAAAATTCACCACAAAATGAGTTTAAATGGTTCGTCCTGCAAGAACAGACTGCACATAACACTGTACTTTCTGTACCTTGAAGGAAATCTCAGGAAACAGAAACTGAGTTATTAGAAACATGAGGAACTTTTGCTGGAAGTTGCTTATCTCCACAAACTTGTTTATCACCTTATCATTCTCCAAGAATGTCTACAATGCCTGCTCTCATTTATCCCATACAGGAAAATGGCTAAAAGGTCAAAAGTGATGCAATGAAAGCTGAAGAAAGCCTTTTTTTAAATGTGTTGTTACAAAAAACAGGTCAAGCAGGATTTTTTATGACATTCTCCATTCTCTCTCTGAAAGTTCCCAACTACAGTACAGACCAACTACAATATATTATCCAAACCCCCAAGTTCTATATTTTCCAAATGCACTTGAATGCAGCATTACTTTCAGAAACACCCCTCTGGTAATCCAGTAAAAAGGCATGCCTAACATAATATATTACACAAAACTGAAAACATGCAAGTCAAATCAGTCAATTTTGAATTTCTTTGAAGTTTTACTGACTGTGCCACTGAGCCAGCACCATCAACTACACTATCATCTCATGTACTTCTCCATTCACTCCTCAGTTCCAACCTTAAGCTCCTGCAGTTTGAGGCGAAGGTGGATAAGTTTCACCACCGTGTCCTTTTGTCTCTCCGAGTGCTCTGGCAGCTCCAAGATCAGCTTCTTACACTCCTCTATGGCAAGTTTCAGCTGCTCAATGTCGGACGCCACAAATGAACCCTGTAAAGGGTGAACGAGAGCAAAGCCATGCGTCAATATACAGTAAATAGAAAAGGAAGTTCTGCATGCAGGCACTCTCAGTTTTACGATATGAAACAGTTTCATTTGGAGTGGGAAGCTTTACTTACCACAGGCCTTGAGAAGTGGTCCTCAGCTAGACCAAGATCCATGGTCCGATCTAAACTGTGGGTTCTGGTCCCAGAGAACAGCTCAGGCCTTGTTTCTAAAAAGAAGACCACTTGGCATAAGGCACCATGCTTCTTCTTGTAAGCATACACACTATGGTCTGCCAAGTGCACTCAGGCATGCATGCTAATTTCACACACATGACTGTGGCCACTCAAGACAAGCTCTACACTCTGACTCACCACTCAATAAGTTGAGGAGGACAAAAACTCACAAAGTACAACTGAAGGAATCACAGGTAATGTTTTTAGCACTTCTGGTAATGTGTAACCAAGTCAGCTGACAAAAAAGATCACCAAGCCGAATGAACTTTGAAGTGCTGATCACTTTCGCATTTGCATGTTTACAATCAATCTGTTACGTAGGCATTCACATGGTATGCTTCTTTTTTTTTATAATATAATATATCAGGGAGGTCATACATAGTCCAAGATTCACACATGGTATGCTTCTAAATGAATTAAATCAACATTCTTCGACAACTTCTTGTGCTACTCTCAACTATTTTTGTACAAACGCGTTTCATCTGTGGTACTGTACATGTAAAATTTGTACGGTATGTGTGCTATGTGCATTGGTCTATTACATGTGAAATTATTCTTATCCTTATTAGTTACATGTCTTTAACGTTTGGCTTAACTTAGATAATACAGTAAGTGAAATAACATTTTTTGTTTGAGTTTATGTGCAAATATTCAGAAATATCTGTAAGACCAAGGAGTAATGCTTCCATAATATCAGTATATGATAAAATATATTACTAGCACAGAGACACAACAACGTTTTTAGGAGATGCATAGAGTTGCTATTAAATAGGGGTGAGCTTGTGCTTTCTGATGTGTGTGACCATATTAGCTGCTTAGAGCTGCTTTAATAGATTTTATATTTTGGCTACTTGTTCTGGCGAACCTGTTAGCAAACTAAAGCATACACACAAATCCAGCAGACATGGAGCAACCTCTGGAGAAATGTGTCTGTTACTGAGGAATCTAAAAAAAGGGGGAGGAAAATTAAGCCAAATTTGAAAAGTTTTACAAAAGATATAAAATTTACTACACAGACCACTACATTTTAACAAACCACTCTCTATCTTTCTGAAAAAGTGTAGACAAATGTGGTTATTACCTGCATACACGTCAGAGCATAACATGTTGAGTAAATTCAGCTTCTCAGTGCGATACAGAGAGAGGACAATGAAGCAGCTCAGCTGACAGTGTGTCAGGCTTGCACGTTAAAATCACTGTGATCTAATAACAACGTCTCCGATTCCCAACTCCTACAATACAGGAAGTGCTACTACAGTAGTGCTTACACTTATGCTTTTATTTCCCCTGGTTCAGTCTCAGTTTTTAACTTCCTTTTCTATAAGCTTACTGACAACAGTCCAGTGTTCTTCATGTATTAGGATCTGTTCAAGACTAGATGAAAACAGTTTGTTTATTTGTAATAATCCGTTCCAGGAGAGAGTCACTGACAGCCAAAATCAAGATTTTCAATAGCTGAAAGGCATCCATTCTTCATCCTCACAATTTTAACAGCTGCACTTAAATGCATCAGCAAATAGTTTCTGGGATTTTGATACATAGAAAAGACAAAGGAGGATAAAACAGAATTATGTTGCGTTCCAGTCCTACTCCATGTATTTTAATAGTCCCCTATAGTGATACGTAGTGTGTGACACATTAGGTCCAGTTGCAGCCGTATGACTTAATGTTTACACCTCTTGTTTTATTCGTAATAAGATAAAGTGTACCGGAAACAAATTTAAAGGCAACATTTTGTTTTCCTTGAACTGAGCTACAGGTGTGAGGGTGAACTTAAAGTGAGAGAACTTTACCATGCTGTGGTGGCGTCTTGCCTCCTTGGGGACCATCTTCTCCCTCTCCGCGATCAAAGGGATTGAGGCGGGTTTGGCGGAAAAGCGCAAGTTTCTCATCATACTCCATTTCATCGGCTACATCTGAGGGAAGACAAAATATATTACAGTCACCATTCTCTGCTCTTGTGTTTTGAATTACGCAGGAGGGAGGCTCCTGGCTGCCTTTTAATGGAAGTGAGGTAGCTAATGTGTCTTCATGGTTATTGCTTATTGTGCAGTGTGGTCGCATTAAGATCACAATTTAACTGTGCTGCTGCTATCCAGTAAAAAATGATTTCAATCTGGTTGTAATACAGACTTTCTGTTATAACTCCACCTGTCATCATCAGGGTTGTTTTCTCAGATGTAACAAAGCTACTCCAGAGCCACAGAAGACATTATAACTTGTTTTTACAGGCTGAGTAGTAAGACTTTAACAGTGACACATCTTTTTTTGCTACAAATGCTCAAATTGAGTTGGTCTTCAATAAACCTCGAGTGGGCTACATGATAACAGGTAACATAAGCAGTACTTCACCTTTAATCTCTCATGAGCTTAATTATGTGCAATTAAAATGACCTGAAATTGAAACCACAGCCTTCCTAAAAAAATCAATGTGCTGAGAAACAACGCTGTCACCAAGCAGTCTGCAACGCTGGTTGACAGGAAGTCATTTCTAAATAATGACTCAAATACGGACATTTCACTATTCACTATTTTTCACACTATTATCGCACATTTTTACCAGTAACAGAGAAAACCAGTGCAAACCCCGAGAGACGATGTAAACACAAGTTGAAACGTCGCCTCACCAATTACAGCCAATCAGAGCTGTTGTTTACAGTCCTCCTCTACACATCGGTAACCTCCATTATGTCTCAAGTATTACAACTTGACATGTAGGGCATTGATAGTATGTGTCGCAGGTAATACGCTACCAGCACAAACAGGACTCAACAACATCAACAAACAGATGTCAACAGCCAGCTAACGTTAGCTAGCTAACTAGCCTTAAAAACAAACCAGGCGTCGGTTTGAGGCTAATGTTAGCTGATTTAACAGTTCGCTCTGGCCCGAAGCTTACCCCGTTGTTGACCTTATTTATCAACAAGGAACCGACAGTTGTAAAACATATATTTTGGTCGACGCTTGTGGTTATAACGTACAGTTTTCCCCGTGTTGTTTTGTCCCTGTCATCAGCAACATCACCAGGCAGCGGCGTCAAGTCTTCAGTGGTGCAAACGGGCGAATTCCGGTAGGTATTTTCAAAATAAGATTACATGTCCGTAGCATTGTTTGATTAACATGAGAAAATTAAGAATCATTAGGTAATTTTTCTGTACTAAACCAAAATATTTAATCCAAAATAGGTCATGCTTATGTCTCTTGTCTAAATGGTTCATATTAAAGGCTATTATCTTATACGGAAGTAACGTTTGGCGCTTTTACATTGAAAATGAACATCCCTTATGTTCGATGAAATGTGGGGCAGTAACTTCCTCCGAGATGAAAAGAGATCACCTTCACAGTGATGGAGGGGATTTTCTTTCCTTAAATCAAATCTAGTTCCCACAACATCTATCCCATAATGCGACATGTGTACATACATGAATTTCCCATATAGGGAATCTACATATATCTACAAACCATATATGAAACCTATTAGAAACTGGAACTATTTTATATATTGACATATATATCCAGCCCATACAAATATGTATGTTTACGCATGTAAATGACATATTTTGGCATATTTCACATATGTAATTATTTATGCATATAACATAAATGTGTTTGTATAAATGTTTAACCTATACCTCCATATATCCAAGGATGTATCTGTATGTACATAATAATCATATATTGCCTTATATGTAATATACATGGCAGGATCACTCTTGGTATTGTTGCATATATACTTGTGCCAGGACTGATCTTGGAAAGACTGGTGTTAGTGCGGCAGACTCATGGAATCACTTGCAAAGTGACCTATACCTACCTATACCTATACCTTTATACCTCTTGGACACTGAAATGTACTAGTCCATTACCTGTTGAACTAAAATGAAATAACAAGTCGGATGAATACACAATAGTTGATTCAGCGTCTAAATTATCCTATCATTAATGACAATAAAAGTGTTTATACAAATGCCCTTAGTTTTTCAATTACAGTCCATGTATGTAAATGGATTTTTGTTTGAAATGAGGTAAGGAAGCATTAGTTCCCCCTGCAGACAATTCCAAGTATAACTGTATCTTGTCAGTTTGAGTTAAGCAGGAACAGAACAGGTTTTACACAGCTTAGCTTCTATATGAAGACATGTCACAAATAGAAAACTACAGTTACTTCAATGTGAATCATCAAATGATTACTACTATAGCACTTAAAACCATACATTACTACTATAGCACTTAAAACCATACATTATAGTCTACTCCTGTCATTGTCAGATATCTGGGGGACTTCATATTAAAGGTCCCATCTGTAAGAAAATTTGATTTTTGAGTCTCATTCCCAACTTTTCAAATACTCGAACACTGAGATCTGTAATTCTTGACGAGTTGGGAAACCCAAAGCATCAGTATTTGATAAGTTGGGAATTAGACTCAAAAATAAACTTTTCTTTCAAATAGGACCTTTAAGTTTAATATGTAAATATACTAATTAGCAGCTGACAGTCTTCATCAGTCAGAACTTTATTAACAGTATTCAGTCATTTGTTTTCTGGTCATATGGATATGTCTACCTAATTAAAGCTTGAGTGTGTTTGTTGTCCAGCTGAGAAAATTCTCCACAGCTGCCGTTTAGACAGTAAACAAAACCGCTTTGTGCAGCTAAATGAAGGAAGAAGCCATAACTGTAAACATCCTGCTTCCTGCAAATAATGCAGTCACACTTAGGCCATCCTTGAGGTATTTACATCCTTGAAAATAATTGAAAGTCAAGCACAAGACATTTCTGCCTTTGGCTTTAACTGTGAACTTAACACTTCCAATATTCATCCAAGACGTCATGTGTGTTAGCCAGCGGGCTAATTGTTCTACTTCATTTGTAGTGTGGAGGACCAACTCTGACTTATCAGAATCTTTTTTAAATTAAATATTTAAATGAAAGTGGTCACTGTGAAAAGAAAATATAAATGCAGTATTTAAAAAGAATAATGTATCAGTGGCATTTGTATGAGACCTGGCTGGAGCCGGGCCTTTCCGTGCCGAGTTTTCTCCTCCTGCCTGCAAGTTCTCGCTGGGTACTCTGGCTTCCTCCCACAGTCCAAAGACATGCAAGTGAGATTAATCAGTCACTCTAAATTGCCTATGTGAGTGTGAATGGTTGTTTGTGTCTATATGTCAGCCCTATGATGAACCGGTGACATGTCCAGGGTGCACCCCACCGCTAACCTAATGTCAACCGGGATCAGCTCCATGCCACCGAAGGACCCTGCATAGGATAAGCGGTGAATAATGAATGAATGCAAAATACACTTCTACAAATAACTACAATGAGATGAGTTCAATTAACATTTATATATTAATTGGCATTTGATGCATTTATTATTTTAGTTCAAATGTATTTATACATTTATATTATCATTGTTTTTCCAATATTCAGATCAGGTTTGGTCCTTCATGGTCCTAAACAAATCAGCACAGCTCAGCTCTCAAGTATATAGTCTGCATCTTTTACTTTTTGTAAACATGTATTACAAAACTGCCATCTCCCTTCTCCCTCCTTAGAGAGAGAGAGAGCAGTATTCACTAAATCCATTAGTCTGCTCTGCCTGTCTCACTGATCTATGACAGATCATTCGCCTAACTGCACAATGTACTGATAAAACGATTAGTAATAAATATGAATAAATTGATTAGTCAGTGACATATGAACATAAAAAGAAAGAGACAAGTAAGATTTATGAGGAATAAAGTAATCCTTTGCACATTGTCAATCAAAAGTATGAATAGAATATTTTCCCCCTTCAGTAACAGCCAAGTTTGGTATTAGGCCATGAAGTTCAAAGACTTCAAACAAATAACACAAAGCTATGGGGCAAACTCCCTACAGCAACTGCCATCGTGAAATTAAAGTGACAAATTAGTTTTAGACACAGATCATCAAATTATCACACTGATCGGTTCTTCATTAATTTTTTATTTCATTTTTCATGTCTTTCATAATCCTCTGAAACAACAAAAGTTCTAAATATAAGGAATAAAGTTACGCTATTAAACAGTTTAAAACAACAAACCCAAAAGAAGTAAGCAAGAATTAAAAAAAATATATTGCAGACATTTTTTGTGACAACTTTATTTAATCTTTGCTCTCTTGCTCTTTCTGGCTTACACTGCTTAAACGGTGAGATCACATTTTTATTTATTTATTATTCATTTCTCAATTATGCTCATGTGGTTGAACTATAATAAACACATATCCTTTGAATATTATTTTAAACAATTAAGACTAATTTCTTCCGTCAGTGCAGGATGCAGTTTAATTTGTGCCTGTTGGAAATCCCCCTTCCCTTCAATAATTGTTTTTATTTACAGCACAGCATCCTAACTGAACTTGGTCATGAGTTTAAAAACTGAGCATTTCAAAAACATCTCTGTTGTGTTATATATCAATGAACCCTCTGTCTGCTGAGAGCACATTGACTTTCGCACTTTTTAAAAAGAAGTAGAAAAAAACTGTTAATACTGCATGTAAATACGTTAAAGTTGAAGACTGTGTTGTTTAGTTTATGTCCTCTGTCTTGTCTTACAGTGTCATCTGTAGATATTGCAGTTACTTCTAAAGGCAGAATGAATTGAGACTTTCACTTCCAAAAAACCACGAGATGCACAGCTGTCTTCAAGCTCTTATCTTGTTAGCAAATGAATTAAGCCTTGGCTTGGAATATTTGGTGTTAAATAACCTGCTAACTTAGCATACTTGGTAATGACGAGAGGAAAAATCAGTTTTTTGTTGTTTTTTTTACACCCACTGCATTTACAGCTTGTGTTCAACCAGGTTTACTTTAGGGGATGCAACAAAGTACATAGTGCCACAGTGTCATGACCTTTAATAGTAAGATTTATATCGCAGACACCACAAAGACAACATGTACACCTGTACATTCACAATCCTCTCTAACAACTCCAACGCCAAAAAGAATAGGAGGCTATGGAACAGAAATACCATTACAAATACTACAAAAAAGGAAATAAAGTAATAATTAAGAATCAAAAGAGAAATTACACAGAAAAAATATCAATGATAACAGTAGGGACAGTGTTTAAGTACAGTTACATTACTCAGCAGCAAATACTCTGGTAGGCATTCTTCAAGTTATTGTGTACAACAGTCTTCATCCTCAATATTAATGTGCACATTTCACATTACAGGGTCGACATCTTCTAACCAGTAAAGTTATACAGCTTAACTCCTGCTTATGATGGGATCTGTGTCTTTCCCCCTTTAATTTGGAAACTACTGTGACAAAGCACTGAGGAGAGAAATCTAAAATAAAGACAGGTTATATGGCTGAATTTCAGTTTCAGAGTCTAAAATGTAGGTCCTATTAACAACAAATCCTTAGGATCAATAAAGAATATGAGATATCATAGGGTAAACAAATAAATACAATGACAAAAGCTGTGAGTTGTATCTGAAAGAACATTTGAGGACATAGTTGGAAAAGTTTGTCTGTCTTTTGCTCGTTAATGACTCTTACATCTGCGCCCTATAGACAAAAAGTATCAGGCTAAGTGATTTTAAATACTTCATTTTCATACTACATTTTAAATGACATTCTCCACAGGCCATCAGGCTAATGTCTCGCTTATTTGACCTACATAACTTAATCAGGCCGCATTTCAAGCCCTTCCACAAACTGCCCGCTGCCCATTTCTGGGAAATAACACAGAAATAAAACTTCGACGTGCCTTCTGTCATAAATCCCATCATGCCTCGGGCATCAGGCCTGCCACCAAGCGAGGCCGTTCATGTGATTTAGCTCACCCTCTTTTTTTTCTCCTCAGACATCCAGACATTTAGTCTTGGTGGAGTAATTCACACACAACACCACCAAACAGATAAGAGTTTTTAAAAAATCCTTCCTTCACCACTTTCTCTTCAGATTTCTTCTTGAGTGCTTCTCTGCCCAAATGGGAATCATTTTAAAACAGTGGGAAATGGACTGCGTTATGATGAGAAGGGAAGTCATGAAAACCACTCGACACCAGAACCAATGAGGCAATTTCTCATCTCTAACACGTGACATTAACCTTAACACATTGAATGTCAAAGCTTGTTTTTGTCATGAGTCATGAGTTTAGTTATATCATTTTTTATGACATATCTCCAGGGCAGATTTTGAGTTTGTTTCCTTGTTGTCTTCAAAAGCAGCTTTTAAAAGCAGAGATGAGACGGATCAACAACAAAAAAGAGGCACTTTATATACAGGAAACACAACTGATTTACAGAAGAAATGGCTCTTTCTTTCTTTCTTTTTTTTTTTTTTCTTTTTTAAGATTTGAACTTGATTTTAATAAAAATAAAATGCTACTCAGATATAGCATGAGTCCAGCAACCATGAGTCCAGCAACCTACACTCTCTTGTGTGTGAGAGCTCACAATCTAGTGAGTCACTGCTGGATTAAACGTCCAGATGTTTGGCAAATACAGTGTAAACCCGCAATTAACCTGATGCTTGGACATAATTATAAAATCCACAATGAGATGCACACAATTATTATTATTATTTTCCAGGGATACAGTCTTTGTCGTGTGCAGTTTCGATTATGGGCATCATCTGCCTGTTCAATCAGTCACTCTTTGGGAGCTGACATTGTTCATTGAACCTGGTGTCACACCCCGAAGCACCAACAGCACAGCACCAGCTCCTGTAGGGTTTTACGCAGCTCCTGGCTCCGGTAGGCGTAGATGAGCGGATCGATGAGCGAGTTACAGATGATGAGGATGAGGAAAAGGTTAAAGTTTCTGAAGAAACAGTTACAGAAGGGGCTGGTGGGGCAGGTGAGGATGAGGATGAGGTGGAGGAAGAAGGGGCCCCAGCATAAAATAAACACCCCGAGCAGGATGGTGAGGGTAATCGCGCCCTTCATGCTCGTGGACTGGCGCCTGGCTTTGTGGAAAGCCATGATGCGCCGGGAGTGCACATGCGCCAGGAGGAACATGTGCAGGTAGAGCACGGCGTTAAACACCAGGGTGGTGCAGAAGAAGGTCACGAGGCACACGATGACAGCGTTGTCGGTGTGGTACACGATGAAGAGGATGCTGGAGGTGATGCTGGCCAGCCACACCACCACGATGATGGTGACGGCGCGCTGCGTGGTCATGATGCTGTGGTAGCGCAGCGCGTAAAAGATGGTGATGTAGCGATCCGCGGCGATGGTGCACAGAAAGGAGAGCGAGGACACCACGGAGCTGCAGATCATCACGTCGATGACGTTGTCCAGGAAGCGCAGCATGCCGGGGTGCACGTCCATCAGGCCGTGGTCGTTGAGGAGCATGAATATGGTCTCCACCACGTTGCTGACGCTGACCAGGATGTCGGAGACGGCCAGGCAGCAGATGAAGTAGTACATGGGCGAGTGCAGGTTGCGGTTCTTGATGATGGCGAGAACCACCAGGATGTTCTCCACCAGGCTGATGAGCCCCAGGGTCAGGAAGAGCTCCTGAGGGACGCGGATCTGCACGCAGCCCAACGAGTTCTGCTCTCCGGTGGTGAGGTTCGTCTCGTTGTCGTCCATAAAGTCAATCAGGGTGAAGTCCACGTGGAGGACGGAGGGGTTGGATAGGGACGCGTTGCTCAACGCCATGTCTGATTTTCTTTTACTTTTTGTTATGTGATGGATGATAAAAAACGACAAAATGAAAAATCAAGCGAGTCGCCCGAGAAGTTCAACATTCAACCCATCAACAAATCCAAAGACTGTTACACATCTGACAACACTTTCATGAGCTGTTATTACTTTATAGTTCAGATGTTAAACTTCTGCTGGGGGAACAGTCACATTAACGCACCGCGGCAGTCCGGAGAGTTGGCGCGTCTCCTCGCCTTTTCTGTCCTATGGATGCAACTTGTCCCGCATGGAGATCCATAAAATGTCCTTCTCCATCAAAACAGGGTTTACACCTCATGGTTTTCCATTCTCACGCGCCTCTCAAGCTGCAGACATCCTCCCTGTATCGGTTCTTACCAACATGGTGACAGTGAACACGACAGAGAGAGTTGGGGAGACTGACTTGCTTGAACATTTCTCAAAGTGATGCCTGATTCTGGAGGACTTCAGGCGACTCCTCCTCTCACACAGACGTCAGCTGGGCTGCGGCTCTCTCAAAGGAGCGGATAGTATTTATTTTCTGTGAAGCACTTTGTTATTATTATATAGACGTTACCCCTGCTCAAACTGGATGCAGAGAGAGGCAATAAAGCAATTTTAATGTAAGTGATGGGACACAAAATCCAGTCTTTTTTATTCTAAGGGCATCCACAGAAACTGAAAACAGTACATTTTAGGAAAGAAGAAAAGGAAGAAAAAACGTACAGAGACAAACAAAACAAAAACATAAGACAAACAGAGAAACAAAACAAAAAAACATACGTCAGAGAAACAAAAACAACATAAACAAACAAAAACAAGACAAACAGAGAAACAAAAAAAAGTATTCCTGTTGTAGTCTTAAACTTCTTATAAAATCAAGTAGTGTATTAGTTAAAGAAGTTAAATTAGACAAATACATATTATTGTATTAAAATAAATATAATAACTCCATACAAATGCCAACACATACATACAAATATGTATGTCACACTTACAAATAAATGTTTTAAATGTGTTTTAAATGTGACTCATCTGTATTGTTGAGCCTTGTCAAAGGATAATTTCTGTCACTATTGGGACATACAATAAAGATTATCTATTCAATTCTATTGTATTCTATAGACGCATATATCTACACACACCTACATAGATCTTGTAAAAATACAGTAGATATATGGACATGGAGTTAAACAAAGAAAAGGAAAAGTGTTAAAAATAACTGCTGACTTCCATTTGACCTCACCGCCTCCAAATGATCAATTCTGATTCCAGTCTTCACCGTGACTCAAAATGTCCCATTCATGTTCAAAAATGACATTTTGCTCCTTACTCCTGTTAACATCCTTTTTTGAGAAGCCACTGATGCTTCAGAAACATTTAATGACATTCAATGTTTGATCGTGTTTTTCTTTGTGGCTTTAAATATGAAAATCAGGTCTTTGTTTTGTGAAAAACTGTCTGAAGCTAATGTGAAGCTTCAGCGGTCTGAAAAAGTGCAATCTGAACGGAGCTTTTGGTACAGAAGTCGCTCTCTCTGTTTCAACAACAACATTTGCTTCTTGTGCCGTTTGACAACTTTGGAAGAGTTGTCAAACTCTTCATACTGTTGAAGGCTCATATTAACTTTGGCTATTCATTTTTGCACAGAACGAGTGCTATACATGTGCGCTCCTTCACTTATACTGAAATGGCCTCTTAGTGGCCAGTGTGAACAGGAGAAACAATCTTTTTCACTGTGCACAAGGGCGTGTCCATGGAGGCCCAGAATGGCCACGCTTGCAATTTTTTCACAACACAATTATAATATTAACAGAGATCATGAGTGCCGTGCCTGCATGCACAGATGGTGTCTTGCCAACTGCAGCGACTGATTTAAGCTAAAATGTACGATCAAGGACCAATAGACCATATTCACAGTGGCCTTTTTCCTCACACATCATACTCAGGGTGTGAAGCTCAAAGGTTGTACTGCTGTGTTCTAGCGCGCAAGTCATACAAACACAGGCAATCTGACAAATTGTTGCCATTGCACTCTTTCCTGATTGATTAGCAACTCTAAAGACAATGGATAGTTTCATCAGGAGGGACACTGGACCGTATTTTTGGTAAAACAACAGCTGATGTTAGCATTCCACCACATTCTAGTAAACGTTACTGTTTGATACGATACTGGTTTAATGAGAAACGATTAGGAAAGGCGTAAATGAATTCAGAAATATACACACCTATCTTGGAGAAATTTGTCTGAGATTGAGATTACTTAAATTTATACGACTTGCAACCTGGAACACAGCAGCATTACATCACCTCAGCATTCGAGGTAGGAAAATGGCTGCCTTGTGAATAAGATCTACCAACGATCAACGCATCAGATTGTACTTCAATCTTACTTTTGTTTAATATTCATACTTTATTATACCATTCAAAGGCCCACCAGTGTGGGTAGCTTCTTTTACAGTTCCCTTATGCCAACAAGAATTCGTATGACTATATACTGGAAATGAACACATCTGCTGTATGTTGCCCACTGTATGTACAGTAAGGGCCCTGACACACCAAACTGACATCAAAGGAACTAACAGCGATGAAAGCCGACTGTTGCGCCACCTCTCGTCACTTGTGCCAAGTTTCAAAAGTTCATAACAAGTTGATAATGTGTGTATATCATGTTCTACAATGAATCTTGTTGTGTTCTCATATTAAATGATCTTGTTATCTCGAGAAAGGGGCATTTTGTTTTCTCTAAATAAGATATATTAACCAGTTATCACTGGTAAACCAGATTTGTGATCTCAAGAATAATTAACTCATGATCTCAACATAACGACATAAACAAAAGAAGGCACGGCTGCTCTCGGCTTCCATACATGGCAGTCTAGTTTGAGAAAAAAAACAAAATATCCCAAAAATGTAATTGCAGATTTATGATACTTTGATTTGAACAGCTGAGAAGTCAATGGGTCAAATTCTGCTCTTAACAGCCTGCTGTTGCTCCTGAAGTTAATAAAACATGGAACATCTCTAAAAATGTGTGACATATGTGTTGTTATAGACTTACACGGAAAAGATACATATGTGTAATAATAAGGCTGCTTGGAAAAGCCATATCTCACTTACCTTTGACAGGAATATATTAGTGTCAGTAAAAACTGGAATTACTGCCTCGTTGTTTTGAGAGTCAAGTTGCACTTTACATCCATGTCTGTCTAGTCTCATATAGTAAAGCCTATGTAGTGAAGCCTCTGAAGGATTTATATAAAAGGTATTGAGTGTAAGGTCTTGGCAAAATGGAAGTTTCAGTGAATCATTTCCAGTGAGAAACATGTTGTCTTCTCTTTGAGACTATTTTTACAGAAGAGTACAGAGGACTGATAGAGAGCTTCATCACATGGTACAACAACAACAACCTAAAGCCCAATATCAGCAAAACCAGCAAACTTGGAGTTGGAGTACTGCTCTATGTCTATTAGTGTGTAAGTTAATAAAAAACAAAAAAACAGTACAATTCCTTGTATGTGTTCCCACGATTGGCTAAAAAACCTGATAAAAATGTCAATGCTTCCCATACTTTAGTGTCTGACCAAATGTGAAATTTGATCACAATCTCCCTTCTGCTCCTGAGTTATGGTTATGAGTAATGGGCGGCAAAGTGTTTTCGCAGAATGTTATGATGTCACACTGAAGCTGACCTTCACTGACCTTTCGGATATAAAATGTCATCACTTGTTGTCAAAATTAGCACATTAATTCTCGAGTTACACCCAAAAACAGTGACCTTTGACCACCAAAATCCAAAGTTCATCCTTAACTCCAAGTGGACCTTTATGCCAAATTTGAAGAAATACGAGTTATTTGGGTAAACAGTGTGAGATGATATCCCAAACTGTCCTACTGGACAACCCACAGACATCCCACAATGAGATATAGTCCCATCGATGCCTTTTAAAACAATGTGCATATTGTCCCTTGAAGTTAATGACACTTTGCTTTAAAAAACATCTTCAAAAATTACTTCCAAAATGTACCGCTCATTATTTCAAATTTCATTCACGTGTGTAGTTCAGTCAGTTTTTTTTTCAATGTTCAAAGTATGTTACGTCATCAGGAAAGTCTCCACATACCAGTCAAGTTGCTATTCCTTAGCTGTGGCATTGAAAAATAGCCAGATAATTTTTTGCTTAACATTATGATGTCACATTGAAGTTGACCTTTGACCTTTTGGAAATAAAATGTCATCACTTCACCATTTTATCCTATTACACATTTGTGTAAAATTTTGACATAATTATAAAATGAATTTTGGAGTAATGGCCAAAAACTTTTTTTTTGTGAGGTCACAGTGACCTTGACCTTTGACATTTGGCAACCAAGGTCTAACCACTTCATCCTTGAGCCGAAGTGGATGTTTGTGCCAAATTTGAAGAAATTACCTCAAGGCGTTCTTGAGATTTGATGTTCACAAGAATTGGACCGAAAGACAGCCTGAAATCATAATGGTTCCAGCCAAGGGTACCACCAGCGCCGAGGCATAAACTTATTTGGGGTAAATGTGAGGTTACTGTCATATTCATTCATTACACAGTAATGAATATCTGTGCAACAGTGGTGGAAACAGTGGGGTTGAATCAGGCAGCCTCTGAGCCTCACACACAGCTCCTTCTGAGGCTCTGATATGAAAGACTCGCTTTACTGGATCACATGAAAAGCTCTAACAGCCTCATTGCTCCAGGTGAACTAGGGAACAATGACATCATTGGACTATCCGACAGTCACACTGTGTCACACTGTGTTAACATGCCGCTCACGGACTGTGTTACTGTATGTATAGAGGGTGATTTGTTCAGCGTCTTCAGTTTATCCAACTGTGACCGAAAAGCCTTTGGGTTGAACGTTTCTAATTTGATTTAGTTTAATTATATTTAATGGGAATCCGGTGAGCTAATCACGACTATAAAAGAAAAAGAGACCGAAAATAGATTCATGTAAAAAAAGAGATTTGACAGGAAGACAAAATAAGCACATCATGAGACAAATTCTTTCTTCTGCCAGATAAAAAAAAACCATGGAAGGGCTTTGCAGACTGTCTGGCTGAGACATCTAAGTTTAGCAACACAAGAGAGAAAAACTTGAAAATAATGTACGTAAGTGATGAATATTTTGTTGTTGCTAGAAGTACAGTTGCGGCCTCAGGTTTTAAGTGCGGTGAATCAGCATCATTGAGTGAGGTCATGAACGTCTAAGTGAGAGTGCAAAGGAACTAAATTCAATTCAGGCAAAACTTACGAACTATCTGCCATAACTGAGCACTGAATACACTGAGACTTCATAGACAGCAGCTGACTGATGGAAAAATTCAGCCCAGTTATCTGTGTGGTTTGTTTTGGTGGAGTAAGCCACAAATAACTGAAATATTAGCAAGCCAACTTAAACTGAAACGTGAGAGTCAGTTACCGACACAGCAATTATAAGATTTACACAAGAATAAAAAAAACATAAACAAAACTAAAAGCCCAAGGAAATTGGATTAGATTATATAACTGCAGTTTCCCAAAGAAAATGTGTCAGATTCCCAGCATTGCGATAGTTCTGATCGAGTAAACGACAAACGAAGACAAAACAAATGAATGAAGGCATCGACATCAGGTCACAACAGAAACAAGTTCTCTGTCCCAACAGTATCTCACTCCAGACTATTTACACTGGTGCGCCTTTTTCATTTAGGTGCACCAGGGCATAAGTGAAATGCATCCAATCATACATTTTATCTTAATTTCTTAACAAATTGTGTAAATGATTGTGTGCAGAAAGAAATCTACGCAAAGGCAACTGTCTACACACCCAGTTGGTGTTTGTTAAAAACACTTTTAAAGGCTAGATTTTCTTAACCTGACCTGTTGACTATCAGGCGCACCGGTGCGACCAATGAAAATGTTTAGTCACGCATGTGCGACCAAAGTAGTTGCACGCTTGCTTTATTTTTAAATGTTATAAAAATAATGCAAATAATGTGATAGGAAAGCAAAGAAGTCAGAAGAGTGGGTAAACACAGCTGCTATTTATGAAAAAGCTTCATATATATATTTATTTTAATCAATGTTTTTACTTTATTTATTTATTTTTAAATCAGAATAAACTCTGTACAAGATAATTATGGTGACAGCATTGCCTCAGAAATGCTTCTTTGGGAAACTCAACACAATTTCTCTTAACTGATTGGGCGAGTGTGTCTCAGCAGCAGGTCTCAGATATGTTTCTTTCAAATAAAGTTGTTTTGAAGATCAAAATGGAGGATATTCCCAATACAAACTCAAACAAAAGAGGTTATTATTTCATTTGTAAAAACAGATCAAACAGATTCAAAAGGCTGGTCTGGTTAAACATGTTAAAGAAAGCAGAGAGTGTTTAAAACACGATAAAAGAGCCTTCAGTTTTCACCTCTATTTTTCATGATAAGCGCCTTTGTCAATGAGAATAAAATGTTCTGTTTCTGTTACATCCTGTATTAAACTGCTCAATCTGAATTAGCGATAAAGAACTTCCAGTCAATATAAAAAGACTGTTTCAATTTTTTTCTTATTTCATAAAGCAGTCCATTGTTTGTGAGCATGACAACTCTCACAAACCAGAGGACGAAGAACAAAGAGTGGCGCCTAGTATATGTGTGTGTACTGTGTGTGTACTGTGGTTTTTATAAAAGTGATTCATGTTAGAAGATATGCTGCAAAATGAATAATTTTTATAAAAACCACATTGAAATTTATGGGAACTAACCAATCTGACTGGTTGGACTAGAATAATGTTTCCCATGTTGACAAATGTCTAGAAATTGTGTTTTTGATCAACGCCGCTAAAGCCGAGGAGAGACTCGTAACTCTTCCTCCTTTCACTTTAGTCCTCTGAAATTGTGACAATTAAAAAAATACTATTCGGTTGTCCCACGCCATCTCTGTTTTAATTATAAACAACATTAAATAATTTCATTTTACTTGTTGTCATTACACTTTATTAAGTTTATTATTGTCTGTCGATTCCTCTTCATCCTCACACTGGACATTCCACCTCTGTCTCCCTCCTCTCTCAGTCCCATTCCTCCTCGTCTCTGTACGGGTTGTCCTCTCTCGGCGGCTCTTGAAACCTGATGTTTGCCAGCATGTCCCTCATTGCCACCATTAGGCGATTCACTTCCTGGTTCAGCTCCTGACCAGCTCGAGCCACTTCCATGTCGTCCTCCTGCCTCAGTTCACCCTTAACGAGGAAAGAGAGGTCAGGAAGTTACGTTATTTTCTGTTAGTCTAGTGTTGAACTGATATTCCATGATTACCACAAGTTCAACGGTCTCATCTCGCTGGATGAACTGGATGGCTCAAAGCTGTCAGGCCAGAAGAATGTGTCCTACTGTTTTATTTTACAAAGCGAGAAAATAATTATAAACCCGCTCTGGAACTCCCTGCCTCAGGCAATTAATCTTTCAAGCGCTTCACAAAACTTTTCCTTATGAAATAGCTTTTAATTCATGCTGATACAAAGTTTTTTTTCCAACATGTCCTATCCGTTTTATAATTATTGTTTTTCTCTCATTTTCTCTATATGTTCTTATTGTTTGGTATTTCATTCCATTTTATTTTGGATTATTTTAATTTGCTGTATTCTATTTGCCTCACTGAAGACCTGAAATGTTTTAATCCTGGTTCAACGATGTTTTGAGAAGTCATATATAAATTAAGTTTATTATTTTGATTATTATTATAAACAATCCCACTTAATTAATCAACCAAAGGTACTTTTATTCTTTGAAACACAATGCACCCTCAACCAGGATAATCTATGCTTGTGTTATGTAAACATAATATTATCTTCTTTGCAGTTCTGTAACAGTAAAAATATACTGTATATTCCTTTGTCTTAACTACATTTGTTTTATCCAAATTGTATCTCTTCCTCTCCATTAGTGGATAACATCATCAAAATCGATGGAACCATCCTGATGGAAACATGCCTCGGGCCCATCTGGTAACATGAAGCATGTATGACCCACAAGATGAGCAGTAAATGGGAGTGCCTGATGCATCTTTAAGTGAAGGCAGTTGGATTGTGCTGCACAGTGGACTTAATATGGACAATCAATAATCACTAAACTTTGTAACTTCAATATTAAATTCTCTGTATATAAAAACAGAGAAATATGCACACACAGTCTTAGCATAACATTTACGATCACCTGGGAACACACTGTTCCAGGCTAAGCACCTCAACCATCGTAAAAAATTGACAACGCCCCCTTGTTCAACCTTGAACCTTCAGCCAAAAATTTAAATTCAGTCATTATCTACTCACCCCCCGGCGAAGGAAACTTGGGTTTTTTTAGTCAATAAAATATTTCTGGAGCTTCACTGCACTTTTTCCCCCATGTCATCAGACTGTTGAACTCTAAGTGAAAATTGTCGTCTATTCTTAACTCAACTATGTCACTTTCAATAATTTGCACTTTTTAGTATGTTTCTGTTTTTGATATTTATTTTCTTATTTTGGTATTTTTTGATATACTTTCATTTTAATTCTATGCTGAGCCTCTGAAACGAAATTTCGTTCTGTGTTCATTTGTTGCTCACAGAATGACAATAAAATCTGTCTAAGTCTAAGTCTAAAACCGATGTAGCATTCTCAAAAACAACTGAAGTAGATAGGGATTGTTTTCAAAATGTAAATAAATAAATTAAATGGCTTTTTACAATTTGTCATTCTTATTTCAAGTCTCTGGAAGCCCCGAGACCCCAAATTGATTTGAAAATACAGCCATGCGTCGAGGGTGTAAAAATATATTTTCAAATCACTCTGTATGGAGCCATTTGATGTTTTTTCTGTTTTTTTACGTTTTAAATCAGATCCCCAGCTACTTTAATGTTTTGTGGATTACAAAACTGAAAAAAAATCTGACTTTTCATCAGCATGACGGTAAGGAGATAATAACTGAATTTGCAAATTATTCTTACGGTGTGTTTTTGTTTCGTAAAAGATTTCAGATTTACACTGCACTTCAGTTCTCCATCCCTTAAACAGTGATAATCTGCCAGAGATCAATGGTTTGAAGTTTCACACTTTTTACACTGCAGTCATCACTCAACAACAACCACTCAGTCTGCTGACTCCCTTACTCCCCTTGACAGGCATGAATGGTGGTGGCGAAGCCTGTTAAGCAGATGAGATACTCAAAACACTACGGTACATTACACCAAGATAATTTCTATTATACATAGCAAATAAAAATCTTGTTTCAGATACAGGTAAATGTACATATATATGTTTATATGTATATATATATATATTTCTTTATTTCTTTGTGAAGCACTTTGTGACATCTACTGTATTTTTGGAAGGTGCTATTTAAATGAACTTATTATTGTTATTATTGTTGTTGTTATCATCATCATTATTATTATATTTAATCAAATCAAATGCTGCTGGGAGGCCTGTTATTATTGTTTTTTAAATGAACACTTCAGGTTCCATTGGACTTGGACTGAAAATGATAAATCTACATCTCACAGTTACGCTTTTTGTGTTGTCACCATATGGTCTTTCTGTTAGAAGTCATCTTTCACACAATCTCAGCCAAACTAAAGTCAACTCCGAGAGAATAAGAGGTAAGCAAATAATGTGGAGTAACTGAGCGGAAAGAGCAAACAGTCATTTGTTGCTGAGGACAATGTAGACTAAGGATGAGTTGAAAATGTAATATATGAAATGCCACCCACAACTTAAATCGACCAATATATTACTAAAATTTAGAGGATTTTTAGAGGCACTTAAGACACAGCTTGCTTTCTGAACCCTCCAAAATACAAGTGGATAGATATAGACAATTATATATATGTTATGAAAAGGATTACTTTTCTATCCATCTTAAGAAAAATGTCCATTAAATTCTCGATCAAGTGGGTCAAATTTTTCATGCAGGTGTTAAATGAATAAAACTGTAATATTTTTTCTTTTTTTCTTTCCAGCAAGCCTTAATGCTTTTTATTTTATTTCCTTTTCAACCTCCCTCTGACATCCTTTGCATTGCTTTTGTGTGTACCTCTCCCTAAAAGTAGAAAACTTTTCCTACATTTTGTAAAAATCTGTGGATGGCAGAAGAAATGAGACTTCCCTTATCCTTGCAATATAAACTTCTGCCCAAAAATAAAAAGAATTAAACAAATGGCTAGGTTGCCTCAGAGTAACTTCCACTTCTTTGACAAAAAGATCTTAAAAAATTCACTTCTTTCTGTCAAACAGTCAGCCTCAAACAGAAAGTGCTGTACAATTTCCTGAGAGTCCATGAGGGTGGACAGATTTTGATGTCTGTATGACGGCGAGCATTTGTAGGAATGAATAGTGATTAATGATTAAATGATGAAGTGTAAGCAGAAACATGGAATGTGCTCAACTAACACTGGACATATTTTAAAGATCTAGTTCCTATAAATATAGATAACATTCAAGATTGACAATACTTATGAAAAGTAGACAAAGTAAACTCATTTGGCTCTATGTTTGAATAATATATAAACATAAACATATAACTCGATTTTAAGGAAAGAGACTGCAAAGCCAAAGCCACAAACAACTTCATGAATGTTGTTATTGTTTTGTCCTTTAGTGACACACTGGGAAACGGTGGACATGCTGTTAACAAGGTCATATGCTTTCCTTCATATTTAGCAGTTGTCATCCCCTCAGGGTAACCATGAGTCTTTGGAGGAAGTGTTCCATCTTGCTAGAATGGTTGTCCAGATCTTTTTTACCAGTTCAGTTTCCACCAGCCCTGGAGGGTCCAGCAACTAAATGGGTACATCTGTAAATTATCTTACTAATCGTTTAATAGAAAACCAACCTTAAACACAGTTAACTTTGAGCTCTTTCAATGATTCTGGTCAGGAAGCTAAATAAAAACAGACGACTCTTGGGACATCTCACAGGAAGATGATTCATGATTTTCTCTGGAGCCAATCAGTTTGCATGTGGGACTCAAAGCTATTCATCATATGATTTCCCATCCACAAAACGGGCCTTTGCTAGTGTCCTAGGAAGCTTTCTACTAATACTTGCCCATTTTTTTAATTTACAGAGATAATAGTACTATGTGTCTTTCCATAAAATTACCTCACAACTCTTTTTTCCCCAAATCCTAATCAATTCGTTATCCATACCCATTTCCTACCAGACCTATCTTGCCTGATCCGTGCAACTCACCTGAAGGTTGAAGTTTGGCAGCAAAGACCGGAAAAACAGCGACAATGTACTCTCATTGGATGCACCAACATGCTGCCTGTATGCCGACACAAACACACAGAGAAATCTCACTAAAGTATGAAATTGAACACATGATAAAATGCCTGTTGCTTTTAAACAACAATATTTGCATCTTCTTTTGACTGTACTGTGGAATTTCATGTGCACAGCTGTCTATTACCTCTCTGGTCTGTTATACGATGTGACTGAGTCCAGTGGAGGCAGAGGGTCGAAGCCCATCACAGGCTGACTAGTCACGTCCTGAAGTTATCAAACAAATGGCTGTATTAGAGTCACTTCCTCAGGGGTGCATGAGTTAAGAGATACATGTATTACATGCAAGACTGGAGGCTTTGTGAGGATCCTCTGTAGGGCACAGATTATATGATTCTTCGAAGGTCTATGACTCAATATTGATTTTGTGTTTTTTTGGGGGGGAGGTGACCTATATGAGGTGAAGCACAGCAGAATATATTACAGTATATAGCGGCAAGGTTTTGCATGTGAAAAAGCAACTATGCCGATGAAAAAAAAATCTGCCATTGTCATTTTAGACAATAACGTTTATTGTTAAACTGTAAAATATTCGGTCTCTGTTATATGTTTTTGTCATAAGTGTTTGACAAACACATTTGAGGTATCACTGCAAAAAATCTGTGTATATCTGCTGATATATCGATATCGGAACCTTCTACTCCCTAATATCGGTATCATCCTCAGCCCCAAAAACTGTATATCGGTCAGGCTCTACTGGATTCGACAGTTTGATCTATAAACTGGTTTAACTCCTCTGTCTTGTGAGGATACTTAGAACTCAAACTGTATAAGAAAATTGTCAAGATTTGATCCCACTGATGCTCATCACACCTCCTGTGTCTATTGCTGAGTGAATTGAGGACAGTGCAGATTCAGTGAATCATAAGTATGGTTCCTGATCATTTCTCACCAGGGGCAGACTTGCAACGGCTTCCTTGATCTCGGAGAGGAGGACGTGACGATGGATGTTCCTCGGTGCACTCTGGTACCTCTGCTTTCTCCTGAAACACAGTAATGAAGGTAAAATGCTGGTTTACTAAGCACATATTGCACAGAAATGTGGGCAGCCGAGCAGCTTATTGAGATCTTACTTGTTTTGGCAGTCTTCAACAAAAGGGTCTTCGGCATCAACTCGACGCAGCACCTCTTTCACAGACTCCTCCAACCACAGCATTACTGCTGCTTCCCTCCACAGGCTGCAGGTCCTCCCCACATACAGCGCCGTCAGTTCAGCCAGGGCTGGGGGCTGCCTAGAGACAGAAGGTAGGTTCAGTTTTTTAAGTTAGGGTAGGAGCAAAATGGAAACAAAGTGAGGATTAAAATAAAGACCATGGAAAATTTTGCAGCTAAAACATACGCCTTTGTCATAGTTGATGGTTATACAACATTGGATGATAAAGGGTACCATGTAACATTAATATCATGGAGTTTTCATGGTTTTAATTGCTCAGTTTGCAACACTTTAGATAAGAAAGGGAGCAAACATTACCCTATCTGACTCTTTGGGCCAAAGAAGGCATGTGAGGTGACTGTTGCATCTGGCTGCACAGTACACAGGTCCAGTAGAGGCATCAAGACTGCAGAAAACATATTCACAGCAACACAATAAGATGAAAATACACATTAACAACTGCTTTTGGTGTAAAGCAGTGAATAAGAGGCAATAATGTCTAAATATTCATATACTGGTAGTGGTTCATTAACCTCCAGGGAACATGATGAGAGCATCCTGCAGCATCCGGTCCGCTTTACGTCTTTGTTTGTCACTATCTTCGGGATCCAGATCTTCCTGCTGACTGAGGTGGAAATGGCAAAGTGCAGTGGAGAACGCAAAGTTTGGCAGCTGGGACAGGTTTCTGTGCTCCTGAAACACAAAAACAAAGCGTTTCTGTATCAGACTGAAACGCTGACGCTGGTCATACCAGAAAAACATTTTTTCATCAACCTCTCCCGGTTTCTTCCTGGGGCCCAAATCTCCTATACTTTCCCCAATGTATGGCAATATTACACACTCCTTCACACACTTTCCCCTTTTAATTATTATAACCTGATTCTGGCACAGTAGAGCATGTTGTGTGCTGTTGTGTGCTGTTCTGTTGCGCCACGTCCTCGTCAGTGAGGGAAATGGATAAATGGAGAATATCTTAACAAATTTCAGACACCCTGGAGAGAAGAATTCACATTTAAGTTTTAAAGGAAAGGGGCTTTTTCTGTCAATCACTGGGGTCGCACCGAATTAATCCCCACTGAGAGGCTGACAAACACAGGGCAGTGGCTTGCAAAGACAAAAAAAAATGAATAAATGAAAAGTGATAAATATTACTTTTTGTCACAGATTTATGCAAGTTTATGCTAGAGGGCAAATTATTCTGCGTTGTTTTCTGAATTATAACTGAAACCCTATTTTTGAGGTCTCAAGGTGGGCAAGCATGATGCTGGCACACATCTGCACACATCTGCACATGATGGCACACTTTACCTCCCAGTCCTGGTATAACTGGAGGAGACACTGGTACTCTCTGGAACGCAGCATCAGTAAATCGATGAGCAGGAGCATGCAAAGAGGGTCGGAGTCTGGGTCCAAACTGACAAAAGAGTTGGAAACAAGACAGGAAACAAATGATCACTACAAGCACTTAACCAAAAAAACAGACCAAACAAACAAACCAGATAGAATCAAAAGCACCACAGCTCTACTATTTCCTCCCAGAATAGATTGAGGAACTTGGGCAGATGGCCAAATTAAGAAACCATGCAGTGTCTTTGCTCAAAACTGTCAGTCTGCTGTGCATAAAATACTTCTGGCAATAAAATAAATTAAATAAGTTATTTTTTCTGGTTTCCTTCAAAAGGCTAACAAACTATCTGAGCCTTATGATAATACCAAAAACAAAATATCACAATTGTTTTTTCTTCTTCTCTTAAACAGTGGATTGACAGAGTTAATCATATCACATAGATGAGTTTTAAGAGTGCTTTGTTAAAAAATTATGTAATCAATCATGTTGGCATTGTGAGCCAATACTGATTTAATCACTGCTGGCTGGAGGAGGACAGATTTTCCAGGGTTTGATGGAAAGTCATAGATAAGCATCGTCCATCATATGGGAAGGCTGTAAAGCTCAAGCTATGGACAACTGATGGCAGCAGTGCATGGGAACAGTCCTCTTAGTGTGCATTATGTAAGTACCAGCATGACATGGGAGGTTTTAAGTTATGCAATGAGGTTTGAATAATTACACTGACTGATCTTATTATAATCCAATTATTCTATCATATGTAAGATCTTGGTCAAACATATTACATCAGCCTGTATGTCACTGTTATACAGATCCAAATCACATTGTGGATGATACAGCACATACTAGGAATTCGGAAGAACTTGGAAGAAACACGTGTTCAATTGTTGTCCTTTTAATAAATAATTTGGGGGGTTATGCCACTTGATTTACCATAGTGTGTGGCAAATCAAGTGGCATAACCGTGTCATACCACGAATAAAAAGCACATTTTCAAACTTCCCGTTGTGCCTGAACAGGATTAATACTGGCAGAACACTAACCTAATAGTTGAGTTTAAATTCTGTGAAGATTATTTCCAAGTCTGCTGACTGGTGGCTATTTTTTTCAGGGAAATAATAGTTCTGTTTGTTTCGCTCAGAAGCCAAACAATACTTTTTAGTGTGATGTCAAACACAAGACAGTGTCTAAACTGCCACCTTCCTTCTCTCTGAAATAGAGTGAGGGTCAGAAATAATGGGAACAGATTAGATAAGTTCATCATAAAGGGCCCGAGGATGTAAAGACTGTAACTGAGCTAAAAGCTATGTTTATTGGTTACTGTTTCCCTTTAACTCTATAGCACAAGCTTTTCCACATGTACCTCAGGATCAGTTTGCAGTACTCCAAAGCCGTACGTGGGCATCCTCTCTTCTCCAGAAACATCATGTGCTTATAAAGAGCCAGATAAAATGCCCTGTAAACAGAGATTATTGAATCATTGAATTTCTAAGTCCTTATAAAAGTGTCTAACAAATGCAACAAAGAATAACCAACCTGTTCTCCGGTCTCAGATAATCAAGTCTGCAGGTACCTGAGGTCAGACTGAATAAAGGGTGAAAAGCGCACTCAAAGCTGTACAGGGCCCTCTCTGGAACAAAAAACAAACAAACAAAAAACCACTTTCACTGAAGGAGCAGCAAACTGGGTGTTAAACAATGAACAGAGAGGAGCACAAAACACAGCTGTACAACGTTGCAGTTGCAGGGGTCTGTCAATTCATTTTAATCTCTGAGATAATCACGTCCCCAGCAGTGTTTTGTATAAAAAAAGACCAAAACTGGAAAAAAACTGTCTTCTCTGTCTTAAGTTCAAGTTCAACTAATGGCATCTTATTCAATCAGCCGGGGGAATAAGACAAATGGCCGTTGTTAAATTATCCCTCGAGGTTGAGGAGGGGGCTGCGATAATAAACCGAGTATTGTGCTTTGCATGGACTTTGATTTTTTTAACAATGCCTGTTTTGTTGAATTAACACTGACAAAAGCAAACTGACACTGAGCACGAAAACAACTTTCTGCCTTGCAATTAGGAGTTGTGCAATTGTTTGTTGTACATGACTGATCAGTGACAGGGGGTCACATATTACAAGGTCACACGCATATAGACGTGACAGTGGACTGACAAGCAGTCCAAGTTGTTTGTGCGCTGTTTTTCAGCAAAAAAACAAGGATGATAAAGAAAAGAATATGAGTGAGAGGATGGATTAAGTAGATATGCGGGAAGCAAGGTTTATTTTTGCACTGAAACCGTGAAACTGCTGTCTTGTACTGAGGACGACAGGGTGACAAATACCAAACAGTTTGTGTGTATGTACTCAAACAGAAGAAACTATCAGTTATAATTGTGCCCGCTCAATACACATGGATGCATGACAGGACTAGTTTCAGAGAGTTACTGTGGGTGACAGCAGAGAAGAGAGGGAGAAAGGAGACGAATGTTATCTCTCACTGGGTGTAGCGTCTTCCTGGCTCCCCAGGGATTTACCCTGCTAGATATCTAGCTGTCGTCGGCAGGCTCTTAAAAGATGCTTTGTGAATAACTTTTAACTTTTCTAGGAGCTAGTCTTAACTTTAAGGAAAAATTAATTGTAAACTTGGTTTAACTACAGCAACTGACAACTGCAGAAATAGATATAATCATTAGAAGGAATAATAACTACATATAATTATTTTCATTATGTGAAATAATCACCTCAAAATAAAAATCACTGTGTTTTCATGACCTTAGAATGAGACTTATCCCAGCCCTTCCCCGGGTTTAAAAAGAAGTCAGCTGGCTGCAGGGCTTTTTATAATTGTGCCCACTTCCTCTGGAATAACCTCCCAGCAGACATCAGACAATCTGGCTCTACTGACGCCTTTAAATCTAAACTCAAAACTTACTTCTTTGACTTAACCTTTCATTAGTCACTGACTAGCTTCTTTAGTGGGTCGGTCTAGGTCTCAATGAGTCTCTTACCTGTAGTATTAGAATTCACATTGTCCTGCCAACGAGAAACAATCTGTTTATTCTGATTAACATTGCATTTCTCTAACTTTAGTTTTTTTGTTTTCTGTCCCCTCAAGCTGCAAGCTGTGTTGCTCTCTCAATGTGATCTCTATAGCTTTCTGCTCCTCCTCCTCCTCCTCATCTCTTTTCATTCAGGCTCCCTTCTAATGAACCACGGGTCCCTTGGAACATCTCCCTCTCCTGGCTCCCGCTGCCTCACATATTGACGGATCTGGATCGTCATATCCTGGGCTATGCTCATTGCTCTCCTCTGTTTTACTATTTCCTTACATCTGTACTTCTGTGAAATTTGATGCGTCTTCACTCTGATGTTTTCTTTTTTACTGCTTATTATCTTGTATGGCCTGCCCTCTTCCAGGTCACCACGGTGGAGAGGAGGTCGTTTTTTGATTTTATATTTACAGAGGGAGCGGGTCTCCTTCTAGTCTGTCATTTTGAGCTGCCCCGTTTCTACAGTAGCCCAGACTGGCATTGACAAACCAAACACCGGCTCTACAGAGGGCCTTTCGCGTTTTTTGCGGTCGCTGTAGAGGAAGGTGAGGTTGGGGGGGATTAGGTGGATTGCGATGTGCAACCACACTGCCAGATGCAACTAATCCTACACATTGAACCTTCAAAATAACAAACATATCTTTTTTTCTATATGTCAGATGATCTCTGTTAGTTGTAAAGGGTTGTATAGTGCATATAACCCAAGAACCCTGACCATTATTACTAGATGAATTTTGTTCCTAGTGTGGTATTTCTTACCAACTAACAAGGCCAACTTGTAAGGTCAAAGGGAATGACTTTTCATGTGTTCAATAAAAGAGATCCAAGCCATACCCCTGCTGGAAGCAAATTAAGTGATGAATAAATATTAAATGAACAGTATGTGCCTGGTCCACTTAGCCAGGAAGAAACACAGAGTTGGACTTAAACGGCTTAATAATGTCTGAAGAGGAACTGTGCAAAATTTGATGTCTATAAAGGAACAAAACTGGAACAGAAGGAGCTTGTGTATGAAGAGGTCTGTTTTTGAGATAGGAAAAACTCTCAGACGAGTAACTTTTAGGTTTATTACTAGATTGTAGCTTAACGTTATGAGAAGAAAACAACATCATGCACTTAATACAACAAATAGTGTGGGTTTACCTTTAAGCTACATTAATCAGTTGCTCTGATGTTGAACTAATTCTGGTCAAATACACTGAATCCCTGTGTATGATTCTAATAAGACTGCTTATCATTTACACATCTATAGTCATGCCTTTGGTTTAGATTTTATGTAATTCATGAAAGGAAAAGTTGATCCTCACCTATGAGGTCCCTGGCCATCTCCTGATCCTCCTGTATGCGGCAGACATCAGAGAGCTGCAGCAAGGAATCAATGTGGTATGGGTTCAGCTGTAGCAGGGCCTGAAGAGAAGAAGAGAAGATGGACAAAGACATGAAGTCAGGATAGAAAAAAAAAAAATCTCAGATTAGAATAGCCTCACTGATCATGTGGTTACATTATCTCTGCAACTACAGATTTATAAATGAGTTGTCAAGCAGACATAGGCTAACCTCCACTGAGCTGGGTTTTAATTATAATGCATACATGCATGCAGAAACATGAGACTCTCCTGGATAATTTAATGAAATCGCTAATGCAATCCAGAAAGAAGAGTCACAAGTTTATGTTGTGGCCATTGAGTGTAAACATTTGAACTTCTTTTCAGAAAGAAATTCTGTCAGCCTGGTTAATGTCTTAGTTTTACTACAGTATAATCACAATTCTTAGTTGCTGCATTTAGTAACAAAACACTGCATCATAACAAAATCCAAACATGGACTGATTCGTGTTTCTGAGAGTATAAAACTACAAAAGTTCAACGTCTAACTTCACACAGTGGAGGCCAGGACAACAGAACATTAAACTCAGTGAGTGGATGAAACTCTGACTTCTCCCCTAAAGTTTTAGTACACATCCTTCTATTTGGCTTTGAACGAGGACATTTTAATTGCATTTGTTGATTATTTTCTATTTACTTCATTCAAGGGCCAATAGGCTAGAATGGATAACATTGTCGGTGCAGTATTACGTAAACATTCTTGCCACCCAGACAACTGATAATTTTATGAATCAGCATCAATACCGAGGATGCATGATTTTAGGGCTGTCCTATTGATTCATTTGATTTGATATTTGTTTCTATTCTTTCGCTCTACAGTGTATAATGAGGTTTTGGAAAGAAACTGAGAATTTCAGTGCCAATAAATGTGGATTGAATCAGCATATTTGTCAGATAAAAATATTTTGTGACTTTTGGAAATAATAACATCTATATGTTTCTATAAACATTGACATTTGTACTATACAACACTCTTGAGTTATTATAAATTCATAATTATAACAATATAAGTGTAGCCTTATCTTTATCTGCAAAAAAAAAAAATCTGAATTTGAATGGTATAGCCCAAACTGATTTGAAATGTTACTACATCATCTTCAAACTCACTGACACCAAAGTGCACAGCAGAGAGGAACTTTATTTTTTTTTACCACTATGTTGTTGGGATCCATGGACTCGACAGCATCCAAGAACTTGAACTGTACTTGTTGGTAGTCCCGATTGTGCTCAAAGGTGAAAAACTGAATGCCATCCTTTGACTGCAGCAAGCTCATTGAGATTCCTGTGGAGATGTCAAGCAGAGTTAAAAACAAGAACACATAGTAAATACACAACAGGCTGATACAAGGTGAAGATCTTTATCATTCACATTAGTAGATTTAAACAAACAGGAATACAAGACCCATATCAGAGTGAAAAATGTTACACACACAGTCCGAGCAAGGAAGCAATGTCTGAGCTATGTTCTACAGCACGTGTACTGACGAGGCTGGGTTCATCATTTCAATAGCTACTCTTACATGTGTTGAAAAAATTCTCATCTCACATGGCATGAATGGAAAAATTACCAAATACTTCAATGGTGACTTTCAGTGTGAACACAATCAGCCAGTCTTTCTGATGACGTCCGTGTAACAAATGCAACTTTTAGGCGATTTCATGGTGCCTAAATATAAGAGTAAACATTGCTCCTGAGGTGACATTGTTGCTTGTGCCTCGGGCGGCAAGGTGCCATTTAAGTTTGTATTACATAACATAAAAACAGACCATACAGAGACTTAAATTGCTAACACTTGCTGAGAGAGAGGCTAGACTATAGGGGGCCAGGAAAGCCCACAGAGGCTATGTGATTGTGATCATGGGCTATAAAAATAAAATTGATTTGAAAAATGGATTTAATTGGCTAAATTCACTTAAAGTTCTAAAAGTACTTGTTCTGCAGAAAAAATGTTCTATTCACTGTTTTATTATTTCATCTGATGTTTTGGTAATAACAGTAATGGTGCACTAATCTGTACATGATATTTTACTGCTGTACATGTTTAAGGATGTGCTACTTATACTGTTGGGTAATTTAATCGACAGCAATGAATCATAGCCAGAGTTCAAAATGAACTTCTTAGTGTTTCTGCCAACGGCTGGAAACTGAAATAAAAGGATTAGCTGCTTTTCCTAACTTTAATAATTTAAATCTATTCTTAAATATTTTGAGGTTTGTACTACAACAGGAATCCCACTGGACTCTTGGTTATTGTGATGGCATTTCTCACTATGGTTAGAATTTTTAAACAGCAAACAATCGATTAATGAAGAAAATATTAATTAGATGAATCGATAATGAAAACAGTCATTAGTTGCATCAGTTGTCCTATACATAATAGATAAAAATGAGCTCCACCTCAACCAACTAAAACAGTGAAATGCTGCTTCTACATTAACGCATGAGTAATAATAATATAATAGCATAACAGTCAAGGGGCATTTCTTCTTTTATTTTGGGAAGTCTCTCCCGGTGTGTGGGAGAAGTACCAGCATGTTTCTACAGTAACTGAAAAGTGCTTCATGTTATAGTAAGTTAAGTTATAATATAAAGTCATCTGTAATGTGGCTAGATAAACATAATAACTACTTAAAGGCTGCATTTGAAAAAGTCCCTGTTTATGCAATGTTACTGTGTTATGTTACGGTGTCCTCCACCATTCTTCACAGCAGACTTGTGTGAAACTCACATGGGTAAATGTTACCAGCAGAAACACTGAGACTAGATGACTGTAGGGACAGCAGACATCTAGGCTCCATCAAATAATTGCGATGCAATTATTGAAGGTCATATTTTGTTTTTATTTGCAGGATCAGTTGCATTAGTATCAGCCGTAGACATAGAAAACAGTAATGTACTGTAGACCTGACCTGTGAGAATCTCTATCTCTGTCTCCAATATCTCTATAACTCAGCTTTTCATGAGATCATAAAAACAACCCTGTTTTCTCTGTGGTGATGTATTTTTCAGCTAATCCAAGAGGGTTTTTAAAAAGTGCATTAAGCTTAAGAAGTTGGACAATTTTCTCAACCCATAAAGGAACACTTAGTCCTTCAGTTTATCAGAAATATCAAATCCAAATTCACCAAACTTTGAAATATATGGTTTTCACTGGGCAGGAAAGGTATGGAAAATTGTAATCTGTAAAGTAACTAGTAATTAACACTGTCAGACAAATGTAGTAGATTAAAATTTACAATATTTGCCTCTAAGATAAAGTGGAGTAGAAGTATAAAGCTGCATTAAATGGAAATATTCAAGTAAAGTTTAAGTACCTTGAATTTGTACTTTACAGTACTTGAGTAAATGTACTTAGTCACTTTCCACCACTGGGTACAAGCCTTTATTCAGATGACTGTGAGGAAAATCCTACCTGGGCGGCTAAAGCGAGGCCAGCTTTCTTTAGGACTGGTCATCCAGGTGCTACGGTGAAAATGTCGGTTTCTCTGACGAGGTCTGTCGTCAGAATATAAAAAAAAAAAAGAGAACAAGAATAAACAACGTCCACACAGAGGACACAGGCCATTTAAATCCAAAAAATGTCACAAACGTTTTCCTTTTCCTTTTACCTTTGATCTCCTTGAACAGCTCGAGCCCCAAAGTACCTTTTCAGCTCCGTATCTGGGTTGAGATTCCTAATGAATCGACAAAGAAAATAACATTCAGCTCTTTTACTGGCTACCGGACAGTGTGGGCGAGCTGAGGAAATACATTCAGAGGGAAACACAGGGGCTGTTTGATTTAGATATTATAGACAGGTCAGTCTATGTTTGCTTTAGACTTACAACACAAATGCAAAAGAAATCAAATAACATATCAAGCATAATTTTGCTATTATTTTCGTACTTTAACAAGTTGACTGGTAACAATACTGAACAAAAAGTAAACATGTGGATGGCAAGATTAAGTATGACACATGAATTTTTTCCCTTTGACAGTTAATTGAAATGGCATAGACTGACATCACTGGTTGTGTGGCCAGTCGTGCAACATGTTTCAATAAGTTTTAACTATTGTTTAACCACTGTAGTGCATCCCCGGAGATAGACAGCCTCTGAATAGTTTTCTTATGTGAGCAAGGTGCCACCACATGGTGGGAATTAGGAATCACAGGGATGTATATTAGTAATGAGGACCACTCGCTCTCTATGGTCAGCCATTGTCCAATTCAAGCTGTTCACTGGTCAAGAGCTATTTTAACATTACTACGTAACATATTAATGTACAACTGTGTTTATACGAAATAATGCGGTACATTAGAAACCAGAGTGTTAGTTGCATGTAAATGTAAAGATTAATACTTCCATCAAGGCCCACCTCAACTCTGTGTGGTGAAACACTAGACAAATAAGGACATGTGCTGTGAGACTATTTATTTGGCTGCATGAGAGATGTTGTCTCTTCACCTGTGCTCCACATGTAACACAGCTCTTCTGTCGGAGCCTCCACAATCCTCATTTTGCAAACTCAGACCATTGGACTGCTTCAGGTTCTCGAGCAATAAATCAATGTTATCATCTGGTACAGCCTCCTGCAGGTCATTTAAAAACAGTGAATTAAGAGCGACAACATTTAATTATTGTCCGCTTATTTTATATGTTGTGTGTGCAGTTTGTGGCTATGACGAAAAATTGTAAGACTATGTTATTACCAGTTCAATGACTTTCATCATATGTTACAAATGTAAACAAAATATCAATTAATAATACAGTGATTGTTAATTATTAGACCATACCATGGGTTATTGTTTATCATACTATAGTTTCACAATTGTCTTACCAGAGCAGATATAGAATCCATTCAAGACACATTTACTGTACCTGTCCATCTTCTGGTGTCGCTTTTGTCTTCTTCTTTTTCTTCTTCTTTTTAACTCTGTCTCCTCCTGACAAAGACTGTTAAATAAAAGAGAGATGACAGTTAAATTATTGCAAAATATGTAGATCAGCGGAATAATAAAGTCAAATAAAAGAGGATAACAGAAAGACAATCTTCTCATATTGCTTTATATTTACCTTTTTAGAGGCTTCCTCTTGCTTCTGATCTGTTTTCTCGATGTCTCTGTTATCAGTCTTTTCCATGCCACTTGTTTTATTTTCATCTGGCTTCTCTGCCTCTTCATCAGGTGCCTCGTTGTCTGCATCGCATATCTAGTAACAATGTGAAATTGTCACGAAAGCTTGTTGTTTAAAGCAGTACTAAGCGTGATTAAAAAAACAACCCATATATAGACCAAACATTGCAAAAACTTTGTCCAACATCAAAACAACAACATCTTTTCCTGAGATAATGTCATCATGGTTAAAATAATTGAATTCCAAATACTACTCATGGAGAACATGTGTGTGTTAAGATGACAAGAGTTCATATTTAAGATTGTTATAAATCTGAAGTCTAAATAAATCTTTCTTTTAACTGGTTTTACATCAAATGAGACTACTGTTATGACAGATAATACAGCCTAAGATGCTGCTCGCACTCTGGTATAGCTCTAACTTTTAATTTTATGATTTAGACAATGTATTTTATCTTCATTTAGAAATAAAGTTGATGAAAAGTAGATCTTAACTTGATATAAAAAAATGGGTGATGTCTTGATTTAGTGATCAATTGCTTCATAACACAATGCAAATCTAATTTTATGACTTCAAAATAACTGGCAAAGATTCTTATTATATTTGAACATCTGCATTTTTTTAACAACAGATGATTACACACACTTTAAATTCAAGTATTAATAGAATTTTGACATTATCTTTATCAAGGACAAGGGCTGAACAAATCCACAATCAACTTGACTTCATAAGTTGTGTGAACTTTTACATTCAAAGCCACATCTGTCCAAAATAGGATCATCACTTAATAGCCAAGATAACTGTCTTTACCTCAGTTAATAGAAGAAGAAAAAAACCTGTGTAGGTAAATTGGATCATGTGCAATATGTATGTATGAGTGTCCATTTTCTGTCACTTTAATAACATGCTAGTAAACATGCCTGTTGTAAGTTACAGTCCACTGGACCCTTGATTATCAGTGTTTTCCACAGGTTGGTGATGTAGATTGCTTCCCATAGATTTTCCACGTGTCATAGCCACATTGTTAGCTAGCTAACTGTAACCTGCAGTATAATATTTAGTTTAATAAGCAGAGAAATTAGCTAACGTCACAAGGTTAGCCTGTGTGAGCAAGGTTCATCCACAGAGAGCTAACAGTAACGTTACAGCATTTGCTGGGAGGAAACACTAACGACTCTTTAACATGAAAATAGGGGGGTCACACCGTCACCTTACCAACTCATAAATGTTGCTGAAGTTTTTCTGAGCCTTGTTTTTCTTTGCCTTTCGGCCGCTTCCTTTCCCTACAGTCTGGGGAGAAACATTAGCCGTGTCCAGCTGCTCCTCTTCAGCCGCAGCCTGCTCCTCCTCCGGGCTGTCACCCAAAGTTAAATCCCCGCAGTCCAAGGCCTCCTGACCCCGCTGTTTCCCTTTGAGCCTTCGCAGAGCTCGGCTAGACATTTTACACTACTCGTGTCGCACATACACGTCAATAATCGCGATTAAAACAGTTTTCAGGGGAGCTGACAGACACAACAAACCAATGCAATGAGGGTCAATGCCATTGGTTTCCGTTTCTTCTTCTTCGAAGTGTTTCAACACCTCTGAGTGTGATGCTGCCCTCTACAGGACGGATGAGAAATTGCATCAGTAACTATTTGTTTGAGCATATCTTTAATTTTCTTTAATTTAACGTGTCCAATTTCGTTTTACTATTTTTGCTCAGGAAAAAATAAATAAATAAATCCGTTAAAATATAAATAAAAGAGCCAAATCAGAGAAAGCAGAGCCGACACTGAGGTCATGTCATCTGTATTTTTAATGGGTCTTTGATATCCTAATATACATATATACACTTTATGGCAGCTATCATATCATTGAAATAAACTTTTATATTTAATTAAAAATGGCAAATTTGTAGTTAATTTTAGTAAATAGATACTTAACTGTTAACAAAGCAATGAAATGCTTTATAAACTATTTATTAGCAGTTTATTGGAAAGTTGCAGTTGATGTTCATTATACTTAATACTTCAATGTAAATGGTTCATACATACTGTGTAGTTCATTTATGAACATTATTTGATGGCCATTACAGAGTTGAAACTGAGGTTTTTAACCTTTACAATTGCTCAATAAATGTTTTATGAACCATTCCATTTATTCTAAACAGTACTTAACTACTGAATATTATTATTACTGAACTAAATCTAATTAACTACAAATTCACCATTTACTAATGATAGTTATTATAAAGTGTTATCCATGCTAATCAGTTATTTTTAGCAAAGATAAGAATGAATTTAAGTCAATATTGGCCATATGTGTTCTTATCTTCTTCTTCTGCGTCCAGTTTTCATCAATGTGCTGCCACTGATGTTTATTTAAGTGATTATTGGTCCCTTCAAAATGCAGAGAAATGCAGAGATTTATACTATAGTGTTTAAAAGGTTCTCGATGGATGGGTGGCTGGTATGACCTCAGTATTTCTAAAATCCTGTCTACGGCCCTGAAAGAAAGTGATAAGTAAAGCAGCTAAACAGAGTATTGTGGGAGCGTGGCATGCAATATGCAGAGTAGGAAATACAAAACGCAAGCAATTGATACATACAAAGACCATATAGCCTAGAGTAAACAATTGTCAGCATATAGACATAAGCAAATAATAACCGATATAAGTGAACCCATTACGACAAAGATTTAACCATATCACAAAAAGGTCTCAGGACCACCATGTTTGCACAACCCAATTAGTTGAATCTGTACAATGCTCCAGTGTCTGCCTTGTTAATTTGACCATCACCACATGACCATTACAGATTTAAGTCGTAAATTTCAGAATGACTTTTTTTTTTTTTCAATGAATGCTGAGGGTGAATTAAGCCAAGAAAAGAAGCTGGTGTTAGGGCACTGCACTAAAACAAAGTTTCCTTTGTTTCAACATTGTTATCTTTTGCTCACCAGGGCTGCCAAAATCAACAAAAAACAAAAGTTCCTGGTAGAAGCTTTAAAACAGGCAAATTGCAAATGTTTTATAAGGAAATAAATGAACGTGACACATTCCTTACACCTCAAGGAGTGAGTTGGTTCTAGTGAGCATTAAAAGTTTATTGGATCTTTTTTTTATTATCTCATCCCATAAAAGTTATTTGGGCATATCATATCATTTCTTTCACATCTTACAGTCATTCCAAATTGGCTTTTTCTTTGACACACTTTGATATTGTATCTCATGGAAATTTGTATTGAAATTTGATTTTTAAATTTCTTTTAAAGATAACTTTGTAGGTCATTTCATTTGAAACAGCTGCAGAGTATTAATTTATCTGTATACATGAACTTGTTTTGCTTCACTTTGCCTTCAATTCAGTTTGTAGTTCTCTTGTGCTCCAGGAGGTGGCAGCATCAACCTGATTAAAACTGCCTGAATGGTACAGATCATTTTTCAATGATATGGGCTCAGCACTGACTGGAAAATACACCAGATTGCATTTCTTATCTTGTTATTATCAGTAAAACAAACAAACAAACAAACAAAACAGATTGTAAATGACCTTGTTTGACGTATGTTTGAAGTATAAAATAGAGGTGGGAAAAAAAATACTGTAAATCCAAGAAGTATTGCACATTGGTGGTGTGTCTCATGTAACTACCCCACAAACTAAATGAGGAAGAGGAAGTATCACTGCACTTCAGTGGTTTCAACATAGACTCCAGATGCTTAACAGGTGTAGCCAACATAAAGAGAGACATTAAGACAAGAAATGAGACCGACTTGCAGAACTTGATCGACAACCGCCTGTTATGTCAGATGTGTCAATGTGTCGTTTTTTCCCCATTGTAAGCAAACAAAGGATGACAATGTCACAAGAGGAGCTTGAGATGAGATAGGGAAATTCTGAAGTCTTGAAATTCAGTGCGTTTGCGAAAGAAGGAAGTTGCAAATGTCATTACTTAAAATATTTTCCAAAGGAAGCTTGTAAAAGAAGACTTATGAAAGTACAAACCCAAGACAGGTCGTGATTCAGGGTGCAGAGGGGATTTATTTACAAGACAGCAAAGTACAGAAAAAAAACCCAATAATCGATGTCTAATATCAGCCACATACAAATGTGCCAATATGTTGTGATGCTATGAAGTCATGTATGATCAGGGACAAACAGAGTGTATATACATAAAACAATATATTGTAAGATTTATGCATGGCAACACAATACAGTCAAGTCAAGACGGATTAAAAATATATATGGTGTTTGATGCAGAAGACAAGTATTGGTTTGCTCTTTTGTAACAGCAGTCGAAACATCACCTACAATCTTTTGACTTGACAGTGTCTGTATTTAGTTGCCATGTAGCAGCGATAGTATTTACATGAATCTCTTATGGCCTGTTTTTTTTTTTTTATTCAAAAGTAAAACATTTACTTTACCCTGGATTTTTAATTCTCAGTTCCTGCTAAGAAACATTCTTCTGTGTTCTCAAGACGTTTCTCTGCAGGTTGAGGTATGAAGGAGTGGACCCAACATGTATTCCAGCCCCTCGCTTCACTAAACTTCAGAAAACTCTTCACTTGTCCGGAGTCTGGTGACGCCCCCACTGTAACTGGTTGTGATGGGTCATGCAGGCAGGGACACAGAGGACGGGGCGGTGGACTGGCTACTCGTCAGTGATAGAGATGGGGTTGTCATAGGCTGCGTCCTCCAGGTCGTCCACCCGTTTCCTGCGAGTCTCCGCGGGAGGTCTTGGTGGTGGATTCTGAGGGGGATTCTTGATGCTCTCTGCAACTGGCATCCGGGTCTCTTTCCTTGGAAGAATGGGCTCCCAGTGCTCACCTCGGATTGCTGCCTAGAATCAAGGGAGGTGACAAGGAAAGCAAGTCAGTAATGATCGGCTAGTCACACCCCTGACCGGTCAGATTGCACAACTGCAGGGTGATGTCTCAAAAGAGGTACCGATAAACAAACAATATCTTCCTTGTTGCCATTTCCTTGTTTCCTCCAACTAGCCACTTCCTGCCACAACTAAAAATGTGGTAAAAGTTTCCAACTTACCACCAAGTAGATGATGCTGGCAATGCCGAGGCAGACACATCCGAGGACGGTAGCAAGCATAAAACCTCCAGGCACACAGATACTATTAAAGACAGACAGAGATTATCAGGACAAAGGACTGTCATGACAATACTTCACTATGAATGAGAGGAATGCTGCCCTGTGAAAGATAAGCGGCTGACTTAATGTACTCACGCAGCATGTATAAACGCTCTGACATAGTAGTTCCTCGTCAGTGGCCCAAAGGTTTTAACACACACTGTGAAGCAGTATTGGCCCCTGAGGGAAAAACGAGGGACAAGATTGGGTGATAAGCTTTGCTTCATCACAGAACATGCTCATTAAAGTAAAGACTACATGTTGAATTATATGACAGTGACATCACTCACGGTCTCTCCACACTCGTGCCCTTGGTCCTCTTGCTTCTGGGATATTCAAGTAGGCACACAAACACCCCGGCAGCACTGGTTATCTGTCAAGGCTGTTTTGATCTTACATGCTTCACTAAGACACATAAAACTATGAGATGACGTTCAAAACAAATTCAGATCAACATCCGTGACACTGAGCAGGTTCAGTAGGAAAGGAAAGGATGACTGGATCGATGGTTTCTGATGCAAAGGATTACATTTGCACAGAATGTAAAGCATGCGAGATGGAAAAACTATGTTTACCATGTCGTGTTTTCACTGATGTAAAATGTAATGTATACAAATGGTAGCAGACATATTTGAGACTTCCTATATATGGGTTCAAGCATTAATGTAATTAAGTAATTACTAGTGGCTTCAACTTCCACTCTACTCCCCTAGACTTACATCGTAGTTACCTACAGTAGATCACATCTCAACTTGTAGCTTTTCATTCATTAATTCTAACACGTTATTTTACTGAAAGGCTGCCAGAACAGCCATAAAAGGTGCACAGCTACAATTTTCTTCTGCATAAACTCCAGTTTTGGTTAAGAAATGTCACATTTATGATAGCAGATCTTTGAAGGGGGACTCAGAAAAGTGGATATTGGAGATTTTCAGAGACAATTTGAGTGTCACTTCTTTAAATCTGACTTTGGTTTGTTCATAGTATGAAGGATACACTGCATAAGCAGCAAACTGCCAGCCTCTGAACTGTCCAGCCACCCCCACAATGCCTCCAGTGAGGAGAACTGAAATGAGGAAACAGGAAGAGTAAATTAAAACTTAAGCCAAACATACAAATACCTTTCATGCCTCTACTGTAAGACAAAGGGCCATTATGAGTTGCACATTGACTTAACTCTAAAATGCAGTTTCTCATTTATTCATGTATTATTAATGAGTATTTTCTGTCATTACTGATTAGAGCAGGCAGTTCATCAAAACGATTTGTTAAGCTGAATTAAAAAATAACAAGTAGCATTTACTCCATCAATAAACTGGTGAGGGCAGCTGAAAAAAACAATTTCCTGTGAAAGTGTTTAATTTTGGTCAAACTGCTCATGTAATAATAATACAACTTGTGAAACTCATTAAACAGCTCAAAATAAAGTTGATATACTCACTGAGACCAGAAGCCAGAGCCTGCTCGTTGGCCCACATCGCCCACTCTATTTTCCCCATCGTGTTCAGATAAACGGCCCCTCTGCACGCAGCTGTGACTCTCAGGTGAGCGACTCCAAACTTCTGATTGTTTCTACAAGGAAGCAGATGTATTTACGTGACGTGAGGTGTGCAGATGAGCAGGCTGGAGGGGGGGCGGAGCTTAGCGAGTCGTCATTTCCGACAATGGGAGAGGAGGGGCCGACCAATCAGACTCGCCAGACAGGTGAAATAAAGATTAAACAGGCAGGTGTGGTTCATGACCTGCTGTCCGTCTTCGGGAAGTCATTCTGTATGAAGTCATTGAATCAAACCAAAGTTCATTTATATTCTTTATTAAGGAAAAAACATTTTTTTTATGGGTTTTACAGTTGGCTTCAGTTCAATATTCACTGTGTAATAGATTTAAAACATGTGATGGAGCATTACCACATTGATATACAGGTCTTACATAGTACCTTTTTTATTGTTGCGCGTCTGTCTCTTCAAAGCTGAAATACTTCCATATCAAGGAAGTGTCGCCTTTCTTTGTCAGTAAATCGTCCAAGGTTGCTGCTAGACCAGAGGACGCCATTTTTTCCGCACCACAATTGTAAAGTTTTACTTGGTTTTCACGTGTTGTTGTCTGTAGGCGTATACGCAGTCGCCTATACACAGTATACAGTTTTTAACGGTGCGATATGTAAGAAAATGGCCACCTCTTGAATTCACACTCAGAGCTAATAGGGAGCAGCATATCATCAAAGTAACCACCAACTGCTGTTAGCTAGTTAGTTAGCCCATTTAGTCGAGCAGCTAGCAGTCCAAACTGGGAGCCTGAAGCACTGGGAGAGTGTTAGCATGTAGGCTAGGCTTCACTGCGGGCACAGGAGTACTGGGATAGGGTTGGCTGGGTAGCATGCTAAATGTGCTTTGCCATTAATACGTAGACGTCACTCCTTCACATTTGTTACGCTGTGAATGTTTTCAACTGTAATTCTTACATACTGCACCTTTAAAGTCAACAACACTGAGTGGACCATGGAATTTTTTTATTGTATTATCCTTCTGTCATTCTTTGCGTCTGTCCCTGAGGGAAACAAACTTACAAAAGCTACTGGAATCTGGGCATGGTAAAAGAAAACTCAAAGAAACAATCATATTGACTAAAATATATTTTATTTAGTATCACAGAATAAAATTCACATCAATTAAGTGTGTGCTTTCTGTCTGACATGTTTTCATGAGATGAAAAATGAAAACATACTTAAGTAAACATAATTAATGCACCCTCCTTAAACACAGTCAGAGAGCAGAGGATCAACTGTATTCATGACTCAGTGCACTGATACTTCGTCCTTTTAGGTACTTTTCTTCTTCTCTTTTCACTGAGACATTACAGAACCAGGTCTTTTACTCTGCCTTTTCATAGCACTGAGATCAGGGTTTGTATGCAAATTGGGATTCTTACGGTTGTTGTTTGCTTTCAACCGTAGCCAGGCTGCTAAATATAAAAAGGTATCTGCCAGAGAAATCTACTACAAGAACAAGCAAGAATATCAAGTGATGAAGAGATGAGAGACACACCAGTACAGTTTGATAATTAAAGGAGGATGGAACGGAAGCTGCCTGTTGTCGCTGTGATTTGTAAAAACCTATGTGACTAATGCACATTTGATCTCGGCTTTATCACTGCTCAGTAGAACTTTGTCCGTTCAGAGCTTCACTGCATCAGACAGTTTCCTTGGGCAAACCATCAGATCCAAGTAGATGCTGAGCGGGATCCTCCACAACACGAGGGCCTGGTCCAGCCTTGAACACAAAACAAAAAGAGGTCATGTCACTGACTAATGCAAAAGATCAGACTCATCCTCTGTGAGTGTGTTATGATCTTCAAATGCATCTACTTTAAAAGCTTGCCCTAATAAATTATAACCTACATAAATAGTGTTGTTAGTGAAACGTTTGAACACTTTATTAACCTGAGTGTAACATCAGTAAAGCATGTGAACTACCGTGTGCCACACTTTTTAACTGAAGGAGTGCAACACAATGTTACATAAAAGGAAATGTGGACATAAATCTAAACTTGTCGCGCAATCTGCTGATTAATATATTACATCTTTCTAGCTTATATTGTGCTGCCTTAGGATAGACACACCAACACATATAAATCACCAACAGATAACATTGATTTTCAGCTGCTGTTTAAAGTAAACTGATAAAGGAACTGGGCTACAGAGTGATTACATCTGTGTGTACCTTTGTACTAATAACGTAGCTTATTCCCTTTGGCATTGGCTCCAGTCCAATAGCTTGTTTCAGCTCCTCGGAAAGGGAAGCACTCTTAACTGGAAGACCCTTAATAAACCTGCAGAGAATGAAGAAACAATCAGTGAGTCATCCCAAAGAGGCTGAGAGACACACCTCAATAAACAACAGTGTAAAACAGCTTCTATGGAGCCAAAAAACATCCATCTATAGTTGTGTATTTATGGTAGCCTATAAATGTATTTATATAAATTAAATATATTTTTAGATAAATTAAGTAGTTTGCATTTAAGCATAATTTTGCATAAGACTAGGCACTAAAGCTAAATAAGTAAGGTAGCTATTCACTCACTGTCCTCCGTTGGTCTCTGGGGGGAAGAAGTGTTGAACCACCCGAACAAACTCAGGAACATGCTGCTGCAGAATAAAGATCACAGCATTGGGTCCTGCATCAAACGTGTAGGTCACCTGGAAGGAAACAAAGATAGAAATGTAAAGAGGGAGGGTGTTTCTGTTCCCCGGTTTAAAAACCACCGCACAAGTTTCACATCTTCATTACACCAGCTCGGAAACCCAGCTGCATGAACTGAGACACATTTCTAACGCAAGAGAAAAATGAACAAACAGAAAGCAGGATTAAACCACAGCCAATAGGACTGCTAAATAGATATTTTCTGCTCTTTCACAGCAACAGAAGTGTAAAGTTGCTCACCCTTGTCTCCCCGTAGTGTCTGTTATACCGATGTACCAAATTGATGACCTGTTGAGACACACTGTTGAGGTAGAAGATGGGAGGGTATGTGTCAAGGCAGGTGGCATGGAACTGGTTACTGTCCTTCATGGTTAGTTCAGCAAATGCAGCAAAGTCCTTTCTTCGCACCGCCTCAATCATCTCTACCATCCGGCCTGGGACGACAGACTCAGCCCGGTGCTAAACACACACACACACATGCACACATTGAAAAGATTGACATAGACCCTCTGATGAGTAACAGTAAGTTAGCTTTAAATGCAATGTAAATGAACATAATCTCCACTTTTAACAGAGAGTAAGTCAGCAGTACATAGTCAGTACAATGAAAAAAGTGAGTTTGAAAAACTTACCTTTAAGAGACAGCTTGTTTGTACACTGGTTTGCATCCCAGAGGTGCTGCCCACTGGCTTCCTCTCAGCACTGGCCTGTGACAAAGTACATTAATAAGCTTATTGGATTTTTTTTTACCATCTTGAATAAAAAAGTGCATTTTGAGCCACGATATTGTCATTTATACAAAACACAACACACAAATCCTGACCTACCACAAGCACAAGGATTCTGAGCTCAGGCCAGTGAGTCTCTGGCTCCACCTGCTGGGCTATACTGTCCTTGCCATCGTCTTTCTGTCCCATGATCCACTGGACAAACCCTCCATAAATACTCCGGCATGCGCTGCCTGAGCCCTGTCGAGCAATGCCAGACAACTCCCCCTCTACACCGAACACCCGGGCCAGAGTGTAAACTACAGCACAGGCACAAAAGAGGGAGTAAGAGAGGAGACTGGATCAAATATGAGATAGATATTGTATATTGAAGAATGTGCACTAATAGGCAAAACATTTGTACTCTAGAGTCCTTAGTGTCATCTCAGTCATGCACTAAAACAGAGCTCACCTAGACAAGCGAATCCAGCCGCTGAGGAGGCGAGGCCAGCAGCAGTGGGGAAGTTGTTAACAGAGCAGATGTGGACTTTGTGAGACAAATCCAAACTGGGGTCCCCGTCATTACGTCTCTTCCTTGCTAATCGTCGAACTAAATACAGAACACAGAAAAAAATTACTTAGTTACCTTCAATCCCTCTTACATAGTTTTTGGGGGAAATAAAACAGACAGCGCTCACTCTCTCTCAGGCAGGACTGTAGTCTTGGATGGGTTATATCCTCCTCTTTGCCATTGAGCCATATTCGATCTTCCTGAAATGATCTGCTGGTTGCGACTGTTGTGGTTGTTTTCAGCTTAACAGATGGAGGAAGACAAGGCAGATGTGTGTCAAAGTGCATGTCATTAATACAATGCCAGATGTGAAGCCTCATATGTGCACATCACATATGCTGTATATATGTTACCCATCATCCAGCCTCAATTCAAGGCCAAAGTCAATATTTCTACGATCTTGTAATGTTTCTGTTTCAATTAAAAAAAAAAAAACCTGCAACCATTAATTATACTATTGTTGGTAGCCCTAATGCACAGTGAATATAAATATTTAAGGACTGATCATCTGAACTGACGCTATCAACACAAATAAATCACGACAAGCCAAACTGAATTAGCTTCCTTCTACACTTTTATTCACTCAGTCTTTACATGATGGCAGGAAAACACAGCTGTACCTCACTTTAGCAGCTCTGGACAGGAACTATAACACTTGGAAAAGCACATTTAGAAAGCTGATTGATGATAATGCAGTTATTACCTGGTCTTGATGCAGTGTGACACTCAGAGATGAGTTAATGGGTAGGATTAATTCTTCATCTCTCTTCCCCCCTGAAAGGTAAGAAAGTTTTATACACACTTCATGACTGCAGTATGAGCTCAACACTAAATTCACTCATTCAATGCCCAGTATTCAGAGAGAAAGACAACACAAGTCACCATACAAGGAACACATGTATTGACGATTAGACAGGATTTAGCTTCCCTTGAGTTCAAAAGCTACAAACCTAACGTGACTACAAGAGGCTAAACATGATACTTACAGTATTTTATGACAGCTATATTCACAGGAGCGGTGCATGTCGCTATCTTCGGCTTGTCCATACTCTCCTCAGACGTTGCTGTGTATGGAAACCGATTTTTTTAATTAATAAAACTACCTGAATATCCTGAAATACCCTCTACAAGGCTACTCTGTGTTTAGCAGTGTCAGTTTAGCTAACACTACTCAACCTCACTACGGTGCTTCATCGAGGTCTCTCTCCATTGGCTGGTGGTGAACACATGGCTAACCCCGCCACCAATCACAGCCCAGACGTTTGGATCAAGCAGTCGGAATAGCCAATGAGAGGTCATCTGACCACGCTCGTGCGAAAATGGGGCAATGACAGAGACCATCCCACAACAAGATGATATGAAATGAAAATAGTTTATAAAATCCTGACAACAGCCCAGGAAAAGTGAATGATAATTGGATCATTTAAATTAAAAAACAAAACATTTATTGTAAATGATGAAAGCTGCAGTAAGATAAGTACACGTAAACAATTTAAATTCAGTGTGATGGTGGTTGAAAGTAGTACTATAGTAGTGCACTTCAGCACAATTTTGAGGTAATCATACTTAAACATTTCCATTTCATATATTTTACACTAATTAATGATACTTATTAATTAATTAATGGAGCTTATTGCTCCACTACATTCATTTGACAGACACACTGGTTATACATGCCACATTTGATGACCTTATGACATAGAAAGCTATGCATTAAACTAAAAAGCAATATACACAGTCAAAATAAGCTTGAAAACCATTCCAGTGACATAATAAGTCTAAATTCAGTACTTTGAGTATATATTGTGGATAATACTTTCACTTTTAATGAAGCATTCTTTTTAAAAATGCAGGACCTTTGTCATTGAATGTTTTCTGAGTGGTATTGTTAGCTTCATTTAAGTAAAGGATCTGAAAACTATTTCCACCAATGGTGATGAGGAAATTATTTAGCCACTTACTACTACTTTTCATATATAATCAGATGTCTGTCCTCTTTAACTTGGCATTGCAGGACCCCAAAAGTGCAAAGCAATAAGGTTAGCATTATAAGTGGTAATAACATATGGCTAAATTGTACATCAGTGTTAGTAAAAATGAATACGACTGTAAAGCTCTGCCCGCTGCAGCAAATTCAAAGCAATGCAATGGTTTTAAACTGTTCCATTGGTTTATTCCACTGTGGCAAGTGTTGGCTGTGGAAACAAAGTGTTATTGGACTTGACACAGAGCAAATCATGTTTCTCCTCCATGCTTTTTATTTCAAAAGTAGTTGGATACATTTGAGAATCTGTTAACTGTTGTTTGAAATCCAAAACATGAGATTGTTGATTCCCCCCCCCCCCCCAAAAAAAAAAGTAAGCCATCCATAAAGTAACAAAGTGAGTCAACATTTTCTCTGATGGCGAGGATACTGTGTGATGATGCTGCAAAGTTTCGTTTTCTTGCGTTGAACATATTCACAGCTGTGGTAATTGTGTGCCCTGACCCAATGGAATTATTACGTGTGAAAACCCAAAATGGAAACCTTTTCTAAATTGTTGAATGCAATATTCATTTAATAACAGATCATTTCAGTAATGTTTCACTAGAAAAAACAAACATTTGAATTTAAGGCCTTTTTTTAATTATTTTTTTATGTAAACTTTTGAAGTACATGTCAGCAAAAAGAAAATATGCAAGTGCAACATCCAGAGCTAATGGGATGCTGGCCTTGAATACAGAACAATGTATTATATCCACAGAGCAGTCTAGATAAAATGTACCAGCAGCAGTACATTTTTCACTTTATCTAGCTTCTTGTGTTTGAAGAACAAAAGTCAACCATGGTGAAAAAAGAGTAACCACTAAGAGGGAGTAGAGGAGTCAAACAGTGTCATAAATTGCCAGGGGTACAACACAAGCACATTTGTAGAAACTCGATAACAAAGGAACACCTTATTTGACACTGTGTGTATTGTACTCCCCACCACTTATGCACCAATGTAAACCCCAATTTGTTGCTCTTCCCTCTTGGTATGTAGTTTCCAGAGACACACAGAAGCTAGTGTGGCATCCCAGGATTCAGCTAGTCAAAGATGCTATCAGAGTCCCAGTAAAGCAAATCCCGCTGCCTTTTCTTGGTGCGTTCCGAGGGTCCAGTTAGGAGTTAGTAATCATCCTCATCATCTGAGTCCATCACCCTCCGTCTGTTGAACTGACAAGAAGAGAACACAAGTGCTGTAAGATGGACAAGTGACTGATTATGAATCAAACATAGGTGACACTTCAGTGAAACTTACTGTGACAGTCGTCTTCTTCTCCGTTTGCTGACTGACTTTTTCCAGAATCTCAATCAAGCCCGCCTCTGAAATCTGACAAAAGACAAAATCCAGTCATCGCACTGCTGGCACGAGGAAGAACATCGACAACATTAGTGTGTCGAGGCATCAGAGCTACATTTTCTTACCTTTCCTCCTAACTTCCCAAAACGAGCCATTTGAATGAGATAGTTTTCGACTGCATTGGCCTTCTCAGGCTTCACCAAAGCAAGATTGCTCACTGAAAAAAAGGAAATTAAATTTATCACATTGTGTTCACGTGTTATGGGTATTTACAAGTACATCATAACCTATTCATCACACAGTATAGTGTCAACGGAACACTGGATGCTTATTCAAAACTGATAGAGGGGACTTAGAGTTCTTAATAAATCCTAATAAATATTATATATTTTAAATAATGTATTTTGGTTCAACAAGAGCATGATTCATTTCCAAAGGGATCGACAGGGTAAACAATGAAAATGAGAACACACTTACATCTGGCACGGGCAGACTGGTCAAGAACTTGAGCCAATATAGAGTTCCTCATGTCTGTTTCTCTGTGAATAAGAATTAACAATATTACCACGTCAGTACTACCTGCTACGGTTTGGATCTAGAACTAAGACCAAGTAAAGGAAAACAGGAAGACACATTTATTAAACTCTCAAGCCATCAGAACATGGGCTTTGTCCCACAGCTCCACTGACATTTTAAAATGACAGCTAGTGTTCATAACTTTGTTTTCAATCTTCTTTAGTTGATTCAAAAAGAAACTGTACTGTATATAAGTATATATTTTTCAGTAGTAAGCTTTTAAATGAATAATAACACCTTACCTTTGTTTGGCCTCCTCTCCTTGCTGATTATTAGAAGAATCCTGAAAGAAAATGTGAGACAGAACCATCACATATATGTTGAATTTGTGCATTCAACTAATTACTAGATGTATAACCTCATAAAGGAAAGACATTTTAACACTAGCAAATATCCCTTAACGTTGGAACAGCTGGAGCCAAGTGACATCTCTATACTCATGTCTAGAGATGTCACTTGTGAGATGTCAGTTGTACTATATTTTAGTTAAAGTCACCAACATCTATCGACTTTGTCCATAATGTCCATATATAGATGTATAAGCTGTATCTTGCTAATGTCGCTGCTATCATAATGCACAATATTGTTTACCTTTTAAAAACATTTACGTTTGAACATTGAAAAATGTTCTACAAGTGTATTGTCGTATTTTGATGTGTTGTATTTGGGTGTTTAGGACACCTTATTACTAGTCTGCTTTCAGAAAAAGTTTAGTGATTGCCCTTACATTCATATGTCTAGTATTTAGTTGTAGTTTAGTACCTAGTTATTTTCTAAATAATGTTTGTATGCATGTGTATTATACGTATATTAGATTGTTTTCCACAAACAAAATAAAACAAATTGTATTCTGTTTTTCACAGAAATTTTGACACACCCTGATAAAATTTTTTTTACAAATACTGAAACCAATTCTGATATAAAGTCTGTGGAAGTTTTTGGTTTGGAAATGAAGGGAACAAGAGCCCTAAAGCACAACCAGTACTTATGATTGAGTGATTATTGAGGAAGATACTAATCAGTTCTAACAGTTTATAAGATCCTATAACACTATATCAGCTAAAATAAATGTTTAAACATAAGTGTATAATATATGATATCTTTTTTCATACAGATCGCTTATATGAAGTCATTAAGTACTTGATTGAGATATACACTACTCAATATTAGTTAGGGATATTGGGATATGGCTGCATATATGCAATACAAGTCAAATGAAATGTGTTGCATTATTTTCGGCGAAGAAAAATATTTACAAAACACAAAACAAAAATTCAGATATGTTACAGAATAAACAATCAAGTGAAACACTAAACTATCCCAATATCTCTAACTCATTTTGAGTAGTGTATAGTGGGCTGTCCACTGAGTTGGACATGTATAAAGTACAAAAATACCTTGTCAGTACTCTCTGGTGGGCTAAACTATGTAATGGTGACACCATTTCCAAATTACCTCCAATACATCTTTGGCCTGTCTGTTCTGCAGTGTCTTGTTACTCAGCTGTCACTACATAGGCTGATAACAGTTTATCTACGATGAGCTAATATCGTTCAAAATAGTGGCCCAGCCAATTCATCGATCAGAGATCTGCTGAGCAGTGTGTGTATTGTGTAAGATTTAGGTCCACTAACATAACAAGTTAAACCCTGACAGCACTGATTTAACAATCTGCGTCAAGAAAGCTAGATCTTTCCACTTTACTCATAAAGGATACCATATCATGGCTTTGTATGGACTAGTATGCTGCCATGTAACACCAGTAGATACCATTTAGTTCATGTATGTGTTCATTATGAAGTACAGAAATACTTATGTTTAAGACACTACCCTGCCTTTGTCACATCAGAAAAAAATTCAACACCAACTGAGCTTACCAATCTACTAATATCTACTTATGAATATGGTCATAGGTACATATTTTTACGACTCTCTCATTTTTACAACACGTTTGCTTTGCTAACGCTGTCATTATCAGAGGGGTGTGAGCTGACACAAAGCTAGCAGTGCCAGTGAGGTGATGCTGGCTATTGCTGTGATTCTTCTCGCTAACTCCTGAGTTAATTACACCTATTTTACATCAGCTACGGCTCTCGCATTTGAGCTATATATATTCCGAGGCACAGTTTAGTTGACCTGTGGCGACTGGTTTAGCCACACTAGCTAGCAGCAGACTGAACTCAGCATCTCCTTATAAGGCGGCCGCAAACACGCTTCCGAGCTCATGTTTTGTTCTCACCCCGTGCTTTGCCTGAAGTTCCGCCATTCTTTGCCGCCTAATTGCGTCCAGTTCGTCGTCCGCCATGGTTTACTCAGGTAATAGATCCCCCAAAAGGCTGAAAAATGATGTGGTAACGTAATATAACGCACCCTAAACTCCCATCAGAACAAGGCCCTACCGAGCTCAGGGGAGAGCAATCGACATGTGATAAACCGATCTGACACTCAGGCTGAAGCAATCGAGCGCAGAGGGAGAAAGGATCACAAAGAAGAGAAAGTTGTGACATGTATGAGTTTGTCGAAATATGACTTTTTTCATATTATAGAGCGATTTATGTAATATTTTTTGACAGATGTTAAGAATGGGATTGGCCTTACAAGTGCACTGTGTAGTTTTGGACAATAAATTCTAACTCAGAAGAGTAATATTTTAAATATTAATTAGGTAATAATAATAAAGCCGATTAATTTATCTCCATAACTGAATAATCAAGCCCTCCTCAGAGAAGAATAAGGTCGACACGACAATGCTGGAAGCTAGAAAGGTGGCTTCTAGGAAGGGTCCTGCAAATATATACAAAGTAAAACAGTATGAAATTGAGTTGTCCTTTGGCTTGTTTGTTTACTCAGTTTCATGAAAATCAGTCAATGCAGATTTTTGACTTCTGTTCATTTCCCCAAACTATATAGTGCACCTTTAAAAATGTCAGGTAGCTATTAACAGAGCTGTGTGGGCGCTTCTTTTAGAGAACAGAGTACACTTAATAGCATTTATTCAATAGTTTGTATACAAGATGTGAACTTCACTCAGTTACGGAAAGAGAGATGGTGCTTTGAAAAAAGTTAATCAGATGGATTCACATGCATGCTTACAAAAAGAAAAACACATTTGACAATAAACAACTCAGGTTTCAGTTTAATGTTTAATTGCAAACAAGTTATATTGATTATAACATCATTATTCAAAAGAGTAATTCAAGTGGAGCTGGACAGTTCAGCTTGTCAAGAGATGGATGCTCTGTGCCTCAGGAGCATCATCACACCTGCTCTCTAGCTTCCTCTGTATGTACTATAAGAGAAACGACTCAGGAGCAAGGGAATGTGGTACTTTTGGCCAGGGTTGTTTATAGTGAAGACAATCTGCATCAAAACAACAGACATAAAAGAGGGTTGTCAGTATCATCACAGGTTAAATGAGGACACAAATTCACGAGTAAAGCAGCAGCAGCAGCAGCCTGAGAATGGAAGTTGAGGATGTCAACATGTGAAGACGTAACAGTTCCTCACCTCAACATACGGGTAAAAGCACGTCTCTCCTAAACTCTCCCAGTACTGAGCAGTCTCAAAACGAATTCTATACACTCCAGGTGTAAACGTTTGTTTTGTGATGAGTCCTGGGCAACGTCCATCATCATTAGTGGTCCTGTTGAGACACAATGTGGTTAAGATCTACCCGGAAAGATGTCCAGTAGTGATATTTAAGCTTTTAATACGTTGTTACTATGTGTTTGATATTTTGTATATTTCCTGTCGTCCTCTGGTTTTTACCCAGTGGTTATCAAACTCCAGACATTAGTCGAGGGGTCTAGGCGACAAAGACTGAGGGCCATGTTTGAGCCAGGGACGCCCATCCCAGTGTTCAGCACATGGGTGGTCAGAGGACTAGGTGAGCCTGCCATTGCTGTGATCTACAAAACAAGGAAGCAAGACTATAAATGGATCATCTTAAATCTGAAAGAACAAATCAGACCGCAATATTAAAAACTCTGCTGTTGACTATTGGCAAAAACATATTTATAGTTCAAACAATGTTTAATTATTGTTGGCAGTTTATTCCAACTTAGCAAGATACAGTAAAAACATTACTTAACAAAAATTACTTAATCCTATACCGTATAGGACAGCTCTATCAAAGTTTTCAAACAATTACTGTGGTATAAACTAAAACTTGGCCTGGAGGAGTATTTTTGACATGTATATGCATTTTAATACTGTGCTCCTGATCAAAAGTTAGGCATTTAAAGAAAAACCTTCAAAACTGGAATATATAGAAACAATGAATTTATATGGGAGTTATTTAGGTGCACAAAGTGAACATTTGCTTCCGAACAACATTGATAAAACTGCTGATTTCTTTCATTTATTGTAAATTGAAATATTGAATAAAAAATAACATGCATATTCTATAAACAAGGTGTAATACTCAATACTAATCAATACCAAGTCTAAATCCTGGGTATGTAATTACATTTACTAGCTATGGTACAATGTAGTTGTTAGTAAGTAGAAACTCTTGATTTAGACTTTTGAATTAAGTTCCTAATTTGAACAATATTAAATGAAATGATTTTTTATTTCACAATCTGAACTATTGACCACTTTACTTGTAGCTTCTCTCACTTCTCACAAAATATCTCCACAGCCAGAGTTCATGTATACATAGTTATACATGACTAACTTTGTAATATGGTGCAATGCAACATATTGCACATGTAACACTTTATCACTTAACAAGTGGTCTTTTGAATCAAAAACGTCATAATTCATTTAATATTCAATGTAAGTTTGGTGCTTACCTTATTTTCAGGCAAAATATGACCCTTGAGTTGCTGCAGCCTGTATGCACTCATGTGCAATGATGTGTAAAATCCAAACCGGATCAGCAGTTTTAACCAATAAATTCAATTTTATGGTTTATTTAACGGCATCAGGTTTTTGTCACATTGCTATCTGGCAGTTCACAGTGGTCACTGTCCTATTCGGTATGACATTCAGTACACATGTGCTTATCCTTTTGTCAACAGAAGACTCGTTGTGCAAGAGCTCCTTTTGTCACACTTTGAACTATGTGGAAATGGATGATCAAGTGAAGGCAGAGGAATTTAATGAAAGGAGTTAAAAGGAAGCCTGTTTTATTCACAAGTTTGGCTGCTGGGTTAATGAACCCTGAATACACAACCCACAACTTCCTGCTTGAATTCCACAAAAAATCAGATGCCACACGTGCTGTGATGCTTCCGCCAAATGTAACATTACAGGGATCTTTTAGAGCTAAACATTGACAACAAGCTCAGTTAATAAATTAAACAATGCTGAGAGTTACAGCAGACTGCCATGCTTTGATTCCCTGTGATTTTAATGATAGAAAATATCATAACCTCATCATTTTATACTATTAGACATTTGTGTAAAATGTTGTCATATTAATTGTTGAGCCCAAGATGTGTTTTGTAAGGTCACAGTGACCTTGATCTTTGAAAATGATCTTCTATTTCTGATCATGCTTTGTTGACTGAGAATGGTCTCATCAAGTAACTACAATCCCCCATATTTAGATTGTGTTTCTGCTTGCTTATTAATCAGTCACATTGTTACTGATGCGAGTAAATTTATGCCATGATACAGTCATTACCGAGACTCCGTAGTATTTAATTTTATCCCATGTACTTCATTTTTGTGTTTCTACTATTTTTAGATAAAAAAAAAAGTCTGTAACATGATTTATAGGACACTTCTGTGGCATGATTTTGGGAGGACTGTCGTATCTTTTCTTCTTCTTTGAATCCCAGTCTGCATACAAATCTATCTCTTTATCTGTTTTTGTGCTGGCTGTCATGTTGGGTGGAAACTGATGCATTCTGAGTTGGGGTATAGTTGGTGGTTTCCTTCTTCACCAGGCACACGGTGTGGATGATACTGTGCACAATTTAGCCTGAGGGCCCAACTGACCTTTCGTCCAACCATCCATGCACTGAGGAAAATGTTGTGGGTTCAAAGACAATGCGATCACATAATCTAGCAGTCCACTCTGCAAAGTCTGCAAGCAAAGTGATATTTACCACGATCCGTTTCCTCTGTTCTGTGTATGTATTGTATTCTTGTATGATTTTTTCTTTCACTCTTTTCCTTTGTGTGTATCATGGTCTTCCAGAATAAAAACACACTCACACGAACTGTATTTATACTCAATATGAAAATACTTTTACTACTGTGACAATGAGTATTTCCACTTGGCTTATCTTAAGAATGCAAACAAAAACATTTAACACCATAAGAATTATAATAACATCGTTGTTTTCTTTAAAAAACATATGAGTAGTCCTAAAGCAAGAATAAAATCAGACAGTTCAACAATTACAGTAAAGTTTACAATAATACACAATATTACACACTGACCTGGGCCTTTGCATGTCTCAAAGTGCCAAATACATGGTGGAAGAGAGTTGTAACACTTGGTACGACATATCAAGGTCATTTGTAGAATATTTCTTTCAGAGAGTCACACACACAGATGTAACACACCGATGAAAACAACCTGCTTCTCTTCTGAATCAGCAGTTTGACCATTCAGACTCTCAAGGATCACTGTGATTTCATTTGAATTGCTAAGTACTGATATCTTAGAAGTATATAATAAAATGAGCCGAGAGTTGATAAAAAGCCCTCTTGAAGGATCAAATTTGTCAGATTCTTCAAAATACTTTGAGATCCACTGAGGGGGTTTTAATTTAACAGTGCATGCACACAATATTCCAGTTGTAGCCTTATTCTGAAATGCTAATAATATTTAGGTAAGAGGTTTACACCGTTTATAACCGTCCATGCTATCTTAAATGTGTAATTTGTAGAATATTGCCAGAATTTGAAGGTAGTCCAAAAACAAAGGTGGCAGCATATCACCAGAGTTACCAATGACTGCTGCTCTTTGCTAGCTATCCTTGGCTGTAGTTAGCTACAATAAGCTAATTAGCTCATGGCTCAGTTAGCTGTGGAGCCACTGGCCCTAGAGTTTGTCTGGAAGAGAGGAATGTGAATTCAGAAGGTGTACAGTTGTATTTTTCTGTTTAGTAAGGAAAACAGAAGAGTGTGTGTTTTTTTTTGACATTTTGTGAGTTCATTTTTATCATTTATGATGCTAACAGCTGGAACTACAGGGGGTATCGGACTATGACCTCTCGCCGGTATTATGAAAAAGGATGCGCTAAGTGGCTAGCATGCTAACTTCAGTAGACATCTCAGCAACACAGTACATACAGTACACGTCTTTGACACATCAGCGCTGTTGTTTCTTCACACTCTATTGATAGTGTTAGTTCATTTTTTGAATGTTTTAAACTAAAATTCTGGTCATATTTTACAAATTACTCCTTTAAAGATTCCTCATAAACAGAAATCCAACACTTCCTTGAATGTTGTTTCCTTTTGCCGTTTCTTTCCCGGGAGTAAAAGTGGTGAAGAAGCCGAGACATTATAGCACCTCCAGCTAAACATAAATGATTACTGCATGTATAGTCTGATACTGACATATGCTGCCTGTTTCAGTGGGAGGCTTTTAATTTGAAAAGGATAAACTGGTAAGCTGCTTACATAATGTTTTAATCAGAGAGCTCTATTGTCTCATTTGGATTAATACAGCAATATGTGGATTAATACTGGAATATTTGTGTTCGTGCAAACCCACTGCTTAGGCAGGATTATAAAAAGTTTAATTTACCACCGTGCTTCCAGGTGTCCTTTATAATTACTCTCTGGATAAGATCCCTCTCTCTCGGAGTCCGACAAAACAAATTCTTCTCAATCATGTGCACATTCTTGCTGTGCACGTCACGTGTGTCAGTGTTTTTGTTCCACTTCAAAGTGTGATCACTGTGATACAATTAAATGCATTGTGTTATCTGATATGTACACCCTGTTGGAGGGAAGCTGAGCCTCTTATATGGGTGTTGGCTTGGTGGTGGTTGTTCTCTTCCTCCATGTTTGGCACGTAATCCACATCGTCTACGTCTTCTCATTTTCCTCCCTCATATTTCCTCCTCGGGGTCAGAGCTGTGATTGCTCATCTGTGACAGTCAGTCAGACAGACAGACAGACAGACAGACAATCAGTCAGTCAGTCAGATAGACAGACAAAGATAAAACAGAGAGACATTTCATTAAACTGCGAGCTCAGAATGACTAAGTGAAATTTAATCGTGCAAGTATAAATTGATTCCACAATACTGGAGTCTCAGCAGTAAAGTTTCCTCCACAAAGCAGAAACATCTGCTTATCTTGTCTGTGTCATTTTACAGCCTAAACATTTTTTTTTATTAAAGGAGACTTATTATGCTTTTTTTCCCTTTCCTTTAGTGTCTTATATTTGTTCTTGTGTATGTAAAAGACCTTGAAAGTTAAAAACGTCACAGTCCGCACCAACAAAAGCTCCTCTCTCCCAAAGAAAACACTGCTCCTGAAACGCCTTGTCAGTAGTCCCACCATTATTCTGTGACTTTGTGACATCACACTATGTCACCATGTCACACATTTGCATAATTGAATGCCTTGCGACTATTTGGGATGTAAAAATAACACAGCAGCTGCACAGCTGCGTTGTTGTTGTTAGCGGTCCTGGGTCAGGCATGTGTGAGCTGACCAATCACAGCAGACTGGGTATTTGGAAGGAGGGGCCTTGAAGAGACAGGAGCTGAAACAGAGCGTTTCAGAGGGGGAATACAGAGCTGCAGCACTGGACAGTATGAGAGGAGAATGTGAACCTCTTCACAGTAGTAATCCAAGATAAAATGATGGACCTGTAAATGAGCATAATATGTCTCCTTTAAAATAATCTAATTAAAGAGCATTTAAAATGGTAGTAGTTTTCCCATGTACTACGTATTGTTTTACTTTTAGACAAGTTACTATATTTTTATTGACAAAATGGGGCCCTGAAAGACAAAGAATCACTGCTTAAGACAAATTAACAAAAAGTGCAGCATCATTTTGACCTTTGTAAGTCTTAATAATATCTCCAGAAACTAGCATCATGCACTTTTTAGTCACTCCTGAACAAGAGTGCACAGACTTTGAGGTGCATTTACCGTGTGGTGGTCATCCTCAGGCTCCCTCAGGTCGGGGCTCTCCCTGTGGATTCGATGGCGGGAGCTGGGAGGAGAGAGGGAGGAGAGGGAGTGCTCGGGGCTGCTGGCAGACAGAGCGTACGGCGAGCCAGCTGGACTGTCCTCTCTCAGGGGAGACCCTATAAAACAGGAGTGAACACACGCATGAGTTTATTGAAAGCAGTTTGGTCCTGTTCCGTTTTGGACAGGAGTCTGAGGAAAATGCATGTTTACCGTGGTTCAAAGACTAAAACGTCCGCGCACATCCCACTGATTTTGTGCTGGATGACAGGCAGGAAACAAGAGTGGGAGTGACAGGACGAAGGACAGATGAGGAGATAGAGAGGAGGAAGGCGAGAGACAGCAAAGCTGAGGGACGGGGGAATCAAGTAGAGCTGGAGATAAATTAATATATGAATGAGAGCTATCAATTGCTCAAGGTCATTCAAAGTAGATAGAACACACTCATGCATACATACTTTCCTGAAAGAGTGCACATACACAGCTTTACTGCAGTAGCCACAGGACACATTCTCCTTTTAGTACACTCTTTATTTGTATACTCAGCCTGACTTCTAGGTTCATGGGTAAAGTGCTGTCTTTGTTTTCTTGGATTGAGCAAGAACGTTTTAGTGTAGCAGCGACTGAGGATTTAAATCTTAGGAAGGTGGTGAGTGGTGTGAACTGTTTCAGTTCAGGATCAGTTTAATTAAGATTCCAGTAAAAACCAATTTCCTCAGGAAGGATAATAAAGCCTTGTCTAGGCTGTTGCTCTTGTTGGCAGGTGCAGTAACTGTATTGTGTTAAAATGCCCACAGGAGGGCAGCAGCAGCTCTTCCTGCCATGTACGCTGATCTGCTGTTTTTCTCAGTCCCTCATATTCGTCAGTTTTCTGAAGCTTCATCAGTCAGTTACTTCAACTACACTGTTTGTTCAGCATGTTCCACAATCTTCTCACCACCATAAATCACGACGACCCCACTCCATTTGATCTCAGCCCTGATTCGACTTTATAAAAAGATCCTGACTGGAGGGAAATAATTGATTTGTCAGGTAAAATAGGAGTGGCTCTGGTGGTGCAGTGCATTCCAACCCCCCCGGTTTCCCTGCAGCACATATCCTGAATCATTTTGATTGGGGTTGTGACTGGTGGAGCTAATCAAGCAGAAATCGGAAAGTGGCATATCGCCGGAGACGCCTTAAAATGTTCCTGATGTGCGAATAGATTATCTATCATTCGATCTCACAGCTACCTGCCTCCACTGTCTTTGTGAATGAGTGTCTCACCTTTGTGGTCATTCCTCTGTGTGTCCATCCTGTCAAGACTGTCAAGCAGCCCATCGATCTGTGTCTTTATCAGAGTCAGCTCCTTTTTAATCACCTGCAACTCCTCCATGCCCACTGCAGGGAGAGAGAGAGGGAGAGTGTGAGAATGTAAGGGACATTGAGCATTTCTTTAGGGTTTAAACCACAGGGGATACAGCTTTAAAGGAGTAGTTAGACATATTGTTTTTTTTTCCCTTTCAGAGGGTTAGATGAGGTGATTAGTACCACTCTCATGTTTGTATGTTGACTATGAAGCTACCCCTAGCAGGTGGTTAGCTTAACTTAGTATGGGTCTGGAAACAAGGGGAAACAGCTAGCCTGGCTCTGTCCAAATGTAACAGAATCCACCTATGAGAACCTCGAAAGCGAATTAAAATGTAATATTTAATTTGTTTAACTACTGGGGTCATGTCGTCACTCTGAGGTTACCTGGCGAAGACTCTAGGGGGTCGCTGTGCCCAGCCAAAAGTAGTAAAATAACCCCCCCAAAAACCACAACCTGCAAGCCAGGCAACCTGTGCCCACCTTTATGCTAAGCTAAGCTAGCTTGTTGTTGGGTGTAGGTATGATATGTACAGATATGACAGTGGTATTAACCATGTCATCCAACTCATTTCTCAAAATGTTTATTACTTTAAAAAAATGCAACTGTGAAGAAGCAGAAGAAGAAGAAGAAGATGAAGTAGTAGAAGAAGAAGGAGCAGAAGAAGAAGAAGAAGCTGTGCACTGTTTGCATTATCTTTGATGTTATAACTTCTTGGGTAGCAGAATTAATTTGCTTTTCAGCCACTCAGGCTCACATTTAGGTGTCATGCAGCCATGGTTTGAATACAGCTAATTTTTCCAGCTGCATCGTTTCGTCTCCGCAGAGCAGCATCAGAAAAAAAAAAGGAAGTCAAATCTGTTGACTTCAGTAAACTACAAAGAGGATATTTGGTCTGTTACACTAAAAGGATGAGAAGCAACAGGTATAATTATGCTGAGTGATCCGAGCTTTAAAGCATTAGATCTTTCTTACAGGGAGTCAAATGGTTTAAATCTGCAGCATCTAATGCATCCCTTCTTTTGGTGACTTCGTCCATTCATATTACTCACACTTGGCTGCGGATGAACTAGTGGAGTGGGCTCTGGAGCTTTTGGAGTGGGTTCTGTCTCGGCTGCGTCTGTGGCCACTGGAGTAGGAGGAGGAACGGGAACGCTTGGCCAGACTGGGTCCCAGGGGAGGCAGGGGAGACAGGGATGCTGGCACACGCTGGTAGTCATACACCCTGGAAATTCAGAAGATTTTTAAAAGACTTAACTGTTTAACTCTTAATTTGAGCTGCCCACAGCCGAACAAGCTTTTTTTTGTCTGTAGCACAGAGTAACTTTATAAACAACTGAAAGCTGGAATCAAATATCAGAATTGTGACTGATAATTCAGTCTTTGGTAGAAAATTTCTTGCTGTATTTTATTCAGGTAGACAGCTTTTGACAGGTCAGAATGTTAAAATGATGCATCAAGAACTTTGTTTTGGTATCAGTATATACAGTACACTCAGGTACAAGCTGGACAAAAGAGGAGGATGAAAAAAACATGAAGAAAAAGCATCTGTTCAAACATCTCACAGATAAATATAGATATTTATATTCAATGTTCTTATGTCTTTTACTTTCCATCTCTGTTTCCCTCTCGCGCCGGCGTCCCCACCTCCCTGTGGACAGCTCCATGTCTCTATCTGTCACTGAATGTAATTGGTTCTGTCAGGGCCAATCAATAGCTCCCCGCCAGGCTAGTAGTGCTGGTGACAGGGGGTGTATCACAGTCAAACTCTATAGCGCTTACAGAAATGACACTGAGTGTTTGTGTGTGCAGGTTTCAGTAGAAATAGAGTTGTTTGTTGTGATTCAGGCCGAGAGTGATTTAACCTCACATCTGACCTCAACAGTCACTGATCCAATGAGCAGGTGAAATACAGCTATGAGATCAAAGCTAGCCAATCACCTACGAGCACAGCTGCGGGATACGTGGGAACTAGAGCAATCAGATCTATTAGTGATTATCCTAATGTTTCTACTTCATCACGGCACCATTTTGTGGGCTCAGAAAATGACCTTCTTAATAGCAAACAGACGGGAATGTGAGGCATTTTTCACCAAAGAATGACAAAAACAAGTGTGGACAATGAGGCCTGGTGTATATAATAATAATTCCTGCTATAATTAATCAATTAACCTCGCCCTGATCTGAGTAATTGGCAGGAAATGGATGGATTAACTAAGTTAATGCACATTTTTGCTAAAATCTATACCTGCCCTTTATGAGACGATGAGCTCCCTAGCTGCTGTAGCGCAATGTAGCGACGGTGTTTGCTTCAGGGCTGGTTGTGCTGACTGAAACTCCAAAAAACGACTGATCAGCCCTCTGTCACACCAGTCTCACTAACTTGCAGTTTAACATCTCCTGGCAGTGTGAGCCCATACACAAATAAATGTTATAACTAATGTCAACAGCAGGGAGGAGAAAAATATTCAAGACCTTTGCAAATTAGATTTAAGACCTTTAGACACCTTTCCAGGCCTTTTTTGAAGGAACTGTAATCTGTGCTTTTTAAAAAAAAATGTTTTTAAAGCTAAGGGCAACATCAGAGAAGCAGAGGGGGAACAGTGTGTAGAGCCAGAAAACTGTCATATCAAACGCAGTGATCGATTGTTAAGGCAGCTGAGCATCAACTATTGGAATTGCTTAAAATTAGCATCCATATGGACATACTTTGACGGTTGAAGATGCCCTAAAGGATTATGTTGCAGCCATTGCAGCCTGTGTCACGAACTAGTAGAACATTTCAAAACTTTTTGTACCTATTAGTCATTTACACAACAAAATATGTAAACCTAAAGGGCTGAGCTCTAAAGAGTATTCTCCTTTAAGACCTGCAGATAATAAAACCTTGTGGCAAGTGGTCAATTCAGAGTAATTTTAGGAGCATGATGATGCTTTGTGGCAATGGCGATCCATCTCAACTGGATTTAGTCACAATCTGGATATACCTGGATCGAGGACAGTCTGAGCACAGCCTAAATGGTTTCTGTATGCCAAAATCTGTGAAAAGCTCTTCTGCTGTATATCACAAGCCAAACAACCGGGAAGCAAGCTGTCAGCTGCAAGGACTTGGAGTCGGATGTTGATGTAGATTTACTGATTGAGCTGTTGTTAGCCAGTCAGTCAGACTTCAGCCAGGCTTCCTGAAAAGTTTTGTTTTCTATTGGTTTGTATTCTGTGAAGCCTCTCTACTTCATACAGAGATTTCCCACACACAGACACACACACATCACAATGTCACGTAAGGATGAAGTGTATAGGCCACCATAAGCGTGTGAGATTAGAGGCTTTGAGCATTGTCCATGTGTGGAGACACAGAGACCAAAGACTTATGGGAGTTTAAAGTCCTTTAGAGCAGTTTGCAGGGGCATATAGACAATGTGTTGTTACACCAGCTTTGAAGTGTCATCTGTGAGAATGGAGGCTCAGACAATGAATGACTGTAGACGAGTGAGGATTACAGAAAAGTGTGTGAGTGTGTGTGAGAGTGAGTGTTTGTCTCTATGGATTAGACCCCACACGGAAAGCAGCTTTGTCAGCTCGAGCTGTTATCTGTGTGCTGAAAGACACTTTTCCTTCGTGTTCGCACAAGAGGACGGCGGACAAAAACAGTCATTTCTCTCTTTCCCACATATTGATGCGCACAAACAAACACGGAAACAAAACACACACATACAGTCCCCCACGCATTCACACACCTCGAGGCAAACACATGTGCGTATGAATATAAATATGCACACACACGCTTTCATTCCCACACGCGCACACACAGCTGTCAGTCGTGCTAGCCAGCAGCATGGGGAATAATCATGCACTGTGTTAAAAACAAATTGAAAATCAGTGGTGAGTGTTCCCCCCTGAGCAAAGAGAGAAAAATGCCGAGCAAGGCAAACCACATGAAAAAAAACACAAAGAAAAGATGACAGATAATACTCAGAGCAACAGAGCATCGATGTGTGTGTGTGTGTGTGTGTGTACAATGTGACCGCCTTCTTTTATTCAGATGTGCTGAGTGGAGTGTTTATGAGCGAGGCCTGGGGGATGTAGGACGGTCCCTGCGCAATTTCAGTGGAGGTCCAATAACACAGAGCCAGTCTGAGCGGAGCTCAGTCGAACAGACTACATCACCTACCTCACTGCCGCACTCAACTGTACACTGAATAAGAGTGTGTTCAGTAACGTGAGGAGGTAAACACACACTGCAAGCTAACAGCTGAGCGAAGAGTTCATGATAAGTCTCAAACAAAACCCTCAATGTCAGTGTTTTTAAGAGGCATTATGTAAATCTAATGTGTGGTTGTTTCTTAACCGGATCTGGCAGCTGGTAGAAACCGCAAATTTAGTGAGAACAACGGCCTGTAACCAGTGACATGTTCACATCAGAGACAGACATGTTCGGCAGTGATTTAAGGTTTTTTTTTTTTTCTGTCACTGAGTATTTTTAAAGAAATAAAATGTGGTCCAGCAGGCTACTGTTTGTTTCTTTTACCCTAAACTTGTATTTGCTAACATTACAGGGAAACAGGCTCGTATGAGTTATGGTGGGGTGAGATGAACAGGGAAAGGAACATACCAGAATTGTACGATAAAAAGTTCAACGCAGACAATAAATATCGGGGCCTTAATAAGCTGCTTTCACAGTCGACCTCTCTTTCCTGGTTGTTTTTCTGATGAGGACGGGCTGAAAAAGTCACATACTGCACCTTTAAGGCATACACAAAAATTCTCTAATGTGTGTCTGACATGGTTTTGGAGGGAAAAAAACAGATAATTAGCACATGGCACCTGCTCCTTCTCCCTCATTAAAAAATGAGTTGATGAGTTTAATCGTTGGACACAAGATGTCCCCTACTTCACTGTGAAGTCCCTCCTACTGAGGAACAACTTAACATGTTTAACACTGAACAGTCACCATTATGCAGATTCTCTAATGATATTTTTTTTCCCCCTATTGTCTGCATTTTGCAAGTCAATGGACCAATATCCAAAAACTCCATTCAACATCCATTTTAGATTTGCGCTGTTAACTATTATGTTTGGGATTCTGGATGAAAATTGTCCCAAGATATAAAATGCAATTATTCTGTTACAATATTTGTATTTAACGTTTAAAAAACAAATTTGAATCAGAGTTGTTGTTGTTTTGTTTTTTTTATTATTGAGAAGCCAATTTCTTTTGGGAAAGATAATAGCTACAAATTTGCTGAAAATATGTTTCAACCATTTACTAAAGGGATCCAAGTAAATTGTATTTAATTCAATAAAAAAATTGTCTTCATGTGATGTTTACAGTAATTTTTCCTTTAAATAAGTGATTAAAAAAAATTAAGTTTAAGTTACAGTGCTCAAATGGGAGCTAACATCACACATCCACAATACATGTGTCTTCACAGTAAGTGTGCAACTCTATATGTAGAAAAACATATACCTAGGTGTGTGGGCACATCTGTGTGTCTGTGTGTGAGCGTGATGAGTGAGCGCTTGGCTGTTGAGCAGTAACAGGCACCATTATAGGCAAAGACAGGATGACTGACAGCTGTGTGGCAGACAGCGACGGGGAGCAGAGACTATCGGGGACAACAAAGATGAAGAATCCACTTTAGCCTCTTTCCCTTTAGCCTCGTGTGACACACAGACAAGCAATAAGGCGTGTGAGCTGCCAGGCGTAGCTTTCTGACAGTACCTGTCATAGTAGTCCTCGTGGTAGCTGTCATAGTCCAGGTCTAACTCAGATCTGCAGGACAGGTGGAGACAGAGACGGAGGACGTGGTTAGTAAAGTATTTGCCAAAACTACGTGTTGCGCTTTTACTGGCGCTATCGGATATTTCACTTAAACAGAAATCCCAGTTAGTGAGTCAGCGTGTAAATGTGAGTCTCAACACAGTTGCATGGTACAATCACTTCATCTGGAAAGAATGCAGCGTTCATGATCTCCAGCCAGCCAGAAAAAGACACTGGATTTGTTCTGCTGCAGCATCCAAGGTGGAAAATCCATAGAAATTGTCCCGTGTGCCAACTGTACCGCTCACTGAGCGCCTCCATGTGTGAGCTCAGTGAGGCACACATGTGTGTGTGCATACAGTATGAGAGAGGGAGAATCAGAGGCAGGTGAGCGATGTGACAGGAGTGAACTTATATGGGATGGTAGCTGCTGTGTACCTGCAGAACAGAGCAGAGGAAGTGGAGGAGAGAGGAGTGACACTAAGCCAGAACGAGATCACATTGTGGTGTGTCAGACCTCAGCATTCCTCGCTAATCCTCACACAGAGTCGCTAATAATCCCTTCATGTTGCTCACCCTCCCTCTGTCTCTCTTTGTCTCTCATGCTGATTCATCCACTCCATCCCAAGATAAGACCAAGACTTTGGGCATTGAGACCAAGACCACAGTGCATTTGGACCAAGGCAAGACCAAAATCAAGGCAGGACGAGACCAACTGAAGAACAAGAACCGACCAGTGCTAGTCCCACACCGCATGACACACATGCGCAAAAATGTGGAATATGCAAACCATAGGCAGTCTTCAGATTGATCTGAAAGGTTAATCATCTTTATTCAACACTATTTTCCATGTTTATCTATCCTCCAAACACAATACGATTTTTGTGCAAACATCAGGTTTTCTGAGTGACTCTTGTCTTCCAACACAAACCATCACTAAGTACAGAATGCATTACAAATTATTCACTACAGTAATATCTTCTGGTCTTGAAATAAAAATCAAGTTTCAACATATCCCCAGTTAGATTTACTGTACAATGCCAAAATGTATTCTGGCAACTGGGTTGAATTAAAGTAATTTTGCAGAATATTTCAACATATTTTTGGAAACTAACACACCCGCTGTCCTAGCCATCTGTTTATCTGCTGCTCAGGGAAACGGCGATTCTCCTGGTTGTACTCGTCCACCTTGTCTCAATGAATAGATGTGTTTTTTTTGTATGTTAGCTGAGGACTAAACCGAACACTTCCCCATCAGAATAACACACATGTACTCTGGCTGTGAGAAGCGAAAACCTCTCAACCTCTGTTCGTGCTTGCGTGCGGGTCTCTGGATCTGAAGTGTAGACTTATTTTGGAGTGGACCGTAATCACCTCTCCTCCAGCGTTACTCTTCTGTCTCGTACCAGCTGGTTTTCAGAGCTCCGGAGACAGGAAAGCACAAAATAAGTCATAACTCGTGGCTGGACACTTGCCAAAAATCGAAAGTGTGATTTCAATTCAAGTCTGCTGTTATCCTGTTAGAAGTGGAGGAGGTCTACATGATGTTTTAGCTCATTTTGTCGTTGAAAAATCTTGGACGCAAAAGCATGTAGGGCATTCCTAGTGAATCCTCCTTTTATATCCTGTACAGGTTGGGGACACACTGAGAGGCAGGAGGACGAGAGAAACAATAACTCCTCAGCTGAGCGGAGCTTTCTGTTCTCTAAGTGAATTCAGCACAAAGCGAGACAGAATATAACAGCTATTCACCGAATCCTCAGTGAGGAGGAACAAAGCTGCTGCTCTCCGTGTTTGCCGTTCACCGGTTCTGTGACAGAGTAAATATCATTTGTTAAATCACTTTTTTCACATCAACTTTTTGTAACCTTACCTTTTTTTATCATATCATTGCTGTTGGCTCATTTGTCATTATTTTACTTACATATTTCTATACTTTTTAATATTTTAAGTATATATTTTTTTCTTATCATTATATGAGTAATTTTTGCATTTCAGTCAAAAATATAATCACTTAAACTGTATCACTTAAAGGTGCAATATGTAAACACTGGCCATTAAATTGGCTGCTAACTGCCCACTAACTGTAGCTGTAACTGAAGCACAGGGCACCAGGGGGGTGTTGGTGTATATATCGCTAGTGTGGGAGCTTTGGACTGGGACGGGGCAGGGCTAGCTGGTTAGCATGCTAACTTCAGTAATATCTCTGCAACACATTACATATACATCATAAAGTCTAAACTGTTAATTCTTTACATTCTATTGATAATCTATTAATTTTTGTTCTTAAATATTGCACCTTTAATAATGATGAATAAATACATATTTCCTCTGTTATATACTAATTAATGCTTAATGTTAATTGATGCACTGTGCATCACTGTTGAAGATAAAGGATAATGAAATCATTATATGTATATGTTGATATGTAAACAGGTCATTTACATCAATTACTTGCCATTTAACCGCTGAATGTTGAATGATAAATATTTGTTTAGCCATTTTGTAACAATGGTCAGGTCACCACGCTACAATAATAATATGACATAAGTATGATTTAGTGACGATAAATCTGTGACAGGTAAGCACAGACCATTTAGAGTGTAATTACAAGTGAGCAGCCAAGTGCCTGGGTCACTGCCTGTGCGTTTTTTAGCTCTGTGTTTGTGTGTGTGAGTGTGAGTGAGAGTGAGAGCGAGAGAGAGAGAGAGACAGAGAGAGAGAGAGAGAGAGACAGAGAGGGAGGCAGATGGACAGCAGGGTCACTAAAGGCTAATTAATTTCTTTTCATAATTTCTCAAGTGCCAAGGCAATCCATTAGACATGGCCGGCTATAAATCATCTCAGTCTCAGCGTGCCTGTGCGTGTGTGTGTGAGAGAGAGTGTGTGTGTGTGCGTTCTGCTTTTTTTAAAGCTGCCTTTTGTGAACAAAGCATCCCAGAGATTTCCTCCAACATGCACACTCAACACCCACCGAAGGCAGAAAACCATCATTTTCACAGCGGCTGAATCTATAAAAAAAAAACCTCCAAGGTGTGTGTGTGTGTGTGTGTGCGTGAGATGAATTATTAGAGATGTAGTTCAATTGGCTTAGAGCCTTGACAGATGCTATTTAAATTTCACCGACAATGAATCAAAGTGACATTTTCTGTGAGAATCTTGTTTTGCTGATTGTGGTGACATTTTTGGTGATAAATAATCACTGCTGTAGTCTTTTGTCTCCCTTTTCACTCAATTCCCAACGTTGTCAAACGTTCTTTGTTTAGCTTTCAGACCGGACAGTTAAAATAAGATTGAAGTTAATACAATATATACAAATTTTAGTACAAATTAATGACTGAATGTCAGCTCTTGCCTGAAGGTAACCACATGTAATGTTTGCAACGTTAGTTACAGTGCATCGCTTTTGCCACTGAAAAAAGCAGAAGATAAGTTTAAGCCCAACATGAAAGAGTTACTGAGTAGACTGAAGCTAAAAATAGCAAAAGTCTGGTTCAAATGAAGAACACCTGCTTTAATCTTTCGCACCTTTTTATCTCTGAAGGTGAATGTTTTTTTCTTTGCAGTAGCTAATGACAAATTAATCCTTTTTTTTACTTGCACATGTACATACGTTATGTTCCCACAAATTCACGACTGCAGGAAATTAAGTGTGCACACACACTCAGATACATCAGTTATACTATAGTCACATAATCCATGAAGCTAAAATGTCCTGTAATTAATGACATAGAATAACAATTTGACATCATTCGTCATGCATAGTACAAAGATTTGTAAAGCATGCTTGTTGCAGGGAAAGAAAATGAGTTCCAGTTACTTAATTTCAACACCTATTATCCACTCTCCTTCAAAAAATGTGATGGTCATTGATTTACATTTACATTTATAATTAGGTAAAGTACAAACTGTTTCACGACTGCTTTAAGCTCCTTTGAGAATACAGATGGACAGAATGCAGTTTTAGTTAAAAATGGTAGAAGCAGATAAGGGAGGTTATTGAGAACGGTACTGAGTTAACAGAGGGGGGATTTTTATGTGGCTCTGCAGATTATTGACCGTGCTAACAGTAGACATCAATCCAAAATCAGTTCTGCAGCGTTCCTGAAGCAACAGTTTGAAGCAAGAGCATGAATTGCAGATCACATAAAATGCAGGTGTGAGTATTACATTCATCAGCAGTTGTGAATCAGTTCGAGCAGAATAGTGAAATGATTCCTTACAGCATGATCCATGAACTGTTTATGGACAAGAAGGAGATCTTGAATTTAATAGAATTGTGATTCTAACCTTTGTAACAACTAGTTAGAGTTAAAACCAAAAAAAAGGTGACAAAACTCGCTGTTCGCCTACCTGACCTAACAAATCCACCACAGGGACGGAGGGCTGAGAGAATTACATAGTCTAAACCAACCACCAGGAAACCAGGACTATTTTATGGGGCTTTTTGTTTGGAATAAGAAAAGCAGGATAAAATGGTATCGTCAGCATACAGATGCATTTGGAAATTGTGCACAAAAGAGACAAAATAATTTATACAAATGAAGCAGCACAAGCCTCAGAAACAAGAAGACTCACATTTAGAAACCCAGCTTATCTCCCTCACACGACTTATACCTTCACTTTTTTAGGCCTTTATTTGACATGACATGAGGGTTTAGACAGGAAATGGGAGAGAGAGAGGGGGGATAACATGCAGCAAAGGGCCGCAGGCCGCATTCGTATCCTGGGCTGCTGCGGTGAGGACACAGCCTCTGTACATCTGCAGCCAGCTGGCAATCTGCGGTGATTGTTTTGGCATCTGTTCCATTTCCTCTAAAACAGATCATCTTTGTCAATGCTGTTTGTGCTTGCGTTTTTAAATATCTTATTCCTCAGAGATGAGTAGACACACAACAGACATACAGACTGCCCTGTAGATCATCATGCAAGTCTATGGTCCTTTTAATTTCATTGTTGCAGAATTAAATATGTTTTTACAAAGATCAGGTTTATATGTGATTATGTGCCAGACAATATATGAATAAAGAGAGTACAGGCACTTTTTTTTTTCCACTTAAAATTTACATCATCACTCACTCAGAGCTGACAGAGTAGGTAAAGTAAGCAGTAAAGTGTTTCCTATTATAGCATTCCAGTGGGTGTTGTTGTGTAGGTAAGATCCCAGCATGCACCATGGTTATTTATTAATGGAAGTCTCATGTTTTTTGTGTGCTTACAATTTTAATATAACCCTTTTTTCCATGTCACTTGTTGTCACACCATCAGTCATACGAGCAAATGCAGGCAGACTGAGTGAAGTCTACAATTGATCACGTTCTTCTCAGTGTAAATATGGTCATGGTGTGCTACCAATAAAGCTGCTGTTCAAATTAAAATCTGCTCTCCAATGAGTTTTTCTGACAGATTATTGTCAAAATGTAGACACCCACTTGTGATTTACCCTGATTTGCAATATGAACAGAGCAACAAAACAGAACAGCTGCAGAAATAATGCGAGCAATAAAAACAGAGTGAGAATCAACATCAGACGATGCAGATTGGCTCCTTTTTCTTTGGCTGTTACATCCCTTAATTCCTGTCAGATTTTTTTCACACATATTAACAAACTTGTTCAGTCATGCTTTCTCCTGTTAAAAAATAATTCTCGGATGAGACATCTCCCCTCCTTTAGAGTGCTGAGAAATTAATCCATGCTTTTGTGTCTTCACGCTTAGATTACTGTAATTCTCCATGTGCTTCCCTCAGCCAAGGAGCGGCAGCTTCGCCTTCAGCTGCTTCAAAACACTGCAGCTCATCTTCGTACAAAGAGAAAGCACAGGGAGCACTTTACTCCAATGGCCTGTCTCTATTACCTACCAGTAGAGTTTAAAATGAAATATAAAACTGCAGTAATTACCTATTAAATAGTAGCCTACTACAGAGTGAAGTACATTTAGATTGTTTGATTGTTTTGAGTGTCCAAACAGCTTTCGTATGATATCATCAAACATGTCGTGTTTTTATTGCTTCACTTTTACATATTGATGTAATTCCTGTTTTGTTTATATTATTCCTGTTTAATCTAATTTGTTATAATCTTTTGCATCTTTTGTGTGATAGCAAAGTTTAAAGCTTCCTCGTCTTAATTCAATAAACATAGAAAGATAAGACAAGAAGATAAGAAGAAGAAGATAAGAAGAAAAAGATAAGAAGATGGTGTGCACACTTTTGTCTTGTGTGCCCAGGGCAACACCGATAAATAGGCAGCATGGGGATACATGAGAGATGCTAATGGGTTGGAGGGCAGAAAAATGTGAGGAGGATCTGACTGAATAACAGACCAAGACACTTGCTGGTTACTAACCTTTCCATGTTCCCTCTGAGTTTCACTGCCCCTTAAAGGCCCCGCAGGGACTCCCTGAGCTCCATATCTCTTGTGATGGAAACGAAAAGGTCAAAAGAGGTTGTTACCATGCATAAGTCAAAGTTGAGTGCAATGAGACATGATAAGAAATTCAGCTGATGAAACCTTATGACAGACTGCCAGACTGAAGAGTAGAAAATGACCCAGATGAGGCCAGCTCACTACAAAACCAGCCGTGAAATCTTTTTGCAATTACATGACAAAAGGTGAGCAGAGTGCAGAGAGCAGCTGTGTGTTTTTATATACAGTAAAACTGAAACACACACTTGCCGGCCAATCAGAAGAGACAATAAAAAACTAGCACAACTGTGGTTTCAGCAAATGTCCAAAAACTATATTACATTCACCTGACAGTCCTCAAGGGTCCGTTGCGGACAAACAAGGAAATCTGACTTTGTGTAGAGCCACTAAGTAGGCAGATGGAGGAGGCTGGTGTGGACTAAAGGCTCAACAAAACGTCAGACTTTAAAAGGGTTGACTACTCGTCATTTCCTGCTTTCTATTAACAATCAACTTTGGCTTCTTTTGAAGCTTGTATATAATTCTTTTTATAATATAATTTTTATTTATATATTTTTTTATTTACTTACTTATTTTATCCCAAATGTTCCCAACAATCTGTCAAACCAGAGCAGTTAATTCAAGGTAACAGTGTTTTTCATGTTGGTCGCCTGTTTTAATTTATTAAATTGTAATCTGTAATGGTTTTGGAAGTCACTGACAAACAGTATGATGCCATCCTGTTGATAGTGGCATCAGAAAACACTTGTATGTATTGTTCTAGAGAGCATGGCAAAAAAAAAAAGAAAAAAAAAAGTTGTTCAATCAGAAACAGATATTTTCCATGGCCTTGGGTAGTAAAGAAAATGAAAAGCATCTTCACAAAAACCTGAATACAAAGGATGCGTTTACTAGTGGCCTTCTATCCAGAGTCACAGTGAAATATGACAAAAACAACAGTATAATCAAAGGAGAACACATTGAAACACAACCCACACCTACACAGAGACACTAACAACAGCATGCAGTCAGGAAGAAATGAGATTACTGCGTGTAAAAACGGTGCAGTGGGATTTTTCTTCCAGCCAAGCCAAAAAATGAGAAGACTACATTTGTGTTCGTGGATCGACAATTAGGGGAGAGACAGAGAGAGAAGGAGAAGAAAGAGAGACCACGGGATGTTAGGGGTGAGTATGATCAAGATGAGAGCAGAGAGGCTTTGATGGGGGAGGAGGGGAAGATGAAGGGAGTGCTGGCAGCTCGTTCTCCCTCTCAGACGCTCTCTAAGGACAGACTCTGAGCTAATCTACTCCCTCTTTCCCTTTCATTTAATCACTGTCACTGTTACTCTCTCCATTTTACTCACATTCACTATTTCTTCCTCCGAGTCTTTCTTGTGTTTTTTTTTGTATAATGCACATGAGTGATGCTTCAGATACATTCAATACACGCTTGCACAGACACAGATAATCACAACAATCAAACCTTGTACTATTTCAAATGAATTCATATTATTTATATGTTATTTGTTTGCCAGAAAATTATTTTATCTTAGCTACATACATCAGCTCTGTGGTTGGGGTTGTACCAGCCTGTTTTCAGCTCAACGCATCAAATAACTTGGCCTTAGTGGCCCTACACCTTAAACTATGACGCTGTATGTAAACCCTCTAGCATCATTTCTGGAGGCGCCCCTCTAGCATAGTGGTATATAGAGCGAGAATAAGTATAAGGAGGTGGTTGGGGAGATTGGATTGGTCACTCTGTCACCAAATCAGGTTTTCACTGGACGATTATTGTGGCCAAAAGAATTTACGATAACGATATTATAGTGATATATATATAGATAGATACTTTGAACAAAAAAAAGGTGAAAAAATTCATCTTCATCTCATTCATCTCATTGTCACGCTGGCTAGCTCACCGTTAACTGCAGCTTTTACTTAATTTTCCATTGGTTGCAACTAATGTAGGCACATTACCACCATGTACTAAAACAAATCAAGAACAGAAAGAAACTAACTCTATAATTAACATGACTTCATTTTTTTTTTCAATATCACGATTATTGTCAATAACAGTTATCAGCGACACCCCAAAGTCACACATCTGATTTTTACGCAGGATACCTGGGGTTGAGTCATGTGTGTTAAAAGTTAAAGTTGACTAAAGTTACATTTGTTTTGCGTAACTTCAACACACTGCCAGGAGTCTTTAATTGGTTATAATTGCCATGCATCCTGCAAGATCCTTATGACAGGAGGCGACAGTGATGATAATGTGTTTTGTCGACAGAGACCACCAGAATCAACAAATAATTGTTCTTTGTAGCCACATTAACTCACATTTCTAGCATAGTTACTTTAACTCAAACATGATCTTTATCTAAATCTGACCGAGTAGCTTTTGGTGCCTAAACCTAACCAAACTACAATCGTTTCCACGACGTTAACAGTCTGAAACTCATAACATGTGAAATCTCAACAAGCTTTATTTTGAAATTTTGAAATTTTGATTACTTGACCACTGCCAAGCTGTCACTAGAGGTAAGTAGAGCGTCATAGTTTGAAGCTCAGGGCCACTGACCAAAGCTGCTGTATTTTACAAGTTGTAAGTGAGAACATGTTTAATTTTACGTTTGAGACGCACAAAAAGACAATAAACATATACTGTCAATCACATGTGTCAACTGTAAAAGACTTTTCTATTCTGTGGTATTTTTAATATCTCTGGTTCCACAGAAGGCAATAATGCAACTCAATGACTAAGACTACTTTTTGGCAATATTGGAATCACTGGGTTAATGAAGGTTCTTGATTTCCCCATCTGACATTATCTGACATTCCCAGCTGGTTATTTTATCTGTAAAAGATTCCTCTAATCCATGTTCATGATTTATATCGATATCGTTGTATAAAAAGACCTACATCTTTATAGAAGATTTAATCCATGTTGCCAACGCCTCGCCACAGAGACACAGTCAGCTTTAACATTTCCTCCTGAGGGAGAATTCACATTTGACAAAGAGCATCTTCATTATTTCCAGAGAACCTACTTAAACATGCAGTGATCACACACTCGGCTGCTTTAATCAATGACGTGTGCAGGATAGTGACCGATCAATAACACATCACCATGTAATCTGCTCCTTGACATCCATTACTGCTTGGCCCGTTGGTCTGCATCATTGCATTGGATGTACTGTATGTACTGCAGGATGGTGATATACAGCTACAGGCCCAGAACATGAGTGGTACTAGAGCAATCGTAACTCAAGGGGCTCATAAATTTCTATCCTACATGCATCAAGGTTAAATTATGGCCTGAGAGCAATTTACTCAGCCTGAGAAATAGAAGTTCATAGATAAGGGTTATGTATGAGATTGCACTCGTCCTTCCTCACTTTAGTTTAAGTAGCTCTGACTGGTTGACAGCCTTTTAGGTTTGATTTCAGCCACACCGTCAGAAAAAGGAGCAGAAGAGCAGCGCATTGATAGAGAGGAGCTGCGGAGTGCTGCTGCATCAATAAGGCATTGAACAGGAGCCAGGACTGGAGCAGGACCATGGCAGGCAGAACACAACAGACAACGGGCAGGGAACAGGAAATTCAATAAAGAGTGTCCCTTAGGACCATCTTTGGCCCTCTGGACCATTTGTCCATCAGAATGCATCCTTCTGTTCCCTCATATAGGTGTAAAGTAACACTCAAATAGCAGTAGGAGACAGTGCCACCTCGCCAAAGCTTTCAAACAAGAGTGGATAAAGTGGAGAGGACAGCGAAGGGGGATGAGTGGAGCGTTTGTTAAAGAGGCAAGGAGGACGGGGACAGAGAGAGGAATGAGTCAGATTGCCCTACAGCTGTCAGGGTGTGGACATTCCTGACTGACTGGGATCAGCCCTGGCAGGGACGAGGCGTGGTGCAGCGTCGTATGGTTACTGTTTGACCAGCCGAGCAGCCAGAGAATGTCACAGTTGGAAACAGTTGGTGTTTTTAGCATCATTACCAGCAAACAATGATGGAGGGCTGACAGATTCATTGTCACTTGATGCGTGAAGAATGTCTGTTTGACACAACTAAGTCATAAGAGACAGCGTTTTAAATGTTTTCCCACAAGGGACAGAAGTCATTACAGTCTGTAACTATTAAACCTGTCCTCAGGGCTTTAGTCACACACCAACTGAAGAGTTTAAAGACTCAACAGAAGCTCCTCAACTTGGGGTGGGTACTGATCTCAGTACCTGTAAGGGTACCAACTGAATTATATTGGAACTACTGAGTACCAATTCACAACAAATCAAACAGCGTCAAATTTCAGTGCCTCATATTAGAGTATAGAAAGGAAGAGAAAGAGCAAGACGTCATCCCTGCAATGAATCAACGTGAGTCAGGGCAGGCCACAGACATGAGTCTTGCAATCGCAGCACAAGCTTGTTTGAGGGGAAGACGGGGGTTGTCACCGGTCGCAAGACATCACCCCAGCCTGCTCAAAGGCGGGCCGGGCATCCTTTGGCCCTACTCTGGAGAGAGTCCATCCCGGGAACGGTTCGACTCAACTTGGCGCGTTGAAACTGGTTACAGTAACACAAATCAGCAGTTTGACTCGACTTGGTCAAAAATGCCAGTGGAAAAGCTCCATCAGTATTGTGTAGAGGACAAAAAGCACAGGACAGGAGAGGAGCTCACTGTAAATGGGGCTGGACTGTCTAAACAACAGATTAACATAATCTGCCTTTCAAATCAGACGGTGTTACAGGTGTTTACTGTGATTAAAAGCCCAAAGAGTGTTTAAATAAATTGCTCATTTAGCACTCTCACAGGGCAGGATGTGAATATTTGAATAATACTGTAATGTTCTGTTGCCACAGTAAAAATACTTGAAATAATCCAGTCTGATCAGGTGCTGGGTTTTGGCTGGCCTCTGTTTGACACAGAAATACAAAGCAAGGCTAAAAATACATTTAAAAAAAAAGATCACATAGACAAAAACTTCAACCTCTGCATTTCAATCACTGAAAGACATACAGTATAATCAGTCTGTGTGTCTGTTTACGCTGCTCTGGTGTCTGCGTGCGTGTGCACGCTCAGCATGTGGGTGTAGGTATGTCTGCACAACATAAATATGTGCATATGTAGATAGCTGTGGGTTTAGCTCGATGTGTATGTGCTGTAGAAGCAGCGTCGACAATGTGGCCTAATCCTGCTGGAGGCAGAGTGTTTGGAGTGGGATAAGTCCAATTCTTCTGCGTGACTTGGAACCATCTGCATAAAACTCAACACATAACAAAATTAACCAACGATGCTACTTCTATTTTTTTTTAACAGCTTTGTAAAGGTCTTTTCAATTAAAGCTTGTTGTTGGTGTCTTGGTTTGGGTTTTTGGTTTAGTTACTTCATGTTTTATATTGTGGTTATATCCTCCTGCGTCTGGTGACTTTCCACTTCCTGCTCACCTGTGTTCCCAGTGTTTTCTCTCCTCTGTTCCTGTGCCCTTCCCCGTTCTGACATTCCCCCACACCTGTCTCACATCAGCCTCGTTGGCACGCCCAGGGGTTTTTCCCAGCTTGTCAACGCCTTCCCTACTCATTCCCCTCACCTGTGTTGCTCTGCCTCTTCTTAGTTTAGTTTGTATTTCAGTGTTTAGAGTCTTTCACTCTCTTTTTGTCAGTTCATCACGTCAGTGCATTCTCAGTTTTGTTTGCGGTGTCACTAGGTTTGTTTACATGCACACTAATTTGCCACTATTACTCCGAATACGACAATATTCAGAATTTGTTACAGGTCATGTAAACAGCGTATTCCGTTATTCCAATATTCCTAATTAATCTTTACTGCGAATGTACCAATTAAGACGTGCGATGCTGGTATTCTTCTTGTTTTAGGAGCATTCTCTGGCATATTTGGAATATGTGCCTCAGTTGGGGTTTTCACTGCAGTTTCTACACGCGCGCTCTTGCCTGTTTACGGCATGCGGTCAGCTGCATAGTTTGTAAGAGTCCGAGTCTGTTCTTCTTGACAACGAGGGTATACATGACTGCTGTTTGAAAAGGAAGTGAATTTAGGACGTGCGTCATGTATGTCGGCTGCATGTAAATGGGAATATTAGTGGAATATTCATATTTTATTTGCCATGTAAACAGGTCCTTACAATATTGTCTTTTTCGGAATAAGGGCAAAAACTGGAATATTGTGTGCATGTAAACCTAGCCACTATGTGTTGCGGGTTGTGTTTTGCAATTCAATTGAATTGAATTGAAGCTTCATCACGGTTTGTACTTAATTTAGTTTTTGTATTTCTCTTTTGGTTTCTGTAGATTCACCCCTTCCTGTTTTTGTCAGTTTTGTTGCCTGCTTTTTTAATTCTTGGACTTCAGCTTACTTTATTAAAGTTCGCTTTTGTTTCTTTACCTGCCATTGGGTCCTCACCTTTCATCGAAAGTTTGCCACTCTGAAACCCATGATTGTCTCCACAAGCTTGGGAACACTTAAAACCGTTGTCACTGAACACTGTTTGTTTGCAAAAGATTCCATTCTTATTTTCGTGTCCCAACTTTTTTGCAATCGAGGTTGAAGTTGCAAACGCAGCCTGCTTAACATGTCATCTGCCTGTTAGTGATGCAGTGCGTGTTCGTCTTTGTATATGTGTGGCTTCTCTCCAGGAGGGCCGACTGCTTAAGCTTGGTGCCATTCATCAAAAGCTCAGGGTCTCGCTGGGAGCAGTAATTGGAAATTTTAGAGTTCAGGCTATTTAGTGCTAATTAGCAGCATTACGCAGCGGTAAGGTGACAAGTGACATCCAGGGCACTCACAGGGACCCCTCCCCTCCACCCATTACCCGTAAAGAGCATGAGGAGCACAGCTATCGAGACACTTCCTCTAACAGGGGCGACTATCCCCGTCAAAACCGACTTAGAGCGCAAAGTTAAAAGGTTACCCGGGGCTGCCTCAAAGTAATTAATCCTTCCAGCCTTTTCAACTCTGTCAAGCCCCTGCATCGTTTTCATGTCCTGAACTATGCTGTTGTCCTGAAATTATTGAAGAATTAAAAGCTAAAAGTCACTTCAGCTCAACTGCATGAAGGGCAAAGCAGCATGGGTACACCGAGCTAAAATTAACTTCTTTGCTCACGACCAAAAGAAAAGTAAAAAAGACAAGACACTGTCATAAAGATAGCAAGGCTCTGAGTGTGTGTGTCGCTGTGTCTAGTTAGACTATGTCATCCAGCCACGGAGCAAACAAATCCAGTTCTCTCCACGGACAGCGAGTGAGGATCTGAACATTTAGGGGATATCTGGGGCAAATAATAAGCTGCCATTCAGAAAGGCCCTCACGAGAGCTGTCTGTGGTTTTAACTGTGATCGACAGGACTGACATTTACAGAGTCAACCTCAGACTGCAGTGTGCCATCCTCACTGGACAAAACTTTAACCTCAGCTAACATTAGCTATGCTAAGTCAACAACCTCCCTGTATCTGCCTCGCTGTTGTTAGCATAGAGATTGAAAGAGGCAGAGAAATTAAAAGTGAGGAGATGTCAAGTGTACGGCTTGAAGACATTGTGTTTGTGCAGCTCAGACAAAAACTAAATGGGCTGCTGCTGCGGCTGCAGAAAAGCAGCCATTAGCAGAGATTTAAGGAGATCCAAGAGTTAAGCAGCTGAAGAAAATGCTACGGGGTGGTAGGTGGTCAGTTTACTTCTTACTTCTTTACTTCTTCGTCTTTGAGTAAGTCAACGAAAGGAACTCCAATCACTCGTACATACGTAATGTAAAAAAAAAAAACAGAGGTGTGGGGCAGGGTTGTGCAAGAATGCGCTCATATTTTTGATAAATGCTGAACTACACGTAACCCTGCTCGTGCTTGTGAGCATCGTTAACTCCCGCACAAAGTTAATGAGGCTCATCAATACGACTAGGCATTATAAAAATGAAGAGAGGAACTGTTCATATCGAGTAATCAATGCCCAGAAGCTTAAGTTCTTTACAAATAAAGTGGTGGGCGACATAGTAAAGCCTAATGAAGTCTCATTAAGACACGACAGTCTCAACCCAAGGCATCATGAGACTGTGGGTGGACTGCTAACAATAGTGCTAACAACACCTATAACTGTTTTCAACATAGAAAATGGATAAGTAATCACAGAAGAGAGTTCAAGGCTGGATTCCAATGCTACTAAAAAGGATATGATCGGACCAGAGGTCTCATTAGCATTAATGGTATGAGCAAAAATGTGGCTAGCCTGAGTTTTAAACATGCAGCTTTCCAGAGATGCTTACTATGTAGTGTATAAAATATTTGTATATGAGTAAAGCATTAATATAACTTTTTTAGTGCTAAAAGCGATACATTGATGTAACCTCTTACTTTTATAACAGGGGCTGGGGACAAATGAGTAAGAGGTTCTTACTCATGCACAGACGATGAAGAATAGCTTGGAGCAGGTTGTTTAAAAGGTAGAAGAAGAAGAAGAAGAATGAACTAGTTTGTTCTAATTTCTGTGAACTGAACTTTGAGTTCTCGTGAACATGCACAACACTGTTGTGGGGGCGGTGAGAAGGTGTTGAACTTGAAGGGCATTCATCAGTAGGTATCACAGGTGAGACCGAGAGAATAAATGGAGCGTAAAGCTGCAGGGAGGTGACTCAGAGGTCTATGTGTGTGCATGTGTGTGTCCCTCATGGAGACCAAGGGTCAAAAAACGGCCTGGCTTGTTTTTGCTGAATGAAATATTCAGCATAAAATAGTGCTAGTGCACTGGGTAGCATGGCGGAGGAAGATCGAGTCACAACAGGGCGTCCACTTAACGATCTGTCTTTAAATCAGCATCCCAGCATGCATACATGTATGTGTCCTCGGTTATTTCACTGTAAACCCGAGGCCACTGAGGTCACTGATATATTGTAATACCATTTACACCCACACACTCACACTTATTTATATACTCTCACGCTCATCTTCACTCCCCCTATTCACCCTGCTAACCCCCATTACCCCTCTGTGCTGACAGAGAGCTTTTCCAGTCCAGACCACAGAAAAGGCTCCTGCTGCCTCCCGAACGCTGACATGCTCAAAGACACCCCTCCCTTCCTCTCTGTTTTTTTTTTTTTCACTGCAGTCTCTCATTGCCTGTATTCCCCCTCTTGCCCCAATCTCTGTGTCACTCTGCGGCGCTCTCTGTCATCAAAATGAACTTTGTTAGTTTTCTGTTTGTCCCGGTCTCTGGTGGTGCTCTGTAAAGTTGCTGTCAGCTTCAATCTGGTGACCCGAGCAGCGATGAAAAGTGAGAAAAAGCACCGCAAAGAAACATAAATGGGAACACTGGTCACTAGGCAGTAATAACACAACGATGGAGTCTACAAAATACCAGCAGCCAGATGATTTTTCACTGGTTAATAAGTTTATGAGTGCACATTCATCATGCTTAGGAAGCTGTGGCATGTGTGTGAAGCGCTCCTACACTTCTTGGGCTGGACTGTAAGTGTTTCCAGAGACACTGTGTGGTGAAAGTCACTTTTGAACAATTGTTTATCTGGGTTTATTTTTTACTGGGCCCGGAGAGGCAGCTTGCTCCCCTAAGCTGACTGACGGTCTAAATGCGAGCCGGTATTGATCGTCCTTCCTCGGGCCTTTCACACAGCCTTGCTGAGGACACATTAAATGTGTTATAAGTTATTAAGAGCTCCAGGCCTCAAATCTCACCTGTCTAACTTAAAATGTATTGACATATTGTGCTGACAAACTTTTTTATTTTTTGACGTAGCCTGTGGGTGTGTACTGACGCCTTCAAAGTGTGCGTGTGAGCGTATTTGTTAATGTGTCTATGCACAGTGTAGCCTCTCTGTACTGTGCCGAACACTGGGGAGCATGTGTCAGTGTATGGGTGTGTTGGGTACACGGAGAGACATTGAATCTGTGTGTGTGTGTGTGTGTGTGTGTGTGTGTGTGTGTATCATGTGTATGTGTGTGTGTGTGTGTGTGTGTGTACAGGGAGCAGGCTCGTCCTCTTGCTGCCCCGGGGGCTCAGAGCCCATTTCCTGTTGTGCAGTGTGATAAGTTTCCCTGTCAGATCCTCCCAGCACCACTATATTTCTGATAAGCTCCACTGCTAGTTTTCCCGACCTCTGGCACAGAGATCAATTTGAGATTGATTCAGAATGCCCTGCTGGGCCGAGCTGGAAGATCAATTTGAGATGGATTGTTCACGCCAGGGGGCCAATGACACGCAGTGCAGTGCTCACTTGCTTTTCCCTCCTTCGCTTTCTTCACCCCTCACTCTCTCTGACTGTTGTTCTTTCTCTCCCTCTTTCCCCTCCTATCTTCTCCTCTCCCTTTCAATTGTTTCACACTCGTCCTCTGTGCTGTTTTTTACACCCTTCGCGACTTTCACCCTTTTGCATCAATCCTTTTTCCGTGCCTCCGTTTCTCCCGCTCCCACCTGCTTCTCTTACTTTTCTCCTCCCAGCGTCGAGGGATAGAGATGACTTCATTAGCAGAGGGACCGACCTCTGCAGAGTGATAAGCCTTCAGGACAGGCCAGATAACTCATCTGGTTTGGTAATGCACACAGAATATACGGATACACACACACACACAAACACACACACAGTGAAATGGGTAGATAACTATATATTTCTTCTTAGTTATGAGATCCTGGTCATTCTTGCTATCATGCCCTCAGCTATTGGTGTCACCACCACCGCTGCCTCATGACCTTTCTCCACAGAACATCATGTCTACAGAAACCATATCACTCTCTCCCTCCTTTGCCACTACCCCCTCTCTCTCTATCCACCTGTCTCCTATCTTCACTTATTCTCTGTTGTCTCAAAGGGCTCGGGCAGTAGCCCTTAAACCAGCGGATGCACTCTCCTCCCTCGTCTGCACACAGTGACCTTTTCCCCAGCATTACATCCACCTCTGACTGCACTGACCTTTACCTACAGTAGCCCCCATCATCTCTCTCAGGAACGGACTGCAGACAGCACATCGTCTGTGCATCCAAGCACAGAGAATGCCGACAGAGGACAGAAGGGGAAAAGCTGGCCGCAGACATGAAAACGGCACTTACACTGTAAAATTGATGCTGAAGTGGAAGGGGAATGTACAGTCGGCATTGATGAATAGTTAGCAGGCTGAAAAACTGACACCTCGGCCAGACACTTTCTTGCCCGTCTCACTTAGGGAAGGTGTATGAGGATGCTGGGTTCAAACTAACGAGTGCATACGAACACGATTAAAGACAAGGTGAGGTGAAAAGTCTGCCGTTATGGAGAGCGGTGAGATGTGATGAATTGTACAAATGGAGGTGAGGGCAAACACTAACAGACAGTCTCTCCTCAAAGGAACACAAGAAGAGACAGAAAAGGTTGGGGGAAGTATAAAGAAGAGAGCTTAAGAAAGCAGTTTAAATCACATACGCACATCTGGTCAGTCGCTACTTGAAGTGGACGTGCTGATCGGATCGTCTCTTTCAGAAGCACTTGAGGCAGACGCCCCAATTCTGTGTGTATTCAGGTGCTGTTCGATGATCCAACAGTACTTTGTTAAAAGCATTTTCACTCTGTTTAAAGCTGTTTTAACTCCCCGGGCTTCCTCAGCTTCCTTGTGTAAGCGCATTTTGCTTTGAATCACTACAGTTCTGGTAGTTTATGCAAACGAACAATGCTAAACTTCTATCCATTTTGCCTTACTTTTACTGGCAAAAATCCTCTGAATGACATAAAATGCATCATCTGGCTGATTGTAGGGCTGTTGTATCAACTACAGACCGCAAGCATCCATGGACATAAAGATTTTTTTTTGTCACATAGCACTAATTTAAAGAATAATCATCTTTCTACTGCATAGGCAGCCCAGTTTAATGCGAGGGCCATCTTTCCAGCAGTTAAATACTTTTTGAAGTTAGCGTATGTAACGAAACACATAAGAAATCATTACTGTGTCTGTGATCATAGACTCTGCTGCTATTAACCATACCGTCACCTCACCTGTAATTTTGACTCCAAATGCTCTTGTACATCTCGTATTCTAGTTGTTAGTTTGATATAACTTTATTATAACCTTTACCGTTTATTTCTTCTTTCGTTACATATCTGTACTTATTTCTGTCATTGTGCTGCTGCAACCTCATTTTTCTGCTTGGGGTCGATAAAAATGTATCTTATCTTAATCCAAACTGTTTCTCTGAGTTTATATTCATTCGAAGGGGCTGCACGCTCTCATTCACAACAATTGAATCTGCAATGCAAAAGGCATCTGTGGCACAGGTCATGCTTTCATTCACATGTATACATTTATTTGAAACCACACACAGAGTCCTGCTGTATTGATCTGGGTGCGAGCCGAATCACGCCCTGATAAATGTGTGGGGAACAGGTTTCATGCTTGCTCTGCAGTGAGTCACAGGACCTGATTGGCCACATGGTGTCTGACATGGTTGAAACAACATTGCTACTGTAAATGAAAACACTGACACGCAGGTCTAGAACTCTCTCCACACTTCATTTAACTTCATTTTACCAAAGTGCAGACATAAGCAGAACGGCCTCGCTATTTGTGAGGAGAACCTAAATGGTGAGAAATCCATCACTGTGAACGGGAGTATTCTCTGAAGTGCTTTTCAATATACAATAAATGAACAACCCAAACTACAGCCATGCTGAATTAGGTGATTTTTTCCCCCTCCACATTTCTCCTTGTTTTCTTTTATTAGTCGATTTTTCTGAAAATATATCAGAAACTATCGGATATCAAATACATGCTAAATGATTTCTAGCCAAGTCAGCAAACAGAGGACAACTACTTTTACGTCCTGAAAGTCACAAATCACACATCCCCAGTCATTAAATCCTGCATGGATTACCTCTGCACATCACAATCCGACGTCTACACTGGGAAGAAAACAAAGTGCAGACCAACGTCTATGTTGCATCTTTTTCACATTTGTGTATTTACGTGTTTTTACAAGCTTTAAAATGCTTTTTTCCCCATTAACTATAAATAAATATGAGTCAATATCTGCCAGTCTGTTACCAATTGTGCATTATGCAACGCCCTCTTTTTGAAAACTGCTTATGTCATTTCTAAAAGATGATCATGATGTTGTGTGTGTGTGTACAGATTTAGTTGTGGGTGGGTGTCATAACAGCTGGCAGACAGCTGTGTTGTGACAATCAGAATGATGTCACAGAAAAATGTCCGGCAAAAAGAGGTCATTCATAAAAACGGGTGAACTTTCTCGACTGCAGATTGCCTCCGTTTGACCTTTGCTTTTTCACTGCTCGTGGGGGTTTTACAGATGTCAGCCAGACGAGCCTCAGGCCAGATACACACATACAAATCAAATGACAAAATACGTGACAAGTGTGGCTGGGAACAAGAGATGAGATAAGATGGAGGGAGATGTGACTAAAAATACAACCTCAGTTAAAAAAAAGAAAGAAAAGCTGCATATGGCATTATGGCTGTTTTGAGAATAGAAGGTACAGTTTACATATCTGTTCCCATTTAAAGGCATATTCACATATTTTTTATACTTTCTTATTTTTTATTTTGGCAGTTTCAGTCCTCCGTACACAGAGGCATCAACATAACAAAGTCTAATGGGGGTAACAAACAAGTGGTCAGACAATCGTTTAGCCAGGGAGAGACCCAAGTAGTAATAAACCAGAATGATCTTTGTCAGCTGCCTTAGCCCACTTATGTGACCAATTTCCTGTCACCCTCACCTCTATCTGTGTAATATCTGCTATCAGATTAGTCCTTAAGTTGTGGCAGACACAGATAGGACATCCTCACCCACTGCTCAACGGGCAACTGCAGAGCTCACACCCTGATGCCTCCACCTGTCTTGCCCTCGTTAGCCTCTTTGAGCCTATATGACAGATGGGCCCACTGCATCGTTTCCATCCTAACTCAGACTCCTCCATGACCAGCCCCTCTGATAATTAAAACAGATGAGAGAATATGACAAGAATGAAGCGCAGCCGAAAATACCAGATGCTCAGTCGCTCCGTGTTCAGGTCAGCCCCTTCTTCACTGAGATACAAGTAAAGGAGAATGGCAGAGAACAGCCCAGTCCTCAGGATAAAATGTTGTCAGTTAACGTTTTCTGCCTACCACTGATATGTTTGTATTTGTGCGTGTGATAGTCTACGTACGTCAGTTCAAGACTGCGTTTCAACATTTGTAAGTGTGATACTGCAGGGTATTCTTAAGGAGACATTGTGACAATGTTTGTGGCGTCAAAACCGGGTGTTTTAGCCACGATTGTTGCAACCAAAACAGGTATTTTCAGCCAAAACATGATGTTTTCCTAACCCTGGCAAACAGTTTTTATGCCTAAACCTAAACAGACCATAAGAAGAGAGCTGACAAAACATAAAATTGCAACATAAAGAAACGTCAAGTTTCAACATATCCATGGTTTACAGAAATATACAATGCCAACATTTATTCCACCAAGTGGGTTGCACACACGCACATACACCTCTGGGGCTCTTCGTCTGGCACCTGAGCCTCTTTACAGAGGCCACACAGTACACTGAGCTTTTGTATGCAGTGCACTGGAGCACAAAGAGGCCGCGGCTGCAGCAGCATCTGGGCCGTGAAACACTTGCCACTCTTTCTCCCCCATCTCTCCATCCACAGCTGGGGTCTGCCAAGCTAGAGGAGACCTGCGACTGTAAGAAAGCACTGGCGATAAATGATGACAAAACCCTGATGTCGCCAGGGTCACTCTGAAGCAAATGGCCTGGGTGGAGACATATGAGGGGGAGGCAGTGGGAGGAGAGGAAGAAGGGGAATAAATTGTGCTAACTATCATGAGGCAAGAAATGACTTGGACACCAAAAAGACATTCATAATTTTGTTTTCTTTGTTTAACTGAAAAGAATGTGAATTGATAATCCAACTTCCTTGGAATAACAATTCAGAAATGGTGGCAACCCGTATGGTGAGCATGAACAGATTACGTTGCTTCAGTGTCTTGACATGAGTTGGAAAGTTAGCTCACAAAGTAATCTAGGCCACAGGCAGTAGTGTTTGTTGGCCAGCTCTGTGAGAAGAGTGGGAGGAGGGAGGACCGGGGCACACTGCTGCCAGCAGCACAGAACAGGATTATTGGAGTCTGGACAGAGAGGTTATTGGTGGCTGTCTCGACATGATTTACATTTGTGACTTTAGCTGTACTGTAGTTTCCGTTTGCGGGAAATGATCACGTAGATTGGGCTTGTCTTATATTTCATTTCTCTCACTTTCCCGAGGACTCAAAATCTATGTGGTGCTATGAAGGGAGAAGAATAACACTGTCAGATGCTGCCTTCAAATAAACACAAAACCAATTTATTCACTTTTTATGTTTGCAGTTTTACATTATGTACACATGAGTGCTGTCGTGGTGTGGCTCTAATGATGGTGATGTTCGTTTGTCAGCCCATTTTGGTCCAGACTGAAATATCTTAACAGCTTTAAAATGGGTCACCATGAAATGTCGAGACATTAATGGTGCCCAGAGGATTAACCCTAGTGACTTTGGTGATCTCACAGACTGAGAAATATCTCAACATCTACTTCATGGATTTGCGTTCAAAAATTAATAGCGTCCAGGCGAAGTATTTTAACACTTTGGTGTTCCTGCCTGAGTGCCACAATGAGGTCTTCATTTGTGTTTTTAATAGCCATTTCTCAAGAACTATTGATGGATTGCCATAATTTTGCAATGCATCAGCCTCTGCTGTACTTGTTGGTTTCATAGATTCATAAGAAGAGCTGGATACCGAATGCAAAGATGGCACCTATTCAATCCAATGTGAACTGCTCGCTTGGCGCATACACAAAAAAAGATATGCGACCCGCTGAATATGCACGGTAGTGTTTCTACCGCTGGCTCCACCCTCAGTACTGCCCAACCTGGACTTAATATTGTGATTATGTTGCACATATGTTGCAGATATTTAAATACTTTATCTTGGCTCGATTAAACTTTTACAAATATAAAACCTCCATGGATAAACAAATCATAACGGACAGAGTTATAATATAGCTTGTTTGCATTTTAAGGTGTCCTGTCAAGGAGGGAAAATGCTTTTTGGGCCTCAGGGGAATTTTTATTTTGCATTGCTGCAAGTGGCCACTAGGCAAAATTAAAAAAGGGAGGCTGAGTGGCTTCACTGTATTCAGGTCTTAACAGTAACAGTAGGTTCATGGGTGGTTTGTGCTAATTAGCAAAAATTAGCATGCTGACATGCTAAGCTAAGATGGTGATCGTGGTCAACGTTATACCTACCCAACATCGGCATGTCAGCAATGTCATTGTGAGCACGTTAGCATGCTGATGTTAGCATTTAGCTCACAGCATCTCTGTGCCTGATTAAGCCTTACAGTGCTGCTAGCATGGCTGAAGGTCTGTTCTGTCAGCACAGGTTCTGAGCTTCATTAATTCGACTGGATGTGACCATAAATGGCCACAGGAAGCCGAGTTGGTCTGCTTAAAGTCCATGTCATCTCTGTGAAAAATCAGGCAGGCCTGGAATATATCAGGGCTGATACCTCAGGTGTGTTCCATTTGTGGTTAGTCATTATGTGTGCGTGTCTGTTGTATGACTAACCTCATTAATGCATGGCTGCACGCTGTTGAATAACTACATGGTGGAATGGGTAAATAACGTGAGGCGGTTAAAGGTTTAGGCAGAGATGGTCAGAGGGAGTGGGGGAGGAGGAGGAGGAGGAGGAGGAGGAGGGAGAGCAGGCAGAAAGCTGGATTAACTGTTTTGAAGGACACGCTGGGAACATAATATAAAATGTTCCATGCTGCAGTATTTATACCTTTTACATACTTTGAGCGACAGTAAATGGAGCTGCCAGGAATGGAGGAATGGAGGAATAGAGTTGGAAACATATGTGGAGTCCCAGTTATGGAGAAAAATGAGATTTGCTGATTAGACAGGGGACAAACAAGTCGGCAATCGGCATTAATATAATCACATCTGTTAATATTAATTTCCTATTCTGGTTTGTTTTCCGTACCTATTTTGCATTTTGTCCTAGGGTGGATGTCCTGCAAAGTATTTATTTATTATTCATTGTGTTTATTCCCGTTACTTTAATGTGAGTATCTCTCCTCTCACCATCTCCATTGTCAGCAAAAAGCCTTGTGTGCCTGTATTGTTGCAGCTTTTCACCATTTTATTATTAGGTAGGTGGAGCTACATGTATGTTTAAATACTTACATTTATCTTTCTCTTTTCTGATGAAGTGGTGTTTTTTAAGAACCCTGCCTATTGTTTCCACTTCCTTTGTTGTATAAAGGACATTATATGGACTTCCAGAGGACATGTAGGCGCAAATGCACTGTCAGAGTCGGTGGGGTAAGAGCTATTGATGCAATCCATTGCAAGTCGGAAGTCGATATTTCCGAGTCGGTATTCTCGACTTCCAATCTAAATGCGTCTCACCGCATGTGCTTGGTTAAACACGGACGCCAGCAGTAAACGGATGTTCGAATGGAAAGTCTGTGAACTTCACAAGCAACTACAGCAGCTGAAATCACAGATAACACACTTAAAGGTGCAATATTATAGAATTGACCACCTTCGCAAAATTCACACTCCAAACAAACAGTGCTGTAGTAATGAGTCAGTTAGCATTTTTGCACATCCGGTTCCCTTGTCTCAAAGTCTGTGAGTTGTTTGAATGGGTTTCGGTTAAATGCCTGTTTTGTTTACAACATAAAATACATCATGAAATATCCCACAATTGAATAATAAAGCGCTTATGTGTCTTAAAAACGGCGGTTGCTAACAAGTGGCTAAATGCGACTACAGAATTTATCAGGGACATTAAACGTCATCATGCCGAACACGGAGACTCATCTACTCACTTGTCCGTTGTTTCAAACTTTTGCAAACTGTTCTTACTCTAACTTTACAACTTGTAGATTGATCAATTCATAAAAAATGTGTATAGTAATTGTGTGATAAGATGCTAACAACCGGGTTGGCCTACAATATTACGTCAGTTAGGGGTAACAATATCACCAGAGTTACCCCTAACTGCTGATAACTGTAGCTGCTGTTAGCTAGTTAGCTCAGTTAGCGATCCTATTAGCTGACTGGGGTCTGTTATACCACTAGCATAGGAGCTATGGACCATTGGAAGGAGGAGAATTTCAGGCCGGGAGCTGGTTAGCATCCTAACTTCGTAGACTTCATACTGTATTGATATTTTTAGTTCAAAAAGTAACATTCCTACATATGGCGCCTTTATAAGAAGACTGCATGCTCACAAAGACTTCTATCAGGCATAAATCAACTGAATAGAAATTAAAATGACAACTACAAAGTTGTTGATGCAGCGAGTTTCACAACACAAAGTCAAAAGTGATGAGAAACTGCTGCGATGTCAACACATCAACACACGTAATTCTTTCTGTGGTTTATGCTCATTAGAGGAGCTCCAGCTTACAGAGCTGCAGCTCCAGTAAGAGATGCAGTTCAAGGAGAGAGTTGGAGGTAAGAGTAATGAAGGCATGAATGAATTTAAACAAGCCCACACACACACACACACACACACTGTCTTCTCCCCCACTGCCCTCCATTCCCTCCACCAGCTATCTGAGCACACGGGTAATGTTAGTGTAGCTCTGCACTCCAGTATTGAACCGCCTGCAATAAACAGTAATCAGCCACAATCATATGTGTGCACTACATCAACAGATAGATTAAAACATTGACTGATGGAGACAGCACCTGTGGCCAAAATCGATAGCAGCTAACATACACGGCTGGTATGAAGCTAATAACGAATAATGCTGCATTGATTGCAACGCTGAGGTGCAGCTATTGAGTTACAGATAAAGGGCTGCAGCAAATAATAGAGCGTGTGATTATCTCTGAGTGTGTGGGGGTGGGAATGAGTGTGTGTGTGTGTGTGTGTGTCTGTGTGTGTGGGGTGGGGTTTGTACTCACCCGTAAGTGGTGTTGCTGGCCCTCTTACTCGCTGCCCTGGAGCGGCTGGACTTCAACTCTCCACTCATGCTCATGTCTGCGCAGAAGAGCGACCAATTAATTGTGTAGTGATACAGTAAAGAGCATCACAGCAATGGGTACCAAGCACAGAGTGGAGTGTTCAGATTCAGAGTAACTAACCTGTAAACCCTGCACAGTGTCTACTCATGTTGATCTAACACCTTAGTTCACTCTTAATTTGAGTAAAATTAAGCTAAACTGTTGTAGTTGTTGTCATCATTTGACATGATAATGACTAAAGGGCCGGCTCAGACTGACAGTTGCTGATTTTCACACACATCTATCACTCTCCGTTGATTGCTTCCGCCACTCCGAGCCAGCTGTTCACCTCCATTTTTGTCTCTCGTCTGCAAGCGCACATCAAAAACCTGCATGGTGCAGCTTCAGACTTGTCTCAGAAGCCAAACCCCATCTCTCTCTGTCTTCCTGTGTTTCTCCTGCAAACACCCCTTAAGCACATGGTCCAACAGACCAATTAACCAACAGCCATGTTGATTACAGGACAGCTCAGCGGTGATTTACCAAAGGTGAGTGTAGGAGAGAGGGAAAAGTGAAGGAGTAAAAAGCGGAGGTGAGGATAGGAGAGGGAAGGAGAGGAGAGGGGGCCAGTCTGACATGGACAGATGGGTGGCGAATGGAGTGTGACTGGGCCAGCTGCACATACACTCACACAGCGTGACTGTCAAATGGCTGGAGGCTACAATTAATTAAGTACGGGTTTGAATGTGTGAAAAGAAATTCATACACGTGTATGTGCCTTTACCTCCCGCAGCAGGGATAATTTTCTGACAGTTTAGAGTCAAACAGTGACCTGCTGGTTGGCTTCTCTGCTGATGAGGAACTGGCCCCTGCTGCTGACACCTTAACCATTACCTGCCTGAGCCGTGATGCATGCACACAGGAATATAAACCAAAACAGAAAATCGGATGGGAATGTTTTGTGAATACTTCAAACAGCATTCAAGTGGAAGTATTCGGTGGGATATAACTGGAATTTTGATAAGTTTTGCAAACATATTTTTTCATCTAATGATACATATGATTTATTTTATTTATTCAACTTTTATTCGAACAGGAAGCCACTTGAGATTTAAATCTGTTTACTGAGGGAGCCCAGCTCAAGAAAACACACCAGTTACAGTTACAAGGTAGAGACTAAATTCAGCTCAAATAATGTAACTGCATTTCTCTGTTATATGGATGTTTAAAGGAGACCTATTATGCGTTTTTGTTGTTTCCCTTTCCCTTTTGTTGTTGTTGTTTCCCTTTCCATCAGTGTTTTATAGGTTCTTGTACATGTACATCACACTACGTCATCATGTCACACATATGCATAATGAACGGCTATATTCACGGTAGAAGGGAAACTACCTGGAAGATGACAACAGGACAGAGCCAACTGGTAACATGGTGAGCAGTGCTGGCTCAGGCGTTTGTGGGCTGACCAATCAGAGCAGACTGGGTATTCTGGAGGGGGGGTCTTAGAAACTTCATGTGTTTTTTTGAGCATTAAAGCATGTAAACCTATTCTTACAGTAAGCTAGAATACAATATGAACCTGACAATGAGCATAATATGTCTCCTTTAACTTATAATATAATGCCAGAACAAGTAGAGGCATTAATTGTTCAGGTAAAACAGTCTAAAACTACTTCAGAAAGTTGTAATGAAGCATCTAAGACCAGAAAATGGCTCAATTTATTAAAACGTCATCCTGTCATTACAAATGTTTCTATAAATCCACTCTGATTACTAGATTTGTCAGAACACCTCTAGTGGATAGGCCGTAGTGCTGACAAAAGTATCAAAATATCAATACATATTGATTCTGAATATTTGAAATGTTTCACTTCTCATATTCACAGTATCGTTGGCTGCATTTTTTGTGGAGTGGACACACACACTGTTGTAGTGCAGCATAGCCCCACCTTCTTCACAAGTAAATAAATGTATAAGCTGTTGTGCTTCACACATACCACACAAGCCTTGTTATATTTATATTTTTATAAAAATCTAATATTATATGCCCTCAATGTTGTGACAATTTTGCCCTGTTGTATCAAATATCAGATATTGATATTTTTCACGTTATTGTATCGAAGATAAAACCAGTAAAAAGGTGACACATTTCATTCACCAGTGTATGAAAGTTTATCTGAGATGACAAAAGATTGAAACCTAATGAGGCAAATAATCTCTAAAAACAGACTGGACAGTTCCTCATCTACACAGATTGGTGCTGAAGTGATTGCAGGGCAGAAGGAAAGGAAACTGAGTTTTATGATGTGTTTGCTGAGCAACGTGACAACTGCATGATTGACTGCGTGAAGGAGCCATTACACAGGAAGAGGGTGGAGGAGGCTGCTGAGCACAGTTGTCTCGCTCCACAGGAGCAAAACCTCAGGAGGTAGTCAGACCGTTATTTGGTTAACAAAATCCTATACGGTAAAATGTGCGTCTTCATTGCAGGCTTTCTCCTCCTTTACTGCAAACTCTGGGCTGTTCTTTTTTTCCCCACTTGGCTACTTAAACACTGAGACCTATATAAATATCATTTCAGGCACATGTCTGCGGTGATAACCCACATTATGCTCAGTAATTGTGTTGACTGTGTCGATGATGAATGTGATGATAAAGGTGATTAATGTTTGCTACTGTTAGGCAATTATTCATTTTCCCCCTCCCATTATTTTTTATCTTTACTCTAACCCTCTTATATGGCATTTATTAGCACTTCATTAACAATTCATAAATGGTTTATAACAATGCAGCTGTATGCAAAGGTTAATATGCAGTATTTTTTTAAAAATTATTATCTTCTCCCATGAAGATATATTTTATATTATTGCAGCTGTTTCTGATAAATAAATAAATGAAACACATCTGCTTTCAACCAGAGAGAAGATACACCACTCAAAGCATTTTGAATAGAAAAGTCTGTGACGCCAGAGCTGGTGGCTGTATATCAGATTTTCCACCCCTTTCGGAAGCCAATAGCGTGCTTTATAGCAGCCGAACCAGGAAAGATATCAGCCAATCGCGTTGTTGCATTGACGGGAGCGCACAGTTGAGATTCACGACAGCTTCAACCAATTTGGTGAATAAGCATGGAGGAAGGGGAAGGAGAAGGATTACGAAGCAAACTGAGGTTATTCACAGATGAGACATCAAACCCCTTTGGGGTCTCCACTCTGGATTGAGCCGTAAAAGAAGTTGGTGTCACAAAATTAACTTTTTAAGATTTTTATGCAGATTTAATGTCCAGGTGACCATTAAAAGTGATGATCTCACTCTCTCCCCATTCGTTAAGGTAGAGGCCTGGTCTTGTTAGCCTGAAATAACTGTCCAGGGCGTTGCCAAAATGGCTGCCAAGTTGCAAGATTTGCCTATGAGGACTTGTTGTGACAACTTTGTTAAAATGTGTTATACATTAATTTCATTCAATGTTTATATAAAAGGCTAAATGGGGGTATCAAAGTAAGTGTTATTGTTACTTTGTCAATTGTGCCTTTTTAAAAATAATTATTTTCATTTTACAACATTTTTGAAATTTAGATTTTTCACTGCATGAAAAAACAGATTGCTAATCTGAATTTCCAGGGCAATCAACAGTGCCGCTTACTGCCGAAAATCCCTCTTTTCATGCAGTGTTTGTTTAGCTGAAAAGCAAGGAAAAAGGCATTTGGCTACAAAATTGATTATTTTTTAAAGGTATAATAAAATGGTTTCATTTTATGTGTGTTGAAACAGCTCAGGTTTGTACCCCTGTACATTGATTTATCACAATTGTCCATAACACTATGTGAAAACGACAGGAATAGTATAATGCATTTGTTCTCAACCCTTTTATTTCTGATTATTTTGGGGTTCCAGTGGTTTGTTTTCCTCTTTAGTAACACAGATGTTTGGATGCATTACAGACAATTTTGCATATCACAAAATTGCATGAATGGTGATCGTATTATTATCATGGGTTGTTTCATGATTCTCATTACAGACCAGCTGAATCAGGGATAAGCCCAAGAGACTCCAGCTAAAAACAGCAGAGATAGATCATACAGAAAACAAACAGCAGTACAATCTAACAAATAGTATGTTTGTAAAATAGAAGCGAGGGCCACCAGAGGACACATCAAGGTCACATGCAATCAACCATAATGAGTTGTAAAGCCTCAGCCTCTGCCTCGGTCTACAGTCTGTCACTGTGCTTTGTATCAGTGGATGTCAGGCCGAGTGCCAGAGTGTCGCTTCATACCGAGCCAAAGTGAGAGCCGGCTTAATCACACTACCTGGAAACACAACAACACAGTACCAACGTTGAAAAGCCTTTCTTACTCTAAATTATTCAGAGTCCTCCACAGGAGGCCCGAGAGGGCCGAGCGCTACGGCTGACCGGACGGCCTTTGAAGACCCCAGTCAGTCAGCATCCACCCTGCTGAAGTGTCCTTGAACTCCCACCAGCTGCAGGAAAGCCTCTCTGTCTGAATCTGCACTTTCACCTCCCTGTCTACACTAAAGAGACATCTTCTCTGCAGGGGTCTGTTAAGTATTTTACTAATTCTCTTTTACTCATAGTTAGGCTTCAGGTGATTCATGTATGCAACAGTAAAACTCAAGAATAAACATTGAGACTGACAGACTCTGCAGAAGGGTTCGTGCACTGCATGTAATTTATGTTCACAGACTTTCTGGCAAGAGGCTCCTGCACAACCACATGTGCAAACACACACACGCTTTTCTGCAGTTTGGAAAAAGGCCAACATAATTTGCCTTGAATAGCTAACACGGTAATGCGTATCAGAAAATATAATTTATGTTGTATTAATCTGTGCACTTTGACGTCACTGCTGTGTGGGAGATGATCAGATAAAACCATCACTTAATTTCCCATCTGCTATCATCATTTTCTTTCCCCCCGCTTCTGTAATTTGCCACGTGATGGGCTGAGCCGCATCCTAACTTTTGTTTTGTTTTTTTTTTAGATATTTTTCAATTAACGTCTGAATCAAACAACTAATTTCAGAACAGAACAGAAACACTTGCGCTGATGAGTGACACGTCTATTTTCAGTGGTATGTCAATCTGAGAATATTCAACGTTCACACATCTTTCCACACAAAAAGACAATTGTGCAATTATGACTGAACTCCTTTGCGACAATCATTTTAACTAGGACAACAGAGACTGCAAAATTGATTTCACTTTAACTGGCTGTGGCAGATTTAGGAAACTACTTCATACCTTGGTGAAAAATATATTTAACTGTCCCTTTATGACTACCACTTATTTAAATCTAATTGGTCAGGATGCTGCTAAAAGCTATAAGCCTTTCATATTTTAGCTGAGAACAAAGTTGTTTGCTATAAAGCAGCAGAATGACACATTTTATAGTTGATTGTGCCGGATACATTTCTTCACCTGAGTTTGACCTGCTCTTCATATAAAACAAACGTTGTTTCACTTGTATTCTTGCCTTAAAGCTGTGATTAATTGGATCATCCGTGGTCTGTTGTCACACTTCCTGTTTGCAATCTGCTGTGCAAAAGTGTTCTCGATCAGAAAAGAGGACACATTAAGCTCGTTTTCATTTTAATACGCACGCATCTTTTCAACCCTCACTTGTCTCACTTGAGTTTATTAATCAGGCCATAGTCTGGCACCCTACATATGAAGAGAGGATAGTTTGTCGAGTGCGGATATAGAATCACAGCGTGAATGCATCTTGCTGACAGGCTCTGCACTCTGTCATGTATCGTCTTCATTTGCTGCACTGCAACTGACCTCGGGTCACACTTGGAGCCAAGCGGCGACCATGAAGCTTTAGTTTCCACTCTTGTGTGTAATCTCAGGCATCACTGTCAACATAAACATGGATTATAACACTAACAAATAAAGAAAGCCGATAGAAAAGATAGGGAATTGATGTCATGTTGTTGTGTGCCTAAAAGAAAGACTAAATCTATACACCACCTCAGTGAAAAAGGAGGTGAGTTAAAGCGAGTAGAAACAGTACTACCATGACTTTACATGATCTGAGTTATACATCCTGAAAGGATCCCACATCACAGAGAGAGCCTGAGATGAGTTTTGCTTTCACTGTCTGGATTGAACTCTTCTGAAGCCTTTACTTTCCCAGCAGACATGCAGCTTTGTGAGTAGAGTGCTGTTTTTAAAGTAGTGTGGAAGTTGAGAGGAGGTGTAGCCGCTCTGCCTGCCTGTCTGTTAAAGTGCCCTGATTGGGAATTGTTCACAAAAGCGGTGCACGACTCATTCTACAGCTGAAGACAAAGAAAACATATGCTTTAGTCCGTTACCAGACAGCAGGACTACAGCATAATTAAGCCTTTAGACATTCCCATCTCACAAGCTGACCTTGCCGATGGGAGAGACAGGTTGAGCTTTGGTCGTATGCAGTTTTGGTCTGAGCATGAAGTTGTCAGAAAGACCTGAAAAAATATATTATTCTAGCACACACCAGAAAGACCTTTTAATGCTTAATGTTTACATCATCATCTTGAAACATCTCACAGATCTTTTCCCAAACCACCATCTGACTGGATCAATGTGTAGGTAGGGAGAGAGCCAGAAAAAAAAACAGCTATGAGGCAAAAGTGAGAAGGAACCTGGGATTCAGACAAGCAAACACAGGCTGAGTCTATGAGAAGAAAGGCTTGTAGAGGGAAAGGCAGAGGATGGGAGGGGGGAGCAAAAGAAATGAGAGGCACAGTGGAAAATGTTGTCTTTCAGAAACACAGTGCTGCATGCAAACAACCACTAACACATGCATGAACACACACACATAGGGATAAACCCCTGTATACTCACATCTGGGGCTGAACAGGGTCATATCAGGGATGCCAAACAACCAGGAGACTGAGAGAAGAGATGCTCGCTGAGGATTTCTTCGCTTCTCTCTTGTAACTCACTCTTTTTACGTCCTCACTCCTGCTGTGGGTGTGCGTGTCTGTGTGTGTGTGTGTGTATTCAGGCTGCCGTTTGGCTGACTGCTGTGATACTACTGAGTCAGTAACAAACCAGCTAGAGAAGCACCGATGGGATGTACCAAATGTTTTCCTTTGGCAGGGGTGGACAGGGGTGCAGTGAGCTGTTCCATGAGCAGGAGAACTGGCAGGAGGATTGGACGAGTGTGCAGCTGGTTTCCCCTCAGCAACAGGAGCTTGGCTGGAGCTCAGGGCTTACAAATTCCAGCCAGGCGAAGAGAAAGCCGCCGGAGTGTGTGCAAGTGTGTCTGTATCTTAATACACACGCAGGAAACCTGAAGAAACAGCTGTGCACTAGCTCCACTTCACACTGATGATGTGCAAAGTCTATATAATAGACTATATACTCATAGAAAGTAAATGATACATGCACACACTTGGAGACGGGAAAAGGGAGACCTGACATGTTTTATGAAGGTCATTTAAGTATTCATGAAGGTAAGTTACTCTAGAAGCATTTTATGTTTTATTTGTAGAAAATCTCTCAGCATCCCGCCAGCAATTAATAAAGCAAATGCTTGGACAAATAAAATGGAAACATCCAGTAACTGTTGCTGTTGCAATTGTCTCATTGTCCCTGAGCCTGTTGTTCAGCAGCACTGAGCACACTCCCCCTGACACGAAGAATGACTGAGCAGCAGTGCTAGTTCTCAGCAAACTGACTGTTGTTCAGCAGCTAACTCAGTAGCACAAAGCACACAGCACCTGAGCCAAGCTGACCCATTTAGCACAAAGCACACACCTACAGCATCAAAATATCAAAATATCAATACAGCTGTAAGGAGTGACTGTCCTTCTAGGCAGCGTGTTTGGACTGAGGTACATTTTGTGATGGCTATTTTGCTTGTGTTTAAATGATTGTGGCATTCTGGCGTTAACAGAGTTGTTTTCTTATGTATTTATTAGAAAGAAGGAATTTGAAGACGTTACTTTGGGCTCTGGGAAATCATGATGAGCATCTTTCACATTGTTTTGACATTTTCTAACCTAAACAATTTATTGATTGTAAAAATAATTGGCAGATGGAGCATTAATAAAAATTATCATTCTGAGACTAGCATGTATATAATAGTATGTATGCGCACACACACACGTGTCCAGTGTGATTATGTAAATCGGGAGACAAAGAGATTAACGACAAGTACAACATTTGCTGTCTCACTGCAGTATATTTGATTAGCTAATATGCAATAATAAGATGGAAACAGACAAACAGTGACTTAATCTCCTCACTAAACTATGTTGAAAAGGTGAGCTACATGTAAACAGAAACTGAATCTCCAGTTGTATCACTGTTATTGCATATTACAATATTATTTCCATCAGTGAGATCTTGATTATAATTAATGCCGCAACTGAAAACTCACCCAGCAGAATCGCTCTGTACACATGCCGTCTAATCGGTGCTCCATTTTTTGTTGTGCTGCAGTTGAAGAGAGAATACACCTGAGGGTGTTTAATCTTTCTGGCTCCTGAGGAGAGGCTTTCATGTGGGTTTAATTAGCTTCTTTAACAACCAACACAGGGTAAGACTGGCTGTAAGCCAAACTTTAATCTTAGTCAACTCTAAAATGATTATTACCTCTTTTCACACTACACTTAACTCAGGCACAATTGCATTAATAAACTGTTAACCCTTGGATTACTGCGCTTTCAGTAGTGCAACAAAGAGCTAAATTAGCCGTCAGCCTAAACAGATACAATAGCACTGAGTTAGAAATGAAAAATAGTTTGTTTGTGATTGTAATGCTGATGGGTACAATTAGATTCAGCAATTAGTTATTACGTTTATATGTCGATACGTAAACCAAGCTTCCATGAGAGTCAATGAAATATTTAAGCCCAGATAGAGCCATTTTGGCAAACATGCGATTTTTTCATAAAAAGATAATATTTCATGGACATTTCATTTAAACACAGGTTGTAACTAAGCGCTCCCATTGCCTTGTGTGGTCGTCTCAACACAGATGTCTTTGCTGAATGATGAGGTGTGTCTTTGGTCAGTATTTCTCTTTGATGTAATATGTAATGCTTGGATAAAGAACATGAGGATAAAATCGCAGTATGATTTTCTTATGAGCTCTGACTGAATGGGGAGACTGAGCATTTGTGGTTGAATGCCTAAATTCTTTTAATATGCTCTGTAGTATCAACAAGAAAGGCTGAAGATGCCAGTATAGTCACAGCAGCCCAGCATGGGCGTATTGGAAAAGCTGGATACAAAGATGATGCCACATTTATCGAGCTATAAAACAAGGAATGTCTGTCTGTCTGTACGTTATTCGCATATCTCAACAACCATTCATCCGATCTACTTCACACTCGGCAGGTTTGTTGCTGAGGACCCAAGGCAGTGCAGTGTTAAATTTGGAGCAATCTGGTTTGCAGCACATTCAATATTAACAAAATTTGAATAAACAGCAGACACTGTTCTGTGCAATAGCGACGACATGGCTTCAGCTCTCAGCAAACTGAAGCTGTACTCAATGATCCCCCTCACGTGATCTCATGGGGAAGCAGACATAAACAAAAACATGGAAAACAAAAGCAGAAGGTTAACGTACTCTGGATGAGTGAGAGATGTGGTCATCACAGGTGATCTATTCTTCACAGAGAACTGGAGGTGAGATTTTAAGTTTCTGTCAACAGTAGTATGCTAGCTAATGTTAGCCTCATGGGCTATAATGTTAACTGCTGCTTAGCAACACCGTCAGCTGCTCCGAGATGCCTCACTCATTGGTTGTTGTGGTCCGGCTCGGAAAGAACCCTTGTTAAATACATAAATATCAAACGTGTTTGACATTATCGGGGCGGCCCTGATGACTGGATCGGTAAACCCCTCACATTGCCAGATAATCTGTGCTGAACAGCATGTTTTGAACGGGCACTGCAATAGTTTCAGTCAAAGCTGATCACCCAGTGTTAACCACTGACAGACAGACAGAAAAGCTGCTTTTTGTGTGTGGTATGATCTCAGTGAAAATACACAGTACAAACACCCAGATAATGTCGAAGCCTATCAGGAAGAGAAAAACTAATTTGGGGTTTGTACTAGGTGAAAATATGACTTCCCTTTCGCTTCATATTTCCAGCTAAGCCTGGTTATTAGGAACATGCACAGACAGTTCTGTGTTAAATCTGTACAAGACATAGATGTACCCACTATTTATAACTTTCTAGACTGCGCTGTGTGACTTTATAGTCAAGGTGCATTTTGGTTCACTGTCAGCTATCAGAGGTATTAAAAAGGGAAACAGCAGAGAGGCGAGGAGGGTGAGGGAGGGAGGGACAGTGGGGAGAGAAAGAGGTAGTGGAGCAGAACCCACCTTGATGCAGCCCAGCTGACTGACTCACCTACACTGAAAGGGCTGAGGGGGAGGGCAGAAGCAACGAGAGAGAAAAGTAGCCTGCGGGCTGAGGAAACAGTTGGAATGACTTTAAAAGTACAGGGAACAGAACAAATATGGACACAATAAACCAGAGGGAAATAATGAGGGAAAAAGGAAGAGCTCTGGGTGCAGGAGAAAAAAACAAACTAGAGCTGATGTACAGGAGCTTAGCTGATGAATTGATTTATATTAGGAAGTACTAGCAGTTATGGAAATTAACAGAATATTATTTCAGTTCTGTTATTTCCCAACAAAGGTATTGACAAACATAGCTACTTAACTACTGACTACTGTTCTGTTATTTCCTATAGAGGTATTCTTGTAATATACCTATGCATTTATGTTGAAACTGTAGGCTATGACTGCAGAAATAGGTTTGTTTTAGCTGACGTACTCAAGCTGTGCTTAGTCAACTGACAAATTGACGACATAGCAAAGCATATACCCGGCTGTGGGCTATATATTGTTGATGAACTCTCATGAGGAGGCAGGCAGCCATGCTGAGGTTCAGCAGTCAGCCAGTAATGACTGAAAATAAGATAGAAAAACTGGCTGGTTATTTAGGCCCTCCAGAAAACGTTAACACATTTCCTGCATGGAAACTCAAGTGTAGAAAAACAGGTTGCAGTTTTGCTGGATATGTGATGGATCTTGAGAAGTCAGTACTAGACTGATAACTAAGATTCTTGTTCTCATTCATACTGGAGCCACTAACTGCTGCTGCTGCATTCAGAGGCGGAGTAATTTAAAGCCAAGTCACAGCTGAATTCTCATAAAGATTGAAATGCAAATTGGTTGAAGAGAGAGCCTGAAAATAAGATATCAAAAGTGTAGAGCTCAGTATGAGCTTCTGATAGCACAGGGATATTTGTTTATCACAAACTCCAAAAAACATCTAATTTATTACAGATTTTCTAGTTGACATCCATTGTGGTAAAAACAAAAAGACAAAATAACAAAATGCTAATATAAAAACAGTACAGCTCACTCATAAAACTAGAGATTGAAACAGAAGGTGTTTGTTGCTTCCTGATGTGCTGTATTTACTACTAACCATACTTGCTTTTTAAAGCAACTACGTGTAGCTCTTTCGCCTTGAAATAACAGCTTCCTAATCATTTTAATGTCACCACCCCCCGTCACTTTTTTTCTGTGCTATGTAACTTCAAGGCAGCGACTCAAAACTACGTCGCACACAGAACCAACAACCATTGACAGGCTGCTCTACCTCAATTCTCTTTGATTTATGGAGTTTTCCTGAAAGCAACCTGTAACTACTACATGTACGTACTGTAGCGGCATGCTAGCTCTGTTAGCCTAGCAGCCTCAGATCAGAGCAGCACCGGGGAGTGTTGGTGCTTTAGCCACGGCCGTACTCACCCATGGCAGAAAAGAAAAATGACAAAGTAAACACAATCTGAGCAAGTAAACTGAGTCTGAGTCTGAGTCAACAATATCAGGCAAGCATGACGGCCATTTCAGTGTTACACCATCTATTGGAAGGGTCCCCACCTGCTGACCCTGTACTTACACTCACACACAAAGTGCTCCTGACAGCAATTTCTTTCCTTTGTTAAGACAGGCTAAAGGTGCAGAAGGCTATTCTGGAGAGAGAGATATTGTTGAGTCTTGATCCCTGGTCGTCAAATACCAATGCTATGGGTTAACCAATCTTACACTAACCTAAAGTGTTGTGATCTGGATATGAGACAAACTGCACAAGGCTGAGTCAAGCTACCATTGTTCCAGTTGGTCATCTGTTGATTTGTAACAGGGTGAAACTGACACTATGGTGGGATTAGGAGAAAGGAGAATTAATCCAAGGAGGTCCAGTTAGAAACAATTCCCCCAAGCCAAGGTCCAAGGTAATTTCTAACATGTGGTGACATTTTCTTTCCTGCGCCCTCAGTTCAAATTTGAGTGGGTATGTTTGCGGGTGGCAATTCACGTTCCACTTTTCATAACCTTCACTGTCTCAGCTATGAGTCACACAGATTTTGAACTGCCCCCGGTAAAAACGAACACGCAAGAGTCCATTTTTCATTACAAGCTGTTTTCGCTGTCCATTTTATGTGGCTGTTGTCCTCCCATCTCTTTTCTTGCCTGTGTCTCGAATCACAATTCTTCACGCAACACACACACATTTGATTGGCTAGGTAGTGTCACGTGATTGATTAACAACACATGCAATCGGTCTGCGAGTTTCCTGTACTGCTAGTGACTCTGCTAGAGTGCTAGACTCTGGGCGGCGGATGGCGTCCCCCCTCAAATCGCCTTCTACGTGTAGCTGCCGTATGCTTGTTTAAGTGTTGGATTTGCAGCTGACAGTTGATTAATGTCAGGGTAAAAGAATTGTGTTGGCTGTCAGAGGTGTTGTACAGTAATCTAATGATAGGCAAAATCATGATTTTACAGGAATACTGTGTTTCCACAGGATGCTCACCTAACTTTTGACACATTTTGTTGTGTAGAGACGTGGTAAATTAACATAAATTCTTAGACAGGCTTAGCTAAACTTGATTAGTTCATAAGAGAACATGGCCCACACACCCTCCTCTTCTGATTAGCAACTTTGAGTATTCACCACCACCCAATGAGAATCAGTGTTCACCGAGGTATCACTGTATCTTGACATGATAATCTTCTTTTTAAATGCGTCACTGCACTCTTTTCCCCCACCATAGAGCACTACAGACAGCTCATACATTATCATTGAGTGCCTTTTCTCTTTCCTTCCCCTTCTCTGTGTCACACCCACTGACTCCCCCTCACACCGTCCTCCCCCGCCACTCTCTCGAGCTGGAGTGTCTCAGTGTGAAAACCTCATTATGTTCTGCTACTGGACCTGCAAACTCAATTGGACAGAGAGCTACAGTCCAGGTCTGAACCAATGTGCCTGTATTGTGTTTGAGTGTGGATGCACGCGCATACATGCCTGTTTGTGTGTGCGCAGATACCTGTATGTGTGATCGGTGGTGAATAAATCAGGAAGGGCTCCATCAGTGTGACAGTGCCCAGGTGGTGAGATTTCCCCTTACCCGAGCATTAGGTAACTGTGGCAGCAGTGTGATTTGGCCGGGCTGATGATAAGAGCCTGCGGCCAGCTTCACATTTCGCAAAGCTTTAACTGGCATCTCATTCACTCTGCTTTGCTGCCGGCACTCAGCTATTACACTTAACAGACTCTCTTGGTCAATAAAAAACATTCTTTAGCACCAGTGTGTCTTTTATCATCCAGTATGTGGAAAGATATACATTATTATTGCGACAAAGGATTCAGTTTCAGTTTAAAATATGAAATCTGGATTTAATAGAGGAACCTTGGAGTCAAATCTTATTTCTGCCGGCAAAACATAGAATCAGAACGTGTCTTTGTTGTTAGGATTTGGTTTTTGATCCTCGTGACTTGAATGGGAGACAACAGTGTCTCCTCTATCCAGTTTGATCTCAGTTTTGGATGAGGCCGTCTCTCCCTGGAGCATCTCTCGGATACAGAATAAACACACCGACTGTACGCCGTATCCAAAATTGTGATGTATTGAACAAAGAAACGAGGAGCAGTGCAGGTTCCTCAGAGGAAAATCCAACTTCTATTGGCCAGTCACTGATGAACAATTAGGCAGAGGATTCAATTATGTTCAGAGATAGTGAGAGTGTAAAACTCAGCTAACTTTGCATTAGCGCCACTTTCCTTCCTAGTTTATTGAGACAGACACAATGGAGGATGTGGTTGGACTGAGTAGCATTCTCAAACAGCCCCATTCATCATCCCCCACAGCCCTATCTTTCTGCGTCAGGGATAGCCTTGTTCACTCGGACTGCCCAGCTGTGACGGGAAAAAAAAACCCTCTTAACTAACCAGATGTTTCTGCGTCAGCCAGAGAGCCTGACAGAAATCAGAGCGCTGAAAAATAGACAAGAAACCCAGTCCAGAACAAAACACTACAGGCGAAACATGAAAATGAGTCAGATTAGAAACATTAGGAGGCATGATTGCAAGATATTTGCCCCCATGTATGTTAACGTTGCTGTCGTTGTCACTGTCGTCTTTCCAGATGCTACAGAAATACATATGGTTGAGCAACAGAACAAATTTCTGCAGAACGTAGAGAGATGTAACTGACCTTTATTACATACTGCATACAGACACATCCACTCCAGAATCTAGCTGACATACATATAATGTGCACATTATTTTGCAAAAGCACAATGAAAAAGTAAATAATTCTGGTGTTTACTGCATGGGGTAAGACCTGAAAATATAATCTGCTCCAGACAATTCACCCAATTTTAGGTGAGAGCAATGACGGTTACTTAAACTGGCCATAGACAAGTTTTTGTAACTCATCATTATGAAGTCAATGTTGAATGCCCAATGTAATGACTATAGAATAATGACACCATCTGCATTTAAATTGGATTCCTTTAAATCTAGCTTTCACTATTCTATTTTGCCACCAGGCATGGTTTGTTGATTTCCTGTTTTATTTTGTAACCTGTGTTCCTGGTCATCTGTTTCCTTCATGTGTTCCTCCTCAGCCTGATCCCTGAGACTTCACTCACAAAGACCACATAATTGTATAGCATAAAGTAGATAGAATGAGGGTGGTGTTTGATGGATGATTGGGGTTGAGAGATGAGCGAGGGTTGAGCAGAGTCTTTGAAATGCGGGAGCATCTAGGAAGCCAGGGATGGAGACTCAGGGTCAAGGCATGTCTCGAGCATTTGAATTCAACAAGCCCCTGTGGTTCCCATAATAGAGAAGAAGAAAAATTATGGATGGATGGAAATATGAAGCCTGACGTTGAATGGTGGGAAGAAACTGGGGCGCCAGGCAGAAGAATATGCGACCTCCATGCCGAAAGGACCTGGGACAGCTGGGATTCAATTCCTTGACCCCCTTGCTGTGTTATGGACGGTGCAGTGAGAGCACATACATTTTGACCTTTGGCTTTATATTTACAGTAGGAGTTAGAATGAAACAACAACTTTTCTTGCTAGCTAAATGTTCCTCTTTGTTCATCAGCCACAGTAGATTATAACTGTGTCTGTCTGCTGTTCGATGCTGAGCAGGTAATTCAAGTGAGCTTTTAGAGCTTTTATACTGAAAACAGCTGCCTGCTTCAGCTACAAAAAGCAGCTGAAGAGACTGTAATGTAGAAAATATTGGTTATAGCTGCTCATACAAATACCAAGTCTGTAACCAACTATCTTCGCCAAACTTTGACTTTCATCCTTGAAGATACTCTGCAAAGCACAAACTGAAACTGATGTTAGCTGCAGGGCAAATTAGGCTCCACTCTACTTGTGCTGTAGAGAGAAGAATAAATAGATGATGGACTCAATGACTGTTCAGCATCGAGTTTCTGGTGATTTTCTCTGGCCTGCAACTGACACTTAACCAGATAATTACTGACTATTATAGTTATTTTGTCTCCGCTCTCTCTTGTTCTCTAAAGTTATCTGTGTGTCAGGGCAGATGAAGGTCAGTCCAACCTTGTTTTCTACTTATCTTATGTAGCAACATAATGCAAGCTAATGGTTTAATGACATGTTTCCTGCATTTGTTGTGAATGATCGCCCATCAGGTTCAATTTCAGGCAAGAGGACAGTGTTTTGGCATCGTGTCAGGCTTTTCCCTGCTATACAGGCCCATTTTTGTTTGACAATGCTGCAGGCTGTGTGGATGTGTGTGTGGGCAGTGTATACGTGGTATTTTGGTCTTTGAGTGGGGTCAACATCATATGCATCAAATTCATGCAAGCAAGACATTCAGAGTAGTGTTGTACATAAAGGACTAAGTACAGACAAGCTGACCAGAGGGTATGTTAGAGCGGCTGGACTCTGATAGTTAGAGAAACAAGCTTGTGAGGTTAACACAGTACGAAATCTGGCTGGGAAAATTTGTGCAGCAAGTGAAAGCCAGAGCCACCCCTCCCCTAACAGCCAGCACGGAGGGTAAACGAGGTTGTTGTCAGAGAGAGATGAGAACAGCTGCTGGCGTGGGAAGAAGTTTTTCCACTTAAACTTGTATGTGCAACAAAGCTTAATGATAACCTCAATGTTATAATTGTTCAAGCTCGGATTGTTCAACAAAATAACACAGTTTTAACCGTGTCCAGAAAAGGTTGTTTGTGATTTTAGTGTGTTGAAATGCTCTAACAGCCATAAAATTGTGTATATCTGTATCCAGTTATGTTAAGAAACAATCAGATTACCCTAATTCTCCTCACTGAGATCAGATCTCTGTCCCCCGGAGCAAAACTTGCGCATGAGGTCACTTGAGGTGGCTGCATCAGTACCAGACTCCCTTAAACAATCATACAGTTTTCTGAGTTGTTGAGTGAGGGAAAACTTTACAAACTTTGTGAAACAGTTCACGAGAAATTCTCAATCGATTAAACCATCTTGTAAATTAGGCAAAGGTAATACATCCAGTTATTCCTTTCTTTCTATACAAATATTGTGTCAGTTTGTCAGTAAATCGCTGAATTTGCAATAGTATTTACTGATTTAACATATTATTTGCAATTTCAATGCACATTTGTACAGAATAGATCCATATCAGCCAATGAGCTGCTAGAGTTGCTTAAATATTTCTGAGCACTGGAAAAATCTATTTGTGGCGATCACTCCAAAAAAATGTTTTTACTAACAGTGCAACTAAGGTTATGTCAGTCCAAGTGTTAGAAATGCTATTAAACAGCCAAACATATCACATTGGCAAAGTGAACAAGACTATTTACACCGCCCACCTCTCTCCTCTGTTGCTCCGGAGCTGCTCAGCATCAAGTACCAGACAAATGTGTTTGGTGGTTTGTAACTGAATGTATGTGAAGCAGAAAGGATCGTAAAAAAGAGCAAACAAGTTCAGAAAAGCTTCCTCGGATGAATAAAGTTTTGCAAATGAAGCAGAATGAAACTTTCAGTGGCACTGATCTAAAATCGTACTTTTGTCGAGTTAATTTGTTTATGAATATAAAGACGTTCCATATGAAAATGCATTTTGCTGATCGTATTGTTTTCCTCTCTGTTGCTCTCTGATGGATTTTTACCGAGCAAAGTAAAAAACCAATAAGTTGCTTTTATATGTGATAAAGAGGTGGCTGATCAAGGTATTAGTGCTGAAAAATCAAAGGGAATGAAACAGAGAGAGACACGGTGCATCTTTGTCTGATAACACGCCTTTTCACGACGATCGAAGTGTCTCAGACTGTGTGAGACAGACCAAGACGGTTGTTACTGAGAAGAAACCAAAGCAATCACGATTCATACAAATGACTGGACGAAACCGGTTAGACACAAATTATTATTTCTGAAGTGTGTGTGTGTGTGTGTGTGTGTGTACATCTATATTATGGTGTTTCTTCCATATTCAGATTAATATTTTAAATAGGAAAATATTACATCCTGTATAAGCCTGACTGACATCAGTAATACTCTTTACACATTTTCCGCCCACAACTTTTCTGTATTGGTTCCCACTGCTCTCATTAGTGTAATTTCCATCAGCAGCGGGCAGCTGTTGCATATCCCTAAATGGCCCAAAGTTAGCAACTAGCTGGGGAACATAGTGGAGCATTTAGCCACTAAAGAGTCAGATTCATAGGTTGGTAAAGCTCATACATAGCTAATTCTGGACATATATCAGCAAATGAATGTTAAAGTTGCTGTGTATCCATACACCAAGGTCCCCCTCAACAGCCTATCATTATAAAAATATCATTTTAAATAATGCAATAACATGCATTACAAACACTTGTGCTAATTATAGATGGAAAACAGTGTGTTTTTAGGTTTTAAAAGATTCGGTTCCCCCGTCATATGCCTCATCGGGTTTGGTCCACTATACCAACCTGCACCTCCACACACCAGGCTGACGGCCATCTGTCGGGCATTGTCGGGGCCATCAGTGAGTGTACAAGCCTTTAGTCACTGCGGTGTGTTCCACACTGGACGGCCCTTGTCTACAGCTTTTTGGCTGATTGAGCATGTAAAATCTGCCGTGGCTCGTCAGTGAGAGAAACCACTTCAGCTTCAGGTAAGCGGATCAGTGCAAGAAAAGAAAAATGGAAAAAAAGGGAAAGCCCCTTGAGCCTGTCGCTGTTGTATTCATGATTTCTTATTTCTCTCCTCCGCCTCTTCACCATTGCCATTTGCTACTTTTTATCAGACATATTATTGATTATAAGCAGTGGTGTCAAAAAATGCTGCTTAATCATAACAATGGTTTGTATATCCGCAGAGAGGTTTTTCCTTTCATGCAGGCGCAGAATGTACAGTACATGCTCGTTGGCCACCGGCTGTGGTCTTTGTGGCGTTCAAGTGCAGCTTTTTGGCCAAGATGGAGACGTGAAGCGACGCAACAGTCAGCCTTCGCCGCAAGTAGTTTTTGATGTCAGTTTGGTGTGTCAGGGCCTTTACCGCTCGCTACGAGCATCTGTGGAGCAGTCTCTCTACATTAGTGGTGGTGGTGGCTGACCTCCAGTAAGTAGTAGTAAGTTTATTACTACCACACGATAGAACAAAACAGATTTATACACAGATTTTTTTTTTTCTATGTTGGTAGTTAGTAGCTGTGGCTTTTAACATGCTGGTACAACCCTGAGGTTTTCCCCACCAACAGTGAAATATGTGCCCTTGTGTTTATCTGATGGATGTGTAAGCCACTGTTTGCTAGCATGTTCCCAAAATCCACTATAAAGTAAAATGTGATTAAACCTTGTTCAGTCAGGAGAGACTTAGTTTTGAATGAATAAATATTTTTTGCAATGTGCACACCGGATGAGAAAAATGAGTCTTTGGCGATTAGGCCCCATCGTGACGTCCTTTATAGTTCAAGAGGGAGGGTGAAGCCTTGAGTGGTATCTCCACCCCCATTGGAGCCTAGACACGGGTGGTGGTGATGGGATGAAGATGAAAAGGATGAAGAAGAGGAGGAGGGTCGAAACAGTTTTGTACAGAAACGACATCCGACAACAGCAAAGAGGAGAACGGATTGAAAGTTTGATGGCAACGATATGATTGTTTGATTTAATCGTGGCAGAACCTGGTTGGTTTAACTAGAACAGAAGAGTAAACACATAATCAGCTGATTAAGAAGTGGGAAGAGAGCAAGAGCAAGAAAGAGAGACACACATAGAGCTTCATTTGTGCTTCCGACAGATGACCAAATAAAATGGTTTAACCAATCAAAACTTATTTCATCCTCCTGGCTACCCACGAGTTAAACATAAAGCTAATGCTATATAATTAGCCCCTTTTTTTTGGGTCGAATCTGCTAAGAACTTCTTTCGTCATGTGTTGTGTGTGTTGTCTTGTAGCTTGTTTGACAATTCAGTCATCCTCACAGACAGTGAACAAATCCCCAACAGTTGGATTGGACCTGAGATGGCCTCCTCCGGATGACAGCATCTAATAAGTGACTCAGGTAATGAGCTTCAGATCAGTGTGTGGGTCTCCTCAGCTTGTTAGGAGATTGAATCAGTGTTGGCTGTTAGTTCAGAGAAGCAGTGGTGATGAAGAGGCTGCGCTTTTTGAAAAAAATAATTGTCACTTACTGCTGTGAGCTCTCTCTGCTTTTTTATGTCAGGCCTAACAACCTTCATGACAGTACTGAATAGTCACTTCTTCTCTTCTTCCTGGTTATTATCATTTAACCACTCGTCCACTGACCGAGGGTCTCTCTAACAGAGTGTCATTGTAGCCGATTATCCCCCACCCGCCACATCGGCCCTCTTCATCCCCTGCACCACTTCTCGTCTGCTTGCTCCTCTCTCCATTCAGCACATGACACACTTCCCCCACTCTGTCAGGCTGCATCACTCTTTGAAGTTAATGAGTCAAAACTATCAGTCGTTTCGCTTTTAATTAGAAAACGGACAGAATGATTACATTTTTAATTGAAGCTGTCATTTTCAATTAAGATATGACATCCTTGAGAAGCCCTCTCCCCTCTTAACTCTTTATTTATTCATTTATCAGCAGCCTCCTCAAGATGTTCCACTCTTGCCTCCTGATCTCTTCCTCTCCTCTCCTCTTGCTATTAGGGACCCTGCTCATCAGCGGAGGATGGCGGAGGCTCCACTATTGTCAAGTACTGCCACTGCTTTACATTATTTAGTCTTTAATATCTTATTTTCACCCACATCTTATAATCCCCTCTGGGCCTCCCAAATCAGATTTCATTTTATCCCTTATTATATTAATATTTTTCTCATGTTCCTTTTGTTGGTTCCTCTGCCTAATCCTTCTCCCAGCATCCCTTTTTGTCTTCTCTTCTATATGTGGTCCATGAAAGGTATGAAGAGATGTGTATTTAACTGCCATTGCATGATACACTGAACCAATTTTGTTGGCAGAACAACAAAATATACAGGACACTATACAACACAACACAAAATGCTAAAATACATCACACCTCGTGAATGCTAAAGAAACCATCGAGGTTAATCTGTTAAAAAAAACACCACAAATAAAACTCACATGTAAAATAGAAAATATATTAAGAATAATGAAAGAATTAAAGTTGCAGATTGCGAGAAACATAATACTGCTCGTCTCACCCTCCCTACGTCGGCCAATAAAAAGGCAAAAAATTGTAAAGGCGCTCTGTACAGCTAGTGTTTGGTTTGTCCCCTATGGGCTACTGTAGAAACATGGCGGTGCAACATGGAGCAATCCATGGACCAGGACCTGCTCCCTCTGTTTGTATAAAGGGTTACTTCTAAGGTAACAAAATCATAACATTTTCCCGCTCTATATGCAAATAGGGGGACTTTCTCCATGGGCGTCGGAGCAGTTGCCCTATATTGGTTACTGGTTACTGAATTTATCAAGTTTGACACGTTTATGGTCAATAAAATGTCGTCTTCCTTCATTAATTGTGTGTAAATGCTAAATGTTGGGAGGTAAGACACATATTAGACATAGAAGCAACACTTTCTACAAGGAAAGAAACATCCTAATGTTTTGCATTTAATGCTGAATTTACAAGAATTCAACAACAACTCTTAAAATCAACAGATTTATAAGGGAGTCTGGGAATATTGTGGTTACTAGTTCAATGCTTCGTTGAACCAGACACTGCTGCTAAGATTTGCAGGTTAAGTAAGTCAGTCTAGTCCAGGAGAAATCTGCCTACACAATGCTAAGAAACTGTGGTCACATGCGGCCCAGACCACCGACTGTAGTCTGACTGATCGGATCTCAAATGCGTCCTCAGTCTGTCTTGCAAGTGTTCACACATCTTGCGATCGGATCACTCAGTGCAGATGTAATGTTAACTTCAGGTGATTAAACTGTATAATAAAAACATATTTATGAATATTATTTTCCGTTTCTGTCTATACATCCTTCTACATTCCCCTAACCCCTACATACTGGACCCTTAAGAAATTAAATGAAACCTTTTAAAGTGACTATAGTTCAACGTTCAGAAAGTCAAGTAGCTCTGAGGAGCAGACTTCTAAAATCGATACTTTTAGATTCAAAGTTATCTAGATCTTCTCCCAGAAGCTATTTCCTCAAACAGGGTGAGAATTTTCTCTTACAGCGTTGGAACTCTTTGAGCAAAGGCGAGTTTCAAAGATTGAGGAGAGGGACGATTGGGAATTGTGATCTCAGATCCAGTCTTAATAATTTACTCTAACTGATCCTTTCTTTAGAGAACAGTCTACACTACCAAGCCAAACTTCAGTGGGAAAGGTTTATACCACTGCAACAGCCAGTGTAAAATAAAATCACTCCCAAAATGTGTTTGAGATGCAACAAAAAACATAATCATCGGTTAGCTATCTTTGGGAACATTGCTTTCCTGTTTGTTTTCTGTTTTCAAGAGGCGGCAGTAGGTGGTCAAGGTCTTTTGTGACACATAAGCCAAAAAAAGATCCAGGATGGCCGGCTTCCAAGGCACACTGTCATTTTGTTTTATTAGGCTCAAAATGTGACATGTCTGTGAGGATTCTGAAAATAAGCTTCCTAGTCATTTCATTTTATTTTCTCATTTCCTTCTCAGAAAAATCCTTTATAGCATTTTAAGCATTGAACTGTGAAATGTGAATCTTTCACGCTGTTCAGCCAGCTATAAGACATGACCTTATAATAACAGATTAGGAGCATTAAAACATAGAAAAACCCAAATGGACAAGACTGTGTACTTTACAGGAAAATAAGCACACACACCAAATTAAATTGTAATAATAAATAAATAAATTGTGTGTGCTGTAGTCATTCAGGATGCACGGAGAAAGACCCTCTTCTTGGCAATTACAAGAAAACCTTTTTGAGCTCTAAAAACACATCATGTCCCAAAGGGGAACAATGGTGAGCAAATAAAAAACAGTTGTACCAACATAATTTGTGCTACTCCTGGTTATCAGTGGAAACAGCAACTTTACAGCTTGTAAAGGATCTTTTAATTTAAAATCTTTTGTTCACATATATGTCACATGTTTTAATTCTCTATGGGTATTGTGCGTACTATTTTTACTTCTTGAAGCCAGTGTGTTAATATCTTTACAATACAGAATTGTAACTTTTCTATATATATATATTAATTGTAAATAACTTTTATTTCACCGGGAAGTCACATTGAGATTATAATCTCTTTTACAAGTGAGACAAATTAAATTAAAGGTGCTGTATGTAAGAATCGGCCAACTGTTGAATTCATACTCACAAGGAAAATATATGTATATATACAGTATGTATACAAATTCCTGGGTCTTCTGTCGACCCAACTTCCGGTTTAGCAGCAGCGAAATTGAATAGAGTTTACATGATTTAATCTTGCGGCTCTTCAAGACTATCACAATTTTTTGGGGCCAAATGGCTCAAATTGTAGTGAAACGTGTCATTTTGTGGGGGTTGTGACGCTCAAAAAATGTACCCACCGTTTCACAGCAGCTTCTTTCACAATGTAAGCTTATGAGAAAAAGTGTTTTTGGGCCCCAGCGCCTCACGTGACGTTGTAATTACACAGTTTGGCCACTACGACAGTTGGCTTCAAAGCCCGGCACTCGCCCTGGAGGCTTTTAGTTTCTGTTAGCTGTGTAGCTCGGTTAGCCATGCAGCCACTCAACATGTTCTCATCCCAGATCATCGAATACTGACACTGCTTTCTCAAACCACTAAGTGTCTCATACAGATGCACAAGGCCCATCCTGGACTTTGTCGCACCCACTTTGTCGCCCTGTATACTATGTTGGGTGGAACAGTTCACTTAACTCACATTTGTAAGGCAGCAGGAGAAGTTACATTTTGAAGTTGAACATAACTTAAGATGATTTTACATTGTGGTGGCCAGCAATAACAACATTTGCAGCTGAACATTGTGGATTTTGGCTGGAAGAGTGAAAACACACTGAAATGGATATTGATATATAAAGAACAATTCAATGTTTGCTGTTGCTTGGTTTTGTTTGGAGTGTAATCTACAATCTTACTCCAGAAAGACAAACAGTTGCTGAGCGCAATACAATCAAAGTTGAGTTATACCGTTTAAAATGCAGCAATAATCTGTCTATGTTCAGGGGAAGACTCGGGCTTTCTGAGGGGCATCAGTTTTATGAATTGTTTTATTATGTGACTTAGAAGTATAACTACAACACCTCTGTAATAAAAAAAAAAGGGAACCATTAACTTTTTAGCCATTTAGAGGAATATACATGTAAAAGCCAACAGAGTCTCTAACATGTAGGGCAGTCAATATGGCACTTTGTCTCATTTTATCCACTGGAAGGGCACATTTGTACCTTTGGCTCCTTATATGTGCCTATTTCCTTTTCTTCCATTCCTTCATGCCCTTCTTTTCCCTGGTCTATTCTATTGTCTTCCTCTGACTCTCCTCTCCTCTTGTCTTCTCCTCCTCCAAACCCGGAGGAGTGGGTGGCTGCGGTGCTTTACGGTCCATTTCCTGGTGAGGAGGCTCTTGAGTGTAGCCCCAGCCATTCTCTCCCCGTACAATGCTGCGTTCTCATTAACTCTTATCAAAGTTCATCTTGCATCCAAATGCTGTGGGCCGCTCAATACTGACTGCACTGAAAAGAGAAAATGAAAAAGACAAAGCAAGCGGTGGAGACAGAGAGAGAGAGAGACAGACAGAGGGAGAGAGAGAGGGCATCGTGTAGATAAAGGACGGAGAAATAATGGTTTAATGGTGATTGAGGACGGGCAGAATAATCACTGCAGTGCTCTGACTAGACTGAATATTGGTTTGATGTAAAATTGTATCTGAAACTCTGATAAGTGTGTTTTATGCGTCTTTCCCGAAAACCAACATGTGTCTTTGTCCATCTGAGTTTTGGAAAAAGAAGTTAGAGAAACGTAATTGGCTCAGAGAAATAATTAAATGGAGTCCATAATCGTAATTCAATCTCACTCACACAATAGATGCTCTTTGAATGCTTTCATGTTATTTGCTTTCAGTCGAGCATCAAAAGAGAAATGCCAATGCCAACACTCAGAAACCACTACAGGGAACAAACACTGTCCCAGTTCCAGTAAACAGAGGACACGAGCAGGTGGAGACAGAAAGCGAGTACTTAGTGCAATCCTTACTTGATTTGTTCAGATGATTAGAAATCACCCTGTAATTCTGTCTCTAAGTATCATCTACCTCTCCTCATAAACACTTTACTCCTCCTGCTGTATCATCGCGTCCTACAGTGCAGCTGGATTTCCTCATTGAGATGTAAAGAGTGATAATTGGAGGCTGATTGCAGCCTTCAATGACTATCAAAGGATGCTTAAGCACATAAGAGCCCTATTTAGAATAATAAAAAAAAAATGCTGCTGTCTGATGAGAGCTTTCATCTAAATCCTCCTCTTGTAATATCATCTGATGGATGGATCTTTTAAGCCTGGTGTCTGTTGCTAGCCTCAAATGCATATTAGCCAACATATCACTAAAAGCCAATTGAACTTGTGCCCAATTGCTCTATTTTCGTGAAGTCCCCTTTAATGACTGACTTGTTTCAGCGTGGCTGTCATATTTCCCTCTGACATCAGCAAACTGGAAATATCAGGAGGGAACACCTTTCTCCAGGACTGAATGACATGATGACTAAGATCGGTTCTTTAAAGCAGCCTGGTTCGCCTCATTCACCTGCCACTAGGAAAGGACTCACGAAGTACTGTTGTTTGTGAATCAAGTTAACTTTCTTTCTCTTGAACAACAACAACAATTTGTTCACAAATCTAACATCAACAAAAAAACGAACACTGCGTTTTTCTCTCAACACTATCCGTGGTCACGCTCATTAGTTCCTATACTGAAGATGTTCATCTTTACAAATGGGTCACAAATACACAGCTTTTTTATTTAAAGAATCTTTTAAAAAATAATTTCCTTAAACAGCTGGGCATTGTGGTTATTTGTAACCCTTACTTAAACTGGCAATAGAGAACATATTTGATTTGACTTCTCATTCTAGAGTAAATACGGATTGCAGTGTAATCGCTGTAGAAAATACATTGGTTGTGTATAGATTGGTCCCTTACGAACCAACCATGACAAATTACAGCACGAAGGAAGTGGGTCATTGCCATTGTGCAACCGAAACAGGAAGAGGCATTGTTTTCCCTGGTTGCTATCCCCAGGTAACGGTGGAGCAACTGGAATAACTAAGGAAACTCTACACTGCAAAAAGAAGAATAACCTGCTGATGGAGGAGGCAAAGAAGGTGAAGAGGGAGAGTGATAGAAACCAAAGTAAAGCTAGAGTGAAGAGACGGGCATTAACTCGGTGGAGAGCGCTGGTTTTGTGTCTAAGTCTGTTCCCTGGGGATGTTCAAAACATGAGCAATTGGTGCAATTGTTTAATGTTATTTTGGAATAAATTCAGCCCTGGTTTTGGTCTTTGCAGGGGACTGACTAACATTCTCCATGCTGTCAGTGGAAAAACAGAGTTACTATTCAAGTTGATGAAGGTTCTGAGTCATCCAGGTCATGGTAATTCTAAGTGCTGTATCACAGGCAACTTGGTCCAGTTGCCTACGATACAGCACTTAGAGTTACTATTTCCTGGACTGGCAAACAGAAGTAGACAGAATACATGAGAAAAATTAGTATGGCAAAGGTTTTACACTTTGGCATTTCACACACAAGACAGCATGTAAAAGAAACACAAAGAGGTGCCAGTGTACTCCAAGAGAAGTCCACCAGCTGGCCAACTTCTCCCTCTCCCTTTTCTTTTATTCTTGACGTAACTGTTTCTGTTCCACAAACTATTTCTTTTCTAAGTTCCACCTGGCTTTTAGGCTCCTCAGGTGATGTTATAGTGTATGTTATGTATCCTCAAATTGAGGGTCCAAGAGGATGAATAAATAAAACTGAACCAACTTGACTTGTTTGTGTGCTAGCAAGTGACAGCATTTCCCCCAAAACAGCTAATATTGGTAAAATGAAATGACTCAATTTTTCAGCATGCAGTGTTTTTCATCATAAAGTTGGAGTCAGAATGCTTAACGAAGGAGATATTCAATTCCCAACCCAGACATTTGCTCACTGAGCATTGTGCATTGCCTAATAAGGCTGGTAATCCTACAACTGTTGAAAACATTCATTTAAATGTGTATACATATTTCAAATAAATGTAACAGAATGTTTTCAGATTGTAAAAAAACCTGTCTAAAGAGGACACAGAAAGGGTCTGAATTAGCAGTGGAAATAAAGAAAGACAATGTTTTGGAGGGAAGGTGGCTGCAGAATAAATGAGGCGTTCAAGAGGAGTCTGAGGAGAATCTCTGAGTGATCGTCAGTGCGCTGAGTGATTATTAGCCGTGTTGCTTAAAACAGACGTATCTGACTCAATGGGCTTCTTCTCAGCTCGAGGCTCTCGACGCCCCACAGCATACATCAACTTTACTCACAGCTCAGTAGCGAGAACACTTTGGAAACTCTTTACCCTCCATCGTGACTCGTGCCTCAGCGGCCAGATAAACACCCAGAGGAGACTGTCTGATACCATAAACACCAGCAAAGAGTTTAACCATGATGGATGGTGGTGGAGAGTTTCTCCACTTTGTGCAGGAACTCTGTCCCCCACCTCAAATATTTAGGCATTTTCAAATCAATACCTCGCGTTTCTGAGTCTGTGTACATATTGTTGTGAAAAAACCTCTTGAGTTATTTAATACAAACTGCCTCTACCCCCGAAAGAATCAGGTCTGAAAGGCAAAAGATAGTTTAGGAGGATTAAATGTTCTTTGTAAAAGCAAAATACAGTGACTAATGGGAGTGTCTGTGTATGTATGTGTGCCTCGGTATTGCTTAATGTGTGTGTTTAGAGACAGCCTTGGGTCTTTAAGATGGCGCTGTTCTGCTGCTCCCACTTTAATTGGCTGCTGGCCCCTCAGCCTCGCCTGAATGGAGAGTCATTTAGGGACCTTTCACTCTCACAGAGGATTGTCGGTTGCCGCTGCAGGAGAAATTGCATTCCTGTTTCCATACAATGGCTGGTCTGAGTCGGGGATGGGGCAAGAGTATCACTGTCATTATCATGACAATGGAAGCTAATTCCACTGCCACTAGCGCCATTCTGAAACCCTCTGCAGCACCAGCTTATCAGGGGGCACCATGAGACCAGCAGGAAGCTGCGCGAGCACCGCGTCTGAGAGGCGAAGATTCACACACAGCCAGTACACACTCACAGACAGACACACACACAAACACATTCAGGACACACTTTGTTTAGAGAGGCTGCCATGAACCAACACATCAGCAAAAAAGTTTAGAATACAGCACATCTCACTTAGTGACACACTGCGTGGCCAAATAATAATGGTTGTTCCACATCGAAATGAAATAAATGTAAAAAAATATCTACAATCCCAGTGACCAGTCATAACAAATGCATGTAGTGCAGCGACAAATGGTTCAAACCAACAGAAATGTGTTTCATATTCTAGAAGAGGCCCAGAACTTTCCAAAGGGTAGCAAATATATCAGGCAGAGTTTGTACACAGTGATGAGTCTTGGGTTTGAATTATTTACTCAATGTAAACATCAGTCATTCGGTGAACAAAGATAATAAAGTCAGACAGAGAAGCAGGAAATGCATTTGACAACTATTAAAGAATCCTTCAACATTAAGATGCATGTTTGCTTTCATGGTGAGAGTCAGACGAGAAGACTGACCTGTCTGTGGATAAAGCTGGAGCCTGGAGGCAGTTAGCTTAGCTTAGCATAAAGACCGGAAACAGGGTGAAACACTTAGCTATTACCTGGTAGAAATAGTCCGGTACATAATCCCTATAAGACCACAATTTATAGTTTTTATACTGAAGCTCTACAGCAAAATGAATGTGCACTTTCTGTATGAATTAACAAACGGGTCAAGCGGATGAAAGATACATTTTTCCAATCACCGAATACAAAATGAAATGCCACTTGTGCAAGACCCTGACAACAAGTTGATGAGACACAATACTGAACAATATGCCTATAAAAATCAGATCTACAAACGCAGGCTAGGTCAAGGTTAGCTTAACATTATACACACATAAAAGGAAATCTTGTCATGTGTTGAATTATTTCCGTTAATTCACCAGTTTGTATCAGCGTGCGCTCTGACACTGAGAGTTACTATTTACAAACGCACCCTTATTTTTTGTGCTCTGTTGCTCTGACCTTATTCTTTATGTGCATATTTTGCGATCAAATAAAATGTAATACAGTTTACAATTACATTTCTACTGAGCTTTTTACTGGATGTTAAGGTAAACAGCTGTATGAGGTGAACAAAAAAATTTTAACCAATTACTTTAGTATACTTTAAGACCTCCAGTCTTGTTTTAACTTCTACTTTCATGCTCGACGTTATTGTTCTGTTGTTACGTGTTGTCTCCTCTGGAGTCAGTTACTTGTGACCTCTGCATGCAGACAGATGCGGTTTCCTCGCTGGCTGCTGAGTCACTGTGTTAGTGAGCGCTGTGGGCAATTCAGAAACACCTTGAGGAATCTGTTTGCTGAACTGACGTGTGTTATTCTGACAGATGTCAGGTGAATCTACCGCCTCCCTTCAGGTTCAGATTTTGCCTCAGACCGAAGGCATCCTCAACATACCTGATGCAGAACCCTGTGATCTAATTAGTATGCATGTGTTCTGATATACATTTTGCATTTCCATTGCAATTCGTCCACAAGAAAGTAAACATTTTGATAGAGGCGTTACTGTGACAGAAACATTCGCTGTCCAAGGTGCTGAATCAATCTGTCAACATATGGAAATTTCCTTCCACAGATTTTCATGATTATTTGGACCAGGATTTAGTAACACTAATGTTATTTGGAAAAAAATAACAATTTTGGGGGAATTTTTTCCTTTTTTTGTAAAATCACTCAGTTTCTTTTTCATGTCCAAATCATTGTACAAGTGAATACAAGAGCCACAGTGTCACGGTTCAGCCGTCTGTCTTCTGTCCCCCCTCCTGTCTCCCTCACCTGCTCCTCCCTAGTATGTGTCTGTGTCCATGGGCGTGACTGCTGCAGCGGAGAGACGCACCTGCATGTTATCATCTCATCTACTCCTGCTATACCAACCCGTTCTCCTCACTACTCCTGTGCCAGATTGTTCCATGGTCCTATGGTGACTGTACCCGTGCTCTTCTCTTGAGTTTTTTGCTATCCGTGTATTTCTAGTGTTTCTAGTGTCCCTGTTGGATTTTTGTCTCATGCTCGTGTTTTTTCCTCGCTCATGTGCAGTACCCTTAGCGTCTCTCTGCTCAGCCTGCAGCTCCACCTTCTCACCTGTGTGTTTCACTTCCCAGCTTTCGTTGTACATAATTACCTTAAAACTGTTCTACTGCCTCCGGCCCCAACAAAAACCCCATACACAGCTGCATATGTAAAAATGTATCACAGTGGCAGTCAGAAAATTATTTGAGGTACCTTTTGTGCCATTTCTTTGAATCAAACTTTTAAATCCCACTTTGCTGCTCTCAACTTCTAATTATTAAGTTGTAGGTGATCAGAGCGAGAAATCGGGTCATGTTATGAAACACAGCACTCTCTACTGTATTGCTCACTGAATGGCTATTTTTCTTCTCTCTGGTGCCTATCTGGTACATGTATACTGGTATGACAGGTGGCACAGGTGACAAAACAGTTATCTCTTGAAGAATAATTCACCTGCTCTTCAAACAAAATTCCATATCCTGTTGTAACTACTCCTATCCATTTTCTATCTTTAAAAATACATACCCTCTTTTTCTCTTTTGCACAATTATCTAAGGGTCAAGGGAATATTTTCTGGGGGTCAGACCATTATTAGAGGTGCTGAGGGTCTTTCTGCCTTTGAAGTATTTGAAAGTTTCTCAGGTTAAAAGTGTCAAATAATTAGATTAAGAGTTGGCAGCCCTGCTACCAGCTCTGTGAGTCTACTGTGTACTATATTCGGCAGTGCTTTGAGCTAAATGCTAACATCAGCATGCTCACAATGACAATGCTAACATGTTGATTTGAAAAAGGTTGAAGTAACCAAAGTACTAAAAGTACAGCTGAGGTTGACGGGAACATTATAAAGTGTGTTATTTTTGTCATTTCCTGTTTTACATTCAAAACCTCTCCATGGGTGATATTTTTTTAATTCCACTTCCTGTCTTTGTCTCTTTCCTGCCCTTTTTCTGTCCGCACCTGTGTTTAATTTGTTGATTAGCCCCTGTGTGTTTAAGTCTGCTATGCTGCTTTTACGTACCAAGAACATACAGGTTCTTTGCTTTAGTGTTGTTTATGTTTCTTTCTGTTATTTGTCCTGTGACCACTGTTATTGGACAAACGATGCGGTTTGGAGGCAGCCCGCAGTCATCACCTCAAGAGTACTTCTCTTTTCTTTCTCCTCACTCCTTCAAGCAGCATCAGGAGAACTCAGACATCCTTTAATGACGGCAGACTAAATCGATTTGGAGGTCACACGAGGCCGGAGGATGGAGAGATACAAGAGAAACTAGCAGAGATGTGTGACAGTGAATGGCAGCCCTTTCATTCGAACTGAAGCTGATCTCTCACAAGATATTTGCAGAGAATGAAACAGTTTGATTTAATGATAAAACACATAAAACATTTAACATTACAACATGTACAGTATATACAGTACATCTAAACTACATTGGTCCATTGGTGCAGTGAATGACCAAACATTGAACAACCGCAGCCACTGGCACAACCAACATGCGACGCGAACTTCATGAACAGTTTCACCTGCCGTCCTCCCACCGGGCAATGTGCTCTGCAGCTGTGAAGTACACATAAACACACACATGACATAAACAATGCAGAAATGTATGGATACACATGCACATGTATAGATAATGGGGAAATTATTTTATGGGCTGATAATACGAGTCGATGACACAAAGCCAAATTGCTTTCATTGACTGAAAAAGCGCAGCATCTACACACTCGGATACAGTAGGTAGCGGTATGCAGCTTTAAAACTAGAATTGTCGAAGAAGTGAGAATTTTGTGGTATCTAGCTGTGAGGTTGCAGATCACAACCAGCTAAATACCCCTCGTCTCAAGAAAAACACAAAAAAACAAGAACGCTAAAATCCGTCTCGTGAGTCAGTATTTGGTTTATCTATTTTGGGCTACTGTAGAAACATAGCAGATCCACTCCCTCTGCAGATATAAGAGGTTCACTCTAAGGTAACAAAAAACTATTCTTAGTTTCAAGGCGATTATACACTAATGAAAACATAATAATAAATATTCCATTTCTGCCAATAGATCCTCCTAAATCTGCCCAAATCCTACATACTGCACCTTTAAACTACAAAAATTAAAAAAATCCATATTGTGCATCCCTCTGCATATATACAGAGACATGTGTGTAGAAAATGTGTTTTGTGTCGTAAAATCTGCAGTAATTCTTGAATTCTACCCAAACCAGACTGTGAATAAACTGTTAATAATGTTCAACACGACATGCGAGACAAACAACTGAAGACTCCTTTTTATGCAGATGGGAACACATAACGCACAGACAGTACTCTGGAGAAACATAGCTTAGTGTCTGCCTCAGGCTGTGTGATATCCACTTATCATTTTATTACCAATTAACACAAAAGCAGCAATGAAGGCTGGAAATTACTCTGACGGGAGGGAGGGATCTGCACGCTTTTAATCAGCTGAATTTATGCATTTCACTCTGTTGCTTCAGTAAAAATGTGCTTTTATTTCAAAAGGAACGGTGAGAAAATGACTGAAGAATATTCACATTTAGCTTTGGTAATGAGCTCTATATTACTGTGGCTTAACTACTGCTGATATAATCCCACCCTCCAGCCCTGTCTTGATCATGATCTATTAGTCCTGTTTAACACTAACATTAACTACAAAGAGACATTAAAAAGGATTTCAGAAAGCAGGTTCTTAAAAACGTTGTCCGAGCAACTCTGACCACATTCAGAGCCGATCGCTCTGCGTGATCAATACCAGATTATGCACCGACCACTTGCAAAGACACAATCAAGTGGGCAAAACTAAACATCTGCCGCCACCTCGTTCCTTACGATCAATCTAAGTGGTATGTGTGTGTCTAAACACCGCCGGCCTTTGTGTAGCTGACATATATTGATCGTTCAAGGGCTCTTGATGGCGGGCACTCTGAGTGCCATTGATTTAAACTGAGTGCCATGTTTACATGTGTAGGCAGGATCACACACACACACAGAGGCTTCAGTGTTGTGTTCGCTTCATTCATGGGCACACTGGATTAACATTTTACACTCCACCCTGCTGTGATTATCAGCGACAGAGGCTGTGAAATGGGTAATGCTAATTATCTGGACACAGTAGAGCACAGCAGGTACTGAGAGTGACGGTAATAACTCTAAAGTGCAGCCATTTTTAAATCTGAACCTTTCAAACACCCAAACAAAACAAAATGTGTAAAGCTCCATGAAGTGATATTTTTTATATTAAAGGCTCAAACATATGACTCTGTGTAATGTTAAAGGCTCTGTTGTAGAGCAGAACTAACCACCTGTTAGCTTGCAGATTTTAGCCACTTTCAGACACTGCTTTAGTTTTCTAGCCCTTACATTTACTCAATGAGTCTGACTCTTATTGCTCTCATAAAAAAATAAAACCTTGAACAGCCATATCCAGTAAACAAACATCCACATAGTTATTGGACCGGGGAGCCCATTTGGCTCATGAGCTACACTGTGCCCAGTATTCTCTAAACTGTCATCTCTAATACAGACATAAAAGTGCTCTAAAGTATAATTTAGAGATACAATATGTAACAGTTCTGCATTCAAATTGTCCTGGTTTTGGTTTTCAGTTTAGATGTTTCCTGTTTTATTTTGTAGAATTCATCCTCATGTGTCATGTTGTGACTTTCCACTTCCCGTCTTTGTCTCTTTCCCACACTTTTTCTGTGAACACCTGTGTTTCGTTTGTTAATTAGTCCTTGTGTATTTAATCCTGTGTTCTTTCCTTAGTCTTTGTCCGTTCGTCTATTTCCCCACGTCAGTCCTGCGTCTCCTGCGGTCTCTGTTTCTCCGGTCTTGTTTTATTCTCGGTGTCCGCTGTGTGTTTGCTGTGTTTGTTCCCCACACTTAACTTGGTTTGCACTTGGTTTGGGTAATGTTTTGTATTTCTTTGATTCTTGTTTTTTATATCCTTCTGCCTGTTTCCCTAGTTTTCACCTCCACTGTTCGCTGCTGGAGTCAGGTTGATAAAAAGGAGTGACGATAAATCTACTTTCAATGCCAAAAGTTAAAAGTAATCTCTGAGCTCTCCTCCCATCAGTATACAACTCCACTTCAGAGTACTACCTGGGTGTTCTGCACCTGACTCTCTCCTCTGATCAGCTGAGCTACAGTATTAGACTTGCAATTATTAGTCGAATCGTCATGCTCGTGGGACAATTAGACAATTGTTTACTTGAGAAGTTGATGGTATATCGAGCCTCTCTTGGTCTGAATGGCCAAATATTACAGTAAACAGGTTGCAGAGTCACGCATGGTCACACAAAAGTCGAGGAATCCTCTGCACTAGTGGCAGGATCCCTTTCCACATACCACTGGGGAGACACGTTCCCAACAATTAGTAAAATCAAGCATCTAAAAAATGTACTTTTAAGTGATTACACTAAATTTCAACTGTAAAGTGTAAATTACAGTACTGCATTTATTAAAAGTATACTTTATTACAATTTTAAGTGTGATCAAAGTTTATTGCAAGCATTTGATGAAAGCATGACATTTTTTCACTGGGGATGTCACCACCATCTCAATTATACTCAAAACAGAAAAGAAAATGAGGGTCTATGGTGTGTTGTTGTTGTTGTTGTTGTTGTTTTTGTTGTTTTGCATTGACAGACAGTAGCATGCCACATTTCAGGGGAAATTTAAGAGGACCAGCCAGCCTCCCTTGCAAGTCATCTGTGGACATGTTGCTGGATTAGAAGAAATGCAGTCACCATGCCTTAAAATGTGTGTAGTTTTCAAAGGCAAGAGAAAAACCTATTTGGTTTTATGCCCAAAGTATGTCAGCATTTCCTATAATTGACTATATTCCTCACACCACATTTGTAGGGTGACACAGTGGCCCAGTGGTTAGCACTGCCGCCTCCCAGCAGGAAGATCGCACTGGAACATTGGATGGTCATTTGTGCAAAACATCCGCCCCCTCAACACTTTCATCCACCCTCTCACAGAGGGAGACTTACCATGCTGGCAAATGTATCGGTTGTGCGTTTTACAGCGCTGGTCGTTCCAGTTAAAGGCACTCGATGCCTGCAGCTCCACACAGTTTCCAAAGCTGGACAGAGAGAAAGAAGGAGGAAGTAAGAAAACTTTTTCAGAGAAGTTCTTTTTTTGTAATTTTGTATACATCGGTGTGAAATTGAATTCATTTATACTTGTATAAATATGTAACTGCTCAGATAGATAGATAGATAGATAGATAGATAGATAGATAGATAGATAGATAGATAGATAGATAGATAGATAGATAGATAGATAGATAGATAGAAAGGAGGACTTCAGTGAGGGAGACACAGAAAGACAGAGACATCTAGTGGTCAGGGTGAAGGTTGCACTGTCTTTGTTCATACATAAAAATGTATGTTTAATAATGAAGTTTGCTATTTATATTGTGTTTTTGCTGATACAAATTGCTATTTAAAATCCTGTTTGAGATGAAATCTGAGATGAAAACAAATTAAAGACCAAACTATAATACTCTCTTGAAATGATCTTAGCCTGCAGCTGCCATCAAATAAGTAATTTTCTACCTTTCAGATGATCTCCTTTTAGTTTTTCTGTTTTTTTGTTTAGCTCCATTGCAGCAGCCAATGTCTGTTAGTGAATGTGTCTCTTACCCTTGGTTGTCAGGTTGCCCAAAGGCAAAGCTGCTGAATAGAGGGATCTCTCCTGTGTCCCAGCGAAATGAGTCTTTCAGAGGCTTATATGTCAAACCTGTGGAGCAAAAACATTGCTGTTTTATCCGTGCAGCATCACAACAGCCTCCACCTGGCAGTACATCTGGACAAAACAACAGCAGAGTCTGCCGCTGTTAGAAAACATTACAATATTTCAACATTTATTAGGATGACCAAGATGAAAAACCACCTATCCAGAAGTTTCGAGTCTCAAAGTCAGTGTTGGTGACCTCGTTGTTTGTCTCCAGCTGGCTGAGATAAAAGGCCAGGATGTCCTGAACCTTCTGATTGTGGATGTGAGCTAGAATACCCCCTCGTTCCTGGTGGTTGAAACAAAAGAAAAAGGCCACATGTGAAAGCAGAATTGAAGTCTTTGTATGTAGATTTATATGCCGTACTGTGGCTGTGGAGCTTGTTTCACTCTCTCAGTGGGCAACACACACCTGCCTCTCACCTGACAGCGACTCTTGGCTCCGTAGTAGGTGTCAGCTTCTGAAGACACCATGAAGCAGTCACCGTCTACCATCACATCACAGCTGTGGAAGGGAAACTGCACTTTTTCTGTCGGGACACAAGACACAAAAACACGCTAAAAATGAACAGTGATGTCACTGACCATGCATCATAGCTCAGCTTTAGTGAACAGACGAACTGTAATCTTTTAAGCCAGTGCAATTGGAAATGTGGATGAAATCTGCAGAATAACTGTATGTTCGGGGAGATTAATAAAGAAACCAAAATCAACTTGCAGAAAACAATTTTTGCTTCTTATTTAACCAGAAGATATGAATGAACAGAGATACTTTGAGACAATTAGGTTCAGACCTGCGCCACTTCATCTTGATATACACTGTAAATCTCATAACCACGATTTCACCACATTTTTATCATGTCACCACACTCCCTTATGACAAATACAGAATTTAGCAGCAACCAGATGGATTTCCTCAGTATGTGTTCGTGATTAATATATTGAATATTAATCTAATCTGTCTCTCAGAGTACAAATTGCTGAGGTGTATGAAAACACAAAGAAGCATAAAGCGCACTGCACTTGCCTGCACACTCAGCACCACCATAGCCAACATCACACATGCAAGAGCATTCTTCTTCTTTGAAACGACCGTGTACACACTGCACGCTGCACCGAACTGAAAAACAGACGCATATGGACACTCAGTGAAATCTGTCTCTCTACTTTGAACATTAAGGTATTCAAATATGAGGCTTGATACTAATATGTACTGTAGGTGTTTGTGGTGACGAGTGGTACCCTGGCAGAGGCGTCCGGTGAAGCCAGGGTCACACTTGCACTTGCAGGACGAGATGTTAAGATGGCCGTGCTGACCGCAGCTCATACGACACGGATTTCTTGGGATCTCTGATAACAAATGTGCATGCACACCAACAAGCACACACATTAACACACAAAAAACATAAACATTGCCAAATGAACACCTGGAAATTGTACATCTGATCGTTTTACTCAGTAAGCTGTCAACACTGCAGCAGAACTATTCTAGGTGGATGATATACGCAGGATATTATTGTGGAACACTACAGATACTTCATGAATCATTATTATTACCTCCGCCAAGCAGGCTGTGTTTTTGGTTTTTCAGCAGGATTACGCAAAAACTACTGAATGAATTTACATGAAATTTGGAAGGAGGACAAAGGGACGAGTGAGTTTTTTCTCACATTCTTTATCATTTCCTTAATTTCTCATGAATTTAATAGATGTATCTTGGTGAACAAACATCAGGCGTATTAAGGTGGTTGTTATCTATGAGTGAGCACAATTTGATGCAGATCCAAATAAAAAATCTGGATCTAGCAGATTCAAATATGTTTTACTGGATATCAGATTAGGTCTGATTAAATTAAAGGGGACTGTTGGGCCTTGGCAGAGGTATGCGCTCTACTGGTAGCCACTGGTAGTGGCTAGTAACTAGTTATTATTATTAGTTTCTTTGTATAGCACTTATCAAAACCAGTGCTGTAAAGTGCTTTACAACAAGCACAGAAATATGCCAATAAACACAGTAAGATATGGATATACAGGCTGGGATAAGGGATAAAAGAGGAAGAACATCTATAACAATGGATTAATAAAACTATATAAACACCAAGGATAAATGTAAAAACAATGTGTCATTTAAAATATAGCAGTGCAGTACGACGTAACTCAAACAAGAAATAATAACCTAAACATTTATCACTGATTTTATAAAAAATAAGTCTTCAAAAGTGATTTAAAAGTATGGCAATCATGCAAAGAAAAAAACTGGGGGAAACAGTGAAAAGATTTCATTAGCAGAACGCAGTAGTAGTGGATCTATTACAAATACAATGACTTGTATGTCTGTTTCAGTGTTTTATGTGGAATGCACTAATGAAACATATTCATTTTATAGACTAAGAAAGATGTGAATGTCCAATTACTGTAAAAGTTGTTTCCGTTCTGTAGCAATTTACATACAATATATGCATCTATTAGTCTTACCACATAATCCACCCACATGGTCCCACAGTCTAAAGCAGCCCGACATGGAAGAGGTGCAGAGAGAGCAGTACAGCCCCGTCTTATAGGGCATCACCAGCCGACCGTTCACCTCCCAGTTACCCCTGCAGCAACACAAATATATATTGCAGAACATAAAACAAACAATCGAACAAGATCTGGAGTAGTGGCAGGGGGGCTAAAATCATATTAATGTTCACAATTTCAAATAAAATCTCCACATAGAACTTGATTTTACAAAGTAAATTGTGTTAGTAAAAAAAAATTACTCTTTCTCTCTAGATGCAGGGACTTGCAACCTTGCATGTACAGCAAGTGTTGCTGTTTTCAGCAGCATAATGATTTGTGAGCTGGACTGAAGATTAAACTGTCGTATTTTGTTCAGAACTAAGTATTTTGTTCTCAGATAAGGAGGGCGACATAAAAAAAATCAAATGTGTCTGACAGGGGTTTTACAGAAAAGGAGGGACTGACTGTCAAACTCACACACACATCATTCTACACTGTGAAGGTCAACATTCAAACATAGAAACAAGAAGAAAAATACATTTTTGACCAGAGGGGGACTTAAACATTTTCATTTTGGATTAAAAAAGTTTGTAATTGTTACCCAGGGAAATATGCACAGACAAACATTTCCCAGAGGTCTCCTCCTCTCAGACACAGCTGGCTGGCACAGCCCACGTGACTCGAAGTGGCCCACACCAACTACACAACAACAAATTCAGACACACACATCAGCACACACAAATAAAAATATCTCGGAGGTGTCTGGAAGAAGTACGCCTCCACATAAACACAGGTACAGTTTGTATCTGCTCGTTGATACCTGTGTATAGTGCTGACAGGAGGTGTTCTCTCTACATTCCCCAGTCGAGTAGAGAAAATCTTCCCCCTCCTCAAACCAAGAGTCGATGGCGTCAGAAAATGAGGCGTCACCGTAAGCAGACAGATGTGCGTTCCAGCCAATGTGACTGAAGGCTGAGGAGTGCTGAGGGGCGACGTCTGTGTGACACAAGGCTGCCCGCTCCTTTGCAACTAAGGCCAACTTCTCATTCCACTCCTATAGAGAGAATAATAATATTATAAGTTATTTCGCAGCTTTAATATTTAACAATTTACAATAAAACTTGTTAAAGGAAAATTTAATTTTGTTCCACATATTAATGTCTTCTCTGGCAGTTTCTTATGCTTAATAGCACAATAGCTGTAGTCATAAGAAGCTAACGTTAAATTAATATTCAGGATTGGGATCCATTAAACCCCAATTAATTTTCTCCTTGGCAGTTTATCTCAGATTATATTTTATTGTGTACAGTTCTGTCAGATTTGACCAGTAATGTTTAAAGTTGGCAGACGACCTTGTCACTAGTCCAACAACGGCCCACAAAACTTTTTTTGCACGTCCAACATTTTGTTCATACTGACACAAATGAAGCAGTTTAATTCTGCATGAATAATGAAAAATTAATTAGCAATTACATCAATAATTACCAACGGAAAACTTTCATCACCACCTCATTTAATGATCACAATATGTTATTGGGATCCGTTGTACTCGAAGTTCAAAGCACCTTAAACTTGAAACAGAGGTCATCTTGAACCTTACAGTCTGATTAAAAGTGGATGAAAGAAAAACTATTTGGCATGAAGGTCAATGCTAATAGTGCATACGTGATTTGCTTTACCCTCTTAGTCCTTTTCAGGGAGCAGGCAGAGAGACACTGCGGGCAAGCTGCCAGTCCATGTCAGGGCCAACAAACACAGACTGACACTCATTGTGTGCTACACTTGTATAAACACTTCACTTGGTGGCACATTTTCCAAGATTTGCAGTGGCTTATTCAAATAAACAACACAAACTTTCCACAATCACTCTGCCATGTTTGCTGTAGTACAAACATCGCTTCAGGTTCTCTTGCTGTATAAAGAGGCAACAACATGAGGAAAGTTACAGGTTACAGAATAAATAATGGATCCACGTCGTGTACGCATATCTATCCAATATTTATTCTTTATTCGTTTGCACTATTTCTATTGCTTCTTCGCACTGCTGATACAACACACAGAACAACTGACTTGAATGCAGACTCTTTGATGTATACTTATTATGAAATTGGCCATTGGTGTTTTCAATATACTGTATATACACCTACTTTCTCTGCACACGCTGTACAGTACTGTGCTGCACCGTTTGCCATTCCTGATTCTTTACCTTTAACCTATTTGTTCAGGTCTTGCTGTCTTTGTTTCTAGCTGTATGTCTATTTCGGTGTAGTTCACTGAGAGTTATGTAAACCGGAGTCAAATTCTTTGCATGTGTACACTTACCAATTCTGATTCAGATTCAAGGTCTGTAATAAAATATATCATAAGTCAATTAAATGAAACAAATGATTGAAGGTGAGTGGTCAGTTTCAACACCCTACAGTATATTAAAGGTTCATAAGTTATTAATGACTTTATCAGACATCATTATTAGTTAGTTAATTAGTTATTACGCTTTACTTAGTAACCCATTACAGTTAAGTAAGGGGTTATATTTGGAAAATTGTTATTACTGTTCCCAATCCCAGTGACGCTCTATTTCCTCAACATTTTTTTGGTTAAATATGAAATAAAAATAAAAGAACAGCAAAGTACAAGCACAAAGGTTGAGATGTGAAACTACTAAAATAAACTTAAAGCAACATTATGTAGAAATTGGTATTTTGTGCCATATGGATTTATCATAAGAAAGGTGTATTTACTGCTTATAAACCCTTTAAAAATGGTGCATTATTAGAAAGTGGTATGCTCTCTTTAGGTCTTCATTTAGCTTTCTTATCTTAAGCGACAGTTCCCTTTAATCTAAGAAAATGATGTGATGTGCATTAAAGATGGAACATCCACAGAGTCTAGTCAAATGTCTTTTCACCTTTCAACTTTTTCTGTGTGGTTAGACAGAGTTTGGGAGATATGACACTGAAGTGTTGTGCAGAAAGGCGGAGAGTTCATTGTTCACTCTGCTCTCTGATGTCACACTTTGATGCCACCAGAGGAGTTTCAGGTCACCGGGCGATATTTCATCCAAGACGTTTCATTTTAAAGCATGTCATGTTGTATCAGCTGTGGGATTTGAATGTCTCACGGAGACAGATGTGTTTTTATACTCTGCTTTGTCTTCTTTGTGCCACGATCAACAACTGCTATATTGTCACATACTGAATTAGATAAATTATTAAGCCCCATATTTGGCTTTGTGCTATTTCAATATGTGAACTCTGAAAGCGATGGCATGACCTCAACTTCTTAGCCCTCAAAGAAAACCCACAGACAGGGCATTGGGTAAGAAAGAGAGGAGCATCATTCATTCCTAAAATATTATTATTTTATCTCAGCCTGAAAGCTAAGCCTAAAGGACTATATTATAATCACTTCAACACAATCTCACCACAATGCTCACTGGTTGGTTTCTTGGTTAAAAAAAAGCCCTTATTCAGATATTCACAAACAGAGCCGAAGCCTTGAGCCTTTTAACGTTTATCAGTAAAGCTCTTTAATATGCCTCTTCAGCTCGGCAAAGCTTCCTCTGAGGGTTTTCACAGGGAAATTACCTGTAATACCAGAGTTGTGAATGCAGAATGATTATCCACATCCTCCTTTTCTCATTACCGCCTTATCAGTTGAGAACAGTTCGGCGAGGCTGAAGAGCAGTCGAAGAAAGAGGCTCAGTCTGTACGGGTGGCTTTGAGGATGTAATCTATGACAAAGTGACAGTTTGCCCTGGCACAAATCTCATATTAGGCCCAGAGGATATCTGGAGCATTGTGAATTTCATAATCCGTCGTTACCTCACGGTCATAATCACATGCAGGCGAGACAGTTGTGCAGATAAGAACTGTACGACAGGGCGATAGATGGAAGAAGATAGGGAGAGGATTTAGCTGGAGTGTTTTGAAGAAAGTGGGATTAGAAAAACCTGAGTGAAAAATTATTATTAAGAATTGCTGCACATTCAGCAACACCGCAGCACAACCTTTTTACTGGTTTTATCACCCTGTCTCCGCCCCTTAAAGAGCCCCAGCAACTTTTTTGTCTGGACAATCTTAACACCTAAAGCTTGATTTTTGGTCCACTGCAAATTTCTGACTCACCATGTAACAGGAAGTTGCCGTCGCTTGACTACACATGGTTGAATCTGCTCTAAACTTTAAACATTTCCTAGGAGTCCCGGCCTGAGGACATCTACATGCCTATCGGGAGACATACAGGTTGTGCCACCTACTAGCAACAGGAACTAAACCTTTTTCTGACAATCATCACTTCATTTATATTGCATTTTCGTGGTGTGGTCTCCCCTCGATACACTTGACTAATTCGTCCTTCTCTAGCTCCACATAATGGCCGCAGGACGTCACATTAAACTCTTTCGCACAGTGACCAACACACATGATAATTCAGAAGCGTGTTGAGCGGTTGATGTTCGGCGACGAGGCCGTGGCTGCAGCAAGCCCTCGCGCGCAGGGGTGCAAGAGCCCTTTCAACGCTGCTTGCAGCCTTAATTGATTTTGGCCTTGTTCTAACTGTCCACACTATCACTCAGTCTGCAGAAGAGCAGAACAAATGGTGCACTTACACTAGTATTTCACACTGTTCAGACTCTCAGCACTACAAAGGAAGACAGCTTAACTAAAACCCTTTTTTCATCCAGCCTTTGTTTGGTGATTTTTGCTTTTTAAAAAGGAATATCTTTGGGTGAAATAACTAGCAGTTATTGTAGCAATGCCGTGCTTTGCCTGTGACCATGCTGCTATGGTACCGGCAATAGTTAGAGAGAACAACGTGAAAAAAAGAAACTGAAACAACTTTCTGGACTGTTGTTCTCACTGTTGGCCTCCCAGAGCTGCTGGCTCGCATCCAGATCTATACATGTCTGATCATTACTGGCACCGTCACCATCATCATTACTGTTTTTTTTTCCAGGGTAGCTGAGAGCTTGTTTGATTTCAGAAGCATAAGTTTGTAACACGCGGCCAATATCTTTCACTTGTGGAGAAGCAGAGAGTCTACAGTACAGAACACTAGAGCTTAACTGGACTGTAGACTTTCAATAAAATGCCTTAAACTCACACTGATGCCACAGCGTTCCTACCATTCAAACACCCACAGTAGAGACAGACAATAGATGCCACAAACCATTTTTTGCATGTTAGCTGCCGTGGGTTGGACTCGGCTGCGCAGCCTATTGTGCTGGGCAACAATCTGCGAGTGCTCCTTCACCCCGAGCCCTGGAAGAAAAGAAAAAGACAGCAACGCTCATTTAGTATACCTCTTACTGCTGTCGCTATGGCAACCAAATTCAAATATGTTGGCGGGATGTTTGAGTGCGTGTGTGTGTTACAGTTTCACTCACAACTCCAACCTTAAGAGTCAGTTGGGTTAAACACACAAAACTCAACAATGGTTTTACAGTTTTTGTCCTGAACTGAGACCTAAAATCAGATTTAAAATGCCTTAATCAGCTGTTAATGTACAAACACACATTAACAAGCATGGGATGTTTTAAACCTATATCATTAAATTCTCTGTTGATAATTCCCCATTAAATAAAAAGTCACTGGGAAATGATTAATGACCCTTTTTAAACATGCCAGTATAAATCCATAATGAAAAACAATACAACACAGTTGTAATTATATAAAACTTGCTTTTGCAGGAGATACTATAAATAATTATCAATTCAAATGGCCTTTTATCTGTTTATATACACATATAGGTTTATATAGTGCTTATATATAAAGAGGTTAAAGCCACCGTCCTTTGCAGTCTTGGAAGTCATGCGGAATAAATCCTAAAAAGCCCTAAATTATAAACATAAGGGCATAATTTGGATTAACAACATTTTTAGATTAGACTTTGATCTGTTTGCCAACAAATTCATTGTCCACCTTAAAGTTACTTATTACATCTGGGCACATTTCAAGAGTAGGGTGTCAGCTCCAGAGATGGGTAAATAATTTTGGCAAAGGAGCATCAAAATGGAAGTTTGTTAAGCTGCTGACAGACTTTGCGCAGCACTGCAGACAGTGACAGAAAAGTTTGGCTGTTGATGCTCTGCCAGATGGATGTGGACAGCTAAGAAAGTCCACTTGAGTCCACAGCCTACAGGACAGCTACATGATCTAACACAGGTTAAAAATGATCACTTACGTTTTCTCATCACATGCTATCTTGAAAAACATATTTTGTTTTGTGTGCAAGTTAATGGAGTTAATGTCTGGACTACTGACACCTGACTTGTAGTGTGTTTTTACCGGCGGTGCTGGAGGACTTGTGCAGGTCCGGTGATGAGCTGATAATCCGGTTCGCACAGATAAACAGAGGCAGCAGAGACAAAACGAGCAGCAGATCCACACACCGTGAAGCAGTGACAGACTCCATTGTGAACTCCTGAAGAGTCTCTAACAACAGTGGCCGCGCGCTCTCCCCTGCGCTGCCTCCCTCATCTTCTCCTCCCTCTTTCCACTCCAGCGCAGCGCACATGTCTCCATTCACAGAGGGCTCCCTCTCCCTGCAAGGACTGTAGGCTCACTGCAGTACTCAGGTACTTTACTCAAGTAAAAGAAGCAATACTGCACTGTGAAATCACTACAAGTAAAACTCCAGCAATCAGAACTTCAGTGTATTATAAAAAAAAAAAAAACTGCAGCAAAATGGCCCCAATCAGTGTTTTATTATTAAATATTTTGCTGTTGGGTAGTTTAATCCACAGCAACACATCATAGATATATTACATATATGGATAGTAGCCTACTTGAGTAAAAGTCTTAAAGTATCTTAAATGTACTTAAGTATTAAAAGTGCATTATACATATTTACATGTATGTACTACTGTATACTGTATACTCTGGGTCGACTGATTATTGGATCCAATATACAGCATTTTTTTGATTATCGGAATCCAATGTCGATAAATAAATTAATTTAAAAATGCTCTGTATTGGCCCTGAACAAAGGTAACTTGTAACTTGAGTTATCAAATAAATATAGTGGAGTGGAAGTATGAAGTGGCAGAAAATGGAAAATTGTAATCTGAAAAGTAACAAGAAATTAAAACTGTTCAACAAACGCAAACAAAAAGTGGAGCACAATGTACAATATTTGTATAAGTATAAAGTAGCAGAAAATTCAAACACTCAAGTAAAGAACAAGAACCTTGAATTTCTAAAGGTATCCAAGTACTGTAGTACTTTCCATCACTTCATGGAGGATATTATAGAAAGTTCAGATTGACCTAAAATAAAGTTTTCATGTTAAAATATTTAGGCCAAGATATTTTTGATCCTGGACAATGTCTGTTTTAGAACAAAAACAACTTTAAATTACACGACTGAACCACAGAAACTTCCTCTCTGTGCTATATTATGCTTTTACATTTGAAATAGATTTAACTGTGAAGTGTTTGCTCTAAAATGTCCCCAATTTGTGTAACAAAGTAATAACATAAAACAGGAAATGCTCAAGTTAAGTACAAATATCTCACAGCTGTGCTTACTTGAGTACAAATATAAATTACATACTAAGCCTACTTTCCAACACAGACAGCAAGTCTAGTTTTATTTTGTATCATTTCATACACTGGTAAACTCAATGTGCTTAATAAGACAGAAGATACAGATAAATACTCCACCCATACAACACACATTCATTAAACACAGTTTTTTTTAATAACCTTGTCCGTTTTTCTATTTCACCATTCACACATGGATTATAACAGGCGCACACAAAAGCACAGATACACACACACACACACACACACCCATACGCAAGTGTGTTATTAGTGCCAGCCAGCCATTGTGGTCAAAGACATATAGTTGAATCATCTCTATCATCATTCCCTGATGACTAACAGAGAGCTTTTTCTCTTTGTGAAGCATGAGTGTTCATCATTGTTAAATGAGGAGAAGTTTGTTTTGAGAGACTGGTGTCTGTCATTCAGATGAGTCACTGGATGAAGCTTTAGGGGCAGGCTGAGGTGCAAGAGTTGAGTTTTTTATATTATTTTTCAGCATGATATTTTTCAGATATTCAAGTGCAGCAGAATGTGAGGTGGCAGAATGTGAGGTGGCAGAACTTGAAGTTGTACAAAATGACCAGACAGGTGTGAGTGTGGAGAGGCACAGGATGAAGCTGTCTGGTTTTAAACAGGGTGACAATTTCTTTTTTTTTTTCGGACCCAGAGTGGGAAGCATGAATCATGATTCGCACATTGTTGGGATGACTCAGAGTCTGGAGATGACTGCAGCACAACACAATAGACTCCCACTTGTTTGTCTCCCCTGTGGGCCGAATGTATTCTGTACTGAGGATTCTGTCCGCAGGCTGCCCAGTTATTTCTTATCTCTCTGATTTTGCTGCATCAGCAGGGGACTGTCTGACCCTTGCTGAGCCAAACACAGTCTGAACTGGGTTCAGTCAGACACAGCCACCCACCAAGATGATTTCAGGTGAATCCAACAACCAAAGGAACGCTGTAAGCTCCTTTCAGACTGAGCTCAAAGCAGCACTCAAGAGCCTGAGCCTCCTCATTACTCTTTGAACTGCAGCGCTGTTGGCTGCACACACACACAGGACATCCACACAGTAAATGTTTGTTCTTCCGCAGCACGGTTTAGCTGCAAACTCACAATCATGTCCTTACAGTTTCATTTAAATGATTTTGAATGATTCTCCACAATGACAGATTTGTCTGTAGAATCAATGCAGTTTCACTTCCTCCATTGGCAACAGTAGTAAATTAATATAAACAAAACATTAAACTAAAAACTAAAACTAGGTCCAATTTTTTTTTTTTTTTAGTTAACCGAAATAAACATTCCTTAATTATCAACAGGATGTGATAAGTCAAAGACAGAAGCCGATTGTGTTGCAGTGGCATCTACTGCAGTTAGCATGCTAACCAGCTAACCCCAGCCCATCCCATCATTTAATACCACTCCGACCTCCCAGTCTGGACTGCTAGCTCTCTGGACCACTACCTACACTAACTGAGATAGCTAGCTAACGGCAGCTACATTTAGCAGCAGTTAGCGGTCACACTGGTCATATGCTGCCCCCTATCTATTTGGAGTGACCTTGTTCAGACAATCCTGACATATTGCACATTTAAACAATATTGTAAAGTTACAAAACCAGCTAAAATAAAATTAAAAAAGATACAGGAATGTCTCTAGTTTCTTGTGTGACAAAGTTTCTTTGTCAATTTGGTCAAATTTGTCAACATAAAAAGCCATTTGAGCAATTGTTTATTGAGACTGGGATGTCTACATGTGAGTCAATCGCCTTCACAAAGTGTTGTTGTTTCTGAACTTCTTAAATCTTGCCCCTGACAAATACCGCCATATTATAATAATAAAGACATACTTTATTTAAAATAAATACGGAATCTAGTAAAAATTCGCCTCAACCTGAACATTTTAACCAATTAAAACTGAACTGAAGTGAGCAAACACACGCCTGAAACAAACTGGAATGAACCTTTTAACAAAGAAAATTTGAAGCCATATTATATTTACTGTTCTGGCATGTGTGAATGCATTCCTGTAGAGGGCACAGCCTCTCTGCAGCTTCTCTCCATCACTGACAATGATCATGATATCTGTCACTGCCGACAAATGCAGCAATCTGATAGCAAGTTCAGCTGACAGATTTCAGCCGAGTGAATGTTGAGTAGTATTATTTTTTAATCTAAATATAATGAACAACATTTACAAATATCCTTCCTGTAAACAGGCCTTTAATAACATCAGAAAACATCAGGCTGAGTTGTGAAGATTTGTGTTAGTCCCTTTTTCAAACTGTTCAAAGTGCCATATACATATTTCTGGATGGAGCGTGCATGCTGCAGTTCAGTTTTCTTCCACTTCTTCACAAACAAGATACAGAGAGGAAGTGCAACCAAGTTAAGTAAAGGGATCATAATGTGGCCACATTTCTCCTGAAGTCTCTTTCCCTGATTGGCTGCTGAAGAGTAAACCCAACATTCCTCAGCGGTTTGCTGCAGCAGCTTTTCCACTGCCGACCGTGGTCACTCTCTCACCTGGAGTCCCTGCACACGCTCAAAGTTCACACCGCCTGCACCTTTCCACACATTTGAGGACAGATCGTCGACTGCATGGGGATCAGTGGAAACATGCTTGCGTCAACTGCGATTGTCACCACCTTGCTGTGTTTCTGCTCGCTCCATCCTACTTTTGGGCAGGTGAGTGAGTGCAATGTCTCAAGTTGAAAGCCTTGAAACATGCTTACAAAGACAGAGCCTTTCTATCCACTGAGCTGATTCATTAACTACCATTCATGGCTTGGAAAACTGCACAAATCTGGCTCCTCTCTCCTCTTACTATAAGTACATAACAGGTCCTGCTGTGAATGTCCTTGCTTTGCATCACATAGAATGTTTTTGACAGAGCAAACCTTGAGGCACTTTCACTTTGCATGCAAGCTACAGGAACAAGAGGATCCAGTGAATTTATGCACTCAATATCTCTAAGTGGTGCTTTGCTGCAATCCTGCCAGATGTTTGATTCAGAGACTTTTTGATACAGAACACTGCATCTGCCTTTGCATGCATGTCCTTTTGTGTTTCTGAGAGATGTCCAGAATGTTTATGTGTTTATAAACACATGGTTTAGGTCTGTTTTAAGTTGCATTTTAGTATTTCAAAGTTGTTGCACATTTAGAAGAATTCAATTTCGTCGTACTGTACTGTAATCTTGAGCTCCAGTGTTGCATGCCTCCTACACCCTGTCACCCAGTTAACATGGACCCATGTGAAATGTTGCTCAGTGCGGGCAGAAAGAGGCCTTTGACAACTACACTATAAACACCAGCCAACCCACCCCGACCGACTGAAGTCCCTCCAAACCCTGTCCAAATCAGAAAGGTGTTTTCAACAAATATTGACTCTTTTTACATAACCCCGGCTGGACGAAAACACTAATTGGTTGTCTGAAAACATGCATGAGAGGACAGGGTGATGCTGTTGAATGAAGGCGAGGACGAGGATAGAAAACAGTGCCACTCCCTCGCCCCTCCAGCCAATAGAAAGGGAGGTTGTGACACAGGTGATGTTTATGCTGTGGGTGTATATACCTGACTGACTGACCCCGAGCTCCAAATCCACCACATCATAAAGAGCAAGTGATTCCACGTAATGCAAGCCAAATAGCTTTTGCTGATTTCAGTTACATAACTCCAACTCCAGACAGTGTCACCACCACATCACAAGAATAGTAACTGATTACCTTCAGGGTGTTATGACTGAGTTACAGTATCTAGCTTTGAGAGGAGGAGGTTCCTGCTTGCACAGGAAACATACTCTGATCCTGCTGCATTTACTCACTCACATAACAGCCCGGCCTCTGTGCTGCTGCACAGGGCCTCAAGTGCACTCCTTCAGCGGACCTTTATTTGTTTACATACAGAGGAGCGGACGTCTGTTATGCCTTTAATTAAACCATCTACTTGAACAATTGAGTAATGAAGCAATAGGTTTAGTTTTGTAGTTTAACCTCAGATATCAGTAGGTGTTTGAGGCGATCAGAATGTTTCTGTCCTTTCAGCAAAAGTCAAGAGTATGCACGCGGAAAAACAAACAGGTGTAATTTATGAAAAGGAATGTGGTGGCTGGAAACTGATGAGGATGACTGAGCGATTTAGTGTGTTGAAAAGGTGAATGTGTGGTTAGTTGCCAAAAATAAAGCTTGAAAATCTTCAGCATCGTTTTAAATCTTGTAAATGAATGGAAATGTTGGAACGAACGGAAAGTTGGCTCTCCAGCTAATACATCAATGACATCACTGGCCTGTGGTCCTTGTGGCTGTGGTCTCTTTTTCATGTTGACAAATATTTATTTTTAACCTGCTTGAGCCAGAGGAATAGCTTTTCTGTCTTCATAAATTCAGCTAAACAGCACTGCTTTGTAAGAAAATTCATATATAGTTTCACCACAACATCTGTAGCTTTCAACATCCAAACAGTAACACTACATATAGAGCAATATCAAATCATATCATATCATGTCATATCATAATGATGATTAATACACTCTAATATAGATTTTTTCTTTTTGCCAGTGAATTACAGCTTTGAGCAAGTTGTTTTGAAACTTGAATCCACACCTAATGACATTAATCGTCCTTTGTTTTGTTCCAGGACTGTCCTAGTAGACAGGAAATTCAAGGCTCTCTGAAGCAGGTCCAGAAGCTCCTCTCAGCCCATGAAGCCTCGTACTTGCAGAGTCTTCGCAACCTGAAGAAGAAAATAAACCTGCTGCAGAGCAACGCAGTGAAACAGACTACAAGAGCCACCAACAGTAAGCAAAACCATCAGAAAGATGGTTAAATATCTGCCATTTTGCTTCGTTTTTTACATTTTTTTATCACCCTCTACTTTTCCAACAGGTACCTGCCCAAAACTGGATGCACCCACCAATGGCAGAAAACTTGGCAAGTCACACAGCGTGGGCCATGAGGTTCACTTTCTGTGTGACCCCGGTTATGAACTTGTAGGATCAGAGAGCAGGTTTTGTCAGGAAAGCCTGACCTGGAGTGGCCAGCAGACTACCTGCAGAGGTAAGAGACAAGCACTGATCCACCTTTCCTCACTGTGGCGGTCACTCTCTCCACTGCCTCCTCCTCATCTTCTTTCCACCAGTGTCTCTCCTCTTCTTCAATCTGATGCTGTTATCTAACCCACTGATCACTTTTTACAACCCTGTCATCGTCCTCTTTGTAACCTCTCCTGCTCGCTCCTCTTTTTGTGCTTTATGCATGTCACCAACGTTTTTCCATGTAGAGATACATTTCATATGTGACCCATGATCATATTTCCTCTTTATGTACTTTGGTCGTCGTTCAGAGAGCTTATTGAATGCTGTGACATGCGATATTCCAACCTCGTCCCCAGCCATCGTCTGACAGCTCGCTGACTTTAAGATAACAGCTCAAAGGCTGTTTGATCAAGACAGGGCGTCCGCTACTCTTCGCCTGCACCTCATATCAACTCATCTGCTCCCATTTTATCCTTATTCCCTCTCTAACATACATATACCATGATGTCACGTTCTTTTATCTTTCAGCATCAGAGATATTTGGTTGCATATGTCCTCTCTTAAAGGTTCAGATGCCGCAGTGGAGTTTCCTCGTATAACCCCTCGTTTTGTCTTTTCCCTCAGACATCAATGAGTGTGTGTCCTCTCCTTGCTCGAATGGTGGGACATGTGTGGATGAAGTGAACCAGTTCTCTTGTGTCTGTGCCAAAGGCTGGTCTGGAGCCACCTGTCAGAGCCCTGTGCCAACATGTAGGTGTTACGCACTACGTACTCAGACCACACACACATAGTTTCACCTCACAGTCGTATAGCTGTTCACATCTAGATAACATGTAGCACTGTTTTCGTACCAAATGTTCAATATTAAGACTTACTGAACATTTGACAAGTACTTCACTGCAGAGCACATTATTTACGGGCTAGTATCCAAATCCTCCCAGTCTGCTAAAGGAGATTACATTGGTCAGTGCCAATACACGTCAGTGCTACCACAAAGTGGGTTTTATTGAATTCTAGCCTTAAGTCCAAGACGATGATGGTTGATAGGCAGCTGGTGCCTGAGTTTGTTTTGTATTTCTCTTGTTTTTAAATAGTTTTTTATAGATGTGGGCACAACAGTCTCTGTTTTCCTGTTGTTTGGTTCAGTTTTGTTCATGTCATTTCCCTGTGACCGGACAGTAGTCAGGAGCAGATTTATATCAAAACTCAATTAGCATGTCTCTTATTCCATCTCTCTTCCTCTCATCCCTGGGGCGGTAAAACATCAACTAAAAGTCCGTTTTAGACTTAAACACATTATGAATCCAAACCTTATTGATAAGATTCCTTAAATCTTAAATTGGTTTAAAACTTTGATAATGATATGTACTGAGTGGAAAGTGTCTCATTCCCATCTTATCAAATACTGATGCTTTAGGATGGCAGGTCAGGTCAGCCATCAAATAGTCAGTATTTGACAAAATGGGAATTCTTGCAAGTTGATAGTATAAAACCTCCGACTGTAATACATGAATCATAAGCATATTGTTGTTGTTGTCTTTTTTATGACATAGCCACATAATTTACACAAGTAGAGGAGCTGCACATTAGATTAAAGCTCACAATACCCTGATGGACTGAAAAAAGGCGACTTTTCTTGCTCAAAGCAATATACGAGAGCTTTATGCTGATAAAACTCAGTTCCTCTTTAATTCCATTTGATACTGGCAGTTGTGACTGACTCTGTCTCACCCCACAATGTCACATCAACAATGCCTGTCACACATTTTCTATTAATGACTCACTGATTGAACTGAGCCTATACACAGCTGCTGCACTGAAAGTATTACAGCAGGGAATGAAAACACTCTACAGCTGCTTACTTCTTCTCTTTCCTGTCCTCCTCATTCAGTCTTTGTCACCATCACAAACACCTCTGCCGCCACCTCCCCAGCCACTGCTGCTGCTTCTACCTTGCCTGCTGCCACCACCGGGCCCTTTGTTCGTCCATCACGTTGCACTATAACGCAGGGGACCACCCACTGCACCTGTGAGCCGGGATACACCATCTCTGGCAGGGACAGCAACACTTGCACTGGTACGACTAATATGTGTCCTGTAACTACATCAGATATACACATTTACATGCAGGATGTTAACTGTGTGTGTGTTGATCACTTTAGATATAGATGAATGTGAGCTGTTCCATAATGGCCAGGCTGGGAGACTGTGTTTACATGCTTGTGTTAACACCCCTGGTGGCTACCGTTGTTCCTGTCCCGTCGGATACAATGTGACCCGCGATGGACGCAGCTGTAAAGGTGTTTTTCTTCTTCTGAGATTTGTTTTACTTTTCATTACAATGTTCAAAATCTGTCCTCAATATAACTTATAGACATAATACATAGGAAATCTGCATTAAAATGCCTTAAAACGACTAGAGCTTTGCATATTATTATATTATTATAGGGTTAGGGTTAGGGTTAGGGTTACCAGAGCACTCACCAGAGACTCTAGTTCTCTCTCTTCTTTTACCCCCTCCTCTCTGTAATGTCGTTCATGAAGTAAAGTATATTTCCCCTCCAGCTCCAGTCATCAGTCAATATTAAACACCCATCAGTGGAAGTCAGGTTGATACACAGGAGTGAAGATAAATCCACTTTTTTATCCCGAAAGTTAAAAAGTAATCCCTGAGTTCTCCTCCCATCGGTCCCATGGTGGCTCACCAACCCATAGAATCGGTTATTTACAAACAGCCACTGTCAAATCCTCTATAGTAGATTTAAGGAGCAAAAACAACAAACTCCACATTTTTTCTTGGAGCTCATAAATGTAAGAAACTTTTCAGTAAATTTAACTGTAAATTTCATCAAAAATGTAAAAACAAAAATCTCCAGAAGTTAGATTTACTTTGCGTACAGTATGAATGAAATCACAACTAACTTTTCTGTTTTAATAAGTGTCTGTTGTTGTTTTTTCCACAGACATCGATGAGTGTGCCAGCAGACAAAACAACTGCACAAAGGACCAGATGTGCATTAACACATATGGTGGTTTCCAGTGTGTCCGTGTGGACTGCCCTAAAATCCCTAATGCTACATATGTCAAGACGTCGCCTATGTGAGCATCATCCTTAATCATTTTTTAATATCCAACTTCACTCCCCATTATCCAAATAAGAGTGATTTTCAGTTTTTCACTTCTCTTTCCAGGCGTTGTGAACGTAACCCCTGTCCCTTGGACAACAAGGCATGTTCTCAGACCCCAAACTCCTTCTCCTACCATTACCTGGCTGTTGTCTCCAACCTGTCAGCTCCTCGCGTCATGTTCAGGGTCTCAGCATTGCGCCCAATAGGAGACACACTTCGCTTCTCTCTGCTGGGTGGAAAACAAGCTCGACGCCACTTCACAGTCCAGCGTTCAGACCGCGTGACAGGGCAGCTGATGCTGGTGAGCCCCGTGCAGGGCCCTGCAACGCTGGAGGCAGAGGTGGAGATGAGCGAGCTAGAGAGACGAGTCCAGCTGGGGAGGTACATCACCAAAGTGACCATGTTTGTTTCCCAGTATGAGTTCTAGAAAGAGAGGGGTGAAAGTGGAAACACACTTAGAGCACAAAGGCCAAACAAAAGTCTGGTCTGGATTTAGCTAAAGACTCTATATTTGGTCATGGATGTGTGATAATCTGATGTATTGTGGTGGCCATCTTTAAATCTGGTTGTACTGTTGCTGAAGAAGGTGTTTCAGCCAGGTCGCTAAAGTGTACCCTCAGTAAGGCTTTGTATTTAGGTTCTTGTAATAAGCACTAATTAATAGGTCATAAGGCTCTTATAAGTCCTTAAAAGATGCTTATTAACATTACTATGTGTTCATAAAACATATATAGTGTTAATAACAATGTAAGGAGGACTTATAAGGGCCTTATTACTTATTAACAAATGCTTACTTCAAGGACCTTAATATAAATTTGTGAGCCGGATGCATTTCGTTCTGCTGTGTACCTGTCTGGTGTATAGTCTCAACAACTATAAAGATGATCCTTGATCCTAAAGCATCACCTGACTCAAGTGATGGATGGATAACATCTGTCTTGCAACGTGCAATAAATGTTTTTGAATATGGGTTCTTTCGGGCCACTGATATTAAGCTACAGAAGTAAAAACTGAGTGACGTATATTTTGTCGACTTCACCATAAGAGCAAGTGCTCCGTATAGATTACCTAAAACATATTTATTGCACGAAGTGTAGGAGAGGTGAACGACATAGCAAACGGTAAAACAGTATTCAACATCCAAAGTCCAACCTGAAAGAAAATGCTATTTTTGTAAATGAGAGTCCAGCTATGTTGAAATGTATGTTATGTATGCTGGACATGTAATCATGACGTGTGAAGATTTTGTAATTCTCTTTTTGTTTAATTTATAGTATGGTGTCACTACAACTATATCTTCCTCCAATACAGTCATTAAAACACAATGTAAACCCTTAAAAGTGTGGTGTTTTATTTACAAATGCATAAAATGCTGTTTAAATTCACTGAACTCTATGCCTTGTGAATTATGCTATAAGAGCAGTCTGATATATATATACATAGATATATAAATATATCTATATATATAAATATATAAGCGGTGATATATGTGAGCAGAGGTTGTTTGGGAAACACTTCAGTTTTCACAGTACAGAGCACTGCTGTTCAGCAGACAGAAAGTCAAAGACAGGCTGCTCAAAGGGCCACTGTGTTCTTACAGTGCATGCATAACTTTCGCTTTTAAATTTGCAGAACAAGCACGCTCAGAAAAAATGCACGTGTCACATGTACCCTGCAAGTAATGTGTGTGATTTTCCCTTCATGAAATGGTAGCATTTTAGATGCGTGTGATGAAATGTGTCACCTGTGTGCTGCAGCAGCCATCTATCGTCTCCTTGGTCTTGCACAACTTTCTGAAAAAGAAACCACTCATGAGTACATCTGTGGAGGGTTAGGCACAGTGTAGGTTCGCTGGACACAAACAGGATGTCTTTAGTTGCACAGGGGGCTCCAGACTGTGACTGAGACTCACTGATGACGCCACAGCGGGGGGAAGGAGGTGGTGGGGGGGTGCTCTAGTCATGGGATCCCAAAACGAGATTGCACGCTGAGTAAAGAAAAAAGATGCATGGAGATAGGGAGACAGACAGAGAGTGATGGCTGAATAGAGAAGGCTGAATAGAGGACGATTCACGCCAGCCAGTCAGTCAGTCACTGGCCGAGGGGTGCGGGCTGAATTAAAAACTGCTGTCTTTATTACCACCACAGAATAGACCTCTCACTGTTCTTCACTCTGCAATGGAAGAATAAGCAGGAGGTGAATGGGGGGCTGTCCTTATGTTTGCCCCTCTGGGAGAGGTGATGACTCAGAATCCAGAGTTCAACCAGACTGCTTTTCTGCTCCTGTCCTCCCATAGCTCCCATCCCAGCACCCAAATAAAAAGCTTCTCCACTTATCTACAACTTATCCTGTCAGTGTTTCCCTGCAGCAGTGCTTGGGCACTGACAGAAATATATACAAACTGTGATCTGGGATCTGGCAGCCCAGTCGCCCGGATATAATGTTAGCAGTTTCTACAAACCACAGATACGTCCAAGGGTTGACATTTGTATCAAATGTTGCATATCATGCGCACACAAAATGCTTATTAGCCACCTTTCACATCAGGGGTGGAGGGGATGGTGGTGGGATAAGCCAACGAGGCTGCCAAATGGCAGTTCGAGTCACACCACTGGATATTTTTAAGGAGACCAGCCCTTTTTGTGGTGACCAAAACCAGCTATTTTTCACTGGAAATCAGACCATCTCCCTCTGTGATCATGCTGATCAAAACAGGTATTTTAAGCCAAACCATGATGTTGTCCTTACCCTAAACAAGGGGTTTATGTGCGTGATCCTAACCAGAGCATAAGCACAGCGTTGTGACAAGAAAGAAAATTCACCCTAAGCAAATGTAAAGTTGCAACATATAGAAATGTTCAGTTTTAAATTACTTAGCTAACATTTATTCTGACAATTGGGTTGAATCTGGTGTTTTGTCTGTGCTGTTTCACCCCTCGCTGTCCCCTCCTTTACGTTGCACCTCTACCATATCACATTACATCCAGCTTCTCATCCTTCCAACCCCACTCCTCCATCTCCACCACCACTACCCTTTCTCTACATTTCTCTCCAATGCGGCTGAGTCACACCGTACAGATAACAAAAAACTGCTAATGAGTGCTTGCAGTGTGTTCTGGACTGAAATCAATATCCTGATCTCAGTCTGGTCGTGAGGCATGGTCATGAGAAACCAGCACTCTCTCTTTGACAGCAGGCCTGGTTATCAATGGTACTTACTTTTTGAAAGGGAATACCTCGGTCTCGTCTGAAGTTTAATGGAACAAAGGAGAGTGTGACTGGGTTTGCCGAGGCTCCAGAGAGTGCAGACAGGACTTCACAGTCAGTTTGGCTCGGGGCCATTTGATGTGGGCATGCAGGTAGGGAGGGGGGATAACAGGCATGCCAGTAGTGCCCACAGAAGTTGTGGTCAGGCCTGTGCTGCAGGTCAGTTCAGTGCTGAGCAGCCAGGATATGATGGTATTGTGGAGTAGGCTGGAGTGGACACCCTATCTCCCTCTTGCACTATTAAAACGTTGATGCTGTTTCTGTTTCTCTCTGTTGTCTCAGCTCAATGCATACTCATTTATTTTATAGTGTAGTCTCAGTTTTGCTCCAAGCAAAGTGGAAAAAGACCAAATTATATCTGCAATTTATGCTCAGATTAAGGCTTTACATTGAGGCTTTCATTTCTCACCTAATTTGGGTTTATTTGTTAACATCGCGGGGTTAGATTTCTAAGACTGATACTGTTATGAGATAACTTTTGTTGTGAAATAGTGCAATACAAATAAAAATTGACTCGACATGACACACAGAAAAGATTTCATCAGCTTTGTAACTCAAATGACAAAATGTTTCATTCATAGGCTGAAGCTGACCACACAACATCGGCCTGCAGAAATATAGGCGTATGGGCCTCATAGTGGTGCTAAAGAGAGTCATTGAAATTTGAATTTATATTAACGGATGCATTTGGGATTATTCATTAAGCAGGAAAAGCAAAAAGGAGAAATGCCTCACTTTAAAAAAAACATATTCAATACTTTCTTGGTTTAGCGATCAAAATCTGTTGATGAGCAATAATAGGGCATCTCAAAAAACTGCTTACTACAGTGCAAATTAAAAGCTAGTAGGAAAGTAAAGCGATTTTTTTATTGGCTGTATACTCCACACTATGACTATCAGAAGGCGGAGTGCCACATATCCGACACTGTTCATATGATACTAACACAACTTCAATTTCATCTTTGAGCTTCCACAGAGTGGAGCAAACAAGGATCACTGTCATAATACTTTCTGACTGTACTTGATTATGTACAAGCCAACTGTGGAAAAGGTATTGAAACAGGAAATGAACACTTTACATGAAAGCTGCTAAAAACTACAAGACAAGGATTCCAACAATCGACAATAAAAATGAATGAGCACTTCTGTGGCCGCCTCAACATTTATTACCAGGAAGATGTGGACATTTTTCCTGTTTAAGGTTCACCTCTTCTCTCTCTATCTGTTATTGTTAGGCCTCCATAATATAACAGGTCACATCTGTCTTTGTCGTGTGAATAAATGTAATTATTGTGGCTCAGGGTGTGAACGAGCATGTGTATTACATTCCCGGAGTTACACCAGCCTTGTTTAAAGCATTTTGCTCTGGAAAACTGTCTGCACTGTAGAGCGGCTTTGAATATCTAACACGTCCAATAAACAGACTATGACTGTAGACCTTTTCTTGACCATGCGCACAGTAACTGTCAGTGAAGCTCTATTTAGTGAATATTTAGAAGTCAGTGTAGTTCATGACTAAATGTAAAATACATTTTTTGCCATGTCATTTTCAGCTTTGAGGCTATTTTGATATATGATGATAACATTTCAGCTTGTAGCTTAATCCTTTAAACATCTTTGTGCCTGTGCACAATCACAAATATGAAACATTTGTTCACATGTTTTAGTGCTATAGAGAAAACCGCTTTATGTCTCAAAGTCATTGCAAAGGAGTCTATTGGTGTGCATGTAAACCACAGTGTGACACTGCCCCCTGCTGGTGCCAGAGGAGACATGCTGAACTCACTCTAACGTTGTTTCCCTCACAGAAACGTTCGCTGTCATTACTTTGGAGATGGGGTTGGTCTCAGGTTGTAACATGCACAGCGGAAAAATACCAAAGTACATTTGCAAATTATGGTGGGACTAACTTCACGTTAAAACTTATCCTTTACATGTTTTGTTTTAGTTTTTTTGGTTAAAATCATAGGGTCAGATTTCTAAGGCTGATATATTTATATTTATCTGATTCAGGTTTGACAAAAAACACATATTGAGAATATGAAAGGTACACTGTACTCATATGAATCTGACCCATGCTCTTTCAGTTCAGAGTGAAGGTTTGTCATTGAAATTGATTTGAAACTATGATTAGATAATTCAATTCTGTGCTCGGTTATTCTAAGTTATTCTGTTTCCAGCAGGTTTTGTGAGATATGACACCCATAAATCTTCCTCGTGATCAGCAGTTAGCTTTCTGAGCCTACCGCAAAATGGCTGTTCAATACATCACTTTTAGAAGGCCCTGACTTCAACTCACTGATTCAAAGAGAGAGGGCAACCTTTCTGTAGATGAACGACTCTCCAGGAATGTCACCATCAGTGCTGGAAACAGGCAAAGCAGCAAAGAGAGGTATGACCATATCTTATTAATCATACAAGAAAAAACAGCAACAAGAACAGGAAAAGACCTTAGAGAAAATAAATGGTTCACAAGCCAATAACCCCATTAATCAAATACAAAATTAACTGAGTCAACTTCAAACCCAACTGGAAAGTATCATAAACCAAAAACACAGTTCCTTATCCAACAACTCAAAGATGAAAATGTTAAATATGGTAACAAATCAAGCATAAATCTGGGGAATCTAATACAACTCAAAAAAGAGAAAGCAATTATCCCGTCCTCGCTTATGACCCAGAATCCACAGGATATAAAAATGTGTTTGAAAAATGTTTTAGCAAACTATTGTTTATTCCTCAGATCATGAAAGCCCAACCAATTACAAACAGATACTTTTCTACTACCTATAGAGCAAGCTACCATTTTAGATGCACCCCTTGCCTCTGAAGAACTGAATAAAGCTCTGAATAAACTGCCAAATAATAAGTCACCGGGACCAGATGGATTTCCAGTATGTCTGGGACATATAATCACTATTTTAAAGAGTAAATACAGAGCAGAAATGAAAGCTCCCCCCGCCATACTCACACACATGAATACTACTATAATGACACTTCTATAAAAACCCAATAAAGTCCTGACCCACCCATGCAGCTATCGTCACCTTTCACTACTTAACAAAACATATTGTTTCAGATTACATCCTCAGGTTATTTTTTTTACTTAATCAACATATCAAGAAAAACAAAACCATAATTGTGTCATTAGATGCCATCAGTTTGGTTTTGGAGAGTCGTTCATTCATTGGATAAGAACACTGTACACTTCAGACGGACCACAGTTATCACAAACGGGGGTTCACCTCCCCGAGGTTCACACTTTATCAGAGAACCAAAACAGGATGTCCACTCTCACCATCACTATTTGCATTTTTTATCAAATCCTACAACAAAACAGAGACATTGAAAGAATCCAGGATGATAACTAAGAACATAAAATTAGTCTTTCACTCAGATGATTTATTTCTATACCTATGTAGGCCAATACGGAGCCAATACACACACACACACACACAATCACACACACACACACACACACACACATGTATATATGTATATATAACAAAGAATGTCGCTCCAGATCGGACAGACTCCCTCCAAACAGTCTGGGAGTGATCCAAGTCAGGACAGGACATAAAACCTTCATTGGGTCTGGGAGTGGCCCAGAGCTCAAACATACAAAATAAACAAACAAACAAACAAACAAACAAACAATTCTTGCATGTAAGATTTTGAATCATCGATTTGTATCAAAATCACCAGTCCCCATCTACCTCAGCGGTCCTGAAGAATGCTGCAATGCTTTTCTGTTGTGAAGCTCCAGAAATGTTTATGAGTTATGAGTTTATGAGTAGATAATGACTGAATGTTTTATTTTTGGGTGAACTCGTCCTTTATTTAATCTGCAGCTTTAAAGGTGTGACAGGAGGGCACTTCCCCAAATGTTCACAGTGCACCTTTAACCTCTCGGCCATGATGCGCTCCACAGACCACACCCAGCCCGGAGCCCGGAGCCCGGAGCCCGGAGCTGAGCCCCGCGCTGAGCCCAGGCTCCCCCCGGGCTCCTCCCCTCGGCTCCCCCCTCAACTTCCATTCTCCAAAAAAAAAAACCACTCCAGTGTTATCCTCAACCCCATGGTGTAACTTCTGCCGCATTAAAGTAAGTTATGTCAACTATTAGCGGTTACATGAACTTACCCAGTCACTGCATGTAGTTTGACGACGCACTTTTCTCGCAGGAACGTGCTGCAGCTGCTCCTTAAACATCCAGCCTCATCCCCATGTTTTGATTTTGTTGTTCGCACTGCTGGCTAACTGGCTAACTTTAGCTTAGCTGAACTTAAACCTAGGAAACGGGCGACTAAAACGAGGTTAGTGGGTGAAGTTGGGATGCTTCTTGGGAAGTTTAGGAGAAAGACGACTCGTGTGTTTGTCACACGGATAACGGTGCTGTTTACTTTGTTAAACAGAGGCTAGCTAACGCCGCCTCGCTAACAGGCTCGAGATAAGTTACTCGGCGCTAACGTGGGAGTTTTAAAAGTTATCTTAGCTATAGTAATAATGTAAGCCTTTTAACGTGAACCTATGAGTTCAAAGTTGTGGGACTGCCAGATTTTAAAGACTGCCGTAGCTTTACGTTTGATCCACGTTGTCTCACGTTACTTTCAGTAAGTTTCATAGTGATGTAGCAGTGATTCATAGATCAAAGTGTGCTGCATCCCTCAAAACACCATATAAAGCCTCAACCCCCCTTAGAGGCGAGGGCAAGGTGAAGCTTTACATGTTGTTGTAATAGGACATGCTGACATGGTTGCACATCAGTGAGCAGGTTGAGCTATATGGCAGTAAGTTGTTGTTTTTTTTCTCTTTTACATCAGTGTGATGAAGTACCTTGATTACCTTTAATTTGCTTCGTTAGCCAAAGTGAGACTTTTTTTTCTGGTTATTTTATCTGTAAATAGTTTCTCATAACTTTTCAGAATACTCATATATTAAATATTGATGTTGTGTAATCAAAGTATACATTTTTATTCATATCGGCCTCTTCTGCTGTAACTGAAAGTAAAAAAATTTTGTGGTCTCACAGCAAAAATTGTTGCATACCTGACCAAAAAAATGTGTGTTTGAGCTGCTTGGTTGGTTCATTGCATGGTCCCGTAATGGGTCACATTCTTACTCATAGCAATATTGCATGAGATGTTGGAAAACAACCTTTGGTGACAGATGATTTCTATCCCCTCTAGTGGCCCAAAGATGATCCATACATAGCGGAGGAACACCGAAGAGCTCCAGCTGTGCGGCAGAAATGTCTCCCAAAGTGCCCGGTGGCCAAGGCAGAGGGGATTATTCTGCAGTGCAGGTAGCTGTTCGAGTGCGTCCACTGCTGCCTAAAGAGCTTCTACACTGCCACGAGAGCTGCATCACTGTGGACTCGGAGCTGTGTCGGGTTACACTGGGCCATGACCGGCACTTTCTTTGCGACTACCTATTTGAAGAAACTTGCTATCAAGAGGAGGTTTATTCTGTGTCAGTCCAACCACTCATAGATGCCTTCTTTCAAGGCTTCAACGCTACCGTCTTTGCCTATGGGCAGACAGGCTCCGGCAAGACGTACACCATTGGAGAAGCTAATATTTGTAAGTTATTTGTTATACATTTTATTTTATTTTACTCTTCAGTTATTATTGCCAGCTCTGTTTATTCTGAATTCTGAATGTTTTGATTGTGTTTGTAGGCTCCTTTACAGATGAGGAGCAGGGCATCATCCCCAGGGCTGTTGCTGATATCTTCAAGCTGCTGGATGAAAATGACCTCACAGACTTCTCTGTGCGGATCTCGTATCTGGAGGTCTACAAAGAGGAGTTCAAGGACTTACTGGAGGTGGAGACAGCCAGCAAGGACATCCACATCCGGGAGGACAAAGGCAACATTGGTATTAAGCATGTTTCTGTGGTTATGCTATGAAATGTTATGCAGCATTTCACTTTATGCACTCATCTAGATTTAATGTTTTTGTCTGTGTAACTTCATAGTTCTGTGTGGGGTAAAGGAGTGTGAAGTGGAGGGTCTTGACGAGGTGTTGAGTTTACTGGAGTCAGGAAACACAGCCCGGCACACTGGTGCAACCCAGATGAATCCGAACTCCAGCCGCTCGCACACCATTTTTACCGTGTATATGGACCAGCGCCGAGGAAGCTCTCGCCTCTATGGGACTGCTACAAGTTCTGGACCACAAATGTTGTCTTCCAAGTTCCACTTTGTTGACCTGGCAGGGTCTGAGCGCATCTTAAGGACGGGGAACACTGGAGAGAGACTGAAAGAGAGTATCCAGATTAACAGCGGCCTTCTGGCTCTGGGAAATGTTATCGGGGCACTGGGGGACCCCAAGAGGAAAGGCTCTCACATACCATACAGAGATTCTAAAATCACAAGGTACATTTTCAATAATTTCATTAGATATTTTAACATACCAGAACAGAAATTGGTGTAAAATATCACTTTGGTTGAATTTATATAATCCTTTTTTCACCTAGGATCCTAAAAGACTCTTTGGGTGGAAATTCAAAAACACTGATGATTGCCTGCATCAGCCCATCCTCCTCAGACTTTGATGAAAGTCTGAATACGCTAAACTATGCCACAAGGGCCAGAAACATTCAGAACCGGGCGACAGTCAACTGCAAGCGAGAGCCGGATCGGGTGGAAGGGCTTGAGCAACAGATCAAGGCCCTTCGCAGAGCCCTCGAAAACCGCCAGCGTTCAGAGACCCGCATCATTTCTCACGCTGATCCTAGCAGGAGGCCTCGACTTGGAGAGGGAGAGATAAGCAGACTGCAAGTCCAGAGTGCCCACTACAGGACGTGCACAGACACTGCTTACAGGTCAAAGCAGATGATTATTATAGTTCAATTAAGTCTGCATGATATTTTAATGTGTCTCACATTCTGATTGTGAGATGTGTTTTTTGATTAAAGAAACATTGATTCCTTCCTCCAAAATCTTCTATTACTCACAGGTTGTTGCGGGAGCTGCAGAGTGAAGGGGCTCTGACGGCAGAACAGGGCCTGAGAGTGAAAGAGTGGCTGTGCTCAGTGGAGGAGGAACGGAGCGGGCTGACCACCGCCTCAGGGCCAGACAGCGGTATTGAGGACAGCATCGCGTTAAGGAGAGGAAGGCCTTCTGTAAGGAACCAGGTGTGTTTCATTCACAATCCAAAGTAAACAAAATGTTTCAGTCAAATTTCAGGAATTGTAGATGTCCAGCACTGTCATGTTTATAAATGTGTTACCCAGGATCCAGAGGCTGCAGAGGAGAGTTGGAGCCATGAGCATGAAAGAGAGAAAGATGAAAGTATCGTCCAGCTTCAGGCGCAAATCCAGCGGTTGGAGATTGAAAACACAGACTTTTTAGCTGCTCTGGAGGACGCTATGGAGCAATACAAGCAGCAGGTGAGATGCAGTGAAATCCTAATATTGTTTTGACAGTGCAGTGTGTCACAGCTTAGTCATGGCATGCCACATTCATTATATTAAATTGCATGGTCACAGCAGGGTTAACCAAGCTTAGCTGCATAATATGAGCCATCTTTGGAGTGCCTCATGTGATATATTTCTTATTTGATTGTCTCAGAGCGATAAGCTGCAGGAGCAACAGGACTTGATAGCAGATATGCAGTGTCATCTGTCCACACAAGGGCTGATGGGACTGGGTCTTAACCTGAGATCACGACCTCACACGGCCCCCATGGGCTCCATGCAGCACAGTCAGAATGGAGGCACATACAGACAGGTAACCAGCCAGCAGAGCTAGTTTTTCAGCCTGTGTTGTTTAAAAGTTAAAAAATGGTTTAAATTTTTTTTAAATAAAAATGTAAAAATATAAAACAATCTCCAATATCAAACTTGATTTAAATGTTTATATATTTATGTATTCATTTTTTAAACAAACATAACATTCGCTTAACTTTTAGTGCAAATACCTGACTAACCAATTGTGTATGAATACCCAAATATAAATAGTTTGGTAATATATATTAACTAACTAAATTAATGAGGATAATAATAATCATGTGGCAGTTAAGTCATTGTGTTTGTTTACCAAATATCAAAATGTGTGTGTATGTGAGTGTGTTAAATCTTTCCATTAAATCTGGCCCTGGCTGTGGGTTTGTGTGTTGTTTCAGGTCAGTCCAGTGGGCTACTTTGGAAATGGGCCTTGTGGTGATCAGGATAGTAGCCTCTGTGAGGAGCAGGACTTCCCAGGAGGAGAAGAAATGCAGGACACAGAAGACGAGGGCGGTCATTTCAACCTCATCCGGGAGAGACGCAAGTATGTTGTGTTTCTAAAAATCATAGCTTGTAGCTTAACTCTATTTAAATGAAGTGTTGATAATATAAATAATGCATACATGAGGGAGTGTTAATATAATTGCACATGTTGTGTTATGTGTAAAAAGGCAGGTAAACCTGACGTGGACCAAGAGGGATATGCTGTCAGGAGGACTAGCTGTCGGTGGTAGAGGGCTCATATCTCAGCTGCATGAACCATACCAGCACCCAGCTTTAGCCAGAAAAGCATGTAAGTCTAACAACCTTAGTTGTACCTATGTAAGTCAAAATTAAAGGATCCACTGGGACTCTAATGTTCATAACATTGTTTATGCGACCTTATTGTTGAAACGTTGTTTACATATTCACAAAATCTAAAATCCAATTTGCAAAAAACAATCCCACTTTCAGTTACACAGCAAAAGTGATATGCAACCAAAGTTGTGAAATATTTGAGAGAAAAAAATCACATGCTTAAAATCTATTAGGAACATCTTGATCCACATGTGTACTCTCCTGTGTTGCATCGTATGTTTGTGGGGAACTTTTCACTGCATCTTACCACACAGCATTGATCTGCTGATGTTTAGGCATGCAGTCTTTTGGTGAACAGAGCATGTCCATTTCCACGTTTGAGAAATGTTGGATTATTTTGTTTTGCTCAGAAAGTGAGACACCGGCCACATATGGGATCACAATTCATTTATTTTTGCATTGTGTTGGTTCCTTTTGCAATCAGATGTTTCCACGTTGATCTGGTAGAGTCAGGGTAACCTCAGGCTTGTAATAATGTTTTTGCCTGTGTTTTAGTCTCTATTCTGTGATCCGAGATTCATATTACACCTGCTTTATGCCCAAGTGGAGGGTGAGAGTCAAACAGGTAGTACTAATCTGTGTTAGTAAAGGAAGATCACACATGAAGGCTTGAACCTTGGCATTTCTCTGAAACTCGGTCAACTTCCTCATCATACCATCCTGCTGACCTCTTGTGTCCTCTCTAAAATCTCTGTGTAGCCAACTCCAGTACCGGGGAGACATCTGTGCGTGAAAGTCTGAAAAGTTTTGAAGGCGTTTCTGAGTGGGGACTTCATCAGGCACAGCAAAAGATCCGGGAGCTCTCTGTCACCATCCGCATGAAGGAAGAACTTATCAAGGAGCTGGTCAAAACAGGTAGAAATTTCAATCTCAGTGACTTTCCCAAAATTGAGGTTCTCTTCCATGTCTTTCTGTAAAACAATTGCTTGTGGGGGATGTTTTTTTAGGTAAGGATGCTCAGGCCCTGAACAAGGAGTACAGCCACAAGATCACGGCCCTGGAGAGCGAAGCTGTGCAGGCTCGACAGGAGCTGCAGGAGGCCCAGCGGCAGCTGCAGGATCTAGAGAAGCAAGAGAGAGAGATCAGCACGACAGACAAGACCAGAGCACAGGAATGTCGCAGGAAGATAGCTGCAGCTCAAAGCAAAGTTCAGGTTTGACTTTCACACCTCTATAGAACACATAGGCAACAGACGTATTCTTCTATGTGGTCCTGGTACTGCACATTTGAACTTCTGTAAAGCAAAATGTGTTTTTCATATTAGGTTCTCAGTCAGCGTCAGAGGGATACCGCTCGTCTCGCTAACCTTCCTGCCCAGAGCGAACGTCGAGTGTTAGAGCTGGAGCGAAGTGTTCAGAGTATGAGGCAGCAGCAGGAGCAGCTGCAGAAGCGTCTGCGCCAGGAAAGTCAGCAGAAACGACGTCTGGAGACCGAGATGCAACGAAGAACTCACAGAGTCAAGGTACCTCAGGCCAATCCCGCAGAGGGGGCTCAATGTGTTTAGAAATAATATTTCGCGTCTAAATGGTGTCAAATACTTCAACACCGAGCTTAAAATTTAGTAGCAGCGTTGCTCTCCAGTGTAAGATTAAGATTGTCTTTATTTATCCCACAATGGGGAAATTCACATGTTACAACTGCTCGAGGTGCAACAGTGCAAGTAAGAATCAGAAATATATGCATAGAAATATTAAATAGAAAATAAATAGAAACACAAGATATTTACAAAAAACAATAAGATATTTACAAAAGCAAACAAGTGGGTGGAAATTGACTGTTCATGTAGTGCTTGAGTTGAACTGTCTGAACAAGTCCAGCAGTCCAACCTGAAAAGTGATTAAAACATTCTTTATTTTGATTTATCAACAATTTACTCTCCAAGGCCACTTCAGTTGTTGGAAATTGTTACCGCTACTCATCAAAAGTATACTGTATACTCTTCCTTTCTTCCATTGCTTCTGTAGGAGCTCGAGATAAAGAACGAGCAGCAGCAGAAGATCCTGAGAATAAAAACAGAGGAGATCGCTGCCTTCCAGAGGCAGAGACGCAGCGGCAGTAACGGCTCTGTCATCTCACTAGAAGAACAACAGGTGGGACAAAAACTAACTTTGAATTCATAGAAAACAAACTGGCTGTAAATCCCAGAAGAAAATTAAACACATGATAGTTTGATCTTAAATGCAGAATCTTTTTGGTTTTTTTTATTTTAAGAAATGTCTGAATTTTGCTTGTCACTCCCCTGTCGCTTCAGTTTGTGTGTCTGTGTTAATTTGCATGATGCAACCTTGTGTGTCTTGACTGGCTGTGAGCAGAAGATTGAGGAACAAAAACGCTGGCTGGATGAGGAAATGGAGCGGGTACTGGAACAGAGGAGAGGGCTGGAAGATCTGGAAGGAGAACTCACTAAACGAGAGGAAATCCTGGCCAAGAAAGAAGCTCTGCTACAGGAACGCAGCGGCCTGGAGACCAAGAGGCTCCGCTCCAGTCAGGTATTAACAACCACAAACAATTAAATTAGGTGACACAGGAAACTGGCAAATACTAAAAAGTTTTTTCTTTTATTTACTCTAGGCCTTGAGTAAAGACCTGGTGACACTCACAGGCCGTATTGAGACACTTGAGCAAGAGCTGAGTGAGAGGAACGGTCTTCTTCGCAGCGGCAGTGCTCAAGACTCACAACAGATTCGGCAAGAGATCTCTAACCTGCGTCAAGAGAAAGACTCACTGCTGAAACAAAGAGTGGAGCTGGACGATAAGCTGCGGCAGGGTAACCTGCTCTCACCTGAGGTCAGACATTACTCCAGGGTTCAATACTTGAGACTTTGTGTCCTCAACAGTGAATAGGTACGGAAGCCCTAAAGGGCCATGCATTCATACATTTTATTTCCTCCGTTTTCCCGTGATAACGAGTTAATTTCATTTGTTTTCTCGAGATCTCGAGTTATTATCTCGAAATAACAACTGCCGTTTTCCCGAGATAACGAGATTATTTTCTCGAGATCTCGAGATAACGAAACTTTGTTTTCCCAAGATAACGGGAAAATGGAGGAAATAAATTGTATGAATGCATGACCCTTTAGGGCTTCCGTAAATAGGATACTTTGTTGTGTCTTCATAGCACTGACAGACGAACATATTTTTAATTGTGTGGCAGAGAAAGATTTTTTTGTTAGTAATAGAGGTATTGCTGTGCTGCAAACATGTATTTAGCTCTCACATGGCAACAATATGAACTTAAATGTTTGTGTTAATATTCTCATGGAACCCACCTCTTCTCTCTGATGTTTCTAGGAGGAGCGAACACTGTTCCAGTTTGACGAGGCGATCGAGGCTCTGGATGCAGCCATTGAGTACAAGAATGAGGCCATCACTCAGAGGCAGAGACAGCTGAGGGCATCTGCCAGTATGCTGTCGCAGTGGGAGATGAACCTAATGGCTAAACTCAGTTACCTGTCTGCCTCTGAGACCAGAGCTCTGCTGTGCAAATACTTTGACAAGGTCTGTGCAACACAGAACCTGAGATTCTGCATTTTTAATCTGTGTTCTCACCTACTTGAGGCACGTAACTCCTTATGGCTAATCTCTGCAATATTTATGCTGAAGAGAATATATGTAAATGTCTCCTGTAGGTGGTGTCTCTGCGTGAGGAGGAGCGTAAGCTACAACTTGCCCTGGCCGAGCTCGAGATGCAGTTGGATGATCAGCAGAGGCTGGTGCAGTGGTTGGAGAACGCCCTCGATCGCACACAGCTCGACACAGATCGACGGCTCACGCAACAGCAGAAGGAGCATGAGAGGAGCGTGCAGCTTTTATTGCAGCAGTGTCGAGGTGCGGCTCACTTGGACTTATTATGAGTAAAACAATTTGTTATCTCCTCCAAAAAAAACAAAGATTTCCTGCACGTGTTTATCTTCTAGCACCATTTGAAATGAATTGCTCAATAATTTGTCTACAATGGATATACTTTAGGTTTACAAGGAGAATATAAGTTGGATTGAAGTGCAGAAAGTCATGTAAAGTTATTAGTCATTTCTGAACACTCTTCTACTTACCTTTTAAATGTTCTCCACAGAGCAAATAGATGAGGGCCTGGCAGGAAGGCAGCGGCAGTATGAGGGATGGATCCATAACCTCAGCAAGGAGCTGAGCCACTACAAGGTGGCAAATGTGGAACTGAGCAACAAACTTAGGGAGCTCTGTGGTTCAGCCAACCAACCAAAGGAGCATACTAAAGGTAAATGGTATTATTAGATCAAAGTGTTTGTTGCTTATGATATCTATGATTATGGTAATCATTGTGTTTACAGCTTGCAGCAAGAGGGCTTCAGATATTTGTGTTATTAAGCCATACTTTGCGTTTTGTAAACACTGTTATGCCTCCAGGGCAGTGTCAACACTTGCTGGTGGTATGATGTTTCCAGGTTGTACATCCGTCTGTATGCGGTTATTAAACACAGTATCTCAGGAACACTTCCTTCAGATTTAGCACAAGTGTCCAGTTAGACTTAAGAACGAATTGATTAGAATTTGGAGGTAAAAGGATGAAGTTGTTTTTTGGCCATAACCCAATAATTGATATGCTGATTATCACAAAATTTTACACAAATGTTCAACAGAATAAAATTATGTCAGTGGGTTCATTTCCAACAAGCACACCGGTTCTTGTCAGTTCAGTTTGTTACAGATTAGAAAGGTTATTTCAGAGACATATAGAGGGTCGAACATCTTATTTCTTTGATAATCTATTTGGCCCTCAGATCTGTCTTGACGTCTGTGTTGACATTCAACAGGCTCAGAGTAGTAGCACTCAAGTCTGGTGTTGTCTTTCAGTTGTGGCCTCTGAAGGTAAACCAGCAGGCATTGGCAGCATGGAGAAGCTGCCCCGCTGCCCCGAGGACAGCCCAGGAGGCAGATTGATGGGTCAGTCTGCGAACCCTTCCAGATCCAGGGAGGAAATGCGCGAGCTGGTGAACACCCCTCTCCCGTCCACATGGAGACGCTCTTCTCTCCCCACGGAGGAACCCGCTGTCATGGAGGAGCTGTGGCTCCCAGCGGCTGGGGACGCTCCTGTTAACCGTGTAGTTCAAACTGGTGTAGGTTCCTGGGGCGGCCTGCCTGTGGTTAAGTCTCGCCGAGAGTCCCGCCGCTCCAGCCTCAACGTCGGACCACTGACTTCAAACAATGCATTCATTGACGTACGAAAGAATCCTGTCTGAAAATCAGTGTTTTGTGTTACTTCAGACCTTTCACATTGATTTTCTTTTACTGTGGTTTCTAAAATAATTTCTGTATTATCTGTCTCTCATTTCAATTTTTGTACTTGTATATAAAGTTTTTAATGAACAAAGACACCCACTGATTTTTGTATGAAGCACTTTTACTAAAGTTTACGTTTCCATCATACATTAGCTGGTAGGAATATGGTCTTCCCAACCAGGAAAGTCAATAAGTGGTGAATCATTTGCATCAATACAGAATGAGATTTTCTTACTCTCCAATCATGTAGTGTCTTGACCTACAGTATTTTATATTAAAATGTTTTTGTCTTCCATCTCGGTCTTCAGTTTTTGTTTTTTTTTTTTCAATTAAAGCTTTTCAGAAATGTTAACATGAAGCTCTGATTTCTTCCATTTCCATTTGCCCCGTTATCCTTTAGAAATCGATGGTCAGGTTGGATGTTATCACAGTTGATGTAGATGACGCTTCAAATCTGCTGTGAAATATTACATTAGTGTTGCCGTGGTGAAGGTTTAAGTGCAGCTGTCATCAGTAGTGAAAGGGTGGAGGCTGCAGCTGATTATTGAAGTCCTCGTCTAGGAGGGAAACTCACAAAGGAGATAAAAGAAAAAGGAAATGATGGCGGACACTTCATTTCAATCAGTATACCTTTTAATCTGAAGAGATGAATAATGCTACCTGGAACATCAAAAACATGCATCTTTTCATTCTGAATTACTTAAAGAGTCGACATAATGATTTATACTTCCAGAGTAGATCCCTATCTCAAATGGCAGGCCATAAACTCTTTGTGACAGAACTTAATTGAGAATCTTGATGATTTTATGTTTTCTTCAGTATCAAAGCAATCCAGTGATAGTTGTCTGTAAATAAATGGATGAAATGCAAAGAGGAGCTGCTAAAAGCTAATTCAGCATGCTTTAAATTATGACAATTTTCCCAAATTTAAACAAATATACACACAAAGACATGTAGCCCACAGTTACCTTGTTGACTGTGTCAACATTATACCATAATTTAACATTAAATTTTACTGTTTGTAGTTTCAAAACATACTGCATGAGTATTCCCCGATAGAAGACGCAGAGTAATAATAGTAGTGAACCAACCCAGATTTGTTTAAACCCCCTGGTTCACAATCTCAGTTTGCACTATAGACCAAGAACTTACTGTAGTTGTTCACCGCAAGTCCAATAGCTAAAATTGACCTGATGTAACAGGTAGTCAAACCTGAACATCTAGGGAGATAACTGTCTGATTTTACTTAACTGTATCTTTGGCTCTCTGCTCTGCATTTAATTAAAGCATCAATTGTTGTCATCCAAGTCTTTACCCAAAATAAACCTGGTTCTTTATTTCATAAATAGGAGCTCAACATGTGTGTCCTTTAACAGACAGGTGAAACAAAAATCAGTAAAGGCAAGACAGGGTATTCTTAAAGTTCAGAGGAAATTGAGTGTGTGAGGTTGGAGTGTGAACACGATCTGAGCAGTAGAGGGCGGTATATCCTCAGTGTTTCCCATAAGTCTGTCACGTTTCTGACTCATCTCCATGAAGGTCAAGCAACAGTTGTTTTCTCTGAAATGAAACTGGATTCTTATTCTATTCTCAATAAAAAAAAATGCAAAAAACTCTTGTCTTTTAAAAACAAAAACAGATTAAGAGGAGGTTCAAGTGTTATTGCTGATTTTGGACAGAGCAGATTTAATGATAACTTCATTAAATTGAGCTCAATGGGTACCATAAGTGGGGAAAATAATCACACTAATGGAATAAAAAAGGTTTTGCAACAGATAATCTAATAGTGGTTTGATAATATCGTTCCAACATCAGTTCTTTGCATCATAAACAGGTCCGGTCTTGGAGGATGAATGAGGCCCATATCATTTTGCAAGGAAGTCTGGGACAGAGATGATCCAGCCCAGCTGAGAGTGAAGATCTGGTGTCAGGACTCTGAACACTCAGAAGCAACAGAGGAGGTGGGGTACAGTGTATCCTAGGAGATTATTGTCATAACTGCCTCGAGGTGAGTGCGTCCTCCTTGTGTGTGTGTGTGTAATCATGGCAAACACCCAGTACAGGAACTAAGACAGAAACAGTTTTGAGCTCCCTGCCAGGTGTTTATGTGTCTGTCTGTGGACAGAATTTGTCTGCACAACAACGTCACAACTGTGTGAGATGTAGTGATGAAGCTATACAGGAGAGTAGTTTAGTTTAAAATGAAGGCCAAGTTCAAAGATAGGCATGGTCTTAGCAAGGGTGTGTCTGTGGACAGATTTTGTCAATGCAACAGCGTCAAAACTGTGCAATCAGAAAAAAGTGTGTAGTTTAGATCAAAATAAAGGCCAAGTTTGAAGATGGGTGTGGTCCTTAATGGTCTTATGCTCTTAAATCATTTTTTCTCTTTGTTTTGCAGATAATAGGTTGGACCGTATATAATAAGAACACGTATTGTTTCTCAAGGCTGGTGTTTTTATTTCTAAAATGACTTTGGGTTTTTGATGCTGTTTCTATCTTGCCAGGCTTGGGAACACACTCGCACACCGCAAGCACCGGGTGACCTGGTACACATTTCTGGCTCAGGGCTCTAATGCATATCAACCAACAGTTGTCATGTGCTGTTAAACGTGGATAAGCCAGTGGAAAAAGGGTGAAGTCCACGTGTAACTAGGTAGGACTTGCTGTTATTCTAAACCAGGCTACTTGGAAGCAAGACGTCAGTAGATGTGTTCAATGTTGATGAATGTTTAGATGTTTTATTACTCAGTAGTTTAACTGTCGTGTTTGTCATACATCTGGTCTGCCTGTCTTTTTAATCTCAACGACACGTCAGTCGGAGCTAAAGGCTGAAAATGAATATTAGTTGGAAATGCACTCATAATTGAGTCTAACTGTGCGGTGTTGTCTGCCACAGTTTACTACCACTGGGAGGCACCAGAGTCAGACATTTTTTAATTCAACATAGTGGCTTTAAGTATTTGGGAACGGATGACTGACAGCCCATCATTTCTATTTCTCTTTATTAAATTTGGCTCATTAAATGTTGCCTGATTTCCTTTTAAATAAATTATTCCATCCTCTGAGTTAAACAGGAATAACTTGAACCGCTTAAAGACACAATACCATCACATGTTGACACGACAACACACTAAATGAAGTCAAACTAATTCAATTATTAATGAAGAAAAAGCTCCAGTTTCTCGTAGAAGCAGAATTTAAACCGTTGCATCGGTAATTTGACCGACAACAATATCATCCTGTGTGTGCGCCCCACCACAGCACCCCCCAAAAAAACTCGCACAGACACACACGGGGCGGACACATCCGATTGGTTGACAGCAACTTGTCGTCGGTGTGACGTCAGCGCCGCCGGGGGGGAGGAAGCGTTTGGAGAAAAAGGCAGAGAGGAGGTGAGAGGAGATCACTGGAGGCTCTGTCAGGGGGCACAACACATCCTCACGAGCTCGGACTAAAGGAAAACACACACACACACACACACTGCGGATGAGAGGCCATCACACACACACACGCACACACACACACATCTCTGCTCGTCTGAAGGGAAAGCAGCGGACCTGCTGGATCCTGATCACGGATACAAACACACAGAGGATTTCTGATCCACAGCCTCGAGACACGGTGTGGGATTTATCGATCCGATCCACGCGCTCACCTGTTCGTCAGCGCGAGGCTGCACAGAAAAAAAACTCCTGCACATCTGGAGCCCGGATGACGCTGCCCGCCGTCCTCAGCACCACATGTGGATGTTTTCAGGCTGCGCGGAGGCAGCAGGCGTCTCACACGACGTGGAAGTGAGTCTTTTTGGGGGGGTTTGATGCTCTTGATTAGTTTCCACAGATTTCATCTACAGGCACGTGTGCATGAAAGCGTCTCATTCTCAGGCCTACCGTGTTAGACATGTTTGAGGAATAGGATATTACAGACAGGCTTGTATTTGTTTAATCGTGTCACATTCAAGTCTAATGTTTCATTTAGGGTTCATTGTCAAAGCCACACGCCTCGGATAAAGTCACAGGAAGCCGTTGCGCCTTGTTTGCGTCCATATTTCACATTTCTCGCATTAAAATGGCTCGTGTAGTAAAATCTATAACCTCTGGTGTGACCTGTGTGACACACACAATGCCAGGCTGTTTATTATGTGAGTGCACAGGCCTGTTCTGTGATCAATAAAGGGAACTTCACACCTGCAGTGAAGGTTTCTGGATGTGTCCTGCTTGTCTAAAACATGCCATAAACACAGTGCAGACAAAGTCTCAAGACTCCTGCGCCTTTAAAATGTTAATTCATAAAAACGCTGTGGTAATTGTAGTAATATGTGTGAGAGTTGATATACAAAGAAAGTGACGCATGCCTTGTCAGTGCACCTACTCCCCAATTATAACTAGCTGACGTCAGACGTACTGACAAAGAAAGGCGTGAGTTCATCATGAGGTTATTATTTTAAAGTATAGATTGTAATATAGATATAGTGACACATTTGTGTTGCATTTTTAAGAATTATCGGCTGATTTCTTGAAAAACAACAACATGTAAATTAACTTTAATGTCCAGTGTTCACTATGTAATAATGAAGTTATGTCACAGCAGAGTGTGGCTGTAAAAACAGATGAAAATGTGATTGTAGAAATTACAAGGCCTGAGCACTGAGGCCTGTAGGTCAACCTGAGTGTGTCCACGTCTTATAGGCTTTATAGTAATTGTTAAGCAGATTCTTTAGAGTCGAGGTTTATGAGAAAATGTCATGTGTGAGTTGATTCAAATGTTAAAGCGTGATTCTTTTCTCACAGCAAAGCCGGGGGAGTTTTCACGAGGAATGTAAAATGCTAATAGAGCTGCTCGTAAACGTCATATACTGTACAGTTTGTCACACTGTCTCACTTTTTTCATGAAGCATATTTAGTTATTTAGTTAGTCCACTGTATTTAGGAATTAACTACAATTAGTGAGCACACACTGAAAAACTGTAAAATTAACTTTACTTTCAAAAAGCCAGAAAACCGACAACTTCAGCATTACGGAAAATTCTGCTCAATCTAACTATTCAATTTAAGTTGTTTAATCTAAAAAGTTTTACAACTTAAAATTTTTGTTTACTTTACATGTAATTATTTTGGTGATCGGTATCATCTACAGTATTTCAAAGGTTACAACTGTGTATTTTTCATGTAAAAACGACCTCTGTTTGATTTGAAAGCTTAAAAAACTGGTTTAGTCGTGGAAGAAATTTTAAGGTTAATGTCGAAATCTCCAGTTGAAGCTCCTGCTGTGTTAAATGAAGCCTGTAATTAAACCTGCATTAACTCCATAATAACTTTCTTTGTCTCCAGGAAGCTGCAGACTTACATTTTGCTGCAAACAGCGGAGCCTGTTCCTGTCTTTGGTTATCTAGCTGTATGAGTGTTAATCATCCATCATAAAGCTAGATAACCGAAAGTAGGAATGACCTCCAAACCTTCAACTTCCTGCATTTGTGCGATCAAAGAAAAAGAAAAACACATGCACAGGAGGACACAACGTCTTTTCAGGTAGGTTATGAAAAACTGAGACATTTTGTTCATCTGGACATGAAAATAAAAGCTGATGGGGATTCAGTTGATTTAGTCAATGAACAGCAAAACAAGCAACTGTTTTGATGACTGATTAATTCAATTGTAGCTCCTCATTTTGGAGAATTTGCTGCTAAATTGAATATCTTTGTGTTCTTGGACAAAATAAGCATTTCGTTAACATTGTATGTGGCTTTAGGGAAATTGTTTTAGGCATTTCTCTCCATTTTCTCACATATTTTGAAAGAGAGTAATCAATAATGAAAATAGTGTTCAGTTGCAGCCCTCGTCACAATGAGACGGACAAACATAGATCAAAAATACATTCATATTTTTATACTTTAGTTTCTGTGCACACTGAAAATGTCCCCTGTAGGCCTGCTGATACAGTAAATATCTCATTCCATTGAATTTCACAAGTTGCTTAAAGTTGGTCTCTTTCGAGTCTTTCGAAATATCAATAATTAACACACATCTCATGTTTAATTAGCCCTAACTTACACTAAGGCCCAAAATCTTTTTTCTGACATGATATTTACAGCTTCCCTTTTTTTCTTTATGTGAGATCTCTCTTATAACAAACAGATGGAATGAACTCTGCAGAGGATTTTTTTTTGTCATCCTGACCACGGAGAAAATGTGAAAATAATTATTCAGACAAATCAGACTTTTTTTTTTTAAAGAGAGAGAGAGAATAGTTTTGAAAGTTATAAAAAATCCAAAAGGGGTCCCTTCTGTTGCTGTCCTACACTTCCTTTACACACACACACACACACACACACACACACAGTTCCTGATGTCACTAAAGTCTCTGTAGAGGGAAACTAAAACAATTTAAAACTTTTAAGTGAACTGCTCATTTTCCCTCCTGCCATGATAAACTCCACGCTTTAGATTGAATATCCATTCTAAATTGAAATATGAATTAGGCTTTTTATCTGCAAATTTCCTAACATGTTATTAAATCTTAAATGTCTTGAAATAATTATATCGAATGTCCCCGTACCTTTGCTGCCTTTAACCATGATGCAGAGTGTAAGAATACAATATGTGAGGCTCCTTATGGGCATTACTTTGTAAGATTTATAACTAACCGATTGTCAACCCGGCTCAAGATTTTTAAACGGGTCTTTGTGACTGAGACGTCAACGTTTTTGTAATGAATGCATCAATGAAGAGGTAGAAAGTGTGCGCAGGAATTTAGTCCTTTTCACTGGGATTAGATTTTTGCTGCACCACAAAAAAAAGATAAAGCAAACGGTTTGCCCACCCACTATTTCAGCTGTTAAATAACAAACACACACAGCCTCACATTGCTTCCCTAGTCCTGCCTATTAACATAAATTAAAATATCTGACCGAAACACTTACAGCACAAGAAAAGCAAGAAAAGAAAGTGTCTGCTTGTGTCTTCTTAGCGAAATGCTCAAAATAACCACGGACATAAACACCCCCCTTTTCTAGTGTTAAAAGAGATAATTATTATTATTGTTGTGACAATTCCTTTTTTTTAATCAAACAAAAAACATAATTTAATTTGAATGACACTCAATTTTAATGTTTTTTCAGTCAGTGTTTGATCTACAGTCACACATTACACAGCAGTTATATCCTGAAAAAAAAAAAAAACAAACAAATGCAAATTTTAAAAAAAGGAATTTTCCTGAATCTAAATGTCCATCACTGTGACATCTTCCCTCTATAATAAAGGCCTTTTTTCCCTGCGGTGAAGACACATGTCGGACTGTGCAGGTTAGAGCTCAGCCTCCTTCACTGCCAGGACATCATGTTGTCTATAAGGAAGCCATCTTGACGGAGTCTCCCCGCTGCCTCTATAAAATGGTTGTGTTGGCATGTAGCAGGGCCGCATTAATTGCTCCATCGTTAGCTATCAGACCCTCATCAGTCCCTCTTTAAGCCTCCCCGTCTTTAATCTTACGATGCACGTCTCTGCTCTCGTGTGGTCAAGATGAAGTTAATTAGTGAGGTCACATTACTGAGCCCTTTTAAAGGCCAATCAATGAGTCGGTGTACATCTAACTGCTACTGTAATTGAACAGTGAGTGAGTAAATGAGTGATTCGGTGGTGGATAATCTCATGACATTTGGCCACATTAAAGCTGCTGGAACATTCCTGCACACCTGACTCTCCACTAATGTCAGGAGAGGGGAAATAATCAGGTAGAAAGTCCTGTTAGTCCAATTAGTTAAGTCGAGTTTACAACAACACCTTGTAGCTACACTTAACCTTTGATATACAAGATATTAGACAGCTCTTTAAAAAAAACTACCTCTAAAATTAAAACCCTGACTCAGATCGTACAAGTTAAAATCATCGTTGCCTGTCAGGGGTATACAAAGCATGACAGATTAAAAATAAATAAATGAATACATTCACAGATATCTAATCAGCCTCATGTGTTTCTTCCAAACTCTGGACATTGTGAGGTGATTAAAAAATGTTAGGAACTACCTGCAATCATAATTCAGAGGCAGTGTCACCATTCACCCCTTCTGATAGACTTCACATGAAAGTAACAAAATAAATAGATCAATAATTTTAATGGAGAAGAAGCAGGCACTTAAAAAACATTAAATAAATAAATAAATAATGAATTAAATAAAACCAATGTGTTTGTTTCATTAACAAAAAAACAAAAGACATATTTCTAGTAAATAGTTCAGAATATTGTTAGCTTACATTTAAATAAATTATTGGAGTAATAGTCTATTAATTAAACATATCCTGGCCTGGATAAATGTGCCTTCTTAGGCCTTAAATAAGGCCCTTATATGAAGCTTCTGTCTGATAGAGTCCTCCTCTTTCTTTCTGGCAGAGAATTAAAGGCCAAAACAACAACAACAACAACAACAATAACGGGCCTTCAGTCTGTAAATGTCTTATTAAATCTGTTATCATTTATTATTTGGAATGGATTTACATTTACCTTTTAAAAATAAATAAATAAATAAGATAAGATCTAAAATAAAATCTGGATCAAAGCACAGAGAGGTGGAAACAGCAATACGTGTTTTTTTCGTTAATTCGTCAATAAACATGAATTAAAGTAAAGGCTGGAGAGACAGAAAGCATTTAGCAGAACTGAAGGGCTGATTAGTACAGATTTATAGTAGTGAAAAAAGATAAATAATAACCTTCCCTCTAATTTGTCCGTGTTTTCTCCTCACCTTCACTGCCTGCACACTCTGCTGTGTATAGTAAAAACAACTCCCTCTTTTTGTTTCTTTCTGTGATGTTGTTGAACAGAGATGTTGATGGTGATGATGTCACACAGGGACAGGCAGGGTTTAACTGAGCTCCATTAGTGGCCTTAATTGTCTCAGGTGGACTAACACTTCCATATAATTAATTAGATATAAGGAAAAAGAGGTAAATAACCTGGATTATTTGACAAACCCAGCCTCGGGGATGGTATGCCACTTACTGCTGTTTTATCCGCAGTGTTGAAGCTCACATGACAACGTGCTGCAAACAGAAACGCTTCTCGCAGGAAAGTCTTTATCCGACATGAGCGCTCTCTGTTGGTCTCTCTGCCAGACCATCGCTGTGGGATAAAAGCAGGCCTGCAAAAAAAAAAAAAAAAATCCAAGAGTGGCCTTACAAAGCTGGGAAATAAAGGAAACAATCACGCAACTCCAGCCGATAATGAATAGGAGCCAGACAAGCTCTGCATATTAACATAATTGCATAGAAACGAGGGAGCAGAGAGAGTATTTAAAGGCGCAGCAGCACCAGCGTGTCTGCACAACAACACCAAGGTCTGTGTTTATGTTATACAGGGAGGAAATTCACACGATAGCATTTATGGTTGCATTCTATCGACATGGAGGATTTTTTAAAAAGGTGCAGCACGTACGTTTTCTAATGAGACATGAACTTGTCTTTTTTTAGGATGCAGGGGCTGTAGAGGCCTCAATTAAAGCAGGAGAAAAGGTGCAGTGCCTTTAAGTAAATACACATTACTAGTTTAGCCTGTAAAATATCCATATCTGGATTAATAAAAGCAGGTTTCAGAAATACTGAAATCTTGTGTCTCCTCTGGCAACAAACCCACCAAAATTTGTATCGTAATTTGTTCATTGTTCATTTTTGTTTTGAAATATAAAGGAAGAATATATATAAAACCTGTCTCAGATTTGAATTCTGGTGGGGGAATACAAAATCCTTTATCATTTATTCAATTTGTGTTGGCTTACATGTTGTTATATTCAAATATATGAAGTGTAAAAATCCTGGAAACAGCCTATAAAAACCCACTACATTTACATTTTTAATTGCAAATAAATGACTCCAAGGCTTCCCCAAAATCTCCATGGACATGATCTCAGTGAACTGTTTGTTCTTATGTCATTTAAAACAATAAAGAGATGCAGAAAAAGAGACCTGTACTGAAAAGGCTAAATACAGTGAGAACAGTGTTAAAAAAAACCATAAAAAACTCCAGTGTTTTATAATCTGACGTATAATGCTGTTGGCCTGTTGTCTTCCACACCCCTTCTGACTTTTATGCAACAATCTCTGTTTAAATGTTGTTGTTTTCTCCTCACGACGACGACAAGTGTTGATTTTAACAGTCAGCATCGCGGCTCAGGAAATAAAAGGGGGAACTGTTCCTTTATTAGACACCAGGCTGTAATTAGACCAGCGGCTGGGGGGGGAGGGGCAGGTGTGAAGCTGAGTGATAATATGAGCTCATACAGCGACATACTGTATGAGAGCACATGTGTAAATCAGCCTTATTAGCTCGTTTAAAAATGCATTTTATTCCAAGATTCAAACATTTCTCTCTCTCTCTCTCTCTGTGTGTGTGTGTGTGTGTTTTGTTAACTTGAATCAAAATCATTCTTGTATAATCTAAAACAACCACAGGAGATTTAAACATTTAGTTTCTGAAAATACTGATTTATTTATATACAGTAGGCTCTATATTGTATTTTCAAGTGCCAGGAAAAAATAAATATAGTTTTAGTCAGATAGTTGAATCCCTTGAGGAGAAATAAGATCTTTAATAGTCCGTGTTGCAAGTTTTAAATGATTTCTTACATAATTAAAGAATCTCTTGAAAATAATCTTTGAGGAAAAACTCTCATTTGATTTAAGAGACGTTAATGGACAAACACACAGTGAGCTGCTCACATGTAAAGTACTGTGAGGATGCAGGAGCACAGTGCAGCCCTCTGAGAGGCTGCAGGTCGCTGCTGTGCACTGCAGCTGCAGGAGACCCTGTTTGTAAACAGTAGTCAGGGTCCACATTATCATTCTGATCCTGGCTCCGCTCCACAATGGCTGCTTTGTGAAAAGGAGCACTTGACAAAGGTCCGCCACTTCTTTTCCCCAACATTGTGCATGTGAGAGGTTCGCTGCAGTAAACCCTGGGCAGTGAGGTGGGAATGTCGCGTCAGACCAGACAGTGGCAGATGCCTGCATTAACGCTGCAGCCATGAGAGTGTCTCCTGGAAAAGTTGTCCCTTTGTCTTCTGCCCCTTTATGTCTGTGAGTGACTCTCTCTCTCTCTCTCTCTCTCACTGAGCGTGTGGTCTCATGCCAGAGCTAATGTTAATGAAAGAGACTGTGGCCATTGTGTCAGATGTGTTTCCTACTTGATTGATATTACCAGAGGGGACTCAGTGGAACACAGTTTTCTGCCAAGTCCCAACAATTCTCGAAGATGTAATCGTCCCTAATGTTTGGTTTGGTTTAGTCATAAACAACCAACGCTTGTCCAGCAAACAAAAATGTTAATTAAATTAAAATAAAACACAGTATAAATACGTTTTTATGCATCGAACTCAAAAGTTAATATACATTTTAAACTTGGGCACTCTTGATATGAGAATTGTTCCACTGTCTCTTGAAAGCAGGTTGAAAAAAAATGAAAATAATAAAATTCCCATCTCGTGACATTTGAGAAGGCGGCTGACCCGATCTACAATCCCAAAGCATCAGTATTTGATCAGTTGGGAATGAGACTCAAAAATCAACTTTCTTACAAATTGGACCTTTAAAATTGCTCAATACTACAAATCCTAGATCCTGAAAATCTCTACAATCCAAGATACATTCATATGTATGTTTATATCAAGAGAAACAGACAGGAGACATTTAACCTTCGTCCAGGGTGAAACACTGAATGTATACTTTAGACGGTCACACACATGTTAAAGAGAGACCATTTTTAAAACTGAGATAATTTTAAAATTAAAAAAAAAGGGTTGTTGTACTGCAGCCTGATATAAATACTGACATAGACATTCAAACACATGAATATGTTGCTCTTCACTGTAACGTGTGATTGTGTTTGTGTGTGTATAAGAGAGTTGGCTGAAATGGTGTGTTTTTTGAGGGGTTAAATGATCGAAGGAGACTTTATTCACATATAATACAACACACAGTCTCTGACTGTAACTAAACCAGTGATGGATATCTGTGAGACAGGCATGTCTGTCCTGGTCGACCGGAACCTGTGTGGAGCAGGAACGACTGTGAGCTCTCCTGAAGGTGGGAGGTTGTGTGTTTTACGTCCCCTGTAGCCTCCTCTCCCTCCCACAGCTGCGATCCCGTCTTAATCTGGGGATACACACGATTATCCTGCTATGGCTTGTTCTTGGCTTTGTAACAGCGACAGGGGACCTTTCACAGCTCCTTTTTTCCCATGGTCGAGTGGGTCTGAGCAGCTAAGACCCCTGATGTGGACCAGTCGCCATTCATCGGCTTTAGGCCCGAGCAAACAAGCACATCAGTGATGTCACAGCCTGAGGCATAAAGATGGAGATAAACACCGAGCGTTAAAAAATATTAGGCATATTTTTATTGAGCTGTAGCTCAAAATGTCTTGTAGAATGTTTTGTAAGCCGTGTATATATACAGTAGACACCACTTGACTACATAGTATAAGATGTGTAATAATATATAATATATATTGATAATATATTCTCATTCTTTCCTTTATTATTATCATTATTATTACATTGTTATTATCATTAGTCATAGGGTAGGTAGTATGTAACTTCTTTGGTTTATTTTTTAATTTCATTCTAAGAATAATTTATAATAACTTCAATTTAATTTGTGTTGAAATCTTTATTTTTCTGTTTTTATTTGACAAAAAACAAAAAACAAAAACAACTTAAAAAAGGCATTTCCTCTGGAGAATTTGAATTAACTAATCTCGATTTAAATGTTCCCAGATTAGCTACAAATCAAGCTAAAGTCGTGTTAATAATAAGTTATGTTTATGATGATAAAACATGACTTACGCAGCAGATTTTTTGACATAACATCGAAGAGATTCTTGGGAACCAAACCAGAGAACAAAGTCTCTGAGGAATGGATTTCCATTCACCCCCGCCAGTCGTTCAGACTGTCAGTCAAGTTCAAGTTCACAGGGGTAGAAATGTCTCGACTCCTCATTCACTTCTGTCGTTCCTCCCCCACAAACTCCTCCTCCCTCCCTCCCTCTCCCCCCGGTGCTCTGCAGCGACTGCATGGCGTTACTATGACAGAGGGACTGTGGTGTTGTTATGGCAGCAGGCTGGACGGCCTGGCTATGTGCTGGTGAAAAGGACAGCCTGTCAGAGAGGGAGAGAGAGAGAGACAGGTTCCCCCCAACAGCTGGGCACAGGGGCACTCCCCCCCTCCCCCCTTGCAACCGCCTCCCCCCTCAGGCCTTTCAAACACCACCCAGACCCTGGGAACACCACAAAATTTCACATTCATTATCCTCACGCCTCTCTCTCTTCCTCCCCAACCAACTCCTAACTTTTGTGTCCATCCTTGCATTCAGGCAACATCACTTTTCACCTACACTTCCACCCACACACACCCACACACACACACTTCCTCATCTTCCTCTCCTCTACGGGCTCCGCCTCATTACGCCCACCTAGGGTTGTGCAATCAAGTAAAGGATTTCAAATTAAAAAACAAATACTGAAATAAAAAAGAACAATGATGCCTGAGTACATTCTTAAACCGTGTGTGTGTGTGTGTGTGAGAGAGAGAGAGAGAGAGAGAGAGAGAGAGAGAGAGAGAGAGAGAGAGAGAGAGAAGAGATTTTGTTGAGGTCTCATTCAACTTTGAGCATGAAAGGCTGATCATTTGCATAAACTGCACGCTGTCGGAGGGGTTTGGGGGTGGCAGCCATACTGAGAAAAGATATGAGAGAACATGAAAAAAAAAGCAGTAAAGCACGATCCTGCATTGTGGAGCTGCAGGAAGAAAGAGGAGGCTTGAATAAGAGAGAGGGTGAAAATTGGCAAAGAAAGGGTCTTAGCATGTCTCCCAGTGGGATTAAATTGTCCAGGAGCCTCTTTAAATATAATTTGGTGAATCTGGCAGAGGCATGGCTGCAGGACCGATCGAGCTACCCCCTGAACTTCATTACAGAGATGATGCAACCAGTTAAAGAAAAGTGTAAATGGAGTCCTTTTATCTGGCTGTACCTGCACACAAAGGAAATATTCAGTCGCAGAGCTCATTTTTAGTTCTCATTTTTTTGTTTTGTTTTTTTTTGTTGTCTTTTTTCCAGAAGAGGATCAGGATGAAGCTGATGCCACCACGCTGTGGAGGATCTCCGGAGCTTCTATCAGTGTGTTAATGGCTGATGATCACTGGAGCAGCAATGACGGTGTTATCTGCTATATGGACTTCAGATGTAACTTATATCACATGCCGGGCGACGCCTTGACCTGCTCAGTCGTCCTGGATCCATATTCTTCACTATATTTTATATAATCTTTTGTATCAGATATTCTGTCAATGAAATTTGTAAACTCTTTGAACTCTTCCTGAGGTCTCTTTTTTTCCCTGCTACAAGGTTTTTTTTTTTTTCTGGGTTTTTCCTTACTCTTACCTTCCTTACTTTTCCTTAATCGAGGGTCTGTGGACAGAGGAGACAGAGGTCGTCGTTCACAGATTGTAAAACCCACTGAGGCAATGTGATTGTGATTTTGGGCTATAGAAATAAAAGTGTCCTGACACTGACCTTTTGCATAAAAACAGGAAAGGATTTTTTGTAATAAAAAGAAAATCTTCAGCTATACTGTCATTAAAGAGTTATTTATTTTAGAAAACATGGACCATTTTGACTGAAATGTGACCTTTGATTTGCTCCTGCAAAAATATTATTGATTTTTTTTGTCGTTGTAATAGATTATTTGTAAGTTGTATAAAAGGCATTTCAAACAAAATGTTAAAAAACAAAAAATATGGTATTGGAGAGGATCCAAAACGAGCAGAAGAAATGTTCTTTTCTCTTTGCTAAATAAAATGAATGTTGGATGAAATATGAGTGTGTTATTATTTGCCAGGTTAAAACAGTTCATAAAGGCTGGTCTCTGTCAGCACCTTGGACAGAGGCAGCACACCATGGTTGAAAAAGTGCATGCAAGACACATCGAGTCAATGACAGTTGCACATTGTTTGCAATGCAGTGCTGTTTTAAATCAGTGCAGGCCTATACTACTTTTTTGACAAACACCAGACTATGGCAGAAGAAGTAAGGAAACAATTTTTTTGATAATAAAAATAAATTAAGTGAACCAGCTAACAGGTGAATAGGAGGACAATAAAGTTGGCTCACATAAATGGCAAATATAACAACAAAGCGATGGTTAAATGTAAAGTCTTGACTCAAAAGAAGGTGATTATAAAGTTGTGTCGCACTAACTTGTTCAGTTCAGTCGTACTTTGTCTCCATGTTTTGTCATATCCTTTACAAGTTTGATAAAAAATGTGATTTCACTGATTGAGATTTTATACTAATAAGACTATAAAATAAACAAACAACGCTAGAAATAAACAGCATAGGCCTAATTAAGAGTTAAAGTGATGATATACCAACTGTTGCTTTTAATAACACGACAGGAGTCTGACTCACACGTGGAGACTCCATGTAGCCTGTCCGAGTTGATAGTAAACTGTCCATCGCATTGTGAAGACATCGTGTCCGGAGAGCCCCAACCTGCTGCAGGACAGACGGGGTCATGACCTTTCACTCTCCTGGGACTCAACTTGACCCGGCACAAGCCGAGGGACAAGTGTATCTTCCTCACATGTGTCCGTTTTAACAGTGCTCTGCTCGCACACTGTGTTAAACTATCAAAATCTATCAATAGTCTATCGATAGTCACGTAGGAGGTTGGCCTTTGTTCACACATCCTGATAGAGCATGTTATGTCAGTGGGGAAAGACTTGTTTTGTGAGTAAAGTGGTGTGAGTGTGTCCCCAGGGCCTTTTAGAGGAGTCAAAGGTCAAGCTCAGTTTTTCTGTCTTTCTTCATCTAAATGTATTGAATTTGGATTGGAAGGTTTTACAGAGAGGTTTACAGACAGTATCAACACAACCGATACACGACATAAGAATAACAATAAACATTATAAACATAAACAGACAGTTCATGTCATTGAAATGAATTCGCAATGAGCCACTAAGAGTCCATCAGTATTTTTATATGATCACATACATACATGGGTAACTCTTCCTAATAATAATGATTAAAAAACATTTATTTATAGTTAATCAAACTTAAGTTAATGGTTAACAACAATTGCTGAAGGAATTATTTGAACTGATGTTTATAGTAATTTGTAAATGGATAATAAAGACTGTGTAGTCACTTATAAACATTTTTTGGACAGCCACAACTAATGTTTATAAACCTTTACAATTGTTTAATAGGTGGTTTATAAAGCAGTTCATTGATGTTAACAGACAAATAACTATTAACTTAGGTTTGATAAAGTGATACCCGTAAATGTGTGTATTCACTATCAGAATTTCTTTATAATATAAAGCAACATGTATTAATGTTTTTGATTAGGGTCCTGTCCTGGGCAGTGTTCAACCCCTGACTAACTCTTATTAATGGTTTACTTTATTAGTTCCAGTCAAAGAAAAGTTGTATTTTAAACAGCTAACTTTGTGACAACAGTCTTTGAAAGGACATGTGCTGTTTCAATATCACAATACATAAAGAGAGACCAAAGTGTTTAAAGTTTGGTGTGCAAGAACTTGACTGGCCTCCATGGAGTCCTGACCCTAACTCCATTAAACACGAACTTGAACAAACCAGACCTGATCAAGAAACATCAGTGTTGGACCTCCCTGATGTTCTTGAGGCTAAATGGGATCCAAAATGTTCAGAGTGAAGAGTGGAGGCTGTTATAGCAGCATATTAAAGCCCATAGTTTTGTAATAACAAGTCTAACAATCACATTTGGTGATAACAACACACTTTCTCTTTATTTTATCACATGAATCATTCACAATCACAATGAATGAATCATTCCTTCTCATTTCATGTAAAAAATGATCTGCAGAGACGAGAGTGATGCATGTGAAGCTGGTGTCAGAGCGAGCTGACTGGAGGAACTCGTGAGCTGCTGGCTGCAGGTGTTTCTCTCTCACGGCACTCAGTGTGTATTCATCCATTAATTCTGCTCAGCAGATAGAGATAGATGTTGTCTATTGTGGTCGGAGTCACTGGAGGTCGCATTACTCACCAGAAGCTGAGAAATTAATTTTCGGGCTGTTCTGCAGAGAACAAAGCACGATTTTTATGTGCTGTTATTACACACAAATAACCTAATACTCACCCTGACGTCCCATATTTTACACAGAACTATGGGCCACATTTTCCATGAGACAGGCTGGATTTAATACTTGTGTAAATGTGACAAACTGTGGCACTCAGTAACATCATCATGTATGTTTCTCTCTTGAAGTGGAAAGTGAGACGTCTAGAGTGAACTCAGACGTCGGCGCCCTGCCTCATGAATGACGAGCAGGCAGCTGTAGACCAGGTTTGTGTCTGTGGAGGGCTGCAGATGATTGTCCCATCATTTATATCTTCCAACTCACTGAGCTTTAGGTCTTGTACTCCACGTTTGCATAAGAATAGAATCAGGTCCTGTGAACTTCCCCAACCTATTGACCCAGCTCCCCAGACATGAATAGCTCTGCTTTGAGGCTCCCCAGCCTCTCAAACAGGCTTTAACCATGCCTTAAGTCCCAATCATGGTAATTTAATATATCTTAAGCCCCTGGCTGTTTTGCTGGAGCCCCTCTGCAGTTTGTTTTAGGCATTCTCCGCTTCTCACCTCATCAGCACTGCTCCTTCTTTGGCAAATTTAAGGGGCTGCTGTGGCACTACAAGGTCCTTTTCAGCAGCTAGATAAGCCTCAATTCCATATAATTAGAAAAAAGTTTTTTTCCTTTTATTATTCAGCCTTTTGATTGAGAAGAAGATGAAAATCAAGGGTAAAAAGCTGAAGAATAATATGGTGAAACAGACTGAGGCTGTCTCACATGCATCAGTACATAATTATGTTTATATATATATATGATGTAGAGAAACTCTGAGCACAAAAAGTTGAGATTAAGTCATTCTACATGTAAGCAGGCTGCGTTATAGCTGCATTTCTTTGCTTCCTCTGCTGTATTTTATGCGCATTAAAAGTGCAATAACGTTTTTAACACTTTCAAACTTTTGTACAATTTTCATCTTTCTTGTGTTTTGGGTTCCAGGCAGGATTATATTTTGTTAAATGGACCAAAAAAAGGTCACATTTTATGCTGAAGGACAGTTTAAAAGGTGCTTATCAATGACAGAAGGTCTAAAAATACGGACCATAGTGAGGGTTAAACGCCTCTACTGATGACAGCAGCTTGAGAGTTAGAAAATGTTTCTTTTTAACTACATCCTCCACCTTTTTTTGCATTTTGAGAGAGTACATTATGTCAGACAACCTCTCTTTTCTAGCACAACTGACCACAATTTCTGGAAGATGATCTGCAAGTACAAAAAGCAAAGCAGCCGATTCAGTGACACAATGCTGAATGAGTATGATGTTGGCAGAACTTGTGACAGTATATTTCATCTTCAAACTAGTATCCCCAATTAATATTTTCATGAAATCATAGAAGATGCTTTGGTAGTGCTTGAATTGTATCCAGTAATGAAGACAATATATTTTCAAAAGGTTTTATTACTTAAATGTGGATGTTTCACAAGATTGTTACCTTCTGTTCAGTAGCTTTTGTACAATGATGAGTTTCTGAAGACTTTTAACAATTAAAGTGATTGAAACATGTAAGAGAGCTCAAGGAACTTATTAAAGCTTCATTGCCTATGATAACACTTAGAAACAGAAGCAATTAAACATAAAAGCCATTGACAAACAGTAAAAAGCTGTCGCCTTGTTTCTGTTTATTGATTCATAGGTAAGATTTTACAATTCAGGATTTATTTTGTAACCACAAGATGGCCGTTCAGTTTGTGTGTGTGAATGTACGCATTGAAGCAAACAGTGGCTTCTCAATTATTTACATTGATTCCAAAGAAAACCTCTTCACTGCATCAAACTACTCCTGACCCGGGTGGTTGGATGGATCTGAAACCTTTGTGGATATATTTACAATTAAAAGTCATTATATTTTTCTATTTTCATAATGGTTCACTTATTCTTATAATTGCCCCATGAGGTTTATATCATGCTCATACATTTTTTATTCATTAGAAGTGTTATGTTCTTGAATCATTTGAATTTGTTTTAATTTAAAAAATTGTTTACATTTAATGTGTATTTGTCCTCAGTAAAATATAATTATTTGTATTTTTAAAAAATGTGGAATTCCCTTTTTAATCGATGTATGAGTACAAATCAAATGAAACATCATACGAGTATACTTATCATTTTCTTTTTTCAATTTAGTAAATTATGAAATGAACGATATGTAGCATGTTGCTGAACATCCATCACTACTGTACTACTCAATATTGATGGAAGGTTTTATGTGCTGACTTGGACGCACTGAAAAACACCAACAACTACCATGAGCCCACTTTGTAGCCACATCACATCTTAACAGTGGAGACCATTCAGCAACATGAATGACAGATGTTTACTTTAATATTATTTATTTATTTATTTAGAATATAGACTGCACTGTAAACCACCAACATAAACTGTCACCTCTCAGCATTATGACTTTTGATTCTCTTTGTTATTGTTATAGAAAAATATAGTTGTGGGGACACCTCACGGAGAGGGTCCACTGTGTGAGAGAAGACCTGTCACCTTCTCTAAATGTAGAAAAGGCAAGAAGAACTCAGTTTTACTTGCAATTTGTAGCCTGAAGACTGAAATGAAGTTGGGACTAAAGAAATGTGTGTGACAGAGTAAATGACCGGCCCGTGTCATTGTCACTGTGGCACCACCTGCTGGAAATAAAGCACAATGTGTTCCCTCACTTCAAGTTATTTCCTTGCCTTCTCACCTGCATGTACCTCGTCTCACATGTACACAAGCACAGACAAGTATGCTAGATATATACACACAACTGACAGCGACCCCCCCATCTTTAAGTTATCTTTGTGTGTGCTTCCTTGAGATTGAAGCCATAGAGGGACAGAGAGAAGTTTGTGAAGGATGTTGTACCCAAAATACAGAGACATTTCTGTATTAACACCCAACTTTATTTCTAAAATAGAAAATCCATCTAAAATGGAAATAGGTGGATCACACAGATCGTTTTGCAAATTTTGTGCAAAACAAAACAAACATAAATTCATTGTGTATTATGAATGAACATAGCCTATTTAATACTAAAAAAAAGATAAATGATAACAAAACTTTTAACATTTTGGCTCACAGACAAATCAAATAAGAGGATATGTTTGGATTTATTATATACATGTGACTTCTTAGTAAGCAAGAACATCAAAACAGATCTTGCTTGTTAAGAAGCAAGGTATAAAGCAACATCACGTGTTGGTAAATGAGTTTTCTTTCTTCCTTATTTAAAAAAATCACCAGGGATTTATCCTGCAGAGACTGTGAATAAAATGTAAAAACAATACATGAAAGGCTGGGGATAGTTTATAGTCCTGTTTTGATGTACTTGCTTGTGCAAAGTGCACATTAGCATGACTTTGTAAAATGGCAGGATCCTTTTGAAAACAAGATGATTCATTTTAAGGAGCTTATCATGCAAACACAACTACACATATAAGCAGAGGACTTTCAACCGTCCATCTCGTGTCTTCAATGCAGGGCATTGTTTCAGCTCACTGGGATGGCTGATGAGCTCGGAGGATGGGGGCACACATGGATATTTTCCCAAAGACAGAGATGGGACTGCTCCTGAAACAAGGATCTCATCAGAGTTTGGGACACAAAAAACTTCCAGCGCTGCAGAAACACAAACGTGTACAAGGCAACAAAGCACACGTTTGTTTCTCTTCTCTTCACGTCCCAATCAAAGCCTCTAATTAACACAGTTTCTTTTCAGATAGTGGAGATCAAATAGTAGCAATTATCTGTGCAAACTTTGATGAGGTGGAATCCCATGCATTCATGGCTGCACAGTCGACAATAATCTGAGTCCTCGGCCTGGTTCACTGCACAACCAGAGCTCAGTGAGGCCCACTCTGCAAAAAAACTAATGATCTCTAATGAAGCTCCACACAATGATCCGTGCCGTGCCAAAAAAGTGCAGGAAGCGGAGCTGACACACATGCACACACACATTTACATACACATGCACACCCATATTTGGTTTGTTTCTGATAATCAATTTACTCTTTGGGTTAGAGAAAATAAAAGATGTACGCAGCAACATGAACTCTAATTATCCAGCAGAATGTTTAGAAACAGGCTGAGAGTTCAGCCGTTGTGTTTTATATCTGAAATGCAGGATCATCCGGTTCTCTGTTCTCCGGTATTAACAACCAAACCACGTCTCTGCTGAGTTTCAGCCAAAACAGGAAGAAAAAAAAGCTGACCAGGAGGTTTTCTCTGTGGTTTGATTTGGAGAGTATTCATGTTAAAGGAATACTTTTTAGCCTTCAAAGTAAGGTCCATCCACCACTTTGATCCAGACTGAAAAATCTGATGATTGGATTTTATGGAATTACATACAGACATTCATGGTCCCCAGAAGACGGATCCTCCTGACCTTAGTGATGCCCGAACATTTCTTCTAGCACCACCGTGAGGTTCACGTCTGCTGTTCTGAATGTCTGTCTCGATGACTATTAGAAGGATTTTGATCAAATTTGGTACGCTGACAAAATGAATGAATGTTAATAACTTAGATCCTTTTACTTGTAATCAAAAGCCATCAGCTGTACTTTGTGTTTAGTCCTCGGGCAGGGCTGACCAAAGTGGGGCCTGCGGGACAAAGCTGGCCCCCCATAAGGTTTGATTTGGCCTGTCAGAAGTTTCTTGTAAAAAAAAAAAATAGAAATATTAAATTGGAAAATATGTAATAGAAATGGCTGTTTACACTGTTTTAAAAAAAATTACGATAAAAATGCTCTTTAAATATATAGAATGACAAAATATAAATAGTTTTTCATATTGTGTGCACGGCAGGCCGAGAGACACTTTGTGCATGAAGTCTGTCAACTAAGGGAATGTGGGATCCTCGTACCATTTTGTATTTTAACAGTACAATATGAGAGGTGCTTGCCTTGCCTCACCAAGAAATCCACAGTCCAGCAGCATTAAACAACTTAAACAAATCGTCCACAGGCTTGTACTGAGAGAGACGGGGAGGTCTAATTTTTAATCTTTACATTATGCTCACATACGGCCAGTAAAAAAGTGATGAATACATTTAAATTGCTAGAAAGTGTTACATAGAGCTCCTTTAAACATCAACATTTTAGCATGTTGAATTTAGGGTTGAGTTCATTTAGCTGATATTTTGTATCGTATAATAAGCAAGTGGCTATTGTTCATCGTCCACAATAGAAAATATGTTCACGTTCAAATCCAATAAGTTTCAAGTTCAAGTTCAAGTTTATTTGTCATTTGAAGTGCAAAAATACAACACAAGGGTGATTAAATCTGTTCAGGAGTATAACAGTGACAAAACATCATAAATAAATCATAAAAGCAACAACACAAAAACATAAATCAAATTATACCCGTACAGTGTGCATATAAATATATGTTTGCCTGTGAGAGCTGTGGGAGATTTTCTCACATTTGCTGCCCAAGTTAAAACTCTCGATGAGGAGATGAGAGACAAACTGAACCATAGAAAATGCTTCCTGACAGCTACCACTACAAGATGGATGCTAACAGTTTCTCCTAATTGGTGGATTGCGTGCACAATAAATCCAACCTGATCGAACCGAACGTGGCATCTCACCGTGAATTCAGGTTTAAGTACGCCGTGCCTGCTGTAATGAAGACCTGAAAACTGCTATTTTTGAGGTATTTTCTTGATATAGAAAAAGCACACACACACATACACATGTGCACACACGTACACAAACACACAAACAGGGTGTTCGTCCGTGTGAGGCTGGGAGGGAAAAGGCTGAATTTCATCAGGAGAGCACACAATCACAGGGCCACAGTGTGTCTCTGTAGCCGGGCAGGGCAATGTGTGCACATCAGGTTTTGTGAGGCTCTGACGAGATGTGACAGCCCAGCTCTCACTCAAAGATCCACGAATTTAGTCCATTTTTCTGCCTTTTCCATTTACAATGCTTCAGTGGAGATTTCTTTATTTCAGAATGGACAATGGTCTCTTTCTTTCTCATTCCCTGCATCTCCCTCTCTCTCTCTCTCTCTCTCTCTCTCTCTCTCTCTCTCTCTCTGTCTCACACACACACACACACACACAAAGCCTCGCTGGCAGACGCACGCACACTTGCTTGCTGTCATGCTCATTTTGATGGTAATTAATGACATCACCACTGCGTGCGGGTGCATGGTGGTGTGTGGTGTGTATGTGTGTGTGAGTGTAGGGGGTTGGAGGGGGGATGCGTTTGTTTGTTGAGCAAACCGTGGGAACAGGGAGCTCTCCAGGGTGGCGAGGCAGGGAGTCAGGGCCTCCAACAATACATATGCTGTTGCTTTTCACCCAAACACCCTCCCTTCCCAGGAGAATCATTCCTCTCCCCTCCTTTCCTGTCCCCCTCTTTTCCCTCCTTTTTTTCCACGACTTTCCCTCCCTCGTTTGCACTTGTCGCAATGTGGAGTGTGAGATTACTGCCCCCTCTCTGTCACTGTGTCTCATCAGCTTTAACTCAGCTGGAGCTGATGGGGTCTGCGGAAGATAAGTCTCATGCGAGAGTTAAGGCGTGCATAAGGTGTGTGAATAAGATGGCATGCAAGAATCTTCATATTAAGAGCATCGATGGATTTAGTGCAGAGATGCTTTCGTGGAACAACAACAACATCAATTAAAGGAAGAGTGTGAAGGAGCTACTTACGTCTTGCATTACTGTAAAGAGCAGCTTTTCGTGTACTTCCACTCTTTTGTTATAAAATCAGTAATTCTGTTTTTACAAAAGCACATTTTTCTGCTCATGACAAGGCCCCTCTACAAAATGATAGCTACTGCTGCCGTACCACTTTGCACGCTATTACCCAGGAAAAGAGAGATTTTTTAACCTACAGATACTTACAATAATCAGCAAGATTGCTGATTGTATATTATTATTTCAGTAGACTTGCAAAGTTAGTAATATTATTCTGTGAAAAGAAATAAAAAGGTGAGTGAGAGAACCGACCGGACACCGGACTGTGACCGAACTCAACCTCCAAGATGTGGCTGGCGTGGACGAGAGAGGCGTGCAGCAGGAGAGGAGCATCAGAGGGTCAGCCATGAGCAGCCGGCGAAAAGCAGGTGAAAGTAAAGCAGGAGTATTTTCACATCTTACTCTGTGAATGGAGGATTTGTTTCGATCTAATCAGAGGTGACTGTGGAAAGACAGACCAGACTGGTGTTTTATTTGGTTTATATCTGTGTATGTTTGAAGGAAGTGTTCACGATGAGTTGTAAACTCGTTTTATTTTGTTAAAATAGAAGAACATGAGTTGAGACAGTATGCAGTTGTATTTTTCTGTTTAGTAAGGAGCATAGTATCAAGAGTATATCATTTTTTGACATTTTGTGTGTTAATTTCCTTCATTTATAACGCTAACAGCTGGCATGTATCTGACAGCTAGGGGCTTGAGGACTATCGCCGAGGTACAAAGTGATATTACAGACAGGATGGTTAGCATGCTAACTTCAGCAGACATGTCCGCAACACAATACACAGACATCTTTGACATAGCATCAACACTGTTGTTTCTGCACTCTGTTGATAATATTAGTTATATGTTTTGAATGTTTTAAACTAAAATTCTGGTCATATCTTACAAATTGCTCCTTTAACCCAACCCCTAACCAAGTATTCCAAACTGTGCTTAACATGTCCCGTTCTGACTGAATTTTAACTTTGACAAATGCTGTTAAAACTGAAAAGACCCAACAAGAACAAACAGACAAACAAAACAAAACTCGTAGATGAAATGTGGTCCGGAACCCCCCCTTTCTAGGAAAAAGAGAGATTTGTCCACCTCAATAACGTTTATCAGTGAAAACATCTCATTTCAAAGTATAAAATAATATGCAATGGAAACAATTGTGCTACTTAAAGATGCAGAGGAATGTGTTTTTAAGTTTTAAATGTTGGTCCCCCCCCATGCCTCACAGTGGTTTGGTCCACTGCCAATCAACCTGCATCTCACACACCTGTCTCTGTGGAGCCTCTCTGAGCAGGGTGCTGGTGGACCATAGTAAGTAGATATTTTGCAAAAGTTAACTTTAAAGAAAGGTAGTATTTTTCTCTTGTCACAAAGGGTTAGGTCAAGGCACAAAAAAAAAATTCAGGGGTGTCACGTTTACAAATGTTGTGTACCCATGCATAGAATATAACTGCTAAAATGTTATCCTGAAACACAAGATGTAAGTAGTGTGGGATCATGGGAGTTGTTGTCTTCATTGTTAAACAGCCACCATTTTTGATGAAATCTGTCCAGGCGAATCAGGCAGAAATGTTCACAGACGAGTTAATGTTTCAAAGTTTTATTCACATTATGTTTGGTCTCTTTTGTGGACTTCCTTCCTCACTCTCAGACCCTCTCTGAAAAGTCATAACGACAGGCGATCAAATAAAATGGGTTTGAACATTGTTAGTACACAACTCTACAGAATAAATATAGGCCATTGATTCGTTTCAAGACATTTTAATGTTGAAATGTTACATATTATATTTTTATTATATTTTTAAATTGTATGCAAATATTGGCAACAAGCAGAGAAATAACATATTGAGATTTTCCTTTTAATTATAATAATCAAACACTTTCTCTTGTGCACTAATTAGGGCTCTGGGGCAGGTGGAGCAGCTAATTAACTAAACCATTCAGTTTGGATCCCTCGCACGTGTTTTTAAAGCAGCTCTGATTTCTACTTCTTTCAATCTAGGCAGGAGACCAGTGGCCTTTGTGCCCAAATCAAAGCACTCCCCCGCTATGAATAGTGATTTCTCTGGTTCTCCTCCTCACCAGTGCTGCCAGAGAGGTCTTCCCCCCTGAGACTTTCCCCTTTGACCCCAACAAATGGACTCTTGTCAACAGAATAAAAAAGTAGTGATTGGCCTTTAGTGATGCCTGTTGTTCCGGCGATGGACGTTTGATGAGTGATCACAATGACGGAAAGGATCCTACGGAGAGGTTAGTGGAGCTCAGCGCTCAGTGGGACGTCTTGTGATATGACATCAGCATTACAAGCTCTGGACAGTGAGGAGGTCAATTACGGAGTTATCTCTCAGCTCAACTCTTTGCTTGCTTGTGTTATGAAAACAAGAGAAATGCCCTACAGAAGAACAATACGCATCTTCAGCCTCCTTCTTTTTCAAATGAGCTAACATAATGAAATTCAAAGCGTGGCTATGCGACTAATGATTGTCACTGTCATGTGGCAATTAGATGATGTGGACCTCTTGAAGTGCAGCAGCTTTTCAGGAGTGTGCTGATGAGTAGACCACAATCAGGGGCTCCCTGATATCTCGCTCAGCAGCCCGGTGAGACCGCTTGGTGAGGACAGTGAGAAAATGTAGGTTGTTACGTCCGTCTGAAAGCCCAGATGGACTCTGCAGCCTGCTCCAATCAGCTCACAAAGATGATATAATTGCCAGGGCAGGATGGGACAAGGCCACCGCCTTTGGAGTTCCTCAGCCTGCTCCTTTCCCCATTGCACCTATTCTCTCCCACTCTATACTCACTGATTATACTCCCCTCCCTCATTGTCCCATTATCCCCCTCCAACAACAGGCCAATTTGTCCCTCTAGCTTGGCTCCCGCCTCCCCTCCTGCTGCGTTATTTAGCCCCTCTTCTGCACTTCAATGGCAGGTACTGATTAGAGAACTTCCACGACCTCTTCGCTATTCCTCAAAAATCCCTCCTCCCCTTCCCAGCAACCTTTAATCTGATTACAGGCTTTCTGCAGCTTTTCAGGGGAGGCCAGTCCCAGGAGGACAATAGCAGACCAAGTGGTTTCACAAACACTCTCCCCAGGGTCATATGATTCACAAGAGGAGCTGCGTCCACTCTCCTCCGGCATCAGGTCCCCGCAAGGCCTGTCTGCACAGTGATTTAACATTAACATCTCTGTTATACTGTTATCTGTTTGTCAGCTCTTAGACCCTGTCATAAAAAAACTTTCCAAACAACCATATATGAGTCAAGATCCTTAATGTCTATCTGTCTTTGTCTAGTCAAATTCTGATCTTACTGGTGTTTTGTTGAAAAAGATTTGAACTCAGTGAAATCAGTGTGCAGAAATCTTGTTTTCTCTCTGAAGTTTACTGAGAAGCACCTGACTTATGTTTTCTTTTCCCTGTTACATTTTCTTCATGATTTCTTTGGACTATTGTTTCAAGGATATTAATGAAAACATTTTATTTTTTTTCCCAAATCTGATTTATTTTAAAAACTCATGAAGCATTATTTGTTAATTTAATTGCTAGTGAACCGAGGACCATGTCAGACCAGCGTTACTGTCTAAACACTTACATTAATGAACATTGTCAAATACTGACACAATTTTTATTGCACATTTTTGTGCTGCAGGAATCGTGTTGTCTTTGGGGGAATTGATGAAAGAATTGAAAATCGATGCAGAAGTACCAAAGATGTTTTTTTTTTTTCTGCTCATTCTTCTACCTTGTCAAAACCTGGCAAATAAATTACCCACAATGCAACTTAACCACTCACAGTTTGGTCAGAGATCCAAGTGCGTTGTACGAGTAGCTGCTAGCCTCAAGCAGAAATGAGGAGCAGGCTAAAAACACTAGACTCTAATGTGTAAAAAACACTGGAGCTCTTTTTCTTAATATTTGTAAGTGTAGTCTTACGGCTTGCGACACATTAAAAGTGAACGCTGCTCTGTGCAGCAGCGGGGGTCGTGGCTTCAACGCTCTGGCTTCATGGCACTGAAGCTGTGCTCACACATGATCCCTATCACGTGATCTCATGGAGAAGCAGACATAAATAACATGGATCTAGCTAACATTAGAAACAAGGGCTATAGTTCAGAAGGCTTAAGATTGGATCTGCAAACCCCTCACATTACCATATAATCTGTGCCGAACAGCATGTTTTGAACGGGCACTGCCTTAGTCATAATCAAAATGTGACATGATATGTTCCTATATACAAACAAAATCTTAGTTTAGTTGAGGTAAATTAAAAACTCGTCACATCCTCGATTTAAATTGAACTTGAACTGTCACATCAGTAACTCTGTATACTGTGCAAAAAAACAAAATCAAGCCAAAACAAACAATGAAATAAGTATAACACCATGTAAATGTTGTGTTTCATTGTATTAATTACAAAGACTCAGAGCTATTTAAATCTAACAGATAACCCCACAGTTAACCTGTTTAACCCCATCAGGCCCTTTTACAGACCTCTTAACTCAATAAAGCTTCTGCCACTAGTCAACCTGAGAGGACCAGCACAAAACATATGTCCACCAGTGTATTTAGAGTTCATTAATGTCACAGTGACTGGTCAGGAAATGACCCTTGTTGACCGGCCTGTCCATGCCTCATTACCATCAGAATGAAGGGAGCAGGAGGACCAGAGTGCTGGAGACAACATGTGAGCCCATGACGAGCTGAAGGACCAGTTAACCCTCTTCAACTCTCCATATTTACACCTAAAGTCAAAATGAAGCTGTGGACGGCTGTTGGGGACATTTCTCCACTCATTCAGGGAGCTTCGTCCGTTTTAATAACTGGTGAGGAGCTACAGGCATTTAAACCTGATGCTGCTTGAGAGCCCTCGTGTTCAAAGTCATATGAATCAAGGTGTTACACAGCTCTGAAGGCAGCATCAGGATTTTAAAAAAATTAAGTTAATCTAGCTCCCACTCCAAGTTTATCTAAATTCTAACTTTAAAAAATGTATATAAAATTGTCAGCTGGATATTAACCAAAATAAATACTGTTAAAGGCAAATACAGCTTCGTCTTTTCCCTTTTGCCCTCGAACTCAAAACATGTTACGCTTATGTACACAAATTAAAATTGTGTTGTTTGTCAATAATTCATACAAATGTTCAAATCTGTAGGTGTACTCATGAGATGAAAAAATAGAAACGTGTAGATTTTCCTCCTCTGGATGCTGTTTGGTCCACAGCTGGAGAGAAAAGTTGATCCTCACATAAAGTAAATATGTGTCATGATTTAATGAGCTGAAGTCTGCATGCATTTTTTGTTTGCACTTATTTGTTCTTCTACTTTCCAAACCTTTGATAGACAAAATAAAACACCGACTAACGTTGAAACTAATATTTGGATATATCACTAAAGTAATATACATGTCTTAATCCGATTTCTCTCAGGATACAAGTGTTGATTGAAGAGAGTTAGAGGGCTGAAACTTTCCATCATTTTTTTAATCATATATCGCCCCCTTGTGGAGTTATAGTGGACTTGTGATTAAGAAGAGAGTATTCAAACAGGGTCAGGTGATTTTTGCCTTGAGATGGATAAATACTGTTTGTTTTGCGTAAATAGGGAGAACAACAGTTTATGAAAAACATATCACATGTAACTATATCATTTGCTACTAAACATCCATCAGATTACATCCTTTTATCCAAGCACTGAACTTTGCTCTGAACTTGTCATTTTGATGTCTTTTCTTTTCTTTTCTTTCCTTTTTTCTTTTCTTTTCTTTTCTTTTCTTTTTTTCTTGTCTTTTCTTTTCGTGTCTTTTCTTTTCTTTTCTCTTCCTTTTCTTTCCTTTTTTCTTTTCTTGTCTTGTCTTTTCTTTTTTCTTTTCTTTTCTTGTCTTTTCTCTTTCTTGTCTTTTCTTTTCTTCTTTTCTTTTCTTTTCTTTTCTTTTCTTTTCTTTTTTCTTTTCTTTTCTTTTCTTTTCTTTTCTTTTCTTTTCTTTTCTTTTCTTTTCTTTTTTCTTTTCTTTTCTTTTCTTTTCTTTTCTTTTCTTTTCTTTTCTTTTCTTTTCTTTTCTTTTCTTGTCTTGTCTTGTCTTGTCTTGTCTTGTCTTGTCTTGTCTTGTCTTGTCTTTTCTTTCTTTTCTTTTCTTTCCTTTTTTTCTTTTTTTGTCTTTTTTTGTCTTTTCTTGTCTCTCCTTTTCTTTTCTTTGTGCCTTCTACCTTTAGCACATGGATGACATATTCTTCTTTGTCAGGGCAGGGTCATGCTCTGTTGCTAAGGTTGATATTGATGTAGTTTGTTTCAACTGATCATGATGAGTTATTTCAGCGTACGCAGTGGAAATAACAGCTACTTGTGCTTTAATTCACTATGTCACACATTAGGACCAGTCCAATACTTTCAATGTTCATAGATACAGAAGTAGATTGTTAAGCTGTCAGTATTTCCATTGAGTTGATTAGTTTAATGCACCTTTATCCATTTATTTAGGTTTTATATACACACAGAAATTCTGACATCCTGATTGTTATTTTTGTCTACTTCTTTAAGGCGCCTGATTGTGACTATCACTTATACAGTCAGTCAATTATTTTATCATCAGTGCCTTCATATGTCTTGTAATGAAGTAAGCAACAGGAGTGTAAAGATAACAGTTTAACTTTATTGTTTATTTCTAGTTACATTATATGTCATTAATACATCACAAAGTGTATTGGAGGTAACATTCAACACTGCAGCAATCAAATCACTGAAATTGTGTCATCGCTACTGTAGTTACTCAAAACTTCCACCTTAAGGACATAAAAGTTATGCGACAAATAGTGTGCAATAACGTGGAATCATATGTACAGACAGTTAATAATACATAATTTAAGGAATAAAATATACAACTCAGAAATTGTCACAAAGATCTTTGATTCTTCACTTAACACCTCTTTTTACAAGCATGACTAAATGGATTTCTTTTCAACAGACTTCTTCATTTATAAGAGCTAAAATGGCAAACTTCATCAATGACAATATTCAGCAATTAAAAGGCATTGCATAAAATAATTCAAAGCTCTCTATGGTAAAGACAAAAGAGTATTGTGATGCTTTTTCAAACAAAATGTTGTTTTGTGCATTATAAACATAAACAAAGTGTCTGTGACTTCTCGTCACACTGCCTGGATTCAGGACCCGACACTTTCCAGTCATTTAGCATCTGCAAATTATCATAATTATATAAGTTTCTTCCAAAATGAAAGAGAAAGTAAATGCAGTTGAATTCAGAATAAATGTTACATTATTTTGTAATTATTATCTTAATCTTCCAATCATTGACACAGGTGCCAGAAAAATCAGGTGTGAAGCAAGCGAGACGAGACTGGCAGAATACATCCAAATATTTTTGAGGGTTGCTCCTTCATAAATTAATGTTGTTTCACAGCTGTATCAAGTTCAAAGTGATATGCAAGTTTGATCGTCCACTGTGAGGCTCTAACTCTGCTCCACCGAGAAGTTTGACTCAGATCTGTTGAACGAAAGAGAATAAATTGAATGAGAATTCATGAGAAGGAGGAGTAAAATGAGGATGTGATGAAGTGTGAGTAAGCTTACATGTCCTGGTGTTTGTGGATCATGTGGTTGTTGTACTCCAAGACGGGAGGGATGGCCTCCTCATCCTCAGGAACCTGAAACCAACACAAGCAATCAGACAATTTCCTTTCCACTTAAAGGGCAATTGCACCATCTAGTGGTAGAAAAGCACTCTTACCTCCCAGTAAACTTCATCATCAAAGCAGTTGTCATCAGCAGGGTCGCCCCAGATGGGGATCCTCAGGATGAGACCTTTGAAGACACACACACAAAAAATCCCGTTAATCACAAATTCTCACTTCAGTTTTAATATTTTTTTCTTGACCATGATGCAAGTTAAAAGCTCTTATATTGTCATTTTTTCTTAATTTATTTTGCTAAGAGAAGTTTTCTTTAAAATACTGTATATGAAGCTCTTTAAAAGAGCTCCAGAAACATCGTCTTTATATGGAAAGATGAGTATTATAATATTTCATGTACATTTATAGCACTACACAACACGTTTTTCAAACCCACCGACAATTCCTCCTCCAACAAGCCCAAATGCGATGGCCACACATGTACCAGCAGCCTGGAAGCCTCCCTGGGTTCCTACAGATCTGTTAGCAAATTCGCCTTCAAAGTCAAACGTGTTGATCAACCTGAAGGAAGAAAAAAACATTTTAGTCCAGAGTTTCATATGAAACTTTGAGAAGCATGAAGAAGAGATAAGAGTGCTCAGATGAAGACTGCACTGACTCCAACTTTAGAGTCAGCAAACAGGCAAAGTCAGGCTTTCTGAACTCACCCCTCTCTGCTGTAGACAGATTCATCGGCGGCTGCAGCAACAATGGCCCCAATGAAGCCGCCGAGCATCCCGGGCACAGCATGCAGGTTGTGAACGCCACATGTATCCTGGAGCTTTAAGTATTTCTCCAAGAAAGGCTGAAATTGAGAACAACATTCATCCATCATTAAAGTCCAGTTGCCTACGATTTAGAATTTATTTTTAAGACGGTGTTTTGACCATATTAAAGATAACTGATGCTTAGAAAAATAAGAAACTCACCAAGTATAATTTGTAAGTTATCATAGAAAATAAAATCCTCCTCATGTTGTTAAAATCCCAATCTCTTTTTTGCCATTTTTAAAACTTCTTTCAAGTTTTTTTTTTTTAATTTTGTGAAGTGCCTCATTACAAAATGCTTTCGACACGCCTCCTCAAACATAATAACAGTTGTCATGAGGTTCACAGTCATTGCCAACCAACTTAGGTGTGCCACAACAACTTGCTTCATGCCATTTAACCCTCAATGCCTGCTCTTGAATTGAGTCATCGCTTCTTATAATCCTGTCATTTTCCTGTAACACAACCTAGAGCTGGTTTCATTTTGATCCTCCTTTTCATTCAGCTTCCCTCATATTTCATCTCAGTTTTTTAATTTCTTAACTTTTTTCTTTTGACTACTGTGGGGACAGAGCCACAACACAAGTTAGGAGGTGCAGACTCACCGTCACAAAAATGTAGCCAAAGGTGGAGATGATGCCAGTGCAGAAACCCACGATAAGTGAGCCGTAAGGAGTGATCATGAACTCTGCCGCTGTTCCCATGGCGACACCACCTGCCAGGGTGGCATTCTGGATGTGCACCTGCCAGGTAAAACAGCATGCTAAGTCATGAGACACACATTGATGTTACAAGAATGCTTGTAGATTTGAAGTTTTCGGTGACAAAGCGTTACCATGTCCAGCTTTCCTCTCTTCTCAGACATGCTGGAGAGGGCCACGGTGGTGAGAACAGAGGAAGCGAGGGCGAGGTAAGTGTTGATGGCTGCTCTGTGCTGTCCATCGCCGTGGTCTGTGATGGCTGAGTTGAAACTGGGCCAGAACATCCACAGGAAGAGAGTACCTGAGAGGTGAGAGAAAGTTAATCAAACCGCAGTTAGATTAAGACATTCACAATCAAGGAAACAGGTTTGAGAGCGATGAATGCGAAATATAAATCATCTGTCACTCACCAATCATGGCAAACACATCCGAGTGGTAGACAGATCCATTGAGGCGTTTGCTTTGGTGTAGGTTTGGTCGGTAGAGGACCCAGGAGATGGCCAAACCATAGTACCCTCCGAAGGCGTGAATGACCATGGAGCCACCAGCATCTCTGCACTATAAGCAGCACAAAAAAGAAATCAAGAAAGTTTGATAAAAATTCTCACCTCTTGGACAATAACTAAGTTTCCAGTGGGGTGATTGTGTTAGGTGAGACTCACGTGAAGGAGGTCGAGGATGATGTACTCCTCCACAGCGAAGAGTGTGACGCCAAATAAGGTGACAACCAGCAGCTGGACGGGGCTTACTTTTCCCAGGAGGGCACCGTAGGCGATCAGAGAGCCGGCACAGCAGAAGTCTGCATTGATCAGACTGTGGAGGACGAGAAGAAGGGCAAGATTATGGTCTGAATGAGGGAAAACTTTAACTATAAACATAAATGAACACTGAGGCAAATCACTGAGAGGAGTCAAACCGAGGCTGGATTACCAGTCCACCCATGAGTGCATGTCGGCTTTACTTTTGGCATTCTGACTTAAATTGCAAATTTATTCGGGGAATTGGCACCATTAAAGTACAATACCAACGCAATGGCCCATGCTCACATGGTGTGTATTAGTGCACAGAAACCTTGAGGCCAGTTAATGTTATTCCAGCACAGGAATATTATTTTAATGTTGTAGTTCGTCATGTGGAGGCAATGGTAAATACTTCTTAATACAAGATAGATACGCAGTATAGTACTGCATCATATCATCTGAGCAGCGTTTTATTAAGTATTCAAAAGTCATATTTGAGTAAAAGTTAAGATATTGTGCTAAAATATTACTTTGGTAATGGTGAAAGTCACCCATATGCCTAGTACTTGAGTAAAAGTATCTGATATTAACTGTAATTAAGTATCAAGAGTAATTTTCTGGCAATAAATGTACTTAAGTATCAAAAGTACAAGTAAAAGTAAATTGTACATATGTTTACATGTAGACTGTATACTATGAGTATTATTGACCAGGCTGAATATTGTTTCTGATATTCAGCATTTTTCTGATTTTTTAAATTTTTTTTATCGATTTCTGATAAAATACATATATTTAAAAACGCAGTACTTTGGCGCTGATGTAGTCTACAATCTGCAAAGTAACTAGTAACTAAAATTTTCAAATTCCAAAATGAAGTACAGAACTTGAGTAAATGTACTTAGTTACATTCCATCACTGCATATAACCTCATCATATGTTGTTGTTTTTTTAGCTTTAGCTGTCAAAGAAATTTAGTGACATAAAAAATAAAACATCTTCCACTGAAAATGAAATTGAAGTAAATTACAAGGATGTAAAATTGTTACATTCATCACTGCGTATGTCAAAAGTGACACATGCTTATGTAACCCCCAGGACCTGTAAACACGTGTGAATCATGTGTAGAACAGGTGGATTTACATAGAAGGCACCTGAGGGGTCAACAGCCAATAGTTACACGCGCTTTCAGCAAACAAACTTGATTGGCTGCATTTTTGCGATGACTGCTTCACCTCGAGGTCTTCAAGAGACTGAAAAGCCTTAATCTGGTGACAGCTGTGACATAAGAACGTCTTCGAACAAAACCTGACTAAGTTGACGGTCTACTGTCCAAAAAAACTGATTCTGTTGATCTATTGTCAGGTTAAAGTATGTAGTTACATAACGCACCCGTGCACCAAACACATGCACCTCTCCAGGTTACTGAATGACTGATGGCGCACAAAAATCAGATGACGAGGCTTACCTCTCTACTCCGATGGTGATTTTTCCGGTCTCCGGGTTGAGGGCGTGGAACCAGCCCTGCATGAGAAGAGCCCACTGCAGGCCGAAGGCGGCGATCAAGAAGTTGAATCCCACACTACCGAAGCTGTAGCGTTTCAGGAAGGTCATGAGGAAACCAAATCCAACAAAGATCATGACATGGACGTCCTGGAAGCCTGGAGAGAGGGAAATACTCCGTAGATGAGTGTTGCGTTGCAATGGCACGCAATGATCTACATTTGTAGAATTATGATGACAATATTTTAAAATACCAGCCTGTTAAATTCTACTTCACATCCATTAACTTAATATAGTTTCTTATTAATTATTAATTTGTAATTTACACTGAGATTTTATTAGTTTATTTTTTGCTTTAAGGTATCAATAGCTTTGAGATGCTAGCCATCGCTTCATGTTCAGGTTACAACATAAGCGAATGCTGTGCAATGCTGCTATAGTTTGTTAAATTGCCTATGCACAGTCACAATCTAGATTCTAGTTGAAAAACAGCTCAGTAAATTAAAATTCATGCAGAAACTGGAAGGAAGATGACCACAATCTGGAACTATTTTTGAAAAAAACAAAAATATCAATAAAAAGTCATAGTCAACCATTAAATACCAGGGTGGCACATCACTGACACAGGATCATCACTTACTGGGATATCTGAAGTAGAAGTCATTTTCGATGTCGCTGGTAATGTTGTTTTCCTTTCTGAACTCTACCCAGTGTGCGTCTGACTCCTCATCATACCGGATGAAAACTCCAAAAAGAATAATCATGGCAATCTGCCAGACGAAGCAGACAGCCGGCAGACTAATGCGCACATTGGTGTTCTTTGTCCGGCTGAAAAAATTGCACATATTATCGCAGCAGTTCCCCATGGTGATGCCTCTCTGCAGCTGATGCTCTGATCACTCCTCAGTCAGGCCTTTCTCTCTGCTGTGACTCCCAGCAGCTCCTCAGCGGGTCAATATATACATACGGACCTGTGGAGGGCTGTGCTCAAGTTCTCCACTCACACACAGAGGCTGGACACATCTCACCTGTCGGCAGGTAAACCACTCCTTCACTCTGCTTGCTTCTGCTTCACTCCTCCCAGAACAGGCACCCCAGCACGAGACAGTCACTGCATAAACATGTGATTGAAGTACAGACATTTTATTCAGTGACTAAACATTATCTGGCATCATTTTGTGATGTTGCAACTTCCTGCATTATTACAAAATGTTCTCGTTACCCAGGTGGTCAGCACAATCAGAAAACACAGAAACAGAATCAGGTGAGAATGGTGTAACGGTGAAGATGCTCAGCACCTGTGACACTTGACAGGTATAATCACTTGGTCCTGTATTGTGAATGATTTTTCAAGTGGCAGCGGGTGCTCTGTGAAAGTATTAAATGTGTGCTGGGTGAACACACCTGTCCCTCAGGCTCAGGTGTCATCACCAGTGTTGCATGCTGAATTCAGGTGTGTACACCTTTTGATTTGAGGACGCAGCGTTTATTCCCAGGAATCATAGAACTGCTAATTGAGTCATATTTCATATCCAACACATATTTTGCTTTATTACAACCTTTTACGGAGGGTTTAACAAGCATGAATGTACATTTTCAGTTTTAACCACTGACTGACTGCCTACCAAAAACGTCTCTGCTCATCTCAAAAACTAAAATAAGCACATCGTTCAAATAAGGTGTGTAGTGTTGAGAAATATCTTGTTCAGTTTTCTCCATTTTAACATTTTTTGGCTCAATAAGCTTTATGTTTTTAATTAAGTAAAAGTTGATGAAAAAATGACAGCTTTTTTTATTTTATTGACATAAAAAACCTTTTAGCTTAGGTTGTATAGGTTTCAGGGATATGAAGCATTTGAAGATACTCCGAGAAGTGACCTTACAATAATCAGAAATACCAGTGTGGATTATTTCTATTGCAGAGTTCAAAGGGTTGCATGCCTTTCTGTACCACAGTGAACTCTGTGTTAAGACAGACTAATTACAGGAACTTATAGTAAGACGAGAGTGTCTCTCCAGGAAAGCAAGCTTCCTGTCCTCCTCTGCTGCCAATGAATAGTTAACGGACTTACACTTCTATATATCATCCAGTCTACTGGCCACTCAAAGTGCTTCACAACGCTTGTCACATTCACCCATTCAAACACAGATTCATACACTGACTGCAGAGGCCGCGATGCGAGGTGAGCTGCTCATCAGAAGTATTTAAGGGTTTAGCATTTTGCTCAAGGATACTTTGACATGCAGCCGGTGGAGCCGGGGAATCGAGTCGCGACCGGTCAGAAAAAAGTTGTTCACGACCCCCCACCCCCCTTTCCCACTCATTCATATGAAAGCAACATCGACTTCATGCTACATTGAGGCTGGCTTAAGCACATCACACGCCCGCTGGTTATACTTGTCCTCCTCCAGCAAGTCATGTGTACTGCGCCACATTTTTGCATTTACAATCTTGATGATAATCTGAAAGAGGAGATTCCAGTTTAAGGATCCATCATATGTCAGGGCTCCACTGTATCTCTGTGACACCAGGTACATTCCAGATGATATCTGTTTTCCTCCTTTAAACATATTTAACTTCTTCAACTCGTTATGCAACACATTAAGCATCACTGACGGAGTTCTCTACAGGATGTGCTCACGTTTTTAATCAGTGATATGCTCTCATCCGACTTTAATAGATAGATCTAGTGTCATTGTAAATCTTTTTGTATTTTCAGATATCACCTGTAATGTATCACTGGGCTTTGCAGGTTTTTAAGAACGATAAAGAAAAAGTCTACAGCATACACACACTGATACAAACACAGGTGTAAGATTCTTGATACAATAAACATGCTGCATGACTTTTATGGGTTAGCTGCAAAATATTCAGGGCTGTACCCAAAATTCACACTCCAGTAAAGATATCATGTTAAAAGATTACTTTGTTAAAAGTGAAAGTCCCGCATAGGAATAGTAGTTGACTAAAAGTTTTAAAGGATCGGATTTTAAAAGTACATTTAAAGTACAAAATTACATTATACATTAATTGTACATAATCTGATTGCCGATAAAATAATTAAAAATACACTTTGGCTCTGATGTAGCTTGAAATCTGCAAAGTAACTAGTAACTAAATCCATCAAAAAATGTTTTGGGGTGAAAGATTTGCCTCCAGAATGTAATGCAGTGATAGTATAAAGTAGCAGAAAAAATACACATGTACAAGTTCCTTAAAAAATATGCTTAAGTACTGTACTTGAGTAAATATGCTTAGTTACATCACTGAAAATATTTTTGGGAAATCTTTGGTAGGGATTTATGTTTCCACAGATTTCCCAGATGTTTGTATAATGTTGAACTGGAATGTCTTGTTGTGTATTTTAATTTAAGACCATTTGAACCTGCAGAGTCACTCGTGTTAAATTGACCAGGTAAGAAACCAGGACACCGGTCACAGGGAAACAAAAACAAAGATAGTGAGTGCATGTAACTTGTACTGAACAACTGTGGCCACAAATGTGATATAGTAAATGTTAAAATGTGTGTAACAGCAGCACAAGCAGAGAAAGGTCATGCAGCCATTCAAAGAAAGCGTTTCAAATACAGAAGAATGTCTAGCTAAAGAAAATGTTCCCAACCTTCTATGTTTGAACTCTCTTTTACATAACTCTACCTGATGTCACAAGTTTAACCAATGACTGATTACTGTCTGTGACAGTTTTGGCAGGTATGTTTGTCACCTCGTGACTCTGTGTGACTGTGTGTGTGACACCTGTTTTAGCGTGAACAACCACAGAAGTGGTTTTGACTGTAAATAATAATAATATTTTGTTTTGAACTCTAAAAATATTGAAGATTTAACCATAAGTGTACTGGTTGTGAGTTTAGCCCAAATGCATTGTAACCTGTTCTGATACAAATACTGTTTGTGCTGATTGTGTCAATGCAATAAATATATGATATATTCACAGTATTGTATTACAGTGCTGTGCTGTAAAATATTGCAACAGTCTTTATACCCTTTGTATCTTAAAATTCCATTATTTTGGGACAAAAACCTAATGGCGGGCCAAAGTTGATATTTCTAGAGAAATATATATATTTAAAAGGTAAATATGTTAGAATTTTAGTTGGAAGCATTCAAAAATTCAAAAAAAGTATCCTGGTGAAGAGGTATCTACTGAAGTTAGTCTGCAAACCAGTGAGTCCAGGCCTGGGCCAAAGCTCCCGTGGTAGTGGTGGAAGCACCTACACCTCCCTGGTGCTCCAAGCTCACAGACCACACCACTAGCTGCATTTCTACCTGAGCAGATGAGCTTAATGGTAGCTACAGTTGGCAGCATTTGGTGTTAACTCTGATAAATAATTATGATATAAATCTCTGTTTATGCTTTATTCCTGTGTGTGGGGGGGGAATCATTTTCATTTTCACAATCTGAGAATGGCGGGCAGAGTGACACTTGGGAGTCAGTTGGCATCCTAGTACCATTTTGCATTGTTAAAATGCTATCCAATAGGTGTTTGCTTGTGGCCCGGACCCTGTCGTTATGTACGTTCTAGTTTTGGCACTCCAAAGGAGAAAGTTTATAGTCCAGTATAGTCCATTTTTTGTGAAACAGAATACAGTCAGAGGTAAATGATGACTAATGTCATGAACAAGTCTCCTAGTTCATCATTAAACATCTCTAGCAGCTACGTACAAAAGTAAAGTGTTTTCAACAGTTGAAAGACACAAACAGGAAGCAAGGTGGCAGAGGGGAAGAATGTCACATGGACATATTTAAAGCCCTAATACACCCTGCTGAAATACCCCTGAGCAAGAAGAGGTTCTGCCTGTGGGGGAATACTTTAATAAACAGAGGTCATAAATCTACACGACAGAAAGATGAACAGGAAGTGACTGTGTGGTTTTATCTACATATAAAAGAAGAAAAAATTGCAAACAGTCGACTCAAATGGCTGTATATCAATGCCAAATGATACAATGACAACTCAAAACGTTTCAGAGAAGTTGGACATGTGACAGGGGGACAGTATGGAGGTTTTAGATCTTATCTTCTGAAAGCATTTCAGAGATGTTCTCTGTCACATGGTGTGGTATGCTCAACCTCGAGAGGCCAGGAATGATGCCACTGGAGATATTATGAGCTCCTGTCAATCTACAGGTAAGTGAGACACAGATCAGTGCACTGCAGCTATTCAAAACACAAAGCTTATTTTGATTTCCCTCCCTCCTCTTTGCTTCAGCTCTGTCTGCGAACTGTTACCATGGCATACCGTCTGCACTCACAGATATAGAAACCGCAGGACTTTAAAAAGCAGTATTGAACCAGCACAAATAAAGAACATTCAAGTAAAACATTCTTAGTACTCATCTTCTGTGTTTACTTTTGTCACATAACCTGCACAATTTTAGTCAATAAAACATCCACAAACATACCAGCTGTTGACCACTTCTATCAGCGTGTGGGAAGTAATGTGACACCCACAACTTGTATGACCCTAAGAGTGAAAAGGCATCGCATAATTGCTTCCTTCTTACATGCCTGTTTTTGTTGGATTCAATAAGGGTATTAGTCACTACATAATTTCTTCTTCTTCTATTGTGTACTAAAGATGAATGAAAGGTGAGCCCAGCATATGAAAATGATCCTTACAGACTCTGTTTTCATGATGCCATGTCTTGATTAAAGGAAATAGGACGTCAATCAAACATTGTGCAGGTTGATATGATCCACCTGCAGCAGCCTGAGGGAGGTGAGTAAGCAGAAAAGAACTCGACAGGTACGCACACAGTCAGATGCCACACAGATATGGGAGCGTCAGGCGGTCGACTGGCTTGTGGTGACAGAAACTGCAGCATGTTCTGAAGATGATCTAATACACAGATAACCCCTCAGCCCCAGTGTTAAAATCTGCAGTTTGTCAAACACAATCTTTGTCTCTCACATGGTCCATAATGTGAAGCCGAGTTCACGCACATGCACACTCATCTGGAGGTGTCACCTGCCCTCATGTGCCTCAGTCAGAAACACAGGTGGCTGAACAGAAACATGGTGTGACTACATGCGTGATGTTACTGCTATTTTCATCCTTTATTCATGGGTGTTTCCAACTGGCAATTTAATTTGCATGTTCCTGTTTGTTTGGTTGTTTGTTGGTTTATTGGTTGGCTGGTTGGTTTAAGTGCATTAGAGAAATTGTTCAAAACCAAATTATTTGTTTCTTTAGATTTGATTTGATTTTCAAAAATCGCTTTTTTTTTTTTGAAAACCAAATGAGAGTTCACATTAGTTTGGACGAACAAACTGTGAGAGATGATTTCACTGTTGCATTAAAAGGAAAATCATTTATATGGTGACATATGCTTTATATGATATTTCCATTCCTTATACACTCATAAGATCATGATTTACTGAGTGGCGTGACTTATTAAATTTTAATGCACCAATTGTGAGAACTAATATCACAGATCTTTTAATCCATAGCATCCAGTTTTCTTTAATTCACATTTAAGTAGTTACAACATTGCATTTATATTCCTTATCAAATATTCTCAGGTTTTAGCTGAAACCAGACGCTCTGTCTTGAGCATTATTTTACAAACCTTTCCCCAAAATTGAGCCAGACATGTTTAGTATTTTGGAAAACTTTGGGATCACCACCTGACTTTAAATATTTCTTTGAACATTGATCGGCTGTACAGCACAAGTTTGTGCTGCTAGGACGGTCAGATTAAAGAGATTAATGCTACCTGAGGTGATGGTAAATGAAAGCGAGAAAGTTTTCAAATTAAAGCAACAATTAAATGAACAATGATAATATTAAAGCAATAGAAAAATGAATTGTGAAATAGAATATAAAATGCAGACAAACTATATTGAACAAGAAAAAGTAATAGTACTTTCTGAATCATTTTGCCATTTTATTTTACAATCAATTGTTAATTCATATTTTTAAAACACAATAAGGAAATAGTAATTATTGACTCATAATAAACTTTTTTATTCTTTTTATTTCAACTTCTTAACTTGACACATGAAATGTCAAGTTGTCATTACTTCAGTGGCACACTCCATACGATTTTGCACCTGTATATTACAACAAAGGCTGTTGCTAGTAGCAGCAGTAACACTGGTAATTAATCAATAAATGATCGTGAAGGATCTTTTACAGTATGGTGTGGTCCCTGTGGGAGCTCTGATCAGAGGCATAATGTTTGTGTTTTGAGGATGTGTGTGAAATAAATGTAAAATACATGAGACTGAAAACAGACTTGTAGCATCTAGCTAAAGGTTGTGCTCATGCATCACATCTTCTTGTGTTTAATGTAACATAAGGTAGGGTTCCAGCACTTTATCATCCATTAATTTCAATTCTGGTAAATGATGAATGAGTGGACAAGGGTGAATAAAATATCAAAGTGTTTTTTAAGATAAATCATGATCAAAAGTTGCGTGATTTCTGTCTCCATCGGACTAAAAATGAGGCCCTCCATGAGGGGTGTATTTGGTCTGCAACAGCTTTTAAGTGATGGTGTGTGTGAAGAGGCATCGACATGAATGCAAGGTCCCAAGGTTTCATAAATGCCTTGTAACGATGTTGTTCACTTCACCTGGCAGTGGTTTTTATGTTGTGGCACGGTGTATTTTGTCTCAACATTTTCGTTAATTTCTCAGGGATTAATGCATGGATCTTGATGAAAAAAATCATGCATATTTAGGCGGTTGGTATCTATGAGTGAGTACAATTTGATACTGATCCTAATTATGGCTAAGCATTTATGGGTGGTTTAAATTGTAGAGTCATAAAGGGCTGTCGAGTCTGGTATTGGATTAAGCTTGATTCAATTAAAGTGAATTATTATCATTATTTTTTATTCATTATTATCTTTATTTTATGAACCATGCAACAGCGAAAAACACATTTCTATTATTGCCTGCATTACTGGACAATAAAGTTTTTTGACTCGTGAATCCTCGTAGATTGAGGAGTTCTTTCTCATGTGACTCATGGTCAATGGGGTCAGACTTTTGGAAACTCAGATGTCATGACCTCATGTACGACAGGTCACGTGTGGTTGAAATTCAGCCCCTGTTCTATGGAAAGGCCAGTAAGTGATTAAGTTTATTTTTAAATAATAGAAAATTGCAAAGAAAGGTGGCAACACCGTGTAGTCCAGGGTAAATTAGTCAAACTGTCAAACCAATGTAAGAACCAACTAAATGTGGCCAAAGGATGTTTTTTTTTAAAGGAGAGCTATCTGCTGTTTATGCAATGTCTTCAATGTTTTGTCACCTTGGAGCCAAACAAGACAAGCAGCTTCAACATCATGGGACACTCAGGTGACAAAGCCACAAAACGTGCTCGACCGGTGAGGTGGTTTCAATTACATTACAGATGAACTGTTGAGAAGCTACAAAAAATGAATCACACATGACAATCAACCTTCAGCTGACAAATGACGGCGCCACACCTTCTTAGCTTCCAGTGTTACTCATCTTAGAAAAGGAGTTGAGTCCCCAATAGTAAAATATCAAAACGAGTCGTTGTACTGACTAAATTTTCCATTTGTATTTGTACTACCACACTGGCTGACACTGATCAGTCCATTGAGCTTTTGTTGATCATGTGCAACACTTAATTTTTGTTGTCAGTTTTGAAGAAACCTTAATTAAGTAAACTTTAAATAGAAATTGAGCAACGTTGTTTTAAAGCTCAGTAGCTCTTTTTCATTCTTCAAATTGGTGTAAGCATGAAATCCTTCAGCAGGAAAAAAATGCCGTATCAATGAAATACGAAAAGGATTATCCGTGCTAACGATCCTAATCCATTTTAAATAAGGCTCAAGGGAGAGAAAACACACATCATTTCAAGAACAATTACAATAAATCCTGGGGGCACTACAACTCTGAGCCAAGGACAGTCAGAGTCAGAAAACAACGTCTGCAGCAGTGTATGCAAAGAGATGTGTATCAATTCAATGTAACCTCTCCATGACATTACACACCCACGCTGCTGTCATGATTAGACACGTCAGTGTCACTGAACAATGTCACACGCCTTGTCTCAACAATAGCACAGGACCTCGCGTGAGGTGCAGAATATTTGATGGTTTTCTTTTTTCTTTTTTTTTGCCTGGAAAAATACGAGAAAACAATGTTTTTGTTGGATAACCAAATAATGCTTTAAAGCATTTTATGTACTATCTTTAGTCCAGCCATAGTCCTGTCCAACTTTCATTTTGTTGTAATAGTACTTCTGACAACCATCCACCAGGTGAAAAGTTCAACAAGTCTGTCAGCCCAAATGGGCCCCTGCTAGCAGCCATGTTAGCTAAAGAGATTTATTCACTGTGCAGATGAATCTGTGTAAAAACATTGTGCGTCCACACAACTGTTGATACAAAGCAAATATCTTTGTCCACATTAATATTAACAATAGGCAAACAGGTAAATATCCTTGTCTTGCTCTTTGGATCACCAAAAAACAAAACTGTGCATCACAGTCAACATTTGGTAAGGAGTGGGACAGAAAGCCTGGTCGCTGAATCTGAGCTGGCTAAACTATTGACTGTATAAACAAGGACAACATGACAGCTCCCTGAACCTAAAGTGAAAACAACTCCATCGCCTCCATCGCAGTACAGGTCACAAACTCTGCCTCCTTCCAATAGCAGATGGGACATGAAGAACTGAAGGACATGTAAAATTATTCCCAAAGATGTAAAAGTATTAATTTTTATGATAAGTTTGGTTTTAGTTTTTGGTTTTTGATTATATAAAAATGGGTGTTAAGTCATGATTGACAGCTGAGCCCATTGAGTCTGGTGGGTGTTTGGATAGGAACTCAATAACTTGTCTCTACTGCCTGATCGCTACTGAGCATACTCCAACCAGTAAAATATGGCAGCCTGTATTCAGCTGAACTATTACAACAGCTGAACTCTTCCACTGTGGAGTGGAGGACCTGCAGGTGGATGCTCCACTAGTGACCTGGATTACCAGTCCTGCCACCTGCAGTAGTTTTCGGTCAATATGCCATTGTGTGCTGTATCAGAAGAGGACAGGAGGCTGGGTATAACCACCTGCAACTCAACGGCACAAAGACTAAGGAGTTGGGGCTGGACTTCTGGAAGCAAAGGACCCGTCTGAACCCAGTCAGCATCAAGGGAACTGAGGTGGACATTGTGGAAGAGTACAAGAATCGGGAAGTCCACATAGGCAATAAGTTGGACTGGACTAAAAACACTGATGCTTTGTACAAGGAAGGTCAGAGCCGCCTGTATTTTGTCAGAGAGGAGGATGCTGAGAAAGCTACTCAGTATAATAGACAATACCTCTCAACCCACTGCATGCCACCCTGGAGTCATGTCAGAGCACCTTCAGCCGTTAGAGGCCACACAGAAAGAAAGTTTGTCAGGATATTGGCATAACTGTAAAGCTAGCTAACCTACAAGGGTAACGTCAGCCATCCACTGGCTGGTTACCTGTCAAAAAGAGCTGCTGAACTAACACATGACACAACACACTGACAAAGATTTAAAATTTAAAAGTGTGTTCCTGCAAAACTTCATGTTTGTTTAGGTTGACTTTTTTACCACTCGGTAGGAAAAAATCATGGTTTGCCTTAAATTACCTTTGTGACTATGATCACGGATGGAGATGGTCCATGACCCTGCTGAGACCTTCTCTTATATGGGCATTTGTCTTTTTTGCACACTTGATGAACGACTGTGATTCCCATTCCCTAAAGCTATTCAACCTTTAGCATTTTACTTGCTATTTTGCATACAGTCAGGATGATGACATGAAATCATTATCAGTAGTACAGCAGAGGTTATGCAGAGGTACCCCAGAGTTATGCAGCTCCTAGATTAAAATTATGTTTAAAGCAAAGTGTTTTCAGTTCAGGGCCAAAGTAATTACAGGTATGTGGGTCTCATAAAAATATCATCACCACGTTTCCCACGTCACTATAATTTACACAAGCACATAAATGTCAGCAGGCTCCACCAGCCTGTGTGTGCTGTGAACAGTCTATTGTGTGAGAAATATGTTGTACAAATCAAAACAAGAACACAGTTTAAGACTCTGTGAACACACACACCCTCCACTGCTGGAGACTTCAGGCACAAGATGAACTATAATCATCTGTCAAAGAATACACCGCATGTTTCATTTAAATTACAGAAACACACTGTGTCATTTTAAAAAAATCCCCAGTCTTTAACACAAAGTTCAACTTTAGTGTACTCCACTGAAATAACTAACATGTAAAATATTATTCTAGTTTATCTATAGATTTAGGTGTAAATGTTTCTTCAAACAGAAATTTTAAGTATAATTTCTTGTTTTACATACAACAGCTGAACTGTTCCACCATGTTACAGTTTAGGCATCGACTTCACTCTGAAAAAACTGAACTGAAGTTCTGTGTTTGTGATTCTCCAGACTGACGTTCAAAAAACACAAATTCTAATTTGGTTGGTTGGTTGGTTGGTTGGTTGGTTGGTTGGTTGGTTGGTTAGTTGATTCGTTGGTATGCTGATTCGTTGGTTGGTTGGTTGGTTGGCTGATTGGTTGGTTGGTTGGTTGGTTGGTTGGTTGGTATGCTGATTCGTTGGTTGGTTGGTTGGTTGGTTGGTTGGTTGGTTGGTATGTTGATTCGTTGGTTGGTTGGTTGGTTGGTTGGTTGATTGGTTGGTTGGTTGATTGGTTGGTTGATTGGTTGGTTGGTTGATTCTTTGGTTGGTTGGTTGGTTGGTTGGTTGGTTGGTTGGTTGGTTGGTTGGTTGGTTGGTTGGTTGGTTGATTGATTGGTTGGTTGATTGGTTGGTATGTTGGTATGTTGATTCGTTGGTTGGTTGGTTGGTTGGTTGGTTGGTTGGTTGATTGATTGGTTGGTTGGTTGGTTGGTTGGTTGGTTGGTTGGTTGGTTGGTTGGTTGGTTGGTTTGTCAGCAGGATAATACAGAAACTACAGAACAGATTTCCATTAAACTTGGATGGAGTATGGTTCGAGGCCTGGAAGAGAGACCATTACGTTTTGGTGCAGATCTAGGAATTTTTTCTCACTTCTACAATTCTACAATTTGATGTGGATCCTAGATCTGGTGATCTTAAATTTGGGTTAAACAGTAATGGCTGCTTTAATAGGGATATTGAGTTCGATATTGGATTGTTGGATTATTGGATTGATTATCTCAAGAAATTTACATGCATATTGCACAGGCATATGGACATTATCCATCTAGTGTGTATAGCATTTGTATTCTATTCAACTTGTTCTATTTATTTGAGAATATTTCATTGTATTCTATTAAATTTTTCTCTTTGTCAGTTCCTACCTCACGCTGCTACTTTTTGTATTGTTTGCACACTGTTTGTTACCTTTTGCTGGTGTGCTACGTTCCTCTCTCTTATCTTTGGCTGGATTGAATTGAATGGGACTGTTTTGCCTTGGAGGAGTTATGCACTCTATATGTTTCAATCACACATGGAAATTTTTCAAAAATGTTCGAAATAATTTGCCTTGAGTCATAGGCACGGTTTTCTTTGTTTAGAATGCATTTTTTCTTTTGTGAAAGTAGTTTATCCGGGTCAGGGTCAGAGCTCAAAGATCAGTGGTCAGGGTCAGAGGTTCTGACTTTATCACAGCATTAAAAGTTTTGTAAAAACTGGCCACCTGTCAAAGGTCACTCAGACAAACAGGCCTCGGGGGCAGCATGTAACCTGATAGACTGCTGACTTCTGCTCACTATACTATTTGCTGTGGCCAATGTTGGGGTAAGGCGCTACAAAAGGTGATACAATAATACATGACCTTAAGCGGTAACAGAGTAATATGACACGTTTCTAATAGGATTTCTGTAAATATGCTGAGAGCTTGTGAACTGAGCAAACTTGCCGCTCCTAGACATCTCACTGATACTCATGAGAGAGGTAAGACTGGACCAAACAGTTAAATGTCATCCGTGGTGGAAGAGTAATGAAAATCTGTACTCAAGTATGAGTAATATTACATTACTGAAATACTTAATAACACTAAAAGTACAAAGTATTCTTCTCAAATGTTACTCAAAGTATTAGTTTAACCGCTCATGCTTAATGCATTATCAATAGCGGGCATTCAATCAAAGGGGTTTCTGTTTCTCCAAATCTTCAGTCCGAGTTACTCCCAGCTGCTGCTCTGTTCTGCTCAGTGCTCACCTCTCCCATCCTGAACCTGCTGCAGAGTTTTGTGTTTTTTGCCTGTATGTCAGGGTTTTCATTGATCTGTTTGTGATCAGATAGCCTTATTGGCTACAAAAATGCAGATGAAAGGTTTAGATATTAATTGGTGCGGTTAGGTGATGGTGGCACAACCGTCGCTCTTTTACAGGTAACTAATCATATATTAGATCGGTCTGGACTCGTCACCCATCACCCTGGTAACCAAGAAAATAGAAAAGCTTGTTCTGTACTGTAAGTGTTGCGCATTGTAATCTTGCAGTCAATTAATCAAAACCAACATGTAGCGTTTTTTCTGTAAACGCACAACAAGCACCCAAAAGAAAGTTATGTGGACACAGGCCCTTATTGGAGTGCAATGACGACCAGTGGACTACTTTTCAAAACCTGGTGCCTACATCACCCACGATGCAACTTAGCCATTCCTCTGGAGCCAAAAAATACTTTTTACAACATTTTTTACCCAGTACAGTACAGCAGTACTGTGACCTGTGAACACACTTTAATTGGTGGAGTTCCCTTTAGGCCCAAGTAAAATGACAGACTTTAAAAAAAAATACTTGTGAAAGTACAAGTACCCCAAAAAAATGACTTAATCACTGTAATCTGAGTAGCTGTAATTAGTTACTTCCACCCCTGCAGGTCATAAAACCAAAACAATGAGCTAAAACATTCTGTACCTCCAAAGAGCTGAGGGGAAGTGAAGAGTCATCATCATAAATCATCATAAATAACATAGTTAATTCATCAAATATATATTATACCTGCTCTAAGTTTACATCCTGTGCAAAAACAGTCAAAAGACAGGGCAAACAGGCCTGTCCTTTATCAAAAAAAGTAATGCTACTCTGCAGTTGTAGGCAGTTGGATCCTATAAAACAGGCAATAAAAGAGACACAAACATCCCACAAGACTTTGCCAGCCCAAACTGAATGTGTGTGCTGCCTCTACACTCTTTAGGAGGATGTGTCAGTTTAACACGTCTCTGTCGTTTTCTTAAGACAGACCTGGGTGATACATTTCAACAGTGATGGCAATAGCACACGGTACAGTATGTTGTGTTTACAGTGTCACAAAAATATGCTGTCTCAAAGGAGACAGATGTGTTGGAGATAACCGTCTGTTCTTAGGAGGGGGAGCACTCAAAAGCAGACAAACATGGCAGGAAGGGAACAAACCAGAATGCTGCCATCGAGTCCCCTGACAAGTTCGCAAAACTCTTTACATTTCCAAGTTTGTTTCCAAAACAAGAGACATCCAATATTTTTGAGTAGTTTTCCATTTGGTTTTCAATTTGCCTGTCTCCTGGAGATCTGTTTCAGTGTTCAGACTGGATTTTGACATCTATTCTGTCAGAAAAAAACAATGAAAAATTACAAACAATCAAAAGTACAGAAAAATACATTTAGTCTACGGTTCATGTCCAATCCACAGGCTTGGATTATACAATTTTATTGTATATGGTACTGAGCTCAGCCCGGAGTTTCTTGAAAGAAGGTCTGTTTTTGGGGTCGTACTGCCAGCAGTTGCTCATAATCCTGGAGATTTCCACAGGGCAGCAGTGTGGAGCAGGCATACGGTATCCTGAAACACATCACAGACGTTCAAAAGAAGTAATGAGACATTTTTTGAAACATCTGGAATTCAATAAAGGCTTCAGCGTCAGAATCAAGCACAATCAAGGAGCAACATTTGTCTCAAAAATATGGACTCAAACATATTCACGACTTATCTCAGAGGGTCTGATATGAGTCTTTACCTCTCTCCACCTCGTCCCGTGTCTGTTGGTTGCTCATGCTTGTGTAGGGTGTCATTCCCATGGAGAAGGTCTCCCACAGTAAAACACCAAAGCTCCATACATCACTCTCTGTGGTATAACGACCTGAAAACACCACCAGGGGGCAGCATTGACAAAGGCACAGGGATTGGGCTTTGTCAGTTTTTAATTGACTGTTGGCAGAGAGAGAGAGCAAACATGTCTCTGGTTGTGACTGCAGGGCAGAGGAAGTTGTGACATACCATAGTTCAGGGCTTCAGGAGCCGTCCATTTGACTGGGATCTGTCTGAGGCCTCCCTCTGTAGAGTACACGCCATCATCTTGCTGACGGGACATCCCGAAGTCACTGATCTTCACCACGTTACGCTCTGCAACCAGACAGTTTCTCGCTGCCAGGTCCCTTTGAAAAAAGACAAGACAGAGGGAGAGATGTAAGAGGGATGTATGCAGAGGCTGATGAAAAATGGATGCAAAAGAGGCAGAAACAGACAGGATTAAACGGAGAGAGCAAGAACAGGCGTTCTTGTCTCTGGTGTTGCATGCGAGGCAGTTTGACATGCAGCGTTACAGGCTGCGCAGCCCGCAGCAGCATGCTCTGATCTGTCCCCACTGGGCAAATCAAACTGTGCTCCTGTAATGAGCCGGGTGTCACAACGTCATGTCATCTCCAGAGCACCCACAGCCTCCACTGAGGCATCATCCACAGCACCACCATCACCCCCCACTCAACAGCAGATGCCCGAAAACACTGAAAATGCTGAACTGAGTTCCATCATTCACAGTATTTTCACAAACAAGTAACTGTTAGGGTTTGTCATATAGCATTATGTGTCAAAACCACTGCTCTACTGGCTGACATGAGGCCATTTCCAGCTTCCTCTAACAGATGACTTATTTAAGAAATCTTCTCTCATTTTCTTTCGACTGCTTCACTGTCACATTAACATATGGGGAAGTGTTGCAAGGTAAGTGCAGTTTAGTTTAGATGAAGTGAATGTTTTATTATGTTTTTTATTATGTACTGTAAATGCTTTGAGATCCATTTGCCTGCAGCTTGTGCTACTCTTGTAGAAACGACATCATACTTCATGTAAAATTAACATGTTTTAATATTCAACTAATTAATTCTTGCCAGAGCTGTTATTGTCTTACCCACAGTGCTGCTGTGTTTTAAATGTTCCTGTGTGTTAAATTCATGGTGGCTTTAGATCCTCCTCACAGTTTGGAGGGATCTGGATGTAATGTGCTCTGCCCTCTGATCTAAGGATGATATTTGCTGTTTGTTATGTCTTCGATATCTTCCAGTGTTTTTTTTTTTAAACAATTAAGCATTCACTTGTTGTAAAACAGTATGCAAAAATACAATAATCTTGAGGCTAGAAATATATTTTTAATATGGAGCGTTGTGTTACTTTAGGCAGAGCAGTAAAATAGCTTGTGCGTTAGCTGATTTGCATCACCTGTATCATTCATGCTTCATCACCAGTGGCTCATAACTTAGTGACTTCTGGCAGGGCTGGTGGTAAACGGCACAAGCTGTGATTTAGCCGCTGGAAATGGTCTGTCCATCACCATCTATCAGCTCAACAGTAGGAGAGCGCTACCAGCAGCTGAGCCAGTTGGTAAATCAAGTTCTTCCCAAAATCGGTTGACCGATTCAGTGAATTTCCAGGTGCTAAAGCAGCATCTACGCTAACTTCTTGAGGAGCTTCCATTGTTGTTGGAACAACACCTAAACCACGGCCACAGCTGTCAGTAGGTCCTCAAAGGACGCTGATTGGTTCAATGCCAGCGCTTAGCTTGAAGGCTGGCACGATGGATTGCGAAAAACAAAACAGACCCTCGCTTTATAAGGGTCTACACATATTTATCGATTTATTGACTAACCTGTGGATACACTTCTTGCTCTCCAGGTACTCCATGCCAGACGCTACATTTTCTGTCATTTTGACCAACATCTTAGGCGTCAGACTGTGACTTTCATTCCGCAAGTAGGTTAGAAAATCACCACCTTATGAAATGTGTAGACACAAACACAAACATACACACACACAGTAGATAGAGTGATATTGGAGGATCAAAGTTGGGAAGCAATAATGGTACAATAACGGTGAAGCTGTCGGGTAAACAAGCTGAGAGATATACAGGTCCAGCAAGGTCATATTTACCTCGAATAAGCTCCATGATGATGTAGATGGGCTGTTTCTGAGTGCACACGCCGATCAGCCTCACAACGTTCGGATGGTCGTACTGCTTCAAGATTCTGGACAGCACAAGAGAGGAGTGTGTGTGTGTGTGTGTGTGTGTGTGTGTGTGTGTGTGTGTGTGTGTGTGTGTGTGCGTGCGTGTGTGTGTGTGTGTGTGGACTCACCTGGCTTCCATCAAGAATTTACTCTTGTGCTCCGGGGCCAAGTTCTCTTTACAGGATTTCACGGCCACAGGAGTGTTATCAGAGCGTAGATGGCCATTGTACACTTCTCCAAAGTTACCCTGTGCAGTGCGAACACAACAGAGCTGTCATGTTATTTAATCTTGTCTGACCTTTGTCCAAACTTCCCACTAAGTTACATGTAATCAGTTCACATCCTTTTGAAATATCTGAGGCAAAGACAGGCTCAGATATTCTAGCATTTTTTCTCTTCACTTCTTCATTTCTGTCAACAGATGTTAAGTTTACCCACCCGTCCAATGAGGTGTCCCAAGATTATATCGTCATGTTCAAGGACCCACTTGTCCTAATGGGGTTAAAAATTAATGAGAGAAAATAGATGGGTCAAAAGCAATTTCAGATTTGCATATCTGCTCATGTGTGTTGACTATGAAAACACTTCAACAGCAGTTAGTCTGTTAAAATAGTCTATTTAATGTCTGGAATAATGTGAGAAAGCATCATTTACATACAGAAAAAAGAGTAAGTGAGTGGGCATTTTTAGAGTCTGTGCGTGTGTGTGTGTGTGTGTGTGTTGCAGCAGTACCTTCAGTACAGGCTTCTTCAGCACTATGTCAGACCTCTTGGTGATGTGTTGTCGTGTTGATAGTAGATGATGGATCAGCTGAGGGATACTGTCGAAGCTCTCTCCATCCAGACGGTACAGATTCTACTGACACACATGGAAAAGCATTTGCAGCAGTGAATGATGTGCATGCACGCAGGAAGGAGAAAGGCTTGATGACATAATGAAAAAATTGTGTTTGGTTCCAATGAGCAGATTTACTTACATCCGTGTTCTGAATGAGGAAGTGCTTGTTGGCTCCATCCCACTGCACAGAGAGCACATAACCCTGCTTCTCTTGACTCTTCCTCACCAAGAAGTCTCCGTCATTCTTCAGCAGCTGCTGGACCTCCAGTCTGGGAATGGCTCCGTGGTACCAGTCCTGCTGCCCCAGAGGACGATCCACATCCTGCACAGGGGTGAGGACAGGAAGCACCTGGAGGCAGGAAGAGAGAAAAGCACAGTAGCGTAGAGGATGGATTTTAAACTGATTCTGCAGAGATTATGTGAATATTCTTCAAAGAGGAGTCTGTTACATTTTAAAGTCTAACTGAAACACCTTCCATGCCTCCAAGGAGTTAGTGAGAAGTGGTTCACACATAAAAGAAAAGCAGCACATAATTTAGACAAGTCCAGCGTGTTATACAGTATATAGGAAAATCTAATTTCCTCAAGAAGATTTCTTACCACGCACACAGTCATTTTAATACAGTCGTTTTAATACAGACATCTTAAAACTTAAAGGATAAGTACACCTAAACAATGAAAATTCAGTCATTATTTATCTTTTTTATGTTTAAAACAAGAACCCTGTTATTTCAGTTGTTTATGAGAATGCTGCAACACTGTTTGTCTGTGAAGCTCCAAAAATGTTTTGTGGACTACAAAACTTCACCAGACTTTCCATCAGCCTGGGGGTGATGAGATAATGATTGAATTTCCACTTTTGGTCGAACTTATCTTTTAAAGACTGACTGCACCAGGCCTTTTCCTGTTGAGAGTTTATGCGCAGTACAGCTGGATCTTGGCTATGTGTGTGTGTGTGTGTCTGTCAGCAATGATAAAACATTGAAATGTAAACTGCCTGCTGAAGAAGTAAACTTAGTTTCAGGTCGGACACAATTCTGAAAGTAGTGACTTGACCGACAAAGCTGACCTCAATAAGTCAAATGATGCCTTCAGGAGCACAATGCCCAGAAAAAAAGATCATGTTCCTGAGTGAACTCTGCCACTTCCTCCACAATATGATGAATTGTTTGTTGTGTGGTGAGAGGTTTGAGCGCACAAAAACAGGCACTGCAGTTCAAGTTAAAGGCGGGAGGTGGAAGAGTGCGGAGGGGAAGCATCCTTCAACTGGAACAAGTGTCCTTCCTTTTAAAATGTCCTCCAGCAACAAATAGATATTGTGTAGTGTGTTCAATGTGATGCCAGTCTGTGTGTAATAATTAGGCCTTGATTGAGATTCATTGTGTCACCCACCTCCCATTTGGGTTTGAAAAGGCCAGTCAGATTTTTGATCCCGTCCATGAGGAGTTTGGGAGAGGGTTGACCGTGGTCCTGAAAAAATGATCCAGAGCACATCCTGTTAGTCAATAAAATGGAAAACAACTGACTACATCTGGCATAAAGTGTCCTCTCTTCTCTCATCTCGTTAATCTCCAGACAGTTACTATCAAAATGAAATTTAAAAAATAGGACCAAATACAAAGGGTTGTTTTGTGGTAAATAAAGCAGGGGTATGATTATGGGTTAACTTATTCATTGAAGCTGGTGTGTTACAGGAATAGCTGCAGTAAAAAAACTTTGGTCATATGGTCATATTAGTTGGATATAATTAATTTCAGTATCGGTGACTTTGGACTCAACTTGAACAAACAAGACTCTACAACCAGGGCCGCTAATAAGGGGGGAAAAAGAGCAGAGCAGAGCTCTCTGGGGCCCATCTATTAGGGGGGCCCATGGAGGTCAGCAATAACCCTGTTCATCTTAAATAAGAAATGATAACCAAATTAAAATTATTGTCGCTTTAGTAAAATATAGCCTGTTTATGAAAACCCTCAACTTGGCTCTGGCTTTAACACCACTGACTTTGCATTGAATGGACTGGCATAGTCCACAAGACAAAGATGAAAAACTGAAGTGCAGGAAATAAACTTAATTTTCCTGCAAATAGATGCAACAACTTCCAACTTTGTCATATTTGAGATTGCACTAAAATTTTTTCTTTAGCTAGCAATGGCTTTAGCTAAACAATATGCAGCCAGCTTTAGGAAGTCATCATCTGTGGTTAGCTTTACATGAAGTACAGTTTTGATGAATTTATACCCACCGCTTTCTTCTTCATACCAAAACTAGTTTAAATTTTCCATGATCCAACATGATATCTTTTCTTCCTCACAGCTTGGCTTGTTTTCTGAGTCAGTAGGCAAACCCTTTTTTAACCCTGGCTGACAGACAGAACTAATAATTAAATGAGCTAAAAAAAAGGACAAAGGAAGGAAAGACTCTGCCAGAGATAACATACAATGCTTGTGTTGGATGAAAGTGAGACGCTGTCTGGTTCCAGCTTCAGAGCTGAGGGAGGCTCTCTGGAACCCAGCTGGTCCAGTTTCTCCTTCAGAAGAAGCCTCTGCACATCCAGCTTGGCTCTCACGCCCAGAGACAAGGCAACCTGCTGCCGGCACTCCTCCATCGCATGTCTCTTACTGAACTGGTAAACCCTGGACACAGTCAGGGAAGGAAAATCATATTTGAGTTGGACCTTTTCAGTGTGAGTAACACAAGGGTTGAAAAAGTCAATAAAACAACACAAGTGACACAAATAGACAGAAGAAGACCGCACAGACGTCAATAAAAAGGCTGTCTGTGCGAATAAGTTTGCAGATGCTTCCTATTGACTAATGCAAATCAATAAGAAGGCTTCGCTAGCGGCAGCTTAGTCAGCCTTCGTGCTGGATTTAAGACCAGTAACGTCCCAGGAGTCTTGCCCGATCCTTACAGTTAATAAACACAAGCTTAAACAGAACAGGGAAGTAAGTGCATGGCTGGATTAACCTGTAAGGGAGCATTATTGATCGGCCCAACCCCAAATTGTGCATTTTTCATGTCTCCTGTCACTTCCAAATTAACCATTAACAGTTCACAGAGAAATCAAATTCAATCAACCAGCAACCCCAGAAGAAGAAGAAGAAGAAGAAGAATGATAGTGCAGTGCTTGACAGGTGAAAATAAAAACAAAAAGTGTAATAAAAATAATAAAGGCAACAAAAAAGATCTTGACATAAAAGCATAACGTGTATATAAAGAAGTATCTGTAACACTCAATGTAATTTGATAACCATCATTAAAAACTGGTGAAGACGTGCTGGTAGGCAGGTTATGTTACCCTTGACTTGAGTCAGGATAGTTGTTTTTACCTGTTTCCAGTCTTAGTTAACGTGCTGCAGGCTGCAGCCTTATATTTACCACACAGACATAGGAGTAGTATCGATCTTAGTAATCAAAGAACTAACTGGCACCTATAACAAATAGGCTTACATTTCCCAAAATGTCTAAAATCTTGAAGCCAATGCGGACGAGAAGTGCTCAGAAAAAGACATTCTGATCCACGGTTTTGTGACAAGTATCGACTGTAAGGAACGGTTTCGTGTTTTGCTTGCAAACAATCCTTTAAAGATCACTCGGATTAAACTGGCATTAGACACTGGATTTACAGCACAGAGGAAGCACGTCTGCAAATATGCAACCAAGACAGTGAGGCATTTTTTGCCCAGTCACCTCCCCCAGGTAATGGTGGAACAACTGGAATAACTGTGGACACAAAGAACAAAGTCTGTTCCCCCACTCATATGTTCTTTCTACCAGATCAGTATGTAGCAAAACCTGCTTTTTTATTAATACAACCGGCCTTTTACTCTGCCTTTTCACAGCACTGAGATCAGGGTTTTGAGATCAAATTGGGAATCTTACAGTTGTTTTTTGCTTTGGACAGTAGCCAGGACGCTAGCTGTAGCCATGTTGGGGTCAACAGTAACACCACAGGGTTGTCTATTTCTGCTTTAAGTTAAAGCTTTATCAAGGAAAACCTTTGAAATGAAATCAAAGTGACGGTGAGAAGGAAGAAGCGAGCAGACTCAGTCTTACAGGAGGTCGCACTAGGTCATCGTCATACAACATGTCACTGTAAATTTACAAAATGTTTCTGTGTTACATGTTACAAACCAAAGGGCAGAATCACCTCCACTCACCTCTCTAACACCACCAGCACCATATGTGCTCCCCAGCTGTTCCTAAAAGGCATCACATTTTTGCAAATAAACACATTGTTTCCCTTTTGTTCTCCAGGAGATGCTAATGACTCCATCACTCCCACAGGACTGTAAACCTCTAACACCTTCAGACAGCCTCATCAACCAAGACAAATGAGGGAATCAAGCTCCATAACTCTTACCATATTGCTGTATTATAATTTATAAGGCACTTACAGCCTCCTGAGACCACAGGGGTTATTAGCTGCTGCCCAGCCAAGAGCACATTGAACTCTCCTGATGGGAAGGACTGACCGCAGAGGCAAACTGCAGTAATTTGACTTCACACCTCCCCAATACTGTGTGCTTTTATTGTGAAACCTCCTCTTTAACCTTTGAATGTAACATCAGAGCATCACTGATTCTAGTCTGTGGTCAGCTCACCTCTGGCCCTTCTTCACACCTTCCTGCTCTTCCTCCAGCTCCAGCTCCAGCTGCTCCACCGAGGTCTGCTGGGAGCCCAGAGTCCGAGCCAGATCCAGCAGCTCCTCCTCCACCGCAGTCAGTCTGGGAAAAGAAGACAGAGGAATAATGTGAGGAGAGAAAGTAACTGATGCAAAACAGTCAGAGGAAATAGGGCGTAAAAAGAACAGAGAGAATAAGGAGGAGGTACTTCAAACATTAAAAAAGGAAATTGGAGTTTAGTCATCTGGATGAGATTGCGTTGTTTGTTCTCACTTGTGCTGTATTGTCTCGAGAGTGAGGTCGTTCAGTTCAATCTCTCTGGGATTCAGTCGCTCGGTGTCCTCCAGGAGGCTGCAATCAAACTCTGCACAGGCAGGAATCTCCCCGACAGACCTCCAAACACAAACACACAATGTCAGTGCTCTGCAGCTTGATTGCACTGTTGTCATCCGAGGGGAAGTTTATGCGCAGCCTACTTGTTCTGGTGGATGAAGCTCTCATACTCGCTTTGAGGATCGATGGCCGTTACAGCAGAAGATATCTCCCTGTGGATCCGCACCACCTCATGATGGAGGAGAGTGGAGATGTCAAAATACTCCTGCAGGACCTCCTTACTGGTTCAGAGGTCAGGGAGGGGCAAAGCAAAATAATACAAAAATGCATGTTCAGTGATTTCAAGGAACATCTTTGCAAGTTTTAGCCTCATTCAAACCACAAAGAAAGAACATTTTACACTTTTTTCCAAAACACAACCCAAAAATTTCACCAAATAACTCCAAATTCATTCTGTCTAACTCATAACTAATTCACTAGTAGGTTGACATTTATTAACCCACACAGGTTCCTCAGTTGAGAATGTGGGACACATTTTATGAGTCACAGAGACTTCATTTAGAGTTATTTGGTCACTATAAACACTTGTAGTTTTGTGTTAAGAATTATTATGGGAGAATGACTATTCCAATGGTACCACCACCATATAAGGCCCGTACTGATTCATCAAAACAACTTTGTTACTCGCTATCAATAAGCAGTAATTCTGAGGTTATTGAGGGAAAACTCTTAGTTAATGGCCTACTAGTTGTAGAATAGGGTCAAGCGGAATAAGGCATTAATAAGTGTTTTATAATGATTAATAATGAGCCAATAATAATACTAATAATGAATATAATAATAAAAGTGATCTATATAGCCCCTTTAAAAACAGAGTTTACAAAGTGCTTTGACAAACAAGCAAAAGCAGGAGGACAATTTAAAAGAACACTCAACAAGAGCATTGAAAATAAGTGTAAAAATCCTTTCTTGACACCTTCAAGTTTATCTTGTACACTAAGAAGACAAATAGACCAAATAGAGAACTTGCCGCTTTTACATCGCTCAGCTGAAACTACGTGGTCTATCTGACTCTGGCCTCTTGCAGTACAAACTTGTATTAGGGGACAGGATGAGGGCTAGCCAGTTAGCATGCTATCTTCAGTAGACATCTCTGCAACACAGTACATAGACGACTTTGACTTTGTTTCTTCTCTCTCGGTTGATGAAAGTTGAAAAATGTTTGAATGTTTCAAACTAAAACTCTGGCCATATCTTACAAACTGCTCTGTTAATGGAACTACCAAATTCAGATTATCTTCCCATTTTCATCTTCATAATTTATGAAAGCAATATTTTGACATTTTGTTTTGGATATTTACATTTTCTTGAATGCACAAACAAGGAAAAGCTGCCAAATCAGTCAGGTGCTCTCAATGCATGACCACATATTGTTAACAGAACACTGATGGAGAATTAATACATCAATCTGCAAGTTGTTTAGTCTATTTCTGGCATTTATTAAAACAAAATGCTCTAACAGTTTGTGGGAAATGTTTAGAAATTGATTTTAATCTAACAGAGGAAAACGTGTGTATAAACTGAGGTCAGCGAACAGAAACAGTAAACAGTAAATCTTACAGTATGAGGACCATCTCTTGCTGCAGAGTCTGCAGAGCACTGAGCAGGGCGGGCTGGATCTGACTGTAGTGCTGCTCATGATAAACTTGAGCCGCTCGCACAGACAGAACGTACTCATTATGCAGCTCGTAGAGTTTGAGTGAAGCCTTGATGTAACGCTCTTTGACCTTGTCGCGCCCTTTATCTGCACACAGAAAAGGAGCTTTAAGTCATGATGGGAAAAAAACACTCGATTTAAAGTTAGCCGTCATTCTGAAACTGATCCTGATTAGAGAAGTAAGTATCACCAGGACTCCCCACCTTTATGTGCCTCCTGGTACTTCCTCTTAGCCTGAGATGCATCTCTCACAGCCTGTCTGTAGCTGCTCTTCAGCCTCTCCAGCTCTGTCTGGGTCACCTGAAGCAGTGCACACATATACACGCACCAGGTTCACAAACAGATGGGAAATATATGGTGCAAGGATGAGTGTTAGTCAGAGGTGCTACTTGTGTGGTTAAAAGCTGCCTCACTCACAACTTAAAGCAGGATGTGGACAGTGGCCCTTTTATGTTTGACTGCAGAGGAACACGATACATGACAGAAGACATATAAGGAAATGATCTGACCTTTGTTATGCTGCTGGTGGTAATATTTCAAAAGTCTGCTCGATAGCATCTGTTCAAACACTTCTCTGTTGCAATCACAACATCAAATCTATCTATTGTACAACCACACAGCGATGCACGGAAAACCAAAGTCGTCTGTGAAAATAAACAAACTGCTAGCTCAACGGCCAAACTGCGACCCAATATGGATCACTGGAAATGAACACATCATTTGCGTGATGTACTGTAATTGGGTAATAAAAACAGTGCAGAGCAGCCTCCAGTTTGAGATAGCATCAAAATGCATTTGCAGCCACTATTTCCAGTCTATTGAACCTCATTTCATTTGACTGTCTATTTATAAAGCTGCCACTGCAGCGTTCATCTGCACACCGAGATGATACACTCAAGAAAATCAGCTATCAGATAAAAATGTAACTTCCTGGAGAAAAATAATTGATTGTGGAGTCTCATCCCCAGGTTGTCAAATACTGACGCCTTGGGTTGGTGCCCATCTCGAGCTACCAACCCAAAGCATCAATATTTGATGATCTGGGGATGAGACAAATTTCTTTCTCCAGGAAGTTACATTTTGCCGCTTAAAGCAGTAACTTCTACATAAAGAACAATGCCATATATGTGAACACGACACCTGTCACCTTTTTGTGCACATAATAGTAATTTGATGAATGTGAGTTGAATTTCCTCTAAAAATGCCAAAGCATCCAGAAAAAAGAGGTAGAGGTACTGACAATAAACAGCAAACTCTTGTACAAAAGAGGTGTGGATGGCAGTTTTTAAGTAAAGGCCTATCAAAGTCAATGTACATGTGAAATGTAACAGCTTTTTAAAAATAATAGTTTACAATGTTGAGTCAGTGTTTATCAAATCCGCTTGCTTATAGAGAGAATACATCAAATCAATCACATTTCACCACATTTTCCCTGCTACCCCGCACCCTGGTAGATTCTCACATATAACACACAGACGTAGACTCGTGTGTGCTGCTAACACTAGCTAGTCATTTATGCCTGGATGCTTAATGTTGGTCACATGCTGTCACCACATAATGTTCAGGAAGTTAACAACTTCTCTACGCTTCAAAGCTATTATGATGTTGTCTGGCAAACTCGATTTGCCCACAAACACTCCTCAAACCTTCTGTGTTACTTAGAGTGCTTGCAGTAGAGGAGTTGTGCACCACCAAGACTAACAACTAAATCTAGCTGCGAGACACAAGCCTTAGGTCCTGGTGATTCTTCACAGATTATAGCATTACCAGAAGATGAATGTAGTTTATTGGAGAATGCATAGGGCACTTTGACTACTGACCTATCCTCTTTACTCACTGATTTGATAACATGAAATTAATTTAACAGAAATAGTATACAGACATCCTCAAGTTTAAATGTGCAATCACTGGTTATTATTAAAAATGGCTGTGAATTAGTAGTTCCTGTAGTCTTATATTCAGCTTGTAATATCTTCAAATGTGTAATCAGGAACCAACCACTTCCTCTAACTGAAATTAGCTTCAACAATGTTTGTCATTCTAGCATTAAAGTATCAAATGGCAACGGAAGACAGGAAATGATAGCTACAGAAAAAACTTCTTGATGAAGGCCCGTACATACTTTAGATTGGTGTTACACCCATGTTTAAGCAGTAGTTGTAGTCAGTCATGCATACAGTACACCAACACTATACTTCTCTTAGAATAAATGCAAGACATTTTTGTTAGCTTTTAGTTTGGCTTATGCGTGTTTTCCTACTGTGTCAATTTACGGGACAAAAAGTGGACAAGGACATCAAAAGAGGAACAGTATTAAAACCTCAATGCTAACAGTTAATTTTCAGCAGTGTTAGAACTGCCAAAGGTCTGACGGCTATTCTGGCTTGATATTAAAATCCTTTAAGTAGTGGTGTATTTGAGTGTGTGTGTGTGTGTGTGTGTGTGTGTGTGTGTGTACATGTTTTTGTTATGTATCGGGGACTGTTTCTGGCATGGACACTGACCATGTCAGGACTGATGTGGCAAAATGTAATTTCTGAGAACATGGTTAAGTTTTGTGGTAAGGTATGAATTGAGGTTAGGTTGAGGTTAGGGTTAATTGGTTTGGTGTGTGTGTGTGTGTGTGTGTGTGTGTGTGTGTGTGTGTGTGTGTACATGTGTTAGCCAACACACCTTGCTGAGCTCCTGCTTCAGCAGGTTCCACTGCTCTGAGTAGGTTTTGCGGAGCTGCTGTTTGTCTCTGATGAGCAGCGTCAGCTTGCTTATCGGACCACTCAGCAGATCCTCAGAGCACTTCTTCATTACCTGACTGAGGAAGTCGGTCTGAGAGACCAGAACTCCCCATGACTGACAAGACAGGGGGAGAAAAGTTAGGGAGAGAGGTCAATTAAGAGAACCTGGACTTTGTTTGTTCCTTTGTTAACAGTATGTCTCAATACTCAATTGATTTGATTGAATTTGAGAGAGAACATGGGCCAAAAGAAATACAGTGGTTCTTGGCGTGGATAGAGCCATCAAGTTGTTATCTAAAAAGAAACTTTATATTTCACCTCACGTGGAGTCATGAGGTGTAATATAAAGTTTCTTTATCCACGTTGTCCACACCCATTATCCATCATTTGGATTTGTTTTCTTTTACAAAACTCTTTTTCACCATCTAACCAACCAACCTTTGTAATCATTGGTAGATATTTGGTGCCCCCAAAAAACTTCCTAATTCTGTGTATGTCATAATGTTTCCTTTGACTGGATGCCAAATTCTAAGAATGTAGGCTTATCTGCTTATCGCAATTATTTGAGAAAGCGTTTGGTAATCCAACTAAATATAGGCTCAAATTTTACTGATTGATTAATTACTTTCTTTCTTTCTTTCTTTCTTTCTCTTTCACTATCATTATGCACCCAAATGCACAGAATCACTCCATAGCAGTCAGAAGAGTGTTGTTTACAATATATGTTGTTTATCCAAAGATGTTCAATGTGTGTGGTTTATAAACCTCTGAAAATGAAAGCACTAAAAAAATACACATAAATTCACAAGGTTGCGTCTGATTAGGGAAGTACTTTTTCCATTATGACCCCATACGAGTGCATAATTCCGTCAGTTATTTCAGTCGACCTGCACTTTATGTTGCAATAATAAATTTGGAAAGGTTTGTCTATTTGGTTGAACATGAATCTGTTTTAGTTAGCCACACAAATACATTGTTTACATGGTGATCATATTGTTTTTTATAACCTAAATTTTAAAAACTAATTTCAGATCAACTTAAGTCACACACTGTGATCATGCGCACCTTCTTTCACTGCAATCAACGGTGATCAAACATGATGCAGTGATGATTCAGGTGCAGCGTGATCTATAAGACTTCACCTTGTTGAGCTGGCTGATGTAGTCCAATCCTGCGCCGAGCTGAGGCCGGTCCAGTTTCTCCACTATGGCAGCCATGTGATGCAGCTGCACTGAAAACTCGCGCTCACTCTTCGCCCGCTGACCCATCCACTTCTTCATAACCTCCATCAGGTGAAGCTCCGAGTCCAGCAGCCGCATGACAGCTGTGTGTGCCTGGGGGCACCACAGGTCCTCCCCAAAACCCATCTGAATATTTAAACTCTCCTCCCCAACAAGAAACTTGTTTTCAGCAGTGAGTCTGAGAGCACCTTTGTGTTCTCATGAGTGGGACAGAAACAGAGCCGTGAGCTGAGGCAGCTGCTGATGACCAAGAGTAGTTATATCTCTGTGGCCACAGACAAGTTTCATTTCCCTGTGAGAAAAAAAAAAAAAAAATGCAGAGCTTCATGTGGAGCAGTACTTCCTCATGTCAGTTTGAACAAGGTTGTTCTTGTAATTGTAAATTTGCTTTCAATTTAGGAACAACCTTTGTGCTACAATAACTCCAAAACAAATTGCAGACAGATTATTGTAGTAATGTACAATTTCTCAATAAGTAAATTAGTTTGTTACTGATATGCTACAAAACATGGGGGAACATAATTAGAAGATACAGCCCGATGTTATTTACCGTTGGTCACTTTTTTTTTGCAGCCTTCTCTGGGTGTGAATGTATCACTTTTAGACAACACCAGTCAGTAAAAACGACTGGTGTAAACATTTTTTACATAAAAGAAAAGAGCTTTATTTATATTTTTCTCTTCCCCACAGTGTGAACCCAGTTTCACACTATTGCTTGTATTTATGACTGTTGGTGTCGGCGTGCAACCTCTCAGCTGTAAACTCATTGGCTTAATTACGTCAGCCATACATCATCAGATACACTCATTAAAGATGATGTGACACAATGCTGCGCAGCTCAAAAAGGTTTGACAGACAGCAGAGGAAATGGCTGCTTTCATGTTTAGGTATGTTTCTAAAAAAAGAGTTCTAGGTCAGGTAACACTCGACCTTATACTGTGGCTAGAAAGAACAGACATGCCGAGTGGCGCCCAAATGTCAAGTTGACTGAATGTTTTATGTGTTTTTAGTTCAGCGGCAGCAATAATGTTGATGAAAATGATTTTCCATAACTGCAGTTTCAGGGATGGGGAGCGACTACATTTACTCAGTTACCTCTGCTTTACCCGAGTATCTACCCTTTCTTAAACGTTATACTTCCACTCCATTACATTTCAGAGGGAACAAAGGTAGTCTGTACTCCACTACTGACTATTTTTTTTTAAACTACTTTTCACATTAAAGCAACATTATGTAACTTTTCTACCTAATAATAACAACTCTTAAATCATGTTGATGATACAGTGTCTTGTAATAGGGTGAATGGTGTCTCTATCACTTGTTTCTGCACTATGTAACTTCAGTAAGTAGGATCACAGCGTTACAGACACGTTTACTTCAACACACAAGTTTTCAACACATTGCATTGTTATGACGTAATAAGTTTTGTTTGTAGTTAGCACCTACATTACCTCTGACAAATTGTTACAGACCTGGGATTTGTATTTACAGCAGTGGTGTTACATTCAGAAACTGCAGGGGGGCCAATTTCTACATAATGTTGCTTTAAGATTCATAATAAAAACCTATGATTAACTTGTGAATAACAATGCTTTGGTAAAGATTAAACTACTGGCACCCAAACTTTTATGCTTATGAGTAGTCAAGTAAAATACAAGTACTTCAAATGTACTCATATTATATCATGAAAAAAAATGTTGTACTTGAGGGCATCTTGTCATGTTTCCACCATTTCTCCTCTAAACCTTTCAGATGTTTTTTTTTTTAATGTTTGATGTAAAATATCCCAGTCTTTCACAAAATGTTCAGATCATCTCACAACTCCTCTGATTTATTTTCAAACCAACAGTGTGGACTCAGCTTAGAAGACAATGGACTCAACTGTACAACATAACTGTACATAAAATATTCAAAACTATCTCAACCGGCGATGACACTATAAAGCCTTTTACACACTGATGCGTCAGTATTAACAGTATTTTAAAAGGGGCACTAGGTAGTTTTGGAGACGAAATTCAAACTCAGATTTTTAATATTTATAATATTAATGAGTTAATAATATAAACTCAGAAATATAATTTTTTTCCATAATTGAATAAACAAGCTGTTCTCAGAGAAGAAGATCCCGAGAACAGTGTTTGAACCGAGAAAGGTGGCAGGGTCCACCAAATATGAACAAAGTAAAACAGTATGAAATTGTGTTGAACTTCAAGGTCAGTTTGTTTATTCAGTCATGAAAATTAAGAGTTTGTTTATTTAGTTTGTTTAGGCATAAAAAAGTCAATGAAGATTCTTCTCTTCTGACTAAAATCCCTGTCCCCAAAACTACATAGTGCATCTTTAATGTAATGTACTGTATGAGTCAGAGGGACTTTTTCTGCAGAATGAGTACTTCGAATATGTTTTGCTGATAAAACTTCAGTATTTTAACTTTTGAATGAAGGACGTTTACTCATAACATCATACATCGTTGTTCTGGTACTTTTACTTCAGTTTACTTCAATAAGGAATCTGAGTACATCTTTTACCACTGTGCAGTTTTTATACACCAACCTACATTCACATCAAACCATCATATTCATAAGTGCATGTAAGTTAATAATAATACGTTCAAATTTGCATAGATCTTTATTTTAGTAGAATCTATAATTGACATCAATTAAATAAAAAGGAGAAAAACAAGAGCAAAAAAATCTTTAAATTACAAGAAAATTACACTGCACCATTCATATAGTACAAAAATAGGCCTTATTTTAGAGTTATTTCCCATGTGAAGATAGTCATTCTTGTACATTATTCATAGGTCACAAATCTGTAAGGTACTGTGTGCAGCCACAGGCCAGGAGCCGAGAGGCGAGAGGAGGTCAACAGAGGGCGCTCCACCAACCGCCGCTACCCCTCCCCTCCGACACAAAGTGTTTCATTTATACTCGAACAAGCATGTGCACACACGGACACACGCAGATCTGCTTCAGCCCTTAAAGTTAATGGAGATGGGATACATTCTACCTCCTCCCTACACAGCTGCTGAACACACAGGCTGCCACTGCAGGTCTTCAAACGAAGGCAGAGATGACTGAATGATATCAAACAAAACACACATGTGAAGGGGGGTCGATGGACTGTGACGACCTGAATGCAACATGTCGTAACACTAAACAGACAGCATTAAAATGATTGTCTTTGGTTATGCCAAAGATATTGCTCCTATTAACTCCATCCGACTTTATATTGATCACTTCACACTACATCCTAAGGCAGGACTGAAGCAACATCGAGCTCCACGTTAAAGAAATCAGCTGAATAAAGAAAAAGCCTCCATTATTCCCACGAGCGAGTCTTTTCTTTACAGCCAGAGGAGACAATTTGGAAAGCACTTTTTTTTGTAACATCCCTGTTACTTTTCTACATGAAAAGTCCTCACACTTAGTGCCAGTTAAGTGTGTCGCCTTATAATAACTAGCTGCTTCCGGCACAATTAGAGAACCAGAGAACATCTTATTTCTTTTTTTTTTCTTTCTTTTTAGTGTGTAGTTTCCATCATATTCTCGCAGTGAAAGAGTGAGATGGCTGCTAATGGTTTTCAGCAGCTCCCTGTGCTTTGGAGGCATCGGCTACTTAATGCTGCCTGCATTCATGATTTTCTTAAAAGCTGAACACCTGAATGCACAAAGCTCCAAGTTAATCAGTTTAAAGTTTTCTGAGTGAATACAACATCAACTTGTGCAAACACCCCAAAATGTTGAACTAGAGAAACTTTACTCTTTCTGGAAGCATTTATTCCCTTTGGAAGGGACAAGACTGAGCAACAATTAATCAATAGTAATTGCAACAAATTGGTCCACATTATTGTTTTTCTGAAAATGCAAATTCTGAGCATCCAGAGTTAAAGAAAAATGTTGATAGAAGCAATTTTGTTGCTGCATTAGCCCATTATCTGTTGTTTACACACTTCACACCCAGCTGGGAAGTCAATAGGATTCTGCGACTCAAGTCTGAGGCTGTAGTTATTACGTTTTTAAATTAGCATCCCTCCTTAAACTGGGGCTAATCAAAGCCTAAATGGCAGTAGGCACTAATGTACATCACACAAAGTGATGCAGCACGCACTCATTACTCTGCAGCCACATTAGCTTCGTTCCTTCAGAGGGCACTTTCTCTAAATCCACACTCTTGGGTTCGTTTCCAATCCAGTTTAGTGCTTCCTGGCTGAGACTGCTGTGATAAGCCAAATGTGCTACACCTGCACTGGCCATCTGAGTTGAATTAAGCTTCCTGGCTCAGCAGAGAGCATACATACCAATCTTTCTCCATGCTTTTGAACAGGATGTTGGCAGGTATTGGTTTGAAACTCTTTGTTCTCCTCTGTTTTCTTTTCTTTCTCTCTGAACACGCAATTTAAATCACATTCAGCTCTGCATATTTATGAATAATAATACCTTCTGAGAAGGCTTTCTAACAAAAGTGGTTTAATTAAAATCGATTTGTTCCGTGTGCTCATGCACCCTCACCCTCAAGACAAGCTCTTTGATTGTCTGTGACATAAACTTATAAGAACAAAAAAGGTCTTCACCCCCGATGGAGCCGCCGAGAGGTGAGGGAAACAGATGCCCTTAACAATTTAAAGTTGATATAGCACTTAAACGCCGGCCAACAAGATCTATGGACAATCCTTCAACCCATTTTATTTTCAATAACAGGGTTTAAAGCCCAGGTGTGCCTGCCTATGAATGCTGATCCTAAAGGCAATACATTTTAGGAGCGATAGGAGCTTCAGGAGACTAGAATTTATACAGCAGCTTTACAGTTTCTGAATTGCAATTGCTTGTTTCTCGTCTAAAACATAAATTTGACTTACATGCCTATGCCCCCCGATCGTTCCCCGGAGACGTGTTTTCATATCTGGCCTACTTATAATTTGACCTCTATAATCACTTAACAGCTCCTCTAACAGCGTGTATGAAGCCTTGCTGAATGATATGAGAGGTAGATAAAAGGATGAGCAGCTGCAGTTTTGTATGCATGTCATCACCATGACAACCTCTCTCAGGAAGCTCCACTGTTTGTGAACAGGAAAAGAAAATGTAGTAGAAACAGACAAAAAAAAGGGATCAGTGGATTCAAAATGGCTACTCTGGATTAAATCATGAGATGCATTTTTTAGATGTTAACCAGCCCGGAAGAAGAATCACGTTCAAACAATCTTCCCTAAAGGTATGATTAAAATCTCTCAAAATAAATAGTCACTGCAGTATCATTCAGAATGTAATTAATTTGAAAGTACACTGAAGAGATAATCTGAAATTCAGATTTGATGAAGACTGGAGGGCGAGTGCAGAGACGCTGATGAGATGTGGAGTCTCGACGCAGGGTTTCTAAACAGCATTCAAGATTTGAAGAAGAGAGCAGAGACGAAGGTGGAAACCTTCACTTCAGAGGGCCAATAAACATTTCTCTCTCACACACACACACATACACAAAGTTAAAGTCAGTATGATAGGAGGCATGTGTTTTTAATGTTAATGAAAACAGAGAGCATCGATGTATTGCTGCTGTTTCTGCTCTGTCAAGAAATCAATCACAGGTGACTTAACACCTGCTCGATGTTTTGAGAGGCGCTTGTGCTCAACGGTCACATATTGTTCTGGGTCCCATCACAGCCTCAGCGGCAGGATGTGAGAACATCAAACACAGGAATGAAATATCCCTGGAAAGGATTGTGCCTCAGGGTTGATCGAGTGGTCTGTGTGTGTGTGTTTTTCTCCAAATGTATCTTCTGATGGATAACCTTTTATGAGCGGGGGATAAATTATAGTTTCCAAACCAGAATAAATCAGAGTCCATCTTAAAGCCCAAAAAGCCGGAGGAATCTTTGCTGGTGGTGTGACTCACTGTTTGTTCTGCCTGAGCTGAGAGAGATCTTTCCACATTGTGTGTACAACAGGAGAACTAAAGTCACACCTAGATCAACAACTGACTGTCTGACAGATGGATAGTTTAAGGGAAATACCATTCATTCTCTCATCGTAAAAAAAAGGCCGACATTACATATTCAGAAAGCTCTCAGTCTGTTTTGTTTCTCTAATGGTTTATAATCGTGTGTCACCAGTCAGTGTCTGAACGTTTCCCACGTTATGCTTTTGATCGGTGCATTTTTAAAATGCACTTTAAAAATGTGAATCACTGCAGATAAGTGGTGCTTTCCGGGACAGATTTTGGGATGTTGATGCCACTAAATGATACTTTGGAGAGAATCAGTGTTACCAAATCCGATTTCATGCCTCATAATGCAATATTTTGTCATCGCTTTTAAGTTCAAGTAGTGAATGTGACAGGACCAGCGTTAGCTTCTCTATAAAGGGCACTACACTCTTCATCAGAGTTTCACGCTCACATTCACACACACACAGGCTTACAAACATGAGCGCGCGCACACACACACACACACACGCACGCACGCACGCATCTCTACTCATCACATTCAACAATCTCGTCTGGCTACTGCACTGAGACTGATGGAAAGAGGGGGAAAAAAAGGAGGAAGAAAGCAAATAATAATCATTTGTTTGCTGTAACAAAAAGGAGCTGGAGGGGGAATGGACTCTGCACAGACAGACACTCTTAGTGATTGAGGGCGAGAGGAGGGAGAGAGCCAGTTTAATAGAAATGCGCCCAAGTGTGAACGGAGCAAAGCTCGGGCCATCCCGAGCTCTGAGGGACAGCGGCTTCCCATCAGGTCTCCCACTGCAGAGTGGAAGTTGAGGTCCTGAAGCAGGACTCAGATGAGAAACCCGGTGAGACAGAGACAGAACCAGAGGGATGAGAGATAAAACCAGAAAAGACTGTGAAAGGACAGTTACCACAGCCCTGAATTATCAGACAAATGGTCGGGGAGGGAGGATTTAAAAGCCGGAGAGAAGGAGGGATGTGGGGAGGCATTAAAGAGCACTTTGTGTTTTGATAAAGGCAGTCCTCTCATTGTGGACGTCAAACTCTTCGTTTTCGGAGTCTGTATTTGCCTCTTCATCCCCCCACACAGTCGGGATGCCGCGGTATGACACCACCCTATTTCCCCCAAGGCTGAAACCGCCCCCGAGGCCGCCACCAGCTTCCAGAGAGGGCAGCTTAATGAGAGCGCCTGAACGCAGCTGCAGCATCAGGAAGACACCAGCGAAGGTGGCGATGATGGCCATGCAGCTGAGCACAGCGATGGTTATGGGCAGGCGGGAGATTGGCTCGAGATCCGATCCCGGGTTCCCTGGGCCCACCATGAAGCTGCCGGGGGACTCGCGCATGTACTGGTTAAGGTGCAGGCAGGTGCCAGAGATGGGGTCCAGGGAGCTGTGAGGGGGGCAGGACAGGCAGGCCAGAGGGCTGAGGCTGCTGCAGGTCAGGCAGGGCGGTGGGCAGGGCAGGCAGGCGGGGACGGAAGCTGGTGGTATAGAGTTTCCCACTGTGTAGTTGAGGGGCTGGGAGCCCACGGAGAAGCCTGCTGGACATTCTTTTACACAGCCCTGCTGAAAGAGGTAGTAGCCGGTGTCGCACTCTGTAAAAGAAAAAGAGAAACGAAAGTGAAATAAACAGCCGCACGCACCTCATATGATTCCGACAAACCAAAAACAGAGGACCAGGATTCCTGCGCAGACAGTCAAGGCTCAGAGAACAGTGTTAACGTGGACATTTCTGTGTGTTCAGCCACGGGTTGTTTGAGACAAAGTTTTAAGGCAATTTTGCCTTAAAGTCACCATTTCCACTTCTGTTAGTGCGACTTTAGTTAACTTAAAAAAGAAAAACTGATGACGAAAAGCTTTGCAATTTAAATGCTGAGTGCAGCATGTTTAAGTCAACAGAACAATTTCCATATGCAGCAGGTCCAGATGCACAGACCATTGCCTATAATGGCACTTAACAGACTGTGGGTGCTGGGGGTAACAGAGCTGAAAACAGGAGTGTGAGCCAAGAGGAGGAGGAAAATCAAATTTACTGCAGGGCCTTGTCAACTTGTTCAAAAACAAAGGAAACTATAACTGTGAGCCCGAAGTCAGAGAGCACTGTGTACTATAATCATAGCATATGATGATCAAATATAATTAAAGTCAGTCCACTCGCTAATGAATCTGTATGATCTTGTCTGTCAGTGTGTACGTACCTCTGACAGCCTGTAGGGGTCAGACTGACAACATGTAGTTGGACTTCATTGTATCTGGAGACCTTGCCTCAAGCAGTATTTGGATTAGATAGGAGCCAACAGTATGGACACCATTAAATTTGAATGAGATTATTAAAAAAGGGACCTTGGGTGGAATTTAATTCAATCCCATCAGAAATTAGATCTTCATTTAAAATGGATACTGATACTGAAGCCGCATAATGATGTGACATTAGCAGTCAGAGTTTGAATAAGATAATAGCGTGACTCTCAAAAAAGTCTGACGCAGCGCAGCACACATGCCAGTATTTCACCCCGTTCCCCTCCAAACAACCAGGCTACTCCACATGTCATATCTCAGCATGACTCAGTGATTACCCTCCCTCTCCTCTGCTGTTGTGACAATCACATCCTGTGAGGAACAAACTGGGGGCGAGACACACCACTCTTACCGATGCATATCTGCCTCAGGTCCAAGGTCTTGCAGCTGTCGTTGCCAGGCTGAGGCTCGTCAGAGGAGCTGGAGGATGGTGTGCCGGTGCCGTACAGCACCAGGATGAACTGGGTCAGGGTGCCTGAGCGTGGGAGATAGAGACAGAGATAAAAACTGAAATTAACCCGGGAAGAAAAAGTAGGCCTGTCAAAAACAGTAAGACTCCGACACTCCCTCGGGTGGATTTTGTAAATGTATCCTCTTCTCATTGTAGACGCTTGAATTTTCAGCATAAAGTGACAGAAAATGACTCCTTGAAATGAGTCTCGATTTAAAGACAGTGTGATTTCACTCTTTGGAGCGTTATAAAGTGAACATCCCAGAGGATTCACTCAAGTGTGGAGGCCTTGTGAGAGGTTCCGCTTTAGCAAATCTCTCCTTAATGAGGAGGGAGGTGTGACACATGTATCTGCATCTGTTTTCTGTGGGTTTCTTGGCTTCTGCATATCTGTGTTGTGGGTGGACCTGCTACGTCCAGATGCAGATGATCCAAGTGTAAACAAGAAGAGTGAAGTGTTCCCTCCACTGTTTTATCATGCTCTCTGCTAGAAGAAAGCTATTTGCTGCAGAGCTAGTCAGCTACTATGAAGAGAACAAGGGCACCGCACTTTGGGTGCAGTAGCCACTTCATTTCTAATCTCCTGGCACCGAACCTGTAACCCTCGAGCTGAACTCTAGACTGAACAGACTAATACACTCAACATGCTGATTAACATTCAGGTGAGGTGACCGCAACACATCCAGTTTAAATCCACCTGAGGACTTAAAGTTGCATTTCGTTGTCTGTATTGCTCAACTACTATTTAAAAAAGTGCTGAAACAATTCGCCAATTAGTCGATTTTATGCATTTTCTTCCAATAATTACCCCATCCATTAGTTATTTTTCAAGTTTTCGTCATAATATTGCCATTGCTTTGCATATAAGAATCAAGATTTAGTATTCTGTTTTATGTCTCATTGATTTTCAATTATGTACTTGTGTTATTAGGCCATGGGGATATAAGAATTTATGTGACTTTATTGGTTTGATTTAATGTTTTTGCCTGGCTTTGAGCGATCTTGTCGCTGTTTGTTTTCCTGCTGTTGCCGCTTAATTAATAAAATGATTAGTCAATCGAATGAAAAGTACATGAGAAAGATTTATTTTAATCATTCTAGTTGTTTGTCAAGCAAAAACACCATATTTATTGGTTCCAGCCAAGGGTCTTTACTTCACAGAATCTTTCTTTGGTGCCAGTCAGCTGTACTGAAGTCAATGGGAGATGGATGGAGAAACACAGAATAAACTTTTTATGAATCTGCCTAATTGGGATTGTTGGACCTCTGACGGACAACTTTTAACATTTCTAACAATTTAATGACAAAACAACTCATCTGAAAAGTAAATAACAGATTAATCAAAAATGAAAATAATCATTAGTTAGCAGCTCTACCTCAAATATGGCCAAAAGGCAAATAAAACTTGGACTGCAGAATTCTAGATATGAACACACGAACATTCACCAAATATGTTAATTTCTCAACAAAAATGTCTCACCATAGTCACTGGCACCTGCCACGTTCTCGATCTCCAGTGTCCACGCCCCGGTGGGGTTCTCATCCCAAGAGTGGGTTGTCATGAAAGCCCAGTCATTAAAACCCTCTGACGAGTAGTCATGAGGCCTGCAGGACAACGACACACAGCAGTGTCAACAGTTTGTGTTTGCCAACTTGTACTGTACGTCTGTGTCTGTGTGTGTCTGTGTGTGTGTGTGTGCGTGCGTGTGTGTGTGTACCTGGGGTGGAGCAGCGTGGAGCGTGTACCGGAAGGACTAATGAGGTGGATAGCCAGGTTTCCTCTCCTGTTGTAGGACAGGGTGAGCCGGGCCTGGACGTGCTCCAATGAGGTCACGTGACTGTCTGTCCCGATGCAGGCGTCCACACTCTTGTTAATTGATAAATGGAAGCCAATGTTTCTGTCAAACAAGACAAAAGACATGCAAAGAAGACACATTAAGTAGCCGTGTGCATTAGTTGTAGGGTGTGTGCTGCTGGAATCGTTCCTGGCAGTGATCTGAATTGAGGATAATCTACACTCCAGATAACTGTCAGTGTGACTTTTTTGCTCCCTGCCTGCGAAGGTTGAATAGTTCGTGGCCTTGAACAGGATTAATGTCTCAGAACCTGTAAGCGACACAGACTTTGTGGAAGTAAACCACCTCTTTTTATTCTTCTCCTAAATCCGCTTAACAGATAACATGCATCCACAACAGTTCAGAGGAGGAGAAAGGCGGCAAGGTTTTAGTGACACTGAGGTGGCCAAATTATCGACAAGAAAACACGTTGTGATCACTGAACCGTCACGCCGTTTTAACACACAGTCCCTCAAGGTTCAGTCTGATAAATGTTTCATGTTGCATTTAAAGATTACATAAATGCATTTGACCTTTACAGCAGCCTCACATGGTAAAATTCAAAAGGTCAATTTGCAGCACTTTTCGAGATGCCAATAAGTCATACAGGGACTGCCCGCATTATTTTGATGATACATGAACATTTGCATGCTTGGGCTATTTTAATACATGTGTTTGTGGTGCATTGAAGCAGGGCAAGAAAACATGAGAGGAGAAAATGGACATTTATATAAACGGCTACAGAAGTTGATTTATCTTGCCAGTTGAATGCTGTGGCATAGTTGTCTGAGATTTAAGTTCTGTGAAGCAAAATGTGTGGCACTGTTGGAATCAGGCCTCTGTTTTTGCAAGCACACACAAAACGGATGGAGAGAAGGATGTGCTACAAACCTATTAAAAAGCAATTTGCTATTCAGTCACAGTGGGGAAATCAACAAGTAAAAGAGGGCAACTGATCAGGAAAGAAAGGCGAAAACTTTGGCTCCATTTAGTGTTGTGTTGTCAAAAGTATCAAAATATCGATACTTATCAATTCTGACTATTATAAATAGTTTCAATACAAATTTTTCGCCGTATCAATTCACCAGTACCAGCTGCATCGAGTTGACACTTTCACTGCCCACATCGCCCCAACTCTTCTATGACTAAATTAACTTAGTCGCTGTTCAAAAGCCTTGTTATTGAGGACATTTTATGCCCTCAATATTGTGTCAGTTTGTCCCTGTGGTATTGTCGATGGTATTGAAAACTGATATTTTACAAGGTATTATATCGAAGTTAGAAGTTCCAGTATCATGACACAACACAAAAGCCCCGTTTCAACCAAGCAGTCCGTTTCAGTTCAGTTTGTTACACAATTGTTTGCGTTTTCGTCGACAAAAGTTGTGGATGGTAGCAAAAGAACTGCTCCATACCATCCTGTTTTTCGTTACCCTTCTGTTGAGGTACCTTGCACACTGATCCGATACTAAAAAGCTAAGTTAAAACACTGTAGAACAGTAATTGGTCTGAACTGAACCGGACTAATTGGTGGAAACAAGGCTTTATCTATTATTAACATTTCATGTGACATGCTATAAAAAAAATCGCCTCAGTTTGAAGGTAAAAACTATTGCTGAAAATCATAGATAACATGTAAAAGACTTCTCGGTTTAGCATCACCAACACATAGCGCAAACCAGCATTGCACTACCAGCATTATTTCTGGTTCAGTTTGTTTTGTCCCTGGCACGCAGCAGCTTCCAGCAGATCCTCTCCAGTGCATCACAATCACGCACCAATTACATATTTGGAATCATTTATTGAACATTCCTTTAATTAAATCTTTTTACAGCAATAATCCTGGGGAGACACAAATGTGTATTTATAACCAGGGTGTATAAAGCTTTACACATCCACCCAAAAAATATTCTGGGAGGCAGCCAAACCTTAGGATTTGCCATCCATTTTTGGTGGTGAGTATACTTGAGAAAGAACAGGGTGTTTTTCACATCATTAATCACTTTTTGAAGAGCTGCGTCTGAGCTTGGAACTCACTGCAGTTTGCAATAAAATGTTTGTTAAATTCTCTTTTAAGTCTTTAAGAACAAAGTGTGGACACATCTCATTTTCACATTCAGTGTTAAAATACTGCATCCTGTAACTTATTTGGTTAGACACATGAAAAGACTTCATGTTTTAAGCTTTTTCCAAATGTAAAATCAAGGTTGACTTCAAATCAATGATATGCAAATGGCGGTCGCTCTGAAATTCACAAACAAATATTTCGATAGACAGAACAACACAAAACGCCACAGCTTTTCATTTATCATCCAACTGCTACACAAGTGAGGTTAGCAAAATGATTGTAGTTATGGTCATAATGATGTGGTGCTGCAGTTTTCCCTGGAAATGTGTCCTTTCTGACACCCCATCATGATTCGGATGTAATCACTGGATGTAATTGACAGTGAGAAAGACACTGAAAGCCTACCTGCTGACTTATTCCAAGTCACTCTGGATAAGTGAGTCAGCTAAACACCTTAAATGTAAATTGAATAACCTGCCTCGACTGCTGCTCCCAGACGCTCGAACCATCTGCTCTGGGCTCTCATAGCTGCGATAAAAGAGATAGAAACCTCAAACCCAGCGAGAGAAGTGACAGGGTGCGCATAATGAAGAGGAGATGTCAGGGAGTGTTTAGGTGGAAGATGAAGAAAATGGCTGAGGAGAAATATTGAATCTTAGGAGTGAACACACGAGTTGACAAATTACTATTTCTTTTTTAAGTACTCTGCACACACACACACAAACCAGTGACACGAAACATTTCAACAGGCGCCCCGAGCCAAGCTGAAGATGAAGATGTAACGTGTCAATGCAGCAGAGGATCAACAGCTCAGTCACACACCTGTGTTCTGTTATATTTCTCATATCGCTCACTGCATCTTAAACACCCAGGCCCTCCCCTCACATTAGATCTCTTTAATCGTAAGTTTGAGTTACAGACACAACAAACCGACATCAGAGAACAAGTGCTGACGAAGGCAGACTGTTGCGTTGCATCACGTCACCTGTGTCTCCACTAAAAAGCTGCCCTTAAAAACACCACAAAGACTACAGCCAACGATCAAATGCATGAGAGGAAATACCTCTCCATACCACCAGGTGGCTGTAGTTTGTATTTGTCATTCAGGGGGTAACCAGAAGACTCCGGACTAAAGATATACAAACAGGCGTTTGTAGCCGCTTCTACTCAAGTCAAATTGTATTGATATAGGGCTAATTCACAACAAAAATTACCTCATGACACCAAAGACCAAACTCTTTAAATAATCAATTTACAGAGACCAAACATTTCCCCCATGAGCAAGCACTTGGCGACAGTGGCGAGAAAAAACTGCCTTTCAACATTCAGAAACCTCAGAGCAGACCCGTACTCATGGTGGGCAGCCATCTGCCTTGACCGGTTGGGTTGATCAAAGAATTATTCTGAGAAAAAAAAATGACACTGGCGAAGAGGTGGGGGCGATAAAACAGAAACCGTTCATGGATACTACAGTACAGCGACAGGCTCAAGGGGATTGCAGTTTCTTTTCCCATTTGTCTTCATGTGCACTGATTTACTAACAGCCAATCAAGAGTGATTTCTCACCCTGACGGGCTCCGCAACCACATCTACACGTGCATTGGCCAAAAAGCCAGCGACAATTTTCTATTCACACAACACAAAACAGGACAAAATATGCTCTAGTAGTCCAATTGTCCTATGAATTTTTTATTTTTATGATTAACTTGTATTGTTAATTAGATTAACTAACTATTACATATATTGTATGTCATCATATTGTCATGTGTTTATGTGTTCTTGCCCGAATTAAATTAAATTAAATATTTAAAAAAAGAAAGAAAAAAAAAGCCACGGATTCAGGATTATTTTTGTCAAAGTTCAGAAAAGCTTCCTCCAGAGCTGCAGATGACAATCAAACAGACGTTTCAACATCTAGAATAGTCATCCTATAAATTAGGTTGTAAATCATATTTTATGTTGTGGTACATCACATTCTGTTACTTGTACTCCAGCAGGGGGCGTTCCTCAAATGTCCATCTGACCCCTGAATGCCCCGTTGCTCTGTCAGTAAGAGTAGAAAACGAGCTCAAAGTGCTAAAAAAGATAAACATGACATCAAACCATCTGAGAAGTAAAGTGAGGAAAGATTTTGGATTCGACACAGATGAAGTTAAGATAAGGCTGTTTGCAGGGTTTGTAAAATGCAACCGCCTCACTGTAACTTTGGCTTGTCACGTGTGTGGCAGCGGAGACAGCGGAGGAACTCTGAGGGACGGGAACAACATTAATTCTACAGTGTAGTTTAGGATTAGGCTACGTGTGCTGCATTTAAATTAATTCGAACAAATTGCTTGTTAGCTCTAATTAGTTTTAACCATTTTTTTAAGCGACAGCTTTAATATGTGTAGACACTCGTAATCAGGGTCTTAACAAATTCTGTGAGCTGCATGCGTGTGTGTGTGAGTGTGTGTGTCTGTGTAGTGGACTCACCTCGGCTCACAGACCATGCTGATCACACATTGCCGCTGTGGCCCCACATTGGTCCACGTCTGTGCCAGTGCTACAATTGCACTGGCATCAAGTAGACCATATCCATACGAGTGGCTAACTGCAGAGACAGGGAGAGAAAAAAGGAAACGTGAATGTCGACTTGAGAGCAGCATCCTCACTCTCCCAGCTCCAACTTTACAGACCAGCAGTTTCACAGTGTGTGTGCCATTTTAAGCTTTCAAGCAACCCACTTTGTGCTCCAATGCCAATTTAAGTTTATGAGATGTATAACATATTAATGAGCCTCAAAGGCATCAGCAAAATGCCGAGGGCAGAGCAGAACTTGGAAGGAGTTTCTGTACCTTTGCGGCCAACGCCATTGGTTCTCCAGTCGTTGGTGAGCAGGTGGGCAGGGTGAGAAGTTCGTACAACCAGATGTTGCATGTCCCTCCAGGTCAGGTTTTTACTGGAACAAGTGTATATGGCAGGCACACACAGAGACACACACAGCCACATGAAAGAAGGAGACACACACACACACACACACACACACACACACACACACAGGGAAACACATGGTGAGACTCTTAAAAAGTTGAGGCACTCAAACAGATCAAACAGACATGTCTGACAATCCGTCCCACAGTTGGGGCTTTTCCATACACATGTGCTGGCTCTGCTTGACTCAGTTTGACTCAGCACATCAGCCCAGCGCAGCAGGGATTTGCATTTCCATGACAACAGGGCTACCTGTTCGAAGGTCTGTTTTTAACATGTGACGTACTTGTCTTCTGCAGTAGTCAACGGAGCAGCTGTAAACACTCTACCTCATCGCATTATCACAGAGTCATCACAACAAAAGCCCTGCTAATTCTGTTACAAACATTTCATTTCCTATAAAATCTTCACAATAAAAGTCCCTCGTTATTAAGTCTTTCAAGGCTTTTATTACGAAGCACCTAAATCAGGAAATGGTTTTCACCAGCAGGAACTTCACACAACTCCCAAAATAGCTGAAAGCAAACAAGATGGAAGGGTATAATACAGCAGATGTCTGAAAGTACAAACAAGGACACTGGAGGGAAACTACTTCAAACCACAGAGATTGAGTAAGAAGCTACAAAATTACTTGGAGCTAAACAGGCAGAGAGTTAAAAACTTTGTTCTCTCAGGCTTCGTGCACAAATAGGAGTTTAGTATCACAACACACGCTTTCAGGAGGTAATAGGGGGCTCAATTCGGCCGGTAAAACTGATCATGGAAATGCAAATCGGCGCGGACAAAAGTGCCAGTGGAAAAACCCTGTTAACCTGCAGGTGGACAGCTGTTTAAATGCAGAATACAATGAAGTACCACTCGCATGCTTTTCTGAATTACAGTATATCTGCACTCTATTTCTACCCAGTGGCAAAATTGAAATAAAGTGAAAACCTTCAAAGCGTTGAGTGCATTTCCTGCCTGCAGCTGTGACAGTTTGAAGGCTCAACAAAAGGGTAAAAGGAGGTCACGCCTAAGTTGAACTCAAAATGGTTTGTCTTCTTATTGTGGATAAGTAAACTAAAAGCATAGGAGTTTGTCACTTTTCTCTCTCTTTTTCTCAAATCCCTTCCTAATTGCAATCTTTTTCTATCACCCAGCTCTGTTTAGCCAAGAGACTAATTACTCATTTTCAGGACTGTTCTGTGCCGTGTTTGCCCCTCCATTAGTGCTGCCTGACCGGATAAGAGTGATTAGTGCTTACATCAAATTGTGCCGTTATTCTAAATGCACTGCAAAAATCTATCATGCAGAAGGTTAAAAAGTAATTCATAAAATGGGATAATCGAGCAGAATTGATGCATATACATGCAGCACGGGTGGTTAAAGCCTGATTTAGAACAACAGTGTTAAATTTATAATCATGCTTCTAAAAGGTCTATGCACCTGTTGCTACTGCTGCTAATGACCAATTTACAGTCAAGAAACTTCAAACCACATGCTAGAAACCTATAATAGTGGGTAATTAATTCAAACTACCTTGACTTGAATATATGTGCATATGCTGAAAACGACCAATCTTTCTCTGGGATAATTACTGCTCGCTTTGTTCTGTACAAATTATATTTAACAGTTTTCTCTTGCATTGGATTAAATGATTTTAATCAATGAAAGTCAGTGAAATGTGCAGATAGGGAAGGTTAGAATGAGGCTGTACTGCTGAAGAGAATTGAAAGGCTTTGGTCAGGCTCAGAAAAAGGGTGATAAGCACTTACTTGGCCTCAAGGGCGAGGGCGATGATCCCAGCAGCCAGCGGGGCCGAGGCAGAGGTGCCTGTGTGGGAGTCCGTGCATTTGGATTTGAGGTCTGTAGTCACCTAAAGAAGAAGAACACGGCGGTGCTTAAATTGACAATTTCAACAAAACTATATTCTCGAAACATTAATTATTCTTTAAATTCAGTTTGATAACTTTGGTCCATCTCTCACAATCACAAGATACTTAGACTTATGTCACCTGACAGCTTCACGCAATTCTTTCTGCTGTATGTGCTGGAGGTAGATATCGCCCAATGGTCAGAAGAAGCAGAGAGCAAAAAAAAAAAAAAAAAGGCCTCAGCAAGACTCCCTGGACCAGCTACAAAATCAAAGCGGGGAAATGGTATAACTTATTCTCACCCTCTCGACTAGCAGTGAGGTGTCTTTGAGCGAGACTCTTTTTAGATCGAACTGCTCCAGTGGAGATCTCCTCAGCAGCCCTCAGCAGAAGGATGTGGTTCTACTGGGCAGCTCCCGGGAGTGAATTTCTGTAGCTGCATGAATACATAGCGAGGCGGTGCAGAACTGGCATGTTTGTACTCATCAAAACCCATCATGGGGAGGATAAAGGTTACAAAACACTGCCTCGCGAAAAGCCCCCACTCACCCACGGTATAATCCTAAAGGGAAAGTGAATATATGTATCTGAATAAGACTTCAAAACTCTGCGCTCTGTGCTGACCAATGCAGAGCTTCCAGAAACAGATCTTTTCATGGACTAAACAGAATATTAAATGCACTGGCAGAACTGACTTTAATGGTCCGATTACATATTCAGGAGCTTCCCATATCCCTCACTTTAAATTGAAAGAGAGGCATGATTTAAGTGTAATAAAAAAAAATTAAAAATCAGAAACTGAAAGAATTAAGATATTCACTCCTGCATAACCCCAGAGGTTCCACCCTCTCTCTTCTTCTCCATCTCTTCATTCCCGGGATCATGAGTGACAGCACAATTAAGTGAGTACAGCACTGGAGCATTAAGGGACCAGCCACATGTCACAGAGATGTCATAAGCTGTCCGTCCAGTTGGTCTGGCTGCTCGAAGCTATGCTCGAGAAAGAAAGACTCTGTGTGTGTGTGTGTGTGTGTGTGTGTGTGTGTGTTTGAGTTTATGAGGAGAATATAAAGCAGCAACAGATGGAGTTTCAGCCGTTCACTATTCGTAATAATTTTAATGGTCCAAGACGGGATGAATGGTGGAGAAGAAGAAGACTGAAGAAAAGGAGGAAAGAATGAAGGAGTCGTTCTGTGGTTCAGACAACATTCAGAATAAAGCTGCCGAGCCAAATGCTACAAATGAGACGATTACTCAATTTGTCCCACTGAGATAAAAAAATAAAAAACTCATCAGCAACTATTTTGATAATCAGTTAATCATTTAAGTTGTTTTTTGTAAAGCAGAAATGGCAAATAAAAATCCATGGCTCCAGCTTCTCAATTGTGAAATATCACCTGGTTTTCCCAGTTGTCTGTGACAGTAAGCTGCATGTTTGCGTTTTGGAGAGATGGTCGGACAAAACAAGACATTTAAAACAATAATATTTACAGACCAGAAGAATCAGTTTGCTCAAGAAACTAATTGGTGGATGAATTGATAATTAAGATGTTTTTTTGCTGTGATATGCATGTATACAGTATGATCAAATCACATTCCCAAAGGGGCTATAGACATTGAAAATGCAACTAAAAGGATAAACTATTCGTGTCAGATTATCATTATCTATGGCAACCTGTTTGGTATTTTATTATAAACATTGCTCACTAAATGTAACAATGTAACTGGGTTCAATTTCATACTTGTGTAATACTGATTGCTTATTCTTATGATCATTATTACCTCGGTTAAGGAGGTTATGTTTTCGCCTATGTCTATTCGTTGGTTGGTTTGTCAGCAGCATTACATAAAAACTGCTGAACAGATTTCCATGAAACTTGGATGGAGGATGGGTCTCTGCCCAGAATAGACCCCATAAACTTTTGGTGCTAATCCCGGTAAAGGGACGGATCCAGGGATTTTTCTCACGTTTTTTTTTTATCATTGCGAGAAAAGATTCCTCTTTTTTGACATTTTCGTTTCGTTCATGTATGGATCTTGATGGGAAAAAAATCAGGCATATTAAGGTGGCTGGAATCTATGACTGAGTACAATCTGATTCAGATCAGGTGATCTTAAATTATGGTTAGTAGTTATGGGTTGTTTGAAATTTAGAGTGATACAGGGCTATCAAGTTTGATATTGGATTCGGCTTGATTGAATTAAAGGGGACTGTTGGGCCTTGACGGATGTGTGCGCTGTACTGAGTGCCATTCTAGCTGATGATTTTTTTTGTAAGTAAAAATATAATAGTGAAAAGTAAGGACATGAATTCAAAAAGAAAACTCCACAGGGCACCTTTAATGAATCAGAACTGTTGTTGCTAATTCTACTAATTGATTCATCACCAATTATAATATCAGACTGTTTTAAAACTAAAGTGTTGCTATAAGGAAAAAAGCACCAGGAGAGGAAGAGAATGAGAGAAGAGACACTGGATGCAACTACAACTCACTATCTGTTTCTCGTTGAGGTTCCCCGAGCTGTAGGTGGTGGCAAGGGTGGAGGAGCAAGCCTCGCTGTACCAGGGGACGTTGCCGTTCTGGGTGGAGCTGCTGATGGACAGGGTGTAGATGCTGTTTGTGTAGCCATCACAGTTGCAGCTGTCCTTCTCCCTCCCTCCGTTCCCAGAAGCCCACACAAAGATGGAGCCCAAACCATTACGGCCCTGGAGAAGGTGGAGTGCATTTAGACAAATGGAAACGGACAGCCAGAGATCCTTTCATTCTCTCATTCAAGCTATTGGTTGTTGGATCAAAATCTCATTCAATCTTTAATAGAAGTCCCAATTATGGGAGGGCAAATTAATCTCAGGGCTCATTTATAAAAGGGTCCATTAAAACATAGCATACATCACTGAGGCTGGTGTGGTCAGTCAGTAAATTATAAAGAGCCAAATATCGCATGACAGCAATGCAATACAAAAAGGCACTATATGACAACAGCTCATTGTGATAAATCATCCAAGCTCTCAGGCTTTGAAGTGCAATAATTTTCATCTAAGAGCTGCTTTATTGTATTGAGTGGACCCGTCTCTCTCTGCATTGATCAAACCCAGCTATGCACCACCCACACTGCCATCTGACAGCGCTGTCACTGTGGCAATTATCTTAGTAGTCAGTGTCAGTGTCAGCGGTTCCAATCAGCTTTATGGCACATGCCTTGAATCCTGCCGCTCTATAACAAGAGTCACTGTTAGCTGGATGGATGTGTTTATTCACGGAGTGCAGATGTAAGAGCCTCGGGTGTGATCTGTATGCTTATTAATCTGTTGACTTGTTCATTTTACATATTTGACACTGTCTCATGCATTAAAACAAGTGCTGCTATCAACAACGGGGCTGGTTACACGGCAGCACGGCCCTCTTTTTGGTTTATATTCAGAATGCCATGTTGTCAGATGCTGACAGGCTAGCTTTCAAAATTACCCCCCTTCAAAAAAACTCTTGTTCTCTGTTATATGTATATAGTGAGGAATTTGTTTGGGAGCATTTGATTAGGAATGCTTGTCAAGCCATCAAAAGCTCCAGTAACTGCTTGATTGGATTTTAAAAAAACAACTTTGATTTTTCTTAAAAACACTTCAGACCTCATGCCAAATGAATGAAAAGGCTGAGAGATAAAAGATGAGCTGGCGGTTTAAGAAGCGTCCTTCAACTAACAATGAATATATTAAAAATAAAAAACTTTTCATACAAAATTTCTGTCAGTGCTGCTTCTATTCATTTTGCAAGATGTTCCTCCCTGGAGGCTTTTTAGAGGACATTCCCTTTCATTCCTAATTGTCAGGGTCAAAAACCGCTTTGTTCTTCCTGCTTGTGTCCTCTCATGCTTAAACAGTTCAATTACCGTCTGCTGAAAGGAAGCCACACACAGGCAGTAAATAATTTCTGTCTCACAAACACTCACACACATACACACCTCTGTAACTCCACGCAAGAAGGCTTCTTTGGCGAGTTTGGCAGGTCCATCTACAGTTTTGCCGTCATCCTCCGGGCCCCAGCTGGCGCTGTAAATGTCGATGTGTTGAGGATTTAGGCTGAGAGACTGGGCCTCCACCATGTCGGTCACCTCCCCGTCCAGCATGCGCACACCTGTACCCACACAAATACACACACAGACACACATCAGAGACACAACAGAAAGGCTTTCTAAGTACTAAAATACTATTTCTATGATAATAAAAGGTTAATTGCATTGTAATTGCATTCATTGTTGCATTGTAAAACGAGTTATTCAATATGGTTTTAATGTTGCTGATGGGTGTACTGTGTAAAGGCCTTTGCACACCAAGTCTGTTTCTTTTGTCCGAAAATGCTGCAGGTTATTAAATAAATACTACCTCATGTGGTGTCAATCATGTTCACACACAACCTCCAAAACGTTCATTGGCCATAATATTTTTTTCAGATCAGGCTCGATTTTCTGCATTTTTTTGCATCCTTTCCTGACGTGATGTGTGTATGTGTCCCTACTCCCTACCTAAATGCACTGCCAGTCGCAGTTCAGGAGTTCAGGGCACTTGGTGGACTTCTTTCTAATGTGGTTCCAGTATAGTTTACAGCGTATCAAACTGGACCACTAACATCCTGAAACACACCTAGAAGTGATCGGGATAATCCCACAGGTCTTTTTTTTAGCAGGTGAAACTCTCCTTGCTCTTGTTTTTGGGATTGGATGGACCTAGTAGGCTCCGAAAAATCAAATGAAAATCTGTGCGCATAGAGTTTGAGAGAAGTGAGCTACAGACCTCTGAAGCCCACTCCCCATCTTCGCTTGAGGCTAGAGGCTACATTAGCCGCTACTAGCATAGCACACCCAAATCTCTGATTCAAGTGTCCCCAGTCGGGTTGCACTGTCGGTAATGTAGGCGTCATATTTTAACAAGGAAGAGGAATGTGTGGAATAAAAAAGATGATATGTCTGGATGTGCTGCATTGATTTTTTTAAACGACCACTATAAATGCAGTTTTATAGCAGCCTGATGCTAAATCAGTATTTTTTTTTACTGCTAAAAAGTAATTCACTGAAACATTCAAAATATACTGCAGGCTGTGAAACCCTTCCAGGATTCCTGTTCTTTTGGAGCTTGGCTCATCAGCTCTGTAGGTTTTCCTGACTGTGTGCTTGTGTTCAGCAAAGTTTGACATGTGTATGGACAAAGCAATGCTGTGGTGTTGTTTGATTAGCATATTTACACAACTGTTTGCAATGCTGTACCTCATCTATGTGTATTTGTACAGCTTTTGTGGCACATGCTGCTGGTGTTCATTATTTGTAAATCCATCCATCTATGATGCTAAATCAACTTTATCTCTGTTGATTTGCTTTGGTGCTTGAGCCGTTTTGAAAGGAAAAAAAAAAAGAAATGGAATGAGATCAATTGCATTGTGGGGGAACTGCATCCCCAAGTGTGAGCAGACTTCAAATTCAGATAAAGAAACAAAGAAAACATTAATTGTCTTCCTCTACCTGTCTGAGTGTGCACTGAATCAGACTTGCTCTTATTTTAACAGAAGTTAACAACTCAGCCAATGTTTAATGGTAGGTTTCAACTGAGTCTCACTTTTCAGATATTTCAAGTGGTCTTTAGTGAAGTGCTGGACCAGATATCAAATATAAACACACACAAAACAATGCAGGAGAATTAAACAGGGAGTGTGGAGGTCTTCCTAACCTATTATTCCTGCTTCAAGTTCAGAAGGTTTTCTGGCAACACTCCTTCACAGCAAAGTGGTGAGAAATCAAAGACACCTAAAAAACAAACTAATTTCCCCCTTTGATGCATTTCAGGTCAGGTTGCTCAATGCTGCTCTATATGGGTTAAAGCAACCATGCACTGACTCTTTGAAGTCCTCCAAAAGCATCAAACAGGCACTGAGCTGCTAGTGTTTCCATGGCAGCCTGCACTTCTGTGATTCGCTGAGGACCGGAGACTCGAGAATCTCAAGTCCCCATCCCAAAATATCCCACAAACCCGAGACTGAGGTTCATAATACATCAAGGTTCAATCAGTTTTTGGTTGAATGCATAGCACAGTATCATGAACCTGTCAATGTTATGAGTTACGAATGGCACATTAACGGTCACATTGCATTAAGATATCGTATTTTTAACAAATGACTGAAAATTAGAACAACTGCTAGAAATGGTGTACCCTTGGTAAAACATTTTTTAATAATAAAAATCAAGATATCAGAGCTTATTTTTAAGGAAAAGTTTAAACTTTAAGAAAACATGCATATGTGAGTTCGATGAAAAGATTGATACCACTAACATCTGTACCGTAAATATAAAACTGCAGTCAGTTAGGTCAGCTTAGCTTAGCATTATAACTGGAAACAGGGGGAAACGGCTCGCCCTGCTCTGTCAAGATTAGAGCCCGTCTGATATATATTGGTTGGCCAATATTATGAGCCAATATTGGCCTATCACAGATATATATGTGCCAATATGAAAACATTTTTTTACAGAACATTATGTAGAAAAAGATGCTCGTGGTAATTATTAAATTCAAAGAGAAGTTCACTGTCTTGGTGAACTGATTTCATTTTGAACAATAGCGTTTATTGTTTAACTGAAATATCCTGCCTCTATTATGTACACACCTTCGTCACAAGTATTTGAGATACACATTTGAGGGATTATTGCATAAAATGTGTGTTCGTGTATATATTCAGTGAATAAAAGAATATAGGACGATACATCATTTTTCTTTACTCCTTAAAAAATCCAGTATCAGTTGGGCTCTAGTCCAAATGTAACAAAATCCACCAACAAACACCTCTAAAGCTCACTTATTATTAACACATTAGATCTATTTTGTCTTTTCAACACAGAAGTGTGAAACCAACTAGATGTGGTTTGTTATGAAGCTGTATATTCTTCTATCACAGAAAGATATGAGAGTAGTGTTGTTCTTCACATTTAACTCTTGGCAAGAAAGCCAATAAGAATAGTTCCCAAAATGTTTGGACTGTTCCTTTAAATATCATCAGCAAGTTGACTGAAACAACCTGCTGCAGGGAGAGGCACTAAATGAAACAAAAGGAAAATTAATGTTTCTGACACCCAGTGCTTGAGGTTTTTGTACTTTTGTAGAAAAAGAAGGTTCTTTGGTTCACCTGAAGGACTTTTTTTTACTTCAGACAAACTTGTGAATATCTGAAGATCTAAGCCAGCCAATATGCGTTTCAAGCTACCCTGGAAATATTTCAAAGACAAGTCTTCTGGCTGAATAATGAGCTACAGTACAGCAGGTGGCAAGGGGGCAACTGGGCAAATGAGAAGTCACAGAAGCATTTGCACTGCTCCATCTGCACTCTGTCATTCCAATATATTCTCCCTGGCCATCAAAATGAATGAGCTGGACCTGATGCACTGGCTTCAGGGCCCCCGACTATTGTTTCCGATGTTTTGGAGAAAGCCATTTGTCTGTCAGGCTTCACATTGTTTAGAGCTATTGAAGGACTTGCACCATCTGGACTTGCTGTTTATGCATCAGTTTAATGTTCAGTGAATGTTTGGCAAGTTTTTGGCAAAATGTTAAACCTGATCCTTACAAGGAAAGCTTGAAATTAAGTTTTGAGCAAGTAAATTATGATTTTATGAAAATAAGACTTGATTGTCTGAAGTAATTGCATTATCTTACAATGTTCGCGGCATAATGTTATCAGTGTTACAAATCTTATCTTAAGTCTTCATGTTTTGATATGTGACGGTAATCTCAAAGGCAATAAAATGTTGGATTCTGATTGAAAAGTTTATCTTTGTAAAGCAAGCAGTGCCACAGAAAGTGCACTTCTTTCTCTTCACTTTCTTTACCCAACCTTCACCGCTCTCAAAGTAACGTGAAAGAGCAAACATAAACAAACTCAAAAGGTTTTGTTTGTAGCTTCTAGATTTTGTTGTAGTTTTAGTTTCTGATTCCGCTGACGGAAAAGAGCCTTGAGTGTGGATGAAAGCACATGTGTAGGATTTTCACAACGGGCCGCCTCCTGCTCCACCTACATGACCACACACAGCCAACTTGTTATGATAGAACGGCTGAATGCCATGTGGTATATTCCCACTTGCCATCTGGACTGATCATAAAGAGTGTAGTTATGGCACTATTCTGATGGGTTTAAACTTTATGAGAGCAAGATGTAGACAGGAGGCTTTGGAGATAAGCAGGGAGGTAATGAGAGAGGGCATACAGGACAGTTAAAAGGACTGTACATCATTATGCTACATCCTACATCCTCAGCACAGAAACAAGAAATAAGCAATCACAAATGTAAAACACATGTGCACATGTCAAAGCAATGTGACCATACCAGCAACTTTAATCTTGAGAGCCCGTTTCAGGTTGGCTCAATTTGAAACTCAAATAAATGTATACAACATTTATACAATACAACTTTCTTGTTTTGTTTAATATCGAAAAACCTCTGAAGCTTCTTTTGAAGAATGGGAACAGAAAGTAGAAAAACTGTTCCCTCCCTGTGGGCAGAAGCAAAACAACCCATCAGGGTGCAAAAATCTTTTTTAAAACACAGACAAATTAATATTTCACAATATTTTGCGTCTCTCAGATGGTCTATCTTCTTGGCAGATTCTGCTGTGTGTTTGTGCGTCTCTGACGCAGACAAATATTCTTAAATAATAATAATCTTTCATTATTAAACCATGATGTTTTCAAACAACGCTGCCATTATTGTGGCACTGCAGGCAAACATCTGTAAGACTGTTCCTCTGAGTCTGTGTCTCATCTGCTGAGCGAATTTAAACCTTGACACCAGAACAGCATGCTCAAACGCCTGTTAAAAAATCATGTTTAAGTTCAGGCGTGCTACATCTCTTTCTCAGTTTCCCATCTCACTTATCAGCACTGCAACTTAATGGATTATTCAGTGAGAAAATTTGTGTTAGAAAATAGTTTTTAAAAATGAAGCAAATCTTCCCTTTTGAGAAGCTTCAACCAGAAAAGGTTTGGCATTTTCCTTGAAAAATGACAAGCAAATAATTGATTACCAAAAGTATCACAGGTTGCCAGTTAACTTTCTGTGAAAAGACTAATTAATAAATTGTGTCAGATGAAAGTAAACTGTGAAGTATTTAGTATTTACTTCATTGGAGTTTGGACTTTCTCAAATACAAACGGGAAGGTAAAACTCTGCAACACACTGCAAGCACATAAAGGTTGTAACAGACTCTGGGTGATGAAATTTCATTGGCCACAGTGACACAAGTATCAAGCAAGTGTCGCATGAGAACAGCGGGGGGGGGGGGCAACATCGCAGCAGGGTGGCAACGAGCCCCTGCCAAACGTGTATTCTGGTGATCAAACTTCAGCCTGTCTGTGACATGGCTTCAGAAAAAATCTTAAAGTGGGCGTTTTGCCTTCAACAAACTACAAAGAATCACAGAGGCCCTGATCTATCTTTTACTTTTACCTCTTTAGAAACGCCACCAGCACAACCACATCTCTGGAAACAGTTTATTAGGTACATCTGTGCAATCTAATGCAACCCAGAGCAGCAGCTCTGGAATAAACCCTGTCCTCGTGGAGCTCGTAATGTTTTTGTCAAAGAAGTGTTAATTCATCATAGTTAGTTTTTATGTTCGTAGCTACACGTTGAGGTGGTTTTGTACTTGACTGTGTATTGAAACTTGTGTCTGATATGTTGTCTCCACCAATTTACAGCAGATACTCAGAGAATGGAACATTAGAAGTGAGTTATATCAGCCATTTTGCTTTTACTTGTATACGAGCTGAGAACAGTAAATGTGACAATACGGTAACACAGATTCCAAACTACAGCATCGAACCATTTCATGGACTGCATATCACTGTCAATACTGTTACTCCATGCCAAACCGACACATTTACAGTGCATTGGCAATCCACATCACAACTGTGGGGATGCTCAGAAAGATTCAGTGGCATGCTGTGCCCGGGAAATGGACTAAAAATAACACCAGCGCTGCAGAACATGTACTTCAGCTATTCTGGCAGTCAAAAAGGTATGAAACTAAGATTGTGAGAACAAATCAATTTCTGTTTTTTATTTGACTGTACCTCCAATCTTGGCATTGTAGGCAACACCGACTCCACAGATCCCATTGTTGGCTACGGCTGCCACCTCTCCTGCACATCGTGTTCCATGCCTGGAAAGGAGGAAGAATGAGAAAGAGAGGCATGTTTTAGGGAAACTTCTTATCCTTGTAAGTGTCATTTACTTAATGATGCAGCACTTTGCTGTATATATACCTACAGGTAGTGTACATGTCTATCAATGCCTGCTTGTAAAAGAATATGTTCCCTTGAGCTGCAGACTGAGACAAAACAAACTCATGGAGACAGGTTCTTTGCTTTGACTCTTTTTTAAACAAATCTTAGTTATCCAAAAGGTAAACATCTCGCCAAAGAGTGACCACTGTACATTATCCAACCTTGGACTGCCTGCAAGGCCTGAATCATGTCAAGGGGAAAGGGGTAATAAGATGACATACTACCGTCACACAGAGTAAATTGTGAATTAGATTTGCCGTTTTCACAATGGCTCCTTCACTGAGCCTGAGCCTCTGTAGTAAGATCTAGCTCCAGGCACCACAGTGTAGAGATCCAAGAAGCCGCTACAGAGGGGCTGATCATCAAATTCCAGTCAGGTGCATTCCCCTGGTCTGCCAGATGGATATGCACCCTTAACGCCCTTCAAACCTTGATGCAACTCCCGCTGGAGCACAGCCATTCCCAGACAGGAATGCTGGAGCCTGGGCAACACTGTGCCAGCAGGAAACAACAGGAACACTATCTATCTACAACAGCAAGCTTCCATGAAGGCAGACAAACCAGAAAAAACACAAGAATCAAAACACAAGCAGTAGATATCCTTCACTGACACATAAGAATATATCTGCTGTAGAGCTGCAACGATTAGTCAATCGAAAGAAAATTAGTTGCCAACTATTTTGACGCATTTCATTCATTTTTCAAGCTAAATGTCAAACATTTGCTGGTTCCAGCTTCTTAAATATAAGGATTTACTGCTTTTCTTTGTTTTATTAATGATAGTAAATGAAAAGTCTTTGGATTATGGACTGCTGGTTGGACAAAAGAGGCTATTTAAAGACGTTATTTTGACTGGGAAATTGTGATAAACATTTTTCACAATTTTTTGATTGGTTTATAAACCTAACAATTAATCGTGAAAATAATCAGGAGATTTAATGTTCCTAATGTAACTTTCTCCACTAGGGGGATCTCTATGAAAACAAAACATGTAGTGACTCAGGCAGACATGTTCACACACAAGGTAGTTTTGGAGTTTTCTTCATGTTAAGTCTAGTCTTGTTCGCTGACTTGTTGGAAACATTTAGGATAACGTAAGTACACAATTCAACAAAATATATAACAAAGACCTTGTCATTTTTAGACACTTTACTTGATAATGAAAACAATCGTTACTTTTATCCCTTAACTGGTGTCAGTATATGGACATTCAATCCGAGAGTTGCCTTCCAAAACTGCCGGTATCAGTTAAAAATTAGTATTAAAGAAATCATTAATCCCCGGATTGAATTTCCTACAATAGAGAGGTCAGAGGTCACAGAGGCCGTAACCTTTTTTATTTGACTAACTAATTCCAATAGTCCTTAAGACTTCTGCTTTCATTAAACACACCGGTATAATGACAAAAGAGTATTGTAATTCATCTGCTGGCACCAGAGATCTCTTTAGACATAGTGAAGAGCAGAGAGAGCGGAGGTTAATGTCCAGCCCCAGTCAACACTGGCACTGTGTCTCTTATGTGTCACAATATGTCAGTAAAACAGAAACAGATGCTACACAGACAAACGTCTGGGCAATAAAAACATCTACAAAAGTAAACACACAAATGTCATCTGGACAATTTTCCCGAGAACTTTATCTCAACATTCCTGGAAGTGACTAGTGTGTTGACTTTGGGGTCATTATGTCCTCTAGGATCCGTGTTTGTGATGCAGCTGATAATCAGGAGCAGCTCAGGTGTCTGTGGTGGGATGCCGGGCATGCACGGGCTTATACCCCCACTGTTCGACTAAGCCTTCTTCCAAACCTTCCTTTGACACATTCATTACAGTCACTTACACGGTAGACTGCTTCACAGCATACAAATGCTGTTACAGAGGTAAAGCGCTGGGTTTCTGAATCTGATTATGCAATAACTTCTTGCATAATCAGGTTTTTAGGAGTGATTTTCCAGGGAGTGATAAAATGGATACAAGAAGATATCTTTTTACTGCTCCCACTCACTGTTCGGGTCAATAAGAATGTGAAGAAAAGTGCATCAACGGTCACACACTTTTGTGAAATGCTCTTGTGAAAGCAGCCTGCTCCCTGCTATTTATTTAACATGACTTACAGGAGTTTAACCAAAGGCATTTTCATTCAACTATCGATTAGCAGAACTCTTCTGTGAGTCCAGTCTACAATGTTTAGTCCAGCAAATGACGTAAAAGGTCAAATGTTATTTTATATTATAATGTCAAGACTGAACCAACCTAAGTACAAAATTACTTCCCCAAAATTTGTAGTATGTTGTACATTTAATGTTGTGCACTAAACAACCTAAAATAAAATCGTGATTCGCGCCGACCTTTAATAAGACTTTACTCATCACAGAAACATTACGTGCACACATACACACACAACTTGAAGCCATTAAAATGGTTCATTGAACATACTATAGTATTAAAAATGGCTCCCATGGTTAAGATCTTAATAGTTTACGGCCCAAATCCCCAAATGCAGAATTATACCACAGTTAATTAGAAACCTTGACTCGGTGAGTTCATCTGTCAACAGGATGATCAGTCACAATGAGATGCCTGAGGGAGCCACCAGTCCTCTAACAATGAGGGCAAGGCATGACTGAACGTCTGTATGAACACCATTCTACTGATCTGATGTCCCGACGAGAGCAACATCACATGAACCCAAACCTGGATGCATCCTCGGGGCCAAGGATTTAGAGAGGAGGCTAAATGAGGTAACAGCACGGTGCAAGAGATCATCACAGGAAGTGTAACCACATCCAGACATTGTCTGCAGGAAGAAAGAGCTTCCTGTCACTACAAGTACAGCATTGTTCAATCAGTTGTTAACAAGTCACAGATTGATTATCAGTGCTGTATTATGTGCCTGACACACTGACTCAGACTCTCAGAGCAAGTCTTCACTCTCAATTGCTCCCACTTCTTAAGACAAACAACGATTATCCATTCTGATGCTGTGAACCTAAACATTTTCAACGACCATTGCACAACTATCCGAACCAACTCAAGCGAGCTGTTGTGACTGAGTCAAGTACTCAGATATCACGGCAGGTTATGCAACAAGATATGTTTGAACATTTATTAGATTTACTTGATTTTGATGCAATGACCATGCGATTATCTTAAAGGAATAGTTCACTCTAGAACGAAATTCAATCATTATCGACTCACCCTTATGCTGATGAGAAGTCCGGTGTAGTTTCTTATTCCTCAAAGTGCACCCACGGGTCTCCAGCTGCACTTTGAGGAATAAGAAACTACACCGGACTTCTCATCAGCATGAGGGTGAGTCGATAATGACTGAATTTCATTCTAGAGTGAACTATTCCTTTAAAACAAAACAAATGCATGCGCTAACCAGATCAAGCCAGATCGGAGGTGATGGTTCCCATACTGCTTTTTTCCACAGGGTCCACCAGATCAACAAAAAAAACGAAACTTCCTTGTAGCAGCTTTGAGCAAATGTAATATTTTTTACAGAACTGCAATATCACTGTAAAGCAGCTAATAATTCATCACATGCTTCTTCACTCTGTCTTAATTAATCAAACTTGACACACTCATGTCTACACACACACACACACACACACAACACTAATAGAGTGAATACTTCACCAGTCTAATTTAAACAAGCTTCCAGCGAACCAAAACAACTCAATGAAGCAGCAGTCAATTAGTGCGGCTGTCTGCCACATTACCAACATAATGCAAACTGTCCACTTAAAGACTTAAGTGGCACATACCTGTTAGTTTTTATCTCAACACACAGTTTCACTGTGAACGTCTGCTTCTTATTTTAAACCCTTTCCCTGCCTTCACTAAGCCTTCTCAACACAATCTTGATTGAAAAAAAGTCAATTCTTGGAAAACGGAACAAGAGAATCTCTGAGAACTTTAAAAACACCTTTTGTATCGGATACATTGTGCAATAACCCTGCATTCTCGCTTCATACGTAATGGTGATAATAGGAGATTATGGTGAACAAAGAGCAATTTCAGTAAAGTCTTGTTCCGATTACAGCCAGAAACCCCATGGCAGATCCTACACACAAAGCCTCACTCAGGTTACAGCAGACTACAGTTGGCTGCAGGCCCGAGGCCAAAAACATGATCAGTATTCATACTCACAGCTGGCAGAACCATTATCACTCTGCAAAGCTTTAACTGTCTCACTCTGGAGACGTCCTAAAGAGACATGCTATTGTCATACAGATGTATCCAAACTGTGTCTGTGTATGTAGTGCAAAGATGGGAAAACTGTCCACCCAAACCTGCACTGCCAAAACAGAAAATGGCACAAAAGCAGCTTGTTGGCTTGTTATATAAAGATCTGCCACTGATGCTGCAGGTTGTCTTGTGCCGCTTAAAAACACAGCAGTCCTCTAGGTGCCATATGAGTGACAAGTTCTACATTTAACTCCTGCAGTTTGTGATGCATACCACTGCATGAGAACAAGGGATAAAAGGACATGTGACCAAAATGAAAAACATAAAAAACAAAAAATTATAGTCTAAGATGTGAAATGCGAGCCCAACTTTTCACCATATTCAAATTCAGCAATTTAATTCACTTTCTCTTTCTCTCTTGCATCGTCATAATTACTTTAAAATAAAATAAAAAAATCACTGAGGGTCTCACAGTCGTGTATAGCGCCGTTTGCTGTTCATTAGTCTCTGGGCTGCACTGAACCTCAAAAGTAAATCCGCACAACTGTTTTCACTCTGCTCATTCTTAAGTCTGCTAATGGTTCTGCCAGTTTACTAATGAGCTGGCCTTCAGGACAAAAGGTCTGGCAATGTTTATAGAGCATGGTAAAGAGGAGGGAGATGAAGAAAATGTCTAGAGAGAGATTAATGTAGGGTCTGGTGAAAATGAATCAACCTGCTATTTGCAGTTCTGTTAAATATGTCCCTTCATCCATCGCTATACATTAAATGTGTCTGAATTTAAATATGCAATCAGTCTGCTGCATCATAATAAAAATGTTTTGCATGTTTATTGCACATGTTGAATAAAGTGATTTTGACATTAGACTGTGAGCTAGCTTTTCATCAGGGGGCAATTAGTTGAGTAAAATGCCTGTTTAAAACAGAAAAGGCACATTTGGAAACCATCCTGATAGGAGTCAGAGGAAACTTTGGAAAGGGAAACATCTAGATCACATGCCGTCTTAGATAAATATGAGGGTGAATGGTCACATTGCTCCTGAGCCATCCTTTCTGCTTCCCGTATGCTGGGAAAGAAAGGCAGCCTTATGGAGGGGAACAAAGTTGAGCTTTCTGCAGGGAACAGAGACTTACAGTCTTACACAACTTTACACATTTTCATGCCTGCCCGCAGCTTGTTTACACATGCATCTGCACCAGCCCACTGTAAAAGTAAGAGAAACAGACATACACACACACACACACACACACACACAAATATGCTGGCTCTCAAATGGTCCTGCCACAGGGAAGACACGGAGAGCTGGGTGGCGAGAGATAAGGGCTGAGGTGAGAGAGGGTTGGAAAGAGGTGCAGCCGAAATGAAGGAAACATCAATACTAAGTGTCTTAGCTGGGCTCCGGCCCACTGTGAGCCACCAGAGGAGCTTAAGCGTGACTTGGCATAGATTCTGGATCCGTGAAGTTGCACTGGAGGGATGTTCTCCCACATTCCTCCGCAAGAAATTCCACCATTTAGGGAAAACGGTTTCAGGCACTGGCACAAAGCACTCAATTTGGCTGTACTAGAAGGCAATGGCACATTGTTTGGACTGCTTCTATATTTATCAGAACTTTTACTGATAACTGTGTGTGCGTGAAGTTGTGCCCCAAAGTAGTAGATATTATTTTAGTTTGAAAACAATTACACACCTTCCACAATCAGCCTCTTACAAGTTCAACAAAGCCTTTAAGGAGTTGATAAAGCATTAGCTCAGTTACTGTATATTCAGGCTACTCTCTATCCCACAGCTACCACATTCATGGTGCCCGCTCAAGGCCCTCTGTCTGAGTTGGGAACGTTTGATTTTCATCCATCCTTCCAACTATAATCTTCTCTGCCTATCACCCGTAATCACGGTGAGCCTCGAGATACAAAAAAAGCCTCTCAGGCCAGTGGCCCACAAACAGCAGATTACAACAAATTAAAGTCAGAAGGGAGGCAAGCGACATGGATGAAATAAGATGAGCAAGGGCCCTCCAGAGCATAGAGATTTGCTCTGTTTCATTAATGCTGATGAACTTAATTCAATCAATTCTCGGCAAGACATCACTGTGGTGGTAAACAACTCCTAATGCCATCTGCGGAGGCCACTGCAATAAAGCTGTTTTCTTCACACACTACCTTAATCCTGGTGTAGATTTACTCTACTTACCCAGGCTACAGAAATGCCCTGGTGGGGCCTGTGTGATTTAGAAGGCCAAAACAAATCCACCAACTCTGAGTCGGGGCAGGATTCATATTAGGAAGTAATTGCCCATTTGTGGTGAGTAAAAAACATTAAATGGCAGAAAATTAAAATGTCTTGGATAAAACAAACCCCATAGGCTATGATCTTTAATTAGTTTTGTTCCCATAAACGGTGTCCTTTGACTCAGCCATGGGCCTATTTACATGTCAGCTGTCAGCTATCAAGACAGTGAGGGAGACAAATTAATGAACAAGTGCAATTTAATCCTGACATGTCCCACACACACAGCTGGCATTGAGAAAACACAAGCGTGTGGTTCCAGCCAAAGGACAAGGAGAGGAAATTAAATTGTTATCTGTGTGAGATTTCTACCTGTTGTCATTAAGCTGCGTGTATCGAGGCTGAGGATCGGGGTCGCCATCGTTCACATCGTAGCTGGCATCCGGGTCCTTAGAAAACACAGATAAGCTGTTAGAGTCAGACGCAGAAACGGCCTTTTCTGAGTTTGATTCTTTTAAATATCAAAGGGAAAGTTCACCCTATAATCAAAAATCCATATTTTTCTAATTACATGTAGTGGTATTTATCAATCTAGATTGTTTTGTGAGTGAGTGGCTGAGAGATATTGGCCATAGAGATGTCTGCTTGCTCTTGAATGTTATGGAACTAGAAAGCGCTCTATCTTATCTAATTTGAAAAACCCAACAGAAATGTCTTTTCCCAGAAATCCTGACCTTGTTACTGAAGATAATCTACAGTCTCATGTAAGAACTACTATATTTCTTCCATCCTACACCTGCCAAACATATCACGACGCAGAAGGAAGCAATCTACTCATGGACGTAGAGCGAACATCTCTACGGTTAACATCTCCAAAACTCTGCAACGCACACCAAAACAATCTTCATTGATAACTAACACCACAGGTAAGAGGAAAAATATGTATTTTTGATTTTAGGGTGAACTGTCCTTTGACAATTCATAGCACCTCAAAATCTGCCAAAGAAAATCACAGATTCTTACAATCCATCAGATACTATCTTTAATTCAAAATCTGCTGCATTTGTTACACTGTTATCTTCGATCAGCAGAAACACATCTCCATGAAAAAGAAAAAATGTTTTGGCGCATTAAGGAGTACTCACGTAGTTCTGTTTCAGGTCAGGATGGTTCTTCTCTATTCCGTCATCCAGGATGGACACCACCACCCCTTTACCTGTGTAGCCCAACTGCCACGCAGCTTTGGCATTCAGGTCACGGTGGTTGCCATTGTACTGAGGATGGAGAGAGCAAATAAGGAATCTAATTATCTGAGAGACACCTGAGTGCTGACAAGAATGTGCTTTTAACTAAATCTGGAAGGGCTTAAAAAAAGGGAATCTTTTAAGGCTTTTAGACGACTGAGCTTTTGACTGAAGCATCCGGGAAAAAATGGTGCTGCTTATTGAATTTCAGTCATTCTTCCTTAGAGAACAGCTGAAGTTTTTCAATGAGGGGGAAGGCAGTTTTGCAAGCTTACAAGGAGTATCTCTTTTCTGAGAGCATCAGTGCCATGCTTGCATCTATTGCATTTATTATTAACATCGAAAAAAGCACCGGTGAACTGGATGATGGCATCCAGTAATGATTTTGTATGCTTTTTGATATGCTTTTGACATTTAACTTGACCTTTGCTCTAAAGCTGTGTCTGGCTTTCATCTAGCTCAAAGCTCCTGTTTATAAAGCAGAGTGTCATGTGCCTGATGTACCACCCGCCATTTTCTCCTCTTGGATTTCAGACCCTTGTAATTGTCGTCTCTCACACAGGATGAGGTTTGCTCCTCAACCTTGTAACGTCATTGATACTTAAACCATCCAGAAGAAAATCAATTAAAGCTGAAAGTTGTGATGTGCAATGCTGACTCAGATTGAAAAAGGGCCATTCAGAGTGTATAATAAATCTGAGCCTGGCATGTGAAAGGTTTCATTTTGGTTATTACTCATCACGTAAGTCCTTTTCTTTCTACCTTAATGTCAGCAGTCCTTCTGCGAAGTGAAAAACCACTGCGTGAGCATGTGTATAGCTTAAGATCTCTGCCCATTTATTCAACAGTCAGAAAAAAAAACTGTCTCATTATTTAGATAAATATCAGAATATATTAAATATACATTGTAGCAGCTGACCATTAGCATCTCTTCACCAAGGACAACCTGCCAGCAGACAACACCCACACACTCCTCATGCCAGCCAGGTTTACTTTTCATGAGGCTCAGATTTATGTACTGCCTGGAGAGAGGGGCAGCACATATCTATAACCAGACACTTTCTAAAATACATTACCAGATTTACTTATTATTTAAAACACACAGAATGTATTTCCATAATAAGAGAGGAATCACTAGAGTGGAGACATGTGGACAGTACATGCCCCATCCAAAAAAACTGTTTCATCTTGAAACTGAATCACAATTGCAGAGACGAGCTGTAGGCAGTAAAATCGATGTCGAATGACTGAAACTACAAATGAAAGCAACACAATCTGATGCCTTGATGCAGAGTTAAGGAGTACAGGGAATACCAGGGAAATTTGCATTTTTTAGCATTTTAATGCATTTATTCACTCCACGGTGTTGTTCAGCTAACTGTTAACACCTTTCAGATTACACATGGCTGTCAGCCATCAAACTCTTTTTTTGTGATTGTTTTGGTCATGCTCATGGCGTGGCACCAGGAATGTAAGTCAGGTGGTCCATCAAGAGTGGAATAAGACAAAATATATCTGCCATTAATTTTGGTGCACTCATTCCAGGTATCCAATGAATGAAACCTAGTAATCCTCACGCATCTAGTCTCACATGACTGGTTATGATATGATGAAACATTAATGCTATATGCTAAATGGTGGTTGGCCGGTTTGTTAACAGCTAACATGTCCACATGCTCTTTTTTTTTTGCTGACATGGTGACTGTTGGATCCTTTCCACCACTAGGATGTGTTGAGCTTTGAGCTGAATATGAGAACACCAAAAGTCTTGCTCCAGTTTTCACGTCTTTTGGTGTTTAATGAGCTTTACGGCCTCATGGAGCGCCTACAGATTTTATTTTAATGTTTTCCACTGGTTCAGCACTGCTTTAAAAAGGTTTAAAAAAGTTTTAAAAAAACAAAAAACAGTAGCACCATAGTTTTAGTAATAATATTTAACAGTTTCCTGTTAAAATATGAATTTGTTGTTTCTTTAAATGATATCATTGCAGTGAAAACTAAAGGATTAATTTCTTTTCTCTTAAAGAAGAAACTGAAATCAATATGTTTCTATACTGATTAATTAATCAATATAGAAAACAATCATTGGTTGATTATAAGATAAGATAAAAATGCTATTTAATTGTGCACAGAACTCTGCCTTATCCACATGTATCGCAGCTTTTACCATCAGTGAAACACTAATAAGTGTGTGTGAACATATGCCAGAATCTATCACATCTCGTCACATTGATACAACCAGGCAGCAGGCTTTTATCTGCCTCATTTGTCTTTCAAGTTGCCACTAACTACTCCACCACACTGGGGAAAGAGTCTGCCTCTGTTGAAGCGCAGACATTTTGAACAACTGGTGATGCAAGTCTGTTTTGCATCACCATGAATCTTCTCCCGCCTGAAGCATCCACACAGTAATTGAAGGAAAAGAGGAGTCGAACAGAAGGTCTCGGGGGTTGTTACTGCTGCTTTTTACAGGCCAATGTATCAGTGACATTCTTCAAGTCAAACGTGAAAATCAATCAACTGAAAACAAGAGCGCTTCAAGGTGAATCACCTCTGTCTCTTTCTCTTCTCTGTGGCTGTGCTTTATGGACTAAAGTAAACCATCAGTTTGGAAAAAGCACGCAATTCAGAATTCAAAAGAAGCTCTGTGTGTAGATCTGGTTTTGTTCAAGCAGCTGAATCCTTTAGGGTGAAGTCGCCCAGACTACTTCCTCTGCAAACAACAAACACAACAGCATTCACACAAAGACGGTATATTGGATTCATACACAGGCTTGTCTTTTGACTCAAGGGAAACACCACAGCCCCAAATTTAATTACTTGTATTGACTTTTGGACGAAACCAAGCTCAGCCCGTGTGCAGTGCTAAATTATGTCCCACAGACACACACAGAAAGCACGCACACAGCCTTCTGTCCAATACTCACCAGGTACCACTGATCTCTGAATTTGGGATCATAAGGTTCTACGTAGACGTCTCTCTTTTTCCTCCGTTTTGACACCTGTTGCTCTGCCCAAGTCACCTAAACAGGAAGTGCACAAACACAAAAGTACACATGAAGAAATGAGCAAAACATACAACAAGGTGACGTGACCAGTGCTTAACAATTGCCCTTTCACCCTATTACAAGACACTGTACCATCAAAAATATTTTAAAGCTGTTATTTAAAAAAGGTTCTTTTTGTAAGAAACTTGATTTTTGAGTCTCATTCCCAACTCGTCATATACTGATGCTTTGGGATTGTACCTCGGGTCGGCGTTGCCTTCCCAAAGTGTTGGTATTTGACGCTTCAGGAATGAGACTCAATTTTCCTCTTTTACAAATAGGACCTTTAAGGTAATGTTGCTTTAAATAAAGATTAAACACAACAATTCACTTTATTCATTTGCTGTCATTTGGTTACAATGCCTGAAGAAAAAAAACATTTACTTTGAACCCTAGGTGAGGATCAGGAGAGAAAAATACTCCAGCGGCAAACTGATCACAGTCATATCAAAAACAGAAGAAATAATAATGTGGTGGACATGAGGGCCACCACATTAAATGTATTAATAGAAATACTAATTCTCAGCAAGGATGGCAGCAGACAGAGTGAGATTAGAGGCACACAGGGTATCGAGGACTCCTCACTAATGAGACTCGCTGATGAACTCCAGAGCAGCCCGGGACTAATTAAAATTTCTGGGTTGGTGTGGAAAGGGATGCACCGGGATCTGTAATGCTTATGTGCACTCCTTATCATGTATGCACACTTATAAAACACATACACTGTTACAAATTCACTACAAGTCGACCAGCACAACCTAGTCTGCAGCAGGCTTTCCTAAAGTGTGAGCTCCTGCAGAAAGTGTTGACAGAAGCAGAACGTATACAGTGAGAATCAGGCAGCATCTCCCTCTGCAGAACTGTGCTCGCTGCACAACAAAACACCCGGGTAGATGAGAACAAGGAGGAAAAAAAAGAAAAAAAGAAAAAAATATGTCAGAGAAGGAAGACAGAGAACTGCCTGCCGCAAGGACGGAGCACCTGATGTGAAGGACAACCAAATCACAGCCCACCTCTCTCTCTCCCTCTCCGCCTCTGCAGATCACTAGAGACACAAGAGTAAAAGAGGAAAGAAGCAATGAAGGTCACATTAGCTGCTACACTGAAGCGATGCCAATTCAACACTACCGGAATATAACGTCATAATGGAATAATTTCAGATCGAGCAGCGGAGAGGTTTGTGTGTGAGGTTCGTGTTGGTGTTGTTCCCCTGACGGGCGAGAAGCTCAATCAGTTCAAGTGAAAATCAGCATTCCTCCGAATCTCACTATGAAGATGAGGTCAGTTCTGCACAGCCTTAACAGTTTACACACAAAAACTGGGTGACACTTAAAGCCAAAGAACTACTGCTGACAAACAGATCACGGATGTGTCTGCAAATGTTTTCAGTTAAAAGTTAAAAGACCTCATCCAACTTTCAACAGGCTCAATGTGCCCTCTGAGCTTTGGTGAGAGGAAATAACTAGTCAGCTGTCTGTATGTGTACCCCAGTGATCATCGAAAAGGGAGATAAACAAAGCAAAGTAGCCAACCATCCTCATGCCACAGGGAATCCTTATACTGTATACGAGCAGAATATAAATTAGGAAAATGTCTATAAAAAAAAAAAAGAAAAAGAAAACTGGCACTGTAAACTTTTTCTTTGTGCTGGCGTCGTCTGCAACTTAATAGGGCTGTCCCGAATACCATTTTTTGGGCTAAGGAGCTTCCGTAGTACTCAACAAGCGAATATTTGAAGCTTTGATCGGGGTAGGCATGAAGGAGTGAGCCAGACATTTCTCCATTCTCGGGTAAGATGCATCTTTCTGTTTAATTAAAGGCAAAAAAACGAAAAATGAAAAACAAAAAGGATTTGGCTATTCTATTCTATAGTATTGTTGTTTGTATTGTTATTTCTATTGAATAAAGAGACATTTCCCAAAAGGTTTTGACGTGGTTTTTTTTATCCCAAGGGGTTTGGTTAAATGAGGTCCTATCTTGTGGTATGCACTTTTTTATGACATAATACCAGCAGCAGTTTGCCTACATTTAGCTAAATAAATAAATATACGAATCCCAAAATTGAAAATGGAACACCGACCCAACAAATGAATATCCAAATAGCCAAATAGCCAAATAGCCAAATATCCGTGTCCAACTCTACATTTTAGTCTCGTATTCTCTTGAAGAAGACAAATCAATGTGGTAACATCATGTTGCATAAAAGTGAAACTAATAAGAAATATTTACAGTACAGGCACTAAAGTCTCATAACAGTTTCAAGCCAAATCATATCAAAGCTAAACTAAATGTCATCATATCGACTGCTACAACTAAACTCTACTGAAACAATGTGTGTATCTTATCCATATATAGCATTTTTAGAAGAGATTCCTAACCTTTTCCTACGTGACAGGATTCAACATCTAATTAGTTTGAGGCAGTTTTAGAGACAGAAAGGCAATAGTTAATGTGCTTCTCTCAGTCTGGCTTTAATATTGGCTTTCTGTTTTAAAGAACAGGTCTCCACGAACCTCTACAGTCTGGGTGACAAAGCCTCAGTTGTATGCAGGGACCAAATTTAACTCATACTTTGCATATTTACCTCGTATTTTCTCGTCTCAGCTTTAAAATACTTCTGCTTAGCACTTTACATACTGTTTTACTTTGATGGTGTCAACCGTTTCAGAATATCAGTAGTTAGTAGACTCAAAAAAAAAAAAAAAGAGTTCATCACGCCTTTAAAACTTCCCTTTCTGTTGTGAGGGTTTTAATACTTTTCTATTCAGTCAGACTATTTTTATTAAAGTATTTTTTAAGGTTGGAGGCTTTTCTGATAAAAGATTAAATACATCCTCATCTTTTACTGTACATACTTCCCATTTTTATTAAAATGCCATGTCATATCACAAAAAAAACTAAAATAAATTCCCTGCTAAAACCTATCATTACTGAAACAATAAATATGTATCTAATGCATATTTTTAGAAGGAGAGATTGTGAACCCATTCCTGTGCGACATTATTCAATACCTCATTAGTTTGAGCCGGCCTCAGAGACAGAAAGGCAGCAGTTGACATCTCTCTATCAGGCTTTAATATTGGCTTTCCGTTTGAAAGAAAATGGCAGTACTATTGACTGAAAAGCATCTCTATAGTCTGGGTGACAAAGGCTCAGTTGTGTGCAGGGACCAAATTCAACTTCCATGTGATTTTCAGTTAGATACAAACAAGCTTTTTTCTCTTGCGTCATGAGGCGGTGTATGTGATTTCCCCTCTTCTGCTTCCTCCCCTGCTTTTCAATCACACATTAAATCCTGTGTGAAACCACTCATTTTCACACATACGTAGGATCGCTCACTTTCACGGAAAATTGACATGCTGACTCAAATATATTTGGTAAAAAGATTCTCAATGTTTGCACAATATTTGTTCTCTGAAGCAACACAGGAAGTTATGTAAATGATAATGGTAAATTTCCTGTACTACACAGCTTGTGTATCTTGCATTGCATTAAATATGCTCCTTAAACTATCTCTTTTTAATTTCCTTGGTTTTCCCTTGTTTTGCACACTACCCACAAAACCATCACATATAAGAACTTCTAACTCTTTTGCATGCCTTTACTGAAAACATGAGCTTTTATTTACACTCGAGCTCTGTGGGAAATGTTGCCAAAATGATATAGGGTTTGACTAGACAGACTGGTACAATAACTCTTACAGAAAACATTAGGGCACCTTATGCAGTCATGGGTGTGTTCACTGATTAAAGGTGTAGTTGTCATGACATAATCATGACATAATTATTGGTGATAGAAACAGTTACAAGCCAAGCCAAGTTATAAATGTTTCACAAATTTCACAAAGTTCAGTAATCTATATAAAGATGCATTTGATCCTCAAAAAGTAAATCTTTTGTCTTGACCATTAAGGTCGAAACATAGGGTCAGATTTTAATACACTACTCAAAACAATGTAGTAACATGACCATTCAATTATACCTCAAATACCTCTGACAAACATGCACATTAGATTGAGTACAGCAGCAGTTTCTGCTCCTTTTAGCTGCAGACACCTCAGTTATTTTCCTCCCTCTAATCTGTGCAGCCAATCATCTAAATGTTACTCACAGTTCTTTGTAAAGTCTATCAAACACCAGCAAATATGTGTTTTTCCTAGTTCCTAGGAAATGAAGGCTCACCATTTGTGGCTTTGGGTGTGTTCACAAACTATCAAGACAACAGGGATTCTCAATCAGTCATCACTGTGACAAATGACTTCCTGAAAGATGTTTACTAGAACAGTAATTATCTTAATTTTAGTACTTCACTGTTCCATTTGTGGGAAGAAAGTAATAATTTCAGCACAAACTAATCAAAATTAATCATTAGGCAAACTGATCAGTTTTATATGGAGTTACAGGAATATTTCTCCCTTATAGCACCTTACCAATCATTTCTAATACAGAAAGCCAGTGATTATTCTGTAAAATAAACATTTATTTGAATATTAAACTGAACTTGAGATCAAAGTCCTTATATCCAGCAAAAGCCTTTCTTTCCTTATTCACAGTAAACAGGAACAAGAAACAATGGTAGTCAAACTTTTCAGCTCAAAACTCATAATTCATCTTGAAAAGTTGTCCTACTTTTGGCAGGAGTTAAACAACAAACATTTCCATTTTCTATTTTGCAATTTTCATGTGAGGAGTCTTTTGAAAATTCTTTAATAGTCTGTGACAGAGCACAGAGCCCTGAAGTTGACAAACAGCATTTTCATTATAAATGAGTTTTGAAAATGGGAAAATGGTGTCTGTCTATCTCACACATCCAGACCGATCCAATGCAGAACTACTGCTGACAACCAGACTGCTTTGGCTCATGTTTAGGTGGAGAGTCCTGTATCTGTCCAACGAATAGATTCCCCACTCGGCTCATTTCGCCCACCCACTGCTTTGTCCTTCTTCATTATACAAACATAGCATCCTACCTCTGAGGCCAACTGGAAACCCCACGGAAAGCATCATTACATAAAGGAACACAATACAAAGCAGCTACATCGTTTATATTTATGCTAAATCTTTTTTGTGTTATTGCTTCTATGATGATAATGGATACTTAAATTCAATGTATTTGAGCTACTTATTGCTTTGCTATGTCTGTCCTATTAATTCTCTACTTTTTACCCAACCAAACAGAAACACTAAAGCAAAGTGCCTGCAACATAAGTGTAACAACGGAATAAGACGGGACAGTAGTAGGCGTGGAGGGAGCGGATAGACCCAAAGCTTTAAATCTTCAATAGACCCTATTAACAGGGCTCTGTTAGCCAGTCTATGAGATCTGGCTGAGGTCCAGGTGCTTTTGTCAGTAATTAGACACTCTTCAAAGACGGTTTACTGAGCCTTTTGTTCAGGCTTCATCTCGGCCAGTTAAAAAGCTGCGGGGACAGTCTCTGTAGGATTTCAAAATTCCTCCTATTAGGGCTATTTCTGCAATGTTTTCCCTTTCATAACAACTGTGCAGCTGATGCAAATGGGAATCACATGTGCAATGATCTGCTGCCTTATACAAGCTTTGATCAGACTATTAATTATAGCACAGTTTCAAAATTGTGTTGGTGTTTACATATGAGAGAGTTTGAGAATAAAAACCCAAGGGGGATTTAGTTAAAATTGCAAGCTATTGCAGCATTTCCAAAGCTTGACCTTATAAAACAAACAAATAAACCAAAATCTTGCATCCAGTAGGTACCAACAAGCTGATTTGACCCCTCCTGACCGGTTTCCACTTTCTCTGAGGTGCTGTGGGAAAAAAGGAATTCAACAACAGGAAATGGAGCCGCAGTGTTAAAGGAAATCCCAAAGAGGGAGGTGCACCGTTTCTAACATGTACGCAAACAAACCCAGCAGAAGCTGTTCTCTTCCCAGTATGCACCTGTACTGTGTAGCTGCACAGCATGGCAGCATGGCCAGTGACAGGTTTTATTGAAAGCAGCATATATTATGCTCCTGCAGTTACCCTTGATATGGAGAATTATATAAATCATGATAGTTGTCCTTGAAATCCTCTATTTACTGAAATGACTGTAAACAATGTAGATGTAAACATGTTATTATAAATCCAAGAGAAAGCAGAAGGAGGAAGAGAAATGGAGGGAAAACATTTTCTTACAATTCTCAAGTGCTGGTGGGTTTCAGAAGGAGAAAATATAACACAAGACTGAACTTAGATCAGGGAGGAAACTAGAATTACCGCCTCGTGTTTGTATGCTTGTATGCTATATTTGAAGCTAGTGCGCATTCAAATTCATTGTTCATTGTACTCTATTGTGCTCTGGGTATGTCAGCGCCCGACTACACTCTGGCTGACAACTCTGTTAAAACACTTAAAATGTGCACAGTGAACTTTGGAGGAACACAAATAAATACATAGCAGCAGCCAGAAGTTCCAATTAATCTTCACATTGACAGATAGTGTCAGATGCAGGAAAGGTTGCTGCAGGTTTTTTAAAAAAGTGACTGTTTTGTCTTTGTTACTATGACATCTAACAGGTATACAGCTGCTCTGAAGTGATGCCGTCAACTGTAAACTTTTTATTTTACTGCGGAGGAAGAGAGGCTGTCTGAACTGAGTGTAAACCCTCCTGTCATAACAACAACAGATTAACAATTCCCTTGTCCATATCATAGAGAACAATGAGGGACATTACACAAACTGTTATGGGAAACCATAAAGTAAAGCTGTTATATGGAAACAGTGACACAGTTATAGGGAGAGCAGAAATTCATTTGATGTTCATAATACACACGTTCTCTTCTGTTATTGAATGTAGTTCTTTAGGGCCGCAACAAGTAATCCGTTGATCAATTAGTCAATGAAATTAAAATAACAGCTCGTGAAGCAGAGCAGGTCGCCCACTAATTCGGTTGGCGATTCGATCCCCAGATAGGCCACCACCTTGCATGACAGCTCACTGCCAAAGGTGTGTGTAAATGGGTGAAAATTAAAAAGTCTGAGGCAATATATGATGACACTCAAAAACGACTGATAAAACAAACGTCTAGTCGTAGTTTGGCATTTTAATGCAGAAATGTTCCAAATTATATCTTTAATCACTTTTCAGTTTTTGGACTGTTTGTTGGACTGAACATAAGACATTAGATAAGCACACTTTTGGCTGTAGGGAATTATGATAAGCATTTCTGTTCAGTTTTCTGATGTTGGAGGACAAACTATTTTCACTTTTAGAAAAAGCTTGACATGGTGCATTTTACTTTGCTCATCTCAGCTTTAAAATATTTTTACTTACATGCCATTTTACTTTGATGCTGTCAGCTAGTTACAGTAACAATTTCAGTAGTTAGTTAGGAAGCCTCAAAAACTAAGTTTACACGCCTTTCAAACTACCCCATCTGTCTTTAAAGTTTTTATATTCTATTCAGTCTGTCATTTTTTATGAAACTATTTTAAAGGTTGGAGGCTCATCTGATTGAAGGCTCTTTAAAAAGCACTCATACATGCGCTTTCTCAGCTACACACTTTTTTATTCCCACAGCTATGAATGTTAATTTCAAACTCTTCCCTTCGTCCTTCCAGATTGGGTAGGACACACATTCATTTTCAAACTAACCTCAAACTCTCCTACAAAACTGTGAGAAAAAAACACAAAGTGAAATTTTAATTTGGATCAGAAAAGGAGGAGAAACTGGCTTCACCAACAGAGGAGTGTCCATATCGTGTGGCATCTCAGGTGAAAGGAAAACAGGCAGTGTGAATACTTGTCTGACACAGCCATTATAAAAAAATGTAAGATATGAGGGATGAGGGTTTGGCTCTTTGCCCTGTTAGCTTACTATTCCTTTTACTTCTTAATCTGTAAAACATTTTGAATTGCCTTGTGTCTGAATGGTGCTATATAAACAAACTTGCCTTGCCTTTTTCTACTGTGCTTCTCTTCCTGTACAACACATAATAACAGCCCATTTAGTGGACTGACTGACTAAATAATCAATAATTAACATCAATCAAATCAGTGTAAAAAAAAAAAAAGTTTAATCTTGGAGTGAAATGACTTTGAAATAATGAATCAATCCTATGTAATCATGTAAAATCAAGTTAATACATGGCTATAACATTGAACATTAACATCATACGTTAAAAAAAAGATGTTCAGTTGGTTTAAAAGGATCACATGTGGACACAGAGGTACATTTAGAGTTTCTAATAATGAAAAAAATAAAGTAATTTATGCAGAAAACCCTTTTCAAAGCCCTATTAACTCCAAGTACTGCATTTTATTGTATTTTTATTGTGACAATGATGCGATGAACATTTAGATTTACCAAATAACAGCAAGTGATTATGTGATGAACTATATGTAAATAGTGTTTTCAAGCTTTCAACTGTTTTATTGGGTCAATTGCTGCTAATTAGCACTCCTGAATACCTGATGGATGACACTACAAATACAGCAACACACTTTAAACACACACACCTCACACACACACACACACACACACACACACACACACTCCAAAACATCAATAAACCTCCTCCACATTCATGAACACACAGTACATCAACTGTGGCCCCTGAAAAAAACCTCTTACCTTTGGATCTTTATCTAGACGGACTTGTGTCCCCCTGTGATCTGACAGCGATCTCTTCACCACCGTACGATGGCGGAAGTGATAATAATCACCAAATACCTGAAAAGACAAAGAGATATGATCAGGTATCACACAAAAGCCATTTAATTCTCTCTCTCTCTCTGTGTAATCTGATAATACCTCCACCTGTGATAAAGGGTTCAATGAAGTATGAAATTACTCCCTTCATGCTGCTTATAAATAAATAATTATTTTGTCTACCATTAACCCACGATGTGGTTTACAGTACAATACAACACAAAACTGTGTGAATTGTTAATTGTACTCAGTGTGGATACTGAGATCACGCTGCATTAAAAACGGACACCCATCACATCCAGGCTACCTGAAATGACCTGACAGAAACATGTATTCAGACAACTGACCTTCACACTGCCTGGGTCAAAACATGTCATAAATAAATACACAAGGCAAATGCATTATTTATGAATTTACTTCATTGAGACCACAGCAGTGTTAGCCACAGTCCTACCTCTGCACCGACTGACCAAAAGCAACTTCAAAGATTGCATCATTTTATTTGGCTCTAGTTACAGAAAGCCCTGTGTGAAACTGTTGATCAATGGATTGCCCTTTTCCTGCTGCCACACTTTCTCTCAGGTGGTATGAGTTTAACAAATCCTTCCCCATCATTGTGACTGCAAATCATAGTCCCGCCAAGTTGGCCTAATGGGCTGCATTAGCCAACAAAAGGTGTGCTCACAGTTAGAGAAGCCTAATTCCATTTTCATTTACAACAATCCTCTCTAACTCCAACAGTCTACAACATCGACTAACATACCTCTTTTTAATTTTCACTGGAAAAACTATTAAATCACGATGATGTGACATTTGATGGGGTCTCTACCAAACACACGTTTTCTAACATCTGGGGAACAAGGTTCATAGGCCAGGACATCTTTTCCTTGAAAAATTGTTGCCTCTTATGATTTGGGTATTGCACTTGGCCATACTGCGATTTCGATGACATTTCAATAAATTGCACAACCCTAGTCAGAGCAAAAAATGGTCCGAATCAAAGCAGAGCAGTTTCAGAGGAAAGATAACTTGATGGTGTGAATCTACACAAGTACTTAAACAACAGACTAATCAAAGGATTGAAAGAGCTTACAATTTGATAATCAATTCATAACTTTAATCAAGCAACACTATCAGTTGCTGATCACAGTCTCTCAGATGGGTGGATCATGGGTATTTATAGGTTGAATTTAAAATGTTAGTTGCATAAGTTAAACTGTGTTAAGCAGCCATCATCTTCAAATGTCTATGAAGGTACTCAGGTGGTGTTAACAGCTCCAAATGCTCTGAAATTTTAATCAATGTTTTCAGTCTATGCAGCACATCAGTAACATTATCTGTACTGGAACTATTTTAAAAATTGCATCATCCCTATTTTATAAAATTCAAATCAAATAGACTAAAGAGAAAATTAGGAAATGCTATTAAACTGTGAGTCGTAAACAAATTAACCACAGCATACAGATTTCAGATGTGCACATAATTATGGGCAGTATAAACATACAGTATATGAAGACAAAAAAAAGGAGAAAAAATACACATATTTATCAACAGAATGTTTTTTGTCCCAGCAAAGGTTCATGTAGAGCTAAGCTACCGCAGTGTGCACTGCAACTTTCCTCACTCTAAAAGAGTCACGGTTCAGTCCACCAACCTCCTCTGCTCCCATTTAATCACCGTAAACAGGCCGATACCAGCCGGGCTTACACAAAAAGCCCCGGCACACAAAGCCAGTGGACAATAGGGAAGCAATAACCAAGAGGGAAGACACACATTACAGTGATACTCAGCTCAGAGGTGGAAACACAACCACACGTCTGTGCGTGAGTGTGTGTATGTGTAGAGCCATTAAAGAACAAGGAGAAAATGCAGGACATAAAGGGGGATAAAAAAACTGACATCCAAAAGGCATTAGCTGAGCCGCTGGTCTCTTCCCTGAAGAAGCGCAGGTAGTGGGTCCATTGTGTTAGCCCAGATAAGAGTCTGGGAGGTGGGACACTGATCAAAGACATGGGTGGAGAGTGGCAGGATCCATTAAGTGACTCTAAATAACACTATCACAGATGAAAAGTTATACTTCTAAACAAAGCCCTGATGGTTGATCCATCCATTCAGCCAGTGTTTTCAGTGGGTAACTTATCACAGTTAAAGCAAAAAGAAGCTATTTGTGATGCATCTCACATTTCTGGGCTCATTTTGTTGATGTGTGTTACATGGTGTTTTCTATTAGACATGATGTCACAGAGACAGCATAATGTCAGTATCCAGGGAAGTGATAAAGCAGCTTGATTGATTTGTTTTAACAAAGGGAAATAAACATCAGGTATGGTGTCAGGAAATTGGAATAAAAGAGTAACGACTTTTCAAAACACATCCTTTCTGTGATGAGTTAGACTATGCAAAATCACTGCAGAAGACACAGACCTCATTATGTCCAAGAGCAGTAGCATCAACATATTGTAAAGCAGCCACACCACGTGCTGGGCTTTTCTTTAACAGTGCCACTTTTACTTTTTGTCAACTGGTCAACCCTTCTCTCTGTTAATTGCGTCTTCGCTTCTAAGTTCAGCCATCTGATGAGCTCATAACCATCTGGAAGTTGTCAGCAGTAATGCTGGGTAATGTAGGAAATCACCATCTTAAAATTATTGGAAAATAACTGCATATTACATATTAATGATGTACAGAAACATCAGTTCTCAAGGGTTCTCATTTATTTGGAACTTGTCAAACAGTACATGATTACTTCCTAAAACTTAGAGGCAGACTAATTTCTACACGTCTTCATCGAGAAAAAAGGATTTGAGCAAAGTTTGCATGGACAAGCACAAGCAATCTGTCGAGACAGAGCAAACTCGGACTGGACATAGATTTGTTACAAGACTCTTGTACAAAAACGGTTATGTTGTCTCCTTCCTTTTTTCTCTTGGACATCGCTTTGACCAAAATCACATTTGTTGAAGACTATTTTTTTGTCCATCTGAGCCCTTATGTCCCCACCACTTACCAACACAAAGTGGCATTCTTGAGCAAACCCATCCCTATTCTTGTACAACAGGTCCCAAACTACCTCTATGAAAAAGTTTTTTACAGCAGCATTTTTTTAAAATTAAATACTAAAGTCATAAAAAATGTTCTTGGTCAGTGGATTTTTTCATCCATCAGTCCCATTGGCCGGTGAGCCCCTCCACATAACAAATCCGAATGTAACCCCTGCTTGTACATATGCATGAATGTATACATATATACAGGGACACAGGTCATCTCACATTAAAAACAGCTCAACTGTTTCAAACATATGCACACACCCACACACTCGCTTGACTTAACAGATAGAGGTCCATTCCAGTCCAGCTAAATGCCTTTCCTGCCACTCAATAATCATCTGGCAATCAGCAACAACACTTTAGAGTTTGTATTCAACCATTTAATCTCTGGACCATGTTGTTTCTATGGGGCACTTTAACTGCTTTCCACTTGGAAAAAAGGTCCATTTGCGACAAAGACATTTAGATGGAAAAATTATGTGGAAAAAGGACGGATCCGGACTTTGAGTGACCATTACTGATGTGATAAGCCGGGCACTGATAGAGCACAACAGGCTTAACTGGTGCACTCCAAGTGGCCTATTACCAAAGTGAGGCATTAATCCATCAACCTCATTAAAATGCACGGTGACAGACAGTGGAAAATTACTGTCTGCTGGTTTGTTTGCATGTTTGCTCCCTTCCCGCCTGCCAAATTTACCTTGTGGGAAAGCACTTATCAAAAAGGTCTGGTGTCTCATCTCCTGTGACTGTTGACACAATTATGTTTTACAAAGAGCCAAACAATGTCTGGAGACAAAGTGGGAAATAGGTTTGAGGGCTGCAGTAACACGATACGAAACTGTTTTCCATGTGGAGCCGTGAATGTCAAAAACAAAGCCTGTGGATTTTGGTAATTCTGCATGAGGTGAGGCCGTTATTGCAGTTTCACTACGGACACATCAATCATGAATCATTTCCTCTCAGTTTTGACGTTTAGCTGCATTTGATTTAGGGGCATTGGGACACAGAGCATTACCATATTTTGTCTGTGCATCAGCGGGTTCAGATAAATTGGGAAAATGAGACTTGGGCCTAAAATAGTCCAGTAACTTGTTTATATAATGAGCCTGGAGTCTAATTACTCAGTGTTGTGAATGGGTAGGACGGGGGCATGGAGCGCCACAGTGGCAGCTGGACATAACCAACAGTGTCTTTTAAAGCAGGACAGAGCCGACGGAGCTGCCCCCACACACCTGAAAATGGGTTTGCACAGCTGGTCTGCCTTTCTGCCAAACTACGCTTTAGTCATTACATGCTCTCTACTCATTGTTCCCCCCCCTTTCATTATTTGTCCTGCAGCAGTCATTATGGCTCTCCTTGCTCATTAACCTTTAGTTTTATTTGGCATCTTTGTTATGCATGTGCTTGATAAGAACCATAAGCTAAATCAACAGTTTTGGTAGCCTTTGCACTGCAGAAATGTACACAGAAATGAAGGTGAAGTGCTGGCGAGTACTGCAGAAAATGTTTCAGAATGAATCAGGAATAAACTATTAAATTTATAAAGCCTTATAAGGAAAAGTCCAGCTTCCTTATTTATCAACACACACCGTCCGTTCTCAACAAGCTGCCGGCCACATTCCTTGAGTGTGTTTATACAGTAAATACAGATTATGATTCTTGGCACAGTCCACCGTTTACCTCCATTGTTCTGAAGAAGTCAGATTAGTTCATTTAATGGTGTTGACAAAAACAAGTGGATTAAATGGGATGGTGAAATACGAGGCATTCGGGTTGGGAAGTACCCCACAGACTTCAATATCTGCAGGGTGGAAGGGAAGCAAGAAGTTGACATTGTGATTAGAATGACCATTCAGGGCCTCAGTTCAAGCCTCAATAACATACAGTACAGTTTTATCGCTGCCTGAGGGTTACAGTGCACATAAGCCACTATTTTCTCTTCTGGGGATCATGTGATTATCATGGCTCTATCACAAGATATTTTAAATCTGTAGGAGTTTTTACCTTTTTAATAACCAATACCTCAGTTTGGGTCCTTCCTGACAATATCATCTCCTTCAGTCCAAACCCTTGTTCGATCTTGTTGATGTGCTAAGATAATAAAATGTGTCCACTTAAATCAGATTACTAAGTGTTTTTGTGCTCAGCTGTTTGCGGTTGATTAGCTTTCACAATTCTGCAACCTTGCTATCAGTCACCCGGTCATAATTTCTGTGCAATCATGGCTCCCCAATCAAATAACCTTCCCCCTCGGGTTGAGACTGTAGAAAGACTGCAAAACCCTGGGACCTTTCTCTTCAGGCAGAACCCCTTCAGTTCCACCATGCCCTGTTCATCTCTTGAATAAATAGGGACTCCAGAGTAGTTTTTAAACTCTCACTGTGTTCAATTTCCACTACAGACACTTAATTGACCCAAATTCAAGGTGCATCCTTTGATAGAGGTTCTGCTTTTATTGCCACTGTTCTCCACCAGCCTGGTGAATGAATCCCTGAAGTTATTACACTAAAAATTTAATTTTCAGTTACTCTCAGATGACAATCAAACCGCAACTAATGTTGAAAGACCTGACTCAGATAAGCACACTGTCAGGAAGCTTGTTTCAATATCTAGGCAATCTTCAGACTCAGAGTATCCTTCACGTGATTTGCTGCCTTGTTATGTATCAGTCCATAGATACTGTATATTGTGAGCTCGATGCTGTGGAGTGCGTCAATAGTTTAACTACATTTCCCAATCACATAGGGTAGGGTTAGTATTTTCTAAGTCATGTAACAGTCCCCTACCAAAACATGCATAAAAATGACGAGGTGTCTCGATACTGGAGCTGCAACGATGAGTCAATTAATCTAAACGTTGCCAACTAGGGGGGGGACATGGTTCTGCTAACTATCTGTCGTATTTGATCAAATGTTGTTAATTGTTGGTAAAAAGGTGCTTGCATAATTTCAGGGAAACATGATGTTTACTTGTTGGCAACACTGGTGAGGCTTCAATGTTGACAGACGTTCCTACTGCGATGTGATGTAACGCTGGCAAACCCCATGACATTTTTACTACTTATTAACTTGCAGATACAGAGTAAATGTCAATGTTGTACCAAGATAAATATTAAATAGACTCATGTAATCAAATAAAACACTGACTCTTGCTGCTGATCTTTATGGCGAACCTCTGAGGTCACAATGTTACAGTAATAAATACTACATGGCCAAGAGATAGCCATTATTTCTTCCCCTTATTTAATTACTAATAAAAATAAACAAACATTAACTTATTGTATGCTCCATCCTCCTTGGGTCTCTGCATTTGCACAACATCTTGTCCACTGCAGCACACTTCAATTTTATGGAGTGGATGAGCATATAAAATAAGTTTACAGCGTCACGGCAGACCTGCTGCAGGGCTGTAAGCTCACGGGTCGATGAGAGCTGTCCTCAGATGACTAACTCTTCACAGCGAGGTCCTTATGGTGCTGCAAGGGTAAAGTCACATCAGACTGCATACATACATAGCTGCGTAGGCTTTACAACACCACAGCCCCAGTTGTACATTTCATACGGGCTATAACAATAAATTACAGAAAAGTCAATACATTTGAGAAGTGCCCACGCAATCTGATCTATTGTTTCACACAGACAACAGGGCCCTGACCCGATTAGACAGGTCATGGATATTCAGTAATGTTTATGGATAGCTCCCCTTTAGCTATTTAATGTCCAATGTTTTATTTTCTACATATTTGTCTTTGACTCAAGAAAAAACATATTGATGTGGTAAAATGAAAGACTAGCCATGACCCTCAGGCCTACGATTGAATTCTCTCATTCTTCTACCAGACCAGAACTGTGTGAGATGTGAACTTTAGCCTCAGGTGGGGGTCAGACAGCATCTCAAAGAATCGGTCCATCCTGAGGAGAGCTAAATCAGCAGGTGCTGCAGTGAAAGGTTTTCTGACCGAGTCTGTCTGACCTCAGTCCGAGAGGTATTTTTCAGAATAACCTCTCAGAGCAGAGACATGCTACTTTAGACAAGAGGCAACTGTGACCAGCGGGGAACTCTTCAGCGTGTCAATATAACATCAGTTTACTCCCCTCAATCTCTTGCACAGCTCAGAGAAAAAAGTCTGGTACGTTCATGTCAGGTGTTTCTCTGCATGGGTCAGATTTGAATCATTTTCAGTAACTTTGTCTCAACACAACAAACAGCTAGAAAGGTCCTCATAGTCTTGATCTTAGTGTTATTCACTTTGAGACTAATGCACTTGAATTGTTTTTAATGGGCCAAGGCCATAAATCGTCTAAAATATAATTTATGTGCCTTCAGTGTCCCCTTTAGAAAGAAAGACAGCCATCACTTATTTGCTTCATCAAAAATAATTGACACCACATCCATCCCACAAGGAAGAATCAATTCCTCAGGTATCATATTCAATCTGGCGGAGGTCTAATGAGTCAGGTGACTTTGAAAAGGGAATTTACCTTAACTGTAACTGATGCGGCTTTCAAAGAATTAGTCTGAAGGTCTTGATAGTCATCATTTTTCATCTGATAAAGGAAGACCTTTTCCTCAAGTGCTTCCTGAATCTAAAGGTCAGACGCTGATGGTTTTGATGTACAACAGGCAACAATTTTCACTGGAAACAGAAAAGGTAAGGTTGAGTTTTTCTTCACCCCATGGTTGTGCTACAGCTGGCCTTTCTTTGAGTGGTACTTTATTTAATTCTGATGGCACTGGTGGAACTGCAACATTGGTCATCACTCTCCAAGTAACATTTTGCTTTCATTAATATTTCAAACTCTGCTTAATTCATCTTTCTTTAATTACCTCCCAGGCTGCTGCAGTGCTTCTGCACACTTTGATAAACAACACCGCTAAATCAATACAGTACTCTTCAGAAACTAAGTCTTAAGGCATAACCTGTTCAGAGAATAACAGAAAATCTAATTCATGTGGTCCTCAAAAGGGAGTTGATGCAACATCCCAGCAAACCAGGACCTTCACCCAACAGAGCCACGAAGGATGTCATATCCAGTGCCCTACACTCAGTATGCACAGACCTACATCAGGTGGCTGATTGTTGCAAACTGACTAGAAAACTTCACACTCTGGGCTTGAGCACCACACTCAATAGGATATTGGCCTTCCCTACAAACACACCCTGGACAGTTAAGCTTGGCAGTCACACCTCCTCTACCTTAGTGTTCAACACTGCATATCCCATTACTACAGAGGACACTACCATCAACAGCCGCAGTTCAAACAACGATGACTGTTCATAGAGGGAGAAAAACGCCTTTTTTTAAGTTGTTGTCAACTTTTCATATTTTTACACATTTCCTTCAATCTGTTTTCTCAAGTTCAGAAAAAGAGTGCATATAAATATCTGTTAACTCTGGAGTATGAGCACTAACATCACATCTCACCGTTCATAGACTACAAAGCTAAAATGAAAAGGAATTGGACCAACAGTCTGCTGTGTGATCGGTTTCACAGAACATCCAACGTGATGAATCTCTAATCACAGAGAGATTGATCAGTGATTCTGTTGGTGGCAGAAACAACTTTACATGTTCAGTATGCTGGAAAAGACAGTTGCCCCTATTAGAGTCATATTAACAGTTCAGAGATAATCTCTCCAAACACATCGTCAACACTGATGCAGCTGCCTTGATGAGCTCATCCTCATTAGTGGAGGAATTCAACTGTATCCATCGCTAGTTACCCAGTCAGTGGGTGTGTGTGTGTGTGTGTGTGTGTGTGTGTGTGTGTGTGTGTGTGTGTGTGTGTATGTGTGTGTGTGTGCGCGCGCGTGTGTGTAAGAGAGAGAGTGAGTTTGAATGAGATGGAAGAAATTGAAGAGGGACAGGGAGGAAGCAGGATTTTATCACGAGGGAGGCAGTTCTATCCCAGGAGAGCAAACGGTATGATTGCTTTTGACACCATGGGGGAATGCTAAATCTAATCTGTGCGTGTCTGTATTAACCAGTACGGCAAAACTGACCAACATAAGAAAAAAAGATATACTGTTTAAAACTGGGGATACTGGAGAGGCGTTTTGCACTCCAAGGTTTATCTTACTTTTATTTTTTCTACATCTTTCTCTGGATAACTGGCCAAATTGTCTCATACTGTTTACAGATTTTATTAGAAGAATTAGAAGTATCATTGTTTAATCACATATCATACAATGTATGTACATGTAACATAGTGACACTCGTACTCTGCATTTTACTCATCCCGAGGGAGCAGTGGGCACGGGTTAACCTTCACGCCCGGGGACCAACTCCAGATCTTAGCCAGTGCCTTTGGTCAAGAGTACTGACTGGAGAATCAAACTATTTGTGCACCCGGAGAACATGCAAACGGCGCACAGAAAGGCCCTGCCCCTATACCGAGGACCTTCTTGCTGTGAGGCAAGTGTGTTAACCACTGTGCCACTGTGTTGGCGTGTAAAAAGGCAGTGTGAATGGGGCTTAAGTGTGTTTGATGTGAGGTGGGGTGAGGAGGATAGTTGATGATTTCACTTCATGATTTCAGGGAAACATGATGTTTACTTGTTGGTAACACTGGTGGAGCTTTAATGTTGACAGACGTTCCTACTTCTATTTGATGCAATGCTGGCAAACCCCATGACATTTTTACCACTTATTAACTTGAAGATACAGAGTAAATGTCAATGTTGTACCAACTAAGATGAATAATAAATAACATCACAATCTGCTGTCAGAAAATTCCCAGTGTGCACTTTAAACAAAGTTGGACTTTGAATATCCTAGTTACCACAACCAACCCACTGCTGAAGCCAAAATGGTAGTTGGCCTCATATCACAATAACTAATCCATTACTCTTTAAAGGATTCTCTTATCTTGTATCCAGGTAGCTTAGCTTAGCACAAAGACTGAAATGGGGAGACAGCTAGCGTGGCTCTGTCTAAAGGAAACAAATGTACCCAAAAGGTTTATCTTGATTGTTTAATCCATAAAACCAAAGTGTAAAACGACATATTTCTTGGCCTGATGCAGTCATTTCCTAGGTGTCATTATATCAAACGTTTCATATGGGGTTTCAGAGTGTTAGTTAGACAACTAAACTCACATAAATATGTTCCTTTTTTTTCAAATCTTCATTAACATTTTCAGGTTATGATGCACAGTAATCACAGTTTGTTCAAAGACATTTTCAAGGAATTGTAGACAAACACTTTTTAAGTGTCAGATGTTGATGCTTGAATTAAAAGAACAACTCCTGGAAAGCACATATTTAATGAACATTGTATATCCAAGGATTGGGTTTGAAGTTATTTTTTGCTCCACGTAGGAAGAAGTTAAGACTGACAGTGATGAAGGAGACGGGGAAGATTTACCGTGAAGTCATTGGCATTTCAACTAAGGTAGTTTGCCTCTCAGCCCCAAGGGCCCCCCTGCCAGGAGTGCTGGAATAAAACGTCATTATATAAGTAGACATGAAAGCACGATGCATAAAATCCTGGGCTGGACAGAATTAATGTGCACTGATGAATAACCATGAGCGGTGATATTAATACAGCGCTGAGTCTCCAAATGCGAGCAGAGCCACAGATTACGGAGCTGAATTAAATGATGAGGCAGAAATTTGGGGGCCTTATCACTTAATTTTTGTTTTTCATTTTAAAAATGGATCCCTTGAGAGGTTTCAAGCGCAGCGAAAGATTTTTAAGGTTAGTTTACGAAGTGTACACAGGGGTGATGTCCTTAATGGTGAGTTTGACATCTGATCCTGAAGCTTCTCTATAAAAGTTAACAATGCATTCAAACTGCTGAAGGACTGTAAACGGAAAGAGTGCAAGGACTTGTGAGCCAGTGCGTCAAAACTAACATCTCATTAATAACCTGTTGCGTTTTTCTTCACCATATCTCTGTCCTACACACTCACAGGCACACAAAATGAAGACGGTGCAAAAGGTGATTGCCAGTGGGACAGGGGCTAATAAGATTTAACTCTGGCATCTAATTTTATCTCTCCTCTTTTCTCTCAGAGCACTGATAGACCACTGCTGCTGGACAGAAATACCAAACAAGTTCCTCCGACCCCAAATGAAGGACCGCAGGGGCCATTTGAGGAAGCTGCACTCTCTCAATTTACCTAACAACTCTCCATCTAAAACATTTCCATTAACTGCCCTCTCCCTCCACAGAGGACTGGGCACTTTTGTCTCTGCCTCCACCACAGGTAGCCAACCCTTCTGCACTTCAATTTAATGGACTGTCACGAGGGTCTCCCTAAGGTGCACAGCAGCGGCAGCAGAAAAAGGACATACTGCCTTCTGCACTTGTAGGTGAAGGACTTTCCCTTTTTAATGAAAAGTGGTTTCAGTAAAGATAAAAAAAACAAAAAACACTTCAATTATTTTTGGCATTTTTGTTGAATAAAAAGAAAGCGATCAAACGGATCAAGATAATATTTACGTGTCAACTTTGCACGTTTTAGCAATACAAGCATATCAAAAATCTCATTCTGAGGAGTATTTGAGATTAGTCGACAAGTCGATTAAACATTGCTTCCCTTGCTAGTCGGTACCAGAAATACTAGTAGGTTAAACTCATTATTTTATTAATATACACAATTAATGTGCACTGAAATGTCAGATCTTTATAAAAAAAAAAAAAAATGAGCAACCATTACACATGATAACAATGCCAGTTAGCTGTTGCGTCAAATATGTATTATAAGCAATACTTTCCCAGATGTTGTTTAACCTTAATAAATCAAATTGTGTTCAGTTTTGCCTGTTTTCACTTTTAGATTAGTCACTTGTTATTAAGTTTAAACGTCTGTTAAATCATAAGGAAAATTAGTTATTGGGAACATCCCTACTCTTTCTCATTATTGCCGCTTTGGTTATTTCAATGTGTCCTGCTGCACACCGCTAACATGAAATTGAGCCACCACCTCGTCCCGCTGCTGCCAACGCCCGAGGCTACAGTACATTACAGCCTGTGATCCCCCTCACTCTACAAAAAGCCTCCGACTCATTGTACTCCTCCTCTCTTCACTGTAGGTGAAGTGGGGTGAAAGAAAGACGGATCACAAAACAAGATCCACCGCACAGATGGAAGAGGGGAAGCCCTCCAAGATTGTTTGTTACCGTTGTTTCCATGGAGATCAGTTGAGGTTCAGTTTTGACAATGTGGTATGTTGTAAGAGGCGAGAGATTGTGATAAAGTATTTGGTTGAGTCAGAAAAGAAAAACATTTTACAATAAAACAGGTGATTTATGCAAGAGATTATCCTCAGGAAGGCAAAACAAATGTCTTATATCCTGTGTTCGTTTCCAGCACCACAAACCTTTTCAAAACATGACCCCAACCACACAAAACTGATGTAGATTTGTTAAGGAATGCATACATGCAGCTCAACTTGCATGATTATGGAAAAAAATTGTGGAGCACGTCTTTCTGGCTGAAATGGCCGACTGTCTCATCAGTCATTACTTATCTGTGCTGCCATTGTCTTGCTCGAGGGAAGACTACAAGCTGGAGCTTTCTGCTTCTATAATGTTATCGCCGAGCTCTTAATTTGGACAAAATCCTCTAGCTTCTTCCTCTCCAGACTTAATGGTCAATTTGATCCAATAATGAGTAACTGGTGCCTTATAGGCCACTACACAGACACAGACACACACAGAGACACACACACACACACACACACACACTTTCTCCTCATCCTGCTCAAATCTGTCCCAACACCAATTTCACAGATAAATGTGCAGCAATAGGTGAGAAATGGATGTCCCTAAAAAATGATCCTGTGACTGTTCACATAAAAAAGTACTGAAATAACCTAACAGAAAAAAAAATGTAAATTGAATAGTTTTTTCTACAAAACTTCCTAATAAGTGGCTTTTTGAGAGGGGAGGTTAGTCTGCACAGTGAAACAGGGTGCATAAACGCACATTAGGGGCACACCCTTTTTCCAGCAACCTCGTAGCGATTACAGCTTCAAAGTTCCCCATAAATGAACTGAATCACAACTGTGAACAGTACCAGGAAACAGCCACAGATTTCTGTAAAACACTTTCGATATTTATCTGTTAGAAGGAAATAAAAGGACATCCTGTAAGTAAAGGATCATTTCCCTGAATATCTCGCTCATCTTTGAGGTAGGCGTTACAGGAAAAGCCTGTTACATGCAGGTCTTATCTAGCACATAATGGCTGGCTGCTCTGGATCTGATAAAGAATTTGTAGAATCTCTTTTTAGGCACCATGACTTTTAAGGATAATCGCTGTTGAATACAGTGTGATCTCAAATGTGACTAAACAGGTTGATGACAGAACAGTATTCCACAACCCAATGGGCAATGTCACAGTGGGTTTACACTTTATGGGTCCGGCCACACTATTCTATTGATGTTTTGGTAGCATTAAAGGACCAAAAACCTATCAACGCAACAGCAAAGGCAGGGAAGAAAAATACAGCCAGCAAGTAAACATTGACATAAACGACTCAGGACTTGGACTTTTAACAAAAATCAGCTTGTCAATGATTTAAAAAGAAATGCATTCAACATGTAAGACCTCAAGGAAACACAAAACAACATATTTTGTGAGGGACGCTCAACTTTAAACAGAAACTTTTGATCACAGGAAAACTCCCAAGGGAATCTTTGAGTTACTATTTACAAAATGGAGGCTTTAATTAAATCAAATTAATGAAACATAAGGTGCAGTGTGCCCTTGCAGCTCGAATCATGGCTGCGTGGTGTATTACGCAACTAATGCCCTGAGAATAATGAGTAAACATTAATCAGCATGATGCTCCTTTATTTACAATGAAGCTGAGTGAAAATACTGTCAACAGCAATTAAGTAAAACTCAAATTAGCTGAAAGCAGAGTCTATTTGAGTGAAATGGGCTTTCAATGGGTCATCACAGTTTATTTTACCTTCATTCTTTAATCTTATGAAAGCAAATCAACTAGTCACACTAGAACCAAGTCCAGCTGGGGCCGCTGCCACTGCCGCCGCACACGCTGAAACACTTAGCTCCCCCGATCTGAAATTGATGTGTTCATTTATGTGGGTGAATGTCGATCAACAAAAATTATTCATAATTTCCATTCCCTGGGCAGCATGAACAAATGAGCTCTTCCAACCAAATAATTCAGCAATCGGGGGTAGATATTGAATGCAGCTACAACATAGAATTATTCATAGTAGACAGCAGCGCGGAGCAAAACAACTCGGGTCTCATCTACATTATGGGAATGAAAAGCAGTCACTGCCTTGTCAAGGAACATTACGCTCATATGACACGGCTGCCTTTATTTCAGCTCCCTGTCAAATAAAGCTACGCTGGGTCCTGCACAGAACTGATATCAATCAGACGCCCGTACCAGACAGTGGAAAGTGTATAGACAGTGTAGTGCCTTGCATATAATATGTTATCCTGGCATGGGAGACGTCAACAAAACAAGTCCTACATCAATACAGTTTACATAACATAACGCGAGTGGTGAGAGAGCTGTGCGTACAAGATGAATTACCAAAAAAGGAATTAAGAGCTCAGTATCCATCTCGTTCAATTGGCTTATTCAAGCGTCGGACCACAGGCCCTTTAAAGATGAAGTGTGCACCTCTGAACTGAGCTACGTCTTGTTGGTGTGTGTTTCAATCCAACAATCTTTGGAGCCAGATGCTTTTGGAGAGATTGAAGTCCTCATAAAAGTGGCCACAGATAATGACTTTTTACAGTTTGGAAGGCGGCTCTGCGCTTGACCTGATTTGATCAATTAAAATGCACAGATGTTCATTGTCCCAGCTGTTTCGTTATCACAGCAATGTTTGGATTTTTAAGCTCCGATATACAACACTCTCCCACCTGACAAGTATACTAAACTTCTGGCAGCTTCAACCGTCCTCCGTGCTCATGTTCTTTTCTTCAATAACCAAAGTCTGGCTGTTAGATATTGTGTCGTACAAACCTTGGAAGGGCAAAACAACTCACAATAACACAGTGAAGAAAAGCCTCAAGTGTGTTTGGCACACTCTCGAAATGGGATACTGGGAAAAGATGGCTAGCCATTAAACAGCACGGCATGGCAGAGACAACTGCATCGCTGGATTGGTCCGCACAGAAACAGGATGTGCTCTGAGTACACAGACCGAGCATTTCTCCATCCCCACCTCCTCCTCAATCTCACTCACAGCGGGCGAGAGTGAAAACAACAGAGCCACACATAACACAATGGCTGGGTACCGGCCGTGACCTGACAGCGCCATCAATTCATCCTGTGGACACTCTATTTTTTCCCAGAGGGAGTTTTGATTGTCACAGTGTCGGCATAGTAACGCACAAATAAAACTCAAATCAAAATCTCAAACTCAACTGCCCCCACTGTGCAAATTACACCACGACATCATGTGATAATGCACTGCTAGATTACAATACTGTACATTTTACTGGACACAACAGAAACTGAAAGCATCCTACACACATGCGAGAGCTACACTGTAGATTACCGCGCCTACCCTTCACCTTCTCCAAAATGCTCCAAACCAAACGACAGAGGTGGTGCCCACATGAAAACAATTAATGAATCCATTAGTCATTAAGCTCAAATGTTATATAGTTAATTTCTTTTGCAATGTATCATAATTTAAAAGTTCTAGATATTTTATTTTTATGTTGAATCTTACTTCAGTACTTGTAAATGTACTTAAGTGATGTTCTACTATTGCCCATAGTGACACATACCGGAATGTATCCACCTACACACAAGAAAACTAAAAACACATATTTGGTCACACAACTGACTGGCAGTTCACTTACTGGAACCTTTGTGATGTTGACACAAACTTTTGTCCCGTTATTTGTCCTCTCTGTGTGCCCTGTTTCTCAATAAGTGTATGTGCGATTGTGTGTCTGTGCTTATAGTGGCATTTCAGGTCACACTACTCCACAGAGGGGGACATTCCTTTCTCTTCAAGTGTCCAGTTTGGTCTGAATCTCCAAACACTCTGACCATGTCCAGCTGACCACCACAAATGCTGGATTCAGCACTCTGACCGCGTTGTTGCACGATGGCTGGGACAATGACAGGAAGGCTGGCCGCAACCATTTCCTAGAGCCCGACAACGGCATCAACATGATACTCTGTTACATAAAAGTTTGTTAAACCATCTCTTCAACGTGTCATATATGGGACGACAGGTAGATATGAATAATCACATCTGATCATTTTTAATATCCATCTTGAGATAAATATAATGTTTCTATTACTGTAGTGGAATGAACAAAGGCACTGTAAGTTTCCTCTTCATTTCTCTCTTGTAATTGTGACTGTGCATAAAACAATGCCAGTTTCCCGTAACCTAAAGGAACAAGTCATACCAGCCTGTTGGGTTACTGAAAGCTGGGACAGCAAGAAAAAAGGAGTACAGTCCCAAAATAGAGGTACAACCCGACCTGGTGCCAAAATAAGGATAATAAACGGTTCCAGGCTGTGTTGTGTGTATGTGGGGGGAAGACAGTGGGGGAGAGAGAGATTCTTTCATAAACAGCTAGTATTATAGGTCTGGGAAGCAGTGGGAGGCTGTTTTCTGTGGACTAAACACTGAACCCACTTGTTGGGTAGAGCCTCGCTCAGCACAGGACTCAGCTTTTTCCGACGCACATAATTGCAGCTCTCCTGGTTTACTTTGTGTAATGGAAGTCAAGGAACGGCAGCACTAGACTCCCAGGGAAACCTGCGAGTATCTCCACCGAGGGGACCGAGAGCCAAAGTCGTCTGGACTGCAGCCCTGGGAATGAGAACGAGTCACTGAGGCTCACCAACTATAGCCACCACAGTATCCTGTCCAAAACATTGGTAACATTCCCTGGGCCGAGGCAACCTCCAGAGAAACATATCCAAGCAGATGGACACTTCTCACAACACAACCTCTTCACTTTTTCCTGTGTAGTTGGTTTCCTGCGTATCGTGGTGAATATGACAGGAAGAATCTGGGCAATTAAGGGCTGTGAGAGCCCAGTTTGACATCAGCTCTAGTACGTGTTCAGTCTGTAATAACATCATGATGCATGGACTCTGCTACAGTTTAAACTGAAGCAATAAAGCCAGCATTTCCTAATAAATGGGAGCAGATTATAAAAGAATGTAACGTAAAAGGGTTCTCATTTCTAAACATATGCATGTTCATAATTCAGTAAAATCACACGCAGCTGAAGGAGTTAGAGAGGCATTGAGAGGCACTCCAAACTGAATGAGTGCAAGGCAATGATTGATCACATGTCAGTGTGATTGTGTGGTAATAATGTCTTTATATTATGTTCAATTTCTGCTGTCTAAAATAATTGTCCAAGCAAATTGGGACTAAAACTGATAACATTACGACACTTTACCGGTGTAATTCATCCTCCTCACTGGCATGAAAGGACTCGATTCTGATCAGATTCGATTTGCAACCCCTGGTGTATGATAAATGACAAATAAATTAACCTTTAATTTGTTTTGTGTGATATAATGCATAGCAATGGGACCCAGTTTATTGCATCAAAGGTCATTTTACATATAAGGAAACAGTCAATTAATCAGTAAGTCTTTAAAAAGGAAAACTAATAGTTAACTATTTTTAAAAATTAATTAATTTTGTAAGTCATTTGTTATACTGAAACAAAGTTTCCCAAATGTGAAAATTAGTTGGTTTTATTCTTTATCAAGGGACATTGAATGTTTTTAGGTTTTGACTGACAGTCATACAAAAAAAGCAATTTCAATGTGTCTCCTTAAGATCTGGGAAATTGTGACGGCCATTTTACACCATTTTGAGAAATTTTATGATGAAGGGCTGAAAGGCAAAGTCAATTAACAGATCAGCTAATCGACAGAAAATGTATTGCTTCCCAAATGTGACATTTGCTGCTTTTCTGTTTTATATTATATTCATGTTTATTATTTTATAGATTGTTATAATAAAATAAAATAAAAAATAAAAATGGATTAATCAAAATTAGAATAATTAGTATCAGAAAAAAATACATCACGCTGCCTTGACATCACAAAAGACAATGCCTTTGACATTATTCTTAGCCTAACCAAAGATCATACAGTAACTGCACCGTGTTCCTACCAGCGGCCAACAGCTGCTGTTTGTATACTGTACGAATCTCCATCCAACAAACCCCCACAGTTAAAAACCAACTGTATAAGGCATCCGATTCAGTCAGCATGGCTTCAGTCAGCAAAATCATCACTCACAATAAAGAAGATGAGCTCCGGCTTCAATAGCAGGCATCAGGGATTCAATTTCACAAACATCTGATGAGGTAGGGGGATGTAGGGAGGACTGCGACTCATTGATGCATAGCTTACATCAGCAATAAAATATTCATGAACACCAGAACGCACATACACACACACAAACAACTGATACTGTACACAGCGTGACACTTCCTTTGTAACATGGAGAGATGACCCAGAAAGAAATCCTTTGTTTTAGAGCTGCTGTCACTCAAATCTGCATTTTTAACCATAAACTTTAAGGACTTCCTCCGAAACAGAAGAACACAGAGACCTGATGAGGCTGTCACATCAATAAAACAGATGATATGACATCCTGGGAGAACAAAAACTCCTTCTTTAAAAAGGTGAGAGAGAGAAAAAAAAACAAAAAAAACTACCTCTAGCGCATTTAGGAACCATTTCTGCCAAGTTGGCAGGTTACCAAAACATTACTGGAAACATTCAAAAACAAATAAGCATCTACTCGGAGTGCAGCGCTGCGAGGAGGAAACAGCCTGCTGCATGATTGGAAGTGCTAAAAAGCTCAGAAAATGAATTTAAGGTGCAACAAAACACATGAGACAGAGAGAGAGAGGGGTGTTTGTTTGCTTGCTATTTTCATCAGCCACTTTGTGCCAAACAATATTCTGACAAGATTTTCCTTCCAAGGCGGACTAATCATGCAAATAAAAGCAACTATATCGACATCTTGAGGTCATTCAGGCTGAAGAAGAAAAAGCTGCAGCTGATGAGAGAAACAAGATGTTCCTCAAATCTCATTTAGCGACACAGATACACAAAACTGTAAACCACGTCATCACAACAAGCAAACATAAATGTCTCGCAGTGTAAATTTGATCCTCATGGTTACCAACAGCCTCTCAAATTAGAAACCTGTTTTTTCCACCCCAGGCAGTCCCTGTGTAGCTAAACTTACTCTATAGGTGATAACGACACCTGATCTGAAATCTAAATCCAGCATCTTTGCTACACTGCAGCACAACCAAACAGCTGAAAACTGCAGATCTGTTAAAACTTAGCAGGACTCCTGTTACAAAGAAGAAAAAAAAACACTTGCAGCCATCATAAAAGAAAAGGCTCCACCCAAATGCTGCATTCCTCCCACACTGCCTCCTCCATTAGGATAGTTACAGGCTTTAAAACGTTCACCTCATTGTTTTCATTGTACAAAGGCTTATCAGATCAAAGCCCTTACCCTTTTCAAATTGCACAGCAAACGACCGCTCCGCCTCCAGGTCAGCGTGTGTGTGTGTGTGTGTGTGTGTGTGTGTGTGTGTGTGTGTGTGTGTGTGTGTGTGTGTGTGTGTGTGTGTGTGTGTGTTTGTGTTTGTGTCTGTGAGTGTCTGTGGGCGTGTGGACCGCATAAGGAGGGAGGCCTGGTTAGACAGAAGCATCCCATTCTCATTATGTGCTCCGTGACATTAGATACAAGCCAAAACACAACAGATCAGTTACCTCTGAACAAAGTGGCTCGCTTCAGCTGCCAGCAACTGAACAGTTAAACAGAGGAATATCTGTCAGAGCTGAAGTGCTTCATATGAATTTAATCAGACACCATGAAGGATGAATGCTTTAATCGAAATAAATCCTGTGTGAATTCATTCAGAAAGGATGCTGTGATAACACATCCACACCTGGAAGCAGCCCAGTACAACCACAGTCTTATCTCTTGGCTCACTGGAGCAGACGGATGAGTGCGTTGTTTAACGGCCCTGTGGATTGGCTTCCTTCCCTTAAAGTGATGTGTTCATTTCCCCACACAGATTTATGATGTTAGACCAGGGATCAAATTCATCATCTGCTTCTTTAACCTTAAAGTATGGTCATTTAAACATACTCTACAGCAGTACTATTCAACTGGCGGCCCGTGGGCCAAATGCAGCCCTTTAATAACCTCATTTTGGCCCTTTGATCATTTTGTTAGTGGGCTAATTGGCCCATTCATGAGCTCATTGTCTGTTGCTGAGCACAAAAATACTTTTATTTCATTAAAAAGTGTTAACACAGGCAAGCCAAGACAACATACTTCAAATTATATATAATGCTTATTTTTCAATTATTAAAAATAATAAACAAAGAAATAAATAATAAAAAGTGTATTGCTTTAATGCATTACAGGTCAGACATGGGGAATGTAAAAGTCTGGTCCCTTGCACCACTTTTTTTTTTAGTTGAATAGGACATAAAAAAATTAGCTAGCATTTATTTCTTATTTTTATCAAACGGCAAACACTTCATATTGGAATTTAAAAGCTACTTTTTACGTGCTCGATGATACTTGTTTGTTATCAAAGGTTTACCAAGACTTCATATTCAGTAAAGAACAACTTTCCCACACCGAAGCACTTAAGCCACACGATAGACTAAAACATATATTTTATATATATATATTTAGTATTAAAAGTAGACACTTCACTTTAACACTTAAACACCTCTTATGGGTGAAGATTTTTTATCTCCAGTTTTTGTTAGAAGAATGGAGCAAATACGTGATGATCACAGGTTGCTTTCAACGTTCCATTATTCCAACTATGAGCATAACAAAAAAAGTACTTCTTTCCATCTCAGTCCCAACATTCTTCAAATATCTCAACATTCTGAGTGTGTGTCTGTGCGTGTACATACATGTGAGCATACTCATATTTAAAAGCTGAGAGAGAGGTGCCTGTCCATGTATTTTCATGTCCCCTCAGCACATCTGGCTCTTGTTACAGCCCCTGTGACCTGTGTGTGGTTCTGCTCCATCCCAGCCCCCATCGCTCCTCTGTGGGAGAGCAGAGTAATGACTGAGTGCTGCTGCAGTTCCCAGGACCCCCGGTAATATGGCTGTTCACTCCTTTGCTCTAGGCAGGAGATGGCCTCCTGCTGATCAGTTTGTTATTTCTCTCCATCTTTGTCTTCAAAATGATTTTTGTTTTTAAGGAGAGAGAGTAAAAGCCAGTGGCAGCTCCAGCCAGACATGTATGTCATCCTCAGGAAACGTCTCCAGAAACACTGATTCATGCTCTGCTTTTGTCTTCCCAGGATGTTGGCCTTTAGTACTATCACTGCAGGTCACAACACTGTTTCTACACAAGAATGCAATTATTGGTTTGACCTGACATGGTGTCCTTTTGATTAATCTAAAAAGATAAACACATACAGGGTCACAAAATGTCATCAGCTATAATGAAAGAAGTGACAAACAGAGCTGAGAGAAAAACATCTCTTTTGTAGTGGAAGGTGTTTGAGGCTATCAGCATCAGATATCGTTTTCGTGGCCTTCGGGAGTGAAACTACATCATCTACAGAGAAAAACAATGTCTACACGCATATAATCACACAATTGTGAGGTTTTGCACAAACATATGATTGCATTAGTAGTAATATAATAAAGATTACAAACGTCTGCTGCCTGAAAATGTTGCTTAAAAAAATACCTCGAGGAGTGGCCAGAAAATACCTCATAATAAACATCTGGAAGGTTCGTAAACTAAAAACACTTTAAAAATAGAAAAGCATCACACTTGGACATAATTAAGATCAGACTGCAGCTTTTTCCACATTCTGGTGCAACATCTTCAATACATAAAAATAAGTGTTAAGGTGGATAACATGAACTTAAGGCAAATCTCTGGTTGCCCAACTTGTTTTGCAGCTGTGAGAAGTGTGTAGGCGAGTTTCCACAAAGCTGCTGCTACTGATGGATGATGACACACAGACTGAAGCACTGCTCAGTGCTCATTTCTCTTTCTTGATCTCTTTTATAGCAAAGATTTTACAACGTATACTGCTACTGAATTCATATGTATAAAAAGGTGGCATACATGTTTTTCAGGAGCAGGGCACCATCTTGTATTGCTTTCTTTATACTGCACTGCAAAAACACACGGAAATCTTTTCTTTTCTGGGGTTCTGGCCAATCTATGAACTGGATGTTGATGAGATTTCGTGATTATGACCAAATCTTTGCTGAAAATGCCCCTACAGTAACATCTGCTCATGTCAATACCGCAATGTGTGAATATATCGGCAATTCAGCACATTTAACTTGTGTAGTTATTGGATTTATGAAATGCAATGTCATCTTTTTATTTACCTAAAGCATTACCAAAGATTTCCTCTGTAAATTGTATTACAAAGCTTCAATGTGAGACACCACATCTTTCTCAGATTGATTAAACACTTTTGTTTCCGACATTGTTTTGTTTCAATAAGGGACGGATGATTTGACAATTTTAGATCAGCATCGTCAGCATCATCAGCATCATCAGCATCATGTAAGCTCCCGCAATCTACTTTTCATGCAAATCATAGAGATCAGTATTTAAATTCCTCTTACTTCCATTTCTAAACTTCACATAACCTCACTGGCTAAGTGATGTAACCAACTAGAAGGCTATGTTGATTTGACAATTTACTTTACGTGACTCTTCCTTGGGTGACACGTTGTAAACAGTGCAACATGACATACAGCTTGCCAAAAATAAACTATCTATAAGGCAAATATGTGATTTAAGGCTGCAATTTGCTAATTACTTTCTCAAGAGAGTATTATGAAATTGGGGGAAAAAAGATTGCAATCGAGCGACTTTTCACATGACACCAGTCTTTGGGGGCCTGAAATCACAAACTTTTGAGATCCAGAGTATACTCTTTCGGAAACGCCACGCTTTCCATCGTTGTGTAAACTGGCGAGACACAATTCCAATGAAAAACTGTCATGACATGGCCTTGCTTCAACAACAAGAACAACGGCGATCTATCGAGCTCCAGAGTTTATTTATGCTCCTCAGGCAAAGTTTAAATTTGCTGCACCGTTACTTTGATGTGATGGCGCACCGCTCTGTAGAAGAAAACGTTTGTACTCAGGCACGTGGTGTTATTCTGTGGTGTTTAAATACAAAGTTAAACCTTGTGGATCCGTGTGCACGAGGATCGTTTTCACAACACTGTTTTTTTGGTGATGGTTCAGGATTTCATTTCAGGTTTATTGGCTCCAAAGTCCTTCCCCTCAACACAGAAGTCTCCAGCAGGGCTAACAGTACAAGTCAATCTCTGCACTTCATTAACTTTCAAAGTTGAGCAGCTGAGATGAAGTGAGATTTGGTCCTGCTCAGAGAGAGCGAGGTTGCACAGTGTGGAATAAAAGGAGGCTCTCTCACTGACAGCAACATAAGAACCAAAGGCGCTGCTGCTGATCAACCGTACGGAGATGAGGAACGATACATTCCTCTTTGGATGAAAAGCCGAGCCTCTTAATGGGTCCAAACAAGGGCCCACATCCAACAGTTCTCACTGTGTTGAGCTTTGTTTGCGGCGTTATCATTAGTGCACTTCAAAGCTGCGCCATCTCTAAAGGGACATCCTACGCTGGCTGTATAGGGTTGCACAGTCCACTAGAGCCATCAGCTCTCATTGGCTGAAGTAGGCCAGAGCCACAGAGTGGTCCGTTAAAGATTAATGAAGATATTGCACGACTAAACCAGCTTACAAAACATGCTTAAGCAGGATCAAATATTTAGAGGTGGCAGTCTACATGGCTGGTGTGTTTGAGCCACATGTTTGACTCAAGGACCCTGGAAAGGCCCTCTGGGTATAGTAACATCATGGATGGATGGAAAAACTGATGCAAGGTCAATAGCTGGTTTCTGCCCAGGCTTGTGTGAGATGAACTATACATCATATATGATTTAAAAGGGTGAATGGAGAGGATTGAATCTTCAAAAAAATGTATTAATATTGCATAAAAAGTTCTTCTCACACTGGGTGTTTTCTTTCGTCAACAAAGGAAGTGTTTAACGTATAGAGATGAAAAAGCATTCGTCATATTCATAATGATTAAGTGCTGTTTGCTGCAAAGGCTGGCTATAAATGATCTGTTCATCACATCTCTGAGATAAATTAAATGGGCTGTGCTTCCCTAGTTTATGGCTCCTTTTGTGTTTACATTAGAACATCATAAAGCACATCTCTTTTTCCATCCTCAGAGCATAAAATATTGCAAATATTAGCTGACATAAATGAGCAATAACGTGCTCAATATTAATTAATTCCTGAAAGGCTATTTCCATTTTTCATGTGGGCGTGTTTACTGACACGGCTGTGCTGAGGAGACCTTATTAATCATCTCAATGCAGCTGCTAGGAGAAGTTTTTGTGACATTTCAAAAGTTTATTCACAATTTGCTACAAAGCAGGAAACACCAGCGAAGAGGCGTGGATTTAATCCTGATAGGGTTTATGAAGGTATCGATGTGTCTCGTTGTGTTTGGGGGCAATGCAACACAAAAAAGAGGCAGCACCTGTGTGGGATTGTACAAATCATGCAGAGAGGCTGCTCTCAGTGCACAGCAGGCAGCTTCTCCTCCCCTCATCTCCGCTCCAATCATATTCTCTCTGATGATTTTCCAGCAAATTTCTTCAACCCCCTTATTTCCCCACAGTTAATTGCTTCACTTCTCCAGAGTCCAATTATGGACTCCATACCTTCAGCCTCTCATTTCTGGTGTTTTCCAATTCACAGTGGTTGTACTTTGCGATGGAGCTTCAACTGAGAGACGGGTCAGAAATAATTTAGCTCTTATCAGGCAACTCCGGCAGGACCAACAGCCTCCAAAATTGCGGTGTTGCAGTTTACACAATCCTATCTGCTACAGACGTCTGACTGAGAGTAACATAGTGTGAGACCTTCCACAATTACCAATTTTTGCAGGTGAGATAAAAAGTAACAACTTCATGACAAAGTGAAGAGAATTGAGATTAGACAAGCTTTGTTTTTTAAAATGCATGATGTGATTGCTTCCAGTACTAGCACTTTTAAAACAAGCCACCATTCTCTACAGGAAAGTGCATGTCAAATTCTTGTGAAATAACACATTTATTTTATAAATGTATTTATATTTAACTCGTCTGTGAACATTTCTCCCTGAGTCTCATCAGATAGCTTGTCATCAGCAAAGGTGATAGTTTAACAAACAAAGACAACTGCAATGATCCCACAATATTTCACAATGTCATCAAACTATATATTTTGTTTGCATTGCTTTGACTGAGAGACTGCTAGTGGTAGTAATTACATACTGTGCTATTAAGTCAACAAAACATTCCTCCACCCAAACTCATTCGAACCGTATTATTCGGCCAAACAAATACATATAATTGAAATGTTCAGCGCTGACAACACAGGTTAATAAATTACTCATCATGACTCATGTCAATGGGGTGTGACTTCTGTAATAATCCTACAACAAATATTGTGCAAAAGGTGACACAGAAAAAAAAATAAATAAATAACAACCAAGCTAAACTCGTTTCTTGCAATGCAGAAACGCCTGTTTTTAGGGAGGGTTACCTACTTTGAATAAAACCTGTACATACCTGCTAACTTTGATGTAAAAGTGGCAGAAGTCATAGTACTACTGCTTCACAGTAAAAAAAAATGACATTTTAATAATGCAATATTGCTAAAATGTTATTATTTCTAGACTTGGAGATTATGCACAATGGCTTACTGACGGTGACAGCCAAATGAAAGAAATTATTAGGAATCTGTTTACTTAATTATCCACTACTGAGAGAAATGCCTTTCATTTTCTTGCTTGTTAATATGATCTAAAAGTTTAAAAAAAAAAAAATTAAAAATCACACGTTAAAAACTGCCAAATTATGTCCATACTAAGGCATGTGGTAAAATATATTATTAGTAACTAATATTGTGAGGATCTATGGGGAGTTTTCTTTTAAAGCAGCCTATATAAAGTACAAGGGAAAACCAACAGAATGTGGAAGTAGGAGATTAGAAGTTCATTCCTGCATCATATCTTCAGAACGCCTAAGAAACTATGGGATAGATTAAAGTCGGACTTCTTTAAGAGGCTGCCTTTGAGTGCAGCGCCATGGCATGAGTTACAGATAGGACAGTGTCATCTCATGTACTTCATCAGATAATATCCGTCTCATTTGCTCCTTTTTAATCTTGTGCTGAACAGAATATTAATAATCTCCATTAAAGGGTCTGACCACTTCACAAAGGAGGGAAGAAATCAGCACATTAGATTACAGAAATGGGCTGAGATGGTGCCATGGAGTGCAGTGAGGGCACAGTATGCCAAACACAATCCTCCCTCACATGCATTGAAGGCATGTCGGCCTCCAAATAGAGCAGCCGTACGAACACAGCAGTATTTATCCCCCACCAGCAACAGAAACCACTTTTCAAAAGAAGGGAAGTGACACGCTTCTTCTGAGATTTTACTTTGAAGTGAGCGTAGGAATAGAAGAGTTATTTATTCATCATTCACCTTTTTTCTTGCACCTCTTGTTGTGAACAATCAAAGAGGGCTTCTGAGAAAAAATAACAGATGTATTTTGAATCCTCCAAATATAGCTTCCCGTAAATTTTACATCATTTATTTCATGAATGAACACCAGGAACCTGTTTCATATTCCAGGAAGAGGAAGCAGGAAACAAAAAGGCTTTCTCTGAAATGATGCTAATGACACTCGTTATGCAATACTTCACCATGACACTAGCTCTGTGCAGTTAGATTGACCTTATTGTGTTAACCACAAAAGTTAAACTTATGAAAGTGCAGCTTTACTTACTCACTGAAATGTAAATTATAGTGTAAAACACAGTAAATCCCTTAACATAAGGTCGAGGCAGAAAGTTGCAGTGCAACATTGCAAAGATCAAGTTGAGCATTGAGACTGTGAGCCTCGTCATCAGTGAGCAAACTTTCATGAGCTGCATTCAAGATGGAAGAGATGGTGAAAGCCTGAGGCCACAGACAGAAAGGCACAATGTTCTAAAACACAAGTGACCTAAAAAATATAAAAAGAAATCATCTATCTATGCAGTCTCACCAGCCGTCGAGCTGAACAGATCAAACAAAAAAGATCTGCTTTGTTGTAGCTGTGACCACAACTGATACATTTTTAAATGAAGCCTTTGATCGTGTGGTCGTTTGATCCCATTCACAGATTACACTCTAATGATTCTTAAGCTTTATTTAACTTGTGTCAGTCCTCCTTATCAAATCACTTCGTACTACTTATACCAATCCCATTTCACAATTTATTTAAATACCGGCGTAATGGAGGTGCAATTGGACCAGACGTAGCACAAAAAATCTAAGTTCCCTTGAAAAACTGCAGCACAAGTCTGATGATGTGGGCAAGAAAAGGTCTTTAAAATGTAAAATAACCATCAGGAGATGCAAGTTGGCAGTTAATACCCATTTACAAGTGTGTGAGTCAGCCGTTTCTTGATTTTATTACTTTAACTTAGTTTTAATTATTCCCCTTGTTCTAAAATGGCTCCATAATCTAGGAGCAGAGTCAAAGTGAGAGGTGTACTGTCTAAAAACAGACAGTCCGCTTCGTCCGAGGTACATTAATATTAATAATCCTTACAGGCGTCATCTATTGCATCTCCTTTACCAATGTAGAGAAGAAAAGGGGAGGCATTTTAAAGTCGTATGACATCTAAGTAAAGGATAGTGCAAAGAGGGGGTGTTACTCAACTGAGACAGTTGGTGCACTTAGAGCGCATCAAGGTTTAACATGATTTGCTCCTGTCAAGCAACATTGCTTTAAAGTTTCCTCACTGACAAACAACCAGTACCACTGTCACACTGGCTAGCTCATCCTGACTGATTAGTTGTGACGGGAAAAGGAATAGGCTTCAAGTGAGTTTTGGCTGCCAACACAAGACGGACAGATCCAACACATCAACCAGTCATCTGTGATCCTAATCTTAAAAACATCCTGCAATGTGACTATTTCACATACGCACATTGCTACATCACTTGCTACAGCCCTAGTAGCAAACCCTTTTCATGTCACAGTGAGTCTGATTGAAGTTTCAAAATCTTCCAACAGGCAGCAATTCTGCTACTGCTACGCCTCCAATGGAGAAACCACACTAAACGGTTGAATATAACTACTTTCCTAAGATGTTGTGCCAGTCAGAAGGCTGCCGCTGATTTAACATGCTGAATTAAATAAAAGCATCCTCAGGGATGACTCGAGCCAAACTGTGAAACTAAAGACAACAGGCGGCCACAGATAACAGCTCAACGGCACCCGAAGGACGACTGTTTGCATGATGTGGCAGGGCTTTTAGATTACGGGTTAAGTAATCTTTCACACTCAACAAGTTATCTTTATAGACCTACATTTTTACCCATTCAGCCTCTCATGTAATGCTCGATATCAACAGACACAAACTTAAAAGCTGCAAGACAGTAAGTTAAATAAATAGAAAAGTAATAAAGATAATGACTTCACTGAGCATTTATTTAAACTAGTATTTACAGAGCTGAAAGGATTAGTCGATCAACAAAAAAATGTATTGAATTAAACAATAAAATAAACAATTTCTGGTTTAGGTCATTCTTTTAAGTAAAAAATGTGGGGATTTAATGCTTATCATATCATAAAATTATAGCAAAATGATTATCTGTGTTTCTGACTGTTGGTCAGACAAATAAAAGCTATTTGAAGGAATTCAAGAATGTCTCATACATTTAGTACATTTTAAAGTGTGTACTTAATTATTCTGTTGACAAAAACGAGTGTACACATTTCTTGATTGCATGTGTCGTGATGAAGGAACATAAAATCTGATGTGTTTAGGGTATAGAGTGTGTTGATGCCACAGTGTGAGGAGAATGAAAAAAACAACCATCATCAGAGCAGTTAAACCTGCCCAGCTGCAGTCTTTGATCCTCCCCTCAAGCTCTCCTGCCTAATTCAAACACCTGCACACACCAGCAGAGCCAGACGCAGAGCGCCGTGCACAGCCCCACAGCTCACACTCAACATGCCTGGCCACACATAGCTCAGAAAGCAACTCTCAATTCCCTCAATCAGCTGTAGGCAAAAAAGAAAACAGATTTAACAGATTTGTTTGTTTCCAGCTCTAAGGTAATGGCTTCATTTTAATCAATGAGCAGTGACGTATACTGGAATGCAGTCACGGCGGCCATCACTTGTGGTTATACCACACCTTTCAAAGTTAATGAACAGAGAGAATGCATCGATAACAGACCGAGGGCATAACAGATGTGACTGTTCCATGTCATTTACTCTGTTTATCATGGCGATGTCATGTCGTCAGAATTTATGTTTCCAGCAGGAAGCCCCCTAAAGTCAGTGTTGAAAGCCAAAGTCAGTTTAATTATGGCTGCAACTTAAAATTACTTTCAAAATTGATCAATTATTTTCTGAAATAACCAATCAATCCTATGTCTATAAAATGGTACAATAAAATGCTCGTCACAGTTTCCAAAAGTGAAATCATAAAATGTCTGTTTGTGGGCGACTGGTTCAGGAGGTAGAGCAGGTTTTCCACAAAACAGAAGGTCGGAGGCTTGCATGACAGGTTCTGCCATCGGTGTTTGAATGTGCGTATGAATAGGTGTATGTGGTGTGTGTTGTAAAGCACTTTAAAGGGAATTTCCAGTATTCTGTATAGGGTCCTATATACACATGTTTTGGTTTCTAAATGATCCATACTTTCCAAAGGTTTTGGAATCTGTCAAGCAAATTGCCTCAGCTGGCAACCCCAAGACGGCTGCAATGGCTGCAACGTAATCCTTTGGGCCAACTGCAATTTTAAATGTTATATGCAGTAAAAGTGCTTATTTTTGCCACTGACAGTACAGTGGTATTGTAGGTGTCTGAAACAATTCCTACTGAGATACACCTTTTTATTAAATTATAAGATCCTTCTGGTTACCAGGAACACAAGTCTTGTTCAAGGAGAAGTCTTGCTCTGAAATGACAAGATGTTGCAGGAAGAGGACAGAAAGAGGAAAGAGTTGAAGAGAGGAGTCTGGAGTTTACATAGAGGAACTGCCAGCAAGAATTTACAGTATATCCAAAGTCATGACAGACTATTCAGCTGACTTTGACAATATAGACAACTCATCATGCAAGATTTCAGAGCGTGACATCTCCTTGAGCAAGACTATTGTCCATTTTCCATTAACTTATTTTGTGCAACCAACCGCCTAAAAGGAGATCACAAAAATGTCACATTTTAGAAGCTGGAATTTCTATAAAAATGACTTGAATTCATTATAAAAATTGTTGCCAATTAATCTTCTGTCGATTGACTTAATCAGTTCTAATCTTTGCAGCTGTAAGCTCAACTCCTGTGGCAAAAAGACCAAGAGAGCAGAACCAGTCTGGTCTTTATGGTGATTTATCTAAACTTATTAATTAACTTTATTGCTCTACTTTTCATTGGGACACTAAATGAGCCTCCTCAAGTAGAGGAATAATTTCTTCTCTTCATCTATCTCTTGTATTTCTGTTCTATACCTCAAACTTACTTTTTCATTTGGTGCCAGCGGCCCAACACATGCACATCAAGCCATAGGTAATATTTGGAAGCCTTAGCAGCACAAAGTTGGGTCTATAGTTAGTTCTACAAAATACACACTCGGTCAGGTCAGGCTTTTTTTGGCTTCATCTCCTTGGTGATGTGGTGGGTCCCAACTGGGTTATCTTAACCCACTTTTTCTGCAGCACACAAACGTGTGCCAGATCAGGGATCTAACTTATGAAGCAGGTTTAATAAAAAAGAATACCTGCTTAGAGTAAAAACCTGGAACATCTGTTTTATGTTTCAGATTTGAGAGAGCTCAAGGCTTTACTCAGCGTTTGTCTAGCAGACTTTATTCAGGCTGCTTCATTAGACAGGCCCCTGTGCATTTTTCCATGTTAAATGCTATGTCAAGACTAGCTCGTCAAGCTAGTTCTGGTCAGACACAATGGTCCATTTTCCCTCACTCAAAATATCATAAAATGGTTTTAAGAAAGTATTGGGATCAGCCAAACCACACAGATCCTCCTTGTCCCCGGGACACAGCTTTGTAAGAACATGGGTGTAATTGCTTCGTCTGGATTCCTCGCTGTCCACAGGCAATAGTGTGAGGATTTAAGTGTGTAGGATTACTCATTAGTCTGCCTGCAGTGATTCACAGCACAATTAACATTCCTGGTCATGACCAGTGAGACCATATGGTGCATGGTGGTTTTCCCTCACTGAAAAAGTGGAAATGCACATGAAAACTATCCTCACATTTATATTTTGTATATAAACATCTGCCAATCAGTCAAAATCAGAGTCTTTAGGTATACTGTCTATCATGAAAAAATACAGCTCTTCCATTTAAATACATTTTTGCCCAACAACAAGTTGTGAGGAGCAGATGGTCCTAAAACGTTGCAAACAGTCACATTTGAAGTAGTCGATCACTGATCAGAACAATGTCAACATCTGCTCAGTTTTCACATCTATCCAGATAGATTTAATCAACTGGACACACATTTCGATACTAATTTAAAGAGTTTGTGGTTGAAAGAAGAAAGGTTAAAGCTATAGTTGTTAATCCTGTTCACACTTTTTGTTATACTGGGTGAAATGGTCCTTCCATTCTGAGAGTAGTCAAAACATAATGTGTTCAGAAAAAGGAACGAAAAAAATCAGACCTCTGTGGCAGCTGCAGGCCTGTAAAAACTCTGACCAATCCCTGTCTCTCGGTCTGAGTGGAAAGAACCAATCAGATGCCTTCATGTCTCGTCCTGCCCACGCCCCCCTCTGTCCTTCCCTCCTCCCTGCGTGCACTCATCACGTGTCACCTTTGCGGAAATATTCAGCACACTCCATACCGTTCCCTGAGGGAGTTATCCCAACGGGATCAATAAAGTGAAGTCTAAGTCTAAGTCTAAGTCTACCGAGTTACGCCATGTTCAGACAGGACGCCGAAGCGCCGCGATTAGCTGCGAAGCGCCAAGGATCGGAGCCATTTTCGTTTCGGCGCCCATGTTAACCAATGGTGTCGTTCACATAGGAAGCGCCGCGGCGCTCTGCTCCACTGCCGGCACGCGCCGTGCAGCGATCGTTTCGGCGTCTGGTCTATTTTTTCCACGTGCCGCGGCCGAATGTGTCAAGCCGGGCAGGAAGTCAAACAAAGCAACAACAAGAGAATCCGGTCGATTTTCAAAATAAAACAAATTTCAAAATAAAACTATTTTCAATAATTAAACACCCAAATTGACGAATGCGATGTGTGTGTGTGTGTGTGTGTGTGTGTGTGTGTGTGTGTGTGTGTGTGTGTGTGTATCTAATCAGAGCATGAGATGAACACACACACACAAAAGAGAGAGAGAGAGACACAGAGTGAGCTGGCTATAAGGGGTGGGGGTGGGGTGTCAAAACATACACACGCAAACAGAGACAGTGAGAGAGAGTGGCAGAGAGACGCCGAAGTTGTTGAAGATGGATGATGTGAAGTTGATTGTGAGTTGTGGACAGCTCCAACGCTCCAAGTGTGACTACAGAACAGCCGAGGAGCAGAGCCGCTTGCCGACCGGCGCGGAGAAATTCGCGCCTGGTGTGAACAGAAGGTCTGTGGCTTGCGCGAGAATTTCCGAGCGTGGCGCTTCGCGGCGCTTCGGCGTCCTGTCTGAACCTGGTGTTAGCAAGAGAGAACTATGGCAGAGAAAATGCAGCCAAAAGTAGCACTTCCAGCGTTACTTGTACCGACTCATCCCGCTAAATGGGCTAAGAAAAGAAAGCCTGAGGCAGAGAAGGCTGCAACGAAAAAGGCTTTGGATAAAGCCAGAGGGAAAACCAGAGTCAACATCGGTTCAGCTTTTGAATGGTGGAGACAACTGAGGGAGCTGAAGGGCCTAAGAAGTGAGGTTGCTGTCTTTCTGTCAGAAAGTTAATTATTTGTTTTGCTTCGGGGGATTTGTTATTTTCATGAAATATGTTACATTAGCCAACTTAGCTACTTTTGTAGCTCGTATTATCCCAATGCTAACATTAGCTTCTCTGTCGGTGTAAGCCAGTAACGTTACAGGTCGTAGGTACATACTGCTTATCTAACTTATAGGATCTGTGCTTCCTGCACAGAGCATTGAGCATTTATTCTCGACGCATCTGGTGGTACATGAGGTAGTTTGGTTGATGTCCAAAATGTGCTGAAATACTCGGCTCTCCTCTGCCCTGCTGACTCCTACTGTCAGATGCGCGTTCAAGTTTGTGGGGGCGTGGCTTTGGACAGACTGACGGGAGGGGGAGGAGGGGGTGGAGCTTAGAGGAGGTGCCACTTTCAAATCTTGCTAGCTCTCCAACATTACCAACTATAGCTTTAAGTACAAATTAAGTACATCCAACACCAAGACCAACATTCATTTCTCAAAAATGTGCTAGTAAAAAGCCAAAAAAGCACTTTTCTTATAGAATTGAAACAACCTGCACCTCTCTTATCAGGATAAGTGACTGTTGAGCACTTCAGCAAAATAAGGGTGGGTTATGAATAGTAAACAAGATGAAGAAGACTCTATATGGATAACAAAGGCACATAAAAAAGGGTTGTTCTGAAGACTGAATTGAAAAAAAAACTATGTGCTAACTATGTTAGCTAATCAGTTTGCACTGAGGTCACAGATGAAGTCATAAAAGACGTCATTTGAAACCTGTCGCGAGGTGGAAGCACCACCTATAGCAGACTAAACATGTATTTTAAATCAAACTCTTACAGATTTACAGCATTTTTGCTTTCTGCCCCGACTCCACACAAAGGCTTGTTACTGCAAAACTCTATGAACATAGACAGAGACACAAACAACAATTTGACTTGAGCGTTGCTGCTAATCGGAACATTTTGGATTGTGTCTGACAACACAAGCTACTTGCTCCAACTTTATCAGCCAGAAGATAACATTTTGATCCAGTCAATTTGACTAAGATGCTTTGAGACATATGAACTGTATGACTTTCTAAATAGACTTCTAATCCAAGTTTTAGTGCACACCCACACAGGTGACCTCGCTCTTCCAAAGTTTACTCTTCAACTTTCTCTGCAGTGTTTACAGTCCACGTTGATCATGTCTCTTTATCAACAGTTTCACAGAAATCTGGCATTTTTATCTGTTTTGGCTTTTACACACACATTTCAAGCAGGCAAATTGTAATTTTGATAGACATCCATCTTAATGTCAGAATCCTTATTCTCAAAGAACACAGGGACATAACCCTAAACATGCAATTCCAGTGTTACATCAGCATTTTGTCCTATTATTTACTGAAATGCTCAATATATGCTCCTTTGTGAATTTAGACACTAAAAGTACTGTGTAGGTTGGTGGCAAGCAAAAAAGTTATTCACTATTTCTACAGCCTTCAGTAGCTTTCAGTAATCTGTTCCCAGCTTTAGACTATTGTTGTAACCTGTTCAACTAGCAAACAACAATGACGGAAAGAAAAATATTTTGTTGTAACAAGTTTGACTGGTACAAAAGCACTTCTTGCAATACCACTGTTGCAACAAAACACTTTATATGCAACTGAATGAGCTGTCAAAGATCACATCGAAGCACTGAAAACATGTTTAGTAGCTGTTGGCCCAATCACACACTACATACCCACAACAGGCTGATAACTGGCTTTCCAACAGACTTATCAGATAAATAAGAGTTGGAGTTACTGTCATACTGTTTAAAGATTCTGGTTTTTCGTGCTTGGGTGGAAAAAGTGGAAAACAACAGGAAACAGTGGGGAAAAGAGAAGACAAACTGCACTATAACAGGAAACCCCCAATAGAAGGAACTTCAAAAATTATAAATAACTCATAATAATCATAAATGCACACACCCATATATTCATAGACTGTAAGAAATTAATGAGTCAGACAAAAAGGGCACACTGTGTATACTAGCAGCACGCTCACCTTCTGTCAGGAAGCCTAAGAGTCGTACATTTGCATAGTCAAACTTTAGTTGGTTTTATTTTTTACATATGTCCCATGTATCATCCCTAACCTAAAGTGCTTTAGTTTTTCTCAACATGTCTGAACAATATAACTCTGCAAATGCAGGGAAATAAAATAAGCTTTAAACTTACATGTCCGTAGTTTATGAACCCATGTTTGGCGGCGATTCGCTCGGCTTCCTCCTGGCCTCCAGGTATGTGGACAGCCCATGTGTTTGTGAAGACCTTCTCAGTCAGCACTGGTCCCAGCCCAGACACCAGCAAGACCAACAGAGGCCCAAGTAGCACCTCCAGCAGCCTGAGCCTGCGGCCTACGGAGGAAGATGGAGGGCCAAAAGCCATGGGTTTCTCCTAGTGCAGCACAGTCTCTGAGCACAGCGTCTCTCCGACAGGCCGGGGCTGCCCGCGGTGCATGCAGGTGCACAGAGAGAGACAAAGAAGGGGACAGTCACAGCTCACCTAGCATGAAAAAGAGGGAAGAAAACACAGCAGGTCTATATATATATCCACAAAGTTTAGAAAGCCTGCTGATGATTTCACGGGTGACTCATTCCTTGTGATCCACCATGACCGTAAAAGAAATGACACAAAAGAAGACTGTACACACTGGACATGTCAAGATCCATGGGGAAACTATAGTGGAACCCCTATGATACGATGTAACATCGGCAAACGTGTTAAGTATGTGTTCAGCCATAACTGTAATGTTTAAAGACATGTACTGTATTTTAAGACGGTATTCTGACCTATTTGCCGTTTCTGTCATATATTTTAAGTAACATGTTGCTCTGCTAGTGTCTATGATGAACCAAATCTGCCCATCAGCAACATCTCACCGCCTGTTGGACTAACTGCTAGTTTTGGATATACTCAAGCTGTCATTTTCTAAAGTCTGTGGCCTAACAGCTTAATTAGGTCTCCAACCTAATGTTAGTGAAAGTGTATGAGATGCATATTCTTAAATAACATCATCAAAGAAGAAGTTAGTTACTTGACACATGGGTTTTCTACCTGGACGTTGTTGTACTCAAACATTGTGACTGGTTCTATTCACATGAAGCCAAACAAAGAACACTTGGTCCAAATTTGAGGTTTTGTTCTTCCCTTTGCAGTTGCTTCAATGTTCCGTAGAATAAGCAACAGAAAGAGGAACTGAGGAATAAACTCAATGACTGTAACTCAATGCTGACGTGCTGAAATGAAGACAAACAACATTAAATAATATATTAATCTGTTTTGTACAGTAGGAAGAACATAAGTCTGGACTACAGCCCAGCTATATACAGTTGTTTGATAAGCAGATTATTAAAGTTAATTAAAAATCAAACTTAAAACTAAAACTAGGTTAGAAAAAAAAGTCTACTCAAAATATAAATGAAAACTAGACTTTAGGGGGAAACAAGGTTAACTGAAACACTATTGTGTACTTCCAAAACTATTAAAATATCATTTAAAAAATACAGGACATTACTTTAGTTTTAGTCTGTCAGTTGGTCAAATTTGTCAACACAGCAAGCATGACGATGCATTGGTGCATATGTTTCAGAGTCAGATGCCTACGTGAATGTGAGTCAATTGCCTTCACAAAGTGTACAGTATTGTAATACCTATACTTCTTAAACCTTGCCCCTGACAAATACCCCCATACTATGATAAAAAAATAAATAAAACTAATGCTGAAACTAAAAAACTAACCTTAAATGAGTCGACCTACTCTGGAAACTAAGTGAAACTAAACTGAATTGAAACAAAAATTAAAAACCAAATGAAAATAAAAACTAATGAAAACTGCAGGTATAATAACCCACAGGAAGCAGCAAATTGGATGTCAAGGTTGGACCTGATGTTGTGGTCAGACACACAGCAGTAGATTTTGGCGTTTACACTCCCGTGGGAGGACACGGTAGATTGCAGAAGGAAAATGCTTAGGTGCACTGGTTCAGCAGCAGAGGTGGAGAGGTGCGGTTGGAAAGCTAGACTACGCCCTGGATGCTGAGGGATCACAGCAGTCTCACTACGAGGTGAAGTAGCCAGTAGCGGGTGGAGTTTAAATGCCTGAGGCAGCAGTGGCTGAATGACTGCGGCCAAGGAGAGAACATACACGCTCAAAGTGTCAGAGAAAGTGTTTGACTGCAGCACACATTTACAATATATTATTTGACTGTGGTTATAAGAAAACCACTAAAACACAATATTCTGAATAAGACAAAGCAATATTTCATATAGCAACTGTAGCCACAGTGAGCAGAGACAGATTTCAGCTCATGGTGTAATTGTTTGCTGATACAATTTTGCCTCTAAACTGCTGTTATCGAGCCAGAAGTGTCAGCTGCACCATAAGTCTCTTGAGACCATTATCCAAAGTGCTAACTCTATTGTAACCCAGAGCTGACTGGACTGCACTGAATACAATGCTCCTATTCTATGTTTCCTACTGTATGGAGTCACATTTGTTCTCCTGATTCCACTCAACTATGGGACAGGGTTTCTTGTCTTTTTGCAAGTGTTACAGCCTTCTATAATGACCCGTTCGCCTATGTTAGTCATCTTATGAACAAAATACTCAAACTTGACTCACTGTGCCACTAAGCCTCAGTCCAAACAAACAAGCTCCTCAAACTTTCCCTAGGGAAGCCAAAATTATGTGAGTGATGATGTGGGGTAGTTGGACATTTGTGTTGTGCACTCAGAAAGTCTTTTAGTGCATCATTACCAAGACTTTCACATTAAAAATACACCAGTCGAATTCACTTCAATACAATTCAAGCTGCTGGATAAAGCGCCACATTTAAAGACATGAAATATTTATTTTTAGGGGTGTCACAATTCTCACGATTCGATTTACAAGATTTTACAGCACTGACAGCTATGCTATTGTTAGACTGGGACTTTTATGCCATTTATATTTTCACGCTCTACTTTAAAAAGATATGGGTATTTACAACAGCAGAGAGACAACAGCAGATTTATCCTGGTGCGTTTTACAGGTTAGGGTTAGACAAGTTCAAATAATATTGACCAAAAAAAAAAAGACTCAAGAGTTCAAAAATAAACAACAAAAAGGTAGAAATTCAGTTTGTTACAAAGCTTGGTGTCTCAAGCCTGTGGCCTTGCTATCAGTTTATTTCAGTTCAGTTTTTCCTCTATGAGTGAACCCTCTTTGCATCAATAAAGGATCTCTGAAACATCTCTGATGCTGTCTAGTTACCTTTGAACTGTTGGTCGTCGATACTTGGCTACATCCCTACTTATTTTCAGTGTAATTTCAACATATTACAATATTCAATATAATATTACATTATATGATATATTTCTTTATTGTATTATTTCATGTTATTTGTAAACATACATGTTGTAGCATAAATTGACACCACACCACAGCATTTATAGCCAAAGCTAATTTGCAATACCCATCCCTACAAAAGTGGATGTATAATTCAATAAATTAAGTTTTTTTACTCTATTACATTTATCTAGACAGCAATGACAAGGCAAAGTACAAATAGATTCCCAAAGCGCTGGCTGCCAGCTAAACTGTTGCCCAGTCTGTCTGAACAGCTACATATACAACTGAAGGAATTTGGGGTAATGGCTGCATTGACTTCTGGAAAGACTTTTAGGTGCAGATAATCTGTGTCACTTGCTGCCAGCTGGCGTCAATCCACTGACTTAGAAACTCAAAGGACGATGTTGGTGCATCTTATTACTGTCGGCGTTTAACCATGATCAACAACTTTTAGTGTGTCTGTTTCCTTACGTAGTATATAAAAATTGCTTAATACAGTCAATAGCCACTTTATTAGGTACACCTATACAATGCAGTGCAAACAACAACCCTGCTGTAAATTTGCTCTTTACAAAGCTCATAAAGTTCAGATGTGGGTGACATTGTCGAAAAGCTAAAATTAAATTGGGTTTATTACTGAGACCACAGTTAATGGTGGTTATAAAAGGGCTGGGTTATATTGATTTTTAAGTCTGAGGGGAGTTTATTTGTGTCAAAAGTTGTTTTCCCTGAGTTGCAGACACAGACTAATAAATTCCAAATGAACATCTGCTTTATTCTAATCAAATGTGTTGTTCAGCTGTTACAATTACCTAACGGCAACTTGTGGAAACCAGTTATTCATTCTTAACTAGGAATTTTGTTTTATTTACCTACATATTTACTGGCATGTTCAAATCAAGATACATTTTTTGTTGGTTGAAGTAGAGTTAGTGTTCTGTGTATATTCACATTTAAATAACAGATCTGTGGGCAAAAATGTAATACTTGATGTTAACTAATTGAAGTAACCAAATGTAAAGTTTCAGCGATAGATCTTCATCTGGCAATCATTAATTAAACTGTCTTCTCAGAAGAATTACTTTACTGCTCCTGTAAAAATCCCTTTGGTGGATAATTTTCCCATCTGGCTGGTTTCTCACTAGTTTAAGGAACTCCCTTGAGAATATCACTTCCTCTTTTGCATACATTGTTAAAACAAATACAGCTACTGCAGATCCCTGCTCACTTCTATTGATGGCATTCATCATTTATTTATGCTGTTATCTATATACTGTATGTTTAGTGATATTGCAGACGTATGCAACATTTTTGCAATATCAAAATGTTTATTACAAAAGAAGCCCTGTTTCAGTAGCAATTCAAATCTATATCTAAATCCTTTGTACCCTCTACTGTTATCTGACGCTTGTGTGGAACCGATGCAGAAAAAACACAATTTAAAAGTGCTGGAAAAACTGGATCACCAGTGTACTTTTAAGAGCAATTTTTTGAAAAGCTTCCCGAGCAAAGTGATGAGTAATGTCTAAAGGGTCAAGACAGACTTGGTTCATTGGGTTGTGACACTACAGGTGACTGAGTCATTAGAGATCAGCCAGCTTACAGGTCAGCCTGGCTGGGAGTCGGTACGACAAGCTGCTAATCCATGTCAGGCGTTTCAATGGTAAATGTTCATTTTTATAAATAGGTAACATGGATAGCGACTGACTTGACAACAGAAATGACTATATTTAAAATAAGCATTGTGAATATTAACCAAGCAGAACAAATCAAGTGCCAGAAGTGTCTCTCAAAGTAGAACTGTTTTTAAATGTGCCAACCTTCAGTAACACCCAAATCCCTCTGCCGCCTTTTTAATTCTTCCTTCCTGCTCAGTTAAGCCTATTTTATGAACACAAAAATCTCCCTCCATTAAGTAGCAAGGATCCATTCCCTACATTAATTACATGTTTACTTTTTCTATCTCAGTTCCTATTGAAATTAAAGACAAACATGAAAATCTTCTTGTCTGAAATTAATTTTAAAAGGTTTAAAAGTGAAGCTTGGCTATTAAAGCCAATGTCTGACAAAGTATTAACCAGATTTAAATTCATCTAAATCATAACATACTGCATAAAATAACCGAATGAGAAAGGTGGAAAACCAAGAGATAAATCTGGTGGATAACTCACTCAACTTTGTCCTCTGTCCTTTGATGCAACAGGTTAACAGCGTGAATGTTTCCAAACCTCTGTTTGATTTCCAGACACACACACTGACTTTAAGTACTGACGTCTGTGACCTCATCTGGGCGCTCAACCACTCAGTTTCTTTAACGTCAGCGTGAAAACCACACGCCATAATTTAACAACTGCTCAACGACTTCACTGTTGGCGAGAGACAAAGGAGAAGCCGACCGTGGCGCTGTGAGTGGTCTTTAGTGTTACCTCAGTAAATGATACCATATGTCAGACTGTGATAACAGAAGTTATAACAGAGAAAAAAATACACCAAATTATAATTAGCCAAGTGTCATTTAACCCAAAGGATAATACCAGCCTCATTACTGAACTCATCAGGACGTTTTAGAAAGGAAACAGTTTACACCTCATTGGTTCATTATTTACATTTTAATGAAATAAAAATGAACTCAAATGCATTTAGCCCACATGACCCTTTTCCTCACACTCAACTCTCACATTGTGACATGTATTAAATCAATATCTCTCTCTAATATAGAAAGCATTGGGCTTATTCATGAAAATGCCATAACTACTAAAAATCACATTGTGTTTGCTGCAAAATCTTTTTTTTTGCCAGAGTTGTAACACCTAACCTGTTAACAACAGGAAGTAACACCTCACCAAGGCTCTATTTTAAAAAAAGTATGGTCTTTAGAATAATAAACCAGCGGTAATCTAACATTCAAGCCATTATTATCTCAAAGATTACGCTTTAAAGTGTTTGGATTGTTTGGTCTTTTGGTTTTCCCAATTAGGTTTTAAAACTGCATCACGGCAACAGCACTTTCTATTCTAGAAGTTCAAATTAGGGTCTCAAAGCAAATGTTTTAAATCTTGACGATCTTGACGGTCTGATTACTCCCAAACAGTCTACTGTGTTTAAAACAGTGTATAAAGGAGCCTGTGACATATCAGCTAAAGTGTGACTACAGATCTGGATTCTTAGAGGATTATATATGTAGACCAGTAAGACTGTGTGTAGATTTATTTTCTTCATGTCTTCGAAAAGACAGTTAAAATAGAACTTCTGCATTTAGCACAAACATTTTTTTCTTGTTCGCAGATTCCTCTTTGTAACTGGATGCCACATAGCTTCCACCAAAAGCTGAATAACAGAAAAAAGGAGTCCTGATGGCATTCAAACATTTCTACGCAAGGACCTTGATGGAGACTGCTTTTGAATTAGATGTTGTATTCATTGCGTTCTTAATTAAAATATTTTTCTTTAAAGTGGAAGTGGAAGTCCACAGGGGCTCAAAGCAAAGATGAAAATAACAGGAAGCAAAATGGTGGAAATATACAACAAGTTGTATGACTCCAGATCCTTGAACTACAAGTATGACAGCCTTACTTCAGAATGATGAAAAACAGAAACATCTCTGTGTTTATCTCAACTAACACCTCATTTGTTACATTGTCTGACCTTCTAAATGAAAGCTTTTAATATCAGGTAACCTTTACAAGGTTTTTGCCACTCATTAAGCCCCTCAAGCACACACTCACACACTGATGGCAGCAAACTATCATGCAGGGTGCAGCCCTGACAATCAGAAGCAATTTGGTGTTCAGTGTCTTGCACAAAGATCCAGCTGCCAACCCTGTGATCAGTGGACGACGTGCTTTACCTCCTGAGCCACAACATCCAAACTCTCTCCAGTGGTGTGCTTTGATCATAATTTTGCATTCTTGTTTAGGACATCACAGCTATGGTTTGAGCTTAAAAACACAATGTATTGAGTGTGTTTTGCAGTCATCTTTGATCGTTAGGGAATTTGTATGGGAATTTAACTGTAAAACCCATGTAACAATTAATGGCTTGACTTTAAGCTAGCCCACTCAAAGGGCTTACAAACTAGGGCTGCACAATATGTTCAGAAAAATCATACTGCAATTATTTTTGACAGATTTTGCAATAGCGATAACATTCACAATTATTGGGAAAAATCATTTTTGCATTACATTTTTTTCTTTTCACTGGGAAAAAACTGTTAATATCGTAACGATATGTTGTTTGTTGGGGTCTGTACCAAACAAACATGTCTTTCTTGCATCTGCAGAACAAGATTATGGGCCAGGGAATCTCTACAGCACCACATTATTTCATTATAATGCTGTTTACGCACACATTTTACCTTTAGCAAATAATTGCAGCTTCTTGCGATTTGGATATTGCACTTTTTCAATTATATCCCGATTAACGACACAACTCTATTCCCTGGTACATTTACTTCGCCCAAGTGTTGTCATCTATGCTCTTCTTTAGACTTCCTGCAGTTATGTCAGTAAGAATGCAGCATTTAAACACTTTGTGGGTAACAGGAGTTTTTCATGTCAAAGTTCAGTTTTGAGACAATCCCTTGTACATACATTTCATTCAGATGCTTGTATGGCAACTCAAATTTAAAGGGGCACTGTGTAGTTTTGAAGCATAAATTCAAACTCAGAACTTTAATATTTACAACACAGCACAAATTTTTTTGCTTCCATAACTGAATAAACAAGCTGTTCTCAGAGGAAAATAAGGTCCCCAGAACACTGTTTGAAGCTAGAAAGGTGGCAGGGTCCGCCACATATAAACAAAGTAAAACAGTATGAAATTGTGTTGTCCCTTAAGGTCAGTTTGTTTATTCAGTTTATTCAGTCAGGAAAACGAAGACAGCTTGTTTATTTCGTTTGTTTAGTCATAAAAAAAATCAGTCAGTGAAGATCTTTTCTTCCCCAAAACAACACAGTGCACCTTTAAAACTCTAATTAAACATCTTATCGTACTGTACAAGCAAGAAGTTACACTTCCACCACATAATTTCAGTTGTCATTTGGCACATGTACAAACATTCACGGGGCTCGATAACCTTGTTTATCCATAATGATCAGTAGCTCAATATTGCCTCACTGGAGAAGCAAAATTACAGCTTACTGGAAGCACAAACAACACAAGGAGGTCAGTCACCACAATGAAACGGCCTCATTTCTACACAATACACAGCTACAGCTCAGTTACGCAGAGGATGATTTTCACAAAACATATTCACATCAGCCCGGATTGTGTCTCATCAGACAACGAGCGTACAAGAGTCAAATGTCCACCACAGCAGGTCAGCCCAGCAACAAAAGAAGCGTTCATATCTGCATTGATTACCTGTCATGTCAAAGTTCAGTCCTAAGGCAATGTAAGCGCTTCGTGATCAGAGTTTAGCATTAAAAAAAGTCCACGTTAGGCTGCATGTGTAAACAGCAACACGTACTGTTAAAGATTAACTGCAGTGTCAGTTCAGGAAGGAGGAAAACTTCTCTCTCTGTGTGTGTGTCTGTCTGTCTCGCTCAGGCCTGTACAGCCAAACACTTGAATGTTTAGGAGCTGAAGTTAAGAGGTTTAAATATGTCAGCTGATAGGAGTAAAGTCGTGAGTTTGCGTTGGGGTCGACTCACCTCACACGTTTAAGTCCGTGACAACAACACGTAGTTAGTCATAATTTGTGTCGGAGCGGCGGCGGCTGGAGCTGATCCGATGATGACTCCCTCCCTCCGCTTGACAAATATGTCTGAAACTGTACCGCGCCGTGATTAACGTAAACTTGACACCACGGTAGGCTTGACCTGCTCCGTCTCACAGGTGCCTCCCCCTTTTTTTTTTTTTTTTTTAATTCCCCTTCCCTCTCTCTCTCTCATCCAGCCCTGACGAACATTTCCGACCTCACGTTTTTACTACTCATTCCGACGGAGGAGAAACGGTGTGGATCACGACAATTTTTTCGCAGGAACCACCACAGTAACCGGACGCGGCGCAGTCGACGTCACCTCGGCATGTGTGTGTGTGTGTGTGAGTGAGACCCCCCTTCTTCTTCGTCTCTCGAGCCGATACACACAAACTGACAGCAACCGGGATCAATAGGACAAACATGCGGTCCGGTGCCGTCCCGTGTCAGGGTCCCCGGTGGGACTGAAGACGAGAACACGGCAAACTCGGCAACCGCGCAGCCCAAACAAGTACAAAATACAACCCGGAGCGGACGGGAAACTTACGTTCAGCTCAACTTACCAGCTTCCTTTTACATCCTGCTCGACCCGGCTCGTTGTTGTCTCTCACCGCGGTGTTAGAACCGACGACAGCACGGCGAAGCGACTGAAAAATTGATAAGGGAGAATTGCTGGTTATAAATAGTCATGATACCCCTCTGGTGTACCGCTGAGTGGTCTGTACAAGCCCCAGGAAATACGTCACGACTGTGGACAAAGTGGGGACGTTACAGCAACACCTACTTAGCGGCCAGCGGCGCTGCTACACCACCACCTGCTGGTCACCAGCGGTATAGCAGCCTGACACTGAGGCGGTGGCAGATTTACCAGTTTTAAAACGAATAAAACATTTAATAGTTGTTCTGTGTAATGCCGACTGCACACCAAGAAATGCAGTCTTTATTAGAAACTGTCTGTTGCTCATACAGACACAGTAAAGGGACATGTGGTAACACTTTAGGTTCAGTCTACAGAAATGTCCACTTTTGGAAAGGCAAAAGTCCTTTTCTAACATTTCAAATTAGACCACATTATTCCATAACTCACTGACTCTATGAATACACATAAATGAAGGCTTAGTAGCTTTTTTAAAATCTTTTTTTGTGGTGTTACTCATAAGGAAGGTAACACCAGTGATGGTAACACCAGTGGCAATATTCATGAAAAAGTACAAAATGGCTGCTACAGGGCATCAAACCACATGTTGTCAATCATGTAAAGCTCACTAAATCATGTAATTTAATCCATTTGTATTCTACTTTTTCCCCTACTAATAGGTAGGTCACACCTGTGATGTCAACTAAAGGCTTCTTATGAAATCTTGACAGAAATGTGAACATTTCTTATAACTGAAAAGAGACGGTGAACTTAACCATGTCCTTTCTTCATAGATATTCAGGAAATAGGTCAGAGGAAGTAAAGTGATGTCAGCAGTGTGCCTTTTGTCACACAGTCACACCAGTAACATGACTCCAGGGGATGATTCATTTCATGATATATTTTATAATATTTATTTGGAATTTTATTTTGTTATGTCATTTGTATCATATATTTGAAAGTAATGTATTTGAAATACATTATGGTGTTTTGAATGGTTGAAAAACATAAAAAACAACAACATTTGAACTCAAAATACAGCACTTTCCTTCTATATATGACTGTGAGGATAAGTAGTTCTGTGGTGCTAGGAATGTTAAGTAATTGAGTAAAAAAAAAACATCTATTAAAGGTGCAGTATGTAAGATTTTAGGTTAAAACAATTTGCTAAAATTATCAACAGAATGTGAAGAAATACATTTTGACGTTATGACGGCGATGTATTGTGTTGCAGAGACATCGACTTAAGTTAACATGCTAACCAGCGTGTCCTGGGCCAAAGCTCCTGTGCTAGCAGTATAAATACCAACACTTCCCTGGTGCTCCGAGGTCCCAGTCAGCCAACATCAGTTACAACTTTACAATGAACAATTGCTAAATACATGGTTTATAAAGCATTTTATTGTTTGTTAGCTGTGAAATAACTTAAGTTTAATTAACAATACATTTATTGAATTTTATGTTTACAGTGTGGGCTGCACTGTTGTTTGTATGTCTGTAATTTTTCATCCATTCTAACATTAAAATACAAATGTTGATCACCAAAGAAATGTAATTTACGTTTCATTAATGATGGTTTGTATAAAGTGTTAGTGAACATATTGCTTCAGGCTAGATTAACCTATTGGTCTGGGGCCCCTGGGCAAAAATTTGGTTTTGGGGACCTATTGACCTCCAGACATTCCTCCTGCCCACTGTGCAGTGTGCCTCTCACCTCAAAGTTTTCACCACAATGTAGACTACATATGGCAGCTTCATTATTTCCCCAGACCATTAGCCATCCTGATACTACAGGAATAATACTATCGGGTCCTAGGTTTTATGTGTTTCAGACAGTTTGTGATAATTTAATGGCTAAACCCAACTTTAATTAGAAATATGCCCCATATGAGCTGCCCTGGCGACCATTAGATTAGGGGGGTTTTTTTCCAGTGGGAGATTTGTTGTCACAGCACAGTATGATACAGAAACATTCAAATATACACACACAGCAACAGATACACACAATGAAAAAAAACTTCATGTATACATTGATACATTGCAGCTCACAACAGTGTCAGTGAGCCAGTTTGTTAAGGACTGCTATGGCAGAAGGGACAAAACTCCTGCTGAAGCGAGCTCTTTTTCATTTTAAAGTCCTGTATCACTAATCAGATGATCGTAATGTGAAGTGTTGATTCACAGTGTCCTTGATTCACATCCATTCTCCATTCATCTCTTACCTTATTTCCAGTCACGTCTCTGCTGGATCTGTCTAATAAGGGTGTTATAAGGGCACATATACTGCGTTTTCTTACAGGTCCACAAAATTAGCTAATACTACACACCCACCTGGTATTTTTATTATGTACTTTTATGAATCAGGTCCCTAAACAAATATGCAGTTGATTAAATCACCAGAAAAACAATTAACAGCCAGCAAACCTGTGGCGTGTGGTTTCCCAGGGCAGTTGCTCGCTCTGCCTGGTTGGTAATTCAGCTTCTTTTCTTCTACATTCTCTAATATTTTACTGAGGTTCGTAGGTCCCCGGATCCCATTTAAGATATAATATATGTAAGTATGATATAAATTGTTTTTTGAAATCTTAGTGTGCCAATTGATTCTTTGGTGCACTGAAGTTGTATCTTCACTAGTACTACTACTGAATAGCTGGGTCATTTGTTGTTTTGCTGAAAGTGTTTTAATATGTAGTATGACTGCAACAGTATGAGATTTTCACAATAAGGTAATTGTCTTAGAAAATATCACAATTTTTTGGATAATTTTACAAAATATTCTGTCCTGACAGACATGAAAACTGATAGAAACTTGAATTTCTTGACAAAAAAACAATAATACAGCAGTATTCAATAAAGATATGCAAATGTATGTAGTATAATAACCTTCAGTTTTTATACCACTGTATACCTTGACACTGGTATGCCCCTGCAACCCTACTACTGTAGGATATACCAGTTCCGGTATGTAGTATACCAGTTCAGTAATACCATTTGACAGGTTGACTGTAATTGTTGTATTTTATTCTCACCTGGAATGCAGCACCAAATTAAAGAAATGGAAAACACCTGCAGGAAGGAGCAGCATAAGTGAACTCTCAGACTTACTGATATAGCAAAGCAGGCAATAATCAATATTATTGGTATCACTTATGTTAACAAATAAACAGAAAATATTGTATCATAATTGTTATGTCAGTTTTCTACTCTTAAATATATTATAGTACTATAGTATTTCTAAGAGAAGTTTCAATAATATTGATTTATATTCAGGGGGAAAAAATACATACAGGAAGTATAAAAGTCTCCACCAGAGAGAATAGTTCTTGTGCTGTGAAAGCATTCATACATCAATTCTGCAGCATTTCTAGAATGAAGTTAGCAAACTAGGTCCTTGTAGGCAAAAGAAGGTTCCCATGGAGGTCCCCGGGCCTGAAGGAGGCAGGTTACTGAGTCAATAGAAGTTATAAATAAATGGGGGAAAGATTTCAACGGTCTTTTAAACCGCAAGGGAAATGGTTCAAGATATTTTAAATTTTATTTGATTCCATAAAATATAATATCAAGTGTGTTTGAGTGATCACACATCCTGTAAAGTTTGTAAAGCCCTTTCTTTTGTCAAATAAACATGAATTATCACATTGCTCCCTCTTATTTTTCTAGTAAAAGATTATTATTCATAGTGCAATTACATATACTTATTTGTATTCCATCAAGCTTATAGCTCACATAAATGTGAAACGTGTGCAGTGGAGCACAATCAAGGGCAGCATAAATTAAAGGACCAACACACAGAGGAAAACAGAACATTTCAAAATATTTATTTGAAGTACAAATATGATGATACCAAGGGAGGTCAATGGACAATTAATTTTTATCCAGCATTTTAAATTATTAGCCATAACAAGAGGCACAGAGCCAGTGAGTGTACAGTGAAGCTGTCTGTGTTCAGGGCCACTGGAGACGAGTTTCTCCCTGTGGAAGCAGACAAACAGAACATCTATAATTACCTTATGAATACAACATCATGGTGTTTGATGGAAACAAGTGTTATCATAATAAGTATATGTGATGACAAACTCTTCCCCAAGTGAAATAAAATAAAAACAACAGACTTATTATACAGGAGGTTGTTAAAAAGAAGATTTTATCACCTTCATTTTTTTTAAGACTCACCTCTCTGCTCAAGCAGGATGTCGCCTTCGTATCGAGCGAGTCCAACAGCGTGTCTCTGCTCAGTGTCCAGCTCTGCCCACTGCTCCGTGGTGACAGCCCACGCCTGCTCCGCACTCAACCACGACAACTGAACCGCACTAAACACCACCTGTCAAGACACAAATTCTAACTCAGACCTACAGGACACTGAGAGGAAGCACTCTGTGAGAAGAATTATTTTAAAATTTTTCTGATCAAACCACACAGCACATATACCTGTACAATATGTAGGGTATAGTGTCCATATCCTCCTTTCTAAATCAAATCATATATTCTACATGTCCCTTACTGCAGCTGTATATAAATAAAGACTAGACTTGATTAAAAAAAATAAATTAAAAAAATGAATAAATAAAGACTTGATTTATGGTTTGTTTTTTTATATCAGAAAAAAAAGAAAAGAAAATCAAAATCATAAAGTTGATTAAAAAATAATTTTCTGATTTAAAAAAAACATGTACTAAAATACATGTTCATAATCTATATAGGCCTTTTCACTTTTTCACTGCTCATCATAAAAAAAAGTACAGGTGATATTAAACGCACAGTATGCAATTTTTGTCACTGTTGGTCTCTTAGTTAAAACAATGAAAACAAAAGATGTAGTTTGATGATGTCATGAAGTAGTGTGGCATCATGGGAGTTGTTATCTTCATTCATAAACAACCAACACTGCCAATGAAAACTCATCTGATGTGACTCAGGCAGAAATGTTCATGTTTCCCAGGGAGTTATAAAAGCCAAGTGAAATGGACCGTTCCCTTGAATAGAATTAGAATCTCTCTGGGTTTAAAAGTTATTGGAAAACTTCAGGATAATGTCAGCACACAACTCACCAAAATATATAACAAAGGTTTCATCTTTTTCGTACCTTTAAAGGCAGAAATGTTACATAAAGTATCTTTAACATATCGTACATTAACAATAGCTCTGTTGTATTCAAGTGTCCCGGAGAGCCATGACAGTGTGACAGTGAACTAACATGCACTATACAAGGACCCTGAAACTAAAGCAGCTAAATGGAATCCAGCTGTTATTCATTTATTGTTAGCACCTGTGCTTTTCCTGATTTGGCATGTCAAAATGTCATCTAGGAAAATGGCTTCACTGATTCCTATCTGTTATACTTTAAAATACTGTAATTGTTATAATTGCTAAAAATTTAACAATTGAACCAAATTTGCTATTGGTGATACGTACAGATCTATTCCAAAGGTAAACATTGTCCTGTAGGTTGACCTGATTAAATGGCCCTAAAATCATTGGTGAAACTCACTGCCATCTTCTTTGGGTTCATTAGGACGATGGCTTCAGGGGTGATTCCTTCCATTTGTTCTTGTACCAGAGCCGACAGCACCATATCCTCCATGCCCACTAGACAGAGACACAAACAAACTGTTGTCAGATAATTAATGTTTCTCGTATCAAATCACAGGAAAAAGTTTTCCTAAACTTTTATACCCTCAGGGATATTTTTAATTGTACCTATCTATCTAAGAACTGTCATTTCCTCCTCTAAGCTTCCTTCCTCTTTGAAAAAACAACTCAAAAACATTTGATCACAAGTTTTTACCCCCAGGGATATTATGTTCAACTGTACCTGCCAATGTCCCAATTTCTGTGAAAACTTCTGGTCCCCAAGCACTGACTGGACCAAAGGCCTCAGGTCTGGACAAACGGCTTGTCAACGCCTCCATCTGCTGTTCTGTGCAAGGCAGGGATGTCTCCCGCAGGAATGACACAGCCATACTGCAGTTAGAGGGAAAGTATTCAGGACTTTATCCTCCTCTGAGGCTAAGCAAAATGTTTTCATGATGTTGTGTGCTGCTGAGAAATGTGCACCAGCCTTCTGTTAGTTAGCATCTGTTAGCGAGTGAATGTGAAATCAATTAATGACTCACTGAAACCACAAGAAAGTCATTCTGTTACGCGGCGGACAGATTCATCATGACGTTTACTGTTGCTAATTACTGCTAAGTAGTGCACAAATTGCTTACTACCTTGTATGCAAACTAGCAGTATTTGTTGACCCCTTTGGAGTACTAATATTTGTTAATGTTGGTCTTTGTTTTGATGCCATTTATCTGACATTTTGTTGTGTCTGGAACATTGTTGGTTCTCTAATGTTGCTTAGAAGACACACTTATTAAATTGGCGAGTGTGCACCTTCTTTATTACTTCTAACAGCCATTTTTGTAGCTTTTACAACCATTGTTAAGAGTTGTTGTTCTAGAAGAAGAAGCTGTATAAATACACATGAGGTATTTGGCTGACCTGAGGTTGTATGGGCTCAGTCTTTTGATCTCTGAGGGATACAGGCCACAGATCAGATGGCCAAATGTTGCCAGATCAACGGTGGATAGCTGCTCCACTTTCAGTTTGCGTTTCCGCATCACACCTGTAATCACTGCTCTCATCTGAAACAAGGAATATTAAACACACAGTCAAACCTCAAGATTCACTTTAATTATCATTATACCACACAAGATTGCATAACGCAATGATAGTTGTAGTCCCTGTACTCTACCCAGAATGATCAAATGTTATTTGAATAAATGCAAGAAAAAACACACATTGCATCAGAATGAAAATTTCAAACGTTCACCTTTTTAGGGCTCCACTCTGTCAGTGTCCCCAGATGTGCCAATAAACCCAGATCAGTGAGATTGGCATCGTAAAGCTCTCTTTCTCCCATCTCAGTCACTACTGAGCCCAGAGCCAGCACCTGATCTGCTCTCAGCTCTCTCATCGGACTGAAGGACTGGATCGAAAGAAGCAGAAAATGTTCGAATCACAGATCATGTTGATATTAGAATGCTACTCATGCTTACTCAGCTGTCCTTGTCTGTCAGGGTTGGAGACGTGAATTCCTGTTCAATAATTGTGTTCTGATGTTTAGATAAGATAATAACTGGGAACTGCTGCACCACAAGTCAGACTGTAAGGAATCTAAAGGGATGATATTAGGGATGAGCGAGCACACCTTTATCTCTATCTGTTCAACCAACTAACTTATGTAACTTATTCATTTAAATCTGAAAAATTGCTATGGTTGATTAGAAGTTGCTATATTTATTATTTATCAGACAATGATGAACATAACAGCCTCAGATCAGTGCTTTTGATCATAAGAGTAAGAGAACCGAACACATTTTATACTTCTCTCTGCTACCCGATAAGGATTTCCCTTCATCACAAGTATGGATATTGACACATTTTACTCTGATGATACTTGTAAAAGTTACATTATTTGAACCAGATACTCGTTTCAGACAGGTACTTGCTCAGCCCTAGATGATATTGTTACTAACCTGCCTGAGTTTCACCCACACTGCTCGGCGCTGCTCAGAGCTCATTGAGGCATCTTGAGCAAAAACTTCTACACACTGTTTCAAATCTTCCTGTGACATTCGGCTGAGCTGAGTGGACGTCCAAGCTGAGGGAAATGTCCCTCTGACATCGGCACAGCTTGGAACTGGCACTGCTCCAACAGACAAATAAAAACGTACACAGAAACATTTTCACAATTCATAGTGACAGATTTTTCTTATAGATAAAATGCATCCGCCACAGTATTAGACACAGTACAACAACAGCAGTCGAGGAAATATTTATTGAACCTTTTGCCCTCCTGCTCCGTGCTTTGACAATCCCTCGAATGAGACTCTGAGTCTGCTGTCTGTGGCGATGCTGGTCCATACACCGAGTAACACAGACCCCACCCATCACACTGTCCTCCCAGCGACTTTGACCCACTAGGACCTGCTCCACTGTGTCTTTATTCAACACCATCTGCACAGAGGAAACATATTATATATTCATACTTGTCAGGGTATGTCTAAGAAAGCCAGTTCAAGTGCAGTGAAATGAATTACTTGCACGGGTGGATGCTTTTGGGTGCTTACCAGTGGGATGGAGTTAATCTGCTTTGTCGAGAGAGAAAACACCAGCCTGCCCAAATGTTCCACATCCCCAACTTGCCATTTGGATGGCTCCCTGGCAAGAACAACACATATCGTCTTATTACTGCTGTTTTATGTAATCCACGTCTTATTGCCAGAACAATGCTGGAATCTACTATCAGGCATTTTATGTATTTCAGAAACAACAAACTATTCCATATTACTTCTAGTGTATTACTCTAATGTGTGGAACGTATTTTAATTTAAATAACTCTCTAAATAAATACTTCCCATAAGAAATTAAAATGTACAGGTCAGCTTATATTCATGCTAACCAGCTAGCCCCGGCCCATCCTGGTTCTAAAGCTCCTATGCTAGTGGTGCAAACACCAACTGGTTCTCCAAACTCCTAGTCCAGACCGCTAGCTGTACAGCTAACTGAGCTAACTAGCTAACAGCAGCTATGGGTAGCAGCAGTCAGTGGTTACTCTGGTAATATGCTGCCCCCTATTTGTTTAGTGTATGAATTTGAGGTGGCGGTTCTACTTAATTCACCTTTTCAGGCGTTTTCGCTTGTATGTGTGTAACTAATACAGTGTTTTAAATTAACTTGTTTACATATTATTAAGACGTGGTGTTTTCTCCAGCAGATGTGTAGCTTTACCCGAGCAAGTCTTTCTGAGTGAGGAGGGCACTAATGTCTCTCAGAGCCTCTCTGGGAATGCAGAAACCCCTCATCTCCTCCAGCCGCAGAGCCAGAGCTCCTCTGTCCACCAGAGCCAAGCTGTCCCGGTCCAAGAAAGGCAGTAAAGGCCCCAGGACGTCCAGAGCGGTGCCATCAATCTCCCCCTCAGCCGGAGAAGAGCCCTGTAGAGCACCACATACAGTCAGTGAGCCTGGATTAGAGGGATTTCACACCAATATGACTTCACTCATGTGAAAAGCTGTTGAAAGATGAGGCAGGTTGCGCCTGAATGTCTTCTTCTATCTGTTTCTTTCTTTTTGTGTGTGTTCATGCTTGCTTGAGAGGCCTGAATCAACAAATGGAGTTTGCTCTTTCTGCCCCATTTATATGTTGATACAAATCAAATACATGACTCACCATCAGTAACCCGAGCCAATCATCACTGATTTCATTCAACCACAAACAGCATCTCTGAGTTCCAGTTTATGCTCATGGTGCCATTTTATCATATTAAATACCAAGACATTAATTTCAGATTTCTGTTTAATTAGTTAATGATGTTTATAAATGACATGCAAATTACATATAACAATGTGTCTTCTCATGCACATCATGTAAGGATACGCAGCAAATGCAGTATTTGTATAGCTCATGCTGGTGTTTTACCAGCTCAGTAACGGCTTTCTCTGCTAAATTCGTCTGCTTGTAATGTGGCAGCCTGAGGAAATCAGCAAAGTGTGCCTGAATGTGTTCCAGCACGGCTCTGAAGGAAACATTCGAGAGGTTCTCTATCATCGTCACACTGGAAAAGAAGACGAGGTGTAAATCATCTTCAGATAAACTGTGAAATATTTTTGTAAAGAGCAACACAAATGTTTAATTAGGAGATATTTACGGTAATGTTGCAGCAAAGCCAGAGCTCAAAGCACTGAGGTCGGGTTCAGGTTGTTTCCTCAGTTCGTCCACGATACATTTTCGCTGGTAACACAGCCAAAACACATCTGAACTTGTTAGACTCAAATGTGACTTTTAATTTGTTTTCATCAACAAACTAATGACTTTTGTATCAGAGGCTGTGATAAAGACATTGAGGTGTGCTGTGTGTTGCTCACCAGAGCAGGTCTCACGCCTCCAGGCAGCTCACTAACAAACTGAAGCAGCTCCGCAAAATCAGTATCGTTGCTCCAAAGCCTCAGAAAGTCACAGCTCATTCCACCTGCAATATGACCCAGATCCCTCCAAGAAACAGAGTGGCCATTATTTAAATTGTTTATTGAGTGACTATCTGACCTGACAATGACTGGATCTGTTTGTTTTGAATGTTTAATTCAGTTTGGAGGCTAAATGAGGTAATGATTGGACTTGGAGATCTGAATGTTCTGCTATAATCCATCCAACTTACCTCGCCATCTTGTTGGTGATGTTTTTAAATTCCTGGATCTTTTTGAACAAAAGCTGAGCCTGTCCACGTGAAAAAATGGGGTGTCAGAATCAACATTTTACCTTTGAACAGATAACATTTAAATCAAAGGAGCTAAATTAAATTACGGTTATGATGAAAGACCAATGGATCAGTATTATGCATGCAAGTCTGCATTAAGTCTGCATTCATTTAATTTAATCAAACAAAGTTATTTAACTCCTTCACATTGTCTCAACATGATAGAAAAAAACTGTATTTAATCTGACACTTTTTACTAAACTTCTAGGGCCTTCTATACCAACGTACCTAGGGCCTCCCAGTTTATTTCCTTGAAAGGATTAATGTTGAAACTTCATGGGACCTTGTAAAATCCTATAACTGAACTCTTAGATGTGATAGAAGTGCATTAATACTACACAGAACCAAATTTTGGTTGCGAGAAAGTAAAAACTAGTGCAGACATGAATTTTGGAAAATGACAGAATGTTTAGTTCTGGTAAAAAATGTTAATTAATTTGGTATCTGTAACCATTCAGCAGCAACTATTTAAATGAATACATGCTGCCAAGTTTCCTCAGGGTCTCTTGGATGTTTCAACCCAGTCCAATAAAAAATGTGTGATTGCAGAGGATTCGAAAACACGTACACAAAAATGCTGAGAGTTAGCTCAGAGGGCCAAACTTAAAATTCTTAACTTAAAAATAATTTTGAGTACAGCTATAGGATGTAGGAGTTTCAACATACATTTTTTCGAGGAAGTCCATGACATGAACTGGGAAAAGCTCTGGATTTTGGGTGAGTTGGCATGGAATGACCCTTATGTAATAAAATTTGGTTGAAAATGTAAATGTTATGAGTCACTGTTTCAGCCAAATCATTTTTTTGAGTGTACAGACAGGTGGATTTATAGTTTAATTACCAGTAATTACAATCTGACAATAAAAGGACTGTTATAAATGTTTAATCACACACATAACGTGGGGTAGTGAAACATTTAACTTCAGGGTTATTTAAATATAATATTTTAGGTTTAATATTCACTGTCACAATATATTTTAGTGCAGCCACTAACTGAATAGGGCAATCTTTATTGATATGACTCAGGTCTTGTTAGGCCGAGAACAGAAGATGAAATACACTCTTGGCTGTGACAAAATCCCTTTAAGGTAGCCATTATTAATTTAAGCTACACTCCTCCACACCATTGTACTACATCCAAACTAATTAGCTTGATGGCGGCTGATGCTTATGGAGTATTAATATCCTGAAAGGCTCACCTGAAGCATATCCAATGAGTTACGGATTAATGGGACTGAAAACTGAAGCTGGTAACATTTTCTCCTTTAGTCAGAGAACCTCCACCCATTGTTGTCATATCAATGCAGCTTCAAACAGCACACAAAGGTGGATCAAAGTAAAATGTGCACCTGCTGTGACGACCAGAGTACGTTTCTGTACAGGCTGATGTCTCTTAGGATTGCTTCTCCATTTAAGGTTTCTTTCAGCTCCCTCAGAGGGACAAATGGTAGCAGACAGTTTAGCTGCTGAGTGCTGTTCTGAGAGTCTCTGTGTAGAGCCTGTCGACATAAAACAACAACAACAACACTGTCAGTTGTGAAGGGGAACTGTTAAACCTTATCATCTACTCAGTCTGTATTTCTACTGTACTGCATATGCTTTGTAACTGTCGATCCAGATATCATATGATGGTCATAATGTTGCTTGGATATGTATAAAGACATCTTGTTCTCCGATAAACTTGTGATGAACTCGTGGGTTCATGTGTTTGACGTTGAGTTAATGTTAAATTTAAACTGTTGCTAAGGAGCAGAAGGCCGGTCAGGGCTGGTTAAGAGCTGTTGTTTTGGTCTCAGTTGCAGTGTTTTGTATATCTTACATAGAGATGTCTGCCTTCTCTTCCATTATAATGAAAGGAGATGGTACTCGTATCCCTCGACCATAGTCACACAGCGGCAATTTTCCCCTCAGGAAACATTACGCTCAGGGTGGGAAGCTCTAATGTTGTACTGCTGTGTTCCAAATTGCAAGCTGTGTAACCTAAACGCAGGGAATCTGACAAATAATTATTATTTCACAGCTTCCCAATTGATCAGCAACTGAAAAGACAATGGGTGGTGAAAATCCGGAGGGACAGCAGGCAATTTTTCAATGACCCATTAGCTTAAATAGGATAGGAAATAGGCGTAAAGTAGTTCTAAAATATCAACACATATTTTGGATACATTAATTGTTGCCTGGATGTGAAACGTTGAATGTAATCAAACGGTAATGCTAGCTAGGAAGTGGTTGAATGCTAACATTAGCTTATGGGTTATCCAATATGCTGTTTCACCTCAAAATATGGCCTGATGTCCCTACAGATTTTCATTGTCCGATAACTTTTCAGTTGCTAATCAACTGGTAGATGATGAAATGATAACAATATGTCAGATTATACAACCTGCAACCTATGACAGAGCAGCATAACATTATCCAGCATTCAAGCTCCCCACCTTGAGTACAACGTCAGAGGAAAATGGCCGCCGTGTGAACAGGGTCAGTGGCATCCTCGGCTGAGCTCATACTTGTTAACCTTTGGGCTCTCAAAAATAGGGAGGATTTTGAAACCAAACTGGGGTTTTGGGGTCCAACCTACAAAAAATGTGAGATTCAAGGACTGTGTTTCCTGCTTTCTGGTGACATTAAAAGAATGAAAATAACAAAATAAATGCAACAGCACTTTATGTCAAATAATTAAAATTTTACTTTTAATTCCCCCCCAAAATACAGATCAACTTTCCCTCTAGCGTAAACTTGCGTAAATCTGTGGCATAAAGTCATATTTTATCACTTTTCATTCATTCATTCCTTTTTTGTCCTTTCCCTTTCCAGAGTCCAAGCACGCCACTGTCCCGTGTTAGTCAGCCTCTTGATGGGAACTGACGTAGATTTTACAGCCTCTTTCCTTTAAAACTTTATGTAAGAAACGGGAATTCTTCTCTCCAGGGCATCTAAAATTTGTTTAAACAATCTGTCTCTTCTCCATTTCTCTGTCCATCTCTTACTCACAGAGGAGGACGAGGCGCAACAGTACAGCAGAGTACACACTGTATCGGCCAGAAACTGGTTATGATAACTAAACGGGGAAAAGAAGGGTGAAAAATTGCCAGAGATGCGGGAGAATTGTGACCCTGGGAGGAAAATGGGAGAGGGCAAAGTAAAACAGGAGTCTCTCCCGGGAAAATCGGGAGGGTTGGCAAGTATGGCTGAGCTGTAGCTTAGTTAGCATAATGTACTTAGCCTCCTCATCCATAAGTAGATGAAAAGAAATAAAATAGTACCTAATATGAAACTGCTCACAGCAAGGTCTGTGGATTATATTTAATAACCGGTCATGACTTCTGTAAAGAGACACTGCTGTTGAGTTTTTTAAATATAGCTTATCTTTCTGACCCCTACAGCTTGATAAGCTGAGTGCCATCTAACTCCATTATAATTCAAAAGAAGGCAGCAGACATCTCGACAGCTGTTATCTCCAAAATTCTGCAACTCACACTAAAACAGTCAAGATGGATAAGTAGCACTCGTATTTAAGATTTTGGGGTGAACTTTTCCTTTATAGGGCCCTTTAGAAAACACAAGGTAGGTTCAAACATGTGGATCAAATGAACACTGTCAGGAAACCTGAGATAAATGTTACTCTGCATGCTATGCTGCAGTTTTTTGTTTTAATGAGATATTTTCCAGTAAGTTTGAGGCTTCTGGATGGTGTCGAATCATTTCAGCTGCCAAAACCATTTTCTCAAAATGGTGAGTGAAAGCAGGGTATGAGGAGGGATGAACAGATAAGAAAAGTTAGATGATAGTACCATCACCTCCTGCATTGCATTGTATAACATGGCTCTATGGCCGGGCTTCAGCTCAGTTAGCAGCGTTCTCCAGCACTGGCAGTGGGCAGCTTCAGTGATCTCAGGCCACTGGAGGTCTCTGAGCACAGCGGGGGAGAGACCAGAGTGTAATGGCTTCAGTCTGCACAGTTTTTCCATGGTGAGCTGGCAGGGAGAGAGAAGCACGGTGGTGAAAGTGCAGCTGGCTGGAACTCAGCAAAAATATTTTGAAAATGTCTACTTACAGTGGTGTCCTTTGATATCTTGGAGAGCATTTGAAAAGCCTGAGGAGAAAAAATTGCGAGTGGGCGTACGAAAATACACAAGTGTTGGCATTTTAAGACAGTTTGATATCTGGGGTGAAGGTCACATGTTTAATCAGTGTTCAGCCTCTTTTTTTCTTGAGAAATTTGGTAGCTAATAAATTGTAGATCTACAGTTATGACAAAAAACCCTGCAGTACATATTGCAGGTTGTGAAAAATGCATCATGATTACTTCTTACTGAAAACATTTATGATTGCCTTGGCTTTTTTCCAACCAAATTTGGAAACTTTCATTAAAAAGCACTTCATTTGAACAGGTTCACAATTTCATGGTAAGTAGGTGGTAATTACCAAGTAACATATTTGACTTTTTTTAAATTACCCCCTAATTGCCATTATAATTACCTGAAAACTGATCTAAAATGACCCCAACATGATTTAATAATATTTTGCTATTTTCCAACAAGCAGTTCATAAATAGCTGGTAATTAATTTCATACATTTTCAGAAAACCTCCAGCTAGTTTCTGTCTAACTTCTCCTCAGCAGACCAGTAAATTATTGTAAGTTGTTGCAGCTAAATTACAACAATGCACTTTTTTTTTTTTTTTTTTGATTTTCAGGTAGTTATTGTGGTAAATTGGCAACAATTTCAAAGAAATTTCAAATATGTTCCTTGGTAAATACCACTTGCTTACCATGAAATTTGAGGACCTGGAAAATGAAGTTTTGCCGAGATAACTTTCTACAAAATGCTGGAGAACATTTAACAACTGCGCCCAAGAGGTAACAAATAAATTCCCTGCTGACCTGGGCTGGAGAATATCTGTGTAACCCTGGTTGTGACAGGATTTCCAGGAGTTTTTGTGAGGGGAGTGACAGCAGGAAGGACGCTCCTAACTGAGGTAACAGACCAGTGAAGGCAGACAGGTCTGAAGGATCCATGCTGCTGACATTCAGCTTCTGAACGGCTGGTATCAACCAAGAGGACAACTGTCCATCAGACACAAATCGGCCCAGTTAGTCAAACATTGCGGGCAGAGCTCAAACAAACACAGACAGAAAAAATGATGAGGATGTCAGTGGTTTAAAGAAGATTTACTGAACAAGTAGTGCTTACCCTGCCACTGTCACTGATGAAGCCCTTGGACATGCACTGAGCCAGCTGCTGCCAGAGAGCTAAAGACGCAGCTGAGTCCTGAAGAAATGAACCCAGGTCCACTGGATCCAGGTAACATGTAAGGACTCCTAACCTGCAAACACAATTTTATTTCCTATATAAAACCACACAAATCAATACATAAACAAACTATGATCTAACTTGTCAATGCCAATCAGTCACAATCTTGTATATCAATAACTAAACTCCCTAAGAGGTCATGTCGTCAGGACAGGAACAGCTTTGTCAAGTATGCTCTCAGTTGATTAAACTTGTTCATAGTACCGAACGCAAAGCAGCAGTGAACGCAGGAGCTCTGTATGTGAACAATGTTGGATAACTCTTAATAAAGACAGACAAACATGAACATTAACTGAAGGTATCTCGGTCCCACCTCAGAATGTTATCACTGGTCAGGTTCTTCTTCTTGTTGAAGAGGGTCCGGAGCACGTGGCGCCCCCGGACACCATCCAGACTGCCGTTGCCTAGAAACTCTATCAGGGGAGTGAGCTAATGAAGACAACAGATTAAAAGTTGAAACAAGCTAAAAACAAAAATCACAGATTAGTGACAAATTAAAGGAAATTAGAATTAAGACCAGTGGTTGGAGTTTACTCAGAAAAAAATGCTATGTGGACCCGGACCATAGACATTTGTGTGAAATTTTGTCATAATTAGCATATTGATTCTTGAGTTATGTTCACAGAACATGTTATGTGAGGTCACAGTGACCTTTGACCTTTGACCACCAAATTCGAATCAGTTCATCCTTGAGTTCAAGTTGTTGCTTTCTTCCCAATTTGAAGAAATTCCTTCAAGGCTTTCTTAAGATATCGGGTTTACAAGACTGGGATGGACAGATGGACAGACAACTCCGAAACATAATGCCTCCAGCCACGGTGGTGGTGGTGGAGGAGCACCTAAATCTCCTATAAGGCCTTAACTGAAATGAGATCTGATGACTGTGAAGGCCATAAAACCTTCCTGTGGTATTTACGACTCGCATGGAAGTATCCCAACTCATGTATTTAGGTTTTTCCCTTAATTTGTCATCTGTACATATGTAATATCCCCAATCCATGGCCTGAATAATCACCTGATCATGTCTGTGATGACTAACATCTGTGAAAGCGATAATGCAATTATGTTATGTCTTTCAAAATTAGCAGATCGGCCTCTTACCTGCTGTGATGTCAGCTGCTGAAAATGACTAACTGGGAGGTAAGGTAGAAGTGGGAGGATGGAACTGAGAAAGTACGGTGGCCACGTAGGGACATCACCCAGCACACTCGACTGCAGGAGTCGTTTTACAAAGGCCTTTTTCTGCAGGGACTTCATGCCTGAGCTGTGATCACGAATTGCTGTCAACCTGGAGAGCAACACAGATGCTGTTACCGTCAGGAAAAGTTACTGTATATTAAACTTAACACGATCATTTCGTAGGTCAGTAACTCACACGCTGTCGTTGACTATCAGGGAGGCTGGGAAGCTCATGATGTCAGAGACCGACATGAAGGGAATGAACTGAGACAGGTCGACGAACAGTTCTGGGGTCACTCGGGGGAACTTATGGATGAAAGCAGCGGTCATTGTTTCCATGGCCTGCAGCTCTTTTTGAGAGGCCTGACAGAGAAAACAATAGAGCAGGACAGAAACTGATGTGTATTCAGTCTGGCCCTCTTTAACTATGCATGGGCCGTGACATAGATTCAAGTAAAATAGAGACAGCACAGGAGAGTGTGAACAGAACTATAGGCATAGAGGCACAGTACATTGTAAAAAGATCTTATACCTGCAAAATGTGCTTCATAAAAAGTGTCACTTATAGACCATATTCACGCAGCGGCCATTTTAACTTGATGTCACGTTCGGTGTGGGAAGCTTGAATGCTGGGATGATGCCGCTGTTTTGTATGTTGCAAGTCATATAAATGTAGGTAATCTTACAAAATGATATTATTTCACCACTTCCCCATTAATAAGCAACTGATAAGAGGATAGTAAAGATCTCGAGGGACAACCATTAGCTTCTGTTAGACAGCAGCTAATGTTAGCATTAAACCACTTCCTAGCTAACGTCACTGCTTGATAGTCTTACACTATACGACAGGAAAGGCATTAATTAATTCTAAAATAGCAGCACACAGCTTGTAATGTAATGCACAGCCAATAATGTGTACATCCCGCACTGTCACGAGTGTCTCAGACATCTCCACAGCTGATATCTCCAAAACTCACATCTCACATCAAAACAATTGAGATGGATAAGCAGCCCTACAGGTGAGAGTTAAAATATGTATTTTTGATTTGGGGGTGAACTGTCCCTTTAAGAACAAACCTGGTCGGTTTCAACATGTAGCTGGTCCCAACTCTGATGCATATGTGAGAGGAATCTCTTCACAGCATCTTTTTCTGCAGACATCACAAGCGTGCGAATGCTGTCTCTTGGCATCTGGAGGTACTCCTGGTGAGATAAAGTGATTCCCCTCAGTGTAAAGTTCAGTGAGCTGATCTGAAAGATTGAAATGTGAATGTAGCTGCACAGGCCGGTACCTGCAGCAGAACCCTGAGAGCAGATGAGTTGTCGTCCCGCTGGATGAGGTCCCACAAGACAGGCTGGTGTAACAGCACAAACAAGTTATTCACTCTCTATTCTGTGTGTGTGTGTGTGTGTGTGTGTGTGTGTGTGTGTGTGTGTGTGTGTGTGTCACTCAGCCATCTTACACTGAAGCAACTCAGCAGGTCCTCTTTGAGGGTGGCGTTCCTCTCTCTGCGGAGGAAGACTCCCACAGTGTGAAGGACGCTCATGGAGGCCTCTGGCTGCAGTGCGGCCCAGGAGGTGTTGTCGAGGAGAGTGGAGAGGAGGATGGCCTGGCCCAAACCTTGCCTCGCCTCTCTTTCCCCCTCGTCCAATCCCGAAGAGAGGCCCACCATGAAATCCAGGACACGCAACACATATCCCAGCGCCACTAAAAACCCTTCACGCTCCCCTCCCTCCACCTCACACACACTCAGCTTGTGTACGACTTCCACCAGCAGCGGAGCCGGGTCCACACACAGTTGTGAGGTGTCAAACTCATACGGCGCTGGGAGCATGTCAAAAAACCTCTGCAGCAGACACTTCCTGCCCTCCAGCTCTGCCTGCAGATCAGCACAGAAATCAGCAAACTGAGGCATTGATCTCAGGAGTCGATGGTAGAGTGTGGCATTTAGACAGATGTACTCTCTCAATCCATGTGTCTGCCCACAGAGCTCCAAAAGAGTGGAGTTGGTGAAATGATGCACAGCCCAGTCCTTGTACTGGCAAGTCTCCTCAATGGTGTCAACATGGGAGAGGTTTGGTATTTTGGAGCAGTAAGCCGCGGCCCAGCTGCCCTCTGGCAAGGACTGGTGCGAGTCTGGGGACTCTCTCCCACACAAAGCTGAGATCAGGACGGAGTTGTTGGGTAGAAAGCAATGTCTGAAGGTCTGGGCACTGAGAGACCTGCTGCCCAACTGGGCCAGACAGTTCTCGTCAAGTTCTGGACTTCCTATCGGCTCGACCGACAGCTGCACACACAGCTCGTCTATGCTTGTCTGGTTAAAAAAATGGTAGTCCTTTGTCAAGGCAGCCTGCAAATAGTAAAGTAAGGACAAGTTAAAATGAAGTAAAGGGACCAACAGATGCCACAGACATTTAGCAAAAAGTTCCCGGAAAACACTGCAAGCAATTCATTACCTGATGTGCTCTCTGCAGCCAGAAAGATGAGTTGGCACACACCGTGTTGTTGAATTCATGGGCGAAGAACTCACTGCAGACATGAACCCAAAGGAAGTCCTCCTCAGCAGCAGACAGGTACCAAGCCGCATCCGAGCACGTGGCGTGCAGGTCGAGCCCCATCTGGGCCACTGCGGGATCAACTGAGCCGTTCTCCCCTTCAAACAGTTTGCAGTAGAGGAACACAGTGAAGTTGGAGACGCCTGTCAAGCCCGGGATCGACTCGTTACACGCTGCTTCTAGGATTTCTATTGAGGTGGAGAACTCCATCTCTTTCTGCAGGTCGATGCTCTCTCTAGTTTTCCCTGTTTGTGGCTGGTTGAACTGCGAGCGACCAGGTGCGGTGGAGAGTTCATGAAGGCGGTTTTGTTTGGAGGTTGATCTTGAAGAGGGGGCTGTTTTTGATCTCACTTCATCTCCTTCAGTGGAGGGGCAGGACAGGAATGGGAGTGAGCTCGGGAGACCCTGGGACATCACGCCCAAAGCCTGAGTGTTCCACGTCACGTTATTTCTTATCCCCCTACACGGACAGAACAGTGGTAGAATTCTGTTTTTGCGAACAATTTACTGTCAAACATGTGGTCATATTCCTAAAATATCTTACCATAAGATCAGTTGTCTCAGGTCGCCTTCAAAGAGACAAACAAAAAGCAAATATTAACAGAAAATCAAAGTGTATGAGTGGTGGAAAAAGCAAGTGGAGACTCCTATAGTACGTGCCTGATGTAACAGTGCAGCTCAGCTAACAATGCCCAAGATATAATGTTACTGACATCAATGAGAGGATAAAGAGATTAGCCGGGCTAACAACAGATGCTTTCATCGACCAGGATGATTACAAAGATTTTAAAGCAGTGGCAGTCACTGTCACTGTCTCTCCTGGATCCTTCAGGTGAAACCAGGGCCAAGCTCAGGAGGCTCTTAACAAGGGTTTATCTTGGATGAATAACATTAAATGCAATCTAAATAATGCATGATTTACTTCTTTACATAAAATATGTTTGAACTGGCATGTTGTTTAATGAATAAGGTATTAAAACTTATAATATCATTGCTTATCTCAGAGTCATCTTCTGAAGCTAAGCATCCAAATGTGAGAGTGCATCTACACACAGCAGCATCTGCCACGTGAACTATGGCTGGAAGCTGCTCTTTCTTAAATATATACCGATTATATAGTCAGCTTGTGTGTATGACTGCATGTAACTTAAACACTTTTCAAGTCAGCTTTCTGTCCAAAGTTAAAGAGTTCATAGCTGTTTTGATTGTGCAAATATCCTGTGAAGCTAACTGCTCAACATACTCACCAACAGAGCACCGGCCCTGAGTGTTGGGCTGTGGCACATCCACCAGAGTGCTGACATCATCAAGCAGCGCCATGGTTACTCGTGACACCTTTTTCCTCAGGTTGTCGTAGACAGAACTACCCACCCTGTGCAGGAGGCCCCTCCTCAGCCCATCTAAACTCTGCACCAGAGCTAGATTTTTCTGTGCCAGGTGGCCTCCTCGCTCTCCTCCGCCTGAGCGTGACAACGCCTGTAGGAGTAAACTTTGCATGAAGTCTGGATCATCCTCTGTCGCCATCATGTCATCCATAGATGCATTTACAAAAAAGCCATCCTGCCTTAAGGCCTCAGGAGGCAAGCTGAAGGGCTTAAAGCGTCCAAAGGCACTTGAGGCTTTACTGTGTTCAGCACCTTCCCCTGCTGGGTGTAAACTGACCACAGGCTTCCAGTTGCGGGTTTCTAGGAAACGCAGCAGCTGCTGAAGCCAGCTAACATTGAAGGCACAGTCACTACGACCCTTTAGAGCACAGATAAAGCCCTGCAGGCCTGCGCTGGCCTGGCCATAAGTCCCACTGATCAGAGCCTGAAGCGAAGCTTCCAGCACAGCGCTCACTGTCCTCCAGTTCTGAGACAAGTAAGTCAAGAGGGGCCTGTTGGGCTGACGCTCTGATAGACTGAGCAGACTCTGCAGCAGCCCCAGGAGCCAGTCCCAGTGAGGGCTGCCCCTCAGGGACAAAAACCAGTCCTGCACTCTGACGCTGGGTCGCGGTGGCACCCGGCCGTTCCACTGGTTCAGCGCAGCACTCCCTTCAGACTGGAGAAAGAAATGCAGCACCTTCTCCCACAGATGATCCTCATCTGGCTCGGCTGGTGCCTCCTCCAGCTCAGCACCCATCTCTTGGAGGTACAGAGAGATGTTGTAGAGGAAGCCAGACAGACGGTGCCTGTCAATTGGCTTGTTTAAAGAAGGCAGGTTCTTGTTTGGAAAAAGTGTTTTTAGGCTCCCCATGATATTCCTCACCCAAGGGTGCACAGGCTGGTCCTCGTTTGTTTCTGGAGGAGCTTTCTGAGGACTCCAACCACTTCCTGTACTCCATTTTGAAATGATCTCCTTAAGAATGGCATTTCTGCTGTCCTCTTTACCACCTCCTGAAAGAGTCCCATTAGAGGCAGCATCATGTATTAAATATGTTTTTAATAAACACACAAATATTGTATTTAGCAACATGTTTTGGGGGTGCACTCACCTGTGTTCTCTGGGGATCCTTGTCCCAGTAAAACAGTACAAAGTATGATGCTTGTGAATCGAAGAGTGACCATCCCTGGCCCTTTCTCTGCCATCTTCATCTCATGCCAGTCACATCTTTGTCCTCATCCTGTTTTTCCTATTGATTTCACAACACCTCGTGTTTAAACATGCTGCTTTTTTTAAATTTTCATTGATGAGATGGACTCAAGGAGTAAAGTATCTTGGCGGAGAGGGCGCATTAAACCTTAATGACTAGCTCCCACATCACCTTACCACTTTCACTGCATGGTCACTGAAACAAGTATCATGTACTTAACTTATAAAAACTGTAAGAAAACTGGGTCCACATGTGATGCTGGAAAGTGTGACCAAAGACAGGTTATGACTGTGAGAAAAGATATTCAAATACACAGTTAAACACAAACTTCTGATTCTTAAAGAGATTAATTTTACAAATATAAAAAAGGATACATCCTGTTTAAAGCATTTTTTGTTTACCAACAGTAATGAGAATTTAAGGACCAAAAATTCAGAACTCACCAGCAGTTACAATCCATTTATTCAAGTATCCCTTCAAGTTTTTGCCAGCATCTCTAACTTGGCCGTGTCAACACACTCGGAGCTGACCTCTTTCTGAGTGCCACTCTCTGTTTCACCATCACTCCGACTTTCTCTACCTTTCACTCTCTCCTCCTGCACCCCTCCCACCTGTGTCCTCTATCCCTCTCTTTGCTTTTAGCTGTGTTATTGTCTCTGGGGCTTAAGAGTTGATGCTTGGCTTCATATTTCAGTCTATCCTGCGATGCTGCATTGTGTTTGTGGGCTTTTTTCTATGACAATGCACAGAAAAAAAAGAGAGAGAGCAGTATGGTTAGACTCGTATGTACTCGATCCTTTTTGGATGTGCTATATGGTGTGTTCCTAGTTCAGTATTTTGGATCATCAAGAGGCCACAGGAAGGACACAGCACTCAACTAGGTGCTCAAACAAGGTGAAAATCTGGATCATGTTAATCACACCCAGGATATCTATCCCATTCTCTAACTGTCTGATGTCTCCCACTGACTGATTCCCCATTGAGTCGTCTCTCAGCTGGGACTCATCTCGTGACTCTGGGTTTGTTGGGGGTGTAGTCTTACCGACGAGGCCAGGCCGGCGGGACTGTGCAGGCTGTCACTGTTTAGACACATTTATCCCCTCGGTCAGGCGTACTCACAATTGAGCCCTGTGCAAGGGCACGGCAGCCGGCTCCCCAGAGTCAGACCACTGTCTGCAGGCCCTGAAACCCTAGAGGACTGAGTGAAAGGACCACCCCCTCCATCCACCTGCCTTAGCTGTATGATACTGTGGCCTGCACAGGGACAATAACTTCCTCCTGTATTATTGATACGGCAGGGAACAGCGATCACTCAGTGCAGCAGGGCTCGATTCGCCACAGGAATATTCAATGAGAAACTGGATCCACCCCATACGTCCCTCCTGTCTCCGCTGGAAACTCAGGCATGGCAGAAATCAGCTGGTGAAACTCGCTGTTGAGATTGGAATACTTGGTTTGAGTCCAACTTTCAGCCCCATCTTCGCATGGAAATGTAGATGCAGAAATACCTCAAATTACCCCCAAACTGAGTTGGATTTTTCTATAATCTACTGACATTAGAAGCTGAAGAACTGATTTCACTTGTTGTTTTAACCATGATGGATTTATTTAAATTGTACCTAATCAGCTGTGTAAGAAGTATTTAGAACCTTTACTTAAGTTAAAGTAGCAATACAGCAGGGTCCAAACACTCTGTAACAAGTAAAAGTCCTGTATTCAAAGTTAAAGTAGAAAAGTATTAGCATGAAAGTATAGTTAGTGCCTTTAATACCTAAAGTTAAAGTACTTCTGCAAATTGGCCCATTTCAGAATCATACTGGAATGTAATTACTGATTCATTCATGTGTGCGTCATTTTAAAGGTGCAATATGTACGAATTGGCCGCCTGTTGAATTCATACTCATAAATAGGGAGCAACATATCAAAGTAACCACTAACTGCTGCCAACTTTAGCTGCCGTTACCAAGTTAGCTCAGTTAGCTGTGTAGCGAACAGTGCAGACAGAGAGCGATGCAGAACATACTTTGCAACACAATGCATATAAGATCATTTTGGGAAAGTTTTGAATGATTTTTAACCAGAATTCTTACATATAACCTTTAATGTTGCAGCTGGCGCTTATTTTAATTGTTTTACATACTACTGAGCCTAATCTATAATGATAGAGAATCATTTATTATCTTATTTATATTTTATTATATGAGCTAAGTCTGCAAAGTAACTTGTTACTAAAGGTTTAAAATAAATGTAGTGGAGAACATGGAAATTACTCAAGAAAAACAAACTACATCAAAATTGTACAGCACTTGAGTAACTTAGTTACATTCGACAACTGCAGCTAACAGAAATTTGTGGATATCTTTTTAAAACAATTATATATTTTTTTATTAACAAATGTAAATATATAGACACACAAAAAGTGATCTAAAAGACTAAATGTTTTTCAACACATATTCTTACATCTATCAAGGAACCCTAAACTAAAACAAATAATTTATTTAACCAAAATGATTCAATTGGGTATTATGTCTAATGCTCCAATTGGCAACCATTACTGCTATTCTTAGAAATGTTTGAATTTATAGGCCTGAGGCTTGTAAGTTTATAAGAATCCATTAAAAAGAACAACAGGGGGGAAATGAGTAGAAAAACGTTCCACTTCTGGAACAGACGAGTGCTGCCTGTCTCGTGGCGAGTATACTCTATCAATCTCATTAGACTGTAATTGCCAGCACTTAGTGTTAAATGTCAAATTAACATTTTAGTCTCATTTTCTGCATGAATTAATCTTCAGAGCCAGTAAGATTAAGTAGATTGTTACGAAGATCATCCACTTTAACTCTGATATCAGACAACAAATTAATCTGGTGTGTTTTGTTTGTTTGTTATATTTGTGTCACCTAATGTTGAAAATGACCTCTTCTGTAGTTTTCTTGTGTTGCAGAGTGACATCAAGTTCATAATCATCGAGTCCATTGATTCTGAATATCCAAATACCAAAATATCTAATCAAAACCAATAATTTGTTATTATTATATAGCTATTATTTACAGAAACAATTATGAATGCACTAGAATAGACTTCAACTTTATTACATGTATTAGCTGGCTATAAAACCAACACCTTTAAAGAATAGACAGTTTGCACAACTGGCCTCAACAGAGCAGATTCTCTGCATCAGTAAAATGCTACTACTATTAGGTCATATCATTGAAATACATTAACTGCTCTTTAAAGATAAAGGTCACGCTAAAGTACAAAAGGGTGTTCTTCAACCAGATCCTGACAAGCCTGAGAGAAGGAAGCTCTGGAAATGCCTAAGCTGCTGTGAGACTCATTTAAAGAACACCATGTTGCTCAGTTAGCTGCAAGGCTTGGTGTTAGAAGCTTATCCTTATTAAAGCTGCAATAACACTGTCTTAACTTCTCAATTCTTTATTCACAAACAATGACATGAACATACATATTTTAAAAGAACGCCCCATTGTGCTTTACAAAGACAAAACAGCATAACATAGAAGAAATATTTAATTATTAAAATCACACAAACACACACAGAAACATCGTCTTTCTTCTTGAAGCTGTGTGAAAGACATTAATGAATCTACAGTATATATAATAAGGCCTTCAATTCCCTTTATGCTGATACATAGGATACAGACATTATTACTACAAAGAAAAAGAGTGAACCACTCTTTACCTGCACAGGTCTTCATCCCTCTCCATGCAGGGATGGATTAATGAACAGGCCTACCTGGCTCAGGTCCAGGTGGTTAGGTGGTCAGAGGCCTCTTTGAGGTTATTACACATTCTTTGTTGGAAAGTCAAAAAAGCTCAGTGAAAAGTAGGGGTGACCTGATCACATGTATTGCCCCTAACCATGTTTTGAGATAATTTTGTTTATTTTTCACAACATAATACGGTAGCACATTGCATTCAGCCCAACATTATAGTTTCACAGTTTGGGAAAGGTTTAGACAGCCTCTCTTATCTCTAGCAATAGTAAAATAATGAAGTTCAGGCTCAGTTGTAACCTAACAGCAACATATGGGAGTTACAGTATGGTTAACGACCAGAAAGTTGCTCAATGATATACAAAATGAGACAAATTATAACACAATTTGTCCACGTCTCCATGCCACGTCAAAGCTGTTTCTAGTGTGTTATGACTCATGTTTTACGTTTCTTTTCCTTAGTAGGTGGACAGTGACACCTGTTGTCAAGTCACTAAAATGACAAAACACACGACAAATACCATTAACAGAGGAAAATCCCATCCAGTGTACAGTACATAGTGCTGAATGAACCAAGTGGCTGCATGTTGACACACCAGTATGGTTTGAAATAGTAACCTAACACCACTGCACTCCAGATTTGTTCTGTTGCTCCAAGTCAAATTTGTTTTTTTGTTAAGCTTCTTTAAAATCATACACTTAAATGTATTTAATTCTATATTCACTTATTATCTCTATTTCAATATAAATCTTAATAGCAACAGCAAAACAGAAATACGTGACACACTTATGATCTATTTGCTAAATGATGATTCAAAAAATGATAAATAATAAACTACTTCAAATGGAGAAGACAGCTGAAGTTACACATTTTGTTTGTAGGTCCTGTGTTGTTCCTGAGGACTGTCAGATGGGAAAGATCTTAAGGCTGAAATAATTAGCCTAAAAGCATTACAACCTTTTTATCTGTTACATGAGAACTTTAAACCCTATTTTCTTAACGTCACTGTCCCTGTAGTTACTGATCTCTGCCTCTGGAGGGCAGCCTGAATCAGGAGCATGAAGGACCTTTTACTTGAAACTGCCCTGGTTGCACTTCCACAATTACAAGATGCCGAGAGAAAACAATATTTCATGTTAATATTTGTGTTACTAAAGATCAATATTTGAGCAACATGTCAGATTCTCATGAGATCAGATGCATACAAAGTGAGATTTGCACTAAATACTTCAGTCTTTCATTTCATTTGATTCTCATTTAGGGGAAAACTCAAGATCCAGGACTTGTTCCAGACTTTTCCCAGCTACACTGCTGTCAGAGGGCTTCACACAGTACCTCCACAGGGACACCAAGTGCCCTCTGCTTTGCTTCAACGGCCAGGAGCAAATCCTTGCGGGCCTGCCAGATACAAAGTTGTTTCATATACAAGTATGAATGTTACTGCACAAATAAACTACATAAACAGATTGAACATCATCATTTGTTCAGGAAGTAAATGAACTACTAACCTTGGAAATCTGAGCTTTTTTACATTGTAAGTTCTTGATGGTATTGTTACTGGAGTCAAGGTTTTGCTACAAACAAAAAACAAGTTTCTTTAGTCTCATACAAACAGTAGGACAATGTGCATTAAACATACACTGCAACTTACAAAAGGAGGATATACAACAGTACCTCAACTTTGTTTGTGACCCCACCGAGGGAAGTTTGGTCCACGTTAGAGGCAGAAAGCACCAAGTTCAGCTGAGCCTGTGTCTTCTCCAGACGGTCTGTCAGAGCGTTCAGCTGCCTTTCCAGCAGCTCGCTCTCCACACTCGCTCTCTGCTGCATCTTCTGAATATTCAGAGTGAACGTCTCGTACAGCTGGTCCCTTTCCAGCTGAAGCTGCGTCACATGTACACAGGAGCACATGTGCATGCGCAGAAACAGATGCAAGAACGTTCACATAAATACCCAAACGTACACAAAAAATATGGATCACATCCAGGGTGCAAATTAATCAAGATAGCATTCGACTTTACCTTGCTGAATTTCTGTTCCAGTGCCTCGTGTTCCCATTTTAGATCATTTAGCTGCTTTTTCTTGATCTTTTCACCGGAGTCCTGTCAAAAACAGTGCCACAGCTTAACATCGTGCCTTTGTAGTATGTAGTATGCGCCAAGTCAGTTACTGAGACACATGCTCAGAAGGCAGCACTTAAGGCACTGGTAGCAACAGATAGTAGTGCGCAATTTGCAACAGTAAACTCAGCTTAAAAAATCCACATAGACACCAACTCTTGTCATTCCTTTGTAGCTCAATTTTTTCTCTTTTTCAGCGTTTTCCTCCAAGGCTTTTGAGAGAAGCTTAGAGAGACGTTTGTTATCCTGCAAGACAGGGACCAGGTCCTTTTTCTTCTGCTCCTGTTTCATCGTCATGTCCTCTATTTGTTTCTAAGAAAAGCCAATAAAACATGATTGGATCAAAACAAGTGATTCAACAATTTGTCATACATAGTCAATGATTTTGAGTCACATTTCTACATTTTATATATTTTTTGAATCAGATATCAAAATTGATTATCAATCTTATGAAGAAATACATCATCTTGGAGGGTGTGATGGGCTTTTTCTCCCCATTTTATAGACTAAACACTTTTATCAATTAATTGTAAAAACTAATCAGTGGACTAACCTATAATGTAAACAATCACAAGTGGCATGCAAAACATCTCAAATACATTTGGTGTCAATTTGATACCTTGACGGAATCATTCACCATTTCCATATCCTCATGCATTTGCTTAACAAGTGCATCAGCGTCACTGAGAGCTTTGCAGTGGTCTTCATGAAGAGCGGCAATGTAGCTGTTCCAGTGATCCTCTCCCTCACTGAACTTGTTTTTCCTCATGTTGTCATGCTCTTGTAGCAGCAACTCCATCTTTTTTGCATACTTGGCTTTAATTTCTACACAAATAGCAACACAGTTATGGCTCCCGTTTTAGATTTGGATCGCATAGGGTGATGAATTCAACTTAAAATGTGATGAGTTATTTACCTGCGAGCTGCTTCTCCCAGGTGTCTCTTGTTTTAGACATTTCTTCATCATGTGTCTGTTGAGACGACAAACAAACTGGTGTTTGCAGCATTGATGCTAACTTGTTGAAAATACATCAGGTTAAAGAGAAACATTTAATCCACAGATCTTTAATTGTAGGGGAAATAATGATTAGGTGTGAACTACAAACCAGTTCAAGCTCCTTGACAATGTCTTCAATGTCGAGCTCCTGCAAGTCTACCTTGATGGCCTTCATTTCCTTATGAAGCTCATTATCTAATTGTTCTTGCTCTTTCTGCACAAGCTCAGTGGAGACCAAACCATCTGCTTTCAACTCAGAGATTGTGTTCTCCTTTTCACACAGGAGGTGCTTCATCTTCTGCTTATACACCTAGTGGGGAAAAATAAATCAAATGTGCAATATAAAATTAATTCAGCCATTAGATCTGTCCCTGGATAATCTATCCATGCCAGCGAATGTGCCAAAAGTCTGGTGAGCATTCCAATGGTTATGGGTAAGAGTGCAGGCAAGTATACAGGGTCATCTAAGTGGGCAACAGAAGGCGTCCCCAATACTTTTTTTTAACTTATCCTTTCCTTTTCCTTTTCATTTATCACTATATCTCCAAAATCCCAACTTTTCCCGAAAGTAACTAAAAACAGCCATCTTATATGTGGATGACAATATAGTTGTGACATTATCTGTAAAAGTAAAGAGATTAGAAATGTATTTCTCAATTTGTCGAGAAGCCTGTGATCCTGGAACTGATCTGAGAGCAGAATTATTATCTGTAATTTTGGGATATTATCTTTTCAGTATTCCATTATACCTGCTGAGAAACTGGGAAATGTGTCGGCTAAAGTTTCGCCATCATGACACCAATTTTTTGGTCTCAATCTGTGATTCACAACAAAATAGCATGTAAAGACCCCCTCCATTGAAAATCAAGTTTTAAACCTTGTTAACCTGTAAAAATCGTGTTTTTTATATTATGCAAGACATGTAATGAGCAAAATAACCAGTCAACACCATGGCTGAGCATTTCTGCTTTAGAACTGCTGTTTACCAAGCACAGTCTAAAAAAACAGATTCAGATAGCCAGGGTTTCATATGTCACAAACCTAAGGAACCAGTCCCATCAACGTGCGCGGTGGGGCATTCCATCTCATTAACATAACGTTGCTGGGAAACTAGCTGTACTCAGAAGAAGTCAGGTGTGCAAAGGATACACTATTTGTGTTCTCATTCAGTCAAAAGAGGTTGAATATATCACCTGCATTTGAAGGGCCTTTATAAGGGGGCAACCACATTACCTGTTCTGACATATTCTCAATTATTTACTCTATTTACTTGGGAAAGTGTAGCCTGTGAGTTTGGGTGTAGTATACCTGTGTATTAGACTTACCCTGATATCTACTTGGTGGCGGCGCTCATCCTCCTCTATGTCCTTATCTAAATTTTTCCGTTCAGCCTTCATCTCCTCTAGCTGTCTGTTTGTGATCTCCCAAAAGGTGTGGATCTTGTCCCTCTCCAGCTGAAAGTAGTTTCTCTCCTCCCTCTCTCGATCCAACTCCTCTCGAAGGCGCACAATGTGCTCTTCCAGCTGAAATTAAAATGTGTGTTCAGTGTGGGAATATTGGAAGCAGGCGATGTATATGTCTTCTGCGGCTCTGGAGAAAAAGTCTAAGAAAATTATTCCAGTGATGTCTTATAGGCCATCAGGGCATGAGCTAAGAGACTACAAATTTGTAACGAAAGTCTACATCAACAACTGGGTTGTTGGAGCTTAACTGTCATTATAACAGGCAGAGGAGCGCTAATGAAAAGTTGCTCCCAGAGTATCCAGTGTTTTGAGACCTTGACACATACCGGGAACCACAACTCAGGATGTCTCAGCCTATGCTGCATTTATTTTAACCATTCTTGTTTAAACTTGTCTCTTGGGGGCCCCCCAGCTGTATGGAAGTGAAATACAGACTTGATGAAATGCCCCTAGAGGAGGCAACCTTTCTTTCCTCCTGACATAAAATATCCAACCATCACTCCACACTTTCCAACACACATCACATTTAGCTCTGACCTGCTCCTTGGACATCTCCTCCTTGGTAAGGCCATCTATCAGTGTGGGCGTCCTTGCCTTTGCTGGCTTTTTACTTGAGCCTTTTTTTTTAGGCGGCTGGACAAAGGTCAATATAATAGGAAAAAAAACGTTAAAACTGCTTCCTACTGGCAACCTAGAGTGTTTCTTTAACATAGCATTTGTGGCAAAGTATCTAGCCCGGGTCTGAATGTAATGATAACAAATGAGAAGCACTTAATATCACGCAAATATGAAATTCACACACCAAGACACTGACCGACCTGCAGCTGCTAGGTAGCTAACAGCTAACGTTAGCTGTGTAACGTTTGTGTAGTTAGCTCAGTGAAGCCACAAAGTTGTCATCAACTAATTTAAAGAACGTTTGACTCACCATTGTATATACTGCGCAAATAACACGCAGACAGTCAGTGTTTCAATAGATTTGACGAGCTAGTATAAAATTAGCTCGCACTTGAACTCAGAGAAGTTCTTCCACTTTTATCTCAACACCGCTCTCAAACATGTGTTGCCATAGCAACACCAGCACGCTGTCAAATCTGAGACGTAACGAAGACATGGCCCGCCCTACTCGGCCTCTGATTCGTTTAGATTTAGGCATGAGGAATGTGATTGGTCAGGGCTACGGTAAGAATATCAGAGTAAGCCAATCAAATACAGAGTAGGGCGGGTCATACCTACAGCATCTCAGGAAAACACCACAAGGAGAGTGTTTCAACCAGTATCATTAGGGGAAAGACAAAGTGTGCATTTATTACAATACTTAAACTGGGATTGGTTTGAGGTTTACTAGACTATTTCTATTTTTTATTTTTCTCTTCCTCTAACATTTAAAATTCATGCATCTTTTGATGCATTTTATGTTTTGTTTTTTGTTTACATTCATTTTTGGATCATTTTGGCTGTATTAATGCATAAAGTACACATTTGGGCAAAGGTGTTTGTTTTCTTTTTTCTTTTAAATTTCAACCTCTGGTGAAAAAATTATGCTGTATGCACAGATTACACTGAAACACAGTTCTCACGGAAAAAATAATACAAAATCAAAAAAGTTCCCTTCATTCCTTACTGGAAGGCTGTAAAACATATTCACCTTTCTCCTTTTTCTGGAACAGCAGTAAAACCAACACTGCAAATATGTATGTATCAAATGATGTATAAATATAATTTTGCATATATTTTTCCTTATTCAAGTACCTCATGCCCTCACTCTGATGCTGTGCTTTTCAGTGTGTGCATGCAGTATTGAAGTGTCGTATTGGACTGCATGATATTGCAAGATGTTTATAATAGTTTGCTTCTGAATATATGAATGAGGTGGACACAAAATTCGAAATCATTTCTTTATTATTTGTTATAATCAAATAACTATGTAAAAACAGACAACTATGTACATTTCTGGATACAAAAAATATTTACTTTAGAAGTCTTAACACAGGAGTTCATGGTCAAACATTGAGCACAGGGATGTCAAAGAGGTCACAGAGGCCTTCACTCTCATCCAGATTACAAGCGTAATCCTGTTCAGATGGGGGCGGAGATAGGCGGAGGAGAGGAGAAAGAACTGAGAAGAAGAAGTAAACACATGATGAACACAAATACACTGCAAGTAACAGTATGTGATAGACATGAAGTCAGAAAATAAAATATGCTTACCTTCAGAGGTCAGTAGCTGTTTGATTAGATCAGCATTCATCAGTTCTACATGATAAGGGAAGATATACTTAATCATACATTCATATACAGTAAAACTTACATAAGAGTTTAATGAACATAAATAATTAAGAAACTCAAGAAACAACAAGGTCTCTACCCTTGGTGGGCTGTAGAAGTTCCTCCAGTTCTTTTGATAAAGTTCGCACTGGAAAAAAGATTTTTATAACGATCAATGTAAAAGCAGTCAGCACTGACAGAAACATGCACAAGGCAGGAACACATTATTGTATGAGCATATAAAAAATAACCAAAGATGCAGAGAAAAGACACCGCAAACCAGAAACCACTGATAATATACAACTGATAAACTGTTTTTATCAGTCACTGACGGAAGAGCTTGACGTCTGTGTTATCTCCAACTTAGTTCAGATAAGAAGCACTAGCCATGCTTTAATTTAACATTGCATTCACTTTTTTATTTGATTTAGTAAGTTAAATGCATATATGTCACACATCTCAAATTTTATACTGTCCAGTTTACTGACTCTGGTTTCAGTCTTAAGTGGTCAATGCAACAGCATGCTTTGCTTCTTTCAAAAGAAAGCAGTAAGTGTGACGTTTTGTTCTTCGTGACCTCTCAATTCAAGGCAAAGTCATTATCTCCGATCTAGAGTTTGGATCAATATGGCGAGGGGTCCAGCTGAAGCTAAAAGGGCGTGTGAGGTTTCTGCTTCAGTGGCTTATCAACAAAAACGCTCTTCAGAAACTGTACAAGCTAAAATACTCACATCCAGATGCCTCAGTTCTGTTCGACTCAGGGTTTCTAGCTGTTGATGACTCAAGACGCTGCATGTCCTCCATTGCCGTCCGGAGAAAACTGGGGCTATATCTGGTGTTAGCTGAAGGCTGACATGGTGTAAAACTGCTTTCTGTCACATCTGACGTGGACATGGCCAACTTGGCTTTTCGTAAAATGTCTTCAGGCGGTGGGACTGGCAGTACGACAGGAGCAGAGCTGACAGAGAGTTTGTTAAGAAGCACGACATCTATCGGCCCATTGATGCTTTTCAGGTGGATCTGGTACTTTGCCGGGCAGTTCTGGACCTGACAAAGATTTATGAACATAGTAAATCATCCTATAAGAAAGCCAAAGGACAAAGTAACTCAGGTTCAGGTCACTTACAGCTTTAGGAATGGGAACATCTAGCTGTGTACCAGATGGTGCCCGTACTGCTAAAAGAGTGTGGCCTGGAGAAAGAGGAGAGTGAACATTTTTGGTTAAAACACAATAATTTAGTCAAGTCTTTGCATATTTTAAGAAAAAGGAAATTAAGTTTGTTGTATTTATTTTGAACAAAATTTTGCTCTGTTAGCTGCTCTGGTGATGCAAGTGTCATTCTTAACTTCTACAGCAGTGTTTGTCCAGCTGTGTTGACATTACTCCAACTTAGAAAATACACTGACTCCCCAAAACATCAGCTGATTCTGAGCTGCAACCTAGTTTGATGAACTCTACATCTCTGCTATTCAGAGCTTAAAATTCTCCTGTAACACATTTCTTTGGAAAAATAAATCAATGAGGAATAAAGTATGTGGCTTGACACATTTCCGTTTAAAAAAATATTTGTTATAATCTTGGATCTCTGAACCTTCCATCATTGCAACTCAACAGGAGAAAAGATGGGGGGAGGAATGTGCTTAGAAGATATTTTTGAGCAGCACTAGGATGTCTTTCACTGCAATAGAAAAAGGAAAGACTGATTATACATTACCACTGAAGCAGTTGCAGATATCTTCATGATTTACATAAGTCAGAGTTGACTTGAGTTAAGGATCAATTTGATATATTGTGTTATTTTAAGGAGAAACCTCAAGGATTCTGTAGTGTGTAGCATGACAGAGATTTTTACAAGAATTACTTTTGCCAGAGAAAATACAACATCTGTGTCATCAAGGAATAAACCACAAGAGATCTGATAAAATCTGCATAAAATACTGTCCAACATTTCATTTTCAGTTTAAAGTTCATTCTTATAAACACATACATTTCTACGTTGTTTTCTATGTCTTTTGTTAAAAGGATATTTGCTGCAGTCTTCTGTTGTGTTCCTGATGCTCTGTTCAACCCAGAATTTCTGCTGGTCCAACATCTTTTCTCTCTGCTCCAAATCCTCCAGCTCAGACTTCAACTCCATTACTCTGTTGGATGACTCGTGTGCATTTGATCCAGGCATTGAACCCCTTATTAAGAAAAAAAACATATGTATGTTTGTAATGTAACATGTATGTAACATTTTTTAGACCACACATTCATATCAAATTTCAAGCACACAATGGAAGGTTAAAAACTTACTTCCACTTTACAATGCTTTTGGACATTTTCATAATCAGACCAATGCCCTCCAGCACATTTGTGATGTCGTAGATACGCCTTTTCTGCCCGACAGCCAGGATCCTGACAGCCTGAAAGAACACGCGTACAAAAAAACATTTATCCGCATATTATGATCTAGGTGTATCAGGGGATCAGCTTGCCAGAGGTACTGAAACATTTAGAGATCACTTACAGTGGATATTGAAAGTCCAAAACCCACTTTCAGAAACCAAATTAAGCACTTAAAGCAATCATAGGAATGCTCAGTTTTGATAACATAATGCTTTTGTTCCAAAGAAGGTTAAATGCACCTATTGACAGTGGCCTCAGACAACAGCTTCTGCAAGATGATTGAAATATAATGTTGCTTTGAAGTGTTCACCTAAATGTCACGTCAAATACAAATCTGAGGGCTTTAGTTCCTAGAAGAAGCTAGAAGCTAGGAAAAGTTCACTTTTAAGTTAGGTTAACTTTTTTCTCTCGGTCTCACATTTGGTAACATAACCAGAAATACTTATGTATAAACAATCACACATTTCTTATAAAGCATCCCAAAATAACACAAAAACAATTCGTATTCCCAGTACAAACAGTAAGCACCGACATTCATGGGAAATAAGATGAAGGATTTTATGTTAAATTCAATTTTTTTTTTTTATTGTCTGGAGTGTGTAGTCTTTGTCCAAGACATTAATCACATTTGAAGAGGAATGTAGAAGAGAATTTTTTTATTCATAGTGCACTCATGATAAAACATCTGCAGAGTTGTGTTCAGTGTTTGTTGTGCAGTGTGATTGACTGGTGTCAGCTCACTCACGTCTTTGAGGTCCAGCACACCGCCCTCAGCGTCTTGTAACAAGCGGACGAACCTCGTGGCGAGCAGGTTAAGGCTCCTCGTACTCCTGTGGCACTTGGGGTTCTGTTCTGGCACGGAGGTGTCCCTGTCTGGACTGTGTGGGCTTTCTTCAGGGTCCATTCTGCTGGACGTGAGAGGAGAACAAACATGGGAGCCTCCCTCAGTTAACAGCTGCCCAGAGCCTGCGTCTCACAACCATACAGGTTTAACTTCGACATACAATCTAGCCAAGGTTTGCTGTTCGGGTGTTCTTGTGTGAATTTACTTGGATTTGAATATATGATGTAAAAAACAACGTTCACCCCGGGTCGCTTCTCCCTGCCGCGGATTTATTGTGAAAAGTTTGTACCGGAAACACTAGCATTTTGTGTATCTTTTCAATCCTAGCTACACAGCTAATGTTAATTTTAAAAAAAAGCCTTGAAGTAATTGTTTAACTTTGGGCTGTTTGGAAAAATGCTAAAACATGCATACAAACAGACTATATACATGACCTCAATGCCACGCTTGATAAATGTGATGATATATTACTGTTACCTGGAGCGATGTAGGCAGCAGCGGTACGCAGAGTTCCTGACGAGGCTACCGAGCTAAAGCTAACGTTAGCAGTCCGGACGACGTCAACCGATGGTACTTTAACTTGAGAGTTTAGACGGACAGGTACATTTATCTTTAGTGTATTTTTAGGCTAAAGCCAATGTTTACGGTTCAGTCCAAACTTTACTGGTACTCCACCCCCCTACTGATATGAGGCGCGTGTTTTTTCCGGTAGTTGTTTATACCTGCCTTCACAATAAAAGTCCAAACTGACCAGAATAAAATCCTCTGGCACTAAAATTATACAACTTCACAAAAAGTAATCATGGAACAAGGATTAACCCAGTACTTTATTTAATATGTATTCCATATAAATCAAAGGTGCACTATGTGGTTTCGGGGAAGACATTTTAAGCAGTAGAGAAAGCTCTTCATCGACTGTTTTTGTAATGCCTGAAGAAACTAAATAAACAAACTCTCTTTGTTTTCATGACTGAATAAATTGAACAAACAATCCAACCCTAAAGGACAACACAATTTCATACTGTTTTACTTTGTTTATATTTGGCGGACCCTGCCACCTTTCTTGCTCTCAAGTTGTGTTCTGGAGGAGTTATTTTCCTCTGAGAACAGCTTGTTTATTCAGTTATGGAAAATATAAATATTTCTGAGTTTTGTATTATTACCTCTAATGTTGTAAATATTAAAATTCTGCCCCTTTAAGGATCAAACTAGTTTAATAACACTGAGCAGTCCATTTGCTATTATTTTGTCATTTTCAGAGAATGGCTGGATTGAATTTATGACTATCACACATTAATTATAACCCAAAAAAGTCTTAAAGGATTTTAAAAACATGTTAGCCCACAATTAAACCAATATACACAGCCTGTAAACTATCCAACAAGTGTTTGTTAATTTTATTTGTAGATTAATATTTGTAGACATTCACAGAAAAATACCAAGGGTATGACCTCACCGTCCCTCAGTGGTAGTTACAGCCAAAACTACTGTCCCCATGTGTGAAAACAATATAGTAAAATTACTCAGGGCACTGAAATTGCCAAAACCATGCAGCTGACTAGGCCTGCTTGAGGTCCAAGGCTGGCAGACTAGCTGTAGGGCAGTTGCCTGTTTGGCTCAGTTAGTAATCAGGGAAACTTCTCCTAAGCTCCTTAGCAAGTTTAATTCTGAAGAGCAAATATTTTTGTGCTACCTTGTTTTTTAAACTGCTATTAGTTTTCACACAATGTCATGCTTGTTTGGTTAAACAGACCCTTTCCACAGAAGACGTGTTGACGTGTCACAGTAGGAAAAGCACAGGTGTTAATAATAAATTAACGATGGATGAATCCATGCAGCTGCTTCAGTTTCAGCAGGGTCCTGTATTGCTCATGCTGCTCACTGTTTCACCAACGTGGCTTACTGGGACACTTGAATAGAACAGAGCCATTGTTAGTGTTATTAGTAACATCTGTCCTTTTCATACTATGACAAATCAAAATGTCTGCTGTGGAAAAAAGCCTATCCCCAGGCTCAGGGTGTCTATGTTTGGTAGTTGTTTGTAAAGAATGTATTATTTGTATTCCCTGTACACCAATAACATTAACTGCTATATAAATCTCCATTATATTGTGAATATGATTTCTCAGAGGATTGTGAATCACCTTATTTAGCCTATTTCTAACTTTCTCTTGCCATTTGTTTTTCCATTGAGGTTTTTTTTTTAGTTTTACTGACTTGTTTAGTGGAACTTGCAATCAAAGCAAATCAAATGTATTTATTGCCACAAATCACAGAGCCTCAGTGGGCTTGTTGTTCACTGTACATATTGTACAGTGAACCTGTACAATCTTCACTCCTATCTAGGAGTGTAGAGCCTTGATTCCAGTCGAGAAAATCTTAATGAAAAAAAAAACTTTTATCAGGAGGAACAAAAGATGGAGGAAAACTTGAAAGAGCCTCTAAACACCAGATTAGCCTGAAATCTGTATCACATGAATAACCTTAATACACATGTATATTTGATGGTGCAAGTAATTAACATACAACATAGGAAATTCTAATAATAATGTTTGTAAATGGGAAAAGATTGACCATGTCAATAAAAGAAATAAGAAAAGAATATATGCTTAATGGTTCAGTAAATCTTAATTTCAATATCAAACGATTGTGTAGGCTTTCAATCACACATCGATTGATTACAGCTCAAAACACCTGCTTCTGACGAGGATTAAACCACTAAAAAAAAAAAAAAGAAAGAAAGAAAAAAGTTTGGGACTTCCGGGTGGAGTCAGGCGCTGGTCACGTGACCCTCAGACGCAGTCATATGACGTTAGATTCGACTTGTTCACGCGGAGCTGCAGCTGAAGAGGAAGAAGAAACCTCGTCTTAAATTAATGCCAGCTGTTGTGTAGTGTGAGGTTGCACAGTGATGTCCGCCGGCGGGTTGTTGGTGTGTTTGCTGGCCGTGTTTCAGCTCGGCTGTCGGGCTCATTACGCCCCTGATGAGGTGACTTACCTGCCAGGCATGATGTTCAAACCCAACTACCGACAGTGGTCGGGGTACCTCCAGGCTCGGCCGGGAAAGTTTCTCCATTATTGGTAAGAAACAGTCACAGACTGGCTTTCTGCAGCTTCCCGATAAGCCCCACCTTGCTCCGCCTAAATTTTGCTCTGACCCTGCACACTGAGGTTATATTGTCAGTAAATTCAAAAATACGGAGGGGATTTTGTTTGTTTGTTTTAGAAAGTAATTGTATTTTATGTTTCTAACAAACTTTAGTGTAATATGAAAATTCATTGCTAACACTGCCAATTTATCTCACACTTGGAGTGCCATAAGTAATTTTGAATGAGACCAAATTTGTATTTTTTTTTTTTTAGGTAGGCCTATGTGTGACATTTCTTGAAGTCATGCATTATCTAACCCCCATCTCATCTAATCCTCATCCCCTGCAGGTTTGTGACCTCTCAGAGGGACCCAGTCAAAGACCCTCTGGTGCTCTGGCTGAATGGAGGCCCAGGCTGCAGCTCCTTGGATGGATTCCTGTCAGAGAATGGACCGTTTCATGTGAGAATGCTAATTTAATGAGTAACTGTACATTAGGGATGGGAGAATAAGTTTTATTGCAGATTGTGATCAATAACACTCAGGATAAGTTGCTTGTGGTGAGTTTCCATTATCAGGATAATCGTGAATATCACTCATAAGTGGCTTGAAAAAACTGTCTAGCTCGATAACATACAGTCCTATACTGTTTCGAAAAGGAGGCTGCACCCTTCTACTAACAAAACCTCAAGCCTGTCACCATGGCTGAAGTTTGGTTTGTCTGTTGAATTCCCTACAAAATTTAAATCAGATGTGCGTAAATACTAGATACTAGAAGATTCTAAACTAAAGAACAGTATGGAGGTGAGGTGCCCACTATTTATTTATCCTTCACTGCATCTGATAGAATACAATTTTTAAAAAGGTAACTAAAGTGATTCCAGCATATTTCAGTGTTGGAGTTAAAAGCACGTTTTCATTATCGGGATAATATCATGAATCGCAATGACACTACTCAAAATTAGTGAGGGATATTTGGATATGGGTGCATATATGTTGCCCAACAGTATATTTGTTGCTTTAATGGTTTTACTCATGGAGAGTCATGCGTGTCTAAGTTCTGAATAAATGGTTGTTTGTGATACGGCTTCAGCTCAGCTTTGGGGCTATAAAAAATATAATTTTTGAGTAGTGTATTTGGGTCAGGATACTTGTGTCATGATCATTGCCATTTCTTATCGTCCCACGCCTGCTGTACACTGACTAAACGAAACTCTGAATAGTTATTGAGGAGTTTCCTTTTCAGGTGAATGATAACGGTGCCACGCTGTATGAGAACCCGTTCAGCTGGAACAAGATTGCCAATGTGCTGTATGTAGAATCTCCTGCAGGAGTGGGATATTCCTACTCCGATGACAAAAACTACACTACCGATGATGACCAGGTGAGTTCAGACGGTGACTGACTCCATTTTGAGAAGTAGACTTTAGAAGAAGCCTTTCCATTTCACTACTTCTTCTCTCAGGTCGCTGAGGATAACTACAGAGCCCTGCAGAGTTTCTTTGCCAAGTTCCCCAAGTTTGCTCAAAATGAGTTCTTCATCTTTGGGGAAAGTTACGGCGGAATTTATGCACCAACCCTCAGCCTCCGCGTGGCTACTGGAGCTGCAACCATCAACTTCAAGGTGAGATGCTTCATGCAGCTTATCTTGAGCCTTAGATGAGCACCATCAGGAGCACCACCATAAAGCAGTTTGATGACTGAAGAGATGATATTTTACCCTTCAGGAAAAGACATTTGCAATAAAGCAGTGTGATTTATATTGAGTATATTTTGTTTTCAGGGCTTTGCAGTGGGAAATGGCATCAGCAGCTTTGCTCTCAATGAGCAATCTTTGATCTACTTCGGCTACTACCACGGCCTCTTTGGCGAAGAGTAAGTGGCACTTTGTGGTGGAGGAAGCTTGTTTGTAGTGAAGCAAGTGTTGTAAAGTGCTTTGAGCTGTCTGTAGACTGGAAAGGTGCTATAGAAATGTACCATTCAGCAATGATTATGCTACTGATCTGCATCGATATAAAGACATTTAAGTATTGTGAACAAGCCAAGAAGTAATACATGTTATATTATACATATTACTCATGTAGTCAATAGAGTGATTTGTCATTTTAAACCTGTGTTTTATGTGCAGTTTGTGGCGTGATCTGAATTTAAATTGCTGCGACAAGGGAGGCTGTAACTTCTACAACTCCAGTTCAGAGACCTGCAAGACTCTGGTACATGTGCATTATTACTTTAGGATTCAGCTGGTCTTTCTTGTGTTACTCATGAACTCATTAAATTTAATTTCTTCCTTGTCTCCCTTCAGGTGGGTGTGGCCTTTGGTATTGTGTATGACAGCGGACTTAATGAGTATGCCCTGTACTTGAATTGTGAGGGTGGCAGAAGATCCCACAAAGGCTATGAGAGGACCATGACTCACCTGTTTAAGAACTACAGGAAACACTGGCTCACCCACAAAGTGAGTGTTTCCCTCCACGAACAAGTGCTGCATGCACCTGTGCGTCATGTTCTCATTTTCTTGTTGATGCTAAAAATCTTGACTGAAGTTTTCAGATCGAGTGCCTTCCTCAGTGTCTCTGGGTATAGTCCCTCCCTGCATCAACAGCACGGCTCAGATGAACTGGCTGAACAGAGGCGACGTGAGGAAAGCCTTACACATACCAGACATACTGCCACCATGGGACCTGTGCAGGTATGTTACAGCAAAATAATGAAAGTAATCAGATGAATGTGATGTCAGGTATTTGCCTGTAGTCGACGACAAGGACAGTGTGACGTTTGGAGACATAAAGTTGCAAAATAACAATGCGGCTCATTTGCTCCTGCAAGCAACAGTACAAGGTAATAACTACATGTCTTTAAGTCATTGATATTCAGTCTTTGTAGTCTAATACCTTAGACTATACTGGAGTGAAGAAAAAGTTTCATATTTTGTTTTCTGATTCACCATCTAGCTAAGTTGGAGATCTTTATTGAAGGTCTGAACAACAACAGGAACACAAGCAACTGTCATCATTTGTTAGAAGTATTTCCCTTTTCATAATCTGTTACTTCCCCATTAACTTTTAAAAGTCAGAGAGAGACTGTCGCAAGAATAACTTCACTCAGCATTTCTTTGCAGCGTCATTTATCATTTCCTTCATTTGCATGATGGGCTGAAAATTCTTGAGCGTGTGGTTGGATATGTTGTGTAATTTCAATCTTTTCTGATACATTAGCCTGATAGAGAAACCATAATCATGGTCTGGGTTATTTAATGACTTCACAATCAGAATATCAATGAAAACATATGTAGATAAAAAATAAATGACATAAAGGGGCAATAGAAATGGTTCCTTCTGTCTGAGAAGTACCCTATATACAGTATAAATACAATTATATAAATGCAGCTTGTTTTTCATGTGAAGGTGTTTGTCAAACATGTAACGGTTGCTAGATATTATGACAAGAGTAAGGATAAAATGTATAAAGTACTGAAATACTGTATGAAATTGCATGAGCAGTTGGCATTGCTAGAAAAAAATCTGTCTCTGTCTGCTGTTGAAACAATTACTGAAGGAGAAATGTACACCTATCAACACGTGTTGGACCAAACAGGAAATTTGATGCCTAAAATAGTAGACTCCAGACTGTTCTATGCTCTGACAATATCTTCTTCTTTTTGCTTTTAATAACTGTTGTTTTTAACATTTGAAGTAGTTAAAGTAGTAAATTAAACGGCTGTCTTGAATCCGTTCATGTATCAATCTTGAAATTAGGTTGACTAACTGTAGTTTTGTAGTTGAGGTATTTTCCCATCCTGTCGGTGCAGTTTAGGTAGATCCAGGGACATGTTGATCTTGATCATAATGAACTCTTTTTGTTGTAGTGATGAAGTTGGCATGGAATACAACACCCTGTATGCAACGATGAAGGACGTGTATCTGAAGCTGCTCTCTCTGGGCCTGCGGGGGCTCGTCTACAACGGAGACACCGACATGGCCTGCAACTTCCTGGGAGACCAGTGGTTTGTGGAGGATCTTGGCCTGAAGGTAGGAACTCATTTTAGAAAAGATTATAAAATTATATTATTTTCCAACCTCAAAAAACTTTTCCTAACAATAAATGTTGTTCTCAGGAGACCACTAAGTACCAGAAATGGATTTCTGACCACCAGATTGCTGGTTTCTACCAACAGTTTGGAAACCTCACGTTCCTGACAGTCAAGGTAACCATCAGTGTGTTCTTTAATTGTCCTGTTTTACTTTGATATGGTTGCGTTATTGTGAGGTACTGCTGTCCTGTGTGTTTCAGGGTGCAGGTCACATGGTTCCTCAGTGGGCTCCAGGTCCAGCTTTCGACATGTTCCAGTCTTTCCTCACAAATGGCTCCTACTAAGCCAAAATGTCAGATACCTGCACTCACTTGTTAGATGTACATTTTCTCAGGGAAGATGATTTTGGAGGGAAAGGGACTGTTCGGGCACTTACTCTGATCATTTGTGTTGTTCGTACCTGCAGTGCAGTCTGAGTATTTAGAGAGGGACGCAGTGGCTTTGCTTTGCATCACATTGGATTTGAAATGAAACAATGTAAGTCCAATGACGAGCTCTGACAATGTTCAAATCTATATTGGGTTGACAGTGTAGGAGTTAAAACCCTTTTTTACACAGTCTCTCAGTTTTAAAAGAACACAAATAATTGTACACGTCAACAAATGTGACTAAAATAATTTATTCGGTTACCAGCCAGCTTCACTTCTTGCACGTTTGAGGTTTTGTGCCTTCAGGATGATTTTCAGTAAGCGAAAAGCGTCTGCTGAGTTCTGTGTAGCTTTAAAAAGCTTCTTTGTGGCCTTGACTTAATGAGATTATTGTCCTGAAACTGGGGAACTATGCATGTATAAAAGGGTACAAGTCCTTCAACAGAAATGAGAACCCTGCTTAAAAGTCAACACTTTGACTTTCAGTTTCATTTCATATCTAATGTGCTGAATAAAAAGCCAAAACAGAAATTGTCCTCAGCCTGATACTCAAACTGCACTTTAAATGATCAAATGAAGCAAATTTCTGTGGCACTGATGTAAAGCTGAATCTTGGTGTTAGTGATTTTTTATTGATATTTGCAGGAAAGTTACGAAACAGGACTTAACAATGCTCAAACTGCCTTGATCAAAACTGCAGCTTCACATGTGTTTTATTAAAGAACTGCCAGTATCATACAGATTGTCAGATTTATTCACAAGCTTTGATCGTAGTTCATTTATTGGTACATCACAGGTAGTACTGTTAAGTATTTCCATTTAAAAACTTTCCATGAACTTCATATTTGCAAGTCGGCTGTATGTGTGAGACAACAGGGTCACATGATCTGATTAACTTGGAAAGAAAATATACATGTTAAGACAGAAATCATAAATGCAACCAACATTCACTCATGACCAGACAAACGGTTGTCTGCAGCACCTAAAGGTTAAAAAAGAGATTTGACACAAATGGTTTAAACAACAAACCTTAAGGTATTAGACTACAAGGTCTTTGTATTCCAACAATTATTGAGTCTCTAAAATCTTTGTACAGACCAGACAGCAGTACTGTTTTGACTAACGCTTCTTTCACTTCCTCTAAATTTAACAGTAAAAGTATTTAGTCCAACAGTGTGACTAATGCAATCCCTTTTACATTCTGTCCCTCATGACTACAAATAAAACACTTTTTGGTTATAATACAATAACAGTAAAAAAAACAAAGGTTGTCAAGTCTTGAACCTCACTTTGATTATAGATCATAACTCGTAACGTACCCAAGATTATTAGTGATAGTGATTAAATAAACCAAAGCAGGGATTTAATTCCCTGTTTAGTCTTTAACTCATTGTAAGCGCTTGAATATTTTAAATGTTCTTGCAATACAATTTAATGATCTCAGTAATTGTGATTATGAACATTTTAATTAGTGTTCAGTAGAATGAATATTGCCGCATAAAAAAACAAAAGCTCAAACTTTGGTCTTAAGTTTAAAAACAAAACTAGAAACATCTGCAGTGGTGCGTACTGATTCAAGTAAATAAATCCTCAGTTTGACAAGTTGTCTCTGGTCTATGTACCCAGAGCGAGTGTTTCCTGTAAATTATGTACAAACTGAATTCTTTGTAGGTTACATCCATGTTTTGCATACATTCAAAGTCCGTCTCGTTTTAAACCCACTGAGGAATTGACATATCCTGAATGTGGAGTCGCTGCTCACCTCGGACACCCTGGTTGTCTGAAGGTAACTAATCTTTTGAAAAGGCCTGCAGGCTTACATGAACATAGCTTTGTAACCTTGTCTGAATAAAAATGACAGCCTTAAAGCCAATTATAGAATCATCGTCATAGTACGTCTCTTAACTTTTAGAAAATATGTAAGAAAATAAATAACTCATGATTTCCTAAGTGTTAAAATGTAAAATTAGTTTGCCTTGCCAAAATAGCTGAAAAAAAACTTTTTCAACTCATTAAGAGGTACTGACTGAAATTAAACCAACAACACATGCCCAGCCCTGCAGATAAAACCTCGCTAACGATGCAAACCTGTCTGATAGATTTAATATGTTGACAAACTAACAGCAGCGTCAACTTAAAGTCTGGACCTGGATTAGACCTGGAAACCACTGCATGTTATTTTCAACAAGAAACATTTAACGTGCAAGTTAAAATACACAAATTGGTACAATTTCATCATTTAAATCAATTTGATTGTAAGACCTTTCTGTACAAAGTCCTTCAGCTCTTGTAAACAGGACAGTGTGTCGTCCATACAGGGTCCAGAGACAGGGAAGTCATTCTGTGCCCCTGTGGGACGGCTAAACCGCCAAAAACTGGTTCCACTGCAAGTTAAAATCATAAAATCATAAAAACATAAAACATGCAATTAAAACTTTACATCAAATAAAAGGCAAAGTGTCCGGAGTTACTTGGCGTTGCGGGGTTTTCTCTGATGACTACCTGATGGAGTAAAGACCTGTGGAGCTCTAACTCAACATGGAGCAGGGATGTGACATGCCAGAGAGGTTTAAAATGAGTGTCATGAGATGCTTCATCTTATCCAGCAGTTCAGAATAGCAGCACACAGCCAAGCACCCCTCCCTCTGTCTCTAACAAGGAGTCCACTGTCCACGATAAAAATGTTCCTTTTAGCTGACGACGTCTTGATAAATGGAGTTGGTCGTGGTGAGGCCGAAGATGAAGGCTCCAATCGTAACCATGACGACACCCAAGACCACCAATCCATGCCAGCTGTAACACAGAGACCAACAAAGAAAATCATCACATCTGCATTAAACATTTTTTATGTTGACACTGAAAAAAAGTTTCTAATGTGAAAGCAGCAAAATGACAGACTAACACCAAACTCTGGAGATTTGTGTTTTAGTTGTTTTTTTTTTTTTAGGGCATCAACTAATTTTTTCATTACCGATTTGTCTGCTGATTCTTTTATCAATCTATCAAAACCCAGAAGTATTCAGTGACAAAAAACAAATCCTCACATTGGTGAAACTGGAGCCAGAGATTGTTTGGATTTTTGCTTAAAAAGTGACTAACAATTTATTTAATATCAAAATAGTTGCAGATTATTTTAATCAATCAATTTAATATCGACTAATGGTGGCAGCTCTAGTCTCGTTTCGTCTAGTCTTGTTTTGGTTTCCAAGCTCTGATTCACTGTACACTACCTGCTCATCAGCAAACAGACAGAAAAAATGTGGGAGCTTATCCTGAAGATTTTCTGCACCCTAATGGCCAAGGTGTGATAATGCATCTTTAAGTTATCCGTTTAAGTCCTCCGTTTCACCCATCCTGAGTAAACATTAGCAAAGGGTCAATACAGTGCAGCACTGAGCTACCAGCTCTTGTTACAGACGCAAGGAGACAAACATTATAATGTAATTGTTTTTGAGAAGTTCCAGAGAAGCTGAAAGGGATCTGAGAATAAGCTGCATCTCACCTTGCAGATCGGTCTTCTGTCTCTGACAACTTGGCTTGCATCAAACACAAACCTGTTAAGTTAAAGAGACATCACAAGTTACAGTATGATATTAGAACTGCACAGAAATCCGAGATCTTGCTAAGAATGAGGGAAGTGTTACCTGGGAATACAAAGATAAAGCAGGCTGCCAATCCTCCGATCAGTGAGATCACCCGACCAATATCTGGGATGAAGAGGGCGAGGACGAGGGTGACAACAAACCACACCAGCGTCTGCAGGATCCTCCTCCTCTGCTCACGACGGACACACACCTCCACTTGCTCGCCTTGGAAACGCAGCCAAAGTCCTTCGATAACCGCCCTGGAAGGACACACGATTACAGCAGAGAGCAGTGAGGAAATGCTGCATTGACTGTGTTGGAAAATAAGGAAAACTGTCTCGATCACATGTAATTCCATGTTTTCTTTCCTGATTAAGTTTTCTAATACTAGTTATCTAGCTAATAGTTTGCTTTTTTCCACAATTTTTAATATACTTACTTATTAAAACCTGTACATTTCACTGCATGCAACTGACCTGTAGCATTCTTGTATGTGTAAAGTAATACAAGGTGTGTAGCACACTGTGCAATAGCAGCTTTTTTTGCCGACTTGCTTATTTATGTCAAGTGAGGTTTTGTGTGCTTGTTTGTGCATGAGGTAAATCATAGCGCATCGCTATTCTACTTGGTAGTTGTAGTCTGTTGTGTGATGTGAGACAGCAACATGGATGTGGGCGGCAGATGCATTTATAAGATTGCAGCACCGTGACGATGCAGACATTTCATACATGAGACGAATACTATGTAGAAGAACTATATTATAATATTTAAACATCAACATATTTTTAAGGTTGTGCAATTTAAAAATCTTTATTACAATCTTAACAACTGACTGAGAAACAGTATGCTGAACATGGATGCCAGAAGTGTGTCTCTTACCTGCCACAGAAGTGTAAAATAGGGTATGAGGTGATGACACAGATGACAATGAAAGCTCTTGCAATGGCGACTGCAATATCATTGGGGGGGTACGACATCAACACATCCTGACTGACATTGGCGCCGAACGTCAGGAAGCCACAGACTCCTGATCAAACACAAAACACAGCAAGCATTGAAGTATTGACAGCCGGTCACGAGCCATCTTACTTGTAACAGCACTATACAATAGGGGACTTCGGCTATCAGCGCAATTTGAACTGAAACATTAAGTAATTATATATTGAATTTTAGAAACGACAACTGATTTGCAGCCTGCATAGATGTTTCATGTCTGGGTAATGTTATCAAAATCAAACACGTCTTTACAAGCAGTTTCCTAAATGTAATTAAAAGCCAATACATGCAGGAGTCATCGACAGGTTACAGTGAGTAACGAGTGCAAACGCTGATAATACCTGTTCCTGTGTAAACGAAGAGACAGATTATCATGCTGAGAGTGACGACGACTCCCCAAGGTTTGATATCCTTCTTGCTCATGCTGTCGAACACCGGCACACAGCTGACGTGGCACTGCAGAGAGATCAGGAGGAAGAAGATCAGACGAAAAAAGTTAATCAATATTGAACCGTTCAAAAGAAAGGCATATCAAATGATACCAAATGAAGAGATACCTGGAAACCAAAGCATATGGTGGGCATTGCATTGAAAACTGCAGTCCAGGAAGCAGAACTGTAACAAACACAACGATTTAGCAACTCAAGCAAAGCATGACGACGTGGATGCTTCTGCTTGAATGAGTGGGTGGACAAAGATAAAATGATTCATCAAAAGTTGTTAAAAAGCTTATAGCTGCATACATTAAAGAGCAGTGTTCATGAAATGTGTGCAGCAGAGCTCACCTGGGGGGAACATAGCCTGGGGTCATCTCTTTATCGGGCCAGATGTACTTTATAATGACCACAATGGTAACATACCAGGTCCCCATCACACTCAGTGTACTGCAATGACGAAGAACAAGAACTCAGACATGATTATTGTACAAGGTTAATGTTGTTTTAATCCTCTGTGAGAAAATAACCTAAGTATTTGTACCTGGCATACTTCTGGAAGCCAATCTCTTTGGGGATGGAAAGTGGAAGAATGATCAAGACTGCAGTAACAACGATGGTAAACTTGCGGTCAGTGTACCAGTAGCTGTCTGCACCCTCTTGTCTATGAGCTATCGCATCTATCACTGAAACAAAACACAGGAATTACGATAAAAACTTTGAGAAGCACAGATAGACAGAAGGAGATAATGTAAATGTATAGAGTAAGGAGTGCCATCGTGGAAATTTCCTGCAGACTGCTGTGCGCATGAAAGAGATTGAGCAAAGTAGATAATTAAAGTCACAACCTCTCCATTTATTTCAAAAGACTGACAGAGGTGGAGGGTCACAGTCTATTTCCTGGAAGTAGGAATCCTACACTGTCAGCGTCTCAGTACACGAGTGGGTCACATGAGGGACACGTTTATTGAGTGAAAAAGCTGACTGGTGTCATCCTTGATGCTCTTTACCCTCGTCAATGATGGCACTGCCTTTTTAAAAAGGTTAGCAACCCTACTACAGCTTACAACAAACAGATCACTAAAATGTAGCATAATAATGAGTCCATGTGAATGTAGGTGAGAGAACAATAAGTAAGGACATTTACACAAAGCTAAGCTCTGGGAAATGGCATTTTGTCTGTTGTCAGGAGACAGAAATAGGGAGGCTGTATTGACTTTATCACTGTGAATATACTTACAGCGATCCAGCTGGTCTCCTATGACAATAAAGAAAGCAATGCAGGTCCCAAACGTGTAGATAGCGATGGCTACTTCACACAGGACACCGGTGACTTTTCCACAAGTGGCTCGAACAACCTCCTGATATGTGCTCTCATTGCTGACCTAAAAAAACCAGACAGATAATTAGAGATAGTTAGAGGACAATGATTCAGCAGGAGAGGTACTGGAATATTCTTACAGCTGTTAACAGAATATTGCATGTCCGAGGAGCGAAGATCATTGATATTCATTTTATAATATGTATATATACACAAGGGATGATCCAAACAAGTAAACAGAAAGATAGGTTTAAATGTAGACTACTCAATTAGTCTAATAGAAATAAAACACTGAGAAAACTGTTAAACAAGCACAATGGTAGCTCAGTTGGTAGAGTGTGCGCCCCATGTACACAGAGGCTGTGACCTCGCCGCAGAGGCCTAGGGTTTGAATCTGACCTATGGCCCCTTGCTGCATGTCACCCCGCCTCCCTCTCATCCCTTTTCCTGTACCTCTTCAGCTATTCTATGAAATACAGCCATGAAAAAGGGCAAAAAACACAGCTTTATCTATAAGGTTAAACATTGTCCAAGGAAATATTGCGTATATTATAAGAGCCATTTGAATCACCAATTGAAAAATAAAATGTGTACCGTGGCTATATGACCATTGCACATTACATGACAACAACTCTTTACATATAGTCGGCCCTGGTATGCACACACCTGTGACATTACATTTTAAAATGTTGGGAGTAAATCAAAATCATTGTGCAGTTTCTTTGACCAGCTTGGAATGATGGATGTGTTGTGAGATGGTGCATTAACATACATTAAGATATGAGGCCTTGAGGGGATATACCAGCTGAGACGACAATGTTCAACAGAACCCGCGGCTTTTATACAATGCTGATCTGTTAACGAGGCTCGAAATGATACCAAGAAAACTTTCCCCTGCAACGATAAAACACCACCAGCGTCGCTTAAAATTCTGACAAAAATAAAAACTAGAAATGTAATGATCGAGGAACAGTCCTCTAATCATCAGCTACCCATTTTTTCAATCATGTGCCCACAGTGGTTTCATTCTGCGTTTCTTTGCTGACAGTTGTGACAGTTGTTAAAACCAAAAACAACCTTCTGCTGATGCAGCTCATGTGATTCAAGATTTGACACAGCACAGAGTGGAGTCCAAATAAGGTATCAGATAAGTTGCCAACCATAAAGAAGGATGAAATTTACTGGTGTATATGTCTTATTGCTGCTCTCAGATATTACTCTCCACTCCACAAGAAAACATGCAGCAGGAGCCTCACTGCTGACTGGAATCATCTCCAGTTTAAGGTGTTATTATAGCCCAAGTAAAGTTTTAGGGCTGTTGAGTCATCATACACATGAAGTCAGTGGCTCTCATGGAACCAAGTGCTTTAACACAAAGTTCATCTTACAGGTGAATACGGCTGATTGATGCATTTTAAAGCAGTATCCTTCGGCTGTTTCTAGATCAGAACAAATATCATGTGTAAAGTAAAATGAATGTATTCAAATGACTCAAACCTAGATGGATGGTTTCTCCTTTATGTTTTAACTAGTAAGCAAAAGTCTGAGCCATCAGGAAGTGAAAGTCTGAGCTTTGTTGCAGTGTACCACATTTAATCAGGAATACAACCACGGACCCAAGTTATTGCACAAGGCTACTCCAGTTATTTCACCACTACTGCAGGAAAAATACTCATGTGAAAGAAAAGTAGTCCGATTTAAAAGGCTGCAGAACATGTTGAAAGAGAAACAAGTGGAACGGTAAGAGATGAAAACAAAGAATCTGGTAGTCCTGAAGAGACACAAACCTTGGAGCAGTAGCCCAGGATCACCAGTCCACTGATTATGAAGATCAACATGAACTGAAACAAAAGAAACAGGAAGCAGCACATTATAGTTCCAGTTCATATTGTCTTAATGCAGTTTTGTGTTGGTCAAAAGACAGAAACAGGAAATACACTCAGACTGTCAGCAGTTATCAGCTCAAGCACTGTGTGCCTGCACATACGTTAGAGCCCAGATCAAATAATCAAACATTAATTTCATTTTTTTTCCTTTCAGCTTTTCTTAAACCCAAAAATATTTGCTTCTCTCTCATTATATGACATAATATGTTGGTGGTCATTAGCTCAATGGGTGGCTGCAATATAATACCTGTGCACCATCCAAGTCTATACACTTAAAATGCTTGATTTGGCCACTGACAGGCTCAGATTGCCGTTCAAAGTGGTCACGATTCCTACAAAGATAAAAGCTTTCATTAAGAATAAAGTCATTTTTGTTTGATCAGAAAAAGCCACCAGACTCCATTTGCAAAAACAGTAATTTTATCATTGTAAAACACACGTCATTCAAACTTGACAAAAAAACTAAACAATACTCATTAAAACCATCCTGATTTGTCTTTCCAGTGTTCCAACAATTAACAACTCTCATTTAGTTGAAATGAACCCTCAATCCACCACGTTAGATGCATGAACGGCATCTAAAATCACAATATTTTCACATCCATTACATTAAATTTGGTATTTATTTTAACCAAACCAGAGTTGGTGATTGTTGGAACAGTGGAGAGAATAACTAAGAAGGTTTTGTGTTTGGTTTTGTTTTTCTGGAGTGTTAGAATGAAGTGTGTTTCATGGCAATAAAATTACTGCTTCTGCAAATGGAGTCTAGTGGCTTCGGTGAGAACAACATGGCGGAATTTTACTCTTGGCTATAAAGGTTTTTTCTCTGTAGGGATCCTCTTCATAATGCTGTCAGACATCTGGCAATTTGAGTCCGTCAGTGGCAAAAACAACAAGCACTTTAAGTGGATGTACTTTGTCTGCAGGGAATACACTGCAGCCTGTTTCAGGGCTGCAAACTTCAGTGGTTTGAAAAATACCAAAGTTAAAATATCCTCTATTGGCCTCTAGTAATGTCTAATTAGCATTTGTCATCAGATTGACATTTTACATAATAAATAATGAATAGAATTGTGGGTTGCAGGCCAAGTTATCACATTACAGCAAGAGTTTATAGACCGAACATGTGCCTCATCATCCCTCACTGGGATCTCCTCACCATTTGAAGCATCACTCCTGCAGTTACTCCTCCGGCCATATTGAAGGCTGCAGGGAAATTGAGTAGGCCTGCTCCCAGTGCTGCGTTCACTACAATGAAGACCGCTCCAAATGACGACACACCCCCGTTCCTCCTCCTGTCTGTCTCAAGAAGCCGGTCAGAATCCACACTGGGGCTCTGCAAGAGCCACGCTCTTTCTCCAGAGTCATTACTCCCAACTCCGCCCCAGTCCTCCACATCGGTGTTAATTGCCATGCGTCAACAGGCTGTAGCTTGGCCTGCCAAGCCTTACACACTTAAGAAGATCAGTCTCCAACGCTCTGGATCCAGAGAAGTTGATCAGAGGTAGAAGCAGTGGTAGCAGTTTATGTTCAGTGTCTGAAGTTCCGCAACAGTCAGGAGACAGCTGTTGTTTCTCAAGGTGATCACCAGCTGCGTCAGTGTGGCGGTGGAGCTGTTTCGTGATCTGTAATGAAATATTGTTGCATTTAGAGACACTTCTTTCAAACCAACACACACTGTAAATCAATATAAAGTAGTCATTTGTTACGTTTGTTTGGATTACTGTGAATAAATGTGAGGCACTGGAGTTGTTTTCAGTGAGGAACTTATTTTCTGTACTGTTGGAATTAACCTGAATAAATAATATATGAAAAGTAGAGGCAGGTTAGTCAGGCCTTGTTGATCTCAAAGAAGGCTTGAAGGTCAAAATGTCATTCCAACTTAAAAAAAAAAAAAAAATGCATATGAAGCCGGTGTGCAATACTTTTTTTGCTTTCAAGTCCTTCCAGTGTCCCATGGTGTGTGTTGCTTCTCTATTATAGCGCTCATTATAACATTTTCCATGTCAGAGCATGTCCCACCTCCATTGTCAAGTGTGCAACATTAGGCTCTTATTGGCTAACATGAAACTTGCATACTGCCATCTCACACGATCTTGGCGAGTATGTTAAAAGGTTCGTTGTGGAGTTTTTGTCAGACTGTTCACTTTGCTCTAACAGTCTGGTTATTGCACAACAGGGACCCGTGTAGAGCCTCAAGTCAAACGGCTACACAAGTATTTCCCCATTAACACTGGCCGACTTTAATACTGATATATACACTACTCAAAACTAGTTAGGGATATTGGGATACGGGTGCATATATGCATGTGCATGGATATGTAATAAACGTCAAATGAAATGTGTTGCATTATTTTTGGGGACCAAAAATATTCACAAAACACAGAATAACAATTCAGATATGTCACAGAATAAACAATCAAGTGAAACACTAAACTATCCCACTATCCCTAACTAATTTTGAGTTGTGTATGTTTGTTAGATAAAACACAAGTAGGAGGTGGTTTAGCACTACACACAAGCCAAAAATGTAAAGGTAATTTCATTAATTTTTAGTTTTCAAGACCCTGACAATTATCTGATGTCACTGTGTTTGGTTACATGTCCTCAAAAAAGATCATGGGCTCGAGAACAAACAGAAATCTCAAAACAATAAAAAAAAACCATTTGGAGAAAAGTAGGCCTGGTGAGCCTCTCATTAAATCACTAATGACTTTACATCAACAGAAACTGTAGTAGAATAAGTAAAGCAAAGGTTACAGGAAATAAGAAAAGGTGCTGATGAAGTCCAGCTGACCTCATTTCAATTTACTGCTAGCTTATTCAACACAGACAAACCTTCAGCTGCCAACATTAAACACTGGTTAAACACCTCACCTTTTAATGTGATTAGAGTATTGCTTTTCTTTTCTTTTCATTAACACAACAATAACTTCTGTCAACGCAGTCAACCCCTTTGTCACTCTGCGTCCTACAATAGCTAGCTAGCAAACGTTACACCTAGCTAAACACAAAATACAAGCGAGATCATTTTTCACCACACAGTCCGCACATTTAAATACTTCTACATCATTTATATTCGCTGTTATGTCGTCGCTGTTAAGTGGTGCGAAGAGGATAAAATGCTGATAATAGGGAGCAGTACCTTCAGTGTTGAACAGCCCCCACCGCAGGCAGGTAATGACTGAACAGTCTGTGTTTTGGCAGCCAGCACAAAGCGGAGGAGCATGTGACGCTGCGTCACGTGACTGATATTCTGGGTCTTCCGCTTGCTTGGAATTGTGGGTATTGTAGTTATCTGCAGTGAAACGACTCATCCTCCTCCTTAAACAAGCCAAACCCGAATATTTATATAGAGAAAACCTATTTAGCACAAGGATACTCGTTTGGAAATGAGATAAGAAGTCTTATGTTGGGTTTTTAGCATTCAATACGTACAATTAGTTCAATGACTGATAAACTAAAGAGGAGTAAGGTAACATTTTTATCAGTGCATTGTAGATCAAAGCCAGGTTATCAACTGGTGGTCAACTGTATCACATAAGATTGTGGTGATTTGATTGATTACAACTTCCTTTGGGAATGTCACTACTACTAAAGCAGGAAATTAACTGCGGTGATTATGGCCGTTGAATCATTTCTGCATTATCACCTTATCTTCCAGCCCTGTTATGTCCTGTAGAGAGGCTCTTTGAGAGACTCCGCTGAAGTTTCGTAGTCCACCTAACATTTCTGGAGCTTCAGGGGAAAGCAGCGTTGCAGGATTCTCCTAAACAAATTAAGTAGAAGGGGATTTGTTCTAAAACGTCAGAAAAACAACCAGGAAAAATAAATAAAATGGCTCCATACAGCTCGTCTGGCGTCCAAAAGACCTAAAATCCCAAATTGATTTGAAAATTCTTTATTTAGGGTCAAGCTGGTGCACCCACTTCAGATTGGGTGTGCGAACACTTTTAGTTTAGCAGCTACAGTAAAGATTTCACCTTAAAAAAGTAGAAATAACATCCTTTCAAATCAATTTGGGATCGCTGGGCTTCTGGAGACTGGAGACGAGCTGTATGCCATTTTGGTCCCCATCTACTTCAGTTGTTTAGAAGAAGGCTGCATCACTGTGAAGCTCCAGAAATATTTTGTGGTCCAAGAAACTTCTCCCGACTTTCCATCGGTATGGGGAAGAGTCGATAATGAGAGAATTTTAATTTTGGGGTGAATTTACCCTTTAATCCAGCTGTGCTTTAGATCCAGTCTCACTCTGACGTCACTCTGGAAAATGACTCATCATGATTCAGTAAGTTTTTAAAATGAAACAAGCATTATGATCTGTAGACCTGCAGTATAGTGCAAGTTCATTATCATTGTGATGTAAAGTAAATCACTGATTAAATAAGCAAGATGTAGGCGTATCAACTCGGAAAGTTGGGTAAACTGTAAGTAAACGGGTCAACTGATCACAAAAACAGGGGAAGAACTAGAAAAAACACACATTAGAACACGTATTACTCTATAGCCATTTATTGTTTGTTCAATGATGATCACTGATCCATTATTTTATGACAGAATGCAAAATGTGGCGGCGACATGCCAGAAGTTTCAGAAGTATGACCAGACTGGGGGCAAACCCCACATTTTTAAAATTCCCCGTGTATCCAACAGTCTCACTGACGAACAGATTCATTCACTGAACCATGATGTCTGAGTAAATGAGTAGCATGTGCATATTTCTTCATGAACTGTCCAGTGTTCAACCAAATCAGGTATCCCACTCATCCCAACACAGAGACATCTGTATGAAATACAAGGACTCCGTTATGAAGAGGAAATAATAAATGGGACATTCGATTTAGGGCTGTGGTGCTATATGAAGAAAAACTCCTATCTGTGTAATTCCTTCAAAATATTGATTGCTTCTCTGTACCGAGTTTAACCCTTTTTTGGCTTATGTGCTTCTTTGTATCTGGGATTAAAAGGGACTGACAGAGAGACTGCTGCCCTGCCACCAAAAATCCTTCATGAATCCTATTGGAAACATACTGAGGGAGATTCCTAACAGAAATAATAAGGAAATTACTGGATGACGGATTAGTTCAGATGAAAAACCAGAGATCTGCCTGATAGTCAACTGATTACATAATTGTGAAATAAAGAGTGCCAGCCTAATATTGAAACTCAAACAGTGCCTTACACCTTATAAAGTGCTACGACTCTTCCATAAAAATTAAGGAAAAAAACATAACAGAACTCACATTTTCGACAGGCTTTCAAATGCAACAGAGACCTCAACATGAATGTAACACTAATGCACAGGCTGATATTACCCCGATGTTGGTTCCTTGATGTTTTAAAGTGAATGAGCTCACAGCAGATAAACAGCACACATTTAGGAGGACACTAATGCACAGCCAACAGTTGATTCCACATAATAAATAAGCAAAGATGATCCGTCTGTGGTGGGAGCAAACATGTCTTTTACAATTTGGCAGGGGAGCCGGTTGAGTGAAATGTTGAAGAAAAGGTAACCAGAAATTAAACCGTTTAACAGCAGCAAATGTTCCAAGTTGAATTTGAAATCCAATCAAGAAAATGTCTAACTAAATACTGAGCTCTTTTCTAAATGGTGGAATGGAGGAGACAGAGAATTAGTGACGCATTAAGCTCCTCTCAAACACTGCTGCTTTGATTTCGTAGCTCTCCTTGCAGCATCCAGTCTACTTGGTGACCGTATGGATCCCGTGTGCCAGTAGGCCAACGTTCCCAGAGGTCACGCCTGCCATGGAAATTCTGCCATCCTTGGTCATGTACACTGAAAACTCCTTTGTCAGGCGCTCAACCTGCGGGACACACAAATGAACACACACAATTAGCAGCAATCTGAAATCAGCTGCAGCTGTCTGTCACCGTTGCAGTAGTCGAATCTACTGAAGATGAAAGCAGAGGACAGATTTTCAAATTTATTCCAGACCAAGTGCTTACATTCACAATAAAGTTTTAATCTTTCAGAGCTAAATTTACCTTTGACGGACAAGACGGTTTTGTTTCTTCTTTGTTTCGACTATTTTCTTTGTGCCATTTCCGTGTTTAGATGGAAAGATCGACACCACTCTCATACCTGTACGCTAAATATGAAGTCAGTGGCTGCTTAGTTTAGCGACAAGACAGAAAACAGCTAGCTAGCCATATCTTGTTTGTTTAATCTGTACAAAAACGCAGTGTAAAAATAACAATCTGCCATTTTGTGCAGGGTTTCGAGCCTATTTCTTGGCTATAAGCAGTTGCCCGGCAACCAGCGGAGACTCAAGGCAGTTGGTGGTCTCTGCTCCTGGCTGTAGCCTTTTAATTAACAGACAAATCTGACCTACCAAATTTACCTACACTCGATCCAATTCTACCTGAAAGCAAAAAATTTATTTCCCAAAACATCAAACTATTCCTTTAACATGATTTTCTCTGGGAATTAGCCGTTGTTGTATGGCATCATTTAATACAGTCGGTTTTATGTAAGAATTAAAAATTTGCTAAATTTCAATGATAAACATGTTTTTCATTCTGTAATGTCAACTATCAAAGGCCAAAATGTGTGTGTACCTGTTCAGGTTTGAGGCCTGTGAAGCAGAACATGCCGATCTGGTCGGTGACGTGCTGCCAGTTGTGAGTGGAGCCCTCCTTCGTCAGACCAGCCACCAGCTGTTCTCTCATCTTAATGATGCGGTTAGCCATACCGTGGACCTCCTCCAGCCTGGAATCAAAGAAGGCAGGGTCAAACAGATCAGGAAATGGATTTTGGAACAGTTTGGTGCAAATGAAAGATGGAGACTTGGACCTGAAGTTTGACATTTGGTTCAGGTAATATGTGTGCATTTATAAGCACATACCACAGTGAGCGCAGATCTGGTGTGTTGAGAATGATTGATGCAATTCTGGCGCCGTTCATTGGTGGATTGGAGTAAATGGGCCTGATCAGGATCTTAAGTTGAGACTCTACCCTCTTTGCCTCGTCTACATCGCCACACACCACAGTGAAGCCTCCAACACGCTCACCTGTGAATATCAAAATCCACATTCAGTGTTAAACATTGTGATCTACAGCGAATCTGACCAACTCAATGTGTGTGAAAAAGGAGAACTGTAAATGTGCAACCAGTAAAGTGTATTTTGAAACATAAATTAGATATGAGGGGTTACACATGACAATCATAAAATTGTAAGCCAAAACAGACTTAAAAATATAACATTTATGGTTTCCTTCAGTGAGATTTACATTCTCACAAACTAACTTTTCATTTGAATGAGATCTCATTCAGAACATGTTTTAAGAAGACTAGAGATCACTTGGGCTGCTTCATTGTTGATTAATCTGTCATTTATTTTCTCGAGTAATCGATCAAGTGTCAAAAGATGGTAGAAAACAACCCAAAGCCCCAAAATACCTTCTCAAATGTCTTGTTTTGTCCGCAACCCAAAGATATTCTTTATTATTATTGTCACAGAGGAGGAAATAAACCAGAAAATATTCACATTTTGACTAAAATAAATGAAATTACTTAAACCAATTAATTATCAAAATTGTTGCCGATTAATTTAATAGTTGACAACTAACTGATGAATTGATAAATCGCTGCAGCTTAAGAGATCGCTGCATTCACTTTATGAAACATTGTTTTGGTGAAGAACAAAACCACTGACGAGTATCTAGATGACTGCTTCGGGGCATATTCTGAGTTAACACAACATAACTAGTAGTATAGGTAAAGGTAAAGCTGACATTAACTTATTTTTTCTCACATAATAGTACAATTGCATTTAGTCCTGTGAGTCTGAATCCTTAATGGAATAAATCATGTGTGACCAACTAGTTTTTACCACTGGGTGGTGATAAAACACAAGATACAGTTCACACAATCAGTCGCTATGAACGAATGCATTCATTCATGTTGTCTTCCATAAAAAAAACCTCTTCCAGAACTGTATCACTAGCTTTATGGTATGTACAGTACAGCATATATATGTTTCTAAGAATTTGAAAGCATCACTCATTTCAACAGATTCTGCAGTTTGGTCAATGCTAAAATGGGCAGACCCTGTCCAGCACTAGCAAAACTAACCTGCACCTCAGTTTTCATCTCATGTCTGTACTGTTATCTTTATGTGATCTTTATCAGTATTCTTTAAACTTGTGTTGAATTCTGACTGACCATAGAGACCCATGTTCTTAGCGAAGGACTGGGACAGCAGGATGTTGTGGCCCTGCTCAATGAAGTAGCGCACAGCCCAGGCGTCACGGTCAATGTCGCCGCTGGCGAAGCCCTGGTAGGCCATGTCGAAGAACACAAGCAGGTTCTTTTTCTATGAGGTGCAAATAAAAGAGGGAGAACACAGGAGGGAGACACGGACAGAGACAAGAAGTTAGTAATGTTTCAAGTGATAACAACTTGATAAAGTACTGTGCTTATCAATTGTGGCTTTTGAACTGTCAAAGACCTGATCTGAAGATAAAAGAAAATGTGCAGACTTTTTAAAAAAAATATAACTTCCCCAGGCCTTTACTGAGATGACTTGTACTCACCTTCACAAGGTCAGAAATCTCCTTCCACTGCTCAGGCCTGGGGTCCACACCAGTGGGGTTGTGGGCACAAGCATGCAGCATGATCACACTCTGCTCTGGGATTTTCTGTGACATAAGAAAAGGGTTTGGTTAATCACCTTACAATACCATGTGTAGTACAGACTCTCTTGTTTGACAGTGTTTTCACTGCCAGACATACAACTGGTTACATAACCGATTATTTTCTACACAATAAACAGTTTTCTGTCAACAAAGTCACTTCATGATATCCTGGTTATAAACAAAAATGGGGGCAAACACATAAAGTTCACCCTGGTGGCTGTCACATAAACACACAAGTAAAAATACAGGTGAATACACGTGAAAACATAAACACAGGCTGAGTGCTCTGTTGAAAACCCTCTCTGCCCAAACTTAAAGGTAAACAACTCAATTCTTAATTAAAGTAAAAACTAACAACTTCACAAAAAAACATAAAATCCTCTGTATTTGTGTTTTAAATCAGAACACATGAAAAGGTGTCAAACTGGACCTATTAAAATATTTGCCCTAATGTCTTACAGAGATATCGTCGAGAGCTCCTTTGAAGTCAAAGCCACAGGTGGAGGGGTCGTAGTATCTGTATGCTTTGAGCTGCATTCCAGCGTCTCTGAAGATGGGCGTGTGGTTTCCCCAGGACGGTTTGGGCAGGTACACATCACGAGGACCTCCATGGAAACGAGACTGAGACAAAGGAAAGACCTGGTGAGATAACCAGCCTGACCTAACTGTTGGTTTGTCTGAAATGACTGATACAAGAGAACCTCACCAAAAAGTTGGCCCCAATACGCAGAGATCCAGTTCCTGAGATGGTCTGGACAGTGATGCTCTGTTGGGAGAGGAGGACTGCTGTACTGACTTGGACTTAAACTATCAATTGATTTGAATTTCATTTAGTTTGAAGGAGTTAACTTACCCTGCCGCTCTTCAAGACCTCATTATCATTGCCAAGAGCGAGTTGGGCGCAGGACTTGGTGAAGTCCCCCAAACCACCAATGGCTAGGTACTCCTTATCCAGCTGTTTGGCTGCAATGATAGCCTCTGCCTAGAAGGAAGGTTTGAAAATCAAAAAGGATAAAACACAACACACAGTAGTATTCCCTGTTTTGTACATACAACAGACTCTTCCATTTTCAAAATACTATCTGAAAAATGTCACAGTCTAAAAGTGCATTACTGTGGTTTTCCTTGAGGTCATTAGCAAAAGAAATTAAGCTTTTCCCACTAAACCCTGAATTGCATGGGGGATATCACTGTGTGCATGTGTGTGACATGAGAGAGATATAGTGGATTCCCTGCATGGCTTGGTGACAGTTGTACCTTGCGGACACAGCTGAGCACAAAGGGCTTGCCCTGGTCATCCCTGTAGGCTCCCACTCCCAGGTTCATCTTCTTAGGGTTGGAGTCCTTCTTGAAGGCCTCGCTCACCCCCAGGATGGGATCGGGGGGACCCATCTGCACTCCACCCCACCATGAGCTGCAACAACATTAAATTGGGTGATGAGGATGAGATGGCAAAGACTGAACACAGTCAATTTCCCTCACAAACAGAAACACTAATGTGTCTTTACAAGGTGATGAAATGCGCTGCTTTCTTAAGTTTTCATGGCCTTATGTGACACGGGTCACACTAATTAGCCATGTTCCTGTAACACGCCGTGGACCTAATGCGTGAGATTAACTCCTCATGTGACCTGAGGATACCACACTGACGTAGAAACTCATGAACGACACATGGTCAGTGGGCACAAGTTTCATGAAACAAACATTATAATCCATTGAGGTCCAAAGTCCAAAAACAAGAGGTAATCTGGGACCTCAGATTGTTCACCGAGTCACTTTTCCCACCATTATCAACAACCAATACAATACTCTAGAGTGAGAAATGTTCATTATAAACACACATGCTAGTATTTTTTTACCATTTCTTTACTTTTGCGATATTTCCAATACTTTCTCAGAAACTTTAATTTTTCTTTAAGTTTTTCATTTCTTCTCATCATCAACCTTTCAATCATTTATTAATCATTTGCTAACATGCTGAAGACTTTTATATTTTCTAGTTCAAGGACACAGTGTTATGTCATGTCAAACTTGTATTTGAACAGTTTTAAACTAACTGTGTTTTGCATGCCGCTCTCTGCTACAATAATTCAGAACGAATATCAAATTCATAAGGTCATACACTCTGACCTCTTGACCTCAGCCTGACACAGTCCACAGCTTGTTATGCACATGACACTGCGTAAATGTATTAGATCCAGTTTAGACTGGTGATCTACAACATGTACTATAGTAAAACACACACCAGTCACTCTAGAAAGTAACACTGGACGCTCCCATTTTAACAGAGAGGAATGATTTTAAAATACTTTTCTTTGAGGCCAAAGAAACAAGGGACTGCATATTGATCTACTGTGAAGTGACAAAAATATCCACAACTTAGAATCACACTAGCTGAGTCATCAGTGCATGGTGAGCGTTATGCATCCAAAAATAAAATGGCATCATGTGAAATCCACTGAAGGCACCTCAATGGTTTTATCAAACTCACAAAGCAACTATGAATGCAATGATTATCCCTACAGACATTAAATAAAGCATACACTGTTTTAAATTTTTACTTTTTCTTAGAATACAACTTGCACTTAAAATGGAAGTCTATATTCAGTAATGGGGGACTGCACTACTCCAATGTGCAGACAGATAAAATGAAATAAATGCAAATTGAAAACTAAACTGTGGTAGACGACTCGATTCCATTTGTTTGTTAAAGGCTGATGAAATCAGTGCTTTATTGGCTGCTTTGTTACTGGATATTTGGCTGCAATATCATAATGCATTGCTTGCTACAAATATAAAAATAATCTTGCCACTGTAAACTTTTGTACTTGAGATGTAAATTAAATACATTACAAACACAATACATACATGTAAGACACATATATCTGCTTGATAAATGAGGGTTGCCACTTGTTGTAACCTTCACCGCGCCACTGCGCATATATTGTCTCAGGTTTCTTCCACTTTATAAACCCTCTAAAGTTTGCAGCTAAATTTAGGACTGAACACTTTGCAAAAGGGCAACGGTCTCCAATCTCCTGCTAATAATTCAAAAAGGATCACGCTGCTTTATTTTAAAAAGCATGTACTGTATGTGCTAAGTCCAGTCTTTCAGTCGTTTAACTTGATACAATGGGCTGTTTGATCCTGATACTACAGGCAGTAGACGACACAATGGAAGCAACACTTAACAGTACAATACGATAAAACGCCCACCTTTCTGATGATTAAAATGTTCATACAGTGTCAGAGAAGTACTGCTTCCATTGTATTTGTGAGGGTGTAGTTATTTATGAGTGTATTGTAAATGCTGTTATCAGAGCTATGCTATATACTTTTGAAGTTTACGATTAGATAAGATTTCCTTATTGTCACTGCACAAATGCAGGGGAAATACAGTAAGCAGCTAACTGAGAGGGCATTTAACAAAGATTGCATGTATGTACATTACTCAAAATTAGTTAGGGATATGGGAGCATATATGCATGTGCATTGATATGCAATAAAAGTCAAATTAAATCTGTCGCATTATTTTAGGGGCCCAAAAATATTCACAAAACACAAAAATGTCCCAATATCCCTAACTAATTTTGAGTAGTGCATGCATGAATGAATGTATAAATTGTGTGTTAGGATATAGATATGGGAACAAAATATTAACTGTCTGTGCAAATTGCAAACACAAGAGGCTGTGATTATTTTACTTTGTGGTATTGTATAATGTGTATCACTGCAGCGGATTTAAATGCTATATATACAGTAAGGGGCATTCAGGTTCAAGTGGTCTTATGTACACAGAACCTTTGAACAGCTGAACTTCAGCATTTATATAAACAAGAACATCACAGTGACTGTCAGTTATCTGTGATCAATAGACCAAAGGCCTTCCAGGCAAGCTGCAGGGCAGGACTGCTGGGGTTAAAATGGGTGATCGTTCTGCAACAATCTTGATACTAGCGTGGTGGTGGAAAATCCCTATTGTCATTTATTCAGTCTCTGAAACCAGACCAATGTGCTGGAACACGAGACGACAAGATGAGACACAAGCAGAAACACAGAAACACACCCACACAGACAGGAATATGATAGCACCGGCTAGCTAAACGAAACCTCGTTTACACCTGCGGAAACAGAAGCAGAGGCTGAATGAAGATATGAAGATACGTACAAAACGCCTGAGCAAAACGTCTACATTTATAATGGTTACACTTGAGATATTTTAACACAATAAAAGCGCAGTTACGGATGTAACCTAGTTTGCCCTCCAAGCACACCCTGAAAGGACATCGGTTCCTATCTCAGCTTCACCGCTAGAACTTAGCCAATCAGCGAGCAAAGGCGGAACAAGACAGCCAATCAGCGAGCAAAGGCGGAACAAGACAGCCAATCAGCTCACACGACTTCACCAACTACGACAAGTCGCTTAGCTCAAACTGTGCGTGGGATTTGACAGTTGAGGCCATCGCGATCGTGTAAATCCTTCAGAAAGTTGCCGCTCAATTATGAATTTAAGCTAACTCGCAGCCACCTTAGACGAAATATTATCATAAACAATTGATTTAATACGAAACAAACCTACCGTTAGCTGGGCTGTTATTTTCACGCACACACCAGCGACTGCTCCATCGGAACTTGTGCTGCTGACACACCAACGTGACTTTCATCAGTAACTTAGCGAGCTTCACTGATAGCAAGTTAACCTCTGAGGTCAATTAAGTGCAAATCTGAGAGGATGTCTAGCACAAGAGGTGTTGACCTGGGAGGTTATCGAGTCATAAACCTGCAGCCTGTCACCTTAACCAGCTAACCGACATGAGATTATTAGCTGCGCTCTCGCCACAGGAGCTAACTTCACACAGCACACCGGGGCCTATTGAAACCATTTGACCCCTGTCTACGATAAGCTAGCCAGCTGGTGTGGCTAAAGTAATCACAGAGCAGTGAAGTTTCTCCATAAATCTGATCACGCAATAACTGTTAACGATAACCTTTAAAATTACAGATTGTCTGCAGGTCAAGCTAGCTTAAACTAATGTGAGGCAAGCCGCTAAACGACCAGGGCAACTGTATCTAAATGTCTCTTTCTCTGTTAGCTTTGAGTGTTTTATCGCTGTTTACCTGTTGCGGCTGGACAGAACTCCCAGGGCCGGGGAAATGTTCCCCAGACAGGAGATCACCTTGTTTGACTTGAGCAGGGCCATCGTTGGACTGCGCTTGGGAGTAGAGCCTGGTAGGATGTGGACGGATGTGAAGGGCAGGCACGACGACGACGCTACGCATCGAGTACGTGCTGACGTCACGACAGCGTACAGTGATGCGCAACGTGGGTGAAGCAGGGCTGAGGCTATAATCTGACTAATCCTGAGAGGGGTGTAGGAGCAATAGAGGAAAAAATTACAATATTTCCCTCCTTTCTCCTCCTTCCCCTATTTTCCAAGGTTAAAATTATCCAAGTTAAATCACAAGTAAATTAAAATTTTACTTCTGGACAGCATTTGAATAAATTTACCTTCCTTCCACCCATGAAAAGACTCCAACAAGAGGTCATTTATATTTAAAAAAATAAATAAATAAAAATCAGATTAAGAAATTTAATTCCCATAAATGAATGTGTACAAATTGATGTAGAATAAAAAAGACAAAGAGTAGAGTAAAAATTACATTGTGGAATTAAAATTGTGTCCCATAGCCTATATGACCTTAAAAATAAGTCTACAACTAAGTTAGTCATTCATCACTGCCAACATGCAAAAATTTAATTCAAGTAGCAAAAAGACATGAATGTTTGTCATTGTCCTCCGAGTAGATATCTATAAAGAGCATACAGTGAATGGAGAAGTTGTGAAAATAAACTGGTGTCTTAACTTCGAGCATGTCAGATGTGTTTGCAGACTGTGTTGGTGTGACTGTGTGAGAATCGGGCGCAGATCCTGACCTTCTGGAGGAGTCAACACCCTCATGGCTCTCCCTGGATTCTGCTTTTATCTGGAGCTGTTGACCAGTAGGACGAGGGCTCAGAGATTACTTTTAACTTTTGGGATTGAAAAGATTATTTATTTTCACTCCCGTTTATCAACCTGACTGCAGCCTGTCTGCAGAGGTGACCTCCATTGTCATGTGTTGATGATTCAAAACAACTGATTTGTTATGAATTTTCAAAGTTTTAAACTTTAGACGTTTTGCTGTAGCGTGACCATCAGGACTATCAGCCCACCATGACAGGTTGACATGGGACTGGATCAACAGTGTGTGCAAAGTTTGTTTATTTTCATGCACAAGACGGCAGATTTCCTCACAAGACGAAGAAGAAGAACCTCAGCTGTGGTGCCACTGCACAGTTTTTGAGTGCAACACCACTATCATAAATACAAATCCCAGGTCTGCTCCTAATTCCCTGCATATTAAACTGACAGCTCTCCGTAAGACAGTTATCTGTGTGGGACAGACTAAATCAAGAACAGAGATGAGGAGAAGCTTGACTGTGGTTTTCCTTCACTAAAGAATAAGACAACAGAGTCTCATTAACAGACTAGCTCCATTTAAAAAAACAAAAAATCTGGACCTCACTCATTTCTAAACCCTGGCTATGGCCTTGATTACATCATAACAATGTTATGTGTTGAAAACTTGTATGTTGAAGTAAACATGTATGTAACGCTGTGATCCTACCCTCTTACTGAAGTTACGTAATGCAGAAACAAGTGATAGGGAGGGAGGCGGAGTGGCTGAGACAGAGACGCCATTCACTCTGTTACAAGACACTGTATCATCACAATGATTTTGAAGCTGTTATTTTAGGGCAAAAAAAAAAGTTACATAATGTGCCTTAAGAGTGATGGTTACTTTTTTTTAATCTGATGTGATTGCAGAAATGATGCAATTCCCTGGCAGTAGCATTATACAGTTACTTCATTTGTCCTATTGAGGGCAGTGTCACACAACGGACACTGCTTCATATCTTGAGCTGCAGCTGCTATTACAGTCACTCCATGCATGTTTATCCAGCAGTAGTCTTTAACCATCTGTGGCCATGTCATGTAACAAGACATTGGACATTTAATGCTGAATTACACATAGCAGAAACAGTGTTTAACCAAACTTTTGTTTTTTTTTTAAATAGCATTCATTACTGATTTACTCTTCCCCTTTTCGTGATCGCTTGTTGTCTCCAACTTCCCACCAGATGGAGACCTTCTCTGCATTTTACTCCACAAAGCTCTGCAGCACTCACTGCTTCATGTGTAGTAGCTTAACAGTCTTTGAATTATTAGTTTACATATTTGATACAAAATGGTTCCAACCTTCAGAAAACAGTTATTTCCCAGTGGTTTCATATCCCTCGAAAAAACAATGAGGGATGTTTCTGCAGAAGTGCTGCATTAAGTGAAGATGGTGTCATACAAGTTTATAAGAACAGCAGAAGGAACAGGGACCTGGAAGAAGATCACACAACAATGCCTGGAAGTCCATGACACATTTCTTTTTCCTGCAACCAGACAGTCAACTCCCCCTGGCACCCCAACACAGTGACAGAGGGGGACATCAACTTGGCTTGCATGTGGGACTGCCTGTGTGTGGAGGAGATATGGATTGTTCCAACAAAGCCATCGAGTCAGAGACAGCACAAGTTCTCACATGCAATGTTCAACAACCGAGTGGAACAGAGATGAGGCTAAATACAATTCTTTTTCCATTGTTTATTCAGTGGCATGCTAGTAAACATGCCGTGTTGTGATTTTTGTTTCTTTAATATTATACTTTGTAGGTATTTGGTTTTACATCTCATTGTTTGTATGTGTGTTTTCATTCAGAACAGGGCTGAAATCAATCCACATTTGTCCTTAAACCACTTTTTAGAAAGAAACTGATGACAGTAATGAGTAAGAGAGGAGCAAACAGAGCAGAGCTGAAAGAAGCATTAAAATGAAAGAGCAGCAGGAAAGAATAATGGAAAACTGATAAGAGTGAAGAGTTACTGACTGTAATGCTGAGTGACGCTTCACAGCTTAGCTTGGAGTTGATACCCATTGTAGAGTATATATGTGAGTGTATCCATGTGTATGTGTGTGCACTCCGCCATCGTCAAACACACAATATTCTCACACATTTGCACTTCCTGTGAGGTAATAGGTTAATAGTTTGTGTGACAGCAGGCTGCTGTGATGATGAGTTGATGTGAGGTGGTGCCAGTGAAGCGTCCGACGTTTAAGTTCATATATCACTTGCAGTAATAACTCTTGACACCGTGTGGGCTCTGTTTCTCCAACACTGTCCAGCTCGCTGTGCCGCACTGTGGTTCATAATATCTTGTTCACCTTGTTTTGGATGGCAGCTCTCAAATATGAAGTTGCACATTTTTATTTAAGGGGTTTGATTTGATCACAAGTGAAAGGAAAAAAATGAGAAGGAAATATTCACAAGTGCTGCATCTCGATTATATTTTCAGTGTATCTGCCTCCATATGCTTCATGTATGTCAAGCTGCAATGCGTTCAGTCCTCTGTGCAAAGACAAATGAATAAAACAATGACATGATGAGTTTCTTTGGTTAAGCCTCCAGGGTTTGACGTATGTGTGCTTATATTTTATGACTGAGAGAACATCTAGTGCATGTGTGTGTGTCTGTTAAGAAATTAGGGCAAAGTTTAAGCTAAAATGAATGCCTCATAAATCATGCTTTTTACAATAAGTACAGTCAAATAGTGAACATGAAAGTCTCTCTTGGCAGTGATCTGAGACTTAATATTGTGACTTTAAAGGCCCCGCACACCCAGCCACACAGGTGTTTTCACAGTTTGCTGATTAGAGCTCTTCTCTGGATTAGCACACACTTCAGACTTGTCATAGCAGGAGAAGCACAGCTGTTATTGTAACAACATAAACAATGACTCCGTATTCAAGGGTCTCTGTAAGCCATGCCAGTGTGACACTGAACCAGCCTGCATGATCACAGGACCCTGAAGCCAAATGGAATTCATCCATCATTAATTTGATAATTTATGCCTGTTTTTCTTACTTAATGTCCAAAAGACCCTCTCAGCATCTCAGATTTCCCTCTTTAACTTTGTTGTGCCTCTTAGGGCAGTACATATTATACTTTAATCATTCTAATTATTAGATGGCCGTGGTGACCACATGTAATTATCAGAACTGCTTCACTAAACCTCAATCTGAGCCAAAATCTGGTCAGCCAGAATAAGTGAAAACACCTGTGAGGGTGTACCGGGCCTTTAAACCATGATGTTTTAATAATGCAAATGTACTTCTGTGTTATCATGGGTGTGAATACACCTCAGGGCCACCAAGCTATCAGATTATTAACCCTTTCATGCATTAGTTGTTACATCTCAAGGAAATATTTGTAATGTTTGTTTTTACTCTTAAACAAATGAAAAATCATGCCGGTCACTTTTCTTTTTCCATTTACATAGATGTAAGGAAGCCAGACAGGTAAAAGCAACATTTTTCCATTAATTAAGATGCTGGACATGTTTTTCACCAGCTCTTAATAATATTTTTCAGCAAAAGGTATATTCTGCCTATTGGGCCTGTATTTAGTTCAAATCTAAAGACTGTTTAATATTGGTGTTTGATTAAACTATCAAACTATCAACTATCAAACTACTAAGAGTGTTAATTATTTCATAATTTAAAATAAAATACTAGAAAATATGGCAGATCTGAAAAAGCAGAATAAACCCTTTGGTGCAAATAACATCCACTGGAGTAGACAGATGAAAATGTACAAGAGAAATGTTAATTAAATCTTTATAAAAGTATTTTGAATAACTTATTTAGTTGATTCTTTGAGGGGTTTAGAGGGTTTAACAGTTATTCCAGAGGGACTTGGTTTATCTCGTCTTCCCTCCACCATTTTGAATTCATAATGCCATATGCCAAAATGACAAAGAGATATAAAGATAATATTTAAATTGAATTGTGGACACACACAACTCCGGCGATCCACTGCCTGGTGAGTGGGACATGGTGCTCCAGCTTAAATGGTTATGAAAAGGTTCATTTTTTATAAGAGTCAATCGGTCAATCGAGTCAATCGGTCAAAAGACGGCCGTAACCCTAACCCTAGCCCCATAACCCTAACCCTAACTCCAGCCTTAAGCCAGTCTCATGAAACATTGTCCCTTTTCACTAAAATATTCACCAAAAATACAAATTCCACCGGAATCCGATGGGGACTGCTGTGTCTCGTTCAGCCAGTATAGGAGCACATTTGGGAGCGATTTCGAGTCAATCGGTCCAAAGACCTGGAAGCTATTGAAAAAATGGGCCACTTTTTTCACTAAAATATTCACCAAAAATACAAATTCCAACGGAATCCAATGGGAACTGCTGTCCCTCATTCAGCCAGTAGAGGACCACATTCGTGACGAATTTCGAGTCAATCGGTCAAAAGACGGCCGTAACCCTAACCCTAGCCCCATAACCATAACCCTAACTCCAGCCTTAAGCCAGTCTCATGAAACATTGTCCCTTTTCACTAAAATATTCACCAAAAATACAAATTCCACCGGAATCCGATGGGGACTGCTGTGTCTCGTTCAGCCAGTATAGGAGCACATTTGGGAGCGATTTCGAGTCAATCGGTCCAAAGACCTGGAAGCTATTGAAAAAATGGGCCACTTTTTTCACTAAAATATTCACCCAAAATACAAATTCCACCGGAATCCAATGGGAACTGCTGTCCCTCATTCAGCCAGTAGAGGACCACATTCGTGACGAATTTCGAGTCAATCGGTCAAAAGACGGCCGTAACCCTAACCCTAGCCCCATAACCCTAACCCTAACTCCAGCCTTAAGCCAGTCTCATGAAACATTGTCCCTTTTCACTAAAATATTCACCAAAAATACAAATTCCACCGGAATCCGATGGGGACTGCTGTGTCTCGTTCAGCCAGTATAGGAGCACATTTGGGAGCGATTTCGAGTCAATCGGTCCAAAGACCTGGAAGCTATTGAAAAAATGGGCCACTTTTTTCACTAAAATATTCACCAAAAATACAAATTCCACCGGAATCCAATGGGAACTGCTGTCCCTCATTCAGCCAGTAGAGGACCACATTCGTGACGAATTTCGAGTCAATCGGTCAAAAGACGGCCGTAACCCTAACCCTAGCCCCATAACCCTAACCCTAACTCCAGCCTTAAGCCAGTCTCATGAAACATTGTCCCTTTTCACTAAAATATTCACAAAAAATACAAATTCCACCGGAATCCGATGGGGACTGCTGTGTCTCGTTCAGCCAGTATAGGAGCACATTTGGGAGCGATTTCGAGTCAATCGGTCCAAAGACCTGGAAGCTATTGAAAAAATGGGCCACTTTTTTCACTAAAATATTCACCAAAAATACAAATTCCACCGGAATCCAATGGGAACTGCTGTCCCTCATTCAGCCAGTAGAGGACCACATTCGTGACGAATTTCGAGTCAATCGGTCAAAAGACGGCCGTAACCCTAACCCTAGCCCCATAACCCTAACCCTAACTCCAGCCTTAAGCCAGTCTCATGAAACATTGTCCCTTTTCACTAAAATATTCACCAAAAATACAAATTCCACCGGAATCCGATGGGGACTGCTGTGTCTCGTTCAGCCAGTATAGGAGCACATTTGGGAGCGATTTCGAGTCAATCGGTCCAAAGACCTGGAAGCTATTGAAAAAATGGGCCACTTTTTTCACTAAAATATTCACCAAAAATACAAATTCCACCGGAATCCAAAGGGAACTGCTGTCCCTCATTCAGCCAGTAGAGGACCACATTCGTGACGAATTTCGAGTCAATCGGTCAAAAGACGGCCGTAACCCTAACCCTAGCCCCATAACCCTAACCCTAACTCCAGCCTTAAGCCAGTCTCATGAAACATTGTCCCTTTTCACTAAAATATTCACCAAAAATACAAATTCCACCGGAATCCAATGGGAACTGCTGTCCCTCATTCAGCCAGTAGAGGACCACATTCGTGACGAATTCCGAGTCAATCGGTCAAAAGACGGCCGTAACCCTAACCCTACCCCCATAACCCTAACCCTAAGGCAGTCTCATGAAACATTGTCTCTTTTCACTAAAATATTCACCAAAAATACAAATTTCACCGGAATCCGATGGGGACTGCTGTGTCTCGTTCAGCCAGTATAGGAGCACATTTGGGAACGATTTCGAGTCAATCGGTCAGAAGACCTGGAAGCTATTGAAAAAATGGGCCACTTTTTTCTTTAAAATATTCACCAAAAATACAAATTTCACCGGAATCCGATGGGGACTGCTGTGTCTCGTTCAGCCAGTATAGGAGCACATTTGGGAGCGAATTCGAGTCAATCGGTCCAAAGACCTGGAAGCTATTGAAAAAATGGGCCACTTTTTTTAAAAAAATATTCACCAAAAATACAAATTTCACCGGAATCCGATGGGGACTGCTGTGTCTCGTTCAGTCAGTATAGGAGCACATTTGGGAGCGATTTCGAGTCAATCGGTCAGAAGACCTGGAAGCTATTGAAAAAATGGGCCACTTTTTTCTTTAAAATATTCACCAAAAATACAAATTTCACAGGAATCCGATGGGGACTGCTGTGTCTCGTTCAGCCAGTATAGGAGCACATTTGGGAGCGATTTCGAGTCAATCGGTCCAAAGACCTGGAAGCTATTGAAAAAATGGGCCACTTTTTTCTCTAAAATATTCACCAAAAATACAAATTTCACTGGAGTCCGATGGGGACTGCTGTGTCTCGTTCAGTCAGTATAGGAGCACATTTGGGAGCGATTTCGAGTCAATCGGTCCAAAGACCTGGAAGCTATTGAAAAAATGGGCCACTTTTTTCTTTAAAATATTCACCAAAAATACAAATTTCACCGGAATCCGATGGGGACTGCTGTGTCTCATTCAGCGAGTAGAGGACCACATTCGTGACGAATTTCGAGTCAATCGGTCAAAAGACGACCGTAACCCTAACCCTAGCTCCATAACCCTAACCCTAACCCTAACCCTAATGCCAGCCTTAAGGCAGTCTCATGAAACATTGTCTCTTTTCACTAAAATATTCACCAAAAATACAAATTTCACCGGAATCCGATGGGGACTGCTGTGTCTCGTTCAGTCAGTATAGGAGCACATTTGGGAGCGATTTCGAGTCAATCGGTCCAAAGACCTGGAAGCTATTGAAAAAATGGGCCACTTTTTTCACTAAAATATTCACCAAAAATACAAATTCCACCGGAATCCAATGGGAACTGCTGTCCCTCATTCAGCCAGTAGAGGACCACATTCGTGACGAATTTCGAGTCAATCGGTCAAAAGACGGCCGTAACCCTAACCCTAGCCCCATAACCCTAACCCTAACTCCAGCCTTAAGCCAGTCTCATGAAACATTGTCCCTTTTCACTAAAATATTCACAAAAAATACAAATTCCACCGGAATCCGATGGGGACTGCTGTGTCTCGTTCAGCCAGTATAGGAGCACATTTGGGAGCGATTTCGAGTCAATCGGTCCAAAGACCTGGAAGCTATTGAAAAAATGGGCCACTTTTTTCACTAAAATATTCACCAAAAATACAAATTCCACCGGAATCCAATGGGAACTGCTGTCCCTCATTCAGCCAGTAGAGGACCACATTCGTGACAAATTTCGAGTCAATCGGTCAAAAGACGGCCGTAACCCTAACCCTAGCCCCATAACCCTAACCCTAACTCCAGCCTTAAGCCAGTCTCATGAAACATTGTCCCTTTTCACTAAAATATTCACCAAAAATACAAATTCCACCGGAATCCGATGGGGACTGCTGTGTCTCGTTCAGCCAGTATAGGAGCACATTTGGGAGCGATTTCGAGTCAATCGGTCCAAAGACCTGGAAGCTATTGAAAAAATGGGCCACTTTTTTCACTAAAATATTCACCAAAAATACAAATTCCACCGGAATCCAATGGGAACTGCTGTCCCTCATTCAGCCAGTAGAGGACCACATTCGTGACGAATTTCGAGTCAATCGGTCAAAAGACGGCCGTAACCCTAACCCTAGCCCCATAACCCTAACCCTAACTCCAGCCTTAAGGCAGTCTCATGAAACATTGTCCCTTTTCACTAAAATATTCACCAAAAATACAAATTCCACCGGAATCCGATGGGGACTGCTGTGTCTCGTTCAGCCAGTATAGGAGCACATTTGGGAGCGATTTCGAGTCAATCGGTCCAAAGACCTGGAAGCTATTGAAAAAATGGGCCACTTTTTTCACTAAAATATTCACCAAAAATACAAATTCCACCGGAATCCAATGGGAACTGCTGTCCCTCATTCAGCCAGTAGAGGACCACATTCGTGACGAATTCCGAGTCAATCGGTCAAAAGACGGCCGTAACCCTAACCCTACCCCCATAACCCTAACCCTAAGGCAGTCTCATGAAACATTGTCTCTTTTCACTAAAATATTCACCAAAAATACAAATTTCACCGGAATCCGATGGGGACTGCTGTGTCTCGTTCAGCCAGTATAGGAGCACATTTGGGAGCGATTTCGAGTCAATCGGTCAGAAGACCTGGAAGCTATTGAAAAAATGGGCCACTTTTTTCTTTAAAATATTCACCAAAAATACAAATTTCACCGGAATCCGATGGGGACTGCTGTGTCTCGTTCAGCCAGTATAGGAGCACATTTGGGAGCGAATTCGAGTCAATCGGTCCAAAGACCTGGAAGCTATTGAAAAAATGGGCCACTTTTTTTAAAAAAATATTCACCAAAAATACAAATTTCACCGGAATCCGATGGGGACTGCTGTGTCTCGATCAGTCAGTATAGGAGCACATTTGGGAGCGATTTCGAGTCAATCGGTCAGAAGACCTGGAAGCTATTGAAAAAATGGGCCACTTTTTTCTTTAAAATATTCACCAAAAATACAAATTTCACAGGAATCCGATGGGGACTGCTGTGTCTCGTTCAGCCAGTATAGGAGCACATTTGGGAGCGATTTCGAGTCAATCGGTCCAAAGACCTGGAAGCTATTGAAAAAATGGGCCACTTTTTTCTCTAAAATATTCACCAAAAATACAAATTTCACTGGAGTCCGATGGGGACTGCTGTGTCTCGTTCAGTCAGTATAGGAGCACATTTGGGAGCGATTTCGAGTCAATCGGTCCAAAGACCTGGAAGCTATTGAAAAAATGGGCCACTTTTTTCTTTAAAATATTCACCAAAAATACAAATTTCACCGGAATCCGATGGGGACTGCTGTGTCTCATTCAGCGAGTAGAGGACCACATTCGTGACGAATTTCGAGTCAATCGGTCAAAAGACGACCGTAACCCTAACCCTAGCTCCATAACCCTAACCCTAACCCTAACCCTAATGCCAGCCTTAAGGCAGTCTCATGAAACATTGTCTCTTTTCACTAAAATATTCACCAAAAATACAAATTTCACCGGAATCCGATGGGGACTGCTGTGTCTCGTTCAGTCAGTATAGGAGCACATTTGGGAGCGATTTCGAGTCAATCGGTCCAAAGACCTGGAAGCCTATGAAAAAATGGGCCACTTTTTTCTTTAAAATATTCACCAAAAATACAAATTTCATCGGAATCCGATGGGGACTGCTGTGTCTCATTCAGCGAGTAGAGGACCACATTTGTGACGAATTTCGAGTCAATCGGTCAAAAGACGACCGTAACCCTAACCCTAGCTCCATAACCCTAACCCTAACCCTAACCCTAATGCCAGCCTTAAGGCAGTCTCATGAAACATTGTCTCTTTTCACTAAAATATTCACCAAAAATACAAATTTCACCGGAATCCGATGGGGACTGCTGTGTCTCGTTCAGCCAGTATAGGAGCACATTTGGGAGCGATTTCGAGTCAATCGGTCCAAAGACCTGGAAGCTATTGAAAAAATGGGCCACTTTTTTCTTTAAAATATTCACCAAAAATACAAATTTCACCGGAATCCGATGGGGACTGCTGTGTCTCATTCAGCGAGTAGAGGACCACATTCGTGACGAATTTCGAGTCAATCGGTCAAAAGACGACCGTAACCCTAACCCTAGCTCCATAACCCTAACCCTAACCCTAACCCTAATGCCAGCCTTAAGGCAGTCTCATGAAACATTGTCTCTTTTCACTAAAATATTCACCAAAAATACAAATTTCACCGGAATCCGATGGGGACTGCTGTGTCTCGTTCAGCCAGTATAGGAGCACATTTGGGAGCGATTTCGAGTCAATCGGTCCAAAGACCTGGAAGCTATTGAAAAAATGGGCCACTTTTTTCTCTAAAATATTCACCAAAAATACAAATTTCACCGGAATCCGATGGGGACTGCTGTGTCTCGTTCAGCCAGTATAGGAGCACATTTGGGAGCGATTTCGAGTCAATCGGTCCAAAGACCTGGAAGCTATTGAAAAAATGGGCCACTTTTTTCTCTAAAATATTCACCAAAAATACAAATTTCACCGGAATCCGATGGGGACTGCTGTATCTCGTTCAGCCAGTATAGGAGCACATTTGGGAGCGATTTCGAGTCAATCGGTCCAAAGACCTGGAAGCTATTGAAAAAATGGGCCACTTTTTTCTTTAAAATATTCACCAAAAATACAAATTTCACCGGAATCCGATGGGGACTGCTGTGTCTCATTCAGCGAGTAGAGGACCACATTCGTGACGAATTTCGAGTCAATCGGTCAAAAGACGACCGTAACCCTAACCCTAGCTCCATAACCCTAACCCTAATGCCAGCCTTAAGGCAGTCTCATGAAACATTGTCTCTTTTAACTAAAATATTCACCAAAAATACAAATTTCACCGGAATCCGATGGGGACTGCTGTGTCTCGTTCAGCCAGTATAGGAGCACATTTGGGAGCGATTTCGAGTCAATCGGTCCAAAGACCTGGAAGCTATTGAAAAAATGGGCCACTTTTTTCTCTAAAATATTCACCAAAAATACAAATTTCACCGGAATCCGATGGGGACTGCTGTGTCTCGTTCAGCCAGTATAGGAGCACATTTGGGAGCGATTTCGAGTCAATCGGTCCAAAGACCTGGAAGCTATTGAAAAAATGGGCCACTTTTTTCTTTAAAATATTCACCAAAAATACAAATTTCACCGGAATCTGATGGGGACTGCTGTGTCTCATTCAGCGAGTAGAGGACCACATTCGTGACGAATTTCGAGTCAATCGGTCAAAAGACGACCGTAATCCTAACCCTAGCTCCATAACCCTAACCCTAACCCTAACCCTAATGCCAACCTTAAGGCAGTCTCATGAAACATTGTCTCTTTTCACTAAAATATTCACCAAAAATACAAATTTCACCGGAATCCGATGGGGACTGCTGTGTCTCGTTCAGCCAGTATAGGAGCACATTTGGGAGCGATTTCGAGTCAATCGGTCCAAAGACCTGGAAGCTATTGAAAAAATGGGCCACTTTTTTCTTTAAAATATTCACCAAAAATACAAATTTCACCGGAATCCGATGGGGACTACTGTGTCTCGTTCAGCCAGTATAGGAGCACATTTGGGAGCGATTTCGAGTCAATCGGTCCAAAGACCTGGAAGCTATTGAAAAAATGGGCCACTTTTTTCTTTAAAATATTCACCAAAACTACAAATTTCACCGGAATCCGATGGGGACTGCTGTGTCTCATTCAGCGAGTAGAGGACCACATTCGTGACGAATTTCGAGTCAATCGGTCAAAAGACGACCGTAACCCTAACCCTAGCTCCATAACCCTAACCCTAACCCTAACCCTAATGCCAGCCTTAAGGCAGTCTCATGAAACATTGTCTCTTTTCACTAAAATATTCACCAAAAATACAAATTTCACCGGAATCCGATGGGGACTGCTGTGTCTCGTTCAGCCAGTATAGGAGCACATTTGGGAGTGATTTCGAGTCAATCGGTCCAAAGACCTGGAAGCTATTGAAAAAATGGGCCACTTTTTTCACTAAAATATTCACCAAAAATACAAATTCCACCGGAATCCAATGGGAACTGCTGTCCCTCATTCAGCCAGTAGAGGACCACATTCGTGACGAATTTCGAGTCAATCGGTCAAAAGACGGCCGTAACCCTAACCCTAGCCCCATAACCCTAACCCTAACTCCAGCCTTAAGCCAGTCTCATGAAACATTGTCCCTTTTCACTAAAATATTCACAAAAAATACAAATTCCACCGGAATCCGATGGGGACTGCTGTGTCTCGTTCAGCCAGTATAGGAGCACATTTGGGAGCGATTTCGAGTCAATCGGTCCAAAGACCTGGAAGCTATTGAAAAAATGGGCCACTTTTTTCACTAAAATATTCACCAAAAATACAAATTCCACCGGAATCCAATGGGAACTGCTGTCCCTCATTCAGCCAGTAGAGGACCACATTCGTGACAAATTTCGAGTCAATCGGTCAAAAGACGGCCGTAACCCTAACCCTAGCCCCATAACCCTAACCCTAACTCCAGCCTTAAGCCAGTCTCATGAAACATTGTCCCTTTTCACTAAAATATTCACCAAAAATACAAATTCCACCGGAATCCGATGGGGACTGCTGTGTCTCGTTCAGCCAGTATAGGAGCACATTTGGGAGCGATTTCGAGTCAATCGGTCCAAAGACCTGGAAGCTATTGAAAAAATGGGCCACTTTTTTCACTAAAATATTCACCAAAAATACAAATTCCACCGGAATCCAATGGGAACTGCTGTCCCTCATTCAGCCAGTAGAGGACCACATTCGTGACGAATTTCGAGTCAATCGGTCAAAAGACGGCCGTAACCCTAACCCTAGCCCCATAACCCTAACCCTAACTCCAGCCTTAAGGCAGTCTCATGAAACATTGTCCCTTTTCACTAAAATATTCACCAAAAATACAAATTCCACCGGAATCCGATGGGGACTGCTGTGTCTCGTTCAGCCAGTATAGGAGCACATTTGGGAGCGATTTCGAGTCAATCGGTCCAAAGACCTGGAAGCTATTGAAAAAATGGGCCACTTTTTTCACTAAAATATTCACCAAAAATACAAATTCCACCGGAATCCAATGGGAACTGCTGTCCCTCATTCAGCCAGTAGAGGACCACATTCGTGACGAATTCCGAGTCAATCGGTCAAAAGACGGCCGTAACCCTAACCCTACCCCCATAACCCTAACCCTAAGGCAGTCTCATGAAACATTGTCTCTTTTCACTAAAATATTCACCAAAAATACAAATTTCACCGGAATCCGATGGGGACTGCTGTGTCTCGTTCAGCCAGTATAGGAGCACATTTGGGAGCGATTTCGAGTCAATCGGTCAGAAGACCTGGAAGCTATTGAAAAAATGGGCCACTTTTTTCTTTAAAATATTCACCAAAAATACAAATTTCACCGGAATCCGATGGGGACTGCTGTGTCTCGTTCAGCCAGTATAGGAGCACATTTGGGAGCGAATTCGAGTCAATCGGTCCAAAGACCTGGAAGCTATTGAAAAAATGGGCCACTTTTTTTAAAAAAATATTCACCAAAAATACAAATTTCACCGGAATCCGATGGGGACTGCTGTGTCTCGTTCAGTCAGTATAGGAGCACATTTGGGAGCGATTTCGAGTCAATCGGTCAGAAGACCTGGAAGCTATTGAAAAAATGGGCCACTTTTTTCTTTAAAATATTCACCAAAAATACAAATTTCACAGGAATCCGATGGGGACTGCTGTGTCTCGTTCAGCCAGTATAGGAGCACATTTGGGAGCGATTTCGAGTCAATCGGTCCAAAGACCTGGAAGCTATTGAAAAAATGGGCCACTTTTTTCTCTAAAATATTCACCAAAAATACAAATTTCACTGGAGTCCGATGGGGACTGCTGTGTCTCGTTCAGTCAGTATAGGAGCACATTTGGGAGCGATTTCGAGTCAATCGGTCCAAAGACCTGGAAGCTATTGAAAAAATGGGCCACTTTTTTCTTTAAAATATTCACCAAAAATACAAATTTCACCGGAATCCGATGGGGACTGCTGTGTCTCATTCAGCGAGTAGAGGACCACATTCGTGACGAATTTCGAGTCAATCGGTCAAAAGACGACCGTAACCCTAACCCTAGCTCCATAACCCTAACCCTAACCCTAACCCTAATGCCAGCCTTAAGGCAGTCTCATGAAACATTGTCTCTTTTCACTAAAATATTCACCAAAAATACAAATTTCACCGGAATCCGATGGGGACTGCTGTGTCTCGTTCAGTCAGTATAGGAGCACATTTGGGAGCGATTTCGAGTCAATCGGTCCAAAGACCTGGAAGCCTATGAAAAAATGGGCCACTTTTTTCTTTAAAATATTCACCAAAAATACAAATTTCATCGGAATCCGATGGGGACTGCTGTGTCTCATTCAGCGAGTAGAGGACCACATTTGTGACGAATTTCGAGTCAATCGGTCAAAAGACGACCGTAACCCTAACCCTAGCTCCATAACCCTAACCCTAACCCTAACCCTAATGCCAGCCTTAAGGCAGTCTCATGAAACATTGTCTCTTTTCACTAAAATATTCACCAAAAATACAAATTTCACCGGAATCCGATGGGGACTGCTGTGTCTCGTTCAGCCAGTATAGGAGCACATTTGGGAGCGATTTCGAGTCAATCGGTCCAAAGACCTGGAAGCTATTGAAAAAATGGGCCACTTTTTTCTTTAAAATATTCACCAAAAATACAAATTTCACCGGAATCCGATGGGGACTGCTGTGTCTCATTCAGCGAGTAGAGGACCACATTCGTGACGAATTTCGAGTCAATCGGTCAAAAGACGACCGTAACCCTAACCCTAGCTCCATAACCCTAACCCTAACCCTAACCCTAATGCCAGCCTTAAGGCAGTCTCATGAAACATTGTCTCTTTTCACTAAAATATTCACCAAAAATACAAATTTCACCGGAATCCGATGGGGACTGCTGTGTCTCGTTCAGCCAGTATAGGAGCACATTTGGGAGCGATTTCGAGTCAATCGGTCCAAAGACCTGGAAGCTATTGAAAAAATGGGCCACTTTTTTCTCTAAAATATTCACCAAAAATACAAATTTCACCGGAATCCGATGGGGACTGCTGTGTCTCGTTCAGCCAGTATAGGAGCACATTTGGGAGCGATTTCGAGTCAATCGGTCCAAAGACCTGGAAGCTATTGAAAAAATGGGCCACTTTTTTCTCTAAAATATTCACCAAAAATACAAATTTCACCGGAATCCGATGGGGACTGCTGTATCTCGTTCAGCCAGTATAGGAGCACATTTGGGAGCGATTTCGAGTCAATCGGTCCAAAGACCTGGAAGCTATTGAAAAAATGGGCCACTTTTTTCTTTAAAATATTCACCAAAAATACAAATTTCACCGGAATCCGATGGGGACTGCTGTGTCTCATTCAGCGAGTAGAGGACCACATTCGTGACGAATTTCGAGTCAATCGGTCAAAAGACGACCGTAACCCTAACCCTAGCTCCATAACCCTAACCCTAATGCCAGCCTTAAGGCAGTCTCATGAAACATTGTCTCTTTTAACTAAAATATTCACCAAAAATACAAATTTCACCGGAATCCGATGGGGACTGCTGTGTCTCGTTCAGCCAGTATAGGAGCACATTTGGGAGCGATTTCGAGTCAATCGGTCCAAAGACCTGGAAGCTATTGAAAAAATGGGCCACTTTTTTCTCTAAAATATTCACCAAAAATACAAATTTCACCGGAATCCGATGGGGACTGCTGTGTCTCGTTCAGCCAGTATAGGAGCACATTTGGGAGCGATTTCGAGTCAATCGGTCCAAAGACCTGGAAGCTATTGAAAAAATGGGCCACTTTTTTCTTTAAAATATTCACCAAAAATACAAATTTCACCGGAATCCGATGGGGACTGCTGTGTCTCGTTCAGCCAGTATAGGAGCACATTTGGGAGCGATTTCGAGTCAATCGGTCCAAAGACCTGGAAGCTATTGAAAAAATGGGCCACTTTTTTCTCTAAAATATTCACCAAAAATACAAATTTCACCGGAATCCGATGGGGACTGCTGTATCTCGTTCAGCCAGTATAGGAGCACATTTGGGAGCGATTTCGAGTCAATCGGTCCAAAGACCTGGAAGCTATTGAAAAAATGGGCCACTTTTTTCTTTAAAATATTCACCAAAAATACAAATTTCACCGGAATCCGATGGGGACTGCTGTGTCTCATTCAGCGAGTAGAGGACCACATTCGTGACGAATTTCGAGTCAATCGGTCAAAAGACGACCGTAACCCTAACCCTAGCTCCATAACCCTAACCCTAATGCCAGCCTTAAGGCAGTCTCATGAAACATTGTCTCTTTTAACTAAAATATTCACCAAAAATACAAATTTCACCGGAATCCGATGGGGACTGCTGTGTCTCGTTCAGCCAGTATAGGAGCACATTTGGGAGTGATTTCGAGTCAATCGGTCCAAAGACCTGGAAGCTATTGAAAAAATGGGCCACTTTTTTCTCTAAAATATTCACCAAAAATACAAATTTCACCGGAATCCGATGGGGACTGCTGTGTCTCGTTCAGCCAGTATAGGAGCACATTTGGGAGCGATTTCGAGTCAATCGGTCCAAAGACCTGGAAGCTATTGAAAAAATGGGCCACTTTTTTCTTTAAAATATTCACCAAAAATACAAATTTCACCGGAATCTGATGGGGACTGCTGTGTCTCATTCAGCGAGTAGAGGACCACATTCGTGACGAATTTCGAGTCTATCGGTCAAAAGACGACCGTAATCCTAACCCTAGCTCCATAACCCTAACCCTAACCCTAACCCTAATGCCAACCTTAAGGCAGTCTCATGAAACATTGTCTCTTTTCACTAAAATATTCACCAAAAATACAAATTTCACCGGAATCCGATGGGGACTGCTGTGTCTCGTTCAGCCAGTATAGGAGCACATTTGGGAGCGATTTCGAGTCAATCGGTCCAAAGACCTGGAAGCTATTGAAAAAATGGGCCACTTTTTTCTTTAAAATATTCACCAAAAATACAAATTTCACCGGAATCCGATGGGGACTACTGTGTCTCGTTCAGCCAGTATAGGAGCACATTTGGGAGCGATTTCGAGTCAATCGGTCCAAAGACCTGGAAGCTATTGAAAAAATGGGCCACTTTTTTCTTTAAAATATTCACCAAAACTACAAATTTCACCGGAATCCGATGGGGACTGCTGTGTCTCATTCAGCGAGTAGAGGACCACATTCGTGACGAATTTCGAGTCAATCGGTCAAAAGACGACCGTAACCCTAACCCTAGCTCCATAACCCTAACCCTAACCCTAACCCTAATGCCAGCCTTAAGGCAGTCTCATGAAACATTGTCTCTTTTCACTAAAATATTCACCAAAAATACAAATTTCACCGGAATCCGATGGGGACTGCTGTGTCTCGTTCAGCCAGTATAGGAGCACATTTGGGAGCGATTTCGAGTCAATCGGTCCAAAGACCTGGAAGCTATTGAAAAAATGGGCCACTTTTTTCTTTAAAATATTCACCAAAAATACAAATTTCACCGGAATCCGATGGGGACTACTGTGTCTCGTTCAGCCAGTATAGGAGCACATTTGGGAGCGATTTCGAGTCAATCGGTCCAAAGACCTGGAAGCTATTGAAAAAATGGGCCACTTTTTTCTTTAAAATATTCACCAAAACTACAAATTTCACCGGAATCCGATGGGGACTGCTGTGTCTCATTCAGCGAGTAGAGGACCACATTCGTGACGAATTTCGAGTCAATCGGTCAAAAGACGACCGTAACCCTAACCCTAGCTCCATAACCCTAACCCTAACCCTAACCCTAATGCCAGCCTTAAGGCAGTCTCATGAAACATTGTCTCTTTTCACTAAAATATTCACCAAAAATACAAATTTCACCGGAATCCGATGGGGACTGCTGTGTCTCGTTCAGCCAGTATAGGAGCACATTTGGGAGCGATTTCGAGTCAATCGGTCCAAAGACCTGGAAGCTATTGAAAAAATGGGCCACTTTTTTCTTTAAAATATTCACCAAAAATACAAATTTCACCGGAATCCGATGGGGACTGCTGTGTCTCATTCAGCGAGTAGAGGACCACATTCGTGACGAATTTCGAGTCAATCGGTCAAAAGACGACCGTAACCCTAACCCTAGCTCCATAACCCTAACCCTAATGCCAGCCTTAAGGCAGTCTCATGAAACATTGTCTCTTTTAACTAAAATATTCACCAAAAATACAAATTTCACCGGAATCCGATGGGGACTGCTGTGTCTCGTTCAGCCAGTATAGGAGCACATTTGGGAGCGATTTCGAGTCAATCGGTCCAAAGACCTGGAAGCTATTGAAAAAATGGGCCACTTTTTTCTCTAAAATATTCACCAAAAATACAAATTTCACCGGAATCCGATGGGGACTGCTGTGTCTCGTTCAGCCAGTATAGGAGCACATTTGGGAGCGATTTCGAGTCAATCGGTCCAAAGACCTGGAAGCTATTGAAAAAATGGGCCACTTTTTTCTTTAAAATATTCACCAAAAATACAAATTTCACCGGAATCTGATGTGGACTGCTGTGTCTCATTCAGCGAGTAGAGGACCACATTCGTGACGAATTTCGAGTCAATCGGTCAAAAGACGACCGTAACCCTAACCCTAGCTCCATAACCCTAACCCTAACCCTAACCCTAACCCTAATGCCAGCCTTAAGGCAGTCTCATGAAACATTGTCTCTTTTCACTAAAATATTCACCAAAAATACAAATTTCACCGGAATCCGATGGGGACTGCTGTGTCTCGTTCAGCCAGTATAGGAGCACATTTGGGAGCGATTTCGAGTCAATCGGTCCAAAGACCTGGAAGCTATTGAAAAAATGGGCCACTTTTTTCTTTAAAATATTCACCAAAAATACAAATTTCACCGGAATCCGATGGGGACTACTGTGTCTCGTTCAGCCAGTATAGGAGCACATTTGGGAGCGATTTCGAGTCAATCGGTCCAAAGACCTGGAAGCTATTGAAAAAATGGGCCACTTTTTTCTTTAAAATATTCACCAAAACTACAAATTTCACCGGAATCCGATGGGGACTGCTGTGTCTCATTCAGCGAGTAGAGGACCACATTCGTGACGAATTTCGAGTCAATCGGTCAAAAGACGACCGTAACCCTAACCCTAGCTCCATAACCCTAACCCTAACCCTAACCCTAATGCCAGCCTTAAGGCAGTCTTATGAAACATTGTCTCTTTTCACTAAAATATTCACCAAAAATACAAATTTCACCGGAATCCAATGGGGACTGCTGTGTCTCGTTCAGCCAGTATAGGAGCACATTTGGGAGCGATTTCGAGTCAATCGGTCCAAAGACCTGGAAGCTATTGAAAAAATGGGCCACTTTTTTCTTTAAAATATTCACCAAAAATACAAATTTCACCGGAATCCGATGGGGACTGCTGTGTCTCATTCAGCGAGTAGAGGACCACATTCGTGACGAATTTCGAGTCAATCGGTCAAAAGACGACCGTAACCCTAACCCTAGCTCCATAACCCTAACCCTAACCCTAACCCTAATGCCAGCCTTAAGGCAGTCTCATGAAACATTGTCTCTTTTCACTAAAATATTCACCAAAAATACAAATTTCACCGGAATCCGATGGGGACTGCTGTGTCTCGTTCAGCCAGTATAGGAGCACATTTGGGAGCGATTTCGAGTCAATCGGTCCAAAGACCTGGAAGCTATTGAAAAAATGGGCCACTTTTTTCTCTAAAATATTCACCAAAAATACAAATTTCACCGGAATCCAATGGGGACTGCTGTGTCTCGTTCAGCCAGTATAGGAGCACATTTGGGAGCGATTTCGAGTCAATCGGTCCAAAGACCTGGAAGCTATTGAAAAAATGGGCCACTTTTTTCTGTAAAATATTCACCAAAAATACAAATTTCACCGGAATCCGATGGGGACTGCTGTGTCTCATTCAGCGAGTAGAGGACCACATTCGTGACGAATTTCGAGTCAATCGGTCAAAAGACGACCGTAACCCTAACCCTAGCTCCATAACCCTAACCCTAACCCTAACCCTAACCCTAATGCCAGCCTTAAGGCAGTCTCATGAAACATTGTCTCTTTTCACTAAAATATTCACCAAAAATACAAATTTCACCGGAATCCGATGGGGACTGCTGTGTCTTGTTCAGCCAGTATAGGAGCACATTTGGGAGCGATTTCGAGTCAATCGGTCCAAAGACCTGGAAGCTATTGAAAAAATGGGCCACTTTTTTCTCTAAAATATTCACCAAAAATACAAATTTCACCGGAATCCGATGGGGACTGCTGTGTCTCGTTCAGCCAGTATAGGAGCACATTTGGGAGCGATTTTGAGTCAATCGGTCCAAAGACCTGGAAGCTATTGAAAAAATGGGCCACTTTTTTCTTTAAAATATTCACCAAAAATACAAATTTCACCGGAATCCGATGGGGACTGCTGTGTCTCATTCAGCGAGTAGAGGACCACATTCGTGACGAATTTCGAGTCAATCGGTCAAAAGACGACCGTAACCCTAACCCTAGCTCCATAACCCTAACCCTAACCCTAACCCTAACCCTAATGCCAGCCTTAAGGCAGTCTCATGAAACATTGTCTCTTTTCACTAAAATATTCACCAAAAATACAAATTTCACCGGAATCCGATGGGGACTGCTGTGTCTCGTTCAGCCAGTATAGGAGCACATTTGGGAGCGATTTCGAGTCAATCGGTCCAAAGACCTGGAAGCTATTGAAAAAATGGGCCACTTTTTTCTTTAAAATATTCACCAAAAATACAAATTTCACCGGAATCCGATGGGGACTACTGTGTCTCGTTCAGCCAGTATAGGAGCACATTTGGGAGCGATTTCGAGTCAATCGGTCCAAAGACCTGGAAGCTATTGAAAAAATGGGCCACTTTTTTCTTTAAAATATTCACCAAAACTACAAATTTCACCGGAATCCGATGGGGACTGCTGTGTCTCATTCAGCGAGTAGAGGACCACATTCGTGACGAATTTCGAGTCAATCGGTCAAAAGACGACCGTAACCCTAACCCTAGCTCCATAACCCTAACCCTAACCCTAATGCCAGCCTTAAGGCAGTCTCATGAAACATTGTCTCTTTTCACTAAAATATTCACCAAAAATACAAATTTCACCGGAATCCGATGGGGACTGCTGTGTCTCGTTCAGCCAGTATAGGAGCACATTTGGGAGCGATTTCGAGTCAATCGGTCCAAAGACCTGGAAGCTATTGAAAAAATGGGCCACTTTTTTCTTTAAAATATTCACCAAAAATACAAATTTCACCGGAATCCGATGGGGACTGCTGTGTCTCGTTCAGTCAGTATAGGAGCACATTTGGGAGCGATTTCGAGTCAATCGGTCCAAAGACCTGGAAGCTATTGAAAAAATGGGCCACTTTTTTCTTTAAAATATTCACCAAAAATACAAATTTCACCGGAATCCGATGGGGACTGCTGTGTCTCATTCAGCGAGTAGAGGACCACATTCGTGACGAATTTCGAGTCAATCGGTCAAAAGACGACCGTAACCCTAACCCTAGCTCCATAACCCTAACCCTAACCCTAACCCTAATGCCAGCCTTAAGGCAGTCTCATGAAACATTGTCTCTTTTCACTAAAATATTCACCAAAAATACAAATTTCACCGGAATCCGATGGGGACTGCTGTGTCTCGTTCAGCCAGTATAGGAGCACATTTGGGAGCGATTTCGAGTCAATCGGTCCAAAGACCTGGAAGCTATTGAAAAAATGGGCCACTTTTTTCTCTAAAATATTCACCAAAAATACAAATTTCACCGGAATCCGATGGGGACTGCTGTGTCTCGTTCAGCCAGTATAGGAGCACATTTGGGAGCGATTTCGAGTCAATCGGTCCAAAGACCTGGAAGCTATTGAAAAAATGGGCCACTTTTTTCTGTAAAATATTCACCAAAAATACAAATTTCACCGGAATCCGATGGGGACTGCTGTGTCTCGTTCAGCCAGTATAGGAGCACATTTGGGAGCGATTTCGAGTCAATCGGTCCAAAGACCTGGAAGCTATTGAAAAAATGGGCCACTTTTTTCTTTAAAATATTCACCAAAAATACAAATTTCACCGGAATCCGATGGGGACTGCTGTGTCTCATTCAGCGAGTAGAGGACCACATTCGTGACGAATTTCGAGTCAATCGGTAAAAAGACGACCGTAACCCTAACCCTAACCCTAGCTCCATAACCCTAACCCTAACCCTAACCCTAATGCCAGCCTTAAGGCAGACTCATGAAACATTGTCTCTTTTCACTAAAATATTCACCAAAAATACAAATTTCACCGGAATCCGATGGGGACTGCTGTGTCTCGTTCAGCCAGTATAGGAGCACATTTGGGAGCGATTTCGAGTCAATCGGTCAGAAGACCTGGAAGCTATTGAAAAAATGGGCCACTTTTTTCTCTAAAATATTCACCAAAAATACAAATTTCACCGGAATCCGATGGGGACTGCTGTGTCTCGTTCAGCCAGTATAGGAGCACATTTGGGAGCGATTTCGAGTCAATCGGTCCAAAGACCTGGAAGCTATTGAAAAAATGGGCCACTTTTTTCTTTAAAATATTCACCAAAAATACAAATTTCACCGGAATCCGATGGGGACTGCTGTGTCTCATTCAGCGAGTAGAGGACCACATTCGTGACGAATTTCGAGTCAATCGGTCAAAAGACGACCGTAACCCTAACCCTAGCTCCATAACCCTAACCCTAACCCTAACCCTAACCCTAATGCCAGCCTTAAGGCAGTCTCATGAAACATTGTCTCTTTTCACTAAAATATTCACCAAAAATACAAATTTCACCGGAATCCGATGGGGACTGCTGTGTCTCGTTCAGCCAGTATAGGAGCACATTTGGGAGCGATTTCGAGTCAATCGGTCCAAAGACCTGGAAGCTATTGAAAAAATGGGCCACTTTTTTCTCTAAAATATTCACCAAAAATACAAATTTCACCGGAATCCGATGGGGACTACTGTGTCTCGTTCAGCCAGTATAGGAGCACATTTGGGAGCGATTTCGAGTCAATCGGTCCAAAGACCTGGAAGCTATTGAAAAAATGGGCCACTTTTTTCTTTAAAATATTCACCAAAACTACAAATTTCACCGGAATCCGATGGGGACTGCTGTGTCTCATTCAGCGAGTAGAGGACCACATTCGTGACGAATTTCGAGTCAATCGGTAAAAAGACGACCGTAACCCTAACCCTAACCCTAGCTCCATAACCCTAACCCTAACCCTAACCCTAATGCCAGCCTTAAGGCAGTCTCATGAAACATTGTCTCTTTTCACTAAAATATTCACCAAAAATACAAATTTCACCGGAATCCGATGGGGACTGCTGTGTCTCGTTCAGCCAGTATAGGAGCACATTTGGGAGCGATTTCGAGTCAATCGGTCAGAAGACCTGGAAGCTATTGAAAAAATGGGCCACTTTTTTCTCTAAAATATTCACCAAAAATACAAATTTCACCGGAATCCGATGGGGACTGCTGTGTCTCGTTCAGCCAGTATAGGAGCACATTTGGGAGCGATTTCGAGTCAATCGGTCCAAAGACCTGGAAGCTATTGAAAAAATGGGCCACTTTTTTCTTTAAAATATTCACCAAAAATACAAATTTCACCGGAATCCGATGGGGACTGCTGTGTCTCATTCAGCGAGTAGAGGACCACATTCGTGACGAATTTCGAGTCAATCGGTCAAAAGACGACCGTAACCCTAACCCTAGCTCCATAACCCTAACCCTAACCCTAACCCTAACCCTAACCCTAATGCCAGCCTTAAGGCAGTCTCATGAAACATTGTCTCTTTTCACTAAAATATTCACCAAAAATACAAATTTCACCGGAATCCGATGGGGACTGCTGTGTCTCGTTCAGCCAGTATAGGAGCACATTTGGGAGCGATTTCGAGTCAATCGGTCCAAAGACCTGGAAGCTATTGAAAAAATGGGCCACTTTTTTCTTTAAAATATTCACCAAAAATACAAATTTCACCGGAATCCGATGGGGACTGCTGTGTCTCATTCAGCGAGTAGAGGACCACATTCGTGACGAATTTCGAGTCAATCGGTCAAAAGACGACCGTAACCCTAACCCTAGCTCCATAACCCTAACCCTAACCCTAACCCTAACCCTAATGCCAGCCTTAAGGCAGTCTCATGAAACATTGTCTCTTTTCACTAAAATATTCACCAAAAATACAAATTTCACCGGAATCCGATGGGGACTGCTGTGTCTCGTTCAGCCAGTATAGGAGCACATTTGGGAGCGATTTCGAGTCAATCGGTCCAAAGACCTGGAAGCTATTGAAAAAATGGGCCACTTTTTTCTTTAAAATATTCACCAAAAATACAAATTTCACCGGAATCCGATGGGGACTACTGTGTCTCGTTCAGCCAGTATAGGAGCACATTTGGGAGCGATTTCGAGTCAATCGGTCCAAAGACCTGGAAGCTATTGAAAAAATGGGCCACTTTTTTCTTTAAAATATTCACCAAAACTACAAATTTCACCGGAATCCGATGGGGACTGCTGTGTCTCATTCAGCGAGTAGAGGACCACATTCGTGACGAATTTCGAGTCAATCGGTCAAAAGACGACCGTAACCCTAACCCTAGCTCCATAACCCTAACCCTAACCCTAACCCTAACCCTAATGCCAGCCTTAAGGCAGTCTCATGAAACATTGTCTCTTTTCACTAAAATATTCACCAAAAATACAAATTTCACCGGAATCCGATGGGGACTGCTGTGTCTCGTTCAGCCAGTATAGGAGCACATTTGGGAGCGATTTCGAGTCAATCGGTCCAAAGACCTGGAAGCTATTGAAAAAATGGGCCACTTTTTTCTTTAAAATATTCACCAAAAATACAAATTTCACCGGAATCCGATGGGGACTACTGTGTCTCGTTCAGCCAGTATAGGAGCACATTTGGGAGCGATTTCGAGTCAATCGGTCCAAAGACCTGGAAGCTATTGAAAAAATGGGCCACTTTTTTCTTTAAAATATTCACCAAAACTACAAATTTCACCGGAATCCGATGGGGACTGCTGTGTCTCATTCAGCGAGTAGAGGACCACATTCGTGACGAATTTCGAGTCAATCGGTCAAAAGACGACCGTAACCCTAACCCTAGCTCCATAACCCTAACCCTAACCCTAACCCTAACCCTAATGCCAGCCTTAAGGCAGTCTCATGAAACATTGTCTCTTTTCACTAAAATATTCACCAAAAATACAAATTTCACCGGAATCCGATGGGGACTGCTGTGTCTCGTTCAGCCAGTATAGGAGCACATTTGGGAGCGATTTCGAGTCAATCGGTCCAAAGACCTGGAAGCTATTGAAAAAATGGGCCACTTTTTTCTTTAAAATATTCACCAAAAATACAAATTTCACCGGAATCCGATGGGGACTACTGTGTCTCGTTCAGCCAGTATAGGAGCACATTTGGGAGCGATTTCGAGTCAATCGGTCCAAAGACCTGGAAGCTATTGAAAAAATGGGCCACTTTTTTCTTTAAAATATTCACCAAAACTACAAATTTCACCGGAATCCGATGGGGACTGCTGTGTCTCATTCAGCGAGTAGAGGACCACATTCGTGACGAATTTCGAGTCAATCGGTCAAAAGACGACCGTAACCCTAACCCTAGCTCCATAACCCTAACCCTAACCCTAACCCTAATGCCAGCCTTAAGGCAGTCTCATGAAACATTGTCTCTTTTCACTAAAATATTCACCAAAAATACAAATTTCACCGGAATCCAATGGGGACTGCTGTGTCTCGTTCAGCCAGTATAGGAGCACATTTGGGAGCGATTTCGAGTCAATCGGTCCAAAGACCTGGAAGCTATTGAAAAAATGGGCCACTTTTTTCTTTAAAATATTCACCAAAAATACAAATTTCACCGGAATCCGATGAGGACTGCTGTGTCTCATTCAGCGAGTAGAGGACCACATTCGTGACGAATTTCGAGTCAATCGGTCAAAAGACGACCGTAACCCTAACCCTAGCTCCATAACCCTAACCCTAACCCTAACCCTAATGCCAGCCTTAAGGCAGTCTCATGAAACATTGTCTCTTTTCACTAAAATATTCACCAAAAATACAAATTTCACCGGAATCCGATGGGGACTGCTGTGTCTCGTTCAGTCAGTATAGGAGCACATTTGGGAGCGATTTCGAGTCAATCGGTCCAAAGACCTGGAAGCTATTGAAAAAATGGGCCACTTTTTTCTTTAAAATATTCACCAAAAATACAAATTTCACCGGAATCCGATGGGGACTACTGTGTCTCGTTCAGCCAGTATAGGAGCACATTTGGGAGCGATTTCGAGTCAATCGGTCCAAAGACCTGGAAGCTATTGAAAAAATGGGCCACTTTTTTCTTTAAAATATTCACCAAAACTACAAATTTCACCGGAATCCGATGGGGACTGCTGTGTCTCATTCAGCGAGTAGAGGACCACATTCGTGACGAATTTCGAGTCAATCGGTCAAAAGACGACCGTAACCCTAACCCTAGCTCCATAACCCTAACCCTAACCCTAACCCTAATGCCAGCCTTAAGGCAGTCTCATGAAACATTGTCTCTTTTCACTAAAATATTCACCAAAAATACAAATTTCACCGGAATCCAATGGGGACTGCTGTGTCTCGTTCAGCCAGTATAGGAGCACATTTGGGAGCGATTTCGAGTCAATCGGTCCAAAGACCTGGAAGCTATTGAAAAAATGGGCCACTTTTTTCTTTAAAATATTCACCAAAAATACAAATTTCACCGGAATCCGATGAGGACTGCTGTGTCTCATTCAGCGAGTAGAGGACCACATTCGTGACGAATTTCGAGTCAATCGGTCAAAAGACGACCGTAACCCTAACCCTAGCTCCATAACCCTAACCCTAACCCTAACCCTAATGCCAGCCTTAAGGCAGTCTCATGAAACATTGTCTCTTTTCACTAAAATATTCACCAAAAATACAAATTTCACCGGAATCCGATGGGGACTGCTGTGTCTCGTTCAGTCAGTATAGGAGCACATTTGGGAGCGATTTCGAGTCAATCGGTCCAAAGACCTGGAAGCTATTGAAAAAATGGGCCACTTTTTTCTTTAAAATATTCACCAAAAATACAAATTTCACCGGAATCCGATGGGGACTGCTGTGTCTCATTCAGCGAGTAGAGGACCACATTCGTGACGAATTTCGAGTCAATCGGTCAAAAGACGACCGTAACCCTAACCCTAGCTCCATAACCCTAACCCTAACCCTAACCCTAATGCCAGCCTTAAGGCAGTCTCATGAAACATTGTCTCTTTTCACTAAAATATTCACCAAAAATACAAATTTCACCGGAATCCGATGGGGACTGCTGTGTCTCGTTCAGCCAGTATAGGAGCACATTTGGGAGCGATTTCGAGTCAATCGGTCCAAAGACCTGGAAGCTATTGAAAAAATGGGCCACTTTTTTCTCTAAAATATTCACCAAAAATACAAATTTCACCGGAATCCGATGGGGACTGCTGTGTCTCGTTCAGCCAGTATAGGAGCACATTTGGGAGCGATTTCGAGTCAATCGGTCCAAAGACCTGGAAGCTATTGAAAAAATGGGCCACTTTTTTCTGTAAAATATTCACCAAAAATACAAATTTCACCGGAATCCGATGGGGACTGCTGTGTCTCGTTCAGCCAGTATAGGAGCACATTTGGGAGCGATTTCGAGTCAATCGGTCCAAAGACCTGGAAGCTATTGAAAAAATGGGCCACTTTTTTCTTTAAAATATTCACCAAAAATACAAATTTCACCGGAATCCGATGGGGACTGCTGTGTCTCATTCAGCGAGTAGAGGACCACATTCGTCACGAATTTCGAGTCAATCGGTAAAAAGACGACCGTAACCCTAACCCTAACCCTAGCTCCATAACCCTAACCCTAACCCTAACCCTAATGCCAGCCTTAAGGCAGACTCATGAAACATTGTCTCTTTTCACTAAAATATTCACCAAAAATACAAATTTCACCGGAATCCGATGGGGACTGCTGTGTCTCGTTCAGCCAGTATAGGAGCACATTTGGGAGCGATTTCGAGTCAATCGGTCAGAAGACCTGGAAGCTATTGAAAAAATGGGCCACTTTTTTCTCTAAAATATTCACCAAAAATACAAATTTCACCGGAATCCGATGGGGACTGCTGTGTCTCGTTCAGCCAGTATAGGAGCACATTTGGGAGCGATTTCGAGTCAATCGGTCCAAAGACCTGGAAGCTATTGAAAAAATGGGCCACTTTATTCTTTAAAATATTCACCAAAAATACAAATTTCACCGGAATCCGATGGGGACTGCTGTGTCTCATTCAGCGAGTAGAGGACCACATTCGTGACGAATTTCGAGTCAATCGGTCAAAAGACGACCGTAACCCTAACCCTAGCTCCATAACCCTAACCCTAACCCTAACCCTAACCCTAATGCCAGCCTTAAGGCAGTCTCATGAAACATTGTCTCTTTTCACTAAAATATTCACCAAAAATACAAATTTCACCGGAATCCGATGGGGACTGCTGTGTCTCGTTCAGCCAGTATAGGAGCACATTTGGGAGCGATTTCGAGTCAATCGGTCCAAAGACCTGGAAGCTATTGAAAAAATGGGCCACTTTTTTCTCTAAAATATTCACCAAAAATACAAATTTCACCGGAATCCGATGGGGACTACTGTGTCTCGTTCAGCCAGTATAGGAGCACATTTGGGAGCGATTTCGAGTCAATCGGTCCAAAGACCTGGAAGCTATTGAAAAAATGGGCCACTTTTTTCTTTAAAATATTCACCAAAACTACAAATTTCACCGGAATCCGATGGGGACTGCTGTGTCTCATTCAGCGAGTAGAGGACCACATTCGTGACGAATTTCGAGTCAATCGGTCAAAAGACGACCGTAACCCTAACCCTAGCTCCATAACCCTAACCCTAACCCTAACCCTAATGCCAGCCTTAAGGCAGTCTCATGAAACATTGTCTCTTTTCACTAAAATATTCACCAAAAATACAAATTTCACCGGAATCCGATGGGGACTGCTGTGTCTCGTTCAGCCAGTATAGGAGCACATTTGGGAGTGATTTCGAGTCAATCGGTCCAAAGACCTGGAAGCTATTGAAAAAATGAGCCACTTTTTTCTCTAAAATATTCACCAAAAATACAAATTTCACCGGAATCCGATGGGGACTGCTGTGTCTCGTTCAGCCAGTATAGGAGCACATTTGGGAGCGATTTCGAGTCAATCGGTCCAAAGACCTGGAAGCTATTGAAAAAATGGGCCACTTTTATCTTTAAAATATTCACCAAAAATACAAATTTCACCGGAATCCGATGGGGACTGCTGTGTCTCATTCAGCGAGTAGAGGACCACATTCGTGACGAATTTCGAGTCAATCGGTCAAAAGACGACCGTAACCCTAACCCTAGCTCCATAACCCTAACCCTAACCCTAACCCTAATGCCAGCCTTAAGGCAGTCTCATGAAACATTGTCTCTTTTCACTAAAATATTCACCAAAAATACAAATTTCACCGGAATCCGATGGGGACTGCTGTGTCTCGTTCAGCCAGTATAGGAGCACATTTGGGAGCGATTTCGAGTCAATCGGTCCAAAGACCTGGAAGCTATTGAAAAAATGGGCCACTTTTATCGTTAAAATATTCACCAAAAATACAAATTTCACCGGAATCCGATGGGGACTGCTGTGTCTCATTCAGCGAGTAGAGGACCACATTCGTGACGAATTTCGAGTCAATCGGTCAAAAGACGACCGTAACCCTAACCCTAGCTCCATAACCCTAACCCTAACCCTAACCCTAATGCCAGCCTTAAGGCAGTCTCATGAAACATTGTCTCTTTTCACTAAAATATTCACCAAAAATACAAATTTCACCGGAATCCGATGGGGACTGCTGTGTCTCGTTCAGCCAGTATAGGAGCACATTTGGGAGTGATTTCGAGTCAATCGGTCCAAAGACCTGGAAGCTATTGAAAAAATGGGCCACTTTTTTCTCTAAAATATTCACCAAAAATACAAATTTCACCGGAATCCGATGGGGACTGCTGTGTCTCGTTCAGCCAGTATAGGAGCACATTTGGGAGCGATTTCGAGTCAATCGGTCCAAAGACCTGGAAGCTATTGAAAAAATGGGCCACTTTTATCTTTAAAATATTCACCAAAAATACAAATTTCACCGGAATCCGATGGGGACTGCTGTGTCTCATTCAGCGAGTAGAGGACCACATTCGTGACGAATTTCGAGTCAATCGGTCAAAAGACGACCGTAACCCTAACCCTAGCTCCATAACCCTAACCCTAACCCTAACCCTAATGCCAGCCTTAAGGCAGTCTCATGAAACATTGTCTCTTTTCACTAAAATATTCACCAAAAATACAAATTTCACCGGAATCCGATGGGGACTGCTGTGTCTCGTTCAGCCAGTATAGGAGCACATTTGGGAGCGATTTTGAGTCAATCGGTCCAAAGACCTGGAAGCTATTGAAAAAATGGGCCACTTTTTTCTTTAAAATATTCACCAAATATACAAATTTCACCGGAATCCGATGGGGACTGCTGTGTCTCGTTCAGCCAGTATAGGAGCACATTTGGGAGTGATTTCGAGTCAATCGGTCCAAAGACCTGGAAGCTATTGAAAAAATGGGCCACTTTTTTCTCTAAAATATTCACCAAAAATACAAATTTCACCGGAATCCGATGGGGACTGCTGTGTCTCGTTCAGCCAGTATAGGAGCACATTTGGGAGCGATTTCGAGTCAATCGGTCCAAAGACCTGGAAGCTATTGAAAAAATGGGCCACTTTTTTCTTTAAAATATTCACCAAAAATACAAATTTCACCGGAATCCGATGGGGACTGCTGTGTCTCATTCAACGAGTAGAGGACCACATTCGTGACGAATTTCGAGTCAATCGGTCAAAAGACGACCGTAACCCTAACCCTAGCTCCATAACCCTAACCCTAACCCTAACCCTAATGCCAGCCTTAAGGCAGTCTCATGAAACATTGTCTCTTTTCACTAAAATATTCACCAAAAATACAAATTTCACCGGAATCCGATGGGGACTGCTGTGTCTCGTTCAGCCAGTATAGGAGCACATTTGGGAGCGATTTCGAGTCAATCGGTCCAAAGACCGGGAAGCTATTGAAAAAATGGGCCACTTTTTTCTTTAAAATATTCACCAAAAATACAAATTTCACCGGAATCCGATGGGGACTACGGTGTCTCGTTCAGCCAGTATAGGAGCACATTTGGGAGCGATTCCGAGTCAATCGGTCCAAAGACCTGGAAGCTATTGAAAAAATGGGCCACTTTTTTCTTTAAAATATTCACCAAAACTACAAATTTCACCGGAATCCGATGGGGACTGCTGTGTCTCATTCAGCGAGTAGAGGACCACATTCGTGACGAATTTCGAGTCAATCGGTCAAAAGACGACCGTAACCCTAACCCTAGCTCCATAACCCTAACCCTAACCCTAACCCTAATGCCAGCCTTAAGGCAGTCTCATGAAACATTGTCTCTTTTCACTAAAATATTCACCAAAAATACAAATTTCACCGGAATCCGATGGGGACTGCTGTGTCTTGTTCAGCCAGTATAGGAGCACATTTGGGAGCGATTCCGAGTCAATCGGTCCAAAGACCTGGAAGCTATTGAAAAAATGGGCCACTTTTATCTTTAAAATATTCACCAAAAATACAAATTTCACCGGAATCCGATGGGGACTGCTGTGTCTCATTCAGCGAGTAGAGGACCACATTCGTGACGAATTTCGAGTCAATCGGTCAAAAGACGACCGTAACCCTAACCCTAGCTCCATAACCCTAACCCTAACCCTAACCCTAATGCCAGCCTTAAGGCAGTCTCATGAAACATTGTCTCTTTTCACTAAAATATTCACCAAAAATACAAATTTCACCGGAATCCGATGGGGACTGCTGTGTCTCGTTCAGCCAGTATAGGAGCACATTTGGGAGCGATTTTGAGTCAATCGGTCCAAAGACCTGGAAGCTATTGAAAAAATGGGCCACTTTTTTCTTTAAAATATTCACCAAATATACAAATTTCACCGGAATCCGATGGGGACTGCTGTGTCTCGTTCAGCCAGTATAGGAGCACATTTGGGAGTGATTTCGAGTCAATCGGTCCAAAGACCTGGAAGCTATTGAAAAAATGGGCCACTTTTTTCTCTAAAATATTCACCAAAAATACAAATTTCACCGGAATCCGATGGGGACTGCTGTGTCTCGTTCAGCCAGTATAGGAGCACATTTGGGAGCGATTTCGAGTCAATCGGTCCAAAGACCTGGAAGCTATTGAAAAAATGGGCCACTTTTATCTTTAAAATATTCACCAAAAATACAAATTTCACCGGAATCCGATGGGGACTGCTGTGTCTCATTCAGCGAGTAGAGGACCACATTCGTGACGAATTTCGAGTCAATCGGTCAAAAGACGACCGTAACCCTAACCCTAGCTCCATAACCCTAACCCTAACCCTAACCCTAATGCCAGCCTTAAGGCAGTCTCATGAAACATTGTCTCTTTTCACTAAAATATTCACCAAAAATACAAATTTCACCGGAATCCGATGGGGACTGCTGTGTCTCGTTCAGCCAGTATAGGAGCACATTTGGGAGCGATTTCGAGTCAATCGGTCCAAAGACCTGGAAGCTATTGAAAAAATGGGCCACTTTTTTCTCTAAAATATTCACCAAAAATACAAATTTCACCGGAATCCGATGGGGACTGCTGTGTCTCGTTCAGCCAGTATAGGAGCACATTTGGGAGCGATTTCGAGTCAATCGGTCCAAAGACCTGGAAGCTATTGAAAAAATGGGCCACTTTTTTCTTTAAAATATTCACCAAAAATACAAATTTCACCGGAATCCGATGGGGACTGCTGTGTCTCATTCAACGAGTAGAGGACCACATTCGTGACGAATTTCGAGTCAATCGGTCAAAAGACGACCGTAACCCTAACCCTAGCTCCATAACCCTAACCCTAACCCTAACCCTAATGCCAGCCTTAAGGCAGTCTCATGAAACATTGTCTCTTTTCACTAAAATATTCACCAAAAATACAAATTTCACCGGAATCCGATGGGGACTGCTGTGTCTCGTTCAGCCAGTATAGGAGCACATTTGGGAGCGATTTCGAGTCAATCGGTCCAAAGACCGGGAAGCTATTGAAAAAATGGGCCACTTTTTTCTTTAAAATATTCACCAAAAATACAAATTTCACCGGAATCCGATGGGGACTACGGTGTCTCGTTCAGCCAGTATAGGAGCACATTTGGGAGCGATTCCGAGTCAATCGGTCCAAAGACCTGGAAGCTATTGAAAAAATGGGCCACTTTTTTCTTTAAAATATTCACCAAAACTACAAATTTCACCGGAATCCGATGGGGACTGCTGTGTCTCATTCAGCGAGTAGAGGACCACATTCGTGACGAATTTCGAGTCAATCGGTCAAAAGACGACCGTAACCCTAACCCTAGCTCCATAACCCTAACCCTAACCCTAACCCTAATGCCAGCCTTAAGGCAGTCTCATGAAACATTGTCTCTTTTCACTAAAATATTCACCAAAAATACAAATTTCACCGGAATCCGATGGGGACTGCTGTGTCTTGTTCAGCCAGTATAGGAGCACATTTGGGAGCGATTCCGAGTCAATCGGTCCAAAGACCTGGAAGCTATTGAAAAAATGGGCCACTTTTATCTTTAAAATATTCACCAAAAATACAAATTTCACCGGAATCCGATGGGGACTGCTGTGTCTCATTCAGCGAGTAGAGGACCACATTCGTGACGAATTTCGAGTCAATCGGTCAAAAGACGACCGTAACCCTAACCCTAGCTCCATAACCCTAACCCTAACCCTAACCCTAATGCCAGCCTTAAGGCAGTCTCATGAAACATTGTCTCTTTTCACTAAAATATTCACCAAAAATACAAATTTCACCGGAATCCGATGGGGACTGCTGTGTCTCGTTCAGCCAGTATAGGAGCACATTTGGGAGCGATTTTGAGTCAATCGGTCCAAAGACCTGGAAGCTATTGAAAAAATGGGCCACTTTTTTCTTTAAAATATTCACCAAATATACAAATTTCACCGGAATCCGATGGGGACTGCTGTGTCTCGTTCAGCCAGTATAGGAGCACATTTGGGAGTGATTTCGAGTCAATCGGTCCAAAGACCTGGAAGCTATTGAAAAAATGGGCCACTTTTTTCTCTAAAATATTCACCAAAAATACAAATTTCACCGGAATCCGATGGGGACTGCTGTGTCTCGTTCAGCCAGTATAGGAGCACATTTGGGAGCGATTTCGAGTCAATCGGTCCAAAGACCTGGAAGCTATTGAAAAAATGGGCCACTTTTATCTTTAAAATATTCACCAAAAATACAAATTTCACCGGAATCCGATGGGGACTGCTGTGTCTCATTCAGCGAGTAGAGGACCACATTCGTGACGAATTTCGAGTCAATCGGTCAAAAGACGACCGTAACCCTAACCCTAGCTCCATAACCCTAACCCTAACCCTAACCCTAATGCCAGCCTTAAGGCAGTCTCATGAAACATTGTCTCTTTTCACTAAAATATTCACCAAAAATACAAATTTCACCGGAATCCGATGGGGACTGCTGTGTCTCGTTCAGCCAGTATAGGAGCACATTTGGGAGCGATTTCGAGTCAATCGGTCCAAAGACCTGGAAGCTATTGAAAAAATGGGCCACTTTTTTCTCTAAAATATTCACCAAAAATACAAATTTCACCGGAATCCGATGGGGACTGCTGTGTCTCGTTCAGCCAGTATAGGAGCACATTTGGGAGCGATTTCGAGTCAATCGGTCCAAAGACCTGGAAGCTATTGAAAAAATGGGCCACTTTTTTCTTTAAAATATTCACCAAAAATACAAATTTCACCGGAATCCGATGGGGACTGCTGTGTCTCATTCAACGAGTAGAGGACCACATTCGTGACGAATTTCGAGTCAATCGGTCAAAAGACGACCGTAACCCTAACCCTAGCTCCATAACCCTAACCCTAACCCTAACCCTAATGCCAGCCTTAAGGCAGTCTCATGAAACGTTGTCTCTTTTCACTAAAATATTCACCAAAAATACAAATTTCACCGGAATCCGATGGGGACTGCTGTGTCTCGTTCAGCCAGTATAGGAGCACATTTGGGAGCGATTTCGAGTCAATCGGTCCAAAGACCGGGAAGCTATTGAAAAAATGGGCCACTTTTTTCTTTAAAATATTCACCAAAAATACAAATTTCACCGGAATCCGATGGGGACTACGGTGTCTCGTTCAGCCAGTATAGGAGCACATTTGGGAGCGATTCCGAATCAATCGGTCCAAAGACCTGGAAGCTATTGAAAAAATGGGCCACTTTTTTCTTTAAAATATTCACCAAAACTACAAATTTCACCGGAATCCGATGGGGACTGCTGTGTCTCATTCAGCGAGTAGAGGACCACATTCGTGACGAATTTCGAGTCAATCGGTCAAAAGACGACCGTAACCCTAACCCTAGCTCCATAACCCTAACCCTAACCCTAACCCTAATGCCAGCCTTAAGGCAGTCTCATGAAACATTGTCTCTTTTCACTAAAATATTCACCAAAAATACAAATTTCACCGGAATCCGATGGGGACTGCTGTGTCTTGTTCAGCCAGTATAGGAGCACATTTGGGAGCGATTCCGAGTCAATCGGTCCAAAGACCTGGAAGCTATTGAAAAAATGGGCCACTTTTATCTTTAAAATATTCACCAAAAATACAAATTTCACCGGAATACGATGGGGACTGCTGTGTCTCATTCAGCGAGTAGAGGACCACATTCGTGACGAATTTCGAGTCAATCGGTCAAAAGACGACCGTAACCCTAACCCTAGCTCCATAACCCTAACCCTAACCCTAACCCTAATGCCAGCCTTAAGGCAGTCTCATGAAACATTGTCTCTTTTCACTAAAATATTCACCAAAAATACAAATTTCACCGGAATCCGATGGGGACTGCTGTGTCTCGTTCAGCCAGTATAGGAGCACATTTGGGAGCGATTTCGAGTCAATCGGTCCAAAGACCTGGAAGCTATTGAAAAAATGGGCCACTTTTTTCTCTAAAATATTCACCAAAAATACAAATTTCACCGGAATCCGATGGGGACTGCTGTGTCTCGTTCAGCCAGTATAGGAGCACATTTGGGAGCGATTTCGAGTCAATCGGTCCAAAGACCTGGAAGCTATTGAAAAAATGGGCCACTTTTTTCTTTAAAATATTCACCAAAAATACAAATTTCACCGGAATCCGATGGGGACTGCTGTGTCTCATTCAGCGAGTAGAGGACCACATTCGTGACGAATTTCGAGTCAATCGGTCAAAAGACGACCGTAACCCTAACCCTAGCTCCATAACCCTAACCCTAACCCTAACCCTAACCCTAATGCCAGCCTTAAGGCAGTCTCATGAAACATTGTCTCTTTTCACTAAAATATTCACCAAAAATACAAATTTCACCGGAATCCGATGGGGACTGCTGTGTCTTGTTCAGCCAGTATAGGAGCACATTTGGGAGCGATTTCGAGTCAATCGGTCGAAAGACCTGGAAGCTATTGAAAAAATGGGCCACTTTTATCTTTAAAATATTCACCAAAAATACAAATTTCACCGGAATCCGATGGGGACTGCTGTGTCTCATTCAGCGAGTAGAGGACCACATTCGTGACGAATTTCGAGTCAATCGGTCAAAAGACGACCGTAACCCTAACCCTAGCTCCATAACCCTAACCCTAACCCTAACCCTAATGCCAGCCTTAAGGCAGTCTCATGAAACATTGTCTCTTTTCACTAAAATATTCACCAAAAATACAAATTTCACCGGAATCCGATGGGGACTGCTGTGTCTCGTTCAGCCAGTATAGGAGCACATTTGGGAGCGATTTCGAGTCAATCGGTCCAAAGACCTGGAAGCTATTGAAAAAATGGGCCACTTTTTTCTTTAAAATATTCACCAAAAATACAAATTTCACCGGAATCCGATGGGGACTGCTGTGTCTCATTCAGCGAGTAGAGGACCACATTCGTGACGAATTTCGAGTCAATCGGTCAAAAGACGACCGTAACCCTAACCCTAGCTCCATAACCCTAACCCTAACCCTAACCCTAACCCTAATGCCAGCCTTAAGGCAGTCTCATGAAACATTGTCTCTTTTCACTAAAATATTCACCAAAAATACAAATTTCACCGGAATCCGATGGGGACTGCTGTGTCTCGTTCAGCCAGTATAGGAGCACATTTGGGAGCGATTTCGAGTCAATCGGTCCAAAGACCGGGAAGCTATTGAAAAAATGGGCCACTTTTTTCTTTAAAATATTCACCAAAAATACAAATTTCACCGGAATCCGATGGGGACTACGGTGTCTCGTTCAGCCAGTATAGGAGCACATTTGGGAGCGATTCCGAGTCAATCGGTCCAAAGACCTGGAAGCTATTGAAAAAATGGGCCACTTTTTTCTTTAAAATATTCACCAAAACTACAAATTTCACCGGAATCCGATGGGGACTGCTGTGTCTCATTCAGCGAGTAGAGGACCACATTCGTGACGAATTTCGAGTCAATCGGTCAAAAGACGACCGTAACCCTAACCCTAGCTCCATAACCCTAACCCTAACCCTAACCCTAATGCCAGCCTTAAGGCAGTCTCATGAAACATTGTCTCTTTTCACTAAAATATTCACCAAAAATACAAATTTCACCGGAATCCGATGGGGACTGCTGTGTCTTGTTCAGCCAGTATAGGAGCACATTTGGGAGCGATTCCGAGTCAATCGGTCCAAAGACCTGGAAGCTATTGAAAAAATGGGCCACTTTTATCTTTAAAATATTCACCAAAAATACAAATTTCACCGGAATCCGATGGGGACTGCTGTGTCTCATTCAGCGAGTAGAGGACCACATTCGTGACGAATTTCGAGTCAATCGGTCAAAAGACGACCGTAACCCTAACCCTAGCTCCATAACCCTAACCCTAACCCTAACCCTAATGCCAGCCTTAAGGCAGTCTCATGAAACATTGTCTCTTTTCACTAAAATATTCACCAAAAATACAAATTTCACCGGAATCCGATGGGGACTGCTGTGTCTCGTTCAGCCAGTATAGGAGCACATTTGGGAGCGATTTCGAGTCAATCGGTCCAAAGACCTGGAAGCTATTGAAAAAATGGGCCACTTTTTTCTCTAAAATATTCACCAAAAATACAAATTTCACCGGAATCCGATGGGGACTGCTGTGTCTCGTTCAGCCAGTATAGGAGCACATTTGGGAGCGATTTCGAGTCAATCGGTCCAAAGACCTGGAAGCTATTGAAAAAATGGGCCACTTTTTTCTTTAAAATATTCACCAAAAATACAAATTTCACCGGAATCCGATGGGGACTGCTGTGTCTCATTCAGCGAGTAGAGGACCACATTCGTGACGAATTTCGAGTCAATCGGTCAAAAGACGACCGTAACCCTAACCCTAGCTCCATAACCCTAACCCTAACCCTAACCCTAACCCTAATGCCAGCCTTAAGGCAGTCTCATGAAACATTGTCTCTTTTCACTAAAATATTCACCAAAAATACAAATTTCACCGGAATCCGATGGGGACTGCTGTGTCTTGTTCAGCCAGTATAGGAGCACATTTGGGAGCGATTTCGAGTCAATCGGTCCAAAGACCTGGAAGCTATTGAAAAAATGGGCCACTTTTATCTTTAAAATATTCACCAAAAATACAAATTTCACCGGAATCCGATGGGGACTGCTGTGTCTCATTCAGCGAGTAGAGGACCACATTCGTGACGAATTTCGAGTCAATCGGTCAAAAGACGACCGTAACCCTAACCCTAGCTCCATAACCCTAACCCTAACCCTAACCCTAATGCCAGCCTTAAGGCAGTCTCATGAAACATTGTCTCTTTTCACTAAAATATTCACCAAAAATACAAATTTCACCGGAATCCGATGGGGACTGCTGTGTCTCGTTCAGCCAGTATAGGAGCACATTTGGGAGCGATTTCGAGTCAATCGGTCCAAAGACCTGGAAGCTATTGAAAAAATGGGCCACTTTTTTCTCTAAAATATTCACCAAAAATACAAATTTCACCGGAATCCGATGGGGACTGCTGTGTCTCGTTCAGCCAGTATAGGAGCACATTTGGGAGCGATTTCGAGTCAATCGGTCCAAAGACCTGGAAGCTATTGAAAAAATGGGCCACTTTTTTCTTTAAAATATTCACCAAAAATACAAATTTCACCGGAATCCGATGGGGACTGCTGTGTCTCATTCAGCGAGTAGAGGACCACATTCGTGACGAATTTCGAGTCAATCGGTCAAAAGACGACCGTAACCCTAACCCTAGCTCCATAACCCTAACCCTAACCCTAACCCTAATGCCAGCCTTAAGGCAGTCTCATGAAACATTGTCTCTTTTCACTAAAATATTCACCAAAAATACAAATTTCACCGGAATCCGATGGGGACTGCTGTGTCTCGTTCAGCCAGTATAGGAGCACATTTGGGAGCGATTTTGAGTCAATCGGTCCAAAGACCTGGAAGCTATTGAAAAAATGGGCCACTTTTTTCTTTAAAATATTCACCAAAAATACAAATTTCACCGGAATCCGATGGGGACTGCTGTGTCTCATTCAGCGAGTAGAGGACCACATTCGTGACGAATTTCGAGTCAATCGGTCAAAAGACGACCGTAACCCTAACCCTAGCTCCATAACCCTAACCCTAACCCTAACCCTAACCCTAATGCCAGCCTTAAGGCAGTCTCATGAAACATTGTCTCTTTTCACTAAAATATTCACCAAAAATACAAATTTCACCGGAATCCGATGGGGACTGCTGTGTCTCGTTCAGCCAGTATAGGAGCACATTTGGGAGCGATTTCGAGTCAATCGGTCCAAAGACCTGGAAGCTATTGAAAAAATGGGCCACTTTTTTCTCTAAAATATTCACCAAAAATACAAATTTCACCGGAATCCGATGGGGACTGCTGTGTCTCGTTCAGCCAGTATAGGAGCACATTTGGGAGCGATTTCGAGTCAATCGGTCCAAAGACCTGGAAGCTATTGAAAAAATGGGCCAGTTTTATCTTTAAAATATTCACCAAAAATACAAATTTCACCGGAATCCGATGGGGACTGCTGTGTCTCATTCAGCGAGTAGAGGACCACATTCGTGACGAATTTCGAGTCAATCGGTCAAAAGACGACCGTAACCCTAACCCTAGCTCCATAACCCTAACCCTAACCCTAACCCTAATGCCAGCCTTAAGGCAGTCTCATGAAACATTGTCTCTTTTCACTAAAATATTCACCAAAAATACAAATTTCACCGGAATCCGATGGGGACTGCTGTGTCTCGTTCAGCCAGTATAGGAGCACATTTGGGAGCGATTTTGAGTCAATCGGTCCAAAGACCTGGAAGCTATTGAAAAAATGGGCCACTTTTTTCTTTAAAATATTCACCAAATATACAAATTTCACCGGAATCCGATGGGGACTGCTGTGTCTCGTTCAGCCAGTATAGGAGCACATTTGGGAGTGATTTCGAGTCAATCGGTCCAAAGACCTGGAAGCTATTGAAAAAATGGGCCACTTTTTTCTCTAAAATATTCACCAAAAATACAAATTTCACCGGAATCCGATGGGGACTGCTGTGTCTCGTTCAGCCAGTATAGGAGCACATTTGGGAGCGATTTCGAGTCAATCGGTCCAAAGACCTGGAAGCTATTGAAAAAATGGGCCACTTTTTTCTTTAAAATATTCACCAAAAATACAAATTTCACCGGAATCCGATGGGGACTGCTGTGTCTCATTCAACGAGTAGAGGACCACATTCGTGACGAATTTCGAGTCAATCGGTCAAAAGACGACCGTAACCCTAACCCTAGCTCCATAACCCTAACCCTAACCCTAACCCTAATGCCAGCCTTAAGGCAGTCTCATGAAACATTGTCTCTTTTCACTAAAATATTCACCAAAAATACAAATTTCACCGGAATCCGATGGGGACTGCTGTGTCTCGTTCAGCCAGTATAGGAGCACATTTGGGAGCGATTTCGAGTCAATCGGTCCAAAGACCGGGAAGCTATTGAAAAAATGGGCCACTTTTTTCTTTAAAATATTCACCAAAAATACAAATTTCACCGGAATCCGATGGGGACTACGGTGTCTCGTTCAGCCAGTATAGGAGCACATTTGGGAGCGATTCCGAGTCAATCGGTCCAAAGACCTGGAAGCTATTGAAAAAATGGGCCACTTTTTTCTTTAAAATATTCACCAAAACTACAAATTTCACCGGAATCCGATGGGGACTGCTGTGTCTCATTCAGCGAGTAGAGGACCACATTCGTGACGAATTTCGAGTCAATCGGTCAAAAGACGACCGTAACCCTAACCCTAGCTCCATAACCCTAACCCTAACCCTAACCCTAATGCCAGCCTTAAGGCAGTCTCATGAAACATTGTCTCTTTTCACTAAAATATTCACCAAAAATACAAATTTCACCGGAATCCGATGGGGACTGCTGTGTCTTGTTCAGCCAGTATAGGAGCACATTTGGGAGCGATTCCGAGTCAATCGGTCCAAAGACCTGGAAGCTATTGAAAAAATGGGCCACTTTTATCTTTAAAATATTCACCAAAAATACAAATTTCACCGGAATCCGATGGGGACTGCTGTGTCTCATTCAGCGAGTAGAGGACCACATTCGTGACGAATTTCGAGTCAATCGGTCAAAAGACGACCGTAACCCTAACCCTAGCTCCATAACCCTAACCCTAACCCTAACCCTAATGCCAGCCTTAAGGCAGTCTCATGAAACATTGTCTCTTTTCACTAAAATATTCACCAAAAATACAAATTTCACCGGAATCCGATGGGGACTGCTGTGTCTCGTTCAGCCAGTATAGGAGCACATTTGGGAGCGATTTTGAGTCAATCGGTCCAAAGACCTGGAAGCTATTGAAAAAATGGGCCACTTTTTTCTTTAAAATATTCACCAAATATACAAATTTCACCGGAATCCGATGGGGACTGCTGTGTCTCGTTCAGCCAGTATAGGAGCACATTTGGGAGTGATTTCGAGTCAATCGGTCCAAAGACCTGGAAGCTATTGAAAAAATGGGCCACTTTTTTCTCTAAAATATTCACCAAAAATACAAATTTCACCGGAATCCGATGGGGACTGCTGTGTCTCGTTCAGCCAGTATAGGAGCACATTTGGGAGCGATTTCGAGTCAATCGGTCCAAAGACCTGGAAGCTATTGAAAAAATGGGCCACTTTTATCTTTAAAATATTCACCAAAAATACAAATTTCACCGGAATCCGATGGGGACTGCTGTGTCTCATTCAGCGAGTAGAGGACCACATTCGTGACGAATTTCGAGTCAATCGGTCAAAAGACGACCGTAACCCTAACCCTAGCTCCATAACCCTAACCCTAACCCTAACCCTAATGCCAGCCTTAAGGCAGTCTCATGAAACATTGTCTCTTTTCACTAAAATATTCACCAAAAATACAAATTTCACCGGAATCCGATGGGGACTGCTGTGTCTCGTTCAGCCAGTATAGGAGCACATTTGGGAGCGATTTCGAGTCAATCGGTCCAAAGACCTGGAAGCTATTGAAAAAATGGGCCACTTTTTTCTCTAAAATATTCACCAAAAATACAAATTTCACCGGAATCCGATGGGGACTGCTGTGTCTCGTTCAGCCAGTATAGGAGCACATTTGGGAGCGATTTCGAGTCAATCGGTCCAAAGACCTGGAAGCTATTGAAAAAATGGGCCACTTTTTTCTTTAAAATATTCACCAAAAATACAAATTTCACCGGAATCCGATGGGGACTGCTGTGTCTCATTCAACGAGTAGAGGACCACATTCGTGACGAATTTCGAGTCAATCGGTCAAAAGACGACCGTAACCCTAACCCTAGCTCCATAACCCTAACCCTAACCCTAACCCTAATGCCAGCCTTAAGGCAGTCTCATGAAACATTGTCTCTTTTCACTAAAATATTCACCAAAAATACAAATTTCACCGGAATCCGATGGGGACTGCTGTGTCTCGTTCAGCCAGTATAGGAGCACATTTGGGAGCGATTTCGAGTCAATCGGTCCAAAGACCGGGAAGCTATTGAAAAAATGGGCCACTTTTTTCTTTAAAATATTCACCAAAAATACAAATTTCACCGGAATCCGATGGGGACTACGGTGTCTCGTTCAGCCAGTATAGGAGCACATTTGGGAGCGATTCCGAGTCAATCGGTCCAAAGACCTGGAAGCTATTGAAAAAATGGGCCACTTTTTTCTTTAAAATATTCACCAAAACTACAAATTTCACCGGAATCCGATGGGGACTGCTGTGTCTCATTCAGCGAGTAGAGGACCACATTCGTGACGAATTTCGAGTCAATCGGTCAAAAGACGACCGTAACCCTAACCCTAGCTCCATAACCCTAACCCTAACCCTAACCCTAATGCCAGCCTTAAGGCAGTCTCATGAAACATTGTCTCTTTTCACTAAAATATTCACCAAAAATACAAATTTCACCGGAATCCGATGGGGACTGCTGTGTCTTGTTCAGCCAGTATAGGAGCACATTTGGGAGCGATTCCGAGTCAATCGGTCCAAAGACCTGGAAGCTATTGAAAAAATGGGCCACTTTTATCTTTAAAATATTCACCAAAAATACAAATTTCACCGGAATCCGATGGGGACTGCTGTGTCTCATTCAGCGAGTAGAGGACCACATTCGTGACGAATTTCGAGTCAATCGGTCAAAAGACGACCGTAACCCTAACCCTAGCTCCATAACCCTAACCCTAACCCTAACCCTAATGCCAGCCTTAAGGCAGTCTCATGAAACATTGTCTCTTTTCACTAAAATATTCACCAAAAATACAAATTTCACCGGAATCCGATGGGGACTGCTGTGTCTCGTTCAGCCAGTATAGGAGCACATTTGGGAGCGATTTTGAGTCAATCGGTCCAAAGACCTGGAAGCTATTGAAAAAATGGGCCACTTTTTTCTTTAAAATATTCACCAAATATACAAATTTCACCGGAATCCGATGGGGACTGCTGTGTCTCGTTCAGCCAGTATAGGAGCACATTTGGGAGTGATTTCGAGTCAATCGGTCCAAAGACCTGGAAGCTATTGAAAAAATGGGCCACTTTTTTCTCTAAAATATTCACCAAAAATACAAATTTCACCGGAATCCGATGGGGACTGCTGTGTCTCGTTCAGCCAGTATAGGAGCACATTTGGGAGCGATTTCGAGTCAATCGGTCCAAAGACCTGGAAGCTATTGAAAAAATGGGCCACTTTTATCTTTAAAATATTCACCAAAAATACAAATTTCACCGGAATCCGATGGGGACTGCTGTGTCTCATTCAGCGAGTAGAGGACCACATTCGTGACGAATTTCGAGTCAATCGGTCAAAAGACGACCGTAACCCTAACCCTAGCTCCATAACCCTAACCCTAACCCTAACCCTAATGCCAGCCTTAAGGCAGTCTCATGAAACATTGTCTCTTTTCACTAAAATATTCACCAAAAATACAAATTTCACCGGAATCCGATGGGGACTGCTGTGTCTCGTTCAGCCAGTATAGGAGCACATTTGGGAGCGATTTCGAGTCAATCGGTCCAAAGACCTGGAAGCTATTGAAAAAATGGGCCACTTTTTTCTCTAAAATATTCACCAAAAATACAAATTTCACCGGAATCCGATGGGGACTGCTGTGTCTCGTTCAGCCAGTATAGGAGCACATTTGGGAGCGATTTCGAGTCAATCGGTCCAAAGACCTGGAAGCTATTGAAAAAATGGGCCACTTTTTTCTTTAAAATATTCACCAAAAATACAAATTTCACCGGAATCCGATGGGGACTGCTGTGTCTCATTCAACGAGTAGAGGACCACATTCGTGACGAATTTCGAGTCAATCGGTCAAAAGACGACCGTAACCCTAACCCTAGCTCCATAACCCTAACCCTAACCCTAACCCTAATGCCAGCCTTAAGGCAGTCTCATGAAACGTTGTCTCTTTTCACTAAAATATTCACCAAAAATACAAATTTCACCGGAATCCGATGGGGACTGCTGTGTCTCGTTCAGCCAGTATAGGAGCACATTTGGGAGCGATTTCGAGTCAATCGGTCCAAAGACCGGGAAGCTATTGAAAAAATGGGCCACTTTTTTCTTTAAAATATTCACCAAAAATACAAATTTCACCGGAATCCGATGGGGACTACGGTGTCTCGTTCAGCCAGTATAGGAGCACATTTGGGAGCGATTCCGAGTCAATCGGTCCAAAGACCTGGAAGCTATTGAAAAAATGGGCCACTTTTTTCTTTAAAATATTCACCAAAACTACAAATTTCACCGGAATCCGATGGGGACTGCTGTGTCTCATTCAGCGAGTAGAGGACCACATTCGTGACGAATTTCGAGTCAATCGGTCAAAAGACGACCGTAACCCTAACCCTAGCTCCATAACCCTAACCCTAACCCTAACCCTAATGCCAGCCTTAAGGCAGTCTCATGAAACATTGTCTCTTTTCACTAAAATATTCACCAAAAATACAAATTTCACCGGAATCCGATGGGGACTGCTGTGTCTTGTTCAGCCAGTATAGGAGCACATTTGGGAGCGATTCCGAGTCAATCGGTCCAAAGACCTGGAAGCTATTGAAAAAATGGGCCACTTTTATCTTTAAAATATTCACCAAAAATACAAATTTCACCGGAATACGATGGGGACTGCTGTGTCTCATTCAGCGAGTAGAGGACCACATTCGTGACGAATTTCGAGTCAATCGGTCAAAAGACGACCGTAACCCTAACCCTAGCTCCATAACCCTAACCCTAACCCTAACCCTAATGCCAGCCTTAAGGCAGTCTCATGAAACATTGTCTCTTTTCACTAAAATATTCACCAAAAATACAAATTTCACCGGAATCCGATGGGGACTGCTGTGTCTCGTTCAGCCAGTATAGGAGCACATTTGGGAGCGATTTCGAGTCAATCGGTCCAAAGACCTGGAAGCTATTGAAAAAATGGGCCACTTTTTTCTCTAAAATATTCACCAAAAATACAAATTTCACCGGAATCCGATGGGGACTGCTGTGTCTCGTTCAGCCAGTATAGGAGCACATTTGGGAGCGATTTCGAGTCAATCGGTCCAAAGACCTGGAAGCTATTGAAAAAATGGGCCACTTTTTTCTTTAAAATATTCACCAAAAATACAAATTTCACCGGAATCCGATGGGGACTGCTGTGTCTCATTCAGCGAGTAGAGGACCACATTCGTGACGAATTTCGAGTCAATCGGTCAAAAGACGACCGTAACCCTAACCCTAGCTCCATAACCCTAACCCTAACCCTAACCCTAACCCTAATGCCAGCCTTAAGGCAGTCTCATGAAACATTGTCTCTTTTCACTAAAATATTCACCAAAAATACAAATTTCACCGGAATCCGATGGGGACTGCTGTGTCTTGTTCAGCCAGTATAGGAGCACATTTGGGAGCGATTTCGAGTCAATCGGTCGAAAGACCTGGAAGCTATTGAAAAAATGGGCCACTTTTATCTTTAAAATATTCACCAAAAATACAAATTTCACCGGAATCCGATGGGGACTGCTGTGTCTCATTCAGCGAGTAGAGGACCACATTCGTGACGAATTTCGAGTCAATCGGTCAAAAGACGACCGTAACCCTAACCCTAGCTCCATAACCCTAACCCTAACCCTAACCCTAATGCCAGCCTTAAGGCAGTCTCATGAAACATTGTCTCTTTTCACTAAAATATTCACCAAAAATACAAATTTCACCGGAATCCGATGGGGACTGCTGTGTCTCGTTCAGCCAGTATAGGAGCACATTTGGGAGCGATTTCGAGTCAATCGGTCCAAAGACCTGGAAGCTATTGAAAAAATGGGCCACTTTTTTCTTTAAAATATTCACCAAAAATACAAATTTCACCGGAATCCGATGGGGACTGCTGTGTCTCATTCAGCGAGTAGAGGACCACATTCGTGACGAATTTCGAGTCAATCGGTCAAAAGACGACCGTAACCCTAACCCTAGCTCCATAACCCTAACCCTAACCCTAACCCTAACCCTAATGCCAGCCTTAAGGCAGTCTCATGAAACATTGTCTCTTTTCACTAAAATATTCACCAAAAATACAAATTTCACCGGAATCCGATGGGGACTGCTGTGTCTCGTTCAGCCAGTATAGGAGCACATTTGGGAGCGATTTCGAGTCAATCGGTCCAAAGACCGGGAAGCTATTGAAAAAATGGGCCACTTTTTTCTTTAAAATATTCACCAAAAATACAAATTTCACCGGAATCCGATGGGGACTACGGTGTCTCGTTCAGCCAGTATAGGAGCACATTTGGGAGCGATTCCGAGTCAATCGGTCCAAAGACCTGGAAGCTATTGAAAAAATGGGCCACTTTTTTCTTTAAAATATTCACCAAAACTACAAATTTCACCGGAATCCGATGGGGACTGCTGTGTCTCATTCAGCGAGTAGAGGACCACATTCGTGACGAATTTCGAGTCAATCGGTCAAAAGACGACCGTAACCCTAACCCTAGCTCCATAACCCTAACCCTAACCCTAACCCTAATGCCAGCCTTAAGGCAGTCTCATGAAACATTGTCTCTTTTCACTAAAATATTCACCAAAAATACAAATTTCACCGGAATCCGATGGGGACTGCTGTGTCTTGTTCAGCCAGTATAGGAGCACATTTGGGAGCGATTCCGAGTCAATCGGTCCAAAGACCTGGAAGCTATTGAAAAAATGGGCCACTTTTATCTTTAAAATATTCACCAAAAATACAAATTTCACCGGAATCCGATGGGGACTGCTGTGTCTCATTCAGCGAGTAGAGGACCACATTCGTGACGAATTTCGAGTCAATCGGTCAAAAGACGACCGTAACCCTAACCCTAGCTCCATAACCCTAACCCTAACCCTAACCCTAATGCCAGCCTTAAGGCAGTCTCATGAAACATTGTCTCTTTTCACTAAAATATTCACCAAAAATACAAATTTCACCGGAATCCGATGGGGACTGCTGTGTCTCGTTCAGCCAGTATAGGAGCACATTTGGGAGCGATTTCGAGTCAATCGGTCCAAAGACCTGGAAGCTATTGAAAAAATGGGCCACTTTTTTCTCTAAAATATTCACCAAAAATACAAATTTCACCGGAATCCGATGGGGACTGCTGTGTCTCGTTCAGCCAGTATAGGAGCACATTTGGGAGCGATTTCGAGTCAATCGGTCCAAAGACCTGGAAGCTATTGAAAAAATGGGCCACTTTTTTCTTTAAAATATTCACCAAAAATACAAATTTCACCGGAATCCGATGGGGACTGCTGTGTCTCATTCAGCGAGTAGAGGACCACATTCGTGACGAATTTCGAGTCAATCGGTCAAAAGACGACCGTAACCCTAACCCTAGCTCCATAACCCTAACCCTAACCCTAACCCTAACCCTAATGCCAGCCTTAAGGCAGTCTCATGAAACATTGTCTCTTTTCACTAAAATATTCACCAAAAATACAAATTTCACCGGAATCCGATGGGGACTGCTGTGTCTTGTTCAGCCAGTATAGGAGCACATTTGGGAGCGATTTCGAGTCAATCGGTCCAAAGACCTGGAAGCTATTGAAAAAATGGGCCACTTTTATCTTTAAAATATTCACCAAAAATACAAATTTCACCGGAATCCGATGGGGACTGCTGTGTCTCATTCAGCGAGTAGAGGACCACATTCGTGACGAATTTCGAGTCAATCGGTCAAAAGACGACCGTAACCCTAACCCTAGCTCCATAACCCTAACCCTAACCCTAACCCTAATGCCAGCCTTAAGGCAGTCTCATGAAACATTGTCTCTTTTCACTAAAATATTCACCAAAAATACAAATTTCACCGGAATCCGATGGGGACTGCTGTGTCTCGTTCAGCCAGTATAGGAGCACATTTGGGAGCGATTTCGAGTCAATCGGTCCAAAGACCTGGAAGCTATTGAAAAAATGGGCCACTTTTTTCTCTAAAATATTCACCAAAAATACAAATTTCACCGGAATCCGATGGGGACTGCTGTGTCTCGTTCAGCCAGTATAGGAGCACATTTGGGAGCGATTTCGAGTCAATCGGTCCAAAGACCTGGAAGCTATTGAAAAAATGGGCCACTTTTTTCTTTAAAATATTCACCAAAAATACAAATTTCACCGGAATCCGATGGGGACTGCTGTGTCTCATTCAGCGAGTAGAGGACCACATTCGTGACGAATTTCGAGTCAATCGGTCAAAAGACGACCGTAACCCTAACCCTAGCTCCATAACCCTAACCCTAACCCTAACCCTAATGCCAGCCTTAAGGCAGTCTCATGAAACATTGTCTCTTTTCACTAAAATATTCACCAAAAATACAAATTTCACCGGAATCCGATGGGGACTGCTGTGTCTCGTTCAGCCAGTATAGGAGCACATTTGGGAGCGATTTTGAGTCAATCGGTCCAAAGACCTGGAAGCTATTGAAAAAATGGGCCACTTTTTTCTTTAAAATATTCACCAAAAATACAAATTTCACCGGAATCCGATGGGGACTGCTGTGTCTCATTCAGCGAGTAGAGGACCACATTCGTGACGAATTTCGAGTCAATCGGTCAAAAGACGACCGTAACCCTAACCCTAGCTCCATAACCCTAACCCTAACCCTAACCCTAACCCTAATGCCAGCCTTAAGGCAGTCTCATGAAACATTGTCTCTTTTCACTAAAATATTCACCAAAAATACAAATTTCACCGGAATCCGATGGGGACTGCTGTGTCTCGTTCAGCCAGTATAGGAGCACATTTGGGAGCGATTTCGAGTCAATCGGTCCAAAGACCTGGAAGCTATTGAAAAAATGGGCCACTTTTTTCTCTAAAATATTCACCAAAAATACAAATTTCACCGGAATCCGATGGGGACTGCTGTGTCTCGTTCAGCCAGTATAGGAGCACATTTGGGAGCGATTTCGAGTCAATCGGTCCAAAGACCTGGAAGCTATTGAAAAAATGGGCCAGTTTTATCTTTAAAATATTCACCAAAAATACAAATTTCACCGGAATCCGATGGGGACTGCTGTGTCTCATTCAGCGAGTAGAGGACCACATTCGTGACGAATTTCGAGTCAATCGGTCAAAAGACGACCGTAACCCTAACCCTAGCTCCATAACCCTAACCCTAACCCTAACCCTAATGCCAGCCTTAAGGCAGTCTCATGAAACATTGTCTCTTTTCACTAAAATATTCACCAAAAATACAAATTTCACCGGAATCCGATGGGGACTGCTGTGTCTCGTTCAGCCAGTATAGGAGCACATTTGGGAGCGATTTCGAGTCAATCGGTCCAAAGACCTGGAAGCTATTGAAAAAATGGGCCACTTTTTTCTCTAAAATATTCACCAAAAATACAAATTTCACCGGAATCCGATGGGGACTGCTGTGTCTCGTTCAGCCAGTATAGGAGCACATTTGGGAGCGATTTCGAGTCAATCGGTCCAAAGACCTGGAAGCTATTGAAAAAATGGGCCAGTTTTATCTTTAAAATATTCACCAAAAATACAAATTTCACCGGAATCCGATGGGGACTGCTGTGTCTCATTCAGCGAGTAGAGGACCACATTCGTGACGAATTTCGAGTCAATCGGTCAAAAGACGACCGTAACCCTAACCCTAGCTCCATAACCCTAACCCTAACCCTAACCCTAATGCCAGCCTTAAGGCAGTCTCATGAAACATTGTCTCTTTTCACTAAAATATTCACCAAAAATACAAATTTCACCGGAATCCGATGGGGACTGCTGTGTCTCGTTCAGCCAGTATAGGAGCACATTTGGGAGCGATTTCGAGTCAATCGGTCCAAAGACCTGGAAGCTATTGAAAAAATGGGCCACTTTTATCTTTAAAATATTCACCAAAAATACAAATTTCACCGGAATCCGATGGGGACTGCTGTGTCTCATTCAGCGAGTAGAGGACCACATTCGTGACGAATTTCGAGTCAATCGGTCAAAAGACGACCGTAACCCTAACCCTAGCTCCATAACCCTAACCCTAACCCTAATGCCAGCCTTAAGGCAGTCTCATGAAACATTGTCTCTTTTCACTAAAATATTCACCAAAAATACAAATTTCACCGGAATCCGATGGGGACTGCTGTGTCTCGTTCAGCCAGTATAGGAGCACATTTGGGAGTGATTTCGAGTCAATCGGTCCAAAGACCTGGAAGCTATTGAAAAAATGGGCCACTTTTTTCTCTAAAATATTCACCAAAAATACAAATTTCACCGGAATCCGATGGGGACTGCTGTGTCTCGTTCAGCCAGTATAGGAGCACATTTGGGAGCGATTTCGAGTCAATCGGTCCAAAGACCTGGAAGCTATTGAAAAAATGGGCCACTTTTATCTTTAAAATATTCACCAAAAATACAAATTTCACCGGAATCCGATGGGGACTGCTGTGTCTCATTCAGCGAGTAGAGGACCACATTCGTGACGAATTTCGAGTCAATCGGTCAAAAGACGACCGTAACCCTAACCCTAGCTCCATAACCCTAACCCTAACCCTAACCCTAATGCCAGCCTTAAGGCAGTCTCATGAAACATTGTCTCTTTTCACTAAAATATTCACCAAAAATACAAATTTCACCGGAATCCGATGGGGACTGCTGTGTCTCATTCAGCGAGTAGAGGACCACATTCGTGACGAATTTCGAGTCAATCGGTCAAAAGACGACCGTAACCCTAACCCTAGCTCCATAACCCTAACCCTAACCCTAACCCTAACCCTAATGCCAGCCTTAAGGCAGTCTCATGAAACATTGTCTCTTTTCACTAAAATATTCACCAAAAATACAAATTTCACCGGAATCCGATGGGGACTGCTGTGTCTCGTTCAGCCAGTATAGGAGCACATTTGGGAGCGATTTCGAGTCAATCGGTCCAAAGACCTGGAAGCTATTGAAAAAATGGGCCACTTTTTTCTCTAAAATATTCACCAAAAATACAAATTTCACCGGAATCCGATGGGGACTGCTGTGTCTCGTTCAGCCAGTATAGGAGCACATTTGGGAGCGATTTCGAGTCAATCGGTCCAAAGACCTGGAAGCTATTGAAAAAATGGGCCAGTTTTATCTTTAAAATATTCACCAAAAATACAAATTTCACCGGAATCCGATGGGGACTGCTGTGTCTCATTCAGCGAGTAGAGGACCACATTCGTGACGAATTTCGAGTCAATCGGTCAAAAGACGACCGTAACCCTAACCCTAGCTCCATAACCCTAACCCTAACCCTAACCCTAATGCCAGCCTTAAGGCAGTCTCATGAAACATTGTCTCTTTTCACTAAAATATTCACCAAAAATACAAATTTCACCGGAATCCGATGGGGACTGCTGTGTCTCGTTCAGCCAGTATAGGAGCACATTTGGGAGCGATTTCGAGTCAATCGGTCCAAAGACCTGGAAGCTATTGAAAAAATGGGCCACTTTTTTCTCTAAAATATTCACCAAAAATACAAATTTCACCGGAATCCGATGGGGACTGCTGTGTCTCGTTCAGCCAGTATAGGAGCACATTTGGGAGCGATTTCGAGTCAATCGGTCCAAAGACCTGGAAGCTATTGAAAAAATGGGCCAGTTTTATCTTTAAAATATTCACCAAAAATACAAATTTCACCGGAATCCGATGGGGACTGCTGTGTCTCATTCAGCGAGTAGAGGACCACATTCGTGACGAATTTCGAGTCAATCGGTCAAAAGACGACCGTAACCCTAACCCTAGCTCCATAACCCTAACCCTAACCCTAACCCTAATGCCAGCCTTAAGGCAGTCTCATGAAACATTGTCTCTTTTCACTAAAATATTCACCAAAAATACAAATTTCACCGGAATCCGATGGGGACTGCTGTGTCTCGTTCAGCCAGTATAGGAGCACATTTGGGAGCGATTTCGAGTCAATCGGTCCAAAGACCTGGAAGCTATTGAAAAAATGGGCCACTTTTATCTTTAAAATATTCACCAAAAATACAAATTTCACCGGAATCCGATGGGGACTGCTGTGTCTCATTCAGCGAGTAGAGGACCACATTCGTGACGAATTTCGAGTCAATCGGTCAAAAGACGACCGTAACCCTAACCCTAGCTCCATAACCCTAACCCTAACCCTAATGCCAGCCTTAAGGCAGTCTCATGAAACATTGTCTCTTTTCACTAAAATATTCACCAAAAATACAAATTTCACCGGAATCCGATGGGGACTGCTGTGTCTCGTTCAGCCAGTATAGGAGCACATTTGGGAGTGATTTCGAGTCAATCGGTCCAAAGACCTGGAAGCTATTGAAAAAATGGGCCACTTTTTTCTCTAAAATATTCACCAAAAATACAAATTTCACCGGAATCCGATGGGGACTGCTGTGTCTCATTCAGCGAGTAGAGGACCACATTCGTGACGAATTTCGAGTCAATCGGTCAAAAGACGACCGTAACCCTAACCCTAGCTCCATAACCCTAACCCTAACCCTAACCCTAATGCCAGCCTTAAGGCAGTCTCATGAAACATTGTCTCTTTTCACTAAAATATTCACCAAAAATACAAATTTCACCGGAATCCGATGGGGACTGCTGTGTCTCGTTCAGCCAGTATAGGAGCACATTTGGGAGCGATTTCGAGTCAATCGGTCCAAAGACCTGGAAGCTATTGAAAAAATGGGCCACTTTTATCTTTAAAATATTCACCAAAAATACAAATTTCACCGGAATCCGATGGGGACTGCTGTGTCTCATTCAGCGAGTAGAGGACCACATTCGTGACGAATTTCGAGTCAATCGGTCAAAAGACGACCGTAACCCTAACCCTAGCTCCATAACCCTAACCCTAACCCTAACCCTAACCCTAATGCCAGCCTTAAGGCAGTCTCATGAAACATTGTCTCTTTTCACTAAAATATTCACCAAAAATACAAATTTCACCGGAATCCGATGGGGACTGCTGTGTCTCGTTCAGCCAGTATAGGAGCACATTTGGGAGCGATTTTGAGTCAATCGGTCCAAAGACCTGGAAGCTATTGAAAAAATGGGCCACTTTTTTCTTTAAAATATTCACCAAATATACAAATTTCACCGGAATCCGATGGGGACTGCTGTGTCTCGTTCAGCCAGTATAGGAGCACATTTGGGAGCGATTTCGAGTCAATCGGTCCAAAGACCTGGAAGCTATTGAAAAAATGGGCCACTTTTTTCTTTAAAATATTCACCAAAAATACAAATTTCACCGGAATCCGATGGGGACTGCTGTGTCTCATTCAGCGAGTAGAGGACCACATTCGTGACGAATTTCGAGTCAATCGGTCAAAAGACGACCGTAACCCTAACCCTAGCTCCATAACCCTAACCCTAACCCTAACCCTAACCCTAATGCCAGCCTTAAGGCAGTCTCATGAAACATTGTCTCTTTTCACTAAAATATTCACCAAAAATACAAATTTCACCGGAATCCGATGGGGACTGCTGTGACTCGTCCAGCCAGTATAGGAGCACATTTGGGAGCGATTTTGAGTCAATCGGTCCAAAGACCTGGAAGCTATTGAAAAAATGGGCCACTTTTTTCTTTAAAATATTCACCAAAAATACAAATTTCACCGGAATCCGATGGGGACTCCTGTGTCTCATTCAGCGAGTAGAGGACCACATTCGTGACGAATTTCGAGTCAATCGGTCAAAAGACGACCGTAACCCTAACCCTAGCTCCATAACCCTAACCCTAACCCTAACCCTAATGCCAGCCTTAAGGCAGTCTCATGAAACATTGTCTCTTTTCACTAAAATATTCACCAAAAATACAAATTTCACCGGAATCCGATGGGGACTGCTGTGTCTCGTTCAGCCAGTATAGGAGCACATTTGGGAGCGATTTCGAGTCAATCGGTCCAAAGACCTGGAAGCTATTGAAAAAATTCTCTAAAATATTCACCAAAAATACAAATTTCACCGGAATCCGATGGGGACTGCTGTGTCTCGTTCAGCCAGTATAGGAGCACATTTGGGAGCGATTTCGAGTCAATCGGTCCAAAGACCTGGAAGCTATTGAAAAAATGGGCCACTTTTTTCTTTAAAATATTCACCAAAACTACAAATTTCACCGGAATCCGATGGGGACTGCTGTGTCTCATTCAGCGAGTAGAGGACCACATTCGTGACGAATTTCGAGTCAATCGGTCAAAAGACGACCGTAACCCTAACCCTAGCTCCATAACCCTAACCCTAACCCTAACCCTAACCCTAATGCCAGCCTTAAGGCAGTCTCATGAAACATTGTCTCTTTTCACTAAAATATTCACCAAAAATACAAATTTCACCGGAATCCGATGGGGACTGCTGTGTCTCGTTCAGCCAGTATAGGAGCACATTTGGGAGCGATTTCGAGTCAATCGGTCCAAAGACCTGGAAGCTATTGAAAAAATGGGCCACTTTTTTCTTTAAAATATTCACCAAAAATACAAATTTCACCGGAATCCGATGGGGACTACTGTGTCTCGTTCAGCCAGTATAGGAGCACATTTGGGAGCGATTTCGAGTCAATCGGTCCAAAGACCTGGAAGCTATTGAAAAAATGGGCCACTTTTTTCTTTAAAATATTCACCAAAACTACAAATTTCACCGGAATCCGATGGGGACTGCTGTGTCTCATTCAGCGAGTAGAGGACCACATTCGTGACGAATTTCGAGTCAATCGGTCAAAAGACGACCGTAACCCTAACCCTAGCTCCATAACCCTAACCCTAACCCTAATGCCAGCCTTAAGGCAGTCTCATGAAACATTGTCTCTTTTCACTAAAATATTCACCAAAAATACAAATTTCACCGGAATCCGATGGGGACTGCTGTGTCTCATTCAGCGAGTAGAGGACCACATTCGTGACGAATTTCGAGTCAATCGGTCAAAAGACGACCGTAACCCTAACCCTAGCTCCATAACCCTAACCCTAACCCTAACCCTAACCCTAATGCCAGCCTTAAGGCAGTCTCATGAAACATTGTCTCTTTTCACTAAAATATTCACCAAAAATACAAATTTCACCGGAATCCGATGGGGACTGCTGTGACTCGTCCAGCCAGTATAGGAGCACATTTGGGAGCGATTTTGAGTCAATCGGTCCAAAGACCTGGAAGCTATTGAAAAAATGGGCCACTTTTTTCTTTAAAATATTCACCAAAAATACAAATTTCACCGGAATCCGATGGGGACTGCTGTGTCTCATTCAGCGAGTAGAGGACCACATTCGTGACGAATTTCGAGTCAATCGGTCAAAAGACGACCGTAACCCTAACCCTAGCTCCATAACCCTAACCCTAAGCCTAACCCTAACCCTAATGCCAGCCTTAAGGCAGTCTCATGAAACATTGTCTCTTTTCACTAAAATATTCACCAAAAATACAAATTTCACCGGAATCCGATGGGGACTGCTGTGTCTCGTTCAGCCAGTATAGGAGCACATTTGGGAGCGATTTCGAGTCAATCGGTCCAAAGACCTGGAAGCTATTGAAAAAATGGGCCACTTTTATCTTTAAAATATTCACCAAAAATACAAATTTCACCGGAATCCGATGGGGACTGCTGTGTCTCATTCAGCGAGTAGAGGACCACATTCGTGACGAATTTCGAGTCAATCGGTCAAAAGACGACCGTAACCCTAACCCTAGCTCCATAACCCTAACCCTAACCCTAACCCTAATGCCAGCCTTAAGGCAGTCTCATGAAACATTGTCTCTTTTCACTAAAATATTCACCAAAAATACAAATTTCACCGGAATCCGATGGGGACTGCTGTGTCTCGTTCAGCCAGTATAGGAGCACATTTGGGAGCGATTTTGAGTCAATCGGTCCAAAGACCTGGAAGCTATTGAAAAAATGGGCCACTTTTTTCTTTAAAATATTCACCAAATATACAAATTTCACCGGAATCCGATGGGGACTGCTGTGTCTCGTTCAGCCAGTATAGGAGCACATTTGGGAGCGATTTCGAGTCAATCGGTCCAAAGACCTGGAAGCTATTGAAAAAATGGGCCACTTTTTTCTTTAAAATATTCACCAAAAATACAAATTTCACCGGAATCCGATGGGGACTGCTGTGTCTCATTCAGCGAGTAGAGGACCACATTCGTGACGAATTTCGAGTCAATCGGTCAAAAGACGACCGTAACCCTAACCCTAGCTCCATAACCCTAACCCTAACCCTAACCCTAACCCTAATGCCAGCCTTAAGGCAGTCTCATGAAACATTGTCTCTTTTCACTAAAATATTCACCAAAAATACAAATTTCACCGGAATCCGATGGGGACTGCTGTGTCTCGTTCAGCCAGTATAGGAGCACATTTGGGAGCGATTTCGAGTCAATCGGTCCAAAGACCTGGAAGCTATTGAAAAAATGGGCCACTTTTTTCTTTAAAATATTCACCAAAAATACAAATTTCACCGGAATCCGATGGGGACTGCTGTGTCTCATTCAGCGAGTAGAGGACCACATTCGTGACGAATTTCGAGTCAATCGGTCAAAAGACGACCGTAACCCTAACCCTAGCTCCATAACCCTAACCCTAACCCTAACCCTAACCCTAATGCCAGCCTTAAGGCAGTCTCATGAAACATTGTCTCTTTTCACTAAAATATTCACCAAAAATACAAATTTCACCGGAATCCGATGGGGACTGCTGTGTCTCGTTCAGCCAGTATAGGAGCACATTTGGGAGCGATTTCGAGTCAATCGGTCCAAAGACCTGGAAGCTATTGAAAAAATGGGCCACTTTTTTCTTTAAAATATTCACCAAAAATACAAATTTCACCGGAATCCGATGGGGACTACTGTGTCTCGTTCAGCCAGTATAGGAGCACATTTGGGAGCGATTTCGAGTCAATCGGTCCAAAGACCTGGAAGCTATTGAAAAAATGGGCCACTTTTTTCTTTAAAATATTCACCAAAACTACAAATTTCACCGGAATCCGATGGGGACTGCTGTGTCTCATTCAGCGAGTAGAGGACCACATTCGTGACGAATTTCGAGTCAATCGGTCAAAAGACGACCGTAACCCTAACCCTAGCTCCATAACCCTAACCCTAACCCTAATGCCAGCCTTAAGGCAGTCTCATGAAACATTGTCTCTTTTCACTAAAATATTCACCAAAAATACAAATTTCACCGGAATCCGATGGGGACTGCTGTGTCTCGTTCAGCCAGTATAGGAGCACATTTGGGAGCGATTTTGAGTCAATCGGTACAAAGACCTGGAAGCTATTGAAAAAATGGGCCACTTTTTTCTTTAAAATATTCACCAAAAATACAAATTTCACCGGAATCCGATGGGGACTGCTGTGTCTCATTCAGCGAGTAGAGGACCACATTCGTGACGAATTTCGAGTCAATCGGTCAAAAGACGACCGTAACCCTAACCCTAGCTCCATAACCCTAACCCTAACCCTAACCCTAATGCCAGCCTTAAGGCAGTCTCATGAAACATTGTCTCTTTTCACTAAAATATTCACCAAAAATACAAATTTCACCGGAATCCGATGGGGACTGCTGTGTCTCGTTCAGCCAGTATAGGAGCACATTTGGGAGCGATTTCGAGTCAATCGGTCCAAAGACCTGGAAGCTATTGAAAAAATGGGCCACTTTTATCTTTAAAATATTCACCAAAAATACAAATTTCACCGGAATCCGATGGGGACTGCTGTGTCTCATTCAGCGAGTAGAGGACCACATTCGTGACGAATTTCGAGTCAATCGGTCAAAAGACGACCGTAACCCTAACCCTAGCTCCATAACCCTAACCCTAACCCTAACCCTAACCCTAATGCCAGCCTTAAGGCAGTCTCATGAAACATTGTCTCTTTTCACTAAAATATTCACCAAAAATACAAATTTCACCGGAATCCGATGGGGACTGCTGTGTCTCGTTCAGTCAGTATAGGAGCACATTTGGGAGCGATTTCGAGTCAATCGGTCCAAAGACCTGGAAGCCTATGAAAAAATGGGCCACTTTTTTCTTTAAAATATTCACCAAAAATACAAATTTCACCGGAATCCGATGGGGACTGCTGTGTCTCATTCAGCGAGTAGAGGACCACATTTGTGACGAATTTCGAGTCAATCGGTCAAAAGACGACCGTAACCCTAACCCTAGCTCCATAACCCTAACCCTAACCCTAACCCTAATGCCAGCCTTAAGGCAGTCTCATGAAACATTGTCTCTTTTCACTAAAATATTCACCAAAAATACAAATTTCACCGGAATCCGATGGGGACTGCTGTGTCTCGTTCAGCCAGTATAGGAGCACATTTGGGAGCGATTTCGAGTCAATCGGTCCAAAGACCTGGAAGCTATTGAAAAAATGGGCCACTTTTTTCTTTAAAATATTCACCAAAAATACAAATTTCACCGGAATCCGATGGGGACTGCTGTGTCTCATTCAGCGAGTAGAGGACCACATTCGTGACGAATTTCGAGTCAATCGGTCAAAAGACGACCGTAACCCTAACCCTAGCTCCATAACCCTAACCCTAACCCTAACCCTAACCCTAATGCCAGCCTTAAGGCAGTCTCATGAAACATTGTCTCTTTTCACTAAAATATTCACCAAAAATACAAATTTCACCGGAATCCGATGGGGACTGCTGTGTCTCGTTCAGTCAGTATAGGAGCACATTTGGGAGCGATTTCGAGTCAATCGGTCCAAAGACCTGGAAGCCTATGAAAAAATGGGCCACTTTTTTCTTTAAAATATTCACCAAAAATACAAATTTCACCGGAATCCGATGGGGACTGCTGTGTCTCATTCAGCGAGTAGAGGACCACATTTGTGACGAATTTCGAGTCAATCGGTCAAAAGACGACCGTAACCCTAACCCTAGCTCCATAACCCTAACCCTAACCCTAACCCTAATGCCAGCCTTAAGGCAGTCTCATGAAACATTGTCTCTTTGCACTAAAATATTCACCAAAAATACAAATTTCACCGGAATCCGATGGGGACTGCTGTGTCTCGTTCAGCCAGTATAGGAGCACATTTGGGAGCGATTTCGAGTCAATCGGTCCAAAGACCTGGAAGCTATTGGAAAAATGGGCCACTTTTTTCTTTAAAATATTCACCAAAAATACAAATTTCACCGGAATCCGATGGGGACTGCTGTGTCTCATTCAGCGAGTAGAGGACCACATTCGTGACGAATTTCGAGTCAATCGGTCAAAAGACGACCGTAACCCTAACCCTAGCTCCATAACCCTAACCCTAACCCTAACCCTAATGCCAGCCTTAAGGCAGTCTCATGAAACATTGTCTCTTTTCACTAAAATATTCACCAAAAATACAAATTTCACCGGAATCCGATGGGGACTGCTGTGTCTCGTTCAGCCAGTATAGGAGCACATTTGGGAGCGATTTCGAGTCAATCGGTCCAAAGACCTGGAAGCTATTGAAAAAATTCTCTAAAATATTCACCAAAAATACAAATTTCACCGGAATCCGATGGGGACTGCTGTGTCTCGTTCAGCCAGTATAGGAGCACATTTGGGAGCGATTTCGAGTCAATCGGTCCAAAGACCTGGAAGCTATTGAAAAAATGGGCCACTTTTTTCTTTAAAATATTCACCAAAAATACAAATTTCACCGGAATCCGATGGGGACTGCTGTGTCTCATTCAGCGAGTAGAGGACCACATTCGTGACGAATTTCGAGTCAATCGGTCAAAAGACGACCGTAACCCTAACCCTAGCTCCATAACCCTAACCCTAACCCTAACCCTAACCCTAATGCCAGCCTTAAGGCAGTCTCATGAAACATTGTCTCTTTTCACTAAAATATTCACCAAAAATACAAATTTCACCGGAATCCGATGGGGACTGCTGTGTCTCGTTCAGCCAGTATAGGAGCACATTTGGGAGCGATTTCGAGTCAATCGGTCCAAAGACCTGGAAGCTATTGAAAAAATGGGCCACTTTTTTCTTTAAAATATTCACCAAAAATACAAATTTCACCGGAATCCGATGGGGACTACTGTGTCTCGTTCAGCCAGTATAGGAGCACATTTGGGAGCGATTTCGAGTCAATCGGTCCAAAGACCTGGAAGCTATTGAAAAAATGGGCCACTTTTTTCTTTAAAATATTCACCAAAACTACAAATTTCACCGGAATCCGATGGGGACTGCTGTGTCTCATTCAGCGAGTAGAGGACCACATTCGTGACGAATTTCGAGTCAATCGGTCAAAAGACGACCGTAACCCTAACCCTAGCTCCATAACCCTAACCCTAACCCTAATGCCAGCCTTAAGGCAGTCTCATGAAACATTGTCTCTTTTCACTAAAATATTCACCAAAAATACAAATTTCACCGGAATCCGATGGGGACTGCTGTGTCTCATTCAGCGAGTAGAGGACCACATTCGTGACGAATTTCGAGTCAATCGGTCAAAAGACGACCGTAACCCTAACCCTAGCTCCATAACCCTAACCCTAACCCTAACCCTAACCCTAATGCCAGCCTTAAGGCAGTCTCATGAAACATTGTCTCTTTTCACTAAAATATTCACCAAAAATACAAATTTCACCGGAATCCGATGGGGACTGCTGTGACTCGTCCAGCCAGTATAGGAGCACATTTGGGAGCGATTTTGAGTCAATCGGTCCAAAGACCTGGAAGCTATTGAAAAAATGGGCCACTTTTTTCTTTAAAATATTCACCAAAAATACAAATTTCACCGGAATCCGATGGGGACTGCTGTGTCTCATTCAGCGAGTAGAGGACCACATTCGTGACGAATTTCGAGTCAATCGGTCAAAAGACGACCGTAACCCTAACCCTAGCTCCATAACCCTAACCCTAAGCCTAACCCTAACCCTAATGCCAGCCTTAAGGCAGTCTCATGAAACATTGTCTCTTTTCACTAAAATATTCACCAAAAATACAAATTTCACCGGAATCCGATGGGGACTGCTGTGTCTCGTTCAGCCAGTATAGGAGCACATTTGGGAGCGATTTCGAGTCAATCGGTCCAAAGACCTGGAAGCTATTGAAAAAATGGGCCACTTTTATCTTTAAAATATTCACCAAAAATACAAATTTCACCGGAATCCGATGGGGACTGCTGTGTCTCATTCAGCGAGTAGAGGACCACATTCGTGACGAATTTCGAGTCAATCGGTCAAAAGACGACCGTAACCCTAACCCTAGCTCCATAACCCTAACCCTAACCCTAACCCTAACCCTAATGCCAGCCTTAAGGCAGTCTCATGAAACATTGTCTCTTTTCACTAAAATATTCACCAAAAATACAAATTTCACCGGAATCCGATGGGGACTGCTGTGTCTCGTTCAGCCAGTATAGGAGCACATTTGGGAGCGATTTTGAGTCAATCGGTCCAAAGACCTGGAAGCTATTGAAAAAATGGGCCACTTTTTTCTTTAAAATATTCACCAAATATACAAATTTCACCGGAATCCGATGGGGACTGCTGTGTCTCGTTCAGCCAGTATAGGAGCACATTTGGGAGCGATTTCGAGTCAATCGGTCCAAAGACCTGGAAGCTATTGAAAAAATGGGCCACTTTTTTCTTTAAAATATTCACCAAAAATACAAATTTCACCGGAATCCGATGGGGACTGCTGTGTCTCATTCAGCGAGTAGAGGACCACATTCGTGACGAATTTCGAGTCAATCGGTCAAAAGACGACCGTAACCCTAACCCTAGCTCCATAACCCTAACCCTAACCCTAACCCTAACCCTAACCCTAATGCCAGCCTTAAGGCAGTCTCATGAAACATTGTCTCTTTTCACTAAAATATTCACCAAAAATACAAATTTCACCGGAATCCGATGGGGACTGCTGTGACTCGTCCAGCCAGTATAGGAGCACATTTGGGAGCGATTTTGAGTCAATCGGTCCAAAGACCTGGAAGCTATTGAAAAAATGGGCCACTTTTTTCTTTAAAATATTCACCAAAAATACAAATTTCACCGGAATCCGATGGGGACTGCTGTGTCTCATTCAGCGAGTAGAGGACCACATTCGTGACGAATTTCGAGTCAATCGGTCAAAAGACGACCGTAACCCTAACCCTAGCTCCATAACCCTAACCCTAACCCTAACCCTAATGCCAGCCTTAAGGCAGTCTCATGAAACATTGTCTCTTTTCACTAAAATATTCACCAAAAATACAAATTTCACCGGAATCCGATGGGGACTGCTGTGTCTCGTTCAGCCAGTATAGGAGCACATTTGGGAGCGATTTCGAGTCAATCGGTCCAAAGACCTGGAAGCCTATGAAAAAATGGGCCACTTTTTTCTTTAAAATATTCACCAAAAATACAAATTTCACCGGAATCCGATGGGGACTGCTGTGTCTCATTCAGCGAGTAGAGGACCACATTTGTGACGAATTTCGAGTCAATCGGTCAAAAGACGACCGTAACCCTAACCCTAGCTCCATAACCCTAACCCTAACCCTAACCCTAATGCCAGCCTTAAGGCAGTCTCATGAAACATTGTCTCTTTTCACTAAAATATTCACCAAAAATACAAATTTCACCGGAATCCGATGGGGACTGCTGTGTCTCGTTCAGCCAGTATAGGAGCACATTTGGGAGCGATTTCGAGTCAATCGGTCCAAAGACCTGGAAGCTATTGAAAAAATGGGCCACTTTTTTCTTTAAAATATTCACCAAAAATACAAATTTCACCGGAATCCGATGGGGACTGCTGTGTCTCATTCAGCGAGTAGAGGACCACATTCGTGACGAATTTCGAGTCAATCGGTCAAAAGACGACCGTAACCCTAACCCTAGCTCCATAACCCTAACCCTAACCCTAACCCTAACCCTAATGCCAGCCTTAAGGCAGTCTCATGAAACATTGTCTCTTTTCACTAAAATATTCACCAAAAATACAAATTTCACCGGAATCCGATGGGGACTGCTGTGTCTCGTTCAGTCAGTATAGGAGCACATTTGGGAGCGATTTCGAGTCAATCGGTCCAAAGACCTGGAAGCCTATGAAAAAATGGGCCACTTTTTTCTTTAAAATATTCACCAAAAATACAAATTTCACCGGAATCCGATGGGGACTGCTGTGTCTCATTCAGCGAGTAGAGGACCACATTTGTGACGAATTTCGAGTCAATCGGTCAAAAGACGACCGTAACCCTAACCCTAGCTCCATAACCCTAACACTAACCCTAACCCTAATGCCAGCCTTAAGGCAGTCTCATGAAACATTGTCTCTTTGCACTAAAATATTCACCAAAAATACAAATTTCACCGGAATCCGATGGGGACTGCTGTGTCTCGTTCAGCCAGTATAGGAGCACATTTGGGAGCGATTTCGAGTCAATCGGTCCAAAGACCTGGAAGCTATTGAAAAAATGGGCCACTTTTTTCTTTAAAATATTCACCAAAAATACAAATTTCACCGGAATCCGATGGGGACTGCTGTGTCTCATTCAGCGAGTAGAGGACCACATTCGTGACGAATTTCGAGTCAATCGGTCAAAAGACGACCGTAACCCTAACCCTAGCTCCATAACCCTAACCCTAACCCTAACCCTAATGCCAGCCTTAAGGCAGTCTCATGAAACATTGTCTCTTTTCACTAAAATATTCACCAAAAATACAAATTTCACCGGAATCCGATGGGGACTGCTGTGTCTCGTTCAGCCAGTATAGGAGCACATTTGGGAGCGATTTCGAGTCAATCGGTCCAAAGACCTGGAAGCTATTGAAAAAATGGGCCACTTTTTTCTTTAAAATATTCACCAAAAATACAAATTTCACCGGAATCCGATGGGGACTGCTGTGTCTCATTCAGCGAGTAGAGGACCACATTCGTGACGAATTTCGAGTCAATCGGTCAAAAGACGACCGTAACCCTAACCCTAGCTCCATAACCCTAACCCTAACCCTAACCCTAACCCTAATGCCAGCCTTAAGGCAGTCTCATGAAACATTGTCTCTTTTCACTAAAATATTCACCAAAAATACAAATTTCACCGGAATCCGATGGGGACTCCTGTGTCTCGTTCAGCCAGTATAGGAGCACATTTGGGAGCGATTTCGAGTCAATCGGTCCAAAGACCTGGAAGCTATTGAAAAAATGGGCCACTTTTTTCTTTAAAATATTCACCAAAAATACAAATTTCACCGGAATCCGATGGGGACTACTGTGTCTCGTTCAGCCAGTATAGGAGCACATTTGGGAGCGATTTCGAGTCAATCGGTCCAAAGACCTGGAAGCTATTGAAAAAATGGGCCACTTTTTTCTTTAAAATATTCACCAAAACTACAAATTTCACCGGAATCCGATGGGGACTGCTGTGTCTCATTCAGCGAGTAGAGGACCACATTCGTGACGAATTTCGAGTCAATCGGTCAAAAGACGACCGTAACCCTAACCCTAGCTCCATAACCCTAACCCTAACCCTAATGCCAGCCTTAAGGCAGTCTCATGAAACATTGTCTCTTTTCACTAAAATATTCACCAAAAATACAAATTTCACCGGAATCCGATGGGGACTGCTGTGTCTCATTCAGCGAGTAGAGGACCACATTCGTGACGAATTTCGAGTCAATCGGTCAAAAGACGACCGTAACCCTAACCCTAGCTCCATAACCCTAACCCTAACCCTAACCCTAACCCTAATGCCAGCCTTAAGGCAGTCTCATGAAACATTGTCTCTTTTCACTAAAATATTCACCAAAAATACAAATTTCACCGGAATCCGATGGGGACTGCTGTGACTCGTCCAGCCAGTATAGGAGCACATTTGGGAGCGATTTTGAGTCAATCGGTCCAAAGACCTGGAAGCTATTGAAAAAATGGGCCACTTTTTTCTTTAAAATATTCACCAAAAATACAAATTTCACCGGAATCCGATGGGGACTGCTGTGTCTCATTCAGCGAGTAGAGGACCACATTCGTGACGAATTTCGAGTCAATCGGTCAAAAGACGACCGTAACCCTAACCCTAGCTCCATAACCCTAACCCTAAGCCTAACCCTAACCCTAATGCCAGCCTTAAGGCAGTCTCATGAAACATTGTCTCTTTTCACTAAAATATTCACCAAAAATACAAATTTCACCGGAATCCGATGGGGACTGCTGTGTCTCGTTCAGCCAGTATAGGAGCACATTTGGGAGCGATTTCGAGTCAATCGGTCCAAAGACCTGGAAGCTATTGAAAAAATGGGCCACTTTTATCTTTAAAATATTCACCAAAAATACAAATTTCACCGGAATCCGATGGGGACTGCTGTGTCTCATTCAGCGAGTAGAGGACCACATTCGTGACGAATTTCGAGTCAATCGGTCAAAAGACGACCGTAACCCTAACCCTAGCTCCATAACCCTAACCCTAACCCTAACCCTAATGCCAGCCTTAAGGCAGTCTCATGAAACATTGTCTCTTTTCACTAAAATATTCACCAAAAATACAAATTTCACCGGAATCCGATGGGGACTGCTGTGTCTCGTTCAGCCAGTATAGGAGCACATTTGGGAGCGATTTTGAGTCAATCGGTCCAAAGACCTGGAAGCTATTGAAAAAATGGGCCACTTTTTTCTTTAAAATATTCACCAAATATACAAATTTCACCGGAATCCGATGGGGACTGCTGTGTCTCGTTCAGCCAGTATAGGAGCACATTTGGGAGCGATTTCGAGTCAATCGGTCCAAAGACCTGGAAGCTATTGAAAAAATGGGCCACTTTTTTCTTTAAAATATTCACCAAAAATACAAATTTCACCGGAATCCGATGGGGACTGCTGTGTCTCATTCAGCGAGTAGAGGACCACATTCGTGACGAATTTCGAGTCAATCGGTCAAAAGACGACCGTAACCCTAACCCTAGCTCCATAACCCTAACCCTAACCCTAACCCTAACCCTAACCCTAATGCCAGCCTTAAGGCAGTCTCATGAAACATTGTCTCTTTTCACTAAAATATTCACCAAAAATACAAATTTCACCGGAATCCGATGGGGACTGCTGTGACTCGTCCAGCCAGTATAGGAGCACATTTGGGAGCGATTTTGAGTCAATCGGTCCAAAGACCTGGAAGCTATTGAAAAAATGGGCCACTTTTTTCTTTAAAATATTCACCAAAAATACAAATTTCACCGGAATCCGATGGGGACTCCTGTGTCTCATTCAGCGAGTAGAGGACCACATTCGTGACGAATTTCGAGTCAATCGGTCAAAAGACGACCGTAACCCTAACCCTAGCTCCATAACCCTAACCCTAACCCTAACCCTAACCCTAATGCCAGCCTTAAGGCAGTCTCATGAAACATTGTCTCTTTTCACTAAAATATTCACCAAAAATACAAATTTCACCGGAATCCGATGGGGACTGCTGTGTCTCGTTCAGCCAGTATAGGAGCACATTTGGGAGCGATTTCGAGTCAATCGGTCCAAAGACCTGGAAGCTATTGAAAAAATGGGCCACTTTTTTCTTTAAAATATTCACCAAAAATACAAATTTCACCGGAATCCGATGGGGACTACTGTGTCTCGTTCAGCCAGTATAGGAGCACATTTGGGAGCGATTTCGAGTCAATCGGTCCAAAGACCTGGAAGCTATTGAAAAAATGGGCCACTTTTTTCTTTAAAATATTCACCAAAACTACAAATTTCACCGGAATCCGATGGGGACTGCTGTGTCTCATTCAGCGAGTAGAGGACCACATTCGTGACGAATTTCGAGTCAATCGGTCAAAAGACGACCGTAACCCTAACCCTAGCTCCATAACCCTAACCCTAACCCTAATGCCAGCCTTAAGGCAGTCTCATGAAACATTGTCTCTTTTCACTAAAATATTCACCAAAAATACAAATTTCACCGGAATCCGATGGGGACTGCTGTGTCTCATTCAGCGAGTAGAGGACCACATTCGTGACGAATTTCGAGTCAATCGGTCAAAAGACGACCGTAACCCTAACCCTAGCTCCATAACCCTAACCCTAACCCTAACCCTAACCCTAATGCCAGCCTTAAGGCAGTCTCATGAAACATTGTCTCTTTTCACTAAAATATTCACCAAAAATACAAATTTCACCGGAATCCGATGGGGACTGCTGTGACTCGTCCAGCCAGTATAGGAGCACATTTGGGAGCGATTTTGAGTCAATCGGTCCAAAGACCTGGAAGCTATTGAAAAAATGGGCCACTTTTTTCTTTAAAATATTCACCAAAAATACAAATTTCACCGGAATCCGATGGGGACTGCTGTGTCTCATTCAGCGAGTAGAGGACCACATTCGTGACGAATTTCGAGTCAATCGGTCAAAAGACGACCGTAACCCTAACCCTAGCTCCATAACCCTAACCCTAAGCCTAACCCTAACCCTAATGCCAGCCTTAAGGCAGTCTCATGAAACATTGTCTCTTTTCACTAAAATATTCACCAAAAATACAAATTTCACCGGAATCCGATGGGGACTGCTGTGTCTCGTTCAGCCAGTATAGGAGCACATTTGGGAGCGATTTCGAGTCAATCGGTCCAAAGACCTGGAAGCTATTGAAAAAATGGGCCACTTTTATCTTTAAAATATTCACCAAAAATACAAATTTCACCGGAATCCGATGGGGACTGCTGTGTCTCATTCAGCGAGTAGAGGACCACATTCGTGACGAATTTCGAGTCAATCGGTCAAAAGACGACCGTAACCCTAACCCTAGCTCCATAACCCTAACCCTAACCCTAACCCTAACCCTAACCCTAATGCCAGCCTTAAGGCAGTCTCATGAAACATTGTCTCTTTTCACTAAAATATTCACCAAAAATACAAATTTCACCGGAATCCGATGGGGACTGCTGTGACTCGTCCAGCCAGTATAGGAGCACATTTGGGAGCGATTTTGAGTCAATCGGTCCAAAGACCTGGAAGCTATTGAAAAAATGGGCCACTTTTTTCTTTAAAATATTCACCAAAAATACAAATTTCACCGGAATCCGATGGGGACTGCTGTGTCTCATTCAGCGAGTAGAGGACCACATTCGTGACGAATTTCGAGTCAATCGGTCAAAAGACGACCGTAACCCTAACCCTAGCTCCATAACCCTAACCCTAACCCTAACCCTAATGCCAGCCTTAAGGCAGTCTCATGAAACATTGTCTCTTTTCACTAAAATATTCACCAAAAATACAAATTTCACCGGAATCCGATGGGGACTGCTGTGTCTCGTTCAGCCAGTATAGGAGCACATTTGGGAGCGATTTCGAGTCAATCGGTCCAAAGACCTGGAAGCCTATGAAAAAATGGGCCACTTTTTTCTTTAAAATATTCACCAAAAATACAAATTTCACCGGAATCCGATGGGGACTGCTGTGTCTCATTCAGCGAGTAGAGGACCACATTTGTGACGAATTTCGAGTCAATCGGTCAAAAGACGACCGTAACCCTAACCCTAGCTCCATAACCCTAACCCTAACCCTAACCCTAATGCCAGCCTTAAGGCAGTCTCATGAAACATTGTCTCTTTTCACTAAAATATTCACCAAAAATACAAATTTCACCGGAATCCGATGGGGACTGCTGTGTCTCGTTCAGCCAGTATAGGAGCACATTTGGGAGCGATTTCGAGTCAATCGGTCCAAAGACCTGGAAGCTATTGAAAAAATGGGCCACTTTTTTCTTTAAAATATTCACCAAAAATACAAATTTCACCGGAATCCGATGGGGACTGCTGTGTCTCATTCAGCGAGTAGAGGACCACATTCGTGACGAATTTCGAGTCAATCGGTCAAAAGACGACCGTAACCCTAACCCTAGCTCCATAACCCTAACCCTAACCCTAACCCTAACCCTAATGCCAGCCTTAAGGCAGTCTCATGAAACATTGTCTCTTTTCACTAAAATATTCACCAAAAATACAAATTTCACCGGAATCCGATGGGGACTGCTGTGTCTCGTTCAGTCAGTATAGGAGCACATTTGGGAGCGATTTCGAGTCAATCGGTCCAAAGACCTGGAAGCCTATGAAAAAATGGGCCACTTTTTTCTTTAAAATATTCACCAAAAATACAAATTTCACCGGAATCCGATGGGGACTGCTGTGTCTCATTCAGCGAGTAGAGGACCACATTTGTGACGAATTTCGAGTCAATCGGTCAAAAGACGACCGTAACCCTAACCCTAGCTCCATAACCCTAACACTAACCCTAACCCTAATGCCAGCCTTAAGGCAGTCTCATGAAACATTGTCTCTTTGCACTAAAATATTCACCAAAAATACAAATTTCACCGGAATCCGATGGGGACTGCTGTGTCTCGTTCAGCCAGTATAGGAGCACATTTGGGAGCGATTTCGAGTCAATCGGTCCAAAGACCTGGAAGCTATTGAAAAAATGGGCCACTTTTTTCTTTAAAATATTCACCAAAAATACAAATTTCACCGGAATCCGATGGGGACTGCTGTGTCTCATTCAGCGAGTAGAGGACCACATTCGTGACGAATTTCGAGTCAATCGGTCAAAAGACGACCGTAACCCTAACCCTAGCTCCATAACCCTAACCCTAACCCTAACCCTAATGCCAGCCTTAAGGCAGTCTCATGAAACATTGTCTCTTTTCACTAAAATATTCACCAAAAATACAAATTTCACCGGAATCCGATGGGGACTGCTGTGTCTCGTTCAGCCAGTATAGGAGCACATTTGGGAGCGATTTCGAGTCAATCGGTCCAAAGACCTGGAAGCTATTGAAAAAATGGGCCACTTTTTTCTTTAAAATATTCACCAAAAATACAAATTTCACCGGAATCCGATGGGGACTGCTGTGTCTCATTCAGCGAGTAGAGGACCACATTCGTGACGAATTTCGAGTCAATCGGTCAAAAGACGACCGTAACCCTAACCCTAGCTCCATAACCCTAACCCTAACCCTAACCCTAACCCTAATGCCAGCCTTAAGGCAGTCTCATGAAACATTGTCTCTTTTCACTAAAATATTCACCAAAAATACAAATTTCACCGGAATCCGATGGGGACTCCTGTGTCTCGTTCAGCCAGTATAGGAGCACATTTGGGAGCGATTTCGAGTCAATCGGTCCAAAGACCTGGAAGCTATTGAAAAAATGGGCCACTTTTTTCTTTAAAATATTCACCAAAAATACAAATTTCACCGGAATCCGATGGGGACTACTGTGTCTCGTTCAGCCAGTATAGGAGCACATTTGGGAGCGATTTCGAGTCAATCGGTCCAAAGACCTGGAAGCTATTGAAAAAATGGGCCACTTTTTTCTTTAAAATATTCACCAAAACTACAAATTTCACCGGAATCCGATGGGGACTGCTGTGTCTCATTCAGCGAGTAGAGGACCACATTCGTGACGAATTTCGAGTCAATCGGTCAAAAGACGACCGTAACCCTAACCCTAGCTCCATAACCCTAACCCTAACCCTAATGCCAGCCTTAAGGCAGTCTCATGAAACATTGTCTCTTTTCACTAAAATATTCACCAAAAATACAAATTTCACCGGAATCCGATGGGGACTGCTGTGTCTCATTCAGCGAGTAGAGGACCACATTCGTGACGAATTTCGAGTCAATCGGTCAAAAGACGACCGTAACCCTAACCCTAGCTCCATAACCCTAACCCTAACCCTAACCCTAACCCTAATGCCAGCCTTAAGGCAGTCTCATGAAACATTGTCTCTTTTCACTAAAATATTCACCAAAAATACAAATTTCACCGGAATCCGATGGGGACTGCTGTGACTCGTCCAGCCAGTATAGGAGCACATTTGGGAGCGATTTTGAGTCAATCGGTCCAAAGACCTGGAAGCTATTGAAAAAATGGGCCACTTTTTTCTTTAAAATATTCACCAAAAATACAAATTTCACCGGAATCCGATGGGGACTGCTGTGTCTCATTCAGCGAGTAGAGGACCACATTCGTGACGAATTTCGAGTCAATCGGTCAAAAGACGACCGTAACCCTAACCCTAGCTCCATAACCCTAACCCTAAGCCTAACCCTAACCCTAATGCCAGCCTTAAGGCAGTCTCATGAAACATTGTCTCTTTTCACTAAAATATTCACCAAAAATACAAATTTCACCGGAATCCGATGGGGACTGCTGTGTCTCGTTCAGCCAGTATAGGAGCACATTTGGGAGCGATTTCGAGTCAATCGGTCCAAAGACCTGGAAGCTATTGAAAAAATGGGCCACTTTTATCTTTAAAATATTCACCAAAAATACAAATTTCACCGGAATCCGATGGGGACTGCTGTGTCTCATTCAGCGAGTAGAGGACCACATTCGTGACGAATTTCGAGTCAATCGGTCAAAAGACGACCGTAACCCTAACCCTAGCTCCATAACCCTAACCCTAACCCTAACCCTAATGCCAGCCTTAAGGCAGTCTCATGAAACATTGTCTCTTTTCACTAAAATATTCACCAAAAATACAAATTTCACCGGAATCCGATGGGGACTGCTGTGTCTCGTTCAGCCAGTATAGGAGCACATTTGGGAGCGATTTTGAGTCAATCGGTCCAAAGACCTGGAAGCTATTGAAAAAATGGGCCACTTTTTTCTTTAAAATATTCACCAAATATACAAATTTCACCGGAATCCGATGGGGACTGCTGTGTCTCGTTCAGCCAGTATAGGAGCACATTTGGGAGCGATTTCGAGTCAATCGGTCCAAAGACCTGGAAGCTATTGAAAAAATGGGCCACTTTTTTCTTTAAAATATTCACCAAAAATACAAATTTCACCGGAATCCGATGGGGACTGCTGTGTCTCATTCAGCGAGTAGAGGACCACATTCGTGACGAATTTCGAGTCAATCGGTCAAAAGACGACCGTAACCCTAACCCTAGCTCCATAACCCTAACCCTAACCCTAACCCTAACCCTAACCCTAATGCCAGCCTTAAGGCAGTCTCATGAAACATTGTCTCTTTTCACTAAAATATTCACCAAAAATACAAATTTCACCGGAATCCGATGGGGACTGCTGTGACTCGTCCAGCCAGTATAGGAGCACATTTGGGAGCGATTTTGAGTCAATCGGTCCAAAGACCTGGAAGCTATTGAAAAAATGGGCCACTTTTTTCTTTAAAATATTCACCAAAAATACAAATTTCACCGGAATCCGATGGGGACTCCTGTGTCTCATTCAGCGAGTAGAGGACCACATTCGTGACGAATTTCGAGTCAATCGGTCAAAAGACGACCGTAACCCTAACCCTAGCTCCATAACCCTAACCCTAAGCCTAACCCTAACCCTAATGCCAGCCTTAAGGCAGTCTCATGAAACATTGTCTCTTTTCACTAAAATATTCACCAAAAATACAAATTTCACCGGAATCCGATGGGGACTGCTGTGTCTCGTTCAGCCAGTATAGGAGCACATTTGGGAGCGATTTTGAGTCAATCGGTACAAAGACCTGGAAGCTATTGAAAAAATGGGCCACTTTTTTCTTTAAAATATTCACCAAAAATACAAATTTCACCGGAATCCGATGGGGACTGCTGTGTCTCATTCAGCGAGTAGAGGACCACATTCGTGACGAATTTCGAGTCAATCGGTCAAAAGACGACCGTAACCCTAACCCTAGCTCCATAACCCTAACCCTAACCCTAACCCTAATGCCAGCCTTAAGGCAGTCTCATGAAACATTGTCTCTTTTCACTAAAATATTCACCAAAAATACAAATTTCACCGGAATCCGATGGGGACTGCTGTGTCTCGTTCAGCCAGTATAGGAGCACATTTGGGAGCGATTTCGAGTCAATCGGTCCAAAGACCTGGAAGCTATTGAAAAAATGGGCCACTTTTTTCTTTAAAATATTCACCAAAAATACAAATTTCACCGGAATCCGATGGGGACTGCTGTGTCTCATTCAGCGAGTAGAGGACCACATTCGTGACGAATTTCGAGTCAATCGGTCAAAAGACGACCGTAACCCTAACCCTAGCTCCATAACCCTAACCCTAACCCTAACCCTAACCCTAATGCCAGCCTTAAGGCAGTCTCATGAAACATTGTCTCTTTTCACTAAAATATTCACCAAAAATACAAATTTCACCGGAATCCGATGGGGACTGCTGTGTCTCGTTCAGTCAGTATAGGAGCACATTTGGGAGCGATTTCGAGTCAATCGGTCCAAAGACCTGGAAGCCTATGAAAAAATGGGCGACTTTTTTCTTTAAAATATTCACCAAAAATACAAATTTCACCGGAATCCGATGGGGACTGCTGTGTCTCATTCAGCGAGTAGAGGACCACATTTGTGACGAATTTCGAGTCAATCGGTCAAAAGACGACCGTAACCCTAACCCTAGCTCCATAACCCTAACCCTAACCCTAACCCTAATGCCAGCCTTAAGGCAGTCTCATGAAACATTGTCTCTTTTCACTAAAATATTCACCAAAAATACAAATTTCACCGGAATCCGATGGGGACTGCTGTGTCTCGTTCAGCCAGTATAGGAGCACATTTGGGAGCGATTTCGAGTCAATCGGTCCAAAGACCTGGAAGCTATTGAAAAAATGGGCCACTTTTTTCTTTAAAATATTCACCAAAAATACAAATTTCACCGGAATCCGATGGGGACTGCTGTGTCTCATTCAGCGAGTAGAGGACCACATTCGTGACGAATTTCGAGTCAATCGGTCAAAAGACGACCGTAACCCTAACCCTAGCTCCATAACCCTAACCCTAACCCTAACCCTAATGCCAGCCTTAAGGCAGTCTCATGAAACATTGTCTCTTTTCACTAAAATATTCACCAAAAATACAAATTTCACCGGAATCCGATGGGGACTGCTGTGTCTCGTTCAGCCAGTATAGGAGCACATTTGGGAGCGATTTCGAGTCAATCGGTCCAAAGACCTGGAAGCCTATGAAAAAATGGGCCACTTTTTTCTTTAAAATATTCACCAAAAATACAAATTTCACCGGAATCCGATGGGGACTGCTGTGTCTCATTCAGCGAGTAGAGGACCACATTTGTGACGAATTTCGAGTCAATCGGTCAAAAGACGACCGTAACCCTAACCCTAGCTCCATAACCCTAACCCTAACCCTAACCCTAATGCCAGCCTTAAGGCAGTCTCATGAAACATTGTCTCTTTTCACTAAAATATTCACCAAAAATACAAATTTCACCGGAATCCGATGGGGACTGCTGTGTCTCGTTCAGCCAGTATAGGAGCACATTTGGGAGCGATTTCGAGTCAATCGGTCCAAAGACCTGGAAGCTATTGAAAAAATGGGCCACTTTTTTCTTTAAAATATTCACCAAAAATACAAATTTCACCGGAATCCGATGGGGACTGCTGTGTCTCATTCAGCGAGTAGAGGACCACATTCGTGACGAATTTCGAGTCAATCGGTCAAAAGACGACCGTAACCCTAACCCTAGCTCCATAACCCTAACCCTAACCCTAACCCTAACCCTAATGCCAGCCTTAAGGCAGTCTCATGAAACATTGTCTCTTTTCACTAAAATATTCACCAAAAATACAAATTTCACCGGAATCCGATGGGGACTGCTGTGTCTCGTTCAGTCAGTATAGGAGCACATTTGGGAGCGATTTCGAGTCAATCGGTCCAAAGACCTGGAAGCCTATGAAAAAATGGGCCACTTTTTTCTTTAAAATATTCACCAAAAATACAAATTTCACCGGAATCCGATGGGGACTGCTGTGTCTCATTCAGCGAGTAGAGGACCACATTTGTGACGAATTTCGAGTCAATCGGTCAAAAGACGACCGTAACCCTAACCCTAGCTCCATAACCCTAACCCTAACCCTAACCCTAATGCCAGCCTTAAGGCAGTCTCATGAAACATTGTCTCTTTTCACTAAAATATTCACCAAAAATACAAATTTCACCGGAATCCGATGGGGACTGCTGTGTCTCGTTCAGCCAGTATAGGAGCACATTTGGGAGCGATTTCGAGTCAATCGGTCCAAAGACCTGGAAGCTATTGAAAAAATGGGCCACTTTTTTCTTTAAAATATTCACCAAAAATACAAATTTCACCGGAATCCGATGGGGACTGCTGTGTCTCATTCAGCGAGTAGAGGACCACATTCGTGACGAATTTCGAGTCAATCGGTCAAAAGACGACCGTAACCCTAACCCTAGCTCCATAACCCTAACCCTAACCCTAACCCTAATGCCAGCCTTAAGGCAGTCTCATGAAACATTGTCTCTTTTCACTAAAATATTCACCAAAAATACAAATTTCACCGGAATCCGATGGGGACTGCTGTGTCTCGTTCAGCCAGTATAGGAGCACATTTGGGAGCGATTTCGAGTCAATCGGTCCAAAGACCTGGAAGCTATTGAAAAAAATCTCTAAAATATTCACCAAAAATACAAATTTCACCGGAATCCGATGGGGACTGCTGTGTCTCGTTCAGCCAGTATAGGAGCACATTTGGGAGCGATTTCGAGTCAATCGGTCCAAAGACCTGGAAGCTATTGAAAAAATGGGCCACTTTTTTCTTTAAAATATTCACCAAAAATACAAATTTCACCGGAATCCGATGGGGACTGCTGTGTCTCATTCAGCGAGTAGAGGACCACATTCGTGACGAATTTCGAGTCAATCGGTCAAAAGACGACCGTAACCCTAACCCTAGCTCCATAACCCTAACCCTAACCCTAACCCTAATGCCAGCCTTAAGGCAGTCTCATGAAACATTGTCTCTTTTCACTAAAATATTCACCAAAAATACAAATTTCACCGGAATCCGATGGGGACTGCTGTGTCTCGTTCAGCCAGTATAGGAGCACATTTGGGAGCGATTTCGAGTCAATCGGTCCAAAGACCTGGAAGCTATTGAAAAAATGGGCCACTTTTTTCTTTAAAATATTCACCAAAAATACAAATTTCACCGGAATCCGATGGGGACTGCTGTGTCTCATTCAGCGAGTAGAGGACCACATTCGTGACGAATTTCGAGTCAATCGGTCAAAAGACGACCGTAACCCTAACCCTAGCTCCATAACCCTAACCCTAACCCTAACCCTAATGCCAGCCTTAAGGCAGTCTCATGAAACATTGTCTCTTTTCACTAAAATATTCACCAAAAATACAAATTTCACCGGAATCCGATGGGGACTGCTGTGTCTCGTTCAGTCAGTATAGGAGCACATTTGGGAGCGATTTCGAGTCAATCGGTCCAAAGACCTGGAAGCCTATGAAAAAATGGGCCACTTTTTTCTTTAAAATATTCACCAAAAATACAAATTTCACCGGAATCCGATGGGGACTGCTGTGTCTCATTCAGCGAGTAGAGGACCACATTTGTGACGAATTTCGAGTCAATCGGTCAAAAGACGACCGTAACCCTAACCCTAGCTCCATAACCCTAACCCTAACCCTAACCCTAATGCCAGCCTTAAGGCAGTCTCATGAAACATTGTCTCTTTTCACTAAAATATTCACCAAAAATACAAATTTCACCGGAATCCGATGGGGACTGCTGTGTCTCGTTCAGCCAGTATAGGAGCACATTTGGGAGCGATTTCGAGTCAATCGGTCCAAAGACCTGGAAGCTATTGAAAAAATGGGCCACTTTTTTCTTTAAAATATTCACCAAAAATACAAATTTCACCGGAATCCGATGGGGACTGCTGTGTCTCATTCAGCGAGTAGAGGACCACATTCGTGACGAATTTCGAGTCAATCGGTCAAAAGACGACCGTAACCCTAACCCTAGCTCCATAACCCTAACCCTAACCCTAACCCTAATGCCAGCCTTAAGGCAGTCTCATGAAACATTGTCTCTTTTCACTAAAATATTCACCAAAAATACAAATTTCACCGGAATCCGATGGGGACTGCTGTGTCTCGTTCAGCCAGTATAGGAGCACATTTGGGAGCGATTTCGAGTCAATCGGTCCAAAGACCTGGAAGCTATTGAAAAAAATCTTTCAAATATTCACCAAAAATACAAATTTCACCGGAATCCGATGGGGACTGCTGTGTCTCGTTCAGCCAGTATAGGAGCACATTTGGGAGCGATTTCGAGTCAATCGGTCCAAAGACCTGGAAGCTATTGAAAAAATGGGCCACTTTTTTCTTTAAAATATTCACCAAAAATACAAATTTCACCGGAATCCGATGGGGACTGCTGTGTCTCATTCAGCGAGTAGAGGACCACATTCGTGACGAATTTCGAGTCAATCGGTCAAAAGACGACCGTAACCCTAACCCTAGCTCCATAACCCTAACCCTAACCCTAACCCTAACCCTAATGCCAGCCTTAAGGCAGTCTCATGAAACATTGTCTCTTTTCACTAAAATATTCACCAAAAATACAAATTTCACCGGAATCCGATGGGGACTGCTGTGTCTCGTTCAGCCAGTATAGGAGCACATTTGGGAGCGATTTCGAGTCAATCGGTCCAAAGACCTGGAAGCTATTGAAAAAATGGGCCACTTTTTTCTTTAAAATATTCACCAAAAATACAAATTTCACCGGAATCCGATGGGGACTACTGTGTCTCGTTCAGCCAGTATAGGAGCACATTTGGGAGCGATTTCGAGTCAATCGGTCCAAAGACCTGGAAGCTATTGAAAAAATGGGCCACTTTTTTCTTTAAAATATTCACCAAAACTACAAATTTCACCGGAATCCGATGGGGACTGCTGTGTCTCATTCAGCGAGTAGAGGACCACATTCGTGACGAATTTCGAGTCAATCGGTCAAAAGACGACCGTAACCCTAACCCTAGCTCCATAACCCTAACCCTAACCCTAATGCCAGCCTTAAGGCAGTCTCATGAAACATTGTCTCTTTTCACTAAAATATTCACCAAAAATACAAATTTCACCGGAATCCGATGGGGACTGCTGTGTCTCATTCAGCGAGTAGAGGACCACATTCGTGACGAATTTCGAGTCAATCGGTCAAAAGACGACCGTAACCCTAACCCTAGCTCCATAACCCTAACCCTAACCCTAACCCTAACCCTAATGCCAGCCTTAAGGCAGTCTCATGAAACATTGTCTCTTTTCACTAAAATATTCACCAAAAATACAAATTTCACCGGAATCCGATGGGGACTGCTGTGTCTCGTTCAGCCAGTATAGGAGCACATTTGGGAGCGATTTCGAGTCAATCGGTCCAAAGACCTGGAAGCTATTGAAAAAATGGGCCACTTTTTTCTTTAAAATATTCACCAAAAATACAAATTTCACCGGAATCCGATGGGGACTACTGTGTCTCGTTCAGCCAGTATAGGAGCACATTTGGGAGCGATTTCGAGTCAATCGGTCCAAAGACCTGGAAGCTATTGAAAAAATGGGCCACTTTTTTCTTTAAAATATTCACCAAAACTACAAATTTCACCGGAATCCGATGGGGACTGCTGTGTCTCATTCAGCGAGTAGAGGACCACATTCGTGACGAATTTCGAGTCAATCGGTCAAAAGACGACCGTAACCCTAACCCTAGCTCCATAACCCTAACCCTAACCCTAATGCCAGCCTTAAGGCAGTCTCATGAAACATTGTCTCTTTTCACTAAAATATTCACCAAAAATACAAATTTCACCGGAATCCGATGGGGACTGCTGTGTCTCATTCAGCGAGTAGAGGACCACATTCGTGACGAATTTCGAGTCAATCGGTCAAAAGACGACCGTAACCCTAACCCTAGCTCCATAACCCTAACCCTAACCCTAACCCTAACCCTAATGCCAGCCTTAAGGCAGTCTCATGAAACATTGTCTCTTTTCACTAAAATATTCACCAAAAATACAAATTTCACCGGAATCCGATGGGGACTGCTGTGACTCGTCCAGCCAGTATAGGAGCACATTTGGGAGCGATTTTGAGTCAATCGGTCCAAAGACCTGGAAGCTATTGAAAAAATGGGCCACTTTTTTCTTTAAAATATTCACCAAAAATACAAATTTCACCGGAATCCGATGGGGACTGCTGTGTCTCATTCAGCGAGTAGAGGACCACATTCGTGACGAATTTCGAGTCAATCGGTCAAAAGACGACCGTAACCCTAACCCTAGCTCCATAACCCTAACCCTAAGCCTAACCCTAACCCTAATGCCAGCCTTAAGGCAGTCTCATGAAACATTGTCTCTTTTCACTAAAATATTCACCAAAAATACAAATTTCACCGGAATCCGATGGGGACTGCTGTGTCTCGTTCAGCCAGTATAGGAGCACATTTGGGAGCGATTTTGAGTCAATCGGTACAAAGACCTGGAAGCTATTGAAAAAATGGGCCACTTTTTTCTTTAAAATATTCACCAAAAATACAAATTTCACCGGAATCCGATGGGGACTGCTGTGTCTCATTCAGCGAGTAGAGGACCACATTCGTGACGAATTTCGAGTCAATCGGTCAAAAGACGACCGTAACCCTAACCCTAGCTCCATAACCCTAACCCTAACCCTAACCCTAATGCCAGCCTTAAGGCAGTCTCATGAAACATTGTCTCTTTTCACTAAAATATTCACCAAAAATACAAATTTCACCGGAATCCGATGGGGACTGCTGTGTCTCGTTCAGCCAGTATAGGAGCACATTTGGGAGCGATTTCGAGTCAATCGGTCCAAAGACCTGGAAGCTATTGAAAAAATGGGCCACTTTTTTCTTTAAAATATTCACCAAAAATACAAATTTCACCGGAATCCGATGGGGACTGCTGTGTCTCATTCAGCGAGTAGAGGACCACATTCGTGACGAATTTCGAGTCAATCGGTCAAAAGACGACCGTAACCCTAACCCTAGCTCCATAACCCTAACCCTAACCCTAACCCTAACCCTAATGCCAGCCTTAAGGCAGTCTCATGAAACATTGTCTCTTTTCACTAAAATATTCACCAAAAATACAAATTTCACCGGAATCCGATGGGGACTGCTGTGTCTCGTTCAGTCAGTATAGGAGCACATTTGGGAGCGATTTCGAGTCAATCGGTCCAAAGACCTGGAAGCCTATGAAAAAATGGGCCACTTTTTTCTTTAAAATATTCACCAAAAATACAAATTTCACCGGAATCCGATGGGGACTGCTGTGTCTCATTCAGCGAGTAGAGGACCACATTTGTGACGAATTTCGAGTCAATCGGTCAAAAGACGACCGTAACCCTAACCCTAGCTCCATAACCCTAACCCTAACCCTAACCCTAATGCCAGCCTTAAGGCAGTCTCATGAAACATTGTCTCTTTTCACTAAAATATTCACCAAAAATACAAATTTCACCGGAATCCGATGGGGACTGCTGTGTCTCGTTCAGCCAGTATAGGAGCACATTTGGGAGCGATTTCGAGTCAATCGGTCCAAAGACCTGGAAGCTATTGAAAAAATGGGCCACTTTTTTCTTTAAAATATTCACCAAAAATACAAATTTCACCGGAATCCGATGGGGACTGCTGTGTCTCATTCAGCGAGTAGAGGACCACATTCGTGACGAATTTCGAGTCAATCGGTCAAAAGACGACCGTAACCCTAACCCTAGCTCCATAACCCTAACCCTAACCCTAACCCTAATGCCAGCCTTAAGGCAGTCTCATGAAACATTGTCTCTTTTCACTAAAATATTCACCAAAAATACAAATTTCACCGGAATCCGATGGGGACTGCTGTGTCTCGTTCAGCCAGTATAGGAGCACATTTGGGAGCGATTTCGAGTCAATCGGTCCAAAGACCTGGAAGCCTATGAAAAAATGGGCCACTTTTTTCTTTAAAATATTCACCAAAAATACAAATTTCACCGGAATCCGATGGGGACTGCTGTGTCTCATTCAGCGAGTAGAGGACCACATTTGTGACGAATTTCGAGTCAATCGGTCAAAAGACGACCGTAACCCTAACCCTAGCTCCATAACCCTAACCCTAACCCTAACCCTAATGCCAGCCTTAAGGCAGTCTCATGAAACATTGTCTCTTTTCACTAAAATATTCACCAAAAATACAAATTTCACCGGAATCCGATGGGGACTGCTGTGTCTCGTTCAGCCAGTATAGGAGCACATTTGGGAGCGATTTCGAGTCAATCGGTCCAAAGACCTGGAAGCTATTGAAAAAATGGGCCACTTTTTTCTTTAAAATATTCACCAAAAATACAAATTTCACCGGAATCCGATGGGGACTGCTGTGTCTCATTCAGCGAGTAGAGGACCACATTCGTGACGAATTTCGAGTCAATCGGTCAAAAGACGACCGTAACCCTAACCCTAGCTCCATAACCCTAACCCTAACCCTAACCCTAACCCTAATGCCAGCCTTAAGGCAGTCTCATGAAACATTGTCTCTTTTCACTAAAATATTCACCAAAAATACAAATTTCACCGGAATCCGATGGGGACTGCTGTGTCTCGTTCAGTCAGTATAGGAGCACATTTGGGAGCGATTTCGAGTCAATCGGTCCAAAGACCTGGAAGCCTATGAAAAAATGGGCCACTTTTTTCTTTAAAATATTCACCAAAAATACAAATTTCACCGGAATCCGATGGGGACTGCTGTGTCTCATTCAGCGAGTAGAGGACCACATTTGTGACGAATTTCGAGTCAATCGGTCAAAAGACGACCGTAACCCTAACCCTAGCTCCATAACCCTAACCCTAACCCTAACCCTAATGCCAGCCTTGAGGCAGTCTCATGAAACATTGTCTCTTTTCACTAAAATATTCACCAAAAATACAAATTTCACCGGAATCCGATGGGGACTGCTGTGTCTCGTTCAGCCAGTATAGGAGCACATTTGGGAGCGATTTTGAGTCAATCGGTCCAAAGACCTGGAAGCTATTGAAAAAATGGGCCACTTTTTTCTTTAAAATATTCACCAAAAATACAAATTTCACCGGAATCCGATGGGGACTGCTGTGTCTCATTCAGCGAGTAGAGGACCACATTCGTGACGAATTTCGAGTCAATCGGTCAAAAGACGACCGTAACCCTAACCCTAGCTCCATAACCCTAACCCTAACCCTAACCCTAATGCCAGCCTTAAGGCAGTCTCATGAAACATTGTCTCTTTTCACTAAAATATTCACCAAAAATACAAATTTCACCGGAATCCGATGGGGACTGCTGTGTCTCGTTCAGCCAGTATAGGAGCACATTTGGGAGCGATTTCGAGTCAATCGGTCCAAAGACCTGGAAGCTATTGAAAAAATGGGCCACTTTTTTCTCTAAAATATTCACCAAAAATACAAATTTCACCGGAATCCGATGGGGACTGCTGTGTCTCGTTCAGCCAGTATAGGAGCACATTTGGGAGCGATTTCGAGTCAATCGGTCCAAAGACCTGGAAGCTATTGAAAAAATGGGCCACTTTTTTCTTTAAAATATTCACCAAAAATACAAATTTCACCGGAATCCGATGGGGACTGCTGTGTCTCATTCAGCGAGTAGAGGACCACATTCGTGACGAATTTCGAGTCAATCGGTCAAAAGACGACCGTAACCCTAACCCTAGCTCCATAACCCTAACCCTAACCCTAACCCTAACCCTAATGCCAGCCTTAAGGCAGTCTCATGAAACATTGTCTCTTTTCACTAAAATATTCACCAAAAATACAAATTTCACCGGAATCCGATGGGGACTGCTGTGTCTCGTTCAGCCAGTATAGGAGCACATTTGGGAGCGATTTCGAGTCAATCGGTCCAAAGACCTGGAAGCTATTGAAAAAATGGGCCACTTTTTTCTTTAAAATATTCACCAAAAATACAAATTTCACCGGAATCCGATGGGGACTACTGTGTCTCGTTCAGCCAGTATAGGAGCACATTTGGGAGCGATTTCGAGTCAATCGGTCCAAAGACCTGGAAGCTATTGAAAAAATGGGCCACTTTTTTCTTTAAAATATTCACCAAAACTACAAATTTCACCGGAATCCGATGGGGACTGCTGTGTCTCATTCAGCGAGTAGAGGACCACATTCGTGACGAATTTCGAGTCAATCGGTCAAAAGACGACCGTAACCCTAACCCTAGCTCCATAACCCTAACCCTAACCCTAACCCTAATGCCAGCCTTAAGGCAGTCTCATGAAACATTGTCTCTTTTCACTAAAATATTCACCAAAAATACAAATTTCACCGGAATCCGATGGGGACTGCTGTGTCTTGTTCAGCCAGTATAGGAGCACATTTGGGAGCGATTTTGAGTCAATCGGTCCAAAGACCTGGAAGCTATTGAAAAAATGGGCCACTTTTTTCTTTAAAATATTCACCAAATATACAAATTTCACCAGAATCCAATGGGGACTGCTGTGTCTCGTTCAGCCAGTATAGGAGCACATTTGGGAGCGATTTCGAGTCAATCGGTCCAAAGACCTGGAAGCTATTGAAAAAATGGGCCACTTTTTTCTTTAAAATATTCACCAAACATACAAATTTCACCGGAATCCGATGGGGACTGCTGTGTCTCATTCAGCGAGTAGAGGACCACATTCGTGACGAATTTCGAGTCAATCGGTCAAAAGACGACCGTAACCCTAACCCTAGCTCCATAACCCTAACCCTAACCCTAACCCTAACCCTAATGCCAGCCTTAAGGCAGTCTCATGAAACATTGTCTCTTTTCACTAAAATATTCACCAAAAATACAAATTTCACCGGAATCCGATGGGGACTGCTGTGTCTCATTCAGCGAGTAGAGGACCACATTCGTGACGAATTTCGAGTCAATCGGTCAAAAGACGACCGTAACCCTAACACTAGCTCCATAACCCTAACCCTAACCCTAACCCTAACCCTAATGCCAGCCTTAAGGCAGTCTCATGAAACATTGTCTCTTTTCACTAAAATATTCACCAAAAATACAAATTTCACCGGAATCCGATGGGGACTGCTGTGTCTCGTTCAGCCAGTATAGGAGCACATTTGGGAGCGATTTCGAGTCAATCGGTCCAAAGACCTGGAAGCTATTGAAAAAATGGGCCACTTTTTTCTTTAAAATATTCACCAAAACTACAAATTTCACCGGAATCCGATGGGGACTGCTGTGTCTCATTCAGCGAGTAGAGGACCACATTCGTGACGAATTTCGAGTCAATCGGTCAAAAGACGACCGTAACCCTAACCCTAGCTCCATAACCCTAACCCTAACCCTAACCCTAATGCCAGCCTTAAGGCAGTCTCATGAAACATTGTCTCTTTTCACTAAAATATTCACCAAAAATACAAATTTCACCGGAATCCGATGGGGACTGCTGTGTCTTGTTCAGCCAGTATAGGAGCACATTTGGGAGCGATTTTGAGTCAATCGGTCCAAAGACCTGGAAGCTATTGAAAAAATGGGCCACTTTTTTCTTTAAAATATTCACCAAATATACAAATTTCACCAGAATCCAATGGGGACTGCTGTGTCTCGTTCAGCCAGTATAGGAGCACATTTGGGAGCGATTTCGAGTCAATCGGTCCAAAGACCTGGAAGCTATTGAAAAAATGGGCCACTTTTTTCTTTAAAATATTCACCAAACATACAAATTTCACCGGAATCCGATGGGGACTGCTGTGTCTCATTCAGCGAGTAGAGGACCACATTCGTGACGAATTTCGAGTCAATCGGTCAAAAGACGACCGTAACCCTAACCCTAGCTCCATAACCCTAACCCTAACCCTAACCCTAACCCTAATGCCAGCCTTAAGGCAGTCTCATGAAACATTGTCTCTTTTCACTAAAATATTCACCAAAAATACAAATTTCACCGGAATCCGATGGGGACTGCTGTGTCTCATTCAGCGAGTAGAGGACCACATTCGTGACGAATTTCGAGTCAATCGGTCAAAAGACGACCGTAACCCTAACCCTAGCTCCATAACCCTAACCCTAACCCTAACCCTAACCCTAATGCCAGCCTTAAGGCAGTCTCATGAAACATTGTCTCTTTTCACTAAAATATTCACCAAAAATACAAATTTCACCGGAATCCGATGGGGACTGCTGTGTCTCGTTCAGCCAGTATAGGAGCACATTTGGGAGCGATTTCGAGTCAATCGGTCCAAAGACCTGGAAGCTATTGAAAAAATGGGCCACTTTTTTCTTTAAAATATTCACCAAAAATACAAATTTCACCGGAATCCGATGGGGACTACTGTGTCTCGTTCAGCCAGTATAGGAGCACATTTGGGAGCGATTTCGAGTCAATCGGTCCAAAGACCTGGAAGCTATTGTAAAAATGGGCCACTTTTTTCTTTAAAATATTCACCAAAACTACAAATTTCACCGGAATCCGATGGGGACTGCTGTGTCTCATTCAGCGAGTAGAGGACCACATTCGTGACGAATTTCGAGTCAATCGGTCAAAAGACGACCGTAACCCTAACCCTAGCTCCATAACCCTAACCCTAACCCTAACCCTAATGCCAGCCTTAAGGCAGTCTCATGAAACATTGTCTCTTTTCACTAAAATATTCACCAAAAATACAAATTTCACCGGAATCCGATGGGGACTGCTGTGTCTTGTTCAGCCAGTATAGGAGCACATTTGGGAGCGATTTTGAGTCAATCGGTCCAAAGACCTGGAAGCTATTGAAAAAATGGGCCACTTTTTTCTTTAAAATATTCACCAAATATACAAATTTCACCAGAATCCAATGGGGACTGCTGTGTCTCGTTCAGCCAGTATAGGAGCACATTTGGGAGCGATTTCGAGTCAATCGGTCCAAAGACCTGGAAGCTATTGAAAAAATGGGCCACTTTTTTCTTTAAAATATTCACCAAACATACAAATTTCACCGGAATCCGATGGGGACTGCTGTGTCTCATTCAGCGAGTAGAGGACCACATTTGTGACGAATTTCGAGTCAATCGGTCAAAAGACGACCGTAACCCTAACCCTAGCTCCATAACCCTAACCCTAACCCTAACCCTAATGCCAGCCTTAAGGCAGTCTCATGAAACATTGTCTCTTTTCAGTAAAATATTCACCAAAAATACAAATTTCACCGGAATCCGATGGGGACTGCTGTGTCTCGTTCAGCCAGTATAGGAGCACATTTGGGAGCGATTTCGAGTCAATCGGTCCAAAGACCTGGAAGCTATTGAAAAAATGGGCCACTTTTTTCTTTAAAATATTCACCAAACATACAAATTTCACCGGAATCCGATGGGGACTGCTGTGTCTCATTCAGCGAGTAGAGGACCACATTTGTGACGAATTTCGAGTCAATCGGTCAAAAGACGACCGTAACCCTAACCCTAGCTCCATAACCCTAACCCTAACCCTAATGCCAGCCTTAAGGCAGTCTCATGAAACATTGTCTCTTTTCACTAAAATATTCACCAAAAATACAAATTTCACCGGAATCCGATGGGGACTGCTGTGTCTCATTCAGCGAGTAGAGGACCACATTCGTGACGAATTTCGAGTCAATCGGTCAAAAGACGACCGTAACCCTAACCCTAGCTCCATAACCCTAACCCTAACCCTAACCCTAACCCTAATGCCAGCCTTAAGGCAGTCTCATGAAACATTGTCTCTTTTCACTAAAATATTCACCAAAAATACAAATTTCACCGGAATCCGATGGGGACTGCTGTGACTCGTCCAGCCAGTATAGGAGCACATTTGGGAGCGATTTTGAGTCAATCGGTCCAAAGACCTGGAAGCTATTGAAAAAATGGGCCACTTTTTTCTTTAAAATATTCACCAAAAATACAAATTTCACCGGAATCCGATGGGGACTGCTGTGTCTCATTCAGCGAGTAGAGGACCACATTCGTGACGAATTTCGAGTCAATCGGTCAAAAGACGACCGTAACCCTAACCCTAGCTCCATAACCCTAACCCTAAGCCTAACCCTAACCCTAATGCCAGCCTTAAGGCAGTCTCATGAAACATTGTCTCTTTTCACTAAAATATTCACCAAAAATACAAATTTCACCGGAATCCGATGGGGACTGCTGTGTCTCGTTCAGCCAGTATAGGAGCACATTTGGGAGCGATTTTGAGTCAATCGGTACAAAGACCTGGAAGCTATTGAAAAAATGGGCCACTTTTTTCTTTAAAATATTCACCAAAAATACAAATTTCACCGGAATCCGATGGGGACTGCTGTGTCTCATTCAGCGAGTAGAGGACCACATTCGTGACGAATTTCGAGTCAATCGGTCAAAAGACGACCGTAACCCTAACCCTAGCTCCATAACCCTAACCCTAACCCTAACCCTAATGCCAGCCTTAAGGCAGTCTCATGAAACATTGTCTCTTTTCACTAAAATATTCACCAAAAATACAAATTTCACCGGAATCCGATGGGGACTGCTGTGTCTCGTTCAGCCAGTATAGGAGCACATTTGGGAGCGATTTCGAGTCAATCGGTCCAAAGACCTGGAAGCTATTGAAAAAATGGGCCACTTTTTTCTTTAAAATATTCACCAAAAATACAAATTTCACCGGAATCCGATGGGGACTGCTGTGTCTCATTCAGCGAGTAGAGGACCACATTCGTGACGAATTTCGAGTCAATCGGTCAAAAGACGACCGTAACCCTAACCCTAGCTCCATAACCCTAACCCTAACCCTAACCCTAACCCTAATGCCAGCCTTAAGGCAGTCTCATGAAACATTGTCTCTTTTCACTAAAATATTCACCAAAAATACAAATTTCACCGGAATCCGATGGGGACTGCTGTGTCTCGTTCAGTCAGTATAGGAGCACATTTGGGAGCGATTTCGAGTCAATCGGTCCAAAGACCTGGAAGCCTATGAAAAAATGGGCCACTTTTTTCTTTAAAATATTCACCAAAAATACAAATTTCACCGGAATCCGATGGGGACTGCTGTGTCTCATTCAGCGAGTAGAGGACCACATTTGTGACGAATTTCGAGTCAATCGGTCAAAAGACGACCGTAACCCTAACCCTAGCTCCATAACCCTAACCCTAACCCTAACCCTAATGCCAGCCTTAAGGCAGTCTCATGAAACATTGTCTCTTTTCACTAAAATATTCACCAAAAATACAAATTTCACCGGAATCCGATGGGGACTGCTGTGTCTCGTTCAGCCAGTATAGGAGCACATTTGGGAGCGATTTCGAGTCAATCGGTCCAAAGACCTGGAAGCTATTGAAAAAATGGGCCACTTTTTTCTTTAAAATATTCACCAAAAATACAAATTTCACCGGAATCCGATGGGGACTGCTGTGTCTCATTCAGCGAGTAGAGGACCACATTCGTGACGAATTTCGAGTCAATCGGTCAAAAGACGACCGTAACCCTAACCCTAGCTCCATAACCCTAACCCTAACCCTAACCCTAATGCCAGCCTTAAGGCAGTCTCATGAAACATTGTCTCTTTTCACTAAAATATTCACCAAAAATACAAATTTCACCGGAATCCGATGGGGACTGCTGTGTCTCGTTCAGCCAGTATAGGAGCACATTTGGGAGCGATTTCGAGTCAATCGGTCTAAAGACCTGGAAGCCTATGAAAAAATGGGCCACTTTTTTCTTTAAAATATTCACCAAAAATACAAATTTCACCGGAATCCGATGGGGACTGCTGTGTCTCATTCAGCGAGTAGAGGACCACATTTGTGACGAATTTCGAGTCAATCGGTCAAAAGACGACCGTAACCCTAACCCTAGCTCCATAACCCTAACCCTAACCCTAACCCTAATGCCAGCCTTAAGGCAGTCTCATGAAACATTGTCTCTTTTCACTAAAATATTCACCAAAAATACAAATTTCACCGGAATCCGATGGGGACTGCTGTGTCTCGTTCAGCCAGTATAGGAGCACATTTGGGAGCGATTTCGAGTCAATCGGTCCAAAGACCTGGAAGCTATTGAAAAAATGGGCCACTTTTTTCTTTAAAATATTCACCAAAAATACAAATTTCACCGGAATCCGATGGGGACTGCTGTGTCTCATTCAGCGAGTAGAGGACCACATTCGTGACGAATTTCGAGTCAATCGGTCAAAAGACGACCGTAACCCTAACCCTAGCTCCATAACCCTAACCCTAACCCTAACCCTAACCCTAATGCCAGCCTTAAGGCAGTCTCATGAAACATTGTCTCTTTTCACTAAAATATTCACCAAAAATACAAATTTCACCGGAATCCGATGGGGACTGCTGTGTCTCGTTCAGTCAGTATAGGAGCACATTTGGGAGCGATTTCGAGTCAATCGGTCCAAAGACCTGGAAGCCTATGAAAAAATGGGCCACTTTTTTCTTTAAAATATTCACCAAAAATACAAATTTCACCGGAATCCGATGGGGACTGCTGTGTCTCATTCAGCGAGTAGAGGACCACATTTGTGACGAATTTCGAGTCAATCGGTCAAAAGACGACCGTAACCCTAACCCTAGCTCCATAACCCTAACCCTAACCCTAACCCTAATGCCAGCCTTGAGGCAGTCTCATGAAACATTGTCTCTTTTCACTAAAATATTCACCAAAAATACAAATTTCACCGGAATCCGATGGGGACTGCTGTGTCTCGTTCAGCCAGTATAGGAGCACATTTGGGAGCGATTTTGAGTCAATCGGTCCAAAGACCTGGAAGCTATTGAAAAAATGGGCCACTTTTTTCTTTAAAATATTCACCAAAAATACAAATTTCACCGGAATCCGATGGGGACTGCTGTGTCTCATTCAGCGAGTAGAGGACCACATTCGTGACGAATTTCGAGTCAATCGGTCAAAAGACGACCGTAACCCTAACCCTAGCTCCATAACCCTAACCCTAACCCTAACCCTAATGCCAGCCTTAAGGCAGTCTCATGAAACATTGTCTCTTTTCACTAAAATATTCACCAAAAATACAAATTTCACCGGAATCCGATGGGGACTGCTGTGTCTCGTTCAGCCAGTATAGGAGCACATTTGGGAGCGATTTTGAGTCAATCGGTCCAAAGACCTGGAAGCTATTGAAAAAATGGGCCACTTTTTTCTTTAAAATATTCACCAAAAATACAAATTTCACCGGAATCCGATGGGGACTGCTGTGTCTCATTCAGCGAGTAGAGGACCACATTCGTGACGAATTTCGAGTCAATCGGTCAAAAGACGACCGTAACCCTAACCCTAGCTCCATAACCCTAACCCTAACCCTAACCCTAATGCCAGCCTTAAGGCAGTCTCATGAAACATTGTCTCTTTTCACTAAAATATTCACCAAAAATACAAATTTCACCGGAATCCGATGGGGACTGCTGTGTCTCATTCAGCGAGTAGAGGACCACATTCGTGACGAATTTCGAGTCAATCGGTCAAAAGACGACCGTAACCCTAACCCTAGCTCCATAACCCTAACCCTAACCCTAACCCTAACCCTAATGCCAGCCTTAAGGCAGTCTCATGAAACATTGTCTCTTTTCACTAAAATATTCACCAAAAATACAAATTTCACCGGAATCCGATGGGGACTGCTGTGTCTCGTTCAGTCAGTATAGGAGCACATTTGGGAGCGATTTCGAGTCAATCGGTCCAAAGACCTGGAAGCCTATGAAAAAATGGGCCACTTTTTTCTTTAAAATATTCACCAAAAATACAAATTTCACCGGAATCCGATGGGGACTGCTGTGTCTCATTCAGCGAGTAGAGGACCACATTTGTGACGAATTTCGAGTCAATCGGTCAAAAGACGACCGTAACCCTAACCCTAGCTCCATAACCCTAACCCTAACCCTAACCCTAATGCCAGCCTTGAGGCAGTCTCATGAAACATTGTCTCTTTTCACTAAAATATTCACCAAAAATACAAATTTCACCGGAATCCGATGGGGACTGCTGTGTCTCGTTCAGCCAGTATAGGAGCACATTTGGGAGCGATTTTGAGTCAATCGGTCCAAAGACCTGGAAGCTATTGAAAAAATGGGCCACTTTTTTCTTTAAAATATTCACCAAAAATACAAATTTCACCGGAATCCGATGGGGACTGCTGTGTCTCATTCAGCGAGTAGAGGACCACATTCGTGACGAATTTCGAGTCAATCGGTCAAAAGACGACCGTAACCCTAACCCTAGCTCCATAACCCTAACCCTAACCCTAACCCTAATGCCAGCCTTAAGGCAGTCTCATGAAACATTGTCTCTTTTCACTAAAATATTCACCAAAAATACAAATTTCACCGGAATCCGATGGGGACTGCTGTGTCTCGTTCAGCCAGTATAGGAGCACATTTGGGAGCGATTTCGAGTCAATCGGTCCAAAGACCTGGAAGCTATTGAAAAAATGGGCCACTTTTTTCTCTAAAATATTCACCAAAAATACAAATTTCACCGGAATCCGATGGGGACTGCTGTGTCTCGTTCAGCCAGTATAGGAGCACATTTGGGAGCGATTTCGAGTCAATCGGTCCAAAGACCTGGAAGCTATTGAAAAAATGGGCCACTTTTTTCTTTAAAATATTCACCAAAAATACAAATTTCACCGGAATCCGATGGGGACTGCTGTGTCTCATTCAGCGAGTAGAGGACCACATTCGTGACGAATTTCGAGTCAATCGGTCAAAAGACGACCGTAACCCTAACCCTAGCTCCATAACCCTAACCCTAACCCTAACCCTAACCCTAATGCCAGCCTTAAGGCAGTCTCATGAAACATTGTCTCTTTTCACTAAAATATTCACCAAAAATACAAATTTCACCGGAATCCGATGGGGACTGCTGTGTCTCGTTCAGCCAGTATAGGAGCACATTTGGGAGCGATTTCGAGTCAATCGGTCCAAAGACCTGGAAGCTATTGAAAAAATGGGCCACTTTTTTCTTTAAAATATTCACCAAAAATACAAATTTCACCGGAATCCGATGGGGACTACTGTGTCTCGTTCAGCCAGTATAGGAGCACATTTGGGAGCGATTTCGAGTCAATCGGTCCAAAGACCTGGAAGCTATTGAAAAAATGGGCCACTTTTTTCTTTAAAATATTCACCAAAACTACAAATTTCACCGGAATCCGATGGGGACTGCTGTGTCTCATTCAGCGAGTAGAGGACCACATTCGTGACGAATTTCGAGTCAATCGGTCAAAAGACGACCGTAACCCTAACCCTAGCTCCATAACCCTAACCCTAACCCTAACCCTAATGCCAGCCTTAAGGCAGTCTCATGAAACATTGTCTCTTTTCACTAAAATATTCACCAAAAATACAAATTTCACCGGAATCCGATGGGGACTGCTGTGTCTTGTTCAGCCAGTATAGGAGCACATTTGGGAGCGATTTTGAGTCAATCGGTCCAAAGACCTGGAAGCTATTGAAAAAATGGGCCACTTTTTTCTTTAAAATATTCACCAAATATACAAATTTCACCAGAATCCAATGGGGACTGCTGTGTCTCGTTCAGCCAGTATAGGAGCACATTTGGGAGCGATTTCGAGTCAATCGGTCCAAAGACCTGGAAGCTATTGAAAAAATGGGCCACTTTTTTCTTTAAAATATTCACCAAACATACAAATTTCACCGGAATCCGATGGGGACTGCTGTGTCTCATTCAGCGAGTAGAGGACCACATTCGTGACGAATTTCGAGTCAATCGGTCAAAAGACGACCGTAACCCTAACCCTAGCTCCATAACCCTAACCCTAACCCTAACCCTAACCCTAATGCCAGCCTTAAGGCAGTCTCATGAAACATTGTCTCTTTTCACTAAAATATTCACCAAAAATACAAATTTCACCGGAATCCGATGGGGACTGCTGTGTCTCATTCAGCGAGTAGAGGACCACATTCGTGACGAATTTCGAGTCAATCGGTCAAAAGACGACCGTAACCCTAACACTAGCTCCATAACCCTAACCCTAACCCTAACCCTAACCCTAATGCCAGCCTTAAGGCAGTCTCATGAAACATTGTCTCTTTTCACTAAAATATTCACCAAAAATACAAATTTCACCGGAATCCGATGGGGACTGCTGTGTCTCGTTCAGCCAGTATAGGAGCACATTTGGGAGCGATTTCGAGTCAATCGGTCCAAAGACCTGGAAGCTATTGAAAAAATGGGCCACTTTTTTCTTTAAAATATTCACCAAAACTACAAATTTCACCGGAATCCGATGGGGACTGCTGTGTCTCATTCAGCGAGTAGAGGACCACATTCGTGACGAATTTCGAGTCAATCGGTCAAAAGACGACCGTAACCCTAACCCTAGCTCCATAACCCTAACCCTAACCCTAACCCTAATGCCAGCCTTAAGGCAGTCTCATGAAACATTGTCTCTTTTCACTAAAATATTCACCAAAAATACAAATTTCACCGGAATCCGATGGGGACTGCTGTGTCTTGTTCAGCCAGTATAGGAGCACATTTGGGAGCGATTTTGAGTCAATCGGTCCAAAGACCTGGAAGCTATTGAAAAAATGGGCCACTTTTTTCTTTAAAATATTCACCAAATATACAAATTTCACCAGAATCCAATGGGGACTGCTGTGTCTCGTTCAGCCAGTATAGGAGCACATTTGGGAGCGATTTCGAGTCAATCGGTCCAAAGACCTGGAAGCTATTGAAAAAATGGGCCACTTTTTTCTTTAAAATATTCACCAAACATACAAATTTCACCGGAATCCGATGGGGACTGCTGTGTCTCATTCAGCGAGTAGAGGACCACATTCGTGACGAATTTCGAGTCAATCGGTCAAAAGACGACCGTAACCCTAACCCTAGCTCCATAACCCTAACCCTAACCCTAACCCTAACCCTAATGCCAGCCTTAAGGCAGTCTCATGAAACATTGTCTCTTTTCACTAAAATATTCACCAAAAATACAAATTTCACCGGAATCCGATGGGGACTGCTGTGTCTCATTCAGCGAGTAGAGGACCACATTCGTGACGAATTTCGAGTCAATCGGTCAAAAGACGACCGTAACCCTAACCCTAGCTCCATAACCCTAACCCTAACCCTAACCCTAACCCTAATGCCAGCCTTAAGGCAGTCTCATGAAACATTGTCTCTTTTCACTAAAATATTCACCAAAAATACAAATTTCACCGGAATCCGATGGGGACTGCTGTGTCTCGTTCAGCCAGTATAGGAGCACATTTGGGAGCGATTTCGAGTCAATCGGTCCAAAGACCTGGAAGCTATTGAAAAAATGGGCCACTTTTTTCTTTAAAATATTCACCAAAAATACAAATTTCACCGGAATCCGATGGGGACTACTGTGTCTCGTTCAGCCAGTATAGGAGCACATTTGGGAGCGATTTCGAGTCAATCGGTCCAAAGACCTGGAAGCTATTGTAAAAATGGGCCACTTTTTTCTTTAAAATATTCACCAAAACTACAAATTTCACCGGAATCCGATGGGGACTGCTGTGTCTCATTCAGCGAGTAGAGGACCACATTCGTGACGAATTTCGAGTCAATCGGTCAAAAGACGACCGTAACCCTAACCCTAGCTCCATAACCCTAACCCTAACCCTAACCCTAATGCCAGCCTTAAGGCAGTCTCATGAAACATTGTCTCTTTTCACTAAAATATTCACCAAAAATACAAATTTCACCGGAATCCGATGGGGACTGCTGTGTCTTGTTCAGCCAGTATAGGAGCACATTTGGGAGCGATTTTGAGTCAATCGGTCCAAAGACCTGGAAGCTATTGAAAAAATGGGCCACTTTTTTCTTTAAAATATTCACCAAATATACAAATTTCACCAGAATCCAATGGGGACTGCTGTGTCTCGTTCAGCCAGTATAGGAGCACATTTGGGAGCGATTTCGAGTCAATCGGTCCAAAGACCTGGAAGCTATTGAAAAAATGGGCCACTTTTTTCTTTAAAATATTCACCAAACATACAAATTTCACCGGAATCCGATGGGGACTGCTGTGTCTCATTCAGCGAGTAGAGGACCACATTTGTGACGAATTTCGAGTCAATCGGTCAAAAGACGACCGTAACCCTAACCCTAGCTCCATAACCCTAACCCTAACCCTAACCCTAATGCCAGCCTTAAGGCAGTCTCATGAAACATTGTCTCTTTTCAGTAAAATATTCACCAAAAATACAAATTTCACCGGAATCCGATGGGGACTGCTGTGTCTCGTTCAGCCAGTATAGGAGCACATTTGGGAGCGATTTCGAGTCAATCGGTCCAAAGACCTGGAAGCTATTGAAAAAATGGGCCACTTTTTTCTTTAAAATATTCACCAAAAATACAAATTTCACCGGAATCCGATGGGGACTGCTGTGTCTCATTCAGCGAGTAGAGGACCACATTCGTGACGAATTTCGAGTCAATCGGTCAAAAGACGACCGTAACCCTAACCCTAGCTCCATAACCCTAACCCTAACCCTAACCCTAACCCTAATGCCAGCCTTAAGGCAGTCTCATGAAACATTGTCTCTTTTCACTAAAATGTTCACCAAAACTACAAATTTCACCGGAATCCGATGGGGACTGCTGTGTCTCATTCAGCGAGTAGAGGACCACATTCGTGACGAATTTCGAGTCAATCGGTCAAAAGACGACCGTAACCCTAACCCTAGCTCCATAACCCTAACCCTAACCCTAACCCTAATGCCAGCCTTAAGGCAGTCTCATGAAACATTGTCTCTTTTCACTAAAATATTCACCAAAAATACAAATTTCACCGGAATCCGATGGGGACTGCTGTGTCTCGTTCAGCCAGTATAGGAGCACATTTGGGAGCGATTTCGAGTCAATCGGTCCAAAGACCTGGAAGCTATTGAAAAAATGGGCCACTTTTTTCTTTAAAATATTCACCAAAAATACAAATTTCACCGGAATCCGATGGGGACTGCTGTGTCTCATTCAGCGAGTAGAGGACCACATTCGTGACGAATTTCGAGTCAATCGGTCAAAAGACGACCGTAACCCTAACCCTAGCTCCATAACCCTAACCCTAACCCTAACCCTAATGCCAGCCTTAAGGCAGTCTCATGAAACATTGTCTCTTTTCACTAAAATATTCACCAAAAATACAAATTTCACCGGAATCCGATGGGGACTGCTGTGTCTCGTTCAGCCAGTATAGGAGCACATTTGGGAGCGATTTCGAGTCAATCGGTCCAAAGACCTGGAAGCCTATGAAAAAATGGGCCACTTTTTTCTTTAAAATATTCACCAAAAATACAAATTTCACCGGAATCCGATGGGGACTGCTGTGTCTCATTCAGCGAGTAGAGGACCACATTTGTGACGAATTTCGAGTCAATCGGTCAAAAGACGACCGTAACCCTAACCCTAGCTCCATAACCCTAACCCTAACCCTAACCCTAATGCCAGCCTTAAGGCAGTCTCATGAAACATTGTCTCTTTTCACTAAAATATTCACCAAAAATACAAATTTCACCGGAATCCGATGGGGACTGCTGTGTCTCGTTCAGCCAGTATAGGAGCACATTTGGGAGCGATTTCGAGTCAATCGGTCCAAAGACCTGGAAGCTATTGAAAAAATGGGCCACTTTTTTCTTTAAAATATTCACCAAAAATACAAATTTCACCGGAATCCGATGGGGACTGCTGTGTCTCATTCAGCGAGTAGAGGACCACATTCGTGACGAATTTCGAGTCAATCGGTCAAAAGACGACCGTAACCCTAACCCTAGCTCCATAACCCTAACCCTAACCCTAACCCTAACCCTAATGCCAGCCTTAAGGCAGTCTCATGAAACATTGTCTCTTTTCACTAAAATATTCACCAAAAATACAAATTTCACCGGAATCCGATGGGGACTGCTGTGTCTCGTTCAGTCAGTATAGGAGCACATTTGGGAGCGATTTCGAGTCAATCGGTCCAAAGACCTGGAAGCCTATGAAAAAATGGGCCACTTTTTTCTTTAAAATATTCACCAAAAATACAAATTTCACCGGAATCCGATGGGGACTGCTGTGTCTCATTCAGCGAGTAGAGGACCACATTTGTGACGAATTTCGAGTCAATCGGTCAAAAGACGACCGTAACCCTAACCCTAGCTCCATAACCCTAACCCTAACCCTAACCCTAATGCCAGCCTTGAGGCAGTCTCATGAAACATTGTCTCTTTTCACTAAAATATTCACCAAAAATACAAATTTCACCGGAATCCGATGGGGACTGCTGTGTCTCGTTCAGCCAGTATAGGAGCACATTTGGGAGCGATTTTGAGTCAATCGGTCCAAAGACCTGGAAGCTATTGAAAAAATGGGCCACTTTTTTCTTTAAAATATTCACCAAAAATACAAATTTCACCGGAATCCGATGGGGACTGCTGTGTCTCATTCAGCGAGTAGAGGACCACATTCGTGACGAATTTCGAGTCAATCGGTCAAAAGACGACCGTAACCCTAACCCTAGCTCCATAACCCTAACCCTAACCCTAACCCTAATGCCAGCCTTAAGGCAGTCTCATGAAACATTGTCTCTTTTCACTAAAATATTCACCAAAAATACAAATTTCACCGGAATCCGATGGGGACTGCTGTGTCTCGTTCAGCCAGTATAGGAGCACATTTGGGAGCGATTTCGAGTCAATCGGTCCAAAGACCTGGAAGCTATTGAAAAAATGGGCCACTTTTTTCTCTAAAATATTCACCAAAAATACAAATTTCACCGGAATCCGATGGGGACTGCTGTGTCTCGTTCAGCCAGTATAGGAGCACATTTGGGAGCGATTTCGAGTCAATCGGTCCAAAGACCTGGAAGCTATTGAAAAAATGGGCCACTTTTTTCTTTAAAATATTCACCAAAAATACAAATTTCACCGGAATCCGATGGGGACTGCTGTGTCTCATTCAGCGAGTAGAGGACCACATTCGTGACGAATTTCGAGTCAATCGGTCAAAAGACGACCGTAACCCTAACCCTAGCTCCATAACCCTAACCCTAACCCTAACCCTAACCCTAATGCCAGCCTTAAGGCAGTCTCATGAAACATTGTCTCTTTTCACTAAAATATTCACCAAAAATACAAATTTCACCGGAATCCGATGGGGACTGCTGTGTCTCGTTCAGTCAGTATAGGAGCACATTTGGGAGCGATTTCGAGTCAATCGGTCCAAAGACCTGGAAGCCTATGAAAAAATGGGCCACTTTTTTCTTTAAAATATTCACCAAAAATACAAATTTCACCGGAATCCGATGGGGACTGCTGTGTCTCATTCAGCGAGTAGAGGACCACATTTGTGACGAATTTCGAGTCAATCGGTCAAAAGACGACCGTAACCCTAACCCTAGCTCCATAACCCTAACCCTAACCCTAACCCTAATGCCAGCCTTGAGGCAGTCTCATGAAACATTGTCTCTTTTCACTAAAATATTCACCAAAAATACAAATTTCACCGGAATCCGATGGGGACTGCTGTGTCTCGTTCAGCCAGTATAGGAGCACATTTGGGAGCGATTTTGAGTCAATCGGTCCAAAGACCTGGAAGCTATTGAAAAAATGGGCCACTTTTTTCTTTAAAATATTCACCAAAAATACAAATTTCACCGGAATCCGATGGGGACTGCTGTGTCTCATTCAGCGAGTAGAGGACCACATTCGTGACGAATTTCGAGTCAATCGGTCAAAAGACGACCGTAACCCTAACCCTAGCTCCATAACCCTAACCCTAACCCTAACCCTAATGCCAGCCTTAAGGCAGTCTCATGAAACATTGTCTCTTTTCACTAAAATATTCACCAAAAATACAAATTTCACCGGAATCCGATGGGGACTGCTGTGTCTCGTTCAGCCAGTATAGGAGCACATTTGGGAGCGATTTCGAGTCAATCGGTCCAAAGACCTGGAAGCTATTGAAAAAATGGGCCACTTTTTTCTCTAAAATATTCACCAAAAATACAAATTTCACCGGAATCCGATGGGGACTGCTGTGTCTCGTTCAGCCAGTATAGGAGCACATTTGGGAGCGATTTCGAGTCAATCGGTCCAAAGACCTGGAAGCTATTGAAAAAATGGGCCACTTTTTTCTTTAAAATATTCACCAAAAATACAAATTTCACCGGAATCCGATGGGGACTGCTGTGTCTCATTCAGCGAGTAGAGGACCACATTCGTGACGAATTTCGAGTCAATCGGTCAAAAGACGACCGTAACCCTAACCCTAGCTCCATAACCCTAACCCTAACCCTAACCCTAACCCTAATGCCAGCCTTAAGGCAGTCTCATGAAACATTGTCTCTTTTCACTAAAATATTCACCAAAAATACAAATTTCACCGGAATCCGATGGGGACTGCTGTGTCTCGTTCAGCCAGTATAGGAGCACATTTGGGAGCGATTTCGAGTCAATCGGTCCAAAGACCTGGAAGCTATTGAAAAAATGGGCCACTTTTTTCTTTAAAATATTCACCAAAACTACAAATTTCACCGGAATCCGATGGGGACTGCTGTGTCTCATTCAGCGAGTAGAGGACCACATTCGTGACGAATTTCGAGTCAATCGGTCAAAAGACGACCGTAACCCTAACCCTAGCTCCATAACCCTAACCCTAACCCTAACCCTAATGCCAGCCTTAAGGCAGTCTCATGAAACATTGTCTCTTTTCACTAAAATATTCACCAAAAATACAAATTTCACCGGAATCCGATGGGGACTGCTGTGTCTTGTTCAGCCAGTATAGGAGCACATTTGGGAGCGATTTTGAGTCAATCGGTCCAAAGACCTGGAAGCTATTGAAAAAATGGGCCACTTTTTTCTTTAAAATATTCACCAAAAATACAAATTTCACCGGAATCCGATGGGGACTGCTGTGTCTCGTTCAGCCAGTATAGGAGCACATTTGGGAGCGATTTCGAGTCAATCGGTCAAAAGACCTGGAAGCTATTGAAAAAATGGGCCACTTTTTTCTTTAAAATATTCACCAAAATTACAAATTTCACCGGAATCTGATGGGGACTGCTGTGTCTCATTCAGCGAGTAAAGGACCACATTCGTGACGAATTTCGAGTCAATCGGTCAAAAGACGACCGTAACCCTAACCCTAGCTCCATAACCCTAACCCTAACCCTAACCCTAACCCTAATGCCAGCCTTAAGGCAGTCTCATGAAACATTGTCTCTTTTCACTAAAATATTCACCAAAAATACAAATTTCACCGGAATCCGATGGGGACTGCTGTGTCTCATTCAGCCAGTATAGGAGCACATTTGGGAGCGATTTCGAGTCAATCGGTCCTAAGACCTGGAAGCTATTGAAAAAATGGGCCACTTTTTTCTCTAAAATATTCACCAAAAATACAAATTTCACCGGAATCCGATGGGGACTGCTGTGTCTCGTTCAGCCAGTATAGGAGCACATTTGGGAGCGATTTCGAGTCAATCGGTCCAAAGACCTGGAAGCTATTGAAAAAATGGGCCACTTTTTTCTTTAAAATATTCACCAAAAATACAAATTTCACCTGAATCCGATGGGGACTGCTGTGTCTCATTCAGCGAGTAGAGGACCACATTCGTGACGAATTTCGAGTCAATCGGTCAAAAGACGACCGTAACCCTAACCCTAGCTCCATAACCCTAACCCTAACCCTAACCCTAACCCTAATGCCAGCCTTAAGGCAGTCTCATGAAACATTGTCTCTTTTCACTAAAATATTCACCAAAAATACAAATTTCACCGGAATCCGATGGGGACTGCTGTGTCTCGTTCAGCCAGTATAGGAGCACATTTGGGAGCGATTTCGAGTCAATCGGTCCAAAGACCTGGAAGCTATTGAAAAAATGGGCCACTTTTTTCTTTAAAATATTCACCAAAAATACAAATTTCACCGGAATCCGATGGGGACTACTGTGTCTCGTTCAGCCAGTATAGGAGCACATTTGGGAGCGATTTCGAGTCAATCGGTCCAAAGACCTGGAAGCTATTGTAAAAATGGGCCACTTTTTTCTTTAAAATATTCACCAAAACTACAAATTTCACCGGAATCCGATGGGGACTGCTGTGTCTCATTCAGCGAGTAGAGGACCACATTCGTGACGAATTTCGAGTCAATCGGTCAAAAGACGACCGTAACCCTAACCCTAGCTCCATAACCCTAACCCTAACCCTAACCCTAATGCCAGCCTTAAGGCAGTCTCATGAAACATTGTCTCTTTTCACTAAAATATTCACCAAAAATACAAATTTCACCGGAATCCGATGGGGACTGCTGTGTCTTGTTCAGCCAGTATAGGAGCACATTTGGGAGCGATTTTGAGTCAATCGGTCCAAAGACCTGGAAGCTATTGAAAAAATGGGCCACTTTTTTCTTTAAAATATTCACCAAATATACAAATTTCACCAGAATCCAATGGGGACTGCTGTGTCTCGTTCAGCCAGTATAGGAGCACATTTGGGAGCGATTTCGAGTCAATCGGTCCAAAGACCTGGAAGCTATTGAAAAAATGGGCCACTTTTTTCTTTAAAATATTCACCAAACATACAAATTTCACCGGAATCCGATGGGGACTGCTGTGTCTCATTCAGCGAGTAGAGGACCACATTTGTGACGAATTTCGAGTCAATCGGTCAAAAGACGACCGTAACCCTAACCCTAGCTCCATAACCCTAACCCTAACCCTAATGCCAGCCTTAAGGCAGTCTCATGAAACATTGTCTATTTTCAGTAAAATATTCACCAAAAATACAAATTTCACCGGAATCCGATGGGGACTGCTGTGTCTCGTTCAGCCAGTATAGGAGCACATTTGGGAGCGATTTCGAGTCAATCGGTCCAAAGACCTGGAAGCTATTGAAAAAATGGGCCACTTTTTTCTTTAAAATATTCACCAAAAATACAAATTTCACCGGAATCCGATGGGGACTGCTGTGTCTCATTCAGCGAGTAGAGGACCACATTCGTGACGAATTTCGAGTCAATCGGTCAAAAGACGACCGTAACCCTAACCCTAGCTCCATAACCCTAACCCTAACCCTAACCCTAATGCCAGCCTTAAGGCAGTCTCATGAAACATTGTCTCTTTTCACTAAAATATTCACCAAAAATACAAATTTCACCGGAATCCGATGGGGACTGCTGTGTCTTGTTCAGCCAGTATAGGAGCACATTTGGGAGCGATTTTGAGTCAATCGGTCCAAAGACCTGGAAGCTATTGAAAAAATGGGCCACTTTTTTCTTTAAAATATTCACCAAATATACAAATTTCACCAGAATCCAATGGGGACTGCTGTGTCTCGTTCAGCCAGTATAGGAGCACATTTGGGAGCGATTTCGAGTCAATCGGTCCAAAGACCTGGAAGCTATTGAAAAAATGGGCCACTTTTTTCTTTAAAATATTCACCAAACATACAAATTTCACCGGAATCCGATGGGGACTGCTGTGTCTCATTCAGCGAGTAGAGGACCACATTTGTGACGAATTTCGAGTCAATCGGTCAAAAGACGACCGTAACCCTAACCCTAGCTCCATAACCCTAACCCTAACCCTAACCCTAATGCCAGCCTTAAGGCAGTCTCATGAAACATTGTCTCTTTTCAGTAAAATATTCACCAAAAATACAAATTTCACCGGAATCCGATGGGGACTGCTGTGTCTCGTTCAGCCAGTATAGGAGCACATTTGGGAGCGATTTCGAGTCAATCGGTCCAAAGACCTGGAAGCTATTGAAAAAATGGGCCACTTTTTTCTCTAAAATATTCACCAAAAATACAAATTTCACCAGAATCCGATGGGGACTGCTGTGTCTCATTCAGCGAGTAGAGGACCACATTCGTGACGAATTTCGAGTCAATCGGTCAAAAGACGACCGTAACCCTAACCCTAGCTCCATAACCCTAACCCTAACCCTAACCCTAACCCTAATGCCAGCCTTAAGGCAGTCTCATGAAACATTGTCTCTTTTCACTAAAATATTCACCAAAAATACAAATTTCACCGGAATCCGATGGGGACTGCTGTGTCTCATTCAGCGAGTAGAGGACCACATTCGTGACGAATTTCGAGTCAATCGGTCAAAAGACGACCGTAACCCTAACCCTAGCTCCATAACCCTAACCCTAACCCTAACCCTAATGCCAGCCTTAAGGCAGTCTCATGAAACATTGTCTCTTTTCACTAAAATATTCACCAAAAATACAAATTTCACCGGAATCCGATGGGGACTGCTGTGTCTCGTTCAGCCAGTATAGGAGCACATTTGGGAGCGATTTCGAGTCAATCGGTCCAAAGACCTGGAAGCTATTGAAAAAATGGGCCACTTTTTTCTTTAAAATATTCACCAAAAATACAAATTTCACCGGAATCCGATGGGGACTGCTGTGTCTCATTCAGCGAGTAGAGGACCACATTCGTGACGAATTTCGAGTCAATCGGTCAAAAGACGACCGTAACCCTAACCCTAGCTCCATAACCCTAACCCTAACCCTAACCCTAACCCTAATGCCAGCCTTAAGGCAGTCTCATGAAACATTGTCTCTTTTCACTAAAATATTCACCAAAAATACAAATTTCACCGGAATCCGATGGGGACTGCTGTGTCTCGTTCAGTCAGTATAGGAGCACATTTGGGAGCGATTTCGAGTCAATCGGTCCAAAGACCTGGAAGCCTATGAAAAAATGGGCCACTTTTTTCTTTAAAATATTCACCAAAAATACAAATTTCACCGGAATCCGATGGGGACTGCTGTGTCTCATTCAGCGAGTAGAGGACCACATTTGTGACGAATTTCGAGTCAATCGGTCAAAAGACGACCGTAACCCTAACCCTAGCTCCATAACCCTAACCCTAACCCTAACCCTAATGCCAGCCTTGAGGCAGTCTCATGAAACATTGTCTCTTTTCACTAAAATATTCACCAAAAATACAAATTTCACCGGAATCCGATGGGGACTGCTGTGTCTCGTTCAGCCAGTATAGGAGCACATTTGGGAGCGATTTTGAGTCAATCGGTCCAAAGACCTGGAAGCTATTGAAAAAATGGGCCACTTTTTTCTTTAAAATATTCACCAAAAATACAAATTTCACCGGAATCCGATGGGGACTGCTGTGTCTCATTCAGCGAGTAGAGGACCACATTCGTGACGAATTTCGAGTCAATCGGTCAAAAGACGACCGTAACCCTAACCCTAGCTCCATAACCCTAACCCTAACCCTAACCCTAATGCCAGCCTTAAGGCAGTCTCATGAAACATTGTCTCTTTTCACTAAAATATTCACCAAAAATACAAATTTCACCGGAATCCGATGGGGACTGCTGTGTCTCGTTCAGCCAGTATAGGAGCACATTTGGGAGCGATTTCGAGTCAATCGGTCCAAAGACCTGGAAGCTATTGAAAAAATGGGCCACTTTTTTCTCTAAAATATTCACCAAAAATACAAATTTCACCGGAATCCGATGGGGACTGCTGTGTCTCGTTCAGCCAGTATAGGAGCACATTTGGGAGCGATTTCGAGTCAATCGGTCCAAAGACCTGGAAGCTATTGAAAAAATGGGCCACTTTTTTCTTTAAAATATTCACCAAAAATACAAATTTCACCGGAATCCGATGGGGACTGCTGTGTCTCATTCAGCGAGTAGAGGACCACATTCGTGACGAATTTCGAGTCAATCGGTCAAAAGACGACCGTAACCCTAACCCTAGCTCCATAACCCTAACCCTAACCCTAACCCTAACCCTAATGCCAGCCTTAAGGCAGTCTCATGAAACATTGTCTCTTTTCACTAAAATATTCACCAAAAATACAAATTTCACCGGAATCCGATGGGGACTGCTGTGTCTCGTTCAGCCAGTATAGGAGCACATTTGGGAGCGATTTCGAGTCAATCGGTCCAAAGACCTGGAAGCTATTGAAAAAATGGGCCACTTTTTTCTTTAAAATATTCACCAAAACTACAAATTTCACCGGAATCCGATGGGGACTGCTGTGTCTCATTCAGCGAGTAGAGGACCACATTCGTGACGAATTTCGAGTCAATCGGTCAAAAGACGACCGTAACCCTAACCCTAGCTCCATAACCCTAACCCTAACCCTAACCCTAATGCCAGCCTTAAGGCAGTCTCATGAAACATTGTCTCTTTTCACTAAAATATTCACCAAAAATACAAATTTCACCGGAATCCGATGGGGACTGCTGTGTCTTGTTCAGCCAGTATAGGAGCACATTTGGGAGCGATTTTGAGTCAATCGGTCCAAAGACCTGGAAGCTATTGAAAAAATGGGCCACTTTTTTCTTTAAAATATTCACCAAAAATACAAATTTCACCGGAATCCGATGGGGACTGCTGTGTCTCGTTCAGCCAGTATAGGAGCACATTTGGGAGCGATTTCGAGTCAATCGGTCAAAAGACCTGGAAGCTATTGAAAAAATGGGCCACTTTTTTCTTTAAAATATTCACCAAAATTACAAATTTCACCGGAATCTGATGGGGACTGCTGTGTCTCATTCAGCGAGTAAAGGACCACATTCGTGACGAATTTCGAGTCAATCGGTCAAAAGACGACCGTAACCCTAACCCTAGCTCCATAACCCTAACCCTAACCCTAACCCTAACCCTAATGCCAGCCTTAAGGCAGTCTCATGAAACATTGTCTCTTTTCACTAAAATATTCACCAAAAATACAAATTTCACCGGAATCCGATGGGGACTGCTGTGTCTCATTCAGCCAGTATAGGAGCACATTTGGGAGCGATTTCGAGTCAATCGGTCCTAAGACCTGGAAGCTATTGAAAAAATGGGCCACTTTTTTCTCTAAAATATTCACCAAAAATACAAATTTCACCGGAATCCGATGGGGACTGCTGTGTCTCGTTCAGCCAGTATAGGAGCACATTTGGGAGCGATTTCGAGTCAATCGGTCCAAAGACCTGGAAGCTATTGAAAAAATGGGCCACTTTTTTCTTTAAAATATTCACCAAAAATACAAATTTCACCTGAATCCGATGGGGACTGCTGTGTCTCATTCAGCGAGTAGAGGACCACATTCGTGACGAATTTCGAGTCAATCGGTCAAAAGACGACCGTAACCCTAACCCTAGCTCCATAACCCTAACCCTAACCCTAACCCTAACCCTAATGCCAGCCTTAAGGCAGTCTCATGAAACATTGTCTCTTTTCACTAAAATATTCACCAAAAATACAAATTTCACCGGAATCCGATGGGGACTGCTGTGTCTCGTTCAGCCAGTATAGGAGCACATTTGGGAGCGATTTCGAGTCAATCGGTCCAAAGACCTGGAAGCTATTGAAAAAATGGGCCACTTTTTTCTTTAAAATATTCACCAAAAATACAAATTTCACCGGAATCCGATGGGGACTACTGTGTCTCGTTCAGCCAGTATAGGAGCACATTTGGGAGCGATTTCGAGTCAATCGGTCCAAAGACCTGGAAGCTATTGTAAAAATGGGCCACTTTTTTCTTTAAAATATTCACCAAAACTACAAATTTCACCGGAATCCGATGGGGACTGCTGTGTCTCATTCAGCGAGTAGAGGACCACATTCGTGACGAATTTCGAGTCAATCGGTCAAAAGACGACCGTAACCCTAACCCTAGCTCCATAACCCTAACCCTAACCCTAACCCTAATGCCAGCCTTAAGGCAGTCTCATGAAACATTGTCTCTTTTCACTAAAATATTCACCAAAAATACAAATTTCACCGGAATCCGATGGGGACTGCTGTGTCTTGTTCAGCCAGTATAGGAGCACATTTGGGAGCGATTTTGAGTCAATCGGTCCAAAGACCTGGAAGCTATTGAAAAAATGGGCCACTTTTTTCTTTAAAATATTCACCAAATATACAAATTTCACCAGAATCCAATGGGGACTGCTGTGTCTCGTTCAGCCAGTATAGGAGCACATTTGGGAGCGATTTCGAGTCAATCGGTCCAAAGACCTGGAAGCTATTGAAAAAATGGGCCACTTTTTTCTTTAAAATATTCACCAAACATACAAATTTCACCGGAATCCGATGGGGACTGCTGTGTCTCATTCAGCGAGTAGAGGACCACATTTGTGACGAATTTCGAGTCAATCGGTCAAAAGACGACCGTAACCCTAACCCTAGCTCCATAACCCTAACCCTAACCCTAATGCCAGCCTTAAGGCAGTCTCATGAAACATTGTCTATTTTCAGTAAAATATTCACCAAAAATACAAATTTCACCGGAATCCGATGGGGACTGCTGTGTCTCGTTCAGCCAGTATAGGAGCACATTTGGGAGCGATTTCGAGTCAATCGGTCCAAAGACCTGGAAGCTATTGAAAAAATGGGCCACTTTTTTCTTTAAAATATTCACCAAAAATACAAATTTCACCGGAATCCGATGGGGACTGCTGTGTCTCATTCAGCGAGTAGAGGACCACATTCGTGACGAATTTCGAGTCAATCGGTCAAAAGACGACCGTAACCCTAACCCTAGCTCCATAACCCTAACCCTAACCCTAACCCTAATGCCAGCCTTAAGGCAGTCTCATGAAACATTGTCTCTTTTCACTAAAATATTCACCAAAAATACAAATTTCACCGGAATCCGATGGGGACTGCTGTGTCTTGTTCAGCCAGTATAGGAGCACATTTGGGAGCGATTTTGAGTCAATCGGTCCAAAGACCTGGAAGCTATTGAAAAAATGGGCCACTTTTTTCTTTAAAATATTCACCAAATATACAAATTTCACCAGAATCCAATGGGGACTGCTGTGTCTCGTTCAGCCAGTATAGGAGCACATTTGGGAGCGATTTCGAGTCAATCGGTCCAAAGACCTGGAAGCTATTGAAAAAATGGGCCACTTTTTTCTTTAAAATATTCACCAAACATACAAATTTCACCGGAATCCGATGGGGACTGCTGTGTCTCATTCAGCGAGTAGAGGACCACATTTGTGACGAATTTCGAGTCAATCGGTCAAAAGACGACCGTAACCCTAACCCTAGCTCCATAACCCTAACCCTAACCCTAACCCTAATGCCAGCCTTAAGGCAGTCTCATGAAACATTGTCTCTTTTCAGTAAAATATTCACCAAAAATACAAATTTCACCGGAATCCGATGGGGACTGCTGTGTCTCGTTCAGCCAGTATAGGAGCACATTTGGGAGCGATTTCGAGTCAATCGGTCCAAAGACCTGGAAGCTATTGAAAAAATGGGCCACTTTTTTCTCTAAAATATTCACCAAAAATACAAATTTCACCAGAATCCGATGGGGACTGCTGTGTCTCATTCAGCGAGTAGAGGACCACATTCGTGACGAATTTCGAGTCAATCGGTCAAAAGACGACCGTAACCCTAACCCTAGCTCCATAACCCTAACCCTAACCCTAACCCTAACCCTAATGCCAGCCTTAAGGCAGTCTCATGAAACATTGTCTCTTTTCACTAAAATATTCACCAAAAATACAAATTTCACCGGAATCCGATGGGGACTGCTGTGTCTCGTTCAGCCAGTATAGGAGCACATTTGGGAGCGATTTCGAGTCAATCGGTCCAAAGACCTGGAAGCTATTGAAAAAATGGGCCACTTTTTTCTTTAAAATATTCACCAAAACTACAAATTTCACCGGAATCCGATGGGGACTGCTGTGTCTCATTCAGCGAGTAGAGGACCACATTCGTGACGAATTTCGAGTCAATCGGTCAAAAGACGACCGTAACCCTAACCCTAGCTCCATAACCCTAACCCTAACCCTAACCCTAATGCCAGCCTTAAGGCAGTCTCATGAAACATTGTCTCTTTTCACTAAAATATTCACCAAAAATACAAATTTCACCGGAATCCGATGGGGACTGCTGTGTCTTGTTCAGCCAGTATAGGAGCACATTTGGGAGCGATTTTGAGTCAATCGGTCCAAAGACCTGGAAGCTATTGAAAAAATGGGCCACTTTTTTCTTTAAAATATTCACCAAAAATACAAATTTCACCGGAATCCGATGGGGACTGCTGTGTCTCGTTCAGCCAGTATAGGAGCACATTTGGGAGCGATTTCGAGTCAATCGGTCAAAAGACCTGGAAGCTATTGAAAAAATGGGCCACTTTTTTCTTTAAAATATTCACCAAAATTACAAATTTCACCGGAATCTGATGGGGACTGCTGTGTCTCATTCAGCGAGTAAAGGACCACATTCGTGACGAATTTCGAGTCAATCGGTCAAAAGACGACCGTAACCCTAACCCTAGCTCCATAACCCTAACCCTAACCCTAACCCTAACCCTAATGCCAGCCTTAAGGCAGTCTCATGAAACATTGTCTCTTTTCACTAAAATATTCACCAAAAATACAAATTTCACCGGAATCCGATGGGGACTGCTGTGTCTCGTTCAGCCAGTATAGGAGCACATTTGGGAGCGATTTCGAGTCAATCGGTCCAAAGACCTGGAAGCTATTGAAAAAATGGGCCACTTTTTTCTTTAAAATATTCACCAAACATACAAATTTCACCGGAATCCGATGGGGACTGCTGTGTCTCATTCAGCGAGTAGAGGACCACATTTGTGACGAATTTCGAGTCAATCGGTCAAAAGACGACCGTAACCCTAACCCTAGCTCCATAACCCTAACCCTAACCCTAACCCTAATGCCAGCCTTAAGGCAGTCTCATGAAACATTGTCTCTTTTCAGTAAAATATTCACCAAAAATACAAATTTCACCGGAATCCGATGGGGACTGCTGTGTCTCGTTCAGCCAGTATAGGAGCACATTTGGGAGCGATTTCGAGTCAATCGGTCCAAAGACCTGGAAGCTATTGAAAAAATGGGCCACTTTTTTCTCTAAAATATTCACCAAAAATACAAATTTCACCGGAATCCGATGGGGACTGCTGTGTCTCATTCAGCGAGTAGAGGACCACATTCGTGACGAATTTCGAGTCAATCGGTCAAAAGACGACCGTAACCCTAACCCTAGCTCCATAACCCTAACCCTAACCCTAACCCTAATGCCAGCCTTAAGGCAGTCTCATGAAACATTGTCTCTTTTCACTAAAATATTCACCAAAAATACAAATTTCACCGGAATCCGATGGGGACTGCTGTGTCTCGTTCAGCCAGTATAGGAGCACATTTGGGAGCGATTTCGAGTCAATCGGTCCAAAGACCTGGAAGCTATTGAAAAAATGGGCCACTTTTTTCTTTAAAATATTCACCAAAACTACAAATTTCACCGGAATCCGATGGGGACTGCTGTGTCTCATTCAGCGAGTAGAGGACCACATTCGTGACGAATTTCGAGTCAATCGGTCAAAAGACGACCGTAACCCTAACCCTAGCTCCATAACCCTAACCCTAACCCTAACCCTAATGCCAGCCTTAAGGCAGTCTCATGAAACATTGTCTCTTTTCACTAAAATATTCACCAAAAATACAAATTTCACCGGAATCCGATGGGGACTGCTGTGTCTTGTTCAGCCAGTATAGGAGCACATTTGGGAGCGATTTTGAGTCAATCGGTCCAAAGACCTGGAAGCTATTGAAAAAATGGGCCACTTTTTTCTTTAAAATATTCACCAAAAATACAAATTTCACCGGAATCCGATGGGGACTGCTGTGTCTCGTTCAGCCAGTATAGGAGCACATTTGGGAGCGATTTCGAGTCAATCGGTCAAAAGACCTGGAAGCTATTGAAAAAATGGGCCACTTTTTTCTTTAAAATATTCACCAAAATTACAAATTTCACCGGAATCTGATGGGGACTGCTGTGTCTCATTCAGCGAGTAAAGGACCACATTCGTGACGAATTTCGAGTCAATCGGTCAAAAGACGACCGTAACCCTAACCCTAGCTCCATAACCCTAACCCTAACCCTAACCCTAACCCTAATGCCAGCCTTAAGGCAGTCTCATGAAACATTGTCTCTTTTCACTAAAATATTCACCAAAAATACAAATTTCACCGGAATCCGATGGGGACTGCTGTGTCTCATTCAGCCAGTATAGGAGCACATTTGGGAGCGATTTCGAGTCAATCGGTCCAAAGACCTGGAAGCTATTGAAAAAATGGGCCACTTTTTTCTCTAAAATATTCACCAAAAATACAAATTTCACCGGAATCCGATGGGGACTGCTGTGTCTCGTTCAGCCAGTATAGGAGCACATTTGGGAGCGATTTCGAGTCAATCGGTCCAAAGACCTGGAAGCTATTGAAAAAATGGGCCACTTTTTTCTTTAAAATATTCACCAAAAATACAAATTTCACCGGAATCCGATGGGGACTGCTGTGTCTCATTCAGCGAGTAGAGGACCACATTCGTGACGAATTTCGAGTCAATCGGTCAAAAGACGACCGTAACCCTAACCCTAGCTCCATAACCCTAACCCTAACCCTAACCCTAACCCTAATGCCAGCCTTAAGGCAGTCTCATGAAACATTGTCTCTTTTCACTAAAATATTCACCAAAAATACAAATTTCACCGGAATCCGATGGGGACTGCTGTGTCTCGTTCAGCCAGTATAGGAGCACATTTGGGAGCGATTTCGAGTCAATCGGTCCAAAGACCTGGAAGCTATTGAAAAAATGGGCCACTTTTTTCTTTAAAATATTCACCAAAAATACAAATTTCACCGGAATCCGATGGGGACTACTGTGTCTCGTTCAGCCAGTATAGGAGCACATTTGGGAGCGATTTCGAGTCAATCGGTCCAAAGACCTGGAAGCTATTGTAAAAATGGGCCACTTTTTTCTTTAAAATATTCACCAAAACTACAAATTTCACCGGAATCCGATGGGGACTGCTGTGTCTCATTCAGCGAGTAGAGGACCACATTCGTGACGAATTTCGAGTCAATCGGTCAAAAGACGACCGTAACCCTAACCCTAGCTCCATAACCCTAACCCTAACCCTAACCCTAATGCCAGCCTTAAGGCAGTCTCATGAAACATTGTCTCTTTTCACTAAAATATTCACCAAAAATACAAATTTCACCGGAATCCGATGGGGACTGCTGTGTCTTGTTCAGCCAGTATAGGAGCACATTTGGGAGCGATTTTGAGTCAATCGGTCCAAAGACCTGGAAGCTATTGAAAAAATGGGCCACTTTTTTCTTTAAAATATTCACCAAATATACAAATTTCACCAGAATCCAATGGGGACTGCTGTGTCTCGTTCAGCCAGTATAGGAGCACATTTGGGAGCGATTTCGAGTCAATCGGTCCAAAGACCTGGAAGCTATTGAAAAAATGGGCCACTTTTTTCTTTAAAATATTCACCAAACATACAAATTTCACCGGAATCCGATGGGGACTGCTGTGTCTCATTCAGCGAGTAGAGGACCACATTTGTGACGAATTTCGAGTCAATCGGTCAAAAGACGACCGTAACCCTAACCCTAGCTCCATAACCCTAACCCTAACCCTAACCCTAATGCCAGCCTTAAGGCAGTCTCATGAAACATTGTCTCTTTTCAGTAAAATATTCACCAAAAATACAAATTTCACCGGAATCCGATGGGGACTGCTGTGTCTCGTTCAGCCAGTATAGGAGCACATTTGGGAGCGATTTCGAGTCAATCGGTCCAAAGACCTGGAAGCTATTGAAAAAATGGGCCACTTTTTTCTTTAAAATATTCACCAAAAATACAAATTTCACCGGAATCCGATGGGGACTGCTGTGTCTCATTCAGCGAGTAGAGGACCACATTCGTGACGAATTTCGAGTCAATCGGTCAAAAGACGACCGTAACCCTAACCCTAGCTCCATAACCCTAACCCTAACCCTAACCCTAATGCCAGCCTTAAGGCAGTCTCATGAAACATTGTCTCTTTTCACTAAAATGTTCACCAAAACTACAAATTTCACCGGAATCCGATGGGGACTGCTGTGTCTCATTCAGCGAGTAGAGGACCACATTCGTGACGAATTTCGAGTCAATCGGTCAAAAGACGACCGTAACCCTAACCCTAGCTCCATAACCCTAACCCTAACCCTAACCCTAATGCCAGCCTTAAGGCAGTCTCATGAAACATTGTCTCTTTTCACTAAAATATTCACCAAAAATACAAATTTCACCGGAATCCGATGGGGACTGCTGTGTCTTGTTCAGCCAGTATAGGAGCACATTTGGGAGCGATTTTGAGTCAATCGGTCCAAAGACCTGGAAGCTATTGAAAAAATGGGCCACTTTTTTCTTTAAAATATTCACCAAATATACAAATTTCACCAGAATCCAATGGGGACTGCTGTGTCTCGTTCAGCCAGTATAGGAGCACATTTGGGAGCGATTTCGAGTCAATCGGTCCAAAGACCTGGAAGCTATTGAAAAAATGGGCCACTTTTTTCTTTAAAATATTCACCAAACATACAAATTTCACCGGAATCCGATGGGGACTGCTGTGTCTCATTCAGCGAGTAGAGGACCACATTTGTGACGAATTTCGAGTCAATCGGTCAAAAGACGACCGTAACCCTAACCCTAGCTCCATAACCCTAACCCTAACCCTAACCCTAATGCCAGCCTTAAGGCAGTCTCATGAAACATTGTCTCTTTTCAGTAAAATATTCACCAAAAATACAAATTTCACCGGAATCCGATGGGGACTGCTGTGTCTCGTTCAGCCAGTATAGGAGCACATTTGGGAGCGATTTCGAGTCAATCGGTCCAAAGACCTGGAAGCTATTGAAAAAATGGGCCACTTTTTTCTCTAAAATATTCACCAAAAATACAAATTTCACCAGAATCCGATGGGGACTGCTGTGTCTCATTCAGCGAGTAGAGGACCACATTCGTGACGAATTTCGAGTCAATCGGTCAAAAGACGACCGTAACCCTAACCCTAGCTCCATAACCCTAACCCTAACCCTAACCCTAACCCTAATGCCAGCCTTAAGGCAGTCTCATGAAACATTGTCTCTTTTCACTAAAATATTCACCAAAAATACAAATTTCACCGGAATCCGATGGGGACTGCTGTGTCTCGTTCAGCCAGTATAGGAGCACATTTGGGAGCGATTTCGAGTCAATCGGTCCAAAGACCTGGAAGCTATTGAAAAAATGGGCCACTTTTTTCTTTAAAATATTCACCAAAACTACAAATTTCACCGGAATCCGATGGGGACTGCTGTGTCTCATTCAGCGAGTAGAGGACCACATTCGTGACGAATTTCGAGTCAATCGGTCAAAAGACGACCGTAACCCTAACCCTAGCTCCATAACCCTAACCCTAACCCTAACCCTAATGCCAGCCTTAAGGCAGTCTCATGAAACATTGTCTCTTTTCACTAAAATATTCACCAAAAATACAAATTTCACCGGAATCCGATGGGGACTGCTGTGTCTTGTTCAGCCAGTATAGGAGCACATTTGGGAGCGATTTTGAGTCAATCGGTCCAAAGACCTGGAAGCTATTGAAAAAATGGGCCACTTTTTTCTTTAAAATATTCACCAAATATACAAATTTCACCAGAATCCAATGGGGACTGCTGTGTCTCGTTCAGCCAGTATAGGAGCACATTTGGGAGCGATTTCGAGTCAATCGGTCCAAAGACCTGGAAGCTATTGAAAAAATGGGCCACTTTTTTCTTTAAAATATTCACCAAACATACAAATTTCACCGGAATCCGATGGGGACTGCTGTGTCTCATTCAGCGAGTAGAGGACCACATTTGTGACGAATTTCGAGTCAATCGGTCAAAAGACGACCGTAACCCTAACCCTAGCTCCATAACCCTAACCCTAACCCTAACCCTAATGCCAGCCTTAAGGCAGTCTCATGAAACATTGTCTCTTTTCAGTAAAATATTCACCAAAAATACAAATTTCACCGGAATCCGATGGGGACTGCTGTGTCTCGTTCAGCCAGTATAGGAGCACATTTGGGAGCGATTTCGAGTCAATCGGTCCAAAGACCTGGAAGCTATTGAAAAAATGGGCCACTTTTTTCTCTAAAATATTCACCAAAAATACAAATTTCACCAGAATCCGATGGGGACTGCTGTGTCTCATTCAGCGAGTAGAGGACCACATTCGTGACGAATTTCGAGTCAATCGGTCAAAAGACGACCGTAACCCTAACCCTAGCTCCATAACCCTAACCCTAACCCTAACCCTAACCCTAATGCCAGCCTTAAGGCAGTCTCATGAAACATTGTCTCTTTTCACTAAAATATTCACCAAAAATACAAATTTCACCGGAATCCGATGGGGACTGCTGTGTCTCGTTCAGCCAGTATAGGAGCACATTTGGGAGCGATTTCGAGTCAATCGGTCCAAAGACCTGGAAGCTATTGAAAAAATGGGCCACTTTTTTCTTTAAAATATTCACCAAAACTACAAATTTCACCGGAATCCGATGGGGACTGCTGTGTCTCATTCAGCGAGTAGAGGACCACATTCGTAACGAATTTCGAGTCAATCGGTCAAAAGACGACCGTAACCCTAACCCTAGCTCCATAACCCTAACCCTAACCCTAACCCTAATGCCAGCCTTAAGGCAGTCTCATGAAACATTGTCTCTTTTCACTAAAATATTCACCAAAAATACAAATTTCACCGGAATCCGATGGGGACTGCTGTGTCTTGTTCAGCCAGTATAGGAGCACATTTGGGAGCGATTTTGAGTCAATCGGTCCAAAGACCTGGAAGCTATTGAAAAAATGGGCCACTTTTTTCTTTAAAATATTCACCAAAAATACAAATTTCACCGGAATCCGATGGGGACTGCTGTGTCTCGTTCAGCCAGTATAGGAGCACATTTGGGAGCGATTTCGAGTCAATCGGTCAAAAGACCTGGAAGCTATTGAAAAAATGGGCCACTTTTTTCTTTAAAATATTCACCAAAATTACAAATTTCACCGGAATCTGATGGGGACTGCTGTGTCTCATTCAGCGAGTAAAGGACCACATTCGTGACGAATTTCGAGTCAATCGGTCAAAAGACGACCGTAACCCTAACCCTAGCTCCATAACCCTAACCCTAACCCTAACCCTAACCCTAATGCCAGCCTTAAGGCAGTCTCATGAAACATTGTCTCTTTTCACTAAAATATTCACCAAAAATACAAATTTCACCGGAATCCGATGGGGACTGCTGTGTCTCGTTCAGCCAGTATAGGAGCACATTTGGGAGCGATTTCGAGTCAATCGGTCCAAAGACCTGGAAGCTATTGAAAAAATGGGCCACTTTTTTCTTTAAAATATTCACCAAAAATACAAATTTCACCGGAATCCGATGGGGACTGCTGTGTCTCATTCAGCGAGTAGAGGACCACATTCGTGACGAATTTCGAGTCAATCGGTCAAAAGACGACCGTAACCCTAACCCTAGCTCCATAACCCTAACCCTAACCCTAACCCTAATGCCAGCCTTAAGGCAGTCTCATGAAACATTGTCTCTTTTCACTAAAATATTCACCAAAAATACAAATTTCACCGGAATCCGATGGGGACTGCTGTGTCTTGTTCAGCCAGTATAGGAGCACATTTGGGAGCGATTTTGAGTCAATCGGTCCAAAGACCTGGAAGCTATTGAAAAAATGGGCCACTTTTTTCTTTAAAATATTCACCAAATATACAAATTTCACCAGAATCCAATGGGGACTGCTGTGTCTCGTTCAGCCAGTATAGGAGCACATTTGGGAGCGATTTCGAGTCAATCGGTCCAAAGACCTGGAAGCTATTGAAAAAATGGGCCACTTTTTTCTTTAAAATATTCACCAAACATACAAATTTCACCGGAATCCGATGGGGACTGCTGTGTCTCATTCAGCGAGTAGAGGACCACATTTGTGACGAATTTCGAGTCAATCGGTCAAAAGACGACCGTAACCCTAACCCTAGCTCCATAACCCTAACCCTAACCCTAACCCTAATGCCAGCCTTAAGGCAGTCTCATGAAACATTGTCTCTTTTCAGTAAAATATTCACCAAAAATACAAATTTCACCGGAATCCGATGGGGACTGCTGTGTCTCGTTCAGCCAGTATAGGAGCACATTTGGGAGCGATTTCGAGTCAATCGGTCCAAAGACCTGGAAGCTATTGAAAAAATGGGCCACTTTTTTCTCTAAAATATTCACCAAAAATACAAATTTCACCAGAATCCGATGGGGACTGCTGTGTCTCATTCAGCGAGTAGAGGACCACATTCGTGACGAATTTCGAGTCAATCGGTCAAAAGACGACCGTAACCCTAACCCTAGCTCCATAACCCTAACCCTAACCCTAACCCTAACCCTAATGCCAGCCTTAAGGCAGTCTCATGAAACATTGTCTCTTTTCACTAAAATATTCACCAAAAATACAAATTTCACCGGAATCCGATGGGGACTGCTGTGTCTCGTTCAGCCAGTATAGGAGCACATTTGGGAGCGATTTCGAGTCAATCGGTCCAAAGACCTGGAAGCTATTGAAAAAATGGGCCACTTTTTTCTTTAAAATATTCACCAAAACTACAAATTTCACCGGAATCCGATGGGGACTGCTGTGTCTCATTCAGCGAGTAGAGGACCACATTCGTGACGAATTTCGAGTCAATCGGTCAAAAGACGACCGTAACCCTAACCCTAGCTCCATAACCCTAACCCTAACCCTAACCCTAATGCCAGCCTTAAGGCAGTCTCATGAAACATTGTCTCTTTTCACTAAAATATTCACCAAAAATACAAATTTCACCGGAATCCGATGGGGACTGCTGTGTCTTGTTCAGCCAGTATAGGAGCACATTTGGGAGCGATTTTGAGTCAATCGGTCCAAAGACCTGGAAGCTATTGAAAAAATGGGCCACTTTTTTCTTTAAAATATTCACCAAAAATACAAATTTCACCGGAATCCGATGGGGACTGCTGTGTCTCGTTCAGCCAGTATAGGAGCACATTTGGGAGCGATTTCGAGTCAATCGGTCAAAAGACCTGGAAGCTATTGAAAAAATGGGCCACTTTTTTCTTTAAAATATTCACCAAAATTACAAATTTCACCGGAATCTGATGGGGACTGCTGTGTCTCATTCAGCGAGTAAAGGACCACATTCGTGACGAATTTCGAGTCAATCGGTCAAAAGACGACCGTAACCCTAACCCTAGCTCCATAACCCTAACCCTAACCCTAACCCTAACCCTAATGCCAGCCTTAAGGCAGTCTCATGAAACATTGTCTCTTTTCACTAAAATATTCACCAAAAATACAAATTTCACCGGAATCCGATGGGGACTGCTGTGTCTCGTTCAGCCAGTATAGGAGCACATTTGGGAGCGATTTCGAGTCAATCGGTCCAAAGACCTGGAAGCTATTGAAAAAATGGGCCACTTTTTTCTTTAAAATATTCACCAAACATACAAATTTCACCGGAATCCGATGGGGACTGCTGTGTCTCATTCAGCGAGTAGAGGACCACATTTGTGACGAATTTCGAGTCAATCGGTCAAAAGACGACCGTAACCCTAACCCTAGCTCCATAACCCTAACCCTAACCCTAACCCTAATGCCAGCCTTAAGGCAGTCTCATGAAACATTGTCTCTTTTCAGTAAAATATTCACCAAAAATACAAATTTCACCGGAATCCGATGGGGACTGCTGTGTCTCGTTCAGCCAGTATAGGAGCACATTTGGGAGCGATTTCGAGTCAATCGGTCCAAAGACCTGGAAGCTATTGAAAAAATGGGCCACTTTTTTCTCTAAAATATTCACCAAAAATACAAATTTCACCGGAATCCGATGGGGACTGCTGTGTCTCATTCAGCGAGTAGAGGACCACATTCGTGACGAATTTCGAGTCAATCGGTCAAAAGACGACCGTAACCCTAACCCTAGCTCCATAACCCTAACCCTAACCCTAACCCTAACCCTAATGCCAGCCTTAAGGCAGTCTCATGAAACATTGTCTCTTTTCACTAAAATATTCACCAAAAATACAAATTTCACCGGAATCCGATGGGGACTGCTGTGTCTCGTTCAGCCAGTATAGGAGCACATTTGGGAGCGATTTCGAGTCAATCGGTCCAAAGACCTGGAAGCTATTGAAAAAATGGGCCACTTTTTTCTTTAAAATATTCACCAAAACTACAAATTTCACCGGAATCCGATGGGGACTGCTGTGTCTCATTCAGCGAGTAGAGGACCACATTCGTGACGAATTTCGAGTCAATCGGTCAAAAGACGACCGTAACCCTAACCCTAGCTCCATAACCCTAACCCTAACCCTAACCCTAATGCCAGCCTTAAGGCAGTCTCATGAAACATTGTCTCTTTTCACTAAAATATTCACCAAAAATACAAATTTCACCGGAATCCGATGGGGACTGCTGTGTCTTGTTCAGCCAGTATAGGAGCACATTTGGGAGCGATTTTGAGTCAATCGGTCCAAAGACCTGGAAGCTATTGAAAAAATGGGCCACTTTTTTCTTTAAAATATTCACCAAAAATACAAATTTCACCGGAATCCGATGGGGACTGCTGTGTCTCGTTCAGCCAGTATAGGAGCACATTTGGGAGCGATTTCGAGTCAATCGGTCAAAAGACCTGGAAGCTATTGAAAAAATGGGCCACTTTTTTCTTTAAAATATTCACCAAAATTACAAATTTCACCGGAATCTGATGGGGACTGCTGTGTCTCATTCAGCGAGTAAAGGACCACATTCGTGACGAATTTCGAGTCAATCGGTCAAAAGACGACCGTAACCCTAACCCTAGCTCCATAACCCTAACCCTAACCCTAACCCTAACCCTAATGCCAGCCTTAAGGCAGTCTCATGAAACATTGTCTCTTTTCACTAAAATATTCACCAAAAATACAAATTTCACCGGAATCCGATGGGGACTGCTGTGTCTCATTCAGCCAGTATAGGAGCACATTTGGGAGCGATTTTGAGTCAATCGGTCCAAAGACCTGGAAGCTATTGAAAAAATGGGCCACTTTTTTCTTTAAAATATTCACCAAAAATACAAATTTCACCGGAATCCGATGGGGACTGCTGTGTCTCATTCAGCGAGTAGAGGACCACATTCGTGACGAATTTCGAGTCAATCGGTCAAAAGACGACCGTAACCCTAACCCTAGCTCCAAAACCCTAACCCTAACCCTAACCCTAACCCTAACCCTAATGCCAGCCTTAAGGCAGTCTCATGAAACATTGTCTCTTTTCACTAAAATATTCACCAAAAATACAAATTTCACCGGAATCCGATGGGGACTGCTGTGTCTCGTTCAGCCAGTATAGGAGCACATTTGGCAGCGATTTTGAGTCAATCGGTCCAAAGACCTGGAAGCTATTGAAAAAATGGGCCACTTTTTTCTTTAAAATATTCACCAAAAATACAAATTTCACCGGAATCCGATGGGGACTGCTGTGTCTCATTCAGCGAGTAGAGGACCACATTCGTGACGAATTTCGAGTCAATCGGTCAAAAGACGACCGTAACCCTAACCCTAGCTTCATAACCCTAACCCTAACCCCAACCCTAACCCTAATGCCAGCCTTAAGGCAGTCTCATGAAACATTGTCTCTTTTCACTAAAATATTCACCAAAAATACAAATTTCACCGGAATCCGATGGGGACTGCTGTGTCTCGTTCAGCCAGTATAGGAGCACATTTGGAAGCGATTTTGAGTCAATCGGTCCAAAGACCTGGAAGCTATTGAAAAAATGGGCCACTTTTTTCTTTAAAATATTCACCAAAAATACAAATTTCACCGGAATCCGATGGGGACTGCTGTGTCTCGTTCAGCCAGTATAGGAGCACATTTGGGAGCGATTTCGAGTCAATCGGTCCAAAGACCTGGAAGCTATTGAAAAAATGGGCCACTTTTTTCTTTAAAATATTCACCAAAAATACAAATTTCACCGGAATCCGATGGGGACTGCTGTGTCTCATTCAGCGAGTAGAGGACCACATTCGTGACGAATTTCGAGTCAATCGGTCAAAAGACGACCGTAACCCTAACCCTAGCTCCATAACCCTAACCCTAACCCTAACCCTAATGCCAGCCTTAAGGCAGTCTCATGAAACATTGTCTCTTTTCACTAAAATATTCACCAAAAATACAAATTTCACCGGAATCCGATGGGGACTGCTGTGTCTCGTTCAGTCAGTATAGGAGCACATTTGGGAGCGATTTCGAGTCAATCGGTCCAAAGACCTGGAAGCTATTGAAAAAATGGGCCACTTTTTTCTTTAAAATATTCACCAAAAATACAAATTTCACCGGAATCCGATGGGGACTGCTGTGTCTCGTTCAGCCAGTATAGGAGCACATTTGGGAGCGATTTCGAGTCAATCGGTCCAAAGACCTGGAAGCTATTGAAAAAATGGGCCACTTTTTTCTTTAAAATATTCACCAAAAATACAAATTTCACCGGAATCCGATGGGGACTGCTGTGTCTCATTCAGCGAGTAGAGGACCACATTCGTGACAAATTTCGAGTCAATCGGTCAAAAGACGACCGTAACCCTAACCCTAGCTCCATAACCCTAACCCTAACCCTAACCCTAATGCCAGCCTTAAGGCAGTCTCATGAAACATTGTCTCTTTTCACTAAAATATTCACCAAAAATACAAATTTCACCGGAATCCGATGGGGACTGCTGTGTCTCGTTCAGCCAGTATAGGAGCACATTTGGGAGCGATTTTGAGTCAATCGGTCCAAAGACCTGGAAGCTATTGAAAAAATGGGCCACTTTTTTCTTTAAAATATTCACCAAAAATACAAATTTCACCGGAATCCGATGGGGACTGCTGTGTCTCGTTCAGCCAGTATAGGAGCACATTTGGGAGCGATTTCGAGTCAATCGGTCCAAAGACCTGGAAGCTATTGAAAAAATGGGCCACTTTTTTCTTTAAAATATTCACCAAAAATACAAATTTCACCGGAATCCGATGGGGACTGCTGTGTCTCATTCAGCGAGTAGAGGACCACATTCGTGACGAATTTCGAGTCAATCGGTCAAAAGACGACCGTAACCCTAACCCTAGCTCCATAACCCTAACCCTAACCCTAACCCTAATGCCAGCCTTAAGGCAGTCTCATGAAACATTGTCTCTTTTCACTAAAATATTCACCAAAAATACAAATTTCACCGGAATCCGATGGGGACTGCTGTGTCTCGTTCAGTCAGTATAGGAGCACATTTGGGAGCGATTTCGAGTCAATCGGTTCAAAGACCTGGAAGCTATTGAAAAAATGGGCCACTTTTTTCTTTAAAATATTCACCAAAAATACAAATTTCACCGGAATCTGATGGGGACTGCTGTGTCTCATTCAGCGAGTAGAGGACCACATTCGTGACGAATTTCGAGTCAATCGGTCAAAAGACGACCGTAACCCTAACCCTAGCTCCATAACCCTAACCCTAACCCTAACCCTAACCCTAATGCCAGCCTTAAGGCAGTCTCATGAAACATTGTCTCTTTTCACTAAAATATTCACCAAAAATACAAATTTCTCCGGAATCCGATGGGGACTGCTGTGTCTCGTTCAGCCAGTATAGGAGCACATTTGGGAGGGATTTCGAGTCAATCGGTCCAAAGACCTGGAAGCTATTGAAAAAATGGGCCACTTTTTTCTCTAAAATATTCACCAAAAATACAAATTTCACCGGAATCCGATGGGGACTGCTGTGTCTCGTTCAGCCAGTATAGGAGCACATTTGGGAGCGATTTCGAGTCAATCGGTCCAAAGACCTGGAAGCTATTGAAAAAATGGGCCACTTTTTTCTTTAAAATATTCACCAAAATTACAAATTTCACCGGAATCTGATGGGGACTGCTGTGTCTCATTCAGCGAGTAAAGGACCACATTCGTGACGAATTTCGAGTCAATCGGTCAAAAGACGACCGTAACCCTAACCCTAGCTCCATAACCCTAACCCTAACCCTAACCCTAACCCTAACCCTAATGCCAGCCTTAAGGCAGTCTCATGAAACATTGTCTCTTTTCACTAAAATATTCACCAAAAATACAAATTTCACCGGAATCCGATGGGGACTGCTGTGTCTCATTCAGCCAGTATAGGAGCACATTTGGGAGCGATTTTGAGTCAATCGGTCCAAAGACCTGGAAGCTATTGAAAAAATGGGCCACTTTTTTCTTTAAAATATTCACCAAAAATACAAATTTCACCGGAATCCGATGGGGACTGCTGTGTCTCATTCAGCGAGTAGAGGACCACATTCGTGACGAATTTCGAGTCAATCGGTCAAAAGACGACCGTAACCCTAACCCTAGCTCCATAACCCTAACCCTAACCCTAACCCTAACCCTAACCCTAATGCCAGCCTTAAGGCAGTCTCATGAAACATTGTCTCTTTTCACTAAAATATTCACCAAAAATACAAATTTCACCGGAATCCGATGGGGACTGCTGTGTCTCGTTCAGCCAGTATAGGAGCACATTTGGGAGCGATTTTGAGTCAATCGGTCCAAAGACCTGGAAGCGATTGAAAAAATGGGCCACTTTTTTCTTTAAAATATTCACCAAAAATACAAATTTCACCGGAATCCGATGGGGACTACTGTGTCTCGTTCAGCCAGTATAGGAGCACATTTGGGAGCGATTTCGAGTCAATCGGTCCAGAGACCTGGAAGCTATTGAAAAAATGGGCCACTTTTTTCTTTAAAATATTCACCAAAAATACAAATTTCACTGGAATCCGATGGGGACTGCTGTGTCTCATTCAGCGAGTAGAGGACCACATTCGTGACGAATTTCGAGTCAATCGGTCAAAAGACGACCGTAACCCTAACCCTAGCTCCATAACCCTAACCCTAACCCTAACCCTAACCCTAATGCCAGCCTAAAGGCAGTCTCATGAAACATTGTCTCTTTTCACTAAAATATTCACCAAAAATACAAATTTCACCGGAATCCGATGGGGACTGCTGTGTCTCGTTCAGCCAGTATAGGAGCACATTTGGGAACGATTTCGAGTCAATCGGTCCAAAGACCTGGAAGCTATTGAAAAAATGGGCCACTTTTTTCTTTAAAATATTCACCAAAAATACAAATTTCACCGGAATCCGATGGGGACTGCTGTGTCTCGTTCAGCCAGTATAGGAGCACATTTGGGAGCGATTTTGAGTCAATCGGTCCAAAGACCTGGAAGCTATTGAAAAAATGGGCCACTTTTTTCTTTAAAATATTCACCAAAAATACAAATTTCACCAGAATCCGATGGGGACTGCTGTGTCTCATTCAGCGAGTAGAGGACCACATTCGTGACGAATTTCGAGTCAATCGGTCAAAAGACGACCGTAACCCTAACCCTAGCTTCATAACCCTAACCCTAACCCCAACCCTAACCCTAATGCCAGCCTTAAGGCAGTCTCATGAAACATTGTCTCTTTTCACTAAAATATTCACCAAAAATACAAATTTCACCGGAATCCGATGGGGACTGCTGTGTCTCGTTCAGCCAGTATAGGAGCACATTTGGGAGCGATTTTGAGTCAATCGGTCCAAAGACCTGGAAGCTATTGAAAAAATGGGCCACTTTTTTCTTTAAAATATTCACCAAAAATACAAATTTCACCGGAATCCGATGGGGACTGCTGTGTCTCGTTCAGCCAGTATAGGAGCACATTTGGGAGCGATTTCGAGTCAATCGGTCCAAAGACCTGGAAGCTATTGAAAAAATGGGCCACTTTTTTCTTTAAAATATTCACCAAAAATACAAATTTCACCGGAATCCGATGGGGACTGCTGTGTCTCATTCAGCGAGTAGAGGACCACATTCGTGACGAATTTCGAGTCAATCGGTCAAAAGACGACCGTAACCCTAACCCTAGCTCCATAACCCTAACCCTAACCCTAACCCTAATGCCAGCCTTAAGGCAGTCTCATGAAACATTGTCTCTTTTCACTAAAATATTCACCAAAAATACAAATTTCACCGGAATCCGATGGGGACTGCTGTGTCTCGTTCAGTCAGTATAGGAGCACATTTGGGAGCGATTTCGAGTCAATCGGTTCAAAGACCTGGAAGCTATTGAAAAAATGGGCCACTTTTTTCTTTAAAATATTCACCAAAAATACAAATTTCACCGGAATCTGATGGGGACTGCTGTGTCTCATTCAGCGAGTAGAGGACCACATTCGTGACGAATTTCGAGTCAATCGGTCAAAAGACGACCGTAACCCTAACCCTAGCTCCATAACCCTAACCCTAACCCTAACCCTAACCCTAATGCCAGCCTTAAGGCAGTCTCATGAAACATTGTCTCTTTTCACTAAAATATTCACCAAAAATACAAATTTCACCGGAATCCGATGGGGACTGCTGTGTCTCATTCAGCCAGTATAGGAGCACATTTGGGAGCGATTTTGAGTCAATCGGTCCAAAGACCTGGAAGCTATTGAAAAAATGGGCCACTTTTTTCTTTAAAATATTCACCAAAAATACAAATTTCACCGGAATCCGATGGGGACTGCTGTGTCTCATTCAGCGACTAGAGGACCACATTCGTGACGAATTTCGAGTCAATCGGTCAAAAGACGACCGTAACCCTAACCCTAGCTCCATAACCCTAACCCTAACCCTAACCCTAACCCTAATGCCAGCCTTAAGGCAGTCTCATGAAACATTGTCTCTTTTCACTAAAATATTCACCAAAAATACAAATTTCACCGGAATCCGATGGGGACTGCTGTGTCTCGTTCAGCCAGTATAGGAGCACATTTGGGAGCGATTTTGAGTCAATCGGTCCAAAGACCTGGAAGCGATTGAAAAAATGGGCCACTTTTTTCTTTAAAATATTCACCAAAAATACAAATTTCACCGGAATCCGATGGGGACTACTGTGTCTCGTTCAGCCAGTATAGGAGCACATTTGGGAGCGATTTCGAGTCAATCGGTCCAGAGACCTGGAAGCTATTGAAAAAATGGGCCACTTTTTTCTTTAAAATATTCACCAAAAATACAAATTTCACCGGAATCCGATGGGGACTGCTGTGTCTCATTCAGCGAGTAGAGGACCACATTCGTGACGAATTTCGAGTCAATCGGTCAAAAGACGACCGTAACCCTAACCCTAGCTCCATAACCCTAACCCTAACCCTAACCCTAATGCCAGCCTTAAGGCAGTCTCATGAAACATTGTCTCTTTTCACTAAAATATTCACCAAAAATACAAATTTCACCGGAATCCGATGGGGACTGCTGTGTCTCGTTCAGCCAGTATAGGAGCACATTTGGGAGCGATTTTGAGTCAATCGGTCCAAAGACCTGGAAGCTATTGAAAAAATGGGCCACTTTTTTCTTTAAAATATTCACCAAAAATACAAATTTCACCAGAATCCGATGGGGACTGCTGTGTCTCATTCAGCGAGTAGAGGACAACATTCGTGACGAATTTCGAGTCAATCGGTCAAAAGACGACCGTAACCCTAACCCTAGCTTCATAACCCTAACCCTAACCCCAACCCTAACCCTAATGCCAGCCTTAAGGCAGTCTCATGAAACATTGTCTCTTTTCACTAAAATATTCACCAAAAATACAAATTTCACCGGAATCCGATGGGGACTGCTGTGTCTCGTTCAGCCAGTATAGGAGCACATTTGGGAGCGATTTTGAGTCAATCGGTCCAAAGACCTGGAAGCTATTGAAAAAATGGGCCACTTTTTTCTTTAAAATATTCACCAAAAATACAAATTTCACCGGAATCCGATGGGGACTGCTGTGTCTCGTTCAGCCAGTATAGGAGCACATTTGGGAGCGATTTCGAGTCAATCGGTCCAAAGACCTGGAAGCTATTGAAAAAATGGGCCACTTTTTTCTTTAAAATATTCACCAAAAATACAAATTTCACCGGAATCCGATGGGGACTGCTGTGTCTCATTCAGCGAGTAGAGGACCACATTCGTGACGAATTTCGAGTCAATCGGTCAAAAGACGACCGTAACCCTAACCCTAGCTCCATAACCCTAACCCTAACCCTAACCCTAATGCCAGCCTTAAGGCAGTCTCATGAAACATTGTCTCTTTTCACTAAAATATTCACCAAAAATACAAATTTCACCGGAATCCGATGGGGACTGCTGTGTCTCGTTCAGTCAGTATAGGAGCACATTTGGGAGCGATTTCGAGTCAATCGGTCCAAAGACCTGGAAGCTATTGAAAAAATGGGCCACTTTTTTCTTTAAAATATTCACCAAAAATACAAATTTCACCGGAATCCGATGGGGACTGCTGTGTCTCGTTCAGCCAGTATAGGAGCACATTTGGGAGCGATTTCGAGTCAATCGGTACAAAGACCTGGAAGCTATTGAAAAAATGGGCCACTTTTTTCTTTAAAATATTCACCAAAATTACAAATTTCACCGGAATCTGATGGGGACTGCTGTGTCTCATTCAGCGAGCAAAGGACCACATTCGTGACGAATTTCGAGTCAATCGGTCAAAAGACGACCGTAACCCTAACCCTAGCTCCATAACCCTAACCCTAACCCTAACCCTAACCCTAACCCTAATGCCAGCCTTAAGGCAGTCTCATGAAACATTGTCTCTTTTCACTAAAATATTCACCAAAAATACAAATTTCACCGGAATCCGATGGGGACTGCTGTGTCTCATTCAGCCAGTATAGGAGCACATTTGGGAGCGATTTTGAGTCAATCGGTCCAAAGACCTGGAAGCTATTGAAAAAATGGGCCACTTTTTTCTTTAAAATATTCACCAAAAATACAAATTTCACCGGAATCCGATGGGGACTGCTGTGTCTCATTCAGCGAGTAGAGGACCACATTCGTGACGAATTTCGAGTCAATCGGTCAAAAGACGACCGTAACCCTAACCCTAGCTCCATAACCCTAACCCTAACCCTAACCCTAACCCTAATGCCAGCCTTAAGGCAGTCTCATGAAACATTGTCTCTTTTCACTAAAATATTCACCAAAAATACAAATTTCACCGGAATCCGATGGGGACTGCTGTGTCTCGTTCAGCCAGTATAGGAGCACATTTGGGAGCGATTTTGAGTCAATCGGTCCAAAGACCTGGAAGCGATTGAAAAAATGGGCCACTTTTTTCTTTAAAATATTCACCAAAAATACAAATTTCACCGGAATCCGATGGGGACTACTGTGTCTCGTTCAGCCAGTATAGGAGCACATTTGGGAGCGATTTCGAGTCAATCGGTCCAGAGACCTGGAAGCTATTGAAAAAATGGGCCACTTTTTTCTTTAAAATATTCACCAAAAATACAAATTTCACCGGAATCCGATGGGGACTGCTGTGTCTCATTCAGCGAGTAGAGGACCACATTCGTGACGAATTTCGAGTCAATCGGTCAAAAGACGACCGTAACCCTAACCCTAGCTCCATAACCCTAACCCTAACCCTAACCCTAACCCTAATGCCAGCCTTAAGGCAGTCTCATGAAACATTGTCTCTTTTCACTAAAATATTCACCAAAAATACAAATTTCACCGGAATCCGATGGGGACTGCTGTGTCTCGTTCAACCAGTATAGGAGCACATTTGGGAGCGATTTCGAGTCAATCGGTCCAAAGACCTGGAAGCTATTGAAAAAATGGGCCACTTTTTTCTTTAAAATATTCACCAAAAATACAAATTTCACCGGAATCCGATGGGGACTACTGTGTCTCGTTCAGCCAGTATAGGAGCACATTTGGGAGCGATTTCGAGTCAATCGGTCCAGAGACCTGGAAGCTATTGAAAAAATGGGCCACTTTTTTCTTTAAAATATTCACCAAAAATACAAATTTCACCGGAATCCGATGGGGACTGCTGTGTCTCATTCAGCGAGTAGAGGACCACATTCGTGACGAATTTCGAGTCAATCGGTCAAAAGACGACCGTAACCCTAACCCTAGCTCCATAACCCTAACCCTAACCCTAACCCTAACCCTAATGCCAGCCTTAAGGCAGTCTCATGAAACATTGTCTCTTTTCACTAAAATATTCACCAAAAATACAAATTTCACCGGAATCCGATGGGGACTGCTGTGTCTCGTTCAGCCAGTAAAGGAGCACATTTGAGAGCGATTTCGAGTCAATCGGTCCAAAGACCTGGAAGCTATTGAAAAAATGGGCCACTTTTTTCTTTAAAATATTCACCGAAAATACAAATTTCACCGGAATCCGATGGGGACTGCTGTGTCTCATTCAGCGAGTAGAGGACCACATTCGTGACGAATTTCGAGTCAATCGGTCAAAAGACGACCGTAACCCTAACCCTAGCTCCATAACCCTAACCCTAACCCTAACCCTAATGCCAGCCTTAAGGCAGTCTCATGAAACATTGTCTCTTTTCACTAAAATATTCACCAAAAATACAAATTTCACCGGAATCCGATGGGGACTGCTGTGTCTCGTTCAGCCAGTATAGGAGCACATTTGGGAGCGATTTCGAGTCAATCGGTCCAAAGACCTGGAAGCTATTGAAAAAATGGGCCACTTTTTTCTTTAAAATATTCACCAAAAATACAAATTTCACCGGAATCCGATGGGGACTACTGTGTCTCGTTCAGCCAGTATAGGAGCACATTTGGGAGCGATTTCGAGTCAATCGGTCCAGAGACCTGGAAGCTATTGAAAAAATGGGCCACTTTTTTCTTTAAAATATTCACCAAAAATACAAATTTCACCGGAATCCGATGGGGACTGCTGTGTCTCATTCAGCGAGTAGAGGACCACATTCGTGACGAATTTCGAGTCAATCGGTCAAAAGACGACCGTAACCCTAACCCTAGCTCCATAACCCTAACCCTAACCCTAACCCTAACCCTAATGCCAGCCTTAAGGCAGTCTCATGAAACATTGTCTCTTTTCACTAAAATATTCACCAAAAATACAAATTTCACCGGAATCCGATGGGGACTGCTGTGTCTCGTTCAGCCAGTATAGGAGCACATTTGGGAGTGATTTCGAGTCAATCGGTCCAAAGACCTGGAAGCTATTGAAAAAATGGGCCACTTTTTTCTCTAAAATATTCACCAAAAATACAAATTTCACCGGAATCCGATGGGGACTGCTGTGTCTCGTTCAGCCAGTATAGGAGCACATTTGGGAGCGATTTCGAGTCAATCGGTCCAAAGACCTGGAAGCTATTGAAAAAATTGGCCACTTTTTTCTTTAAAATATTCACCAAAAATACAAATTTCACCGGAATCCGATGGGGACTGCTGTGTCTCGTTCAGCCAGTATAGGAGCACATTTGGGAGCGATTTCGAGTCAATCGGTCCAAAGACCTGGAAGCTATTGAAAAAATGGGCCACTTTTTTCTTTAAAATATTCACCAAAAATACAAATTTCACCGGAATCCGATGGGGACTGCTGTGTCTCATTCAGCGAGTAGAGGACCACATTCGTGACGAATTTCGAGTCAATCGGTCAAAAGACGACCGTAACCCTAACCCTAGCTCCATAACCCTAACCCTAACCCTAACCCTAATGCCAGCCTTAAGGCAGTCTCATGAAACATTGTCTCTTTTCACTAAAATATTCACCAAAAATACAAATTTCACCGGAATCCGATGGGGACTGCTGTGTCTCGTTCAGCCAGTATAGGAGCACATTTGGGAGCGATTTCGAGTCAATCGGTCCAAAGACCTGGAAGCTATTGAAAAAATGGGCCACTTTTTTCTTTAAAATATTCACCAAAAATACAAATTTCACCGGAATCCGATGGGGACTACTGTGTCTCGTTCAGCCAGTATAGGAGCACATTTGGGAGCGATTTCGAGTCAATCGGTCCAGAGACCTGGAAGCTATTGAAAAAATGGGCCACTTTTTTCTTTAAAATATTCACCAAAAATACAAATTTCACAGGAATCCGATGGGGACTGCTGTGTCTCATTCAGCGAGTAGAGGACCACATTCGTGACGAATTTCGAGTCAATCGGTCAAAAGACGACCGTAACCCTAACCCTAGCTCCATAACCCTAACCCTAACCCTAACCCTAACCCTAATGCCAGCCTTAAGGCAGTCTCATGAAACATTGTCTCTTTTCACTAAAATATTCACCAAAAATACAAATTTCACCGGAATCCGATGGGGACTGCTGTGTCTCGTTCAGTCAGTATAGGAGCACATTTGGGAGCGATTTCGAGTCAATCGGTCCAAAGACCTGGAAGCTATTGAAAAAATGGGCCACTTTTTTCTTTAAAATATTCACCAAAAATACAAATTTCACCGGAATCCGATGGGGACTGCTGTGTCTCGTTCAGCCAGTATAGGAGCACATTTGGGAGCGATTTCGAGTCAATCGGTCCAAAGACCTGGAAGCTATTGAAAAAATGGGCCACTTTTTTCTTTAAAATATTCACCAAAAATACAAATTTCACCGGAATCCGATGGGGACTGCTGTGTCTCATTCAGCGAGTAGAGGACCACATTCGTGACGAATTTCGAGTCAATCGGTCAAAAGACGACCGTAACCCTAACCCTAGCTCCATAACCCTAACCCTAACCCTAACCCTAATGCCAGCCTTAAGGCAGTCTCATGAAACATTGTCTCTTTTCACTAAAATATTCACCAAAAATACAAATTTCACCGGAATCCGATGGGGACTGCTGTGTCTCGTTCAGTCAGTATAGGAGCACATTTGGGAGCGATTTCGAGTCAATCGGTCCAAAGACCTGGAAGCTATTGAAAAAATGGGCCACTTTTTTCTTTAAAATATTCACCAAAAATACAAATTTCACCGGAATCCGATGGGGACTGCTGTGTCTCGTTCAGCCAGTATAGGAGCACATTTGGGAGCGATTTCGAGTCAATCGGTCCAAAGACCTGGAAGCTATTGAAAAAATGGGCCACTTTTTTCTTTAAAATATTCACCAAAAATACAAATTTCACCGGAATCCGATGGGGACTGCTGTGTCTCATTCAGCGAGTAGAGGACCACATTCGTGACGAATTTCGAGTCAATCGGTCAAAAGACGACCGTAACCCTAACCCTAGCTCCATAACCCTAACCCTAACCCTAACCCTAATGCCAGCCTTAAGGCAGTCTCATGAAACATTGTCTCTTTTCACTAAAATATTCACCAAAAATACAAATTTCACCGGAATCCGATGGGGAATGCTGTGTCTCGTTCAGCCAGTATAGGAGCACATTTGGGAGCGATTTCGAGTCAATCGGTCCAAAGACCTGGAAGCTATTGAAAAAATGGGCCACTTTTTTCTTTAAAATATTCACCAAAAATACAAATTTCACCGGAATCCGATGGGGACTACTGTGTCTCGTTCAGCCAGTATAGGAGCACATTTGGGAGCGATTTCGAGTCAATCGGTCCAGAGACCTGGAAGCTATTGAAAAAATGGGCCACTTTTTTCTTTAAAATATTCACCAAAAATACAAATTTCACCGGAATCCGATGGGGACTGCTGTGTCTCATTCAGCGAGTAGAGGACCACATTCGTGACGAATTTCGAGTCAATCGGTCAAAAGACGACCGTAACCCTAACCCTAGCTCCATAACCCTAACCCTAAACCTAACCCTAATGCCAGCCTTAAGGCAGTCTCATGAAACATTGTCTCTTTTCACTAAAATATTCACCAAAAATACAAATTTCACCGGAATCCGATGGGGACTGCTGTGTCTCGTTCAGCCAGTATAGGAGCACATTTGAGAGCGATTTCGAGTCAATCGGTCCAAAGACCTGGAAGCTATTGAAAAAATGGGCCACTTTTATCTTTAAAATATTCACCAAAAATACAAATTTCACCGGAATCTGATGGGGACTGCTGTGTCTCATTCAGCGAGTAGAGGACCACATTCGTGACGAATTTCGAGTCAATCGGTCAAAAGACGACCGTAACCCTAACCCTAGCTCCATAACCCTAACCCTAACCCTAACCCTAATGCCAGCCTTAAGGCAGTCTCATGAAACATTGTCTCTTTTCACTAAAATATTCACCAAAAATACAAATTTCACCGGAATCCGATGGGGACTGCTGTGTCTCGTTCAGCCAGTATAGGAGCACATTTGGGAGTGATTTCGAGTCAATCGGTCCAAAGACCTGGAAGCTATTGAAAAAATGGGCCACTTTTTTCTCTAAAATATTCACCAAAAATACAAATTTCACCGGAATCCGATGGGGACTGCTGTGTCTCGTTCAGCCAGTATAGGAGCACATTTGGGAGCGATTTCGAGTCAATCGGTCCAAAGACCTGGAAGCTATTGAAAAAATGGGCCACTTTTTTCTTTAAAATATTCACCAAAAATACAAATTTCACCGGAATCCGATGGGGACTGCTGTGTCTCGTTCAGCCAGTATAGGAGCACATTTGGGAGCGATTTCGAGTCAATCGGTCCAAAGACCTGGAAGCTATTGAAAAAATGGGCCACTTTTTTCTTTAAAATATTCACCAAAAATACAAATTTCACCGGAATCCGATGGGGACTGCTGTGTCTCATTCAGCGAGTAGAGGACCACATTCGTGACGAATTTCGAGTCAATCGGTCAAAAGACGACCGTAACCCTAACCCTAGCTCCATAACCCTAACCCTAACCCTAACCCTAACCCTAATGCCAGCCTTAAGGCAGTCTCATGAAACATTGTCTCTTTTCACTAAAATATTCACCAAAAATACAAATTTCACCGGAATCCGATGGGGACTGCTGTGTCTCGTTCAGTCAGTATAGGAGCACATTTGGGAGCGATTTCGAGTCAATCGGTCCAAAGACCTGGAAGCTATTGAAAAAATGGGCCACTTTTTTCTTTAAAATATTCACCAAAAATACAAATTTCACCGGAATCCGATGGGGACTACTGTGTCTCGTTCAGCCAGTATAGGAGCACATTTGGGAGCGATTTCGAGTCAATCGGTTCAAAGACCTGGAAGCTATTGAAAAAATGGGGCACTTTTTTCTTTAAAATATTCACCAAAAATACAAATTTCACCGGAATCCGATGGGGACTACTGTGTCTCGTTCAGCCAGTATAGGAGCACATTTGGGAGCGATTTCAAGTCAATCGGTTCAAAGACCTGGAAGCTATTGAAAAAATGGGCAACTTTTTTCTTTAAAATATTCACCAAAAATACAAATTTCACCGGAATCCGATGGGGACTGCTGTGTCTCGTTCAGCCAGTATAGGAGCACATTTGGGAGCGATTTCGAGTCAATCGGTCCAAAGACCTGGAAGCTATTGAAAAAATGGGCCACTTTTTTCTTTAAAATATTCACCAAAAATACAAATTTCACCGGAATCCGATGGGGACTGCTGTGTCTCATTCAGCGAGTAGAGGACCACATTCGTGACGAATTTCGAGTCAATCGGTCAAAAGACGACCGTAACCCTAACCCTAGCTCCATAACCCTAACCCTAACCCTAACCCTAACCCTAATGCCAGCCTTAAGGCAGTCTCATGAAACATTGTCTCTTTTCACTAAAATATTCACCAAAAATACAAATTTCACCGGAATCCGATGGGGAATGCTGTGTCTCGTTCAGCCAGTATAGGAGCACATTTGGGAGCGATTTCGAGTCAATCGGTCCAAAGACCTGGAAGCTATTGAAAAAATGGGCCACTTTTTTCTTTAAAATATTCACCAAAAATACAAATTTCACCGGAATCCGATGGGGACTACTGTGTCTCGTTCAGCCAGTATAGGAGCACATTTGGGAGCGATTTCGAGTCAATCGGTCCAGAGACCTGGAAGCTATTGAAAAAATGGGCCACTTTTTTCTTTAAAATATTCACCAAAAATACAAATTTCACCGGAATCCGATGGGGACTGGTGTGTCTCATTCAGCGAGTAGAGGACCACATTCGTGACGAATTTCGAGTCAATCGGTCAAAAGACGACCGTAACCCTAACCCTAGCTCCATAACCCTAACCCTAACCCTAACCCTAATGCCAGCCTTAAGGCAGTCTCATGAAACATTGTCTCTTTTCACTAAAATATTCACCAAAAATACAAATTTCACCGGAATCCGATGGGGACTGCTGTGTCTCGTTCAGCCAGTATAGGAGCACATTTGAGAGCGATTTCGAGTCAATCGGTCCAAAGACCTGGAAGCTATTGAAAAAATGGGCCACTTTTTTCTTTAAAATATTCACCAAAAATACAAATTTCACCGGAATCCGATGGGGACTGCTGTGTCTCATTCAGCGAGTAGAGGACCACATTCGTGACGAATTTCGAGTCAATCGGTCAAAAGACGACCGTAACCCTAACCCTAGCTCCATAACCCTAACCCTAACCCTAACCCTAACCCTAATGCCAGCCTTAAGGCAGTCTCATGAAACATTGTCTCTTTTCACTAAAATATTCACCAAAAATACAAATTTCACCGGAATCCGATGGGGACTGCTGTGTCTCGTTCAGCCAGTATAGGAGCACATTTGGGAGTGATTTCGAGTCAATCGGTCCAAAGACCTGGAAGCTATTGAAAAAATGGGCCACTTTTTTCTCTAAAATATTCACCAAAAATACAAATTTCACCGGAATCCGATGGGGACTGCTGTGTCTCGTTCAGCCAGTATAGGAGCACATTTGGGAGCGATTTCGAGTCAATCGGTCCAAAGACCTGGAAGCTATTGAAAAAATGGGCCACTTTTTTCTTTAAAATATTCACCAAAAATACAAATTTCACCGGAATCCGATGGGGACTGGTGTGTCTCGTTCAGCCAGTATAGGAGCACATTTGGGAGCGATTTCGAGTCAATCGGTCCAAAGACCTGGAAGCTATTGAAAAAATGGGCCACTTTTTTCTTTAAAATATTCACCAAAAATACAAATTTCACCGGAATCCGATGGGGACTGCTGTGTCTCATTCAGCGAGTAGAGGACCACATTCGTGACGAATTTCGAGTCAATCGGTCAAAAGACGACCGTAACCCTAACCCTAGCTCCATAACCCTAACCCTAACCCTAACCCTAATGCCAGCCTTAAGGCAGTCTCATGAAACATTGTCTCTTTTCACTAAAATATTCACCAAAAATACAAATTTCACCGGAATCCGATGGGGACTGCTGTGTCTCGTTCAGCCAGTATAGGAGCACATTTGGGAGCGATTTCGAGTCAATCGGTCCAAAGACCTGGAAGCTATTGAAAAAATGGGCCACTTTTTTCTTTAAAATATTCACCAAAAATACAAATTTCACCGGAATCCGATGGGGACTACTGTGTCTCGTTCAGCCAGTATAGGAGCACATTTGGGAGCGATTTCGAGTCAATCGGTCCAGAGACCTGGAAGCTATTGAAAAAATGGGCCACTTTTTTCTTTAAAATATTCACCAAAAATACAAATTTCACCGGAATCCGATGGGGACTGCTGTGTCTCATTCAGCGAGTAGAGGACCACATTCGTGACGAATTTCGAGTCAATCGGTCAAAAGACGACCGTAACCCTAACCCTAGCTCCATAACCCTAACCCTAACCCTAACCCTAACCCTAATGCCAGCCTTAAGGCAGTCTCATGAAACATTGTCTCTTTTCACTAAAATATTCACCAAAAATACAAATTTCACCGGAATCCGATGGGGACTGCTGTGTCTCGTTCAGCCAGTATAGGAGCACATTTGGGAGTGATTTCGAGTCAATCGGTCCAAAGACCTGGAAGCTATTGAAAAAATGGGCCACTTTTTTCTCTAAAATATTCACCAAAAATACAAATTTCACCGGAATCCGATGGGGACTGCTGTGTCTCGTTCAGCCAGTATAGGAGCACATTTGGGAGCGATTTCGAGTCAATCGGTCCAAAGACCTGGAAGCTATTGAAAAAATTGGCCACTTTTTTCTTTAAAATATTCACCAAAAATACAAATTTCACCGGAATCCGATGGGGACTGCTGTGTCTCGTTCAGCCAGTATAGGAGCACATTTGGGAGCGATTTCGAGTCAATCGGTCCAGAGACCTGGAAGCTATTGAAAAAATGGGCCACTTTTTTCTTTAAAATATTCACCAAAAATACAAATTTCGCCGGAATCCGATGGGGACTGCTGTGTCTCATTCAGCGAGTAGAGGACCACATTCGTGACGAATTTCGAGTCAATCGGTCAAAAGACGACCGTAACCCTAACCCTAGCTCCATAACCCTAACCCTAACCCTAACCCTAATGCCAGCCTTAAGGCAGTCTCATGAAACATTGTCTCTTTTCACTAAAATATTCACCAAAAATACAAATTTCACCGGAATCCGATGGGGACTGCTGTGTCTCGTTCAGCCAGTATAGGAGCACATTTGAGAGCGATTTCGAGTCAATCGGTCCAAAGACCTGGAAGCTATTGAAAAAATGGGCCACTTTTATCTTTAAAATATTCACCAAAAATACAAATTTCACCGGAATCTGATGGGGACTGCTGTGTCTCATTCAGCGAGTAGAGGACCACATTCGTGACGAATTTCGAGTCAATCGGTCAAAAGACGACCGTAACCCTAACCCTAGCTCCATAACCCTAACCCTAACCCTAACCCTAATGCCAGCCTTAAGGCAGTCTCATGAAACATTGTCTCTTTTCACTAAAATATTCACCAAAAATACAAATTTCACCGGAATCCGATGGGGACTGCTGTGTCTCGTTCAGCCAGTATAGGAGCACATTTGGGAGTGATTTCGAGTCAATCGGTCCAAAGACCTGGAAGCTATTGAAAAAATGGGCCACTTTTTTCTCTAAAATATTCACCAAAAATACAAATTTCACCGGAATCCGATGGGGACTGCTGTGTCTCGTTCAGCCAGTATAGGAGCACATTTGGGAGCGATTTCGAGTCAATCGGTCCAAAGACCTGGAAGCTATTGAAAAAATGGGCCACTTTTTTCTTTAAAATATTCACCAAAAATACAAATTTCACCGGAATCCGATGGGGACTGCTGTGTCTCGTTCAGCCAGTATAGGAGCACATTTGGGAGCGATTTCGAGTCAATCGGTCCAAAGACCTGGAAGCTATTGAAAAAATGGGCCACTTTTTTCTTTAAAATATTCACCAAAAATACAAATTTCACCGGAATCCGATGGGGACTGCTGTGTCTCATTCAGCGAGTAGAGGACCACATTCGTGACGAATTTCGAGTCAATCGGTCAAAAGACGACCGTAACCCTAACCCTAGCTCCATAACCCTAACCCTAACCCTAACCCTAATGCCAGCCTTAAGGCAGTCTCATGAAACATTGTCTCTTTTCACTAAAATATTCACCAAAAATACAAATTTCACCGGAATCCGATGGGGACTGCTGTGTCTCGTTCAGCCAGTATAGGAGCACATTTGGGAGCGATTTCGAGTCAATCGGTCCAAAGACCTGGAAGCTATTGAAAAAATGGGCCACTTTTTTCTTTAAAATATTCACCAAAAATACAAATTTCACCGGAATCCGATGGGGACTACTGTGTCTCGTTCAGCCAGTATAGGAGCACATTTGGGAGCGATTTCGAGTCAATCGGTCCAGAGACCTGGAAGCTATTGAAAAAATGGGCCACTTTTTTCTTTAAAATATTCACCAAAAATACAAATTTCACAGGAATCCGATGGGGACTGCTGTGTCTCATTCAGCGAGTAGAGGACCACATTCGTGACGAATTTCGAGTCAATCGGTCAAAAGACGACCGTAACCCTAACCCTAGCTCCATAACCCTAACCCTAACCCTAACCCTAATGCCAGCCTTAAGGCAGTCTCATGAAACATTGTCTCTTTTCACTAAAATATTCACCAAAAATACAAATTTCACCGGAATCCGATGGGGACTGCTGTGTCTCGTTCAGCCAGTATAGGAGCACATTTGAGAGCGATTTCGAGTCAATCGGTCCAAAGACCTGGAAGCTATTGAAAAAATGGGCCACTTTTATCTTTAAAATATTCACCAAAAATACAAATTTCACCGGAATCTGATGGGGACTGCTGTGTCTCATTCAGCGAGTAGAGGACCACATTCGTGACGAATTTCGAGTCAATCGGTCAAAAGACGACCGTAACCCTAACCCTAGCTCCATAACCCTAACCCTAACCCTAACCCTAATGCCAGCCTTAAGGCAGTCTCATGAAACATTGTCTCTTTTCACTAAAATATTCACCAAAAATACAAATTTCACCGGAATCCGATGGGGACTGCTGTGTCTCGTTCAGCCAGTATAGGAGCACATTTGGGAGTGATTTCGAGTCAATCGGTCCAAAGACCTGGAAGCTATTGAAAAAATGGGCCACTTTTTTCTCTAAAATATTCACCAAAAATACAAATTTCACCGGAATCCGATGGGGACTGCTGTGTCTCGTTCAGCCAGTATAGGAGCACATTTGGGAGCGATTTCGAGTCAATCGGTCCAAAGACCTGGAAGCTATTGAAAAAATGGGCCACTTTTTTCTTTAAAATATTCACCAAAAATACAAATTTCACCGGAATCCGATGGGGACTGCTGTGTCTCATTCAGCGAGTAGAGGACCACATTCGTGACGAATTTCGAGTCAATCGGTCAAAAGACGACCGTAACCCTAACCCTAGCTCCATAACCCTAACCCTAACCCTAACCCTAATGCCAGCCTTAAGGCAGTCTCATGAAACATTGTCTCTTTTCACTAAAATATTCACCAAAAATACAAATTTCACCGGAATCCGATGGGGACTGCTGTGTCTCGTTCAGCCAGTATAGGAGCACATTTGGGAGCGATTTCGAGTCAATCGGTCCAAAGACCTGGAAGCTATTGAAAAAATGGGCCACTTTTTTCTTTAAAATATTCACCAAAAATACAAATTTCACCGGAATCCGATGGGGACTGCTGTGTCTCGTTCAGCCAGTATAGGAGCACATTTGGGAGCGATTTCGAGTCAATCGGTCCAAAGACCTGGAAGCTATTGAAAAAATGGGCCACTTTTTTCTTTAAAATATTCACCAAAAATACAAATTTCACCGGAATCCGATGGGGACTGCTGTGTCTCATTCAGCGAGTAGAGGACCACATTCGTGACGAATTTCGAGTCAATCGGTCAAAAGACGACCGTAACCCTAACCCTAGCTCCATAACCCTAACCCTAACCCTAACCCTAACCCTAATGCCAGCCTTAAGGCAGTCTCATGAAACATTGTCTCTTTTCACTAAAATATTCACCAAAAATACAAATTTCACCGGAATCCGATGGGGACTGCTGTGTCTCGTTCAGTCAGTATAGGAGCACATTTGGGAGCGATTTCGAGTCAATCGGTCCAAAGACCTGGAAGCTATTGAAAAAATGGGCCACTTTTTTCTTTAAAATATTCACCAAAAATACAAATTTCACCGGAATCCGATGGGGACTGCTGTGTCTCGTTCAGCCAGTATAGGAGCACATTTGGGAGCGATTTCGAGTCAATCGGTCCAAAGACCTGGAAGCTATTGAAAAAATGGGCCACTTTTTTCTTTAAAATATTCACCAAAAATACAAATTTCACCGGAATCCGATGGGGACTGCTGTGTCTCATTCAGCGAGTAGAGGACCACATTCGTGACGAATTTCGAGTCAATCGGTCAAAAGACGACCGTAACCCTAACCCTAGCTCCATAACCCTAACCCTAACCCTAACCCTGACCCTAATGCCAGCCTTAAGGCAGTCTCATGAAACATTGTCTCTTTTCACTAAAATATTCACCAAAAATACAAATTTCACCGGAATCCGATGGGGACTGCTGTGTCTCGTTCAGTCAGTATAGGAGCACATTTGGGAGCGATTTCGAGTCAATCGGTCCAAAGACCTGGAAGCTATTGAAAAAATGGGCCACTTTTTTCTTTAAAATATTCACCAAAAATACAAATTTCACCGGAATCCGATGGGGACTGCTGTGTCTCGTTCAGCCAGTATAGGAGCACATTTGGGAGCGATTTCGAGTCAATCGGTCCAAAGACCTGGAAGCTATTGAAAAAATGGGCCACTTTTTTCTTTAAAATATTCACCAAAAATACAAATTTCACCGGAATCCGATGGGGACTGCTGTGTCTCATTCAGCGAGTAGAGGACCACATTCGTGACGAATTTCGAGTCAATCGGTCAAAAGACGACCGTAACCCTAACCCTAGCTCCATAACCCTAACCCTAACCCTAACCCTAATGCCAGCCTTAAGGCAGTCTCATGAAACATTGTCTCTTTTCACTAAAATATTCACCAAAAATACAAATTTCACCGGAATCCGATGGGGACTGCTGTGTCTCGTTCAGCCAGTATAGGAGCACATTTGGGAGCGATTTCGAGTCAATCGGTCCAAAGACCTGGAAGCTATTGAAAAAATGGGCCACTTTTTTCTTTAAAATATTCACCAAAAATACAAATTTCACCGGAATCCGATGGGGACTACTGTGTCTCATTCAGCGAGTAGAGGACCACATTCGTGACGAATTTCGAGTCAATCGGTCAAAAGACGACCGTAACCCTAACCCTAGCTCCATAACCCTAACCCTAACCCTAACCCTAATGCCAGCCTTAAGGCAGTCTCATGAAACATTGTCTCTTTTCACTAAAATATTCACCAAAAATACAAATTTCACCGGAATCCGATGGGGACTGCTGTGTCTCGTTCAGCCAGTATAGGAGCACATTTGGGAGCGATTTCGAGTCAATCGGTCCAAAGACCTGGAAGCTATTGAAAAAATGGGCCACTTTTTTCTTTAAAATATTCACCAAAAATACAAATTTCACCGGAATCCGATGGGGACTACTGTGTCTCGTTCAGCCAGTATAGGAGCACATTTGGGAGCGATTTCGAGTCAATCGGTCCAGAGACCTGGAAGCTATTGAAAAAATGGGCCACTTTTTTCTTTAAAATATTCACCAAAAATACAAATTTCACAGGAATCCGATGGGGACTGCTGTGTCTCATTCAGCGAGTAGAGGACCACATTCGTGACGAATTTCGAGTCAATCGGTCAAAAGACGACCGTAACCCTAACCCTAGCTCCATAACCCTAACCCTAACCCTAACCCTAATGCCAGCCTTAAGGCAGTCTCATGAAACATTGTCTCTTTTCACTAAAATATTCACCAAAAATACAAATTTCACCGGAATCCGATGGGGACTGCTGTGTCTCGTTCAGCCAGTATAGGAGCACATTTGGGAGTGATTTCGAGTCAATCGGTCCAAAGACCTGGAAGCTATTGAAAAAATGGGCCACTTTTTTCTTTAAAATATTCACCAAAAATACAAATTTCACCGGAATCCGATGGGGACTGCTGTGTCTCGTTCAGCCAGTATAGGAGCACATTTGGGAGCGATTTCGAGTCAATCGGTCCAAAGACCTGGAAGCTATTGAAAAAATGGGCCACTTTTTTCTTTAAAATATTCACCAAAAATACAAATTTCACCGGAATCCGATGGGGACTGCTGTGTCTCATTCAGCGAGTAGAGGACCACATTCGTGACGAATTTCGAGTCAATCGGTCAAAAGACGACCGTAACCCTAACCCTAGCTCCATAACCCTAACCCTAACCCTAACCCTAACCCTAATGCCAGCCTTAAGGCAGTCTCATGAAACATTGTCTCTTTTCACTAAAATATTCACCAAAAATACAAATTTCACCGGAATCCGATGGGGACTGCTGTGTCTCGTTCAGCCAGTATAGGAGCACATTTGGGAGCGATTTCGAGTCAATCGGTCCAAAGACCTGGAAGCTATTGAAAAAATGGGCCACTTTTTTCTTTAAAATATTCACCAAAAATACAAATTTCACCGGAATCCGATGGGGACTGCTGTGTCTCATTCAGCGAGTAGAGGACCACATTCGTGACGAATTTCGAGTCAATCGGTCAAAAGACGACCGTAACCCTAACCCTAGCTCCATAACCCTAACCCTAACCCTAACCCTAATGCCAGCCTTAAGGCAGTCTCATGAAACATTGTCTCTTTTCACTAAAATATTCACCAAAAATACAAATTTCACCGGAATCCGATGGGGACTGCTGTGTCTCGTTCAGTCAGTATAGGAGCACATTTGGGAGCGATTTCGAGTCAATCGGTCCAAAGACCTGGAAGCTATTGAAAAAATGGGCCACTTTTTTCTTTAAAATATTCACCAAAAATACAAATTTCACCGGAATCCGATGGGGACTGCTGTGTCTCATTCAGCGAGTAGAGGACCACATTCGTGACGAATTTCGAGTCAATCGGTCAAAAGACGACCGTAACCCTAACCCTAGCTCCATAACCCTAACCCTAACCCTAACCCTAATGCCAGCCTTAAGGCAGTCTCATGAAACATTGTCTCTTTTCACTAAAATATTCACCAAAAATACAAATTTCACCGGAATCCGATGGGGACTGCTGTGTCTCGTTCAGCCAGTATAGGAGCACATTTGGGAGCGATTTCGAGTCAATCGGTCCAAAGACCTGGAAGCTATTGAAAAAATGGGCCACTTTTTTCTTTAAAATATTCACCAAAAATACAAATTTCACCGGAATCCGATGGGGACTACTGTGTCTCATTCAGCGAGTAGAGGACCACATTCGTGACGAATTTCGAGTCAATCGGACAAAAGACGACCGTAACCCTAACCCTAGCTCCATAACCCTAACCCTAACCCTAACCCTAATGCCAGCCTTAAGGCAGTCTCATGAAACATTGTCTCTTTTCACTAAAATATTCACCAAAAATACAAATTTCACCGGAATCCGATGGGGACTGCTGTGTCTCGTTCAGCCAGTATAGGAGCACATTTGGGAGCGATTTCGAGTCAATCGGTCCAAAGACCTGGAAGCTATTGAAAAAATGGGCCACTTTTTTCTTTAAAATATTCACCAAAAATACAAATTTCACCGGAATCCGATGGGGACTACTGTGTCTCGTTCAGCCAGTATAGGAGCACATTTGGGAGCGATTTCGAGTCAATCGGTCCAGAGACCTGGAAGCTATTGAAAAAATGGGCCACTTTTTTCTTTAAAATATTCACCAAAAATACAAATTTCACAGGAATCCGATGGGGACTGCTGTGTCTCATTCAGCGAGTAGAGGACCACATTCGTGACGAATTTCGAGTCAATCGGTCAAAAGACGACCGTAACCCTAACCCTAGCTCCATAACCCTAACCCTAACCCTAACCCTAATGCCAGCCTTAAGGCAGTCTCATGAAACATTGTCTCTTTTCACTAAAATATTCACCAAAAATACAAATTTCACCGGAATCCGATGGGGACTGCTGTGTCTCGTTCAGCCAGTATAGGAGCACATTTGGGAGTGATTTCGAGTCAATCGGTCCAAAGACCTGGAAGCTATTGAAAAAATGGGCCACTTTTTTCTTTAAAATATTCACCAAAAATACAAATTTCACCGGAATCCGATGGGGACTGCTGTGTCTCGTTCAGCCAGTATAGGAGCACATTTGGGAGCGATTTCGAGTCAATCGGTCCAAAGACCTGGAAGCTATTGAAAAAATGGGCCACTTTTTTCTTTAAAATATTCACCAAAAATACAAATTTCACCGGAATCCGATGGGGACTGCTGTGTCTCATTCAGCGAGTAGAGGACCACATTCGTGACGAATTTCGAGTCAATCGGTCAAAAGACGACCGTAACCCTAACCCTAGCTCCATAACCCTAACCCTAACCCTAACCCTAACCCTAATGCCAGCCTTAAGGCAGTCTCATGAAACATTGTCTCTTTTCACTAAAATATTCACCAAAAATACAAATTTCACCGGAATCCGATGGGGACTGCTGTGTCTCGTTCAGCCAGTATAGGAGCACATTTGGGAGCGATTTCGAGTCAATCGGTCCAAAGACCTGGAAGCTATTGAAAAAATGGGCCACTTTTTTCTTTAAAATATTCACCAAAAATACAAATTTCACCGGAATCCGATGGGGACTGCTGTGTCTCATTCAGCGAGTAGAGGACCACATTCGTGACGAATTTCGAGTCAATCGGTCAAAAGACGACCGTAACCCTAACCCTAGCTCCATAACCCTAACCCTAACCCTAACCCTAATGCCAGCCTTAAGGCAGTCTCATGAAACATTGTCTCTTTTCACTAAAATATTCACCAAAAATACAAATTTCACCGGAATCCGATGGGGACTGCTGTGTCTCGTTCAGTCAGTATAGGAGCACATTTGGGAGCGATTTCGAGTCAATCGGTCCAAAGACCTGGAAGCTATTGAAAAAATGGGCCACTTTTTTCTTTAAAATATTCACCAAAAATACAAATTTCACCGGAATCCGATGGGGACTGCTGTGTCTCGTTCAGCCAGTATAGGAGCACATTTGGGAGCGATTTCGAGTCAATCGGTCCAAAGACCTGGAAGCTATTGAAAAAATGGGCCACTTTTTTCTTTAAAATATTCACCAAAAATACAAATTTCACCGGAATCCGATGGGGACTGCTGTGTCTCATTCAGCGAGTAGAGGACCACATTCGTGACGAATTTCGAGTCAATCGGTCAAAAGACGACCGTAACCCTAACCCTAGCTCCATAACCCTAACCCTAACCCTAACCCTAATGCCAGCCTTAAGGCAGTCTCATGAAACATTGTCTCTTTTCACTAAAATATTCACCAAAAATACAAATTTCACCGGAATCCGATGGGGACTGCTGTGTCTCGTTCAGCCAGTATAGGAGCACATTTGGGAGCGATTTCGAGTCAATCGGTCCAAAGACCTGGAAGCTATTGAAAAAATGGGCCACTTTTTTCTTTAAAATATTCACCAAAAATACAAATTTCACCGGAATCCGATGGGGACTGCTGTGTCTCGTTCAGCCAGTATAGGAGCACATTTGGGAGCGATTTCGAGTCAATCGGTCCAAAGACCTGGAAGCTATTGAAAAAATGGGCCACTTTTTTCTTTAAAATATTCACCAAAAATACAAATTTCACCGGAATCCGATGGGGACTGCTGTGTCTCATTCAGCGAGTAGAGGACCACATTCGTGACGAATTTCGAGTCAATCGGTCAAAAGACGACCGTAACCCTAACCCTAGCTCCATAACCCTAACCCTAACCCTAACCCTAACCCTAATGCCAGCCTTAAGGCAGTCTCATGAAACATTGTCTCTTTTCACTAAAATATTCACCAAAAATACAAATTTCACCGGAATCCGATGGGGACTGCTGTGTCTCGTTCAGCCAGTATAGGAGCACATTTGGGAGCGATTTCGAGTCAATCGGTCCAAAGACCTGGAAGCTATTGAAAAAATGGGCCACTTTTTTCTTTAAAATATTCACCAAAAATACAAATTTCACCGGAATCCGATGGGGACTGCTGTGTCTCATTCAGCGAGTAGAGGACCACATTCGTGACGAATTTCGAGTCAATCGGTCAAAAGACGACCGTAACCCTAACCCTAGCTCCATAACCCTAACCCTAACCCTAACCCTAATGCCAGCCTTAAGGCAGTCTCATGAAACATTGTCTCTTTTCACTAAAATATTCACCAAAAATACAAATTTCACCGGAATCCGATGGGGACTGCTGTGTCTCGTTCAGTCAGTATAGGAGCACATTTGGGAGCGATTTCGAGTCAATCGGTCCAAAGACCTGGAAGCTATTGAAAAAATGGGCCACTTTTTTCACTAAAATATTCACCAAAAATACAAATTTCACCGGAATCCGATGGGGACTGCTGTGTCTCGTTCAGCCAGTATAGGAGCACATTTGGGAGCGATTTCGAGTCAATCGGTCCAAAGACCTGGAAGCTATTGAAAAAATGGGCCACTTTTTTCTTTAAAATATTCACCAAAAATACAAATTTCACCGGAATCCGATGGGGACTGCTGTGTCTCATTCAGCGAGTAGAGGACCACATTCGTGACGAATTTCGAGTCAATCGGTCAAAAGACGACCGTAACCCTAACCCTAGCTCCATAACCCTAACCCTAACCCTAACCCTAATGCCAGCCTTAAGGCAGTCTCATGAAACATTGTCTCTTTTCACTAAAATATTCACCAAAAATACAAATTTCACCGGAATCCGATGGGGACTGCTGTGTCTCGTTCAGCCAGTATAGGAGCACATTTGGGAGCGATTTCGAGTCAATCGGTCCAAAGACCTGGAAGCTATTGAAAAAATGGGCCACTTTTTTCTTTAAAATATTCACCAAAAATACAAATTTCACCGGAATCCGATGGGGACTGCTGTGTCTCGTTCAGCCAGTATAGGAGCACATTTGGGAGCGATTTCGAGTCAATCGGTCCAAAGACCTGGAAGCTATTGAAAAAATGGGCCACTTTTTTCTTTAAAATATTCACCAAAAATACAAATTTCACCGGAATCCGATGGGGACTGCTGTGTCTCATTCAGCGAGTAGAGGACCACATTCGTGACGAATTTCGAGTCAATCGGTCAAAAGACGACCGTAACCCTAACCCTAGCTCCATAACCCTAACCCTAACCCTAACCCTAATGCCAGCCTTAAGGCAGTCTCATGAAACATTGTCTCTTTTCACTAAAATATTCACCAAAAATACAAATTTCACCGGAATCCGATGGGGACTGCTGTGTCTCGTTCAGTCAGTATAGGAGCACATTTGGGAGCGATTTCGAGTCAATCGGTCCAAAGACCTGGAAGCTATTGAAAAAATGGGCCACTTTTTTCACTAAAATATTCACCAAAAATACAAATTTCACCGGAATCCGATGGGGACTGCTGTGTCTCGTTCAGCCAGTATAGGAGCACATTTGGGAGCGATTTCGAGTCAATCGGTCCAAAGACCTGGAAGCTATTGAAAAAATGGGCCACTTTTTTCTTTAAAATATTCACCAAAAATACAAATTTCACCGGAATCCGATGGGGACTGCTGTGTCTCATTCAGCGAGTAGAGGACCACATTCGTGACGAATTTCGAGTCAATCGGTCAAAAGACGACCGTAACCCTAACCCTAGCTCCATAACCCTAACCCTAACCCTAATGCCAGCCTTAAGGCAGTCTCATGAAACATTGTCTCTTTTCACTAAAATATTCACCAAAAATACAAATTTCACCGGAATCCGATGGGGACTGCTGTGTCTCGTTCAGTCAGTATAGGAGCACATTTGGGAGCGATTTCGAGTCAATCGGTCCAAAGACCTGGAAGCTATTGAAAAAATGGGCCACTTTTTTCTTTAAAATATTCACCAAAAATACAAATTTCACCGGAATCCGATGGGAACTACTGTGTCTCGTTCAGCCAGTATAGGAGCACATTTGGGAGCGATTTCGAGTCAATCGGTCCAAAGACCTGGAAGCTATTGAAAAAATGGGCCACTTTTTTCTTTAAAATATTCACCAAAAATACAAATTTCACCGGAATCCGATGGGGACTGCTGTGTCTCATTCAGCGAGTAGAGGACCACATTCGTGACGAATTTCGAGTCAATCGGTCAAAAGACGACCGTAACCCTAACCCTAGCTCCATAACCCTAACCCTAACCCTAACCCTAATGCCAGCCTTAAGGCAGTCTCATGAAACATTGTCTCTTTTCACTAAAATATTCACCAAAAATACAAATTTCACCGGAATCCGATGGGGACTGCTGTGTCTCGTTCAGCCAGTATAGGAGCACATTTGGGAGCGATTTCGAGTCAATCGGTCCAAAGACCTGGAAGCTATTGAAAAAATGGGCCACTTTTTTCTTTAAAATATTCACCAAAAATACAAATTTCACCGGAATCCGATGGGGACTACTGTGTCTCGTTCAGCCAGTATAGGAGCACATTTGGGAGCGATTTCGAGTCAATCGGTCCAGAGACCTGGAAGCTATTGAAAAGATGGGCCACTTTTTTCTTTAAAATATTCACCAAAAATACAAATTTCACCGGAATCCGATGGGGACTGCTGTGTCTCGTTCAGCCAGTATAGGAGCACATTTGGGAGCGATTTCGAGTCAATCGGTCCAAAGACCTGGAAGCTATTGAAAAAATGGGCCACTTTTTTCTTTAAAATATTCACCAAAAATACAAATTTCACCAGAATCCGATGGGGACTGCTGTGTCTCATTCAGCGAGTAGAGGACCACATTCGTGACGAATTTCGAGTCAATCGGTCAAAAGACGACCGTAACCCTAACCCTAGCTCCATAACCCTAACCCTAACCCTAACCCTAATGCCAGCCTTAAGGCAGTCTCATGAAACATTGTCTCTTTTCACTAAAATATTCACCAAAAATACAAATTTCACCGGAATCCGATGGGGACTGCTGTGTCTCGTTCAGTCAGTATAGGAGCACATTTGGGAGCGATTTCGAGTCAATCGGTCCAAAGACCTGGAAGCTATTGAAAAAATGGGCCACTTTTTTCTTTAAAATATTCACCAAAAATACAAATTTCACCGGAATCCGATGGGAACTACTGTGTCTCGTTCAGCCAGTATAGGAGCACATTTGGGAGCGATTTCGAGTCAATCGGTCCAGAGACCTGGAAGCTATTGAAAAGATGGGCCACTTTTTTCTTTAAAATATTCACCAAAAATACAAATTTCACCGGAATCCGATGGGGACTGCTGTGTCTCGTTCAGCCAGTATAGGAGCACATTTGGGAGCGATTTCGAGTCAATCGGTCCAAAGACCTGGAAGCTATTGAAAAAATGGGCCACTTTTTTCTTTAAAATATTCACCAAAAATACAAATTTCACCGGAATCCGATGGGGACTACTGTGTCTCGTTCAGCCAGTATAGGAGCACATTTGGGAGCGATTTCGAGTCAATCGGTCCAGAGACCTGGAAGCTATTGAAAAGATGGGCCACTTTTTTCTTTAAAATATTCACCAAAAATACAAATTTCACCGGAATCCGATGGGGACTGCTGTGTCTCGTTCAGCCAGTATAGGAGCACATTTGGGAGCGATTTCGAGTCAATCGGTCCAAAGACCTGGAAGCTATTGAAAAAATGGGCCACTTTTTTCTTTAAAATATTCACCAAAAATACAAATTTCACCAGAATCCGATGGGGACTGCTGTGTCTCATTCAGCGAGTAGAGGACCACATTCGTGACGAATTTCGAGTCAATCGGTCAAAAGACGACCGTAACCCTAACCCTAGCTCCATAACCCTAACCCTAACCCTAACCCTAATGCCAGCCTTAAGGCAGTCTCATGAAACATTGTCTCTTTTCACTAAAATATTCACCAAAAATACAAATTTCACCGGAATCCGATGGGGACTGCTGTGTCTCGTTCAGTCAGTATAGGAGCACATTTGGGAGCGATTTCGAGTCAATCGGTCCAAAGACCTGGAAGCTATTGAAAAAATGGGCCACTTTTTTCTTTAAAATATTCACCAAAAATACAAATTTCACCGGAATCCGATGGGAACTACTGTGTCTCGTTCAGCCAGTATAGGAGCACATTTGGGAGCGATTTCGAGTCAATCGGTCCAGAGACCTGGAAGCTATTGAAAAGATGGGCCACTTTTTTCTTTAAAATATTCACCAAAAATACAAATTTCACCGGAATCCGATGGGGACTGCTGTGTCTCGTTCAGTCAGTATAGGAGCACATTTGGGAGCGATTTCGAGTCAATCGGTCCAAAGACCTGGAAGCTATTGAAAAAATGGGCCACTTTTTTCTTTAAAATATTCACCAAAAATACAAATTTCACCAGAATCCGATGGGGACTGCTGTGTCTCATTCAGCGAGTAGAGGACCACATTCGTGACGAATTTCGAGTCAATCGGTCAAAAGACGACCGTAACCCTAACCCTAGCTCCATAACCCTAACCCTAACCCTAACCCTAATGCCAGCCTTAAGGCAGTCTCATGAAACATTGTCTCTTTTCACTAAAATATTCACCAAAAATACAAATTTCACCGGAATCCGATGGGAACTACTGTGTCTCGTTCAGCCAGTATAGGAGCACATTTGGGAGCGATTTCGAGTCAATCGGTCCAGAGACCTGGAAGCTATTGAAAAAATGGGCCACTTTTTTCTTTAAAATATTCACCAAAAATACAAATTTCACCGGAATCCGATGGGGACTGCTGTGTCTCATTCAGCGAGTAGAGGACCACATTCGTGACGAATTTCGAGTCAATCGGTCAAAAGACGACCGTAACCCTAACCCTAGCTCCATAACCCTAACCCTAACCCTAACCCTAATGCCAGCCTTAAGGCAGTCTCATGAAACATTGTCTCTTTTCACTAAAATATTCACCAAAAATACAAATTTCACCGGAATCCGATGGGGACTGCTGTGTCTCGTTCAGCCAGTATAGGAGCACATTTGAGAGCGATTTCGAGTCAATCGGTCCAAAGACCTGGAAGCTATTGAAAAAATGGGCCACTTTTATCTTTAAAATATTCACCAAAAATACAAATTTCACCGGAATCCGATGGGGACTGCTGTGTCTCATTCAGCGAGTAGAGGACCACATTCGTGACGAATTTCGAGTCAATCGGTCAAAAGACGACCGTAACCCTAACCCTAGCTCCATAACCCTAACCCTAACCCTAACCCTAATGCCAGCCTTAAGGCAGTCTCATGAAACATTGTCTCTTTTCACTAAAATATTCACCAAAAATACAAATTTCACCGGAATCCGATGGGGACTGCTGTGTCTCGTTCAGCCAGTATAGGAGCACATTTGGGAGTGATTTCGAGTCAATCGGTCCAAAGACCTGGAAGCTATTGAAAAAATGGGCCACTTTTTTCTTTAAAATATTCACCAAAAATACAAATTTCACCGGAATCCGATGGGGACTGCTGTGTCTCATTCAGCGAGTAGAGGACCACATTCGTGACGAATTTCGAGTCAATCGGTCAAAAGACGACCGTAACCCTAACCCTAGCTCCATAACCCTAACCCTAACCCTAACCCTAATGCCAGCCTTAAGGCAGTCTCATGAAACATTGTCTCTTTTCACTAAAATATTCACCAAAAATACAAATTTCACCGGAATCCGATGGGGACTGTTGTGTCTCGTTCAGTCAGTATAGGAGCACATTTGGGAGCGATTTCGAGTCAATCAGTCCAAAGACCTGGAAGCTATTGAAAAAATGGGCCACTTTTTTCTTTAAAATATTCACCAAAAATACAAATTTCACCGGAATCCGATGGGGACTGCTGTGTCTCGTTCAGCCAGTATAGGAGCACATTTGGGAGCGATTTCGAGTCAATCGGTCCAAAGACCTGGAAGCTATTGAAAAAATGGGCCACTTTTTTCTTTAAAATATTCACCAAAAATACAAATTTCACCGGAATCCGATGGGGACTGCTGTGTCTCATTCAGCGAGTAGAGGACCACATTCGTGACGAATTTCGAGTCAATCGGTCAAAAGACGACCGTAACCCTAACCCTAGCTCCATAACCCTAACCCTAACCCTAACCCTAATGCCAGCCTTAAGGCAGTCTCATGAAACATTGTCTCTTTTCACTAAAATATTCACCAAAAATACAAATTTCACCGGAATCCGATGGGGACTGCTGTGTCTCGTTCAGTCAGTATAGGAGCACATTTGGGAGCGATTTCGAGTCAATCGGTCCAAAGACCTGGAAGCTATTGAAAAAATGGGCCACTTTTTTCTTTAAAATATTCACCAAAAATACAAATTTCACCGGAATCCGATGGGGACTGCTGTGTCTCATTCAGCGAGTAGAGGACCACATTCGTGACGAATTTCGAGTCAATCGGTCAAAAGACGACCGTAACCCTAACCCTAGCTCCATAACCCTAACCCTAACCCTAACCCTAACCCTAATGCCAGCCTTAAGGCAGTCTCATGAAACATTGTCTCTTTTCACTAAAATATTCACCAAAAATACAAATTTCACCGGAATCCGATGGGGACTGCTGTGTCTCGTTCAGCCAGTATAGGAGCACATTTGGGAGCGATTTCGAGTCAATCGGTCCAAAGACCTGGAAGCTATTGAAAAAATGGGCCACTTTTTTCTTTAAAATATTCACCAAAAATACAAATTTCACCGGAATCCGATGGGGACTACTGTGTCTCGTTCAGCCAGTATAGGAGCACATTTGGGAGCGATTTCGAGTCAATCGGTCCAGAGACCTGGAAGCTATTGAAAAAATGGGCCACTTTTTTCTTTAAAATATTCACCAAAAATACAAATTTCACCGGAATCCGATGGGGACTGCTGTGTCTCATTCAGCGAGTAGAGGACCACATTCGTGACGAATTTCGAGTCAATCGGTCAAAAGACGACCGTAACCCTAACCCTAGCTCCATAACCCTAACCCTAACCCTAACCCTAATGCCAGCCTTAAGGCAGTCTCATGAAACATTGTCTCTTTTCACTAAAATATTCACCAAAAATACAAATTTCACCGGAATCCGATGGGGACTGCTGTGTCTCGTTCAGCCAGTATAGGAGCACATTTGGGAGTGATTTCGAGTCAATCGGTCCAAAGACCTGGAAGCTATTGAAAAAATGGGCCACTTTTTTCTTTAAAATATTCACCAAAAATACAAATTTCACCGGAATCCGATGGGGACTGCTGTGTCTCGTTCAGCCAGTATAGGAGCACATTTGGGAGCGATTTCGAGTCAATCGGTCCAAAGACCTGGAAGCTATTGAAAAAATGGGCCACTTTTTTCTTTAAAATATTCACCAAAAATACAAATTTCACCGGAATCCGATGGGGACTGCTGTGTCTCATTCAGCGAGTAGAGGACCACATTCGTGACGAATTTCGAGTCAATCGGTCAAAAGACGACCGTAACCCTAACCCTAGCTCCATAACCCTAACCCTAACCCTAATGCCAGCCTTAAGGCAGTCTCATGAAACATTGTCTCTTTTCACTAAAATATTCACCAAAAATACAAATTTCACCGGAATCCGATGGGGACTGCTGTGTCTCGTTCAGTCAGTATAGGAGCACATTTGGGAGCGATTTCGAGTCAATCGGTCCAAACACCTGGAAGCTATTGAAAAAATGGGCCACTTTTTTCTTTAAAATATTCACCAAAAATACAAATTTCACCGGAATCCGATGGGGACTGCTGTGTCTCATTCAGCGAGTAGAGGACCACATTCGTGACGAATTTCGAGTCAATCGGTCAAAAGACGACCGTAACCCTAACCCTAGCTCCATAACCCTAACCCTAACCCTAATGCCAGCCTTAAGGCAGTCTCATGAAACATTGTCTCTTTTCACTAAAATATTCACCAAAAATACAAATTTCACCGGAATCCGATGGGGACTGCTGTGTCTCGTTCAGCCAGTATAGGAGCACATTTGGGAGTGATTTCGAGTCAATCGGCCCAAAGACCTGGAAGCTATTGAAAAAATGGGCCACTTTTTTCTCTAAAATATTCACCAAAAATACAAATTTCACCGGAATCCGATGGGGACTGCTGTGTCTCGTTCAGCCAGTATAGGAGCACATTTGGGAGCGATTTCGAGTCAATCGGTCCAAAGACCTGGAAGCTATTGAAAAAATGGGCCACTTTTTTCTTTAAAATATTCACCAAAAATACAAATTTCACCGGAATCCGATGGGGACTGCTGTGTCTCATTCAGCGAGTAGAGGACCACATTCGTGACGAATTTCGAGTCAATCGGTCAAAAGACGACCGTAACCCTAACCCTAGCTCCATAACCCTAACCCTAACCCTAACCCTAATGCCAGCCTTAAGGCAGTCTCATGAAACATTGTCTCTTTTCACTAAAATATTCACCAAAAATACAAATTTCACCGGAATCCGATGGGGACTGCTGTGTCTCGTTCAGTCAGTATAGGAGCACATTTGGGAGCGATTTCGAGTCAATCGGTCCAAAGACCTGGAAGCTATTGAAAAAATGGGCCACTTTTTTCTTTAAAATATTCACCAAAAATACAAATTTCACCGGAATCCGATGGGGACTGCTGTGTCTCATTCAGCGAGTAGAGGACCACATTCGTGACGAATTTCGAGTCAATCGGTCAAAAGACGACCGTAACCCTAACCCTAGCTCCATAACCCTAACCCTAACCCTAACCCTAACCCTAATGCCAGCCTTAAGGCAGTCTCATGAAACATTGTCTCTTTTCACTAAAATATTCACCAAAAATACAAATTTCACCGGAATCCGATGGGGACTGCTGTGTCTCGTTCAGCCAGTATAGGAGCACATTTGGGAGCGATTTCGAGTCAATCGGTCCAAAGACCTGGAAGCTATTGAAAAAATGGGCCACTTTTTTCTTTAAAATATTCACCAAAAATACAAATTTCACCGGAATCCGATGGGGACTACTGTGTCTCGTTCAGCCAGTATAGGAGCACATTTGGGAGCGATTTCGAGTCAATCGGTCCAGAGACCTGGAAGCTATTGAAAAAATGGGCCACTTTTTTCTTTAAAATATTCACCAAAAATACAAATTTCACCGGAATCCGATGGGGACTGCTGTGTCTCATTCAGCGAGTAGAGGACCACATTCGTGACGAATTTCGAGTCAATCGGTCAAAAGACGACCGTAACCCTAACCCTAGCTCCATAACCCTAACCCTAACCCTAACCCTAATGCCAGCCTTAAGGCAGTCTCATGAAACATTGTCTCTTTTCACTAAAATATTCACCAAAAATACAAATTTCACCGGAATCCGATGGGGACTGCTGTGTCTCGTTCAGCCAGTATAGGAGCACATTTGGGAGTGATTTCGAGTCAATCGGTCCAAAGACCTGGAAGCTATTGAAAAAATGGGCCACTTTTTTCTTTAAAATATTCACCAAAAATACAAATTTCACCGGAATCCGATGGGGACTGCTGTGTCTCGTTCAGCCAGTATAGGAGCACATTTGGGAGCGATTTCGAGTCAATCGGTCCAAAGACCTGGAAGCTATTGAAAAAATGGGCCACTTTTTTCTTTAAAATATTCACCAAAAATACAAATTTCACCGGAATCCGATGGGGACTGCTGTGTCTCATTCAGCGAGTAGAGGACCACATTCGTGACGAATTTCGAGTCAATCGGTCAAAAGACGACCGTAACCCTAACCCTAGCTCCATAACCCTAACCCTAACCCTAATGCCAGCCTTAAGGCAGTCTCATGAAACATTGTCTCTTTTCACTAAAATATTCACCAAAAATACAAATTTCACCGGAATCCGATGGGGACTGCTGTGTCTCGTTCAGTCAGTATAGGAGCACATTTGGGAGCGATTTCGAGTCAATCGGTCCAAACACCTGGAAGCTATTGAAAAAATGGGCCACTTTTTTCTTTAAAATATTCACCAAAAATACAAATTTCACCGGAATCCGATGGGGACTGCTGTGTCTCATTCAGCGAGTAGAGGACCACATTCGTGACGAATTTCGAGTCAATCGGTCAAAAGACGACCGTAACCCTAACCCTAGCTCCATAACCCTAACCCTAACCCTAATGCCAGCCTTAAGGCAGTCTCATGAAACATTGTCTCTTTTCACTAAAATATTCACCAAAAATACAAATTTCACCGGAATCCGATGGGGACTGCTGTGTCTCGTTCAGCCAGTATAGGAGCACATTTGGGAGTGATTTCGAGTCAATCGGCCCAAAGACCTGGAAGCTATTGAAAAAATGGGCCACTTTTTTCTCTAAAATATTCACCAAAAATACAAATTTCACCGGAATCCGATGGGGACTGCTGTGTCTCGTTCAGCCAGTATAGGAGCACATTTGGGAGCGATTTCGAGTCAATCGGTCCAAAGACCTGGAAGCTATTGAAAAAATGGGCCACTTTTTTCTTTAAAATATTCACCAAAAATACAAATTTCACCGGAATCCGATGGGGACTGCTGTGTCTCATTCAGCGAGTAGAGGACCACATTCGTGACGAATTTCGAGTCAATCGGTCAAAAGACGACCGTAACCCTAACCCTAGCTCCATAACCCTAACCCTAACCCTAACCCTAATGCCAGCCTTAAGGCAGTCTCATGAAACATTGTCTCTTTTCACTAAAATATTCACCAAAAATACAAATTTCACCGGAATCCGATGGGGACTGCTGTGTCTCGTTCAGTCAGTATAGGAGCACATTTGGGAGCGATTTCGAGTCAATCGGTCCAAAGACCTGGAAGCTATTGAAAAAATGGGCCACTTTTTTCTTTAAAATATTCACCAAAAATACAAATTTCACCGGAATCCGATGGGGACTGCTGTGTCTCGTTCAGCCAGTATAGGAGCACATTTGGGAGCGATTTCGAGTCAATCGGTCCAGAGACCTGGAAGCTATTGAAAAAATGGGCCACTTTTTTCTTTAAAATATTCACCAAAAATACAAATTTCACAGGAATCCGATGGGGACTGCTGTGTCTCATTCAGCGAGTAGAGGACCACATTCGTGATGAATTTCGAGTCAATCGGTCAAAAGACGACCGTAACCCTAACCCTAGCTCCATAACCCTAACCCTAACCCTAACCCTAACCCTAAGGCCAGCCTTGAGGCAGTCTCATGAAACATTGTCTCTTTTCACTAAAATATTCACCAAAAATACAAATTTCACCGGAATCCGATGGGGACTGCTGTGTCTCGTTCAGCCAGTATAGGAGCACATTTGGGAGCGATTTCGAGTCAATCGGTCCAAAGACCTGGAAGCTATTGAAAAAATGGGCCACTTTTTTCTTTAAAATATTCACCAAAAATACAAATTTCACCGGAATCCGATGGGGACTGCTGTGTCTCATTCAGCGAGTAGAGGACCACATTCGTGACGAATTTCGAGTCAATCGGTCAAAAGACGACCGTAACCCTAACCCTAGCTCCATAACCCTAACCCTAACCCTAACCCTAATGCCAGCCTTAAGGCAGTCTCATGAAACATTGTCTCTTTTCACTAAAATATTCACCAAAAATACAAATTTCACCGGAATCCGATGGGGACTGCTGTGTCTCGTTCAGCCAGTATAGGAGCACATTTGAGAGCGATTTCGAGTCAATCGGTCCAAAGACCTGGAAGCTATTGAAAAAATGGGCCACTTTTATCTTTAAAATATTCACCAAAAATACAAATTTCACCGGAATCCGATGGGGACTGCTGTGTCTCATTCAGCGAGTAGAGGACCACATTCGTGACGAATTTCGAGTCAATCGGTCAAAAGACGACCGTAACCCTAACCCTAGCTCCATAACCCTAACCCTAACCCTAACCCTAATGCCAGCCTTAAGGCAGTCTCATGAAACATTGTCTCTTTTCACTAAAATATTCACCAAAAATACAAATTTCACCGGAATCCGATGGGGACTGCTGTGTCTCGTTCAGCCAGTATAGGAGCACATTTGGGAGCGATTTCGAGTCAATCGGTCCAAAGACCTGGAAGCTATTGAAAAAATGGGCCACTTTTTTCTTTAAAATATTCACCAAAAATACAAATTTCACCGGAATCCGATGGGGACTGCTGTGTCTCATTCAGCGAGTAGAGGACCACATTCGTGACGAATTTCGAGTCAATCGGTCAAAAGACGACCGTAACCCTAACCCTAGCTCCATAACCCTAACCCTAACCCTAACCCTAATGCCAGCCTTAAGGCAGTCTCATGAAACATTGTCTCTTTTCACTAAAATATTCACCAAAAATACAAATTTCACCGGAATCCGATGGGGACTGCTGTGTCTCGTTCAGCCAGTATAGGAGCACATTTGAGAGCGATTTCGAGTCAATCGGTCCAAAGACCTGGAAGCTATTGAAAAAATGGGCCACTTTTATCTTTAAAATATTCACCAAAAATACAAATTTCACCGGAATCCGATGGGGACTGCTGTGTCTCATTCAGCGAGTAGAGGACCACATTCGTGACGAATTTCGAGTCAATCGGTCAAAAGACGACCGTAACCCTAACCCTAGCTCCATAACCCTAACCCTAACCCTAACCCTAATGCCAGCCTTAAGGCAGTCTCATGAAACATTGTCTCTTTTCACTAAAATATTCACCAAAAATACAAATTTCACCGGAATCCGATGGGGACTGCTGTGTCTCGTTCAGTCAGTATAGGAGCACATTTGGGAGCGATTTCGAGTCAATCGGTCCAAAGACCTGGAAGCTATTGAAAAAATGGGCCACTTTTTTCTTTAAAATATTCACCAAAAATACAAATTTCACCGGAATCCGATGGGGACTGTTGTGTCTCGTTCAGCCAGTATAGGAGCACATTTGGGAGCGATTTCGAGTCAATCGGTCCAAAGACCTGGAAGCTATTGAAAAAATGGGCCACTTTTTTCTTTAAAATATTCACCAAAAATACAAATTTCACCGGAATCCGATGGGGACTGCTGTGTCTCATTCAGCGAGTAGAGGACCACATTCGTGACGAATTTCGAGTCAATCGGTCAAAAGACGACCGTAACCCTAACCCTAGCTCCATAACCCTAACCCTAACCCTAACCCTAACCCTAATGCCAGCCTTAAGGCAGTCTCATGAAACATTGTCTCTTTTCACTAAAATATTCACCAAAAATACAAATTTCACCGGAATCCGATGGGGACTGCTGTGTCTCGTTCAGCCAGTATAGGAGCACATTTGGGAGCGATTTTGAGTCAATCGGTCCAAAGACCTGGAAGCTATTGAAAAAATGGGCCACTTTTTTCTTTAAAATATTCACCAAAAATACAAATTTCACCGGAATCCGATGGGGACTGCTGTGTCTCATTCAGCGAGTAGAGGACCACATTCGTGACTAATTTCGAGTCAATCGGTCAAAAGACGACCGTAACCCTAACCCTAGCTTCATAACCCTAACCCTAACCCTAACCCTAACCCTAATGCCAGCCTTAAGGCAGTCTCATGAAACATTGTCTCTTTTCACTAAAATATTCACCAAAAATACAAATTTCACCGGAATCCGATGGGGACTGCTGTGTCTCGTTCAGCCAGTATAGGAGCACATTTGGGAGGGATTTCGAGTCAATCGGTCCAAAGACCTGGAAGCTATTGAAAAAATGGGCCACTTTTTTCTCTAAAATATTCACCAAAAATACAAATTTCACCGGAATCCGATGGGGACTGCTGTGTCTCGTTCAGCCAGTATAGGAGCACATTTGGGAGGGATTTCGAGTCAATCGGTCCAAAGACCTGGAAGCTATTGAAAAAATGGGCCACTTTTTTCTCTAAAATATTCACCAAAAATACAAATTTCACAGGAATCCGATGGGGACTGCTGTGTCTCGTTCAGCCAGTATAGGAGCACATTTGGGAGCGATTTCGAGTCAATCGGTCCAAAGACCTGGAAGCTATTGAAAAAATGGGCCACTTTTTTCTTTAAAATATTCACCAAAAATACAAATTTCACCGGAATCCGATGGGGACTACTGTGTCTCGTTCAGCCAGTATAGGAGCACATTTGGGAGCGATTTCGAGTCAATCGGTCCAGAGACCTGGAAGCTATTGAAAAGATGGGCCACTTTTTTCTTTAAAATATTCACCAAAAATACAAATTTCACCGGAATCCGATGGGGACTGCTGTGTCTCGTTCAGCCAGTATAGGAGCACATTTGGGAGCGATTTCGAGTCAATCGGTCCAAAGACCTGGAAGCTATTGAAAAAATGGGCCACTTTTTTCTTTAAAATATTCACCAAAAATACAAATTTCACCGGAATCTGATGGGGACTGCTGTGTCTCATTCAGCGAGTAGAGGACCACATTCGGAACGAATTTCGAGTCAATCGGTCAAAAGACGACCGTAACCCTAACCCTAGCTCCATAACCCTAACCCTAACCCTAACCCTAACCCTAATGCCAGCCTTAAGGCAGTCTCATGAAACATTGTCTCTTTTCACTAAAATATTCACCAAAAATACAAATTTCACCGGAATCCGATGGGGACTGCTGTGTCTCGTTCAGCCAGTATAGGAGCACATTTGGGAGCGATTTCGAGTCAATCGGTCCAAAGACCTGGAAGCTATTGAAAAAATGGGCCACTTTTTTCTTTAAAATATTCACCAAAAATACAAATTTCACCGGAATCTGATGGGGACTGCTGTGTCTCATTCAGCGAGTAAAGGACCACATTCGTGACGAATTTCGAGTCAATCGGTCAAAAGACGACCGTAACCCTAACCCTAGCTCCATAACCCTAACCCTAACCCTAACCCTAATGCCAGCCTTAAGGCAGTCTCATGAAACATTGTCTCTTTTCACTAAAATATTCACCAAAAATACAAATTTCACCGGAATCCGATGGGGACTGCTGTGTCTCGTTCAGCCAGTATAGCAGCACATTTGGGAGTGATTTCGAGTCAATCGGTCCAAAGACCTGGAAGCTATTGAAAAAATGGGCCACTTTTTTCTCTAAAATATTCACCAAAAATACAAATTTCACCGGAATCCGATGGGGACTGCTGTGTCTCGTTCAGCCAGTATAGGAGCACATTTGGGAGCGATTTCGAGTCAATCGGTCCAAAGACCTGGAAGCTATTGAAAAAATGGGCCACTTTTTTCTCTAAAATATTCACCAAAAATACAAATTTCACCGGAATCCGATGGGGACTGCTGTGTCTCGTTCAGCCAGTATAGGAGCACATTTGGGAGCGATTTCGAGTCAATCGGTCCAAAGACCTGGAAGCTATTGAAAAAATGGGCCACTTTTTTCTTTAAAATATTCACCAAAAATACAAATTTCACCGGAATCTGATGGGGACTGCTGTGTCTCATTCAGCGAGTAGAGGACCACATTCGTGACGAATTTCGAGTCAATCGGTCAAAAGACGACCGTAACCCTAACCCTAGCTCCATAACCCTAACCCTAACCCTAACCCTAATGCCAGCCTTAAGGCAGTCTCATGAAACATTGTCTCTTTTCACTAAAATATTCACCAAAAATACAAATTTCACCGGAATCCGATGGGGACTGCTGTGTCTCGTTCAGCCAGTATAGGAGCACATTTGGGAGTGATTTCGAGTCAATCGGTCCAAAGACCTGGAAGCTATTGAAAAAATGGGCCACTTTTTTCTCTAAAATATTCACCAAAAATACAAATTTCACCGGAATCCGATGGGGACTGCTGTGTCTCGTTCAGCCAGTATAGGAGCACATTTGGGAGCGATTTCGAATCAATCGGTCCAAAGACCTGGAAGCTATTGAAAAAATGGGCCACTTTTTTCTCTAAAATATTCACCAAAAATACAAATTTCACCGGAATCCGATGGGGACTGCTGTGTCTCGTTCAGCCAGTATAGGAGCACATTTGGGAGCGATTTCGAGTCAATCGGTCCAAAGACCTGGAAGCTATTGAAAAAATGGGCCACTTTTTTCTTTAAAATATTCACCAAAAATACAAATTTCACCGGAATCTGATGGGGACTGCTGTGTCTCATTCAGCGAGTAGAGGACCACATTCGTGACGAATTTCGAGTCAATCGGTCAAAAGACGACCGTAACCCTAACCCTAGCTCCATAACCCTAACCCTAACCCTAACCCTAACCCTAATGCCAGCCTTAAGGCAGTCTCATGAAACATTGTCTCTTTTCACTAAAATATTCACCAAAAATACAAATTTCACCGGAATCCGATGGGGACTGCTGTGTCTCGTTCAGCCAGTATAGGAGCACATTTGGGAGCGATTTCGAGTCAATCGGTCCAAAGACCTGGAAGCTATTTAAAAAATGGGCCACTTTTTTCTTTAAAATATTCACCAAAAATACAAATTTCACCGGAATCCGATGGGGACTGCTGTGTCTCATTCAGCGAGTAGAGGACCACATTCGTGACGAATTTCGAGTCAATCGGTCAAAAGACGACCGTAACCCTAACCCTAGCTCCATAACCCTAACCCTAACCCTAACCCTAATGCCAGCCTTAAGGCAGTCTCATGAAACATTGTCTCTTTTCACTAAAATATTCACCAAAAATACAAATTTCACCGGAATCCGATGGGGACTGCTGTGTCTCGTTCAACCAGTATAGGAGCACATTTGGGAGCGATTTCGAGTCAATCGGTCCAAAGACCTGGAAGCTATTGAAAAAATGGGCCACTTTTTTCTCTAAAATATTCACCAAAAATACAAATTTCACCGGAATCCGATGGGGACTGCTGTGTCTCGTTCAGCCAGTATAGGAGCACATTTGGGAGCGATTTCGAGTCAATCGGTCCAAAGACCTGGAAGCTATTGAAAAAATGGGCCACTTTTTTCTTTAAAATATTCACCAAAAATACAAATTTCACCGGAATCTTATGGGGACTGCTGTGTCTCATTCAGCGAGTAGAGGACCACATTCGTGACGAATTTCGAGTCAATCGGTCAAAAGACGACCGTAACCCTAACCCTAGCTCCATAACCCTAACCCTAACCCTAACCCTAATGCCAGCCTTAAGGCAGTCTCATGAAACATTGTCTCTTTTCACTAAAATATTCACCAAAAATACAAATTTCACCGGAATCCGATGGGGACTGCTGTGTCTCGTTCAGCCAGTATAGGAGCACATTTGGGAGCGATTTCGAGTCAATCGGTCCAAAGACCTGGAAGCTATTGAAAAAATGGGCCACTTTTTTCTTTAAAATATTCACCAAAAATACAAATTTCACCGGAATCCGATGGGGACTGCTGTGTCTCATTCAGCGAGTAGAGGACCACATTCGTGACGAATTTCGAGTCAATCGGTCAAAAGACGACCGTAACCCTAACCCTAGCTCCATAACCCTAACCCTAACCCTAACCCTAATGCCAGCCTTAAGGCAGTCTCATGAAACATTGTCTCTTTTCACTAAAATATTCACCAAAAATACAAATTTCACCGGAATCCGATGGGGACTGCTGTGTCTCGTTCAGCCAGTATAGGAGCACATTTGGGAGTGATTTCGAGTCAATCGGTCCAAAGACCTGGAAGCTATTGAAAAAATGGGCCACTTTTTTCTCTAAAATATTCACCAAAAATACAAATTTCACCGGAATCCGATGGGGACTGCTGTGTCTCGTTCAGCCAGTATAGGAGCACATTTGGGAGCGATTTCGAGTCAATCGGTCCAAAGACCTGGAAGCTGTTGAAAAAATGGGCCACTTTTTTCTCTAAAATATTCACCAAAAATACAAATTTCACCGGAATCCGATGGGGACTGCTGCGTCTCGTTCAGCCAGTATAGGAGCACATTTGGGAGCGATTTCGAGTCAATCGGTCCAAAGACCTGGAAGCTATTGAAAAAATGGGCCACTTTTTTCTTTAAAATATTCACCAAAAATACAAATTTCACCGGAATCTGATGGGGACTGCTGTGTCTCATTCAGCGAGTAGAGGACCACATTCGTGACGAATTTCGAGTCAATCGGTCAAAAGACGACCGTAACCCTAACCCTAGCTCCATAACCCTAACCCTAACCCTAACCCTAATGCCAGCCTAAAGGGAGTCTCATGAAACATTGTCTCTTTTCACTAAAATATTCACCAAAAATACAAATTTCACCGGAATCCGATGGGGACTGCTGTGTCTCGTTCAGCCAGTATAGGAGCACATTTGGGAGCGATTTCGAGTCAATCGGTCCAAAGACCTGGAAGCTATTGAAAAAATGGGCCACTTTTTTCTCTAAAATATTCACCAAAAATACAAATTTCACCGGAATCCGATGGGGACTGCTGTGTCTCGTTCAGCCAGTATAGGAGCACATTTGGGAGCGATTTCGAGTCAATCGGTCCAAAGACCTGGAAGCTATTGAAAAAATGGGCCACTTTTTTCTTTAAAATATTCACCAAAAATACAAATTTCACCGGAATCTTATGGGGACTGCTGTGTCTCATTCAGCGAGTAGAGGACCACATTCGTGACGAATTTCGAGTCAATCGGTCAAAAGACGACCGTAACCCTAACCCTAGCTCCATAACCCTAACCCTAACCCTAACCCTAATGCCAGCCTTAAGGCAGTCTCATGAAACATTGTCTCTTTTCACTAAAATATTCACCAAAAATACAAATTTCACCGGAATCCGATGGGGACTGCTGTGTCTCGTTCAGCCAGTATAGGAGCACATTTGGGAGCGATTTCGAGTCAATCGGTCCAAAGACCTGGAAGCTATTGAAAAAATGGGCCACTTTTTTCTTTAAAATATTCACCAAAAATACAAATTTCACCGGAATCCGATGGGGACTGCTGTGTCTCATTCAGCGAGTAGAGGACCACATTCGTGACGAATTTCGAGTCAATCGGTCAAAAGACGACCGTAACCCTAACCCTAGCTCCATAACCCTAACCCTAACCCTAACCCTAATGCCAGCCTTAAGGCAGTCTCATGAAACATTGTCTCTTTTCACTAAAATATTCACCAAAAATACAAATTTCACCGGAATCCGATGGGGACTGCTGTGTCTCGTTCAGCCAGTATAGGAGCACATTTGGGAGCGATTTCGAGTCAATCGGTCCAAAGACCTGGAAGCTGTTGAAAAAATGGGCCACTTTTTTCTCTAAAATATTCACCAAAAATACAAATTTCACCGGAATCCGATGGGGACTGCTGCGTCTCGTTCAGCCAGTATAGGAGCACATTTGGGAGCGATTTCGAGTCAATCGGTCCAAAGACCTGGAAGCTATTGAAAAAATGGGCCACTTTTTTCTTTAAAATATTCACCAAAAATACAAATTTCACCGGAATCTGATGGGGACTGCTGTGTCTCATTCAGCGAGTAGAGGACCACATTCGTGACGAATTTCGAGTCAATCGGTCAAAAGACGACCGTAACCCTAACCCTAGCTCCATAACCCTAACCCTAACCCTAACCCTAATGCCAGCCTTAAGGCAGTCTCATGAAACATTGTCTCTTTTCACTAAAATATTCACCAAAAATACAAATTTCACCGGAATCCGATGGGGACTGCTGTGTCTCGTTCAGCCAGTATAGGAGCACATTTGGGAGCGATTTCGAGTCAATCGGTCCAAAGACCTGGAAGCTATTGAAAAAATGGGCCACTTTTTTCTTTAAAATATTCACCAAAAATACAAATTTCACCGGAATCTTATGGGGACTGCTGTGTCTCATTCAGCGAGTAGAGGACCACATTCGTGACGAATTTCGAGTCAATCGGTCAAAAGACGACCGTAACCCTAACCCTAGCTTCATAACCCTAACCCTAACCCTAACCCTAATGCCAGCCTTAAGGCAGTCTCATGAAACATTGTCTCTTTTCACTAAAATATTCACCAAAAATACAAATTTCACCGGAATCCGATGGGGACTGCTGTGTCTCGTTCAGCCAGTATAGGAGCACATTTGGGAGCGATTTCGAGTCAATCGGTCCAAAGACCTGGAAGCTATTGAAAAAATGGGCCACTTTTTTCTTTAAAATATTCACCAAAAATACAAATTTCACCGGAATCCGATGGGGACTACTGTGTCTCGTTCAGCCAGTATAGGAGCACATTTGGGAGCGATTTCGAGTCAATCGGTCCAGAGACCTGGAAGCTATTGAAAAAATGGGCCACTTTTTTCTTTAAAATATTCACCAAAAATACAAATTTCACAGGAATCCGATGGGGACTGCTGTGTCTCATTCAGCGAGTAGAGGACCACATTCGTGACGAATTTCGAGTCAATCGGTCAAAAGACGACCGTAACCCTAACCCTAGCTCCATAACCCTAACCCTAACCCTAACCCTAATGCCAGCCTTAAGGCAGTCTCATGAAACATTGTCTCTTTTCACTAAAATATTCACCAAAAATACAAATTTCACCGGAATCCGATGGGGACTGCTGTGTCTCGTTCAGCCAGTATAGGAGCACATTTGGGAGTGATTTCGAGTCAATCGGTCCAAAGACCTGGAAGCTATTGAAAAAATGGGCCACTTTTTTCTCTAAAATATTCACCAAAAATACAAATTTCACCGGAATCCGATGGGGACTGCTGTGTCTCGTTCAGCCAGTATAGGAGCACATTTGGGAGCGATTTCGAGTCAATCGGTCCAAAGACCTGGAAGCTGTTGAAAAAATGGGCCACTTTTTTCTCTAAAATATTCACCAAAAATACAAATTTCACCGGAATCCGATGGGGACTGCTGCGTCTCGTTCAGCCAGTATAGGAGCACATTTGGGAGCGATTTCGAGTCAATCGGTCCAAAGACCTGGAAGCTATTGAAAAAATGGGCCACTTTTTTCTTTAAAATATTCACCAAAAATACAAATTTCACCGGAATCTGATGGGGACTGCTGTGTCTCATTCAGCGAGTAGAGGACCACATTCGTGACGAATTTCGAGTCAATCGGTCAAAAGACGACCGTAACCCTAACCCTAGCTCCATAACCCTAACCCTAACCCTAACCCTAATGCCAGCCTTAAGGCAGTCTCATGAAACATTGTCTCTTTTCACTAAAATATTCACCAAAAATACAAATTTCACCGGAATCCGATGGGGACTGCTGTGTCTCGTTCAGCCAGTATAGGAGCACATTTGGGAGCGATTTCGAGTCAATCGGTCCAAAGACCTGGAAGCCTATGAAAAAATGGGCCACTTTTTTCTTTAAAATATTCACCAAAAATACAAATTTCACCGGAATCCGATGGGGACTGCTGTGTCTCATTCAGCGAGTAGAGGACCACATTCGTGACGAATTTCGAGTCAATCGGTCAAAAGACGACCGTAACCCTAACCCTAGCTCCATAACCCTAACCCTAACCCTAACCCTAATGCCAGCCTTAAGGCAGTCTCATGAAACATTGTCTCTTTTCACTAAAATATTCACCAAAAATACAAATTTCACCGGAATCCGATGGGGACTGCTGTGTCTCGTTCAGCCAGTATAGGAGCACATTTGGGAGCGATTTCGAGTCAATCGGTCCAAAGACCTGGAAGCTATTGAAAAAATGGGCCACTTTTTTCTTTAAAATATTCACCAAAAATACAAATTTCACCGGAATCCGATGGGGACTGCTGTGTCTCATTCAGCGAGTAGAGGACCACATTCGTGACGAATTTCGAGTCAATCGGTCAAAAGACGACCGTAACCCTAACCCTAGCTCCATAACCCTAACCCTAACCCTAACCCTAATGCCAGCCTTAAGGCAGTCTCATGAAACATTGTCTCTTTTCACTAAAATATTCACCAAAAATACAAATTTCACCGGAATCCGATGGGGACTGCTGTGTCTCGTTCAGCCAGTATAGGAGCACATTTGGGAGCGATTTCGAGTCAATCGGTCCAAAGACCTGGAAGCTATTGAAAAAATGGGCCACTTTTTTCTTTAAAATATTCACCAAAAATACAAATTTCACCGGAATCCGATGGGGACTACTGTGTCTCGTTCAGCCAGTATAGGAGCACATTTGGGAGCGATTTCGAGTCAATCGGTCCAGAGACCTGGAAGCTATTGAAAAAATGGGCCACTTTTTTCTTTAAAATATTCACCAAAAATACAAATTTCACCGGAATCCGATGGGGACTGCTGTGTCTCATTCAGCGAGTAGAGGACCACATTCGTGACGAATTTCGAGTCAATCGGTCAAAAGACAACCGTAACCCTAACCCTAGCTCCATAACCCTAACCCTAACCCTAACCCTAATGCCAGCCTTAAGGCAGTCTCATGAAACATTGTCTCTTTTCACTAAAATATTCACCAAAAATACAAATTTCACCGGAATCCGATGGGGACTGCTGCGTCTCGTTCAGCCAGTATAGGAGCACATTTGGGAGCGATTTCGAGTCAATCGGTCCAAAGACCTGGAAGCTATTGAAAAAATGGGCCACTTTTTTCTTTAAAATATTCACCAAAAATACAAATTTCACCGGAATCTGATGGGGACTGCTGTGTCTCATTCAGCGAGTAGAGGACCACATTCGTGACGAATTTCGAGTCAATCGGTCAAAAGACGACCGTAACCCTAACCCTAGCTCCATAACCCTAACCCTAACCCTAACCCTAATGCCAGCCTTAAGGCAGTCTCATGAAACATTGTCTCTTTTCACTAAAATATTCACCAAAAATACAAATTTCACCGGAATCCGATGGGGACTGCTGTGTCTCGTTCAGCCAGTATAGGAGCACATTTGGGAGCGATTTCGAGTCAATCGGTCCAAAGACCTGGAAGCTATTGAAAAAATGGGCCACTTTTTTCTTTAAAATATTCACCAAAAATACAAATTTCACCGGAATCCGATGGGGACTGCTGTGTCTCATTCAGCGAGTAGAGGACCACATTCGTGACGAATTTCGAGTCAATCGGTCAAAAGACGACCGTAACCCTAACCCTAGCTCCATAACCCTAACCCTAACCCTAACCCTAATGCCAGCCTTAAGGCAGTCTCATGAAACATTGTCTCTTTTCACTAAAATATTCACCAAAAATACAAATTTCACCGGAATCCGATGGGGACTGCTGTGTCTCGTTCAGCCAGTATAGGAGCACATTTGAGAGCGATTTCGAGTCAATCGGTCCAAAGACCTGGAAGCTATTGAAAAAATGGGCCACTTTTATCTTTAAAATATTCACCAAAAATACAAATTTCACCGGAATCCGATGGGGACTGCTGTGTCTCATTCAGCGAGTAGAGGACCACATTCGTGACGAATTTCGAGTCAATCGGTCAAAAGACGACCGTAACCCTAACCCTAGCTCCATAACCCTAACCCTAACCCTAACCCTAATGCCAGCCTTAAGGCAGTCTCATGAAACATTGTCTCTTTTCACTAAAATATTCACCAAAAATACAAATTTCACCGGAATCCGATGGGGACTGCTGTGTCTCGTTCAGTCAGTATAGGAGCACATTTGGGAGCGATTTCGAGTCAATCGGTCCAAAGACCTGGAAGCTATTGAAAAAATGGGCCACTTTTTTCTTTAAAATATTCACCAAAAATACAAATTTCACCGGAATCCGATGGGGACTGTTGTGTCTCGTTCAGCCAGTATAGGAGCACATTTGGGAGCGATTTCGAGTCAATCGGTCCAAAGACCTGGAAGCTATTGAAAAAATGGGCCACTTTTTTCTTTAAAATATTCACCAAAAATACAAATTTCACCGGAATCCGATGGGGACTGCTGTGTCTCATTCAGCGAGTAGAGGACCACATTCGTGACGAATTTCGAGTCAATCGGTCAAAAGACGACCGTAACCCTAACCCTAGCTCCATAACCCTAACCCTAACCCTAACCCTAACCCTAATGCCAGCCTTAAGGCAGTCTCATGAAACATTGTCTCTTTTCACTAAAATATTCACCAAAAATACAAATTTCACCGGAATCCGATGGGGACTGCTGTGTCTCGTTCAGCCAGTATAGGAGCACATTTGGGAGCGATTTTGAGTCAATCGGTCCAAAGACCTGGAAGCTATTGAAAAAATGGGCCACTTTTTTCTTTAAAATATTCACCAAAAATACAAATTTCACCGGAATCCGATGGGGACTGCTGTGTCTCATTCAGCGAGTAGAGGACCACATTCGTGACTAATTTCGAGTCAATCGGTCAAAAGACGACCGTAACCCTAACCCTAGCTTCATAACCCTAACCCTAACCCTAACCCTAACCCTAATGCCAGCCTTAAGGCAGTCTCATGAAACATTGTCTCTTTTCACTAAAATATTCACCAAAAATACAAATTTCACCGGAATCCGATGGGGACTGCTGTGTCTCGTTCAGCCAGTATAGGAGCACATTTGGGAGGGATTTCGAGTCAATCGGTCCAAAGACCTGGAAGCTATTGAAAAAATGGGCCACTTTTTTCTCTAAAATATTCACCAAAAATACAAATTTCACCGGAATCCGATGGGGACTGCTGTGTCTCGTTCAGCCAGTATAGGAGCACATTTGGGAGGGATTTCGAGTCAATCGGTCCAAAGACCTGGAAGCTATTGAAAAAATGGGCCACTTTTTTCTCTAAAATATTCACCAAAAATACAAATTTCACAGGAATCCGATGGGGACTGCTGTGTCTCGTTCAGCCAGTATAGGAGCACATTTGGGAGCGATTTCGAGTCAATCGGTCCAAAGACCTGGAAGCTATTGAAAAAATGGGCCACTTTTTTCTTTAAAATATTCACCAAAAATACAAATTTCACCGGAATCCGATGGGGACTACTGTGTCTCGTTCAGCCAGTATAGGAGCACATTTGGGAGCGATTTCGAGTCAATCGGTCCAGAGACCTGGAAGCTATTGAAAAGATGGGCCACTTTTTTCTTTAAAATATTCACCAAAAATACAAATTTCACCGGAATCCGATGGGGACTGCTGTGTCTCGTTCAGCCAGTATAGGAGCACATTTGGGAGCGATTTCGAGTCAATCGGTCCAAAGACCTGGAAGCTATTGAAAAAATGGGCCACTTTTTTCTTTAAAATATTCACCAAAAATACAAATTTCACCGGAATCTGATGGGGACTGCTGTGTCTCATTCAGCGAGTAGAGGACCACATTCGGAACGAATTTCGAGTCAATCGGTCAAAAGACGACCGTAACCCTAACCCTAGCTCCATAACCCTAACCCTAACCCTAATGCCAGCCTTAAGGCAGTCTCATGAAACATTGTCTCTTTTCACTAAAATATTCACCAAAAATACAAATTTCACCGGAATCCGATGGGGACTGCTGTGTCTCGTTCAGCCAGTATAGGAGCACATTTGGGAGCGATTTCGAGTCAATCGGTCCAAAGACCTGGAAGCTATTGAAAAAATGGGCCACTTTTTTCTTTAAAATATTCACCAAAAATACAAATTTCACCGGAATCTGATGGGGACTGCTGTGTCTCATTCAGCGAGTAAAGGACCACATTCGTGACGAATTTCGAGTCAATCGGTCAAAAGACGACCGTAACCCTAACCCTAGCTCCATAACCCTAACCCTAACCCTAACCCTAATGCCAGCCTTAAGGCAGTCTCATGAAACATTGTCTCTTTTCACTAAAATATTCACCAAAAATACAAATTTCACCGGAATCCGATGGGGACTGCTGTGTCTCGTTCAGCCAGTATAGCAGCACATTTGGGAGTGATTTCGAGTCAATCGGTCCAAAGACCTGGAAGCTATTGAAAAAATGGGCCACTTTTTTCTCTAAAATATTCACCAAAAATACAAATTTCACCGGAATCCGATGGGGACTGCTGTGTCTCGTTCAGCCAGTATAGGAGCACATTTGGGAGCGATTTCGAGTCAATCGGTCCAAAGACCTGGAAGCTATTGAAAAAATGGGCCACTTTTTTCTCTAAAATATTCACCAAAAATACAAATTTCACCGGAATCCGATGGGGACTGCTGTGTCTCGTTCAGCCAGTATAGGAGCACATTTGGGAGCGATTTCGAGTCAATCGGTCCAAAGACCTGGAAGCTATTGAAAAAATGGGCCACTTTTTTCTTTAAAATATTCACCAAAAATACAAATTTCACCGGAATCTGATGGGGACTGCTGTGTCTCATTCAGCGAGTAGAGGACCACATTCGTGACGAATTTCGAGTCAATCGGTCAAAAGACGACCGTAACCCTAACCCTAGCTCCATAACCCTAACCCTAACCCTAACCCTAATGCCAGCCTTAAGGCAGTCTCATGAAACATTGTCTCTTTTCACTAAAATATTCACCAAAAATACAAATTTCACCGGAATCCGATGGGGACTGCTGTGTCTCGTTCAGCCAGTATAGGAGCACATTTGGGAGTGATTTCGAGTCAATCGGTCCAAAGACCTGGAAGCTATTGAAAAAATGGGCCACTTTTTTCTCTAAAATATTCACCAAAAATACAAATTTCACCGGAATCCGATGGGGACTGCTGTGTCTCGTTCAGCCAGTATAGGAGCACATTTGGGAGCGATTTCGAATCAATCGGTCCAAAGACCTGGAAGCTATTGAAAAAATGGGCCACTTTTTTCTCTAAAATATTCACCAAAAATACAAATTTCACCGGAATCCGATGGGGACTGCTGTGTCTCGTTCAGCCAGTATAGGAGCACATTTGGGAGCGATTTCGAGTCAATCGGTCCAAAGACCTGGAAGCTATTGAAAAAATGGGCCACTTTTTTCTTTAAAATATTCACCAAAAATACAAATTTCACCGGAATCTGATGGGGACTGCTGTGTCTCATTCAGCGAGTAGAGGACCACATTCGTGACGAATTTCGAGTCAATCGGTCAAAAGACGACCGTAACCCTAACCCTAGCTCCATAACCCTAACCCTAACCCTAACCCTAACCCTAATGCCAGCCTTAAGGCAGTCTCATGAAACATTGTCTCTTTTCACTAAAATATTCACCAAAAATACAAATTTCACCGGAATCCGATGGGGACTGCTGTGTCTCGTTCAGCCAGTATAGGAGCACATTTGGGAGCGATTTCGAGTCAATCGGTCCAAAGACCTGGAAGCTATTTAAAAAATGGGCCACTTTTTTCTTTAAAATATTCACCAAAAATACAAATTTCACCGGAATCCGATGGGGACTGCTGTGTCTCATTCAGCGAGTAGAGGACCACATTCGTGACGAATTTCGAGTCAATCGGTCAAAAGACGACCGTAACCCTAACCCTAGCTCCATAACCCTAACCCTAACCCTAACCCTAATGCCAGCCTTAAGGCAGTCTCATGAAACATTGTCTCTTTTCACTAAAATATTCACCAAAAATACAAATTTCACCGGAATCCGATGGGGACTGCTGTGTCTCGTTCAACCAGTATAGGAGCACATTTGGGAGCGATTTCGAGTCAATCGGTCCAAAGACCTGGAAGCTATTGAAAAAATGGGCCACTTTTTTCTCTAAAATATTCACCAAAAATACAAATTTCACCGGAATCCGATGGGGACTGCTGTGTCTCGTTCAGCCAGTATAGGAGCACATTTGGGAGCGATTTCGAGTCAATCGGTCCAAAGACCTGGAAGCTATTGAAAAAATGGGCCACTTTTTTCTTTAAAATATTCACCAAAAATACAAATTTCACCGGAATCTTATGGGGACTGCTGTGTCTCATTCAGCGAGTAGAGGACCACATTCGTGACGAATTTCGAGTCAATCGGTCAAAAGACGACCGTAACCCTAACCCTAGCTCCATAACCCTAACCCTAACCCTAACCCTAATGCCAGCCTTAAGGCAGTCTCATGAAACATTGTCTCTTTTCACTAAAATATTCACCAAAAATACAAATTTCACCGGAATCCGATGGGGACTGCTGTGTCTCGTTCAGCCAGTATAGGAGCACATTTGGGAGCGATTTCGAGTCAATCGGTCCAAAGACCTGGAAGCTATTGAAAAAATGGGCCACTTTTTTCTTTAAAATATTCACCAAAAATACAAATTTCACCGGAATCCGATGGGGACTGCTGTGTCTCATTCAGCGAGTAGAGGACCACATTCGTGACGAATTTCGAGTCAATCGGTCAAAAGACGACCGTAACCCTAACCCTAGCTCCATAACCCTAACCCTAACCCTAACCCTAATGCCAGCCTTAAGGCAGTCTCATGAAACATTGTCTCTTTTCACTAAAATATTCACCAAAAATACAAATTTCACCGGAATCCGATGGGGACTGCTGTGTCTCGTTCAGCCAGTATAGGAGCACATTTGGGAGTGATTTCGAGTCAATCGGTCCAAAGACCTGGAAGCTATTGAAAAAATGGGCCACTTTTTTCTCTAAAATATTCACCAAAAATACAAATTTCACCGGAATCCGATGGGGACTGCTGTGTCTCGTTCAGCCAGTATAGGAGCACATTTGGGAGCGATTTCGAGTCAATCGGTCCAAAGACCTGGAAGCTGTTGAAAAAATGGGCCACTTTTTTCTCTAAAATATTCACCAAAAATACAAATTTCACCGGAATCCGATGGGGACTGCTGCGTCTCGTTCAGCCAGTATAGGAGCACATTTGGGAGCGATTTCGAGTCAATCGGTCCAAAGACCTGGAAGCTATTGAAAAAATGGGCCACTTTTTTCTTTAAAATATTCACCAAAAATACAAATTTCACCGGAATCTGATGGGGACTGCTGTGTCTCATTCAGCGAGTAGAGGACCACATTCGTGACGAATTTCGAGTCAATCGGTCAAAAGACGACCGTAACCCTAACCCTAGCTCCATAACCCTAACCCTAACCCTAACCCTAATGCCAGCCTTAAGGCAGTCTCATGAAACATTGTCTCTTTTCACTAAAATATTCACCAAAAATACAAATTTCACCGGAATCCGATGGGGACTGCTGTGTCTCGTTCAGCCAGTATAGGAGCACATTTGGGAGCGATTTCGAGTCAATCGGTCCAAAGACCTGGAAGCTATTGAAAAAATGGGCCACTTTTTTCTCTAAAATATTCACCAAAAATACAAATTTCACCGGAATCCGATGGGGACTGCTGTGTCTCGTTCAGCCAGTATAGGAGCACATTTGGGAGCGATTTCGAGTCAATCGGTCCAAAGACCTGGAAGCTATTGAAAAAATGGGCCACTTTTTTCTTTAAAATATTCACCAAAAATACAAATTTCACCGGAATCTTATGGGGACTGCTGTGTCTCATTCAGCGAGTAGAGGACCACATTCGTGACGAATTTCGAGTCAATCGGTCAAAAGACGACCGTAACCCTAACCCTAGCTCCATAACCCTAACCCTAACCCTAACCCTAATGCCAGCCTTAAGGCAGTCTCATGAAACATTGTCTCTTTTCACTAAAATATTCACCAAAAATACAAATTTCACCGGAATCCGATGGGGACTGCTGTGTCTCGTTCAGCCAGTATAGGAGCACATTTGGGAGCGATTTCGAGTCAATCGGTCCAAAGACCTGGAAGCTATTGAAAAAATGGGCCACTTTTATCTTTAAAATATTCACCAAAAATACAAATTTCACCGGAATCCGATGGGGACTGCTGTGTCTCATTCAGCGAGTAGAGGACCACATTCGTGACGAATTTCGAGTCAATCGGTCAAAAGACGACCGTAACCCTAACCCTAGCTCCATAACCCTAACCCTAACCCTAACCCTAATGCCAGCCTTAAGGCAGTCTCATGAAACATTGTCTCTTTTCACTAAAATATTCACCAAAAATACAAATTTCACCGGAATCCGATGGGGACTGCTGTGTCTCGTTCAGCCAGTATAGGAGCACATTTGGGAGCGATTTCGAGTCAATCGGTCCAAAGACCTGGAAGCTGTTGAAAAAATGGGCCACTTTTTTCTCTAAAATATTCACCAAAAATACAAATTTCACCGGAATCCGATGGGGACTGCTGCGTCTCGTTCAGCCAGTATAGGAGCACATTTGGGAGCGATTTCGAGTCAATCGGTCCAAAGACCTGGAAGCTATTGAAAAAATGGGCCACTTTTTTCTTTAAAATATTCACCAAAAATACAAATTTCACCGGAATCTGATGGGGACTGCTGTGTCTCATTCAGCGAGTAGAGGACCACATTCGTGACGAATTTCGAGTCAATCGGTCAAAAGACGACCGTAACCCTAACCCTAGCTCCATAACCCTAACCCTAACCCTAACCCTAATGCCAGCCTTAAGGCAGTCTCATGAAACATTGTCTCTTTTCACTAAAATATTCACCAAAAATACAAATTTCACCGGAATCCGATGGGGACTGCTGTGTCTCGTTCAGCCAGTATAGGAGCACATTTGGGAGCGATTTCGAGTCAATCGGTCCAAAGACCTGGAAGCTATTGAAAAAATGGGCCACTTTTTTCTTTAAAATATTCACCAAAAATACAAATTTCACCGGAATCTTATGGGGACTGCTGTGTCTCATTCAGCGAGTAGAGGACCACATTCGTGACGAATTTCGAGTCAATCGGTCAAAAGACGACCGTAACCCTAACCCTAGCTTCATAACCCTAACCCTAACCCTAACCCTAATGCCAGCCTTAAGGCAGTCTCATGAAACATTGTCTCTTTTCACTAAAATATTCACCAAAAATACAAATTTCACCGGAATCCGATGGGGACTGCTGTGTCTCGTTCAGCCAGTATAGGAGCACATTTGGGAGCGATTTCGAGTCAATCGGTCCAAAGACCTGGAAGCTATTGAAAAAATGGGCCACTTTTTTCTTTAAAATATTCACCAAAAATACAAATTTCACCGGAATCCGATGGGGACTACTGTGTCTCGTTCAGCCAGTATAGGAGCACATTTGGGAGCGATTTCGAGTCAATCGGTCCAGAGACCTGGAAGCTATTGAAAAAATGGGCCACTTTTTTCTTTAAAATATTCACCAAAAATACAAATTTCACAGGAATCCGATGGGGACTGCTGTGTCTCATTCAGCGAGTAGAGGACCACATTCGTGACGAATTTCGAGTCAATCGGTCAAAAGACGACCGTAACCCTAACCCTAGCTCCATAACCCTAACCCTAACCCTAACCCTAATGCCAGCCTTAAGGCAGTCTCATGAAACATTGTCTCTTTTCACTAAAATATTCACCAAAAATACAAATTTCACCGGAATCCGATGGGGACTGCTGTGTCTCGTTCAGCCAGTATAGGAGCACATTTGGGAGTGATTTCGAGTCAATCGGTCCAAAGACCTGGAAGCTATTGAAAAAATGGGCCACTTTTTTCTCTAAAATATTCACCAAAAATACAAATTTCACCGGAATCCGATGGGGACTGCTGTGTCTCGTTCAGCCAGTATAGGAGCACATTTGGGAGCGATTTCGAGTCAATCGGTCCAAAGACCTGGAAGCTGTTGAAAAAATGGGCCACTTTTTTCTCTAAAATATTCACCAAAAATACAAATTTCACCGGAATCCGATGGGGACTGCTGCGTCTCGTTCAGCCAGTATAGGAGCACATTTGGGAGCGATTTCGAGTCAATCGGTCCAAAGACCTGGAAGCTATTGAAAAAATGGGCCACTTTTTTCTTTAAAATATTCACCAAAAATACAAATTTCACCGGAATCTGATGGGGACTGCTGTGTCTCATTCAGCGAGTAGAGGACCACATTCGTGACGAATTTCGAGTCAATCGGTCAAAAGACGACCGTAACCCTAACCCTAGCTCCATAACCCTAACCCTAACCCTAACCCTAATGCCAGCCTTAAGGCAGTCTCATGAAACATTGTCTCTTTTCACTAAAATATTCACCAAAAATACAAATTTCACCGGAATCCGATGGGGACTGCTGTGTCTCGTTCAGCCAGTATAGGAGCACATTTGGGAGCGATTTCGAGTCAATCGGTCCAAAGACCTGGAAGCTATTGAAAAAATGGGCCACTTTTTTCTCTAAAATATTCACCAAAAATACAAATTTCACCGGAATCCGATGGGGACTGCTGTGTCTCGTTCAGCCAGTATAGGAGCACATTTGGGAGCGATTTCGAGTCAATCGGTCCAAAGACCTGGAAGCTATTGAAAAAATGGGCCACTTTTTTCTTTAAAATATTCACCAAAAATACAAATTTCACCGGAATCTGATGGGGACTGCTGTGTCTCATTCAGCGAGTAGAGGACCACATTCGTGACGAATTTCGAGTCAATCGGTCAAAAGACGACCGTAACCCTAACCCTAGCTCCATAACCCTAACCCTAACCCTAACCCTAATGCCAGCCTTAAGGCAGTCTCATGAAACATTGTCTCTTTTCACTAAAATATTCACCAAAAATACAAATTTCACCGGAATCCGATGGGGACTGCTGTGTCTCGTTCAGCCAGTATAGGAGCACATTTGGGAGCGATTTCGAGTCAATCGGTCCAAAGACCTGGAAGCCTATGAAAAAATGGGCCACTTTTTTCTTTAAAATATTCACCAAAAATACAAATTTCACCGGAATCCGATGGGGACTGCTGTGTCTCATTCAGCGAGTAGAGGACCACATTCGTGACGAATTTCGAGTCAATCGGTCAAAAGACGACCGTAACCCTAACCCTAGCTCCATAACCCTAACCCTAACCCTAACCCTAATGCCAGCCTTAAGGCAGTCTCATGAAACATTGTCTCTTTTCACTAAAATATTCACCAAAAATACAAATTTCACCGGAATCCGATGGGGACTGCTGTGTCTCGTTCAGCCAGTATAGGAGCACATTTGGGAGCGATTTCGAGTCAATCGGTCCAAAGACCTGGAAGCTATTGAAAAAATGGGCCACTTTTTTCTTTAAAATATTCACCAAAAATACAAATTTCACCGGAATCCGATGGGGACTGCTGTGTCTCATTCAGCGAGTAGAGGACCACATTCGTGACGAATTTCGAGTCAATCGGTCAAAAGACGACCGTAACCCTAACCCTAGCTCCATAACCCTAACCCTAACCCTAACCCTAATGCCAGCCTTAAGGCAGTCTCATGAAACATTGTCTCTTTTCACTAAAATATTCACCAAAAATACAAATTTCACCGGAATCCGATGGGGACTGCTGTGTCTCGTTCAGCCAGTATAGGAGCACATTTGGGAGCGATTTCGAGTCAATCGGTCCAAAGACCTGGAAGCTATTGAAAAAATGGGCCACTTTTTTCTTTAAAATATTCACCAAAAATACAAATTTCACCGGAATCCGATGGGGACTACTGTGTCTCGTTCAGCCAGTATAGGAGCACATTTGGGAGCGATTTCGAGTCAATCGGTCCAGAGACCTGGAAGCTATTGAAAAAATGGGCCACTTTTTTCTTTAAAATATTCACCAAAAATACAAATTTCACCGGAATCCGATGGGGACTGCTGTGTCTCATTCAGCGAGTAGAGGACCACATTCGTGACGAATTTCGAGTCAATCGGTCAAAAGACAACCGTAACCCTAACCCTAGCTCCATAACCCTAACCCTAACCCTAACCCTAATGCCAGCCTTAAGGCAGTCTCATGAAACATTGTCTCTTTTCACTAAAATATTCACCAAAAATACAAATTTCACCGGAATCCGATGGGGACTGCTGCGTCTCGTTCAGCCAGTATAGGAGCACATTTGGGAGCGATTTCGAGTCAATCGGTCCAAAGACCTGGAAGCTATTGAAAAAATGGGCCACTTTTTTCTTTAAAATATTCACCAAAAATACAAATTTCACCGGAATCTGATGGGGACTGCTGTGTCTCATTCAGCGAGTAGAGGACCACATTCGTGACGAATTTCGAGTCAATCGGTCAAAAGACGACCGTAACCCTAACCCTAGCTCCATAACCCTAACCCTAACCCTAACCCTAATGCCAGCCTTAAGGCAGTCTCATGAAACATTGTCTCTTTTCACTAAAATATTCACCAAAAATACAAATTTCACCGGAATCCGATGGGGACTGCTGTGTCTCGTTCAGCCAGTATAGGAGCACATTTGGGAGCGATTTCGAGTCAATCGGTCCAAAGACCTGGAAGCTATTGAAAAAATGGGCCACTTTTTTCTTTAAAATATTCACCAAAAATACAAATTTCACCGGAATCTTATGGGGACTGCTGTGTCTCATTCAGCGAGTAGAGGACCACATTCGTGACGAATTTCGAGTCAATCGGTCAAAAGACGACCGTAACCCTAACCCTAGCTTCATAACCCTAACCCTAACCCTAACCCTAATGCCAGCCTTAAGGCAGTCTCATGAAACATTGTCTCTTTTCACTAAAATATTCACCAAAAATACAAATTTCACCGGAATCCGATGGGGACTGCTGTGTCTCGTTCAGCCAGTATAGGAGCACATTTGGGAGCGATTTCGAGTCAATCGGTCCAAAGACCTGGAAGCTATTGAAAAAATGGGCCACTTTTTTCTTTAAAATATTCACCAAAAATACAAATTTCACCGGAATCCGATGGGGACTACTGTGTCTCGTTCAGCCAGTATAGGAGCACATTTGGGAGCGATTTCGAGTCAATCGGTCCAGAGACCTGGAAGCTATTGAAAAAATGGGCCACTTTTTTCTTTAAAATATTCACCAAAAATACAAATTTCACCGGAATCTGATGGGGACTGCTGTGTCTCATTCAGCGAGTAGAGGACCACATTCGTGACGAATTTCGAGTCAATCGGTCAAAAGACGACCGTAACCCTAACCCTAGCTCCATAACCCTAACCCTAACCCTAACCCTAACCCTAATGCCAGCCTTAAGGCAGTCTCATGAAACATTGTCTCTTTTCACTAAAATATTCACCAAAAATACAAATTTCACCGGAATCCGATGGGGACTGCTGTGTCTCGTTCAGCCAGTATAGGAGCACATTTGGGAGCGATTTCGAGTCAATCGGTCCAAAGACCTGGAAGCTATTGAAAAAATGGGCCACTTTTTTCTCTAAAATATTCACCAAAAATACAAATTTCACCGGAATCCGATGGGGACTGCTGTGTCTCGTTCAGCCAGTATAGGAGCACATTTGGGAGCGATTTCGAGTCAATCGGTCCAAAGACCTGGAAGCTATTGAAAAAATGGGCCACTTTTTTCTTTAAAATATTCACCAAAAATACAAATTTCACCGGAATCTGATGGGGACTGCTGTGTCTCGTTCAGCCAGTATAGGAGCACATTTGGGAGCGATTTCGAGTCAATCGGTCCAAAGACCTGGAAGCTGTTGAAAAAATGGGCCACTTTTTTCTCTAAAATATTCACCAAAAATACAAATTTCACCGGAATCCGATGGGGACTGCTGCGTCTCGTTCAGCCAGTATAGGAGCACATTTGGGAGCGATTTCGAGTCAATCGGTCCAAAGACCTGGAAGCTATTGAAAAAATGGGCCACTTTTTTCTTTAAAATATTCACCAAAAATACAAATTTCACCGGAATCTGATGGGGACTGCTGTGTCTCATTCAGCGAGTAGAGGACCACATTCGTGACGAATTTCGAGTCAATCGGTCAAAAGAAGACCGTAACCCTAACCCTAGCTCCATAACCCTAACCCTAACCCTAACCCTAACCCTAATGCCAGCCTTAAGGCAGTCTCATGAAACATTGTCTCTTTTCACTAAAATATTCACCAAAAATACAAATTTCACCGGAATCCGATGGGGACTGCTGTGTCTCGTTCAGCCAGTATAGGAGCACATTTGGGAGCGATTTCGAGTCAATCGGTCCAAAGACCTGGAAGCTATTGAAAAAATGGGCCACTTTTTTCTCTAAAATATTCACCAAAAATACAAATTTCACCGGAATCCGATGGGGACTGCTGTGTCTCGTTCAGCCAGTATAGGAGCACATTTGGGAGCGATTTCGAGTCAATCGGTCCAAAGACCTGGAAGCTATTGAAAAAATGGGCCACTTTTTTCTTTAAAATATTCACCAAAAATACAAATTTCACCGGAATCTGATGGGGACTGCTGTGTCTCATTCAGCGAGTAGAGGACCACATTCGTGACGAATTTCGAGTCAATCGGTCAAAAGACGACCGTAACCCTAACCCTAGCTCCATAACCCTAACCCTAACCCTAACCCTAATGCCAGCCTTAAGGCAGTCTCATGAAACATTGTCTCTTTTCACTAAAATATTCACCAAAAATACAAATTTCACCGGAATCCGATGGGGACTGCTGTGTCTCGTTCAGCCAGTATAGGAGCACATTTGGGAGCGATTTCGAGTCAATCGGTCCAAAGACCTGGAAGCTATTGAAAAAATGGGCCACTTTTTTCTTTAAAATATTCACCAAAAATACAAATTTCACCGGAATCCGATGGGGACTGCTGTGTCTCATTCAGCGAGTAGAGGACCACATTCGTGACGAATTTCGAGTCAATTGGTCAAAAGACGACCGTAACCCTAACCCTAGCTCCATAACCCTAACCCTAACCCTAACCCTAATGCCAGCCTTAAGGCAGTCTCATGAAACATTGTCTCTTTTCACTAAAATATTCACCAAAAATACAAATTTCACCGGAATCCGATGGGGACTGCTGTGTCTCGTTCAGCCAGTATAGGAGCACATTTGGGAGCGATTTCGAGTCAATCGGTCCAAAGACCTGGAAGCTATTGAAAAAATGGGCCACTTTTTTCTTTAAAATATTCACCAAAAATACAAATTTCACCGGAATCCGATGGGGACTGCTGTGTCTCATTCAGCGAGTAGAGGACCACATTCGTGACGAATTTCGAGTCAATCGGTCAAAAGACGACCGTAACCCTAACCCTAGCTCCATAACCCTAACCCTAACCCTAACCCTAATGCCAGCCTTAAGGCAGTCTCATGAAACATTGTCTCTTTTCACTAAAATATTCACCAAAAATACAAATTTCACCGGAATCCGATGGGGACTGCTGTGTCTCGTTCAGCCAGTATAGGAGCACATTTGGGAGCGATTTCGAGTCAATCGGTCCAAAGACCTGGAAGCTATTGAAAAAATGGGCCACTTTTTTCTTTAAAATATTCACCAAAAATACAAATTTCACCGGAATCCGATGGGGACTGCTGTGTCTCATTCAGCGAGTAGAGGACCACATTCGTGACGAATTTCGAGTCAATCGGTCAAAAGACGACCGTAACCCTAACCCTAGCTCCATAACCCTAACCCTAACCCTAACCCTAATGCCAGCCTTAAGGCAGTCTCATGAAACATTGTCTCTTTTCACTAAAATATTCACCAAAAATACAAATTTCACCGGAATCCGATGGGGACTGCTGTGTCTCGTTCAGCCAGTATAGGAGCACATTTGGGAGCGATTTCGAGTCAATCGGTCCAAAGACCTGGAAGCTATTGAAAAAATGGGCCACTTTTTTCTTTAAAATATTCACCAAAAATACAAATTTCACCGGAATCCGATGGGGACTGCTGTGTCTCATTCAGCGAGTAGAGGACCACATTCGTGACGAATTTCGAGTCAATCGGTCAAAAGACGACCGTAACCCTAACCCTAGCTCCATAACCCTAACCCTAACCCTAACCCTAATGCCAGCCTTAAGGCAGTCTCATGAAACATTGTCTCTTTTCACTAAAATATTCACCAAAAATACAAATTTCACCGGAATCCGATGGGGACTGCTGTGTCTCGTTCAGCCAGTATAGGAGCACATTTGGGAGCGATTTCGAGTCAATCGGTCCAAAGACCTGGAAGCTATTGAAAAAATGGGCCACTTTTTTCTTTAAAATATTCACCAAAAATACAAATTTCACCGGAATCCGATGGGGACTACTGTGTCTCGTTCAGCCAGTATAGGAGCACATTTGGGAGCGATTTCGAGTCAATCGGTCCAGAGACCTGGAAGCTATTGAAAAAATGGGCCACTTTTTTCTTTAAAATATTCACCAAAAATACAAATTTCACCGGAATCCGATGGGGACTGCTGTGTCTCATTCAGCGAGTAGAGGACCACATTCGTGACGAATTTCGAGTCAATCGGTCAAAAGACAACCGTAACCCTAACCCTAGCTCCATAACCCTAACCCTAACCCTAACCCTAATGCCAGCCTTAAGGCAGTCTCATGAAACATTGTCTCTTTTCACTAAAATATTCACCAAAAATACAAATTTCACCGGAATCCGATGGGGACTGCTGTGTCTCGTTCAGCCAGTATAGGAGCACATTTGGGAGCGATTTTGAGTCAATCGGTCCAAAGACCTGGAAGCTATTGAAAAAATGGGCCACTTTTTTCTTTAAAATATTCACCAAAAATACAAATTTCACCGGAATCCGATGGGGACTGCTGTGTCTCGTTCAGCCAGTATAGGAGCACATTTGGGAGCGATTTCGAGTCAATCGGTCCAAAGACCTGGAAGCTATTGAAAAAATGGGCCACTTTTTTCTTTAAAATATTCACCAAAAATACAAATTTCACCGGAATCCGATGGGGACTGCTGTGACTCGTCCAGCCAGTATAGGAGCACATTTGGGAGCGATTTTGAGTCAATCGGTCCAAAGACCTGGAAGCTATTGAAAAAATGGGCCACTTTTTTCTTTAAAATATTCACCAAAAATACAAATTTCACCGGAATCCGATGGGGACTGCTGTGTCTCATTCAGCGAGTAGAGGACCACATTCGTGACGAATTTCGAGTCAATCGGTCAAAAGACGACCGTAACCCTAACCCTAGCTCCATAACCCTAACCCTAAGCCTAACCCTAACCCTAATGCCAGCCTTAAGGCAGTCTCATGAAACATTGTCTCTTTTCACTAAAATATTCACCAAAAATACAAATTTCACCGGAATCCGATGGGGACTGCTGTGTCTCGTTCAGCCAGTATAGGAGCACATTTGGGAGCGATTTTGAGTCAATCGGTACAAAGACCTGGAAGCTATTGAAAAAATGGGCCACTTTTTTCTTTAAAATATTCACCAAAAATACAAATTTCACCGGAATCCGATGGGGACTGCTGTGTCTCATTCAGCGAGTGGAGGACCACATTCGTGACGAATTTCGAGTCAATCGGTCAAAAGACGACCGTAACCCTAACCCTAGCTCCATAACCCTAACCCTAACCCTAACCCTAATGCCAGCCTTAAGGCAGTCTCATGAAACATTGTCTCTTTTCACTAAAATATTCACCAAAAATACAAATTTCACCGGAATCCGATGGGGACTGCTGTGTCTCGTTCAGCCAGTATAGGAGCACATTTGGGAGCGATTTTGAGTCAATCGGTACAAAGACCTGGAAGCTATTGAAAAAATGGGCCACTTTTTTCTTTAAAATATTCACCAAAAATACAAATTTCACCGGAATCCGATGGGGACTGCTGTGTCTCATTCAGCGAGTGGAGGACCACATTCGTGACGAATTTCGAGTCAATCGGTCAAAAGACGACCGTAACCCTAACCCTAGCTCCATAACCCTAACCCTAACCCTAACCCTAATGCCAGCCTTAAGGCAGTCTCATGAAACATTGTCTCTTTTCACTAAAATATTCACCAAAAATACAAATTTCACCGGAATCCGATGGGGACTGCTGTGTCTCGTTCAGCCAGTATAGGAGCACATTTGGGAGCGATTTCGAGTCAATCGGTCCAAAGACCTGGAAGCTATTGAAAAAATGGGCCACTTTTTTCTTTAAAATATTCACCAAAAATACAAATTTCACCGGAATCCGATGGGGACTGCTGTGTCTCATTCAGCGAGTAGAGGACCACATTCGTGACGAATTTCGAGTCAATCGGTCAAAAGACGACCGTAACCCTAACCCTAGCTCCATAACCCTAACCCTAACCCTAACCCTAACCCTAATGCCAGCCTTAAGGCAGTCTCATGAAACATTGTCTCTTTTCACTAAAATATTCACCAAAAATACAAATTTCACCGGAATCCGATGGGGACTGCTGTGTCTCGTTCAGTCAGTATAGGAGCACATTTGGGAGCGATTTCGAGTCAATCGGTCCAAAGACCTGGAAGCCTATGAAAAAATGGGCCACTTTTTTCTTTAAAATATTCACCAAAAATACAAATTTCACCGGAATCCGATGGGGACTGCTGTGTCTCATTCAGCGAGTAGAGGACCACATTTGTGACGAATTTCGAGTCAATCGGTCAAAAGACGACCGTAACCCTAACCCTAGCTCCATAACCCTAACCCTAACCCTAACCCTAATGCCAGCCTTAAGGCAGTCTCATGAAACATTGTCTCTTTTCACTAAAATATTCACCAAAAATACAAATTTCACCGGAATCCGATGGGGACTGCTGTGTCTCGTTCAGCCAGTATAGGAGCACATTTGGGAGCGATTTCGAGTCAATCGGTCCAAAGACCTGGAAGCTATTGAAAAAATGGGCCACTTTTTTCTTTAAAATATTCACCAAAAATACAAATTTCACCGGAATCCGATGGGGACTGCTGTGTCTCATTCAGCGAGTAGAGGACCACATTCGTGACGAATTTCGAGTCAATCGGTCAAAAGACGACCGTAACCCTAACCCTAGCTCCATAACCCTAACCCTAACCCTAACCCTAATGCCAGCCTTAAGGCAGTCTCATGAAACATTGTCTCTTTTCACTAAAATATTCACCAAAAATACAAATTTCACCGGAATCCGATGGGGACTGCTGTGTCTCGTTCAGCCAGTATAGGAGCACATTTGGGAGCGATTTCGAGTCAATCGGTCCAAAGACCTGGAAGCCTATGAAAAAATGGGCCACTTTTTTCTTTAAAATATTCACCAAAAATACAAATTTCACCGGAATCCGATGGGGACTGCTGTGTCTCATTCAGCGAGTAGAGGACCACATTTGTGACGAATTTCGAGTCAATCGGTCAAAAGACGACCGTAACCCTAACCCTAGCTCCATAACCCTAACCCTAACCCTAACCCTAATGCCAGCCTTAAGGCAGTCTCATGAAACATTGTCTCTTTTCACTAAAATATTCACCAAAAATACAAATTTCACCGGAATCCGATGGGGACTGCTGTGTCTCGTTCAGTCAGTATAGGAGCACATTTGGGAGCGATTTCGAGTCAATCGGTCCAAAGACCTGGAAGCCTATGAAAAAATGGGCCACTTTTTTCTTTAAAATATTCACCAAAAATACAAATTTCACCGGAATCCGATGGGGACTGCTGTGTCTCATTCAGCGAGTAGAGGACCACATTCGTGACGAATTTCGAGTCAATCGGTCAAAAGACGACCGTAACCCTAACCCTAGCTCCATAACCCTAACCCTAACCCTAACCCTAATGCCAGCCTTAAGGCAGTCTCATGAAACATTGTCTCTTTTCACTAAAATATTCACCAAAAATACAAATTTCACCGGAATCCGATGGGGACTGCTGTGTCTCGTTCAGCCAGTATAGGAGCACATTTGGGAGCGATTTCGAGTCAATCGGTCCAAAGACCTGGAAGCTATTGAAAAAATGGGCCACTTTTTTCTTTAAAATATTCACCAAAAATACAAATTTCACCGGAATCCGATGGGGACTGCTGTGTCTCATTCAGCGAGTAGAGGACCACATTCGTGACGAATTTCGAGTCAATCGGTCAAAAGACGACCGTAACCCTAACCCTAGCTCCATAACCCTAACCCTAACCCTAACCCTAATGCCAGCCTTAAGGCAGTCTCATGAAACATTGTCTCTTTTCACTAAAATATTCACCAAAAATACAAATTTCACCGGAATCCGATGGGGACTGCTGTGTCTCGTTCAGCCAGTATAGGAGCACATTTGGGAGCGATTTCGAGTCAATCGGTCCAAAGACCTGGAAGCTATTGAAAAAATGGGCCACTTTTTTCTTTAAAATATTCACCAAAAATACAAATTTCACCGGAATCCGATGGGGACTACTGTGTCTCGTTCAGCCAGTATAGGAGCACATTTGGGAGCGATTTCGAGTCAATCGGTCCAGAGACCTGGAAGCTATTGAAAAAATGGGCCACTTTTTTCTTTAAAATATTCACCAAAAATACAAATTTCACCGGAATCCGATGGGGACTGCTGTGTCTCATTCAGCGAGTAGAGGACCACATTCGTGACGAATTTCGAGTCAATCGGTCAAAAGACAACCGTAACCCTAACCCTAGCTCCATAACCCTAACCCTAACCCTAACCCTAATGCCAGCCTTAAGGCAGTCTCATGAAACATTGTCTCTTTTCACTAAAATATTCACCAAAAATACAAATTTCACCGGAATCCGATGGGGACTGCTGTGTCTCGTTCAGCCAGTATAGGAGCACATTTGGGAGCGATTTTGAGTCAATCGGTCCAAAGACCTGGAAGCTATTGAAAAAATGGGCCACTTTTTTCTTTAAAATATTCACCAAAAATACAAATTTCACCGGAATCCGATGGGGACTGCTGTGTCTCGTTCAGCCAGTATAGGAGCACATTTGGGAGCGATTTCGAGTCAATCGGTCCAAAGACCTGGAAGCTATTGAAAAAATGGGCCACTTTTTTCTTTAAAATATTCACCAAAAATACAAATTTCACCGGAATCCGATGGGGACTGCTGTGTCTCATTCAGCGAGTAGAGGACCACATTCGTGACGAATTTCGAGTCAATCGGTCAAAAGACGACCGTAACCCTAACCCTAGCTCCATAACCCTAACCCTAACCCTAACCCTAACCCTAATGCCAGCCTTAAGGCAGTCTCATGAAACATTGTCTCTTTTCACTAAAATATTCACCAAAAATACAAATTTCACCGGAATCCGATGGGGACTGCTGTGTCTCGTTCAGCCAGTATAGGAACACATTTGGGAGTGATTTCGAGTCAATCGGTCCAAAGACCTGGAAGCTATTGAAAAAATGGGCCACTTTTTTCTCTAAAATATTCACCAAAAATACAAATTTCACCGGAATCCGATGGGGACTGCTGTGTCTCGTTCAGCCAGTATAGGAGCACATTTGGGAGTGATTTCGAGTCAATCGGTCCAAAGACCTGGAAGCTATTGAAAAAATGGGCCACTTTTTTCTCTAAAATATTCACCAAAAATACAAATTTCACCGGAATCCGATGGGGACTGCTGTGTCTCGTTCAGCCAGTATAGGAGCACATTTGGGAGCGATTTCGAGTCAATCGGTCCAAAGACCTGGAAGCTATTGAAAAAATGGGCCACTTTTTTCTTTAAAATATTCACCAAAAATACAAATTTCACCGGAATCCGATGGGGACTGCTGTGTCTCATTCAGCGAGTAGAGGACCACATTCGTGACGAATTTCGAGTCAATCGGTCAAAAGACGACCGTAACCCTAACCCTAGCTCCATAACCCTAACCCTAACCCTAACCCTAACCCTAATGCCAGCCTTAAGGCAGTCTCATGAAACATTGTCTCTTTTCACTAAAATATTCACCAAAAATACAAATTTCACCGGAATCCGATGGGGACTGCTGTGTCTCGTTCAGCCAGTATAGGAGCACATTTGGGAGCGATTTCGAGTCAATCGGTCCAAAGACCTGGAAGCTATTGAAAAAATGGGCCACTTTTATCTTTAAAATATTCACCAAAAATACAAATTTCACCGGAATCCGATGGGGACTGCTGTGTCTCATTCAGCGAGTAGAGGACCACATTCGTGACGAATTTCGAGTCAATCGGTCAAAAGACGACCGTAACCCTAACCCTAGCTCCATAACCCTAACCCTAACCCTAACCCTAATGCCAGCCTTAAGGCAGTCTCATGAAACATTGTCTCTTTTCACTAAAATATTCACCAAAAATACAAATTTCACCGGAATCCGATGGGGACTGCTGTGTCTCGTTCAGCCAGTATAGGAGCACATTTGGGAGCGATTTCGAGTCAATCGGTCCAAAGACCTGGAAGCTATTGAAAAAATGGGCCACTTTTTTCTTTAAAATATTCACCAAAAATACAAATTTCACCGGAATCCGATGGGGACTGCTGTGTCTCATTCAGCGAGTAGAGGACCACATTCGTGACGAATTTCGAGTCAATCGGTCAAAAGACGACCGTAACCCTAACCCTAGCTCCATAACCCTAACCCTAACCCTAACCCTAATGCCAGCCTTAAGGCAGTCTCATGAAACATTGTCTCTTTTCACTAAAATATTCACCAAAAATACAAATTTCACCGGAATCCGATGGGGACTGCTGTGTCTCGTTCAGCCAGTATAGGAGCACATTTGGGAGCGATTTCGAGTCAATCGGTCCAAAGACCTGGAAGCTATTGAAAAAATGGGCCACTTTTATCTTTAAAATATTCACCAAAAATACAAATTTCACCGGAATCCGATGGGGACTGCTGTGTCTCATTCAGCGAGTAGAGGACCACATTCGTGACGAATTTCGAGTCAATCGGTCAAAAGACGACCGTAACCCTAACCCTAGCTCCATAACCCTAACCCTAACCCTAACCCTAATGCCAGCCTTAAGGCAGTCTCATGAAACATTGTCTCTTTTCACTAAAATATTCACCAAAAATACAAATTTCACCGGAATCCGATGGGGACTGCTGTGTCTCGTTCAGCCAGTATAGGAGCACATTTGGGAGCGATTTCGAGTCAATCGGTCCAAAGACCTGGAAGCTATTGAAAAAATGGGCCACTTTTTTCTTTAAAATATTCACCAAAAATACAAATTTCACCGGAATCCGATGGGGACTGCTGTGTCTCATTCAGCGAGTAGAGGACCACATTCGTGACGAATTTCGAGTCAATCGGTCAAAAGACGACCGTAACCCTAACCCTAGCTCCATAACCCTAACCCTAACCCTAACCCTAATGCCAGCCTTAAGGCAGTCTCATGAAACATTGTCTCTTTTCACTAAAATATTCACCAAAAATACAAATTTCACCGGAATCCGATGGGGACTGCTGTGTCTCGTTCAGTCAGTATAGGAGCACATTTGGGAGCGATTTCGAGTCAATCGGTCCAAAGACCTGGAAGCTATTGAAAAAATGGGCCACTTTTTTCTTTAAAATATTCACCAAAAATACAAATTTCACCAGAATCCGATGGGGACTACTGTGTCTCGTTCAGCCAGTATAGGAGCACATTTGGGAGCGATTTCGAGTCAATCGGTCCAGAGACCTGGAAGCTATTGAAAAAATGGGCCACTTTTTTCTTTAAAATATTCACCAAAAATACAAATTTCACCGGAATCCGACGGGGACTGCTGTGTCTCATTCAGCGAGTAGAGGACCACATTCGTGACGAATTTCGAGTCAATCTGTCAAAAGACAACCGTAACCCTAACCCTAGCTCCATAACCCTAACCCTAACCCTAACCCTAATGCCAGCCTTAAGGCAGTCTCATGAAACATTGTCTCTTTTCACTAAAATATTCACCAAAAATACAAATTTCACCGGAATCCGATGGGGACTGCTGTGTCTCGTTCAGCCAGTATAGGAGCACATTTGGGAGCGATTTTGAGTCAATCGGTCCAAAGATCTGGAAGCTATTGAAAAAATGGGCCACTTTTTTCTTTAAAATATTCACCAAAAATACAAATTTCACCGGAATCCGATGGGGACTGCTGTGTCTCGTTCAGCCAGTATAGGAGCACATTTGGGAGCGATTTCGAGTCAATCGGTCCAAAGACCTGGAAGCTATTGAAAAAATGGGCCACTTTTTTCTTTAAAATATTCACCAAAAATACAAATTTCACCGGAATCCGATGGGGACTGCTGTGTCTCATTCAGCGAGTAGAGGACCACATTCGTGACGAATTTCGAGTCAATCGGTCAAAAGACGACCGTAACCCTAACCCTAGCTCCATAACCCTAACCCTAACCCTAACCCTAATGCCAGCCTTAAGGCAGTCTCATGAAACATTGTCTCTTTTCACTAAAATATTCACCAAAAATACAAATTTCACCGGAATCCGATGGGGACTGCTGTGTCTCGTTCAGCCAGTATAGGAGCACATTTGGGAGCGATTTCGAGTCAATCGGTCCAAAGACCTGGAAGCTATTGAAAAAATGGGCCACTTTTTTCTCTAAAATATTCACCAAAAATACAAATTTCACCGGAATCCGATGGGGACTGCTGTGTCTCGTTCAGCCAGTATAGGAGCACATTTGGGAGTGATTTCGAGTCAATCGGTCCAAAGACCTGGAAGCTATTGAAAAAATGGGCCACTTTTTTCTCTAAAATATTCACCAAAAATACAAATTTCACCGGAATCCGATGGGGACTGCTGTGTCTCGTTCAGCCAGTATAGGAGCACATTTGGGAGCGATTTCGAGTCAATCGGTCCAAAGACCTGGAAGCTATTGAAAAAATGGGCCACTTTTTTCTTTAAAATATTCACCAAAAATACAAATTTCACCGGAATCCGATGGGGACTGCTGTGTCTCATTCAGCGAGTAGAGGACCACATTCGTGACGAATTTCGAGTCAATCGGTCAAAAGAAGACCGTAACCCTAACCCTAGCTCCATAACCCTAACCCTAACCCTAACCCTAACCCTAATGCCAGCCTTAAGGCAGTCTCATGAAACATTGTCTCTTTTCACTAAAATATTCACCAAAAATACAAATTTCACCGGAATCCGATGGGGACTGCTGTGTCTCGTTCAGCCAGTATAGGAGCACATTTGGGAGCGATTTCGAGTCAATCGGTCCAAAGACCTGGAAGCTATTGAAAAAATGGGCCACTTTTTTCTTTAAAATATTCACCAAAAATACAAATTTCACCGGAATCCGATGGGGACTACTGTGTCTCGTTCAGCCAGTATAGGAGCACATTTGGGAGCGATTTCGAGTCAATCGGTCCAGAGACCTGGAAGCTATTGAAAAAATGGGCCACTTTTTTCTTTAAAATATTCACCAAAAATACAAATTTCACCGGAATCCGATGGGGACTGCTGTGTCTCATTCAGCGAGTAGAGGACCACATTCGTGACGAATTTCGAGTCAATCGGTCAAAAGACGACCGTAACCCTAACCCTAGCTCCATAACCCTAACCCTAACCCTAACCCTAATGCCAGCCTTAAGGCAGTCTCATGAAACATTGTCTCTTTTCACTAAAATATTCACCAAAAATACAAATTTCACCGGAATCCGATGGGGACTGCTGTGTCTCGTTCAGTCAGTATAGGAGCACATTTGGGAGCGATTTCGAGTCAATCGGTCCAAACACCTGGAAGCTATTGAAAAAATGGGCCACTTTTTTCTTTAAAATATTCACCAAAAATACAAATTTCACCGGAATCCGATGGGGACTGCTGTGTCTCGTTCAGCCAGTATAGGAGCACATTTGGGAGCGATTTCGAGTCAATCGGTCCAAAGACCTGGAAGCTATTGAAAAAATGGGCCACTTTTTTCTTTAAAATATTCACCAAAAATACAAATTTCACCGGAATCCGATGGGGACTGCTGTGTCTCGTTCAGCCAGTATAGGAGCACATTTGGGAGCGATTTCGAGTCAATCGGTCCAAAGACCTGGAAGCTATTGAAAAAATGGGCCACTTTTTTCTTTAAAATATTCACCAAAAATACAAATTTCACCGGAATCTGATGGGGACTGCTGTGTCTCATTCAGCGAGTAGAGGACCACATTCGTGACGAATTTCGAGTCAATCGGTCAAAAGACGACCGTAACCCTAACCCTAGCTCCATAACCCTAACCCTAACCCTAATGCCAGCCTTAAGGCAGTCTCATGAAACATTGTCTCTTTTCACTAAAATATTCACCAAAAATACAAATTTCACCGGAATCCGATGGGGACTGCTGTGTCTCGTTCAGCCAGTATAGGAGCACATTTGGGAGCGATTTCGAGTCAATCGGTCCAAAGACCTGGAAGCTATTGAAAAAATGGGCCACTTTTTTCTTTAAAATATTCACCAAAAATACAAATTTCACCGGAATCCGATGGGGACTACTGTGTCTCGTTCAGCCAGTATAGGAGCACATTTGGGAGCGATTTCGAGTCAATCGGTCCAAAGACCTGGAAGCTATTGAAAAAATGGGCCACTTTTTTCTTTAAAATATTCACCAAAAATACAAATTTCACCGGAATCCGATGGGGACTGCTGTGTCTCATTCAGCGAGTAGAGGACCACATTCGTGACGAATTTCGAGTCAATCGGTCAAAAGACGACCGTAACCCTAACCCTAGCTCCATAACCCTAACCCTAACCCTAATGCCAGCCTTAAGGCAGTCTCATGAAACATTGTCTCTTTTCACTAAAATATTCACCAAAAATACAAATTTCACCGGAATCCGATGGGGACTGCTGTGTCTCGTTCAGCCAGTATAGGAGCACATTTGGGAGCGATTTCGAGTCAATCGGTCCAAAGACCTGGAAGCTATTGAAAAAATGGGCCACTTTTTTCTTTAAAATATTCACCAAAAATACAAATTTCACCGGAATCCGATGGGGACTACTGTGTCTCGTTCAGCCAGTATAGGAGCACATTTGGGAGCGATTTCGAGTCAATCGGTCCAGAGACCTGGAAGCTATTGAAAAAATGGGCCACTTTTTTCTTTAAAATATTCACCAAAAATACAAATTTCACCGGAATCCGATGGGGACTGCTGTGTCTCATTCAGCGAGTAGAGGACCACATTCGTGACGAATTTCGAGTCAATCGGTCAAAAGACGACCGTAACCCTAACCCTAGCTCCATAACCCTAACCCTAACCCTAACCCTAACCCTAATGCCAGCCTTAAGGCAGTCTCATGAAACATTGTCTCTTTTCACTAAAATATTCACCAAAAATACAAATTTCACCGGAATCCGATGGGGACTGCTGTGTCTCGTTCAGCCAGTATAGGAGCACATTTGGGAGCGATTTCGAGTCAATCGGTCCAAAGACCTGGAAGCTATTGAAAAAATGGGCCACTTTTTTCTTTAAAATATTCACCAAAAATACAAATTTCACCGGAATCCGATGGGGACTACTGTGTCTCGTTCAGCCAGTATAGGAGCACATTTGGGAGCGATTTCGAGTCAATCGGTCCAGAGACCTGGAAGCTATTGAAAAAATGGGCCACTTTTTTCTTTAAAATATTCACCAAAAATACAAATTTCACCGGAATCCGATGGGGACTGCTGTGTCTCGTTCAGCCAGTATAGGAGCACATTTGGGAGCGATTTCGAGTCAATCGGTCCAGAGACCTGGAAGCTATTGAAAAAATGGGCCACTTTTTTCTTTAAAATATTCACCAAAAATACAAATTTCACCGGAATCCGATGGGGACTGCTGTGTCTCATTCAGCGAGTAGAGGACCACATTCGTGACGAATTTCGAGTCAATCGGTCAAAAGACGACCGTAACCCTAACCCTAGCTCCATAACCCTAACCCTAACCCTAACCCTAATGCCAGCCTTAAGGCAGTCTCATGAAACATTGTCTCTTTTCACTAAAATATTCACCAAAAATACAAATTTCACCGGAATCCGATGGGGACTGCTGTGTCTCGTTCAGTCAGTATAGGAGCACATTTGGGAGCGATTTCGAGTCAATCGGTCCAAAGACCTGGAAGCTATTGAAAAAATGGGCCACTTTTTTCTTTAAAATATTCACCAAAAATACAAATTTCACCGGAATCCGATGGGGACTGCTGTGTCTCGTTCAGCCAGTATAGGAGCACATTTGGGAGCGATTTCGAGTCAATCGGTCCAAAGACCTGGAAGCTATTGAAAAAATGGGCCACTTTTTTCTTTAAAATATTCACCAAAAATACAAATTTCACCGGAATCCGATGGGGAATGCTGTGTCTCATTCAGCGAGTAGAGGACCACATTCGTGACGAATTTCGAGTCAATCGGTCAAAAGACGACCGTAACCCTAACCCTAGCTCCATAACCCTAACCCTAACCCTAACCCTAATGCCAGCCTTAAGGCAGTCTCATGAAACATTGTCTCTTTTCACTAAAATATTCACCAAAAATACAAATTTCACCGGAATCCGATGGGGACTGCTGTGTCTCGTTCAGTCAGTATAGGAGCACATTTGGGAGCGATTTCGAGTCAATCGGTCCAAAGACCTGGAAGCTATTGAAAAAATGGGCCACTTTTTTCTTTAAAATATTCACCAAAAATACAAATTTCACCGGAATCCGATGGGGACTGCTGTGTCTCGTTCAGCCAGTATAGGAGCACATTTGGGAGCGATTTCGAGTCAATCGGTCCAAAGACCTGGAAGCTATTGAAAAAATGGGCCACTTTTTTCTTTAAAATATTCACCAAAAATACAAATTTCACCGGAATCCGATGGGGACTGCTGTGTCTCATTCAGCGAGTAGAGGACCACATTCGTGACGAATTTCGAGTCAATCGGTCAAAAGACGACCGTAACCCTAACCCTAGCTCCATAACCCTAACCCTAACCCTAACCCTAATGCCAGCCTTAAGGCAGTCTCATGAAACATTGTCTCTTTTCACTAAAATATTCACCAAAAATACAAATTTCACCGGAATCCGATGGGGACTGCTGTGTCTCGTTCAGCCAGTATAGGAGCACATTTGGGAGTGATTTCGAGTCAATCGGTCCAAAGACCTGGAAGCTATTGAAAAAATGGGCCACTTTTTTCTCTAAAATATTCACCAAAAATACAAATTTCACCGGAATCCGATGGGGACTGCTGTGTCTCGTTCAGCCAGTATAGGAGCACATTTGGGAGTGATTTCGAGTCAATCGGTCCAAAGACCTGGAAGCTATTGAAAAAATGGGCCACTTTTTTCTCTAAAATATTCACCAAAAATACAAATTTCACCGGAATCCGATGGGGACTGCTGTGTCTCGTTCAGCCAGTATAGGAGCACATTTGGGAGCGATTTCGAGTCAATCGGTCCAAAGACCTGGAAGCTATTGAAAAAATGGGCCACTTTTTTCTTTAAAATATTCACCAAAAATACAAATTTCACCGGAATCCGATGGGGACTGCTGTGTCTCATTCAGCGAGTAGAGGACCACATTCGTGACGAATTTCGAGTCAATCGGTCAAAAGACGACCGTAACCCTAACCCTAGCTCCATAACCCTAACCCTAACCCTAACCCTAACCCTAATGCCAGCCTTAAGGCAGTCTCATGAAACATTGTCTCTTTTCACTAAAATATTCACCAAAAATACAAATTTCACCGGAATCCGATGGGGACTGCTGTGTCTCGTTCAGCCAGTATAGTAGCACATTTGGGAGCGATTTCGAGTCAATCGGTCCAAAGACCTGGAAGCTATTGAAAAAATGGGCCACTTTTTTCTTTAAAATATTCACCAAAAATACAAATTTCACCGGAATCCGATGGGGACTACTGTGTCTCGTTCAGCCAGTATAGGAGCACATTTGGGAGCGATTTCGAGTCAATCGGTCCAGAGACCTGGAAGCTATTGAAAAAATGGGCCACTTTTTTCTTTAAAATATTCACCAAAAATACAAATTTCACCGGAATCCGATGGGGACTGCTGTGTCTCGTTCAGCCAGTATAGGAGCACATTTGGGAGCGATTTCGAGTCAATCGGTCCAAAGACCTGGAAGCTATTGAAAAAATGGGCCACTTTTTTCTTTAAAATATTCACCAAAAATACAAATTTCACCGGAATCTGATGGGGACTGCTGTGTCTCATTCAGCGAGTAGAGGACCACATTCGTGACGAATTTCGAGTCAATCGGTCAAAAGACGACCGTAACCCTAACCCTAGCTCCATAACCCTAACCCTAACCCTAATGCCAGCCTTAAGGCAGTCTCATGAAACATTGTCTCTTTTCACTAAAATATTCACCAAAAATACAAATTTCACCGGAATCCGATGGGGACTGCTGTGTCTCGTTCAGCCAGTATAGGAGCACATTTGGGAGCGATTTCGAGTCAATCGGTCCAAAGACCTGGAAGCTATTGAAAAAATGGGCCACTTTTTTCTTTAAAATATTCACCAAAAATACAAATTTCACCGGAATCCGATGGGGACTGCTGTGTCTCATTCAGCGAGTAGAGGACCACATTCGTGACGAATTTCGAGTCAATCGGTCAAAAGACGACCGTAACCCTAACCCTGGCTCCATAACCCTAACCCTAACCCTAACCCTAATGCCAGCCTTAAGGCAGTCTCATGAAACATTGTCTCTTTTCACTAAAATATTCACCAAAAATACAAATTTCACCGGAATCCGATGGGGACTGCTGTGTCTCGTTCAGTCAGTATAGGAGCACATTTGGGAGCGATTTCGAGTCAATCGGTCCAAACACCTGGAAGCTATTGAAAAAATGGGCCACTTTTTTCTTTAAAATATTCACCAAAAATACAAATTTCACCGGAATCCGATGGGGACTGCTGTGTCTCGTTCAGCCAGTATAGGAGCACATTTGGGAGCGATTTCGAGTCAATCGGTCCAAAGACCTGGAAGCTATTGAAAAAATGGGCCACTTTTTTCTTTAAAATATTCACCAAAAATACAAATTTCACCGGAATCCGATGGGGACTGCTGTGTCTCGTTCAGCCAGTATAGGAGCACATTTGGGAGCGATTTCGAGTCAATCGGTCCAAAGACCTGGAAACTATTGAAAAAATGGGCCACTTTTTTCTTTAAAATATTCACCAAAAATACAAATTTCACCGGAATCTGATGGGGACTGCTGTGTCTCATTCAGCGAGTAGAGGACCACATTCGTGACGAATTTCGAGTCAATCGGTCAAAAGACGACCGTAACCCTAACCCTAGCTCCATAACCCTAACCCTAACCCTAATGCCAGCCTTAAGGCAGTCTCATGAAACATTGTCTCTTTTCACTAAAATATTCACCAAAAATACAAATTTCACCGGAATCCGATGGGGACTGCTGTGTCTCGTTCAGCCAGTATAGGAGCACATTTGGGAGCGATTTCGAGTCAATCGGTCCAAAGACCTGGAAGCTATTGAAAAAATGGGCCACTTTTTTCTTTAAAATATTCACCAAAAATACAAATTTCACCGGAATCCGATGGGGACTACTGTGTCTCGTTCAGCCAGTATAGGAGCACATTTGGGAGCGATTTCGAGTCAATCGGTCCAGAGACCTGGAAGCTATTGAAAAAATGGGCCACTTTTTTCTTTAAAATATTCACCAAAAATACAAATTTCACCGGAATCCGATGGGGACTGCTGTGTCTCATTCAGCGAGTAGAGGACCACATTCGTGACGAATTTCGAGTCAATCGGTCAAAAGACGACCGTAACCCTAACCCTAGCTCCATAACCCTAACCCTAACCCTAACCCTAACCCTAATGCCAGCCTTAAGGCAGTCTCATGAAACATTGTCTCTTTTCACTAAAATATTCACCAAAAATACAAATTTCACCGGAATCCGATGGGGACTGCTGTGTCTCGTTCAGCCAGTATAGGAGCACATTTGGGAGTGATTTCGAGTCAATCGGTCCAAAGACCTGGAAGCTATTGAAAAAATGGGCCACTTTTTTCTCTAAAATATTCACCAAAAATACAAATTTCACCGGAATCCGATGGGGACTGCTGTGTCTCGTTCAGCCAGTATAGGAGCACATTTGGGAGTGATTTCGAGTCAATCGGTCGAAAGACCTGGAAGCTATTGAAAAAATGGGCCACTTTTTTCTCTAAAATATTCACCAAAAATACAAATTTCACCGGAATCCGATGGGGACTGCTGTGTCTCGTTCAGCGAGTAGAGGACCACATTCGTGACGAATTTCGAGTCAATCGGTCAAAAGACGACCGTAACCCTAACCCTAGCTCCATAACCCTAACCCTAACCCTAACCCTAACCCTAATGCCAGCCTTAAGGCAGTCTCATGAAACATTGTCTCTTTTCACTAAAATATTCACCAAAAATACAAATTTCACCGGAATCCGATGGGGACTGCTGTGTCTCGTTCAGCCAGTATAGGAGCACATTTGGGAGCGATTTCGAGTCAATCGGTCCAAAGACCTGGAAGCTATTGAAAAAATGGGCCACTTTTTTCTTTAAAATATTCACCAAAAATACAAATTTCACCGGAATCTGATGGGGACTGCTGTGTCTCATTCAGCGAGTAGAGGACCACATTCGTGACGAATTTCGAGTCAATCGGTCAAAAGACGACCGTAACCCTAACCCTAGCTCCATAACCCTAACCCTAACCCTAATGCCAGCCTTAAGGCAGTCTCATGAAACATTGTCTCTTTTCACTAAAATATTCACCAAAAATACAAATTTCACCGGAATCCGATGGGGACTGCTGTGTCTCGTTCAGTCAGTATAGGAGCACATTTGGGAGCGATTTCGAGTCAATCGGTCCAAAGACCTGGAAGCTATTGAAAAAATGGGCCACTTTTTTCTTTAAAATATTCACCAAAAATACAAATTTCACCGGAATCCGATGGGGACTGCTGTGTCTCTTTCAGCCAGTATAGGAGCACATTTGGGAGCGATTTCGAGTCAATCGGTCCAAAGACCTGGAAGCTATTGAAAAAATGGGCCACTTTTTTCTTTAAAATATTCACCAAAAATACAAATTTCACCGGAATCCGATGGGGACTGCTGTGTCTCATTCAGCGAGTAGAGGACCACATTCGTGACGAATTTCGAGTCAATCGGTCAAAAGACGACCGTAACCCTAACCCTAGCTCCATAACCCTAACCCTAACCCTAACCCTAATGCCAGCCTTAAGGCAGTCTCATGAAACATTGTCTCTTTTCACTAAAATATTCACCAAAAATACAAATTTCACCGGAATCCGATGGGGACTGCTGTGTCTCGTTCAGCCAGTATAGGAGCACATTTGGGAGCGATTTTGAGTCAATCGGTCCAAACACCTGGAAGCTATTGAAAAAATGGGCCACTTTTTTCTTTAAAATATTCACCAAAAATACAAATTTCACCGGAATCCGATGGGGACTGCTGTGTCTCGTTCAGCCAGTATAGGAGCACATTTGGGAGCGATTTCGAGTCAATCGGTCCAAAGACCTGGAAGCTATTGAAAAAATGGGCCACTTTTTTCTTTAAAATATTCACCAAAAATACAAATTTCACCGGAATCTGATGGGGACTGCTGTGTCTCATTCAGCGAGTAGAGGACCACATTCGTGACGAATTTCGAGTCAATCGGTCAAAAGACGACCGTAACCCTAACCCTAGCTCCATAACCCTAACCCTAACCCTAATGCCAGCCTTAAGGCAGTCTCATGAAACATTGTCTCTTTTCACTAAAATATTCACCAAAAATACAAATTTCACCGGAATCCGATGGGGACTGCTGTGTCTCGTTCAGCCAGTATAGGAGCACATTTGGGAGTGATTTCGAGTCAATCGGTCCAAAGACCTGGAAGCTATTGAAAAAATGGGCCACTTTTTTCTTTAAAATATTCACCAAAAATACAAATTTCACCGGAATCTGATGGGGACTGCTGTGTCTCATTCAGCGAGTAGAGGACCACATTCGTGACGAATTTCGAGTCAATCGGTCAAAAGACGACCGTAACCCTAACCCTAGCTCCATAACCCTAACCCTAACCCTAATGCCAGCCTTAAGGCAGTCTCATGAAACATTGTCTCTTTTCACTAAAATATTCACCAAAAATACAAATTTCACCGGAATCCGATGGGGACTGCTGTGTCTCGTTCAGTCAGTATAGGAGCACATTTGGGAGCGATTTCGAGTCAATCGGTCCAAAGACCTGGAAGCTATTGAAAAAATGGGCCACTTTTTTCTTTAAAATATTCACCAAAAATACAAATTTCACCGGAATCCGATGGGGACTGCTGTGTCTCTTTCAGCCAGTATAGGAGCACATTTGGGAGCGATTTCGAGTCAATCGGTCCAAAGACCTGGAAGCTATTGAAAAAATGGGCCACTTTTTTCTTTAAAATATTCACCAAAAATACAAATTTCACCGGAATCCGATGGGGACTGCTGTGTCTCATTCAGCGAGTAGAGGACCACATTCGTGACGAATTTCGAGTCAATCGGTCAAAAGACGACCGTAACCCTAACCCTAGCTCCATAACCCTAACCCTAACCCTAACCCTAATGCCAGCCTTAAGGCAGTCTCATGAAACATTGTCTCTTTTCACTAAAATATTCACCAAAAATACAAATTTCACCGGAATCCGATGGGGACTGCTGTGTCTCGTTCAGCCAGTATAGGAGCACATTTGGGAGCGATTTTGAGTCAATCGGTCCAAACACCTGGAAGCTATTGAAAAAATGGGCCACTTTTTTCTTTAAAATATTCACCAAAAATACAAATTTCACCGGAATCCGATGGGGACTGCTGTGTCTCGTTCAGCCAGTATAGGAGCACATTTGGGAGCGATTTCGAGTCAATCGGTCCAAAGACCTGGAAGCTATTGAAAAAATGGGCCACTTTTTTCTTTAAAATATTCACCAAAAATACAAATTTCACCGGAATCTGATGGGGACTGCTGTGTCTCATTCAGCGAGTAGAGGACCACATTCGTGACGAATTTCGAGTCAATCGGTCAAAAGACGACCGTAACCCTAACCCTAGCTCCATAACCCTAACCCTAACCCTAATGCCAGCCTTAAGGCAGTCTCATGAAACATTGTCTCTTTTCACTAAAATATTCACCAAAAATACAAATTTCACCGGAATCCGATGGGGACTGCTGTGTCTCGTTCAGCCAGTATAGGAGCACATTTGGGAGTGATTTCGAGTCAATCGGTCCAAAGACCTGGAAGCTATTGAAAAAATGGGCCACTTTTTTCTCTAAAATATTCACCAAAAATACAAATTTCACCGGAATCCGATGGGGACTGCTGTGTCTCGTTCAGCCAGTATAGGAGCACATTTGGGAGTGATTTCGAGTCAATCGGTCCAAAGACCTGGAAGCTATTGAAAAAATGGGCCACTTTTTTCTCTAAAATATTCACCAAAAATACAAATTTCACCGGAATCCGATGGGGACTGCTGTGTCTCGTTCAGCCAGTATAGGAGCACATTTGGGAGCGATTTCGAGTCAATCGGTCCAAAGACCTGGAAGCTATTGAAAAAATGGGCCACTTTTTTCTTTAAAATATTCACCAAAAATACAAATTTCACCGGAATCCGATGGGGACTGCTGTGTCTCATTCAGCGAGTAGAGGACCACATTCGTGACGAATTTCGAGTCAATCGGTCAAAAGACGACCGTAACCCTAACCCTAGCTCCATAACCCTAACCCTAACCCTAACCCTAACCCTAATGCCAGCCTTAAGGCAGTCTCATGAAACATTGTCTCTTTTCACTAAAATATTCACCAAAAATACAAATTTCACCGGAATCCGATGGGGACTGCTGTGTCTCGTTCAGCCAGTATAGTAGCACATTTGGGAGCGATTTCGAGTCAATCGGTCCAAAGACCTGGAAGCTATTGAAAAAATGGGCCACTTTTTTCTTTAAAATATTCACCAAAAATACAAATTTCACCGGAATCCGATGGGGACTACTGTGTCTCGTTCAGCCAGTATAGGAGCACATTTGGGAGCGATTTCGAGTCAATCGGTCCAGAGACCTGGAAGCTATTGAAAAAATGGGCCACTTTTTTCTTTAAAATATTCACCAAAAATACAAATTTCACCGGAATCCGATGGGGACTGCTGTGTCTCGTTCAGCCAGTATAGGAGCACATTTGGGAGCGATTTCGAGTCAATCGGTCCAAAGACCTGGAAGCTATTGAAAAAATGGGCCACTTTTTTCTTTAAAATATTCACCAAAAATACAAATTTCACCGGAATCTGATGGGGACTGCTGTGTCTCATTCAGCGAGTAGAGGACCACATTCGTGACGAATTTCGAGTCAATCGGTCAAAAGACGACCGTAACCCTAACCCTAGCTCCATAACCCTAACCCTAACCCTAATGCCAGCCTTAAGGCAGTCTCATGAAACATTGTCTCTTTTCACTAAAATATTCACCAAAAATACAAATTTCACCGGAATCCGATGGGGACTGCTGTGTCTCGTTCAGCCAGTATAGGAGCACATTTGGGAGCGATTTCGAGTCAATCGGTCCAAAGACCTGGAAGCTATTGAAAAAATGGGCCACTTTTTTCTTTAAAATATTCACCAAAAATACAAATTTCACCGGAATCCGATGGGGACTACTGTGTCTCGTTCAGCCAGTATAGGAGCACATTTGGGAGCGATTTCGAGTCAATCGGTCCAAAGACCTGGAAGCTATTGAAAAAATGGGCCACTTTTTTCTTTAAAATATTCACCAAAAATACAAATTTCACCGGAATCCGATGGGGACTGCTGTGTCTCATTCAGCGAGTAGAGGACCACATTCGTGACGAATTTCGAGTCAATCGGTCAAAAGACGACTGTAACCCTAACCCTGGCTCCATAACCCTAACCCTAACCCTAACCCTAATGCCAGCCTTAAGGCAGTCTCATGAAACATTGTCTCTTTTCACTAAAATATTCACCAAAAATACAAATTTCACCGGAATCCGATGGGGACTGCTGTGTCTCGTTCAGTCAGTATAGGAGCACATTTGGGAGCGATTTCGAGTCAATCGGTCCAAACACCTGGAAGCTATTGAAAAAATGGGCCACTTTTTTCTTTAAAATATTCACCAAAAATACAAATTTCACCGGAATCCGATGGGGACTGCTGTGTCTCGTTCAGCCAGTATAGGAGCACATTTGGGAGCGATTTCGAGTCAATCGGTCCAAAGACCTGGAAGCTATTGAAAAAATGGGCCACTTTTTTCTTTAAAATATTCACCAAAAATACAAATTTCACCGGAATCCGATGGGGACTGCTGTGTCTCGTTCAGCCAGTATAGGAGCACATTTGGGAGCGATTTCGAGTCAATCGGTCCAAAGACCTGGAAACTATTGAAAAAATGGGCCACTTTTTTCTTTAAAATATTCACCAAAAATACAAATTTCACCGGAATCTGATGGGGACTGCTGTGTCTCATTCAGCGAGTAGAGGACCACATTCGTGACGAATTTCGAGTCAATCGGTCAAAAGACGACCGTAACCCTAACCCTAGCTCCATAACCCTAACCCTAACCCTAACCCTAACCCTAATGCCAGCCTTAAGGCAGTCTCATGAAACATTGTCTCTTTTCACTAAAATATTCACCAAAAATACAAATTTCACCGGAATCCGATGGGGACTGCTGTGTCTCGTTCAGCCAGTATAGGAGCACATTTGGGAGTGATTTCGAGTCAATCGGTCCAAAGACCTGGAAGCTATTGAAAAAATGGGCCACTTTTTTCTCTAAAATATTCACCAAAAATACAAATTTCACCGGAATCCGATGGGGACTGCTGTGTCTCGTTCAGCCAGTATAGGAGCACATTTGGGAGTGATTTCGAGTCAATCGGTCGAAAGACCTGGAAGCTATTGAAAAAATGGGCCACTTTTTTCTCTAAAATATTCACCAAAAATACAAATTTCACCGGAATCCGATGGGGACTGCTGTGTCTCGTTCAGCGAGTAGAGGACCACATTCGTGACGAATTTCGAGTCAATCGGTCAAAAGACGACCGTAACCCTAACCCTAGCTCCATAACCCTAACCCTAACCCTAACCCTAACCCTAATGCCAGCCTTAAGGCAGTCTCATGAAACATTGTCTCTTTTCACTAAAATATTCACCAAAAATACAAATTTCACCGGAATCCGATGGGGACTGCTGTGTCTCGTTCAGCCAGTATAGGAGCACATTTGGGAGCGATTTCGAGTCAATCGGTCCAAAGACCTGGAAGCTATTGAAAAAATGGGCCACTTTTTTCTTTAAAATATTCACCAAAAATACAAATTTCACCGGAATCTGATGGGGACTGCTGTGTCTCATTCAGCGAGTAGAGGACCACATTCGTGACGAATTTCGAGTCAATCGGTCAAAAGACGACCGTAACCCTAACCCTAGCTCCATAACCCTAACCCTAACCCTAATGCCAGCCTTAAGGCAGTCTCATGAAACATTGTCTCTTTTCACTAAAATATTCACCAAAAATACAAATTTCACCGGAATCCGATGGGGACTGCTGTGTCTCGTTCAGCCAGTATAGGAGCACATTTGGGAGCGATTTCGAGTCAATCGGTCCAAAGACCTGGAAGCTATTGAAAAAATGGGCCACTTTTTTCTTTAAAATATTCACCAAAAATACAAATTTCACCGGAATCCGATGGGGACTACTGTGTCTCGTTCAGCCAGTATAGGAGCACATTTGGGAGCGATTTCGAGTCAATCGGTCCAAAGACCTGGAAGCTATTGAAAAAATGGGCCACTTTTTTCTTTAAAATATTCACCAAAAATACAAATTTCACCGGAATCCGATGGGGACTGCTGTGTCTCATTCAGCGAGTAGAGGACCACATTCGTGACGAATTTCGAGTCAATCGGTCAAAAGACGACCGTAACCCTAACCCTAGCTCCATAACCCTAACCCTAACCCTAACCCTAATGCCAGCCTTAAGGCAGTCTCATGAAACATTGTCTCTTTTCACTAAAATATTCACCAAAAATACAAATTTCACCGGAATCCGATGGGGACTGCTGTGTCTCGTTCAGTCAGTATAGGAGCACATTTGGGAGCGATTTCGAGTCAATCGGTCCAAACACCTGGAAGCTATTGAAAAAATGGGCCACTTTTTTCTTTAAAATATTCACCAAAAATACAAATTTCACCGGAATCCGATGGGGACTGCTGTGTCTCGTTCAGCCAGTATAGGAGCACATTTGGGAGCGATTTCGAGTCAATCGGTCCAAAGACCTGGAAGCTATTGAAAAAATGGGCCACTTTTTTCTTTAAAATATTCACCAAAAATACAAATTTCACCGGAATCCGATGGGGACTGCTGTGTCTCGTTCAGCCAGTATAGGAGCACATTTGGGAGCGATTTCGAGTCAATCGGTCCAAAGACCTGGAAACTATTGAAAAAATGGGCCACTTTTTTCTTTAAAATATTCACCAAAAATACAAATTTCACCGGAATCTGATGGGGACTGCTGTGTCTCATTCAGCGAGTAGAGGACCACATTCGTGACGAATTTCGAGTCAATCGGTCAAAAGACGACCGTAACCCTAACCCTAGCTCCATAACCCTAACCCTAACCCTAATGCCAGCCTTAAGGCAGTCTCATGAAACATTGTCTCTTTTCACTAAAATATTCACCAAAAATACAAATTTCACCGGAATCCGATGGGGACTGCTGTGTCTCGTTCAGCCAGTATAGGAGCACATTTGGGAGCGATTTCGAGTCAATCGGTCCAAAGACCTGGAAGCTATTGAAAAAATGGGCCACTTTTTTCTTTAAAATATTCACCAAAAATACAAATTTCACCGGAATCCGATGGGGACTACTGTGTCTCGTTCAGCCAGTATAGGAGCACATTTGGGAGCGATTTCGAGTCAATCGGTCCAGAGACCTGGAAGCTATTGAAAAAATGGGCCACTTTTTTCTTTAAAATATTCACCAAAAATACAAATTTCACCGGAATCCGATGGGGACTGCTGTGTCTCATTCAGCGAGTAGAGGACCACATTCGTGACGAATTTCGAGTCAATCGGTCAAAAGACGACCGTAACCCTAACCCTAGCTCCATAACCCTAACCCTAACCCTAACCCTAACCCTAATGCCAGCCTTAAGGCAGTCTCATGAAACATTGTCTCTTTTCACTAAAATATTCACCAAAAATACAAATTTCACCGGAATCCGATGGGGACTGCTGTGTCTCGTTCAGCCAGTATAGGAGCACATTTGGGAGTGATTTCGAGTCAATCGGTCCAAAGACCTGGAAGCTATTGAAAAAATGGGCCACTTTTTTCTCTAAAATATTCACCAAAAATACAAATTTCACCGGAATCCGATGGGGACTGCTGTGTCTCGTTCAGCCAGTATAGGAGCACATTTGGGAGTGATTTCGAGTCAATCGGTCGAAAGACCTGGAAGCTATTGAAAAAATGGGCCACTTTTTTCTCTAAAATATTCACCAAAAATACAAATTTCACCGGAATCCGATGGGGACTGCTGTGTCTCGTTCAGCGAGTAGAGGACCACATTCGTGACGAATTTCGAGTCAATCGGTCAAAAGACGACCGTAACCCTAACCCTAGCTCCATAACCCTAACCCTAACCCTAATGCCAGCCTTAAGGCAGTCTCATGAAACATTGTCTCTTTTCACTAAAATATTCACCAAAAATACAAATTTCACCGGAATCCGATGGGGACTGCTGTGTCTCGTTCAGCCAGTATAGGAGCACATTTGGGAGCGATTTCGAGTCAATCGGTCCAAAGACCTGGAAGCTATTGAAAAAATGGGCCACTTTTTTCTTTAAAATATTCACCAAAAATACAAATTTCACCGGAATCCGATGGGGACTACTGTGTCTCGTTCAGCCAGTATAGGAGCACATTTGGGAGCGATTTCGAGTCAATCGGTCCAAAGACCTGGAAGCTATTGAAAAAATGGGCCACTTTTTTCTTTAAAATATTCACCAAAAATACAAATTTCACCGGAATCCGATGGGGACTGCTGTGTCTCATTCAGCGAGTAGAGGACCACATTCGTGACGAATTTCGAGTCAATCGGTCAAAAGACGACCGTAACCCTAACCCTGGCTCCATAACCCTAACCCTAACCCTAACCCTAATGCCAGCCTTAAGGCAGTCTCATGAAACATTGTCTCTTTTCACTAAAATATTCACCAAAAATACAAATTTCACCGGAATCCGATGGGGACTGCTGTGTCTCGTTCAGTCAGTATAGGAGCACATTTGGGAGCGATTTCGAGTCAATCGGTCCAAACACCTGGAAGCTATTGAAAAAATGGGCCACTTTTTTCTTTAAAATATTCACCAAAAATACAAATTTCACCGGAATCCGATGGGGACTGCTGTGTCTCGTTCAGCCAGTATAGGAGCACATTTGGGAGCGATTTCGAGTCAATCGGTCCAAAGACCTGGAAGCTATTGAAAAAATGGGCCACTTTTTTCTTTAAAATATTCACCAAAAATACAAATTTCACCGGAATCCGATGGGGACTGCTGTGTCTCGTTCAGCCAGTATAGGAGCACATTTGGGAGCGATTTCGAGTCAATCGGTCCAAAGACCTGGAAACTATTGAAAAAATGGGCCACTTTTTTCTTTAAAATATTCACCAAAAATACAAATTTCACCGGAATCTGATGGGGACTGCTGTGTCTCATTCAGCGAGTAGAGGACCACATTCGTGACGAATTTCGAGTCAATCGGTCAAAAGACGACCGTAACCCTAACCCTAGCTCCATAACCCTAACCCTAACCCTAACCCTAACCCTAATGCCAGCCTTAAGGCAGTCTCATGAAACATTGTCTCTTTTCACTAAAATATTCACCAAAAATACAAATTTCACCGGAATCCGATGGGGACTGCTGTGTCTCGTTCAGCCAGTATAGGAGCACATTTGGGAGTGATTTCGAGTCAATCGGTCCAAAGACCTGGAAGCTATTGAAAAAATGGGCCACTTTTTTCTCTAAAATATTCACCAAAAATACAAATTTCACCGGAATCCGATGGGGACTGCTGTGTCTCGTTCAGCCAGTATAGGAGCACATTTGGGAGTGATTTCGAGTCAATCGGTCGAAAGACCTGGAAGCTATTGAAAAAATGGGCCACTTTTTTCTCTAAAATATTCACCAAAAATACAAATTTCACCGGAATCCGATGGGGACTGCTGTGTCTCGTTCAGCGAGTAGAGGACCACATTCGTGACGAATTTCGAGTCAATCGGTCAAAAGACGACCGTAACCCTAACCCTAGCTCCATAACCCTAACCCTAACCCTAACCCTAACCCTAATGCCAGCCTTAAGGCAGTCTCATGAAACATTGTCTCTTTTCACTAAAATATTCACCAAAAATACAAATTTCACCGGAATCCGATGGGGACTGCTGTGTCTCGTTCAGCCAGTATAGGAGCACATTTGGGAGCGATTTCGAGTCAATCGGTCCAAAGACCTGGAAGCTATTGAAAAAATGGGCCACTTTTTTCTTTAAAATATTCACCAAAAATACAAATTTCACCGGAATCTGATGGGGACTGCTGTGTCTCATTCAGCGAGTAGAGGACCACATTCGTGACGAATTTCGAGTCAATCGGTCAAAAGACGACCGTAACCCTAACCCTAGCTCCATAACCCTAACCCTAACCCTAATGCCAGCCTTAAGGCAGTCTCATGAAACATTGTCTCTTTTCACTAAAATATTCACCAAAAATACAAATTTCACCGGAATCCGATGGGGACTGCTGTGTCTCGTTCAGCCAGTATAGGAGCACATTTGGGAGCGATTTCGAGTCAATCGGTCCAAAGACCTGGAAGCTATTGAAAAAATGGGCCACTTTTTTCTTTAAAATATTCACCAAAAATACAAATTTCACCGGAATCCGATGGGGACTACTGTGTCTCGTTCAGCCAGTATAGGAGCACATTTGGGAGCGATTTCGAGTCAATCGGTCCAAAGACCTGGAAGCTATTGAAAAAATGGGCCACTTTTTTCTTTAAAATATTCACCAAAAATACAAATTTCACCGGAATCCGATGGGGACTGCTGTGTCTCATTCAGCGAGTAGAGGACCACATTCGTGACGAATTTCGAGTCAATCGGTCAAAAGACGACCGTAACCCTAACCCTAGCTCCATAACCCTAACCCTAACCCTAACCCTAATGCCAGCCTTAAGGCAGTCTCATGAAACATTGTCTCTTTTCACTAAAATATTCACCAAAAATACAAATTTCACCGGAATCCGATGGGGACTGCTGTGTCTCGTTCAGTCAGTATAGGAGCACATTTGGGAGCGATTTCGAGTCAATCGGTCCAAACACCTGGAAGCTATTGAAAAAATGGGCCACTTTTTTCTTTAAAATATTCACCAAAAATACAAATTTCACCGGAATCCGATGGGGACTGCTGTGTCTCGTTCAGCCAGTATAGGAGCACATTTGGGAGCGATTTCGAGTCAATCGGTCCAAAGACCTGGAAGCTATTGAAAAAATGGGCCACTTTTTTCTTTAAAATATTCACCAAAAATACAAATTTCACCGGAATCCGATGGGGACTGCTGTGTCTCGTTCAGCCAGTATAGGAGCACATTTGGGAGCGATTTCGAGTCAATCGGTCCAAAGACCTGGAAACTATTGAAAAAATGGGCCACTTTTTTCTTTAAAATATTCACCAAAAATACAAATTTCACCGGAATCTGATGGGGACTGCTGTGTCTCATTCAGCGAGTAGAGGACCACATTCGTGACGAATTTCGAGTCAATCGGTCAAAAGACGACCGTAACCCTAACCCTAGCTCCATAACCCTAACCCTAACCCTAATGCCAGCCTTAAGGCAGTCTCATGAAACATTGTCTCTTTTCACTAAAATATTCACCAAAAATACAAATTTCACCGGAATCCGATGGGGACTGCTGTGTCTCGTTCAGCCAGTATAGGAGCACATTTGGGAGTGATTTCGAGTCAATCGGTCCAAAGACCTGGAAGCTATTGAAAAAATGGGCCACTTTTTTCTCTAAAATATTCACCAAAAATACAAATTTCACCGGAATCCGATGGGGACTGCTGTGTCTCGTTCAGCCAGTATAGGAGCACATTTGGGAGTGATTTCGAGTCAATCGGTCGAAAGACCTGGAAGCTATTGAAAAAATGGGCCACTTTTTTCTCTAAAATATTCACCAAAAATACAAATTTCACCGGAATCCGATGGGGACTGCTGTGTCTCGTTCAGCGAGTAGAGGACCACATTCGTGACGAATTTCGAGTCAATCGGTCAAAAGACGACCGTAACCCTAACCCTAGCTCCATAACCCTAACCCTAACCCTAACCCTAACCCTAATGCAAGCCTTAAGGCAGTCTCATGAAACATTGTCTCTTTTCACTAAAATATTCACCAAAAATACAAATTTCACCGGAATCCGATGGGGACTGCTGTGTCTCGTTCAGCCAGTATAGGAGCACATTTGGGAGCGATTTCGAGTCAATCGGTCCAAAGACCTGGAAGCTATTGAAAAAATGGGCCACTTTTTTCTTTAAAATATTCACCAAAAATACAAATTTCACCGGAATCCGATGGGGACTACTGTGTCTCGTTCAGCCAGTATAGGAGCACATTTGGGAGCGATTTCGAGTCAATCGGTCCAGAGACCTGGAAGCTATTGAAAAAATGGGCCACTTTTTTCTTTAAAATATTCACCAAAAATACAAATTTCACCGGAATCCGATGGGGACTGCTGTGTCTCATTCAGCGAGTAGAGGACCACATTCGTGACGAATTTCGAGTCAATCGGTCAAAAGACGACCGTAACCCTAACCCTAGCTCCATAACCCTAACCCTAACCCTAACCCTAATGCCAGCCTTAAGGCAGTCTCATGAAACATTGTCTCTTTTCACTAAAATATTCACCAAAAATACAAATTTCACCGGAATCCGATGGGGACTGCTGTGTCTCGTTCAGCCAGTATAGGAGCACATTTGGGAGCGATTTCGAGTCAATCGGTCCAAAGACCTGGAAGCTATTGAAAAAATGGGCCACTTTTTTCTTTAAAATATTCACCAAAAATACAAATTTCACCGGAATCCGATGGGGACTACTGTGTCTCGTTCAGCCAGTATAGGAGCACATTTGGGAGCGATTTCGAGTCAATCGGTCCAGAGACCTGGAAGCTATTGAAAAAATGGGCCACTTTTTTCTTTAAAATATTCACCAAAAATACAAATTTCACCGGAATCCGATGGGGACTGCTGTGTCTCATTCAGCGAGTAGAGGACCACATTCGTGACGAATTTCGAGTCAATCGGTCAAAAGACGACCGTAACCCTAACCCTAGCTCCATAACCCTAAACCTAACCCTAACCCTAATGCCAGCCTTAAGGCAGTCTCATGAAACATTGTCTCTTTTCACTAAAATATTCACCAAAAATACAAATTTCACCGGAATCCGATGGGGACTGCTGTGTCTCGTTCAGTCAGTATAGGAGCACATTTGGGAGCGATTTCGAGTCAATCGGTCCAAAGACCTGGAAGCTATTGAAAAAATGGGCCACTTTTTTCTTTAAAATATTCACCAAAAATACAAATTTCACCGGAATCCGATGGGGACTGCTGTGTCTCGTTCAGCCAGTATAGGAGCACATTTGGGAGCGATTTCGAGTCAATCGGTCCAAAGACCTGGAAGCTATTGAAAAAATGGGCCACTTTTTTCTTTAAAATATTCACCAAAAATACAAATTTCACCGGAATCCGATGGGGACTGCTGTGTCTCGTTCAGCCAGTATAGGAGCACATTTGGGAGCGATTTCGAGTCAATCGGTCCAAAGACCTGGAAGCTATTGAAAAAATGGGCCACTTTTTTCTTTAAAATATTCACCAAAAATACAAATTTCACCGGAATCCGATGGGGACTGCTGTGTCTCATTCAGCGAGTAGAGGACCACATTCGTGACGAATTTCGAGTCAATCGGTCAAAAGACGACCGTAACCCTAACCCTAGCTCCATAACCCTAACCCTAACCCTAACCCTAATGCCAGCCTTAAGGCATGCTCATGAAACATTGTCTCTTTTCACTAAAATATTCACCAAAAATACAAATTTCACCGGAATCCGATGGGGACTGCTGTGTCTCGTTCAGTCAGTATAGGAGCACATTTGGGAGCAATTTCGAGTCAATCGGTCCAAAGACCTGGAAGCTATTGAAAAAATGGGCCACTTTTTTCTTTAAAATATTCACCAAAAATACAAATTTCACCGGAATCCGATGGGGACTGCTGTGTCTCGTTCAGCCAGTATAGGAGCACATTTGGGAGCGATTTCGAGTCAATCGGTCCAAAGACCTGGAAGCTATTGAAAAAATGGGCCACTTTTTTCTTTAAAATATTCACCAAAAATACAAATTTCACCGGAATCCGATGGGGACTGCTGTGTCTCGTTCAGCCAGTATAGGAGCACATTTGGGAGCGATTTCGAGTCAATCGGTCCAAAGACCTGGAAGCTATTGAAAAAATGGGCCACTTTTTTCTTTAAAATATTCACCAAAAATACAAATTTCACCGGAATCTGATGGGGACTGCTGTGTCTCATTCAGCGAGTAGAGGACCACATTCGTGACGAATTTCGAGTCAATCGGTCAAAAGACGACCGTAACCCTAACCCTAGCTCCATAACCCTAACCCTAACCCTAATGCCAGCCTTAAGGCAGTCTCATGAAACATTGTCTCTTTTCACTAAAATATTCACCAAAAATACAAATTTCACCGGAATCCGATGGGGACTGCTGTGTCTCGTTCAGCCAGTATAGGAGCACATTTGGGAGTGATTTCGAGTCAATCGGTCCAAAGACCTGGAAGCTATTGAAAAAATGGGCCACTTTTTTCTCTAAAATATTCACCAAAAATACAAATTTCACCGGAATCCGATGGGGACTGCTGTGTCTCGTTCAGCCAGTATAGGAGCACATTTGGGAGTGATTTCGAGTCAATCGGTCCAAAGACCTGGAAGCTATTGAAAAAATGGGCCACTTTTTTCTCTAAAATATTCACCAAAAATACAAATTTCACCGGAATCCGATGGGGACTGCTGTGTCTCGTTCAGCCAGTATAGGAGCACATTTGGGAGCGATTTCGAGTCAATCGGTCCAAAGACCTGGAAGCTATTGAAAAAATGGGCCACTTTTTTCTTTAAAATATTCACCAAAAATACAAATTTCACCGGAATCCGATGGGGACTGCTGTGTCTCATTCAGCGAGTAGAGGACCACATTCGTGACGAATTTCGAGTCAATCGGTCAAAAGACGACCGTAACCCTAACCCTAGCTCCATAACCCTAACCCTAACCCTAACCCTAACCCTAATGCCAGCCTTAAGGCAGTCTCATGAAACATTGTCTCTTTTCACTAAAATATTCACCAAAAATACAAATTTCACCGGAATCCGAAGGGGACTGCTGTGTCTCGTTCAGCCAGTATAGGAGCACATTTGGGAGCGATTTCGAGTCAATCGGTCCAAAGACCTGGAAGCTATTGAAAAAATGGGCCACTTTTTTCTTTAAAATATTCACCAAAAATACAAATTTCACCGGAATCCGATGGGGACTACTGTGTCTCGTTCAGCCAGTATAGGAGCACATTTGGGAGCGATTTCGAGTCAATCGGTCCAGAGACCTGGAAGCTATTGAAAAAATGGGCCACTTTTTTCTTTAAAATATTCACCAAAAATACAAATTTCACCGGAATCCGATGGGGACTGCTGTGTCTCATTCAGCGAGTAGAGGACCACATTCGTGACGAATTTCGAGTCAATCGGTCAAAAGACGACCGTAACCCTAACCCTAGCTCCATAACCCTAACCCTAACCCTAACCCTAATGCCAGCCTTAAGGCAGTCTCATGAAACATTGTCTCTTTTCACTAAAATATTCACCAAAAATACAAATTTCACCGGAATCCGATGGGGACTGCTGTGTCTCGTTCAGTCAGTATAGGAGCACATTTGGGAGCGATTTCGAGTCAATCGGTCCAAAGACCTGGAAGCTATTGAAAAAATGGGCCACTTTTTTCTTTAAAATATTCACCAAAAATACAAATTTCACCGGAATCCGATGGGGACTGCTGTGTCTCGTTCAGCCAGTATAGGAGCACATTTGGGAGCGATTTCGAGTCAATCGGTCCAAAGACCTGGAAGCTATTGAAAAAATGGGCCACTTTTTTCTTTAAAATATTCACCAAAAATACAAATTTCACCGGAATCCGATGGGGACTGCTGTGTCTCGTTCAGCCAGTATAGGAGCACATTTGGGAGCGATTTTGAGTCAATCGGTCCAAAGACCTGGAAGCTATTGAAAAAATGGGCCACTTTTTTCTTTAAAATATTCACCAAAAATACAAATTTCACCGGAATCCGATGGGGACTGCTGTGTCTCATTCAGCGAGTAGAGGACCACATTCGTGACGAATTTCGAGTCAATCGGTCAAAAGACGACCGTAACCCTAACCCTAGCTCCATAACCCTAACCCTAACCCTAACCCTAATGCCAGCCTTAAGGCAGTCTCATGAAACATTGTCTCTTTTCACTAAAATATTCACCAAAAATACAAATTTCACCGGAATCCGATGGGGACTGGTGTGTCTCGTTCAGTCAGTATAGGAGCACATTTGGGAGCGATTTCGAGTCAATCGGTCCAAAGACCTGGAAGCTATTGAAAAAATGGGCCACTTTTTTCTTTAAAATATTCACCAAAAATACAAATTTCACCGGAATCCGATGGGGACTGCTGTGTCTCGTTCAGCCAGTATAGGAGCACATTTGGGAGCGATTTCGAGTCAATCGGTCCAAAGACCTGGAAGCTATTGAAAAAATGGGCCACTTTTTTCTTTAAAATATTCACCAAAAATACAAATTTCACCGGAATCCGATGGGGACTGCTGTGTCTCGTTCAGTCAGTATAGGAGCACATTTGGGAGCGATTTCGAGTCAATCGGTCCAAAGACCTGGAAGCTATTGAAAAAATGGGCCACTTTTTTCTTTAAAATATTCACCAAAAATACAAATTTCACCGGAATCCGATGGGGACTGCTGTGTCTCATTCAGTCAGTATAGGAGCACATTCGTGACGAATTTCGAGTCAATCGGTCAAAAGACGACCGTAACCCTAACCCTAGCTCCATAACCCTAACCCTAACCCTAACCCTAACCCTAATGCCAGCCTTAAGGCAGTCTCATGAAACATTGTCTCTTTTCACTAAAATATTCACCAAAAATACAAATTTCACCGGAATCCGATGGGGACTGCTGTGTCTCGTTCAGCCAGTATAGGAGCACATTTGGGAGCGATTTCGAGTCAATCGGTCCAAAGACCTGGAAGCTATTGAAAAAATGGGCCACTTTTTTCTTTAAAATATTCACCAAAAATACAAATTTCACCGGAATCCGATGGGGACTACTGTGTCTCGTTCAGCCAGTATAGGAGCACATTTGGGAGCGATTTCGAGTCAATCGGTCCAGAGACCTGGAAGCTATTGAAAAAATGGGCCACTTTTTTCTTTAAAATATTCACCAAAAATACAAATTTCACCGGAATCCGATGGGGACTGCTGTGTCTCATTCAGCGAGTAGAGGACCACATTCGTGACGAATTTCGAGTCAATCGGTCAAAAGACGACCGTAACCCTAACCCTAGCTCCATAACCCTAACCCTAACCTTAACCCTAATGCCAGCCTTAAGGCAGTCTCATGAAACATTGTCTCTTTTCACTAAAATATTCACCAAAAATACAAATTTCACCGGAATCCGATGGGGACTGCTGTGTCTCGTTCAGTCAGTATAGGAGCACATTTGGGAGCGATTTCGAGTCAATCGGTCCAAAGACCTGGAAGCTATTGAAAAAATGGGCCACTTTTTTCTTTAAAATATTCACCAAAAATACAAATTTCACCGGAATCCGATGGGGACTGCTGTGTCTCGTTCAGCCAGTATAGGAGCACATTTGGGAGCGATTTCGAGTCAATCGGTCCAAAGACCTGGAAGCTATTGAAAAAATGGGCCACTTTTTTCTTTAAAATATTCACCAAAAATACAAATTTCACCGGAATCCGATGGGGACTGCTGTGTCTCGTTCAGCCAGTATAGGAGCACATTTGGGAGCGATTTCGAGTCAATCGGTCCAAAGACCTGGAAGCTATTGAAAAAATGGGCCACTTTTTTCTTTAAAATATTCACCAAAAATACAAATTTCACCGGAATCTGATGGGGACTGCTGTGTCTCATTCAGCGAGTAGAGGACCACATTCGTGACGAATTTCGAGTCAATCGGTCAAAAGACGACCGTAACCCTAACCCTAGCTCCATAACCCTAACCCTAACCCTAATGCCAGCCTTAAGGCAGTCTCATGAAACATTGTCTCTTTTCACTAAAATATTCACCAAAAATACAAATTTCACCGGAATCCGATGGGGACTGCTGTGTCTCGTTCAGCCAGTATAGGAGCACATTTGGGAGTGATTTCGAGTCAATCGGTCCAAAGACCTGGAAGCTATTGAAAAAATGGGCCACTTTTTTCTCTAAAATATTCACCAAAAATACAAATTTCACCGGAATCCGATGGGGACTGCTGTGTCTCGTTCAGCCAGTATAGGAGCACATTTGGGAGTGATTTCGAGTCAATCGGTCCAAAGACCTGGAAGCTATTGAAAAAATGGGCCACTTTTTTCTCTAAAATATTCACCAAAAATACAAATTTCACCGGAATCCGATGGGGACTGCTGTGTCTCGTTCAGCCAGTATAGGAGCACATTTGGGAGCGATTTCGAGTCAATCGGTCCAAAGACCTGGAAGCTATTGAAAAAATGGGCCACTTTTTTCTTTAAAATATTCACCAAAAATACAAATTTCACCGGAATCCGATGGGGACTGCTGTGTCTCATTCAGCGAGTAGAGGACCACATTCGTGACGAATTTCGAGTCAATCGGTCAAAAGACGACCGTAACCCTAACCCTAGCTCCATAACCCTAACCCTAACCCTAACCCTAACCCTAATGCCAGCCTTAAGGCAGTCTCATGAAACATTGTCTCTTTTCACTAAAATATTCACCAAAAATACAAATTTCACCGGAATCCGAAGGGGACTGCTGTGTCTCGTTCAGCCAGTATAGGAGCACATTTGGGAGCGATTTCGAGTCAATCGGTCCAAAGACCTGGAAGCTATTGAAAAAATGGGCCACTTTTTTCTTTAAAATATTCACCAAAAATACAAATTTCACCGGAATCCGATGGGGACTACTGTGTCTCGTTCAGCCAGTATAGGAGCACATTTGGGAGCGATTTCGAGTCAATCGGTCCAGAGACCTGGAAGCTATTGAAAAAATGGGCCACTTTTTTCTTTAAAATATTCACCAAAAATACAAATTTCACCGGAATCCGATGGGGACTGCTGTGTCTCATTCAGCGAGTAGAGGACCACATTCGTGACGAATTTCGAGTCAATCGGTCAAAAGACGACCGTAACCCTAACCCTAGCTCCATAACCCTAACCCTAACCCTAACCCTAATGCCAGCCTTAAGGCAGTCTCATGAAACATTGTCTCTTTTCACTAAAATATTCACCAAAAATACAAATTTCACCGGAATCCGATGGGGACTGCTGTGTCTCGTTCAGTCAGTATAGGAGCACATTTGGGAGCGATTTCGAGTCAATCGGTCCAAAGACCTGGAAGCTATTGAAAAAATGGGCCACTTTTTTCTTTAAAATATTCACCAAAAATACAAATTTCACCGGAATCCGATGGGGACTGCTGTGTCTCGTTCAGCCAGTATAGGAGCACATTTGGGAGCGATTTCGAGTCAATCGGTCCAAAGACCTGGAAGCTATTGAAAAAATGGGCCACTTTTTTCTTTAAAATATTCACCAAAAATACAAATTTCACCGGAATCCGATGGGGACTGCTGTGTCTCGTTCAGCCAGTATAGGAGCACATTTGGGAGCGATTTCGAGTCAATCGGTCCAAAGACCTGGAAGCTATTGAAAAAATGGGCCACTTTTTTCTTTAAAATATTCACCAAAAATACAAATTTCACCGGAATCCGATGGGGACTGCTGTGTCTCATTCAGCGAGTAGAGGACCACATTCGTGACGAATTTCGAGTCAATCGGTCAAAAGACGACCGTAACCCTAACCCTAGCTCCATAACCCTAACCCTAACCCTAACCCTAATGCCAGCCTTAAGGCAGTCTCATGAAACATTGTCTCTTTTCACTAAAATATTCACCAAAAATACAAATTTCACCGGAATCCGATGGGGACTGCTGTGTCTCGTTCAGTCAGTATAGGAGCACATTTGGGAGCGATTTCGAGTCAATCGGTCCAAAGACCTGGAAGCTATTGAAAAAATGGGCCACTTTTTTCTTTAAAATATTCACCAAAAATACAAATTTCACCGGAATCCGATGGGGACTGCTGTGTCTCGTTCAGCCAGTATAGGAGCACATTTGGGAGCGATTTCGAGTCAATCGGTCCAAAGACCTGGAAGCTATTGAAAAAATGGGCCACTTTTTTCTTTAAAATATTCACCAAAAATACAAATTTCACCGGAATCCGATGGGGACTGCTGTGTCTCGTTCAGTCAGTATAGGAGCACATTTGGGAGCGATTTCGAGTCAATCGGTCCAAAGACCTGGAAGCTATTGAAAAAATGGGCCACTTTTTTCTTTAAAATATTCACCAAAAATACAAATTTCACCGGAATCTGATGGGGACTGCTGTGTCTCATTCAGCGAGTAGAGGACCACATTCGTGACGAATTTCGAGTCAATCGGTCAAAAGACGACCGTAACCCTAACCCTAGCTCCATAACCCTAACCCTAACCCTAATGCCAGCCTTAAGGCAGTCTCATGAAACATTGTCTCTTTTCACTAAAATATTCACCAAAAATACAAATTTCACCGGAATCCGATGGGGACTGCTGTGTCTCGTTCAGCCAGTATAGGAGCACATTTGGGAGTGATTTCGAGTCAATCGGTCCAAAGACCTGGAAGCTATTGAAAAAATGGGCCACTTTTTTCTCTAAAATATTCACCAAAAATACAAATTTCACCGGATTCCGATGGGGACTGCTGTGTCTCGTTCAGCCAGTATAGGAGCACATTTGGGAGTGATTTCGAGTCAATCGGTCCAAAGACCTGGAAGCTATTGAAAAAATGGGCCACTTTTTTCTCTAAAATATTCACCAAAAATACAAATTTCACCGGAATCCGATGGGGACTGCTGTGTCTCGTTCAGCCAGTATAGGAGCACATTTGGGAGCGATTTCGAGTCAATCGGTCCAAAGACCTGGAAGCTATTGAAAAAATGGGCCACTTTTTTCTTTAAAATATTCACCAAAAATACAAATTTCACCGGAATCCGATGGGGACTGCTGTGTCTCATTCAGCGAGTAGAGGACCACATTCGTGACGAATTTCGAGTCAATCGGTCAAAAGACGACCGTAACCCTAACCCTAGCTCCATAACCCTAACCCTAACCCTAACCCTAACCCTAATGCCAGCCTTAAGGCAGTCTCATGAAACATTGTCTCTTTTCACTAAAATATTCACCAAAAATACAAATTTCACCGGAATCCGATGGGGACTGCTGTGTCTCGTTCAGCCAGTATAGGAGCACATTTGGGAGCGATTTCGAGTCAATCGGTCCAAAGACCTGGAAGCTATTGAAAAAATGGGCCACTTTTTTCTTTAAAATATTCACCAAAAATACAAATTTCACCGGAATCCGATGGGGACTACTGTGTCTCGTTCAGCCAGTATAGGAGCACATTTGGGAGCGATTTCGAGTCAATCGGTCCAGAGACCTGGAAGCTATTGAAAAAATGGGCCACTTTTTTCTTTAAAATATTCACCAAAAATACAAATTTCACCGGAATCCGATGGGGACTGCTGTGTCTCATTCAGCGAGTAGAGGACCACATTCGTGACGAATTTCGAGTCAATCGGTCAAAAGACGACCGTAACCCTAACCCTAGCTCCATAACCCTAACCCTAACCCTAACCCTAATGCCAGCCTTAAGGCAGTCTCATGAAACATTGTCTCTTTTCACTAAAATATTCACCAAAAATACAAATTTCACCGGAATCCGATGGGGACTGCTGTGTCTCGTTCAGTCAGTATAGGAGCACATTTGGGAGCGATTTCGAGTCAATCGGTCCAAAGACCTGGAAGCTATTGAAAAAATGGGCCACTTTTTTCTTTAAAATATTCACCAAAAATACAAATTTCACCGGAATCCGATGGGGACTGCTGTGTCTCGTTCAGCCAGTATAGGAGCACATTTGGGAGCGATTTCGAGTCAATCGGTCCAAAGACCTGGAAGCTATTGAAAAAATGGGCCACTTTTTTCTTTAAAATATTCACCAAAAATACAAATTTCACCGGAATCCGATGGGGACTGCTGTGTCTCGTTCAGCCAGTATAGGAGCACATTTGGGAGCGATTTCGAGTCAATCGGTCCAAAGACCTGGAAGCTATTGAAAAAATGGGCCACTTTTTTCTTTAAAATATTCACCAAAAATACAAATTTCACCGGAATCCGATGGGGACTGCTGTGTCTCATTCAGCGAGTAGAGGACCACATTCGTGACGAATTTCGAGTCAATCGGTCAAAAGACGACCGTAACCCTAACCCTAGCTCCATAACCCTAACCCTAACCCTAACCCTAATGCCAGCCTTAAGGCAGTCTCATGAAACATTGTCTCTTTTCACTAAAATATTCACCAAAAATACAAATTTCACCGGAATCCGATGGGGACTGCTGTGTCTCGTTCAGTCAGTATAGGAGCACATTTGGGAGCGATTTCGAGTCAATCGGTCCAAAGACCTGGAAGCTATTGAAAAAATGGGCCACTTTTTTCTTTAAAATATTCACCAAAAATACAAATTTCACCGGAATCCAATGGGGACTGCTGTGTCTCGTTCAGCCAGTATAGGAGCACATTTGGGAGCGATTTCGAGTCAATCGGTCCAAAGACCTGGAAGCTATTGAAAAAATGGGCCACTTTTTTCTTTAAAATATTCACCAAAAATACAAATTTCACCGGAATCCGATGGGGACTGCTGTGTCTCGTTCAGCCAGTATAGGAGCACATTTGGGAGCGATTTCGAGTCAATCGGTCCAAAGACCTGGAAGCTATTGAAAAAATGGGCCACTTTTTTCTTTAAAATATTCACCAAAAATACAAATTTCACCGGAATCCGATGGGGACTACTGTGTCTCGTTCAGCCAGTATAGGAGCACAATTGGGAGCGATTTCGAGTCAATCGGTCCAGAGACCTGGAAGCTATTGAAAAAATGGGCCACTTTTTTCTTTAAAATATTCACCAAAAATACAAATTTCACCGGAATCCGATGGGGACTGCTGTGTCTCATTCAGCGAGTAGAGGACCACATTCGTGACGAATTTCGAGTCAATCGGTCAAAAGACGACCGTAACCCTAACCCTAGCTCCATAACCCTAACCCTAACCCTAATGCCAGCCTTAAGGCAGTCTCATGAAACATTGTCTCTTTTCACTAAAATATTCACCAAAAATACAAATTTCACCGGAATCCGATGGGGACTGCTGTGTCTCGTTCAGCCAGTATAGGAGCACATTTGGGAGTGATTTCGAGTCAATCGGTCCAAAGACCTGGAAGCTATTGAAAAAATGGGCCACTTTTTTCTCTAAAATATTCACCAAAAATACAAATTTCACCGGAATCCGATGGGGACTGCTGTGTCTCGTTCAGCCAGTATAGGAGCACATTTGGGAGTGATTTCGAGTCAATCGGTCCAAAGACCTGGAAGCTATTGAAAAAATGGGCCACTTTTTTCTCTAAAATATTCACCAAAAATACAAATTTCACCGGAATCCGATGGGGACTGCTGTGTCTCGTTCAGCCAGTATAGGAGCACATTTGGGAGCGATTTCGAGTCAATCGGTCCAAAGACCTGGAAGCTATTGAAAAAATGGGCCACTTTTTTCTTTAAAATATTCACCAAAAATACAAATTTCACCGGAATCCGATGGGGACTGCTGTGTCTCATTCAGCGAGTAGAGGACCACATTCGTGACGAATTTCGAGTCAATCGGTCAAAAGACGACCGTAACCCTAACCCTAGCTCCATAACCCTAACCCTAACCCTAACCCTAACCCTAATGCCAGCCTTAAGGCAGTCTCATGAAACATTGTCTCTTTTCACTAAAATATTCACCAAAAATACAAATTTCACCGGAATCCGATGGGGACTGCTGTGTCTCGTTCAGCCAGTATAGGAGCACATTTGGGAGCGATTTCGAGTCAATCGGTCCAAAGACCTGGAAGCTATTGAAAAAATGGGCCACTTTTTTCTTTAAAATATTCACCAAAAATACAAATTTCACCGGAATCCGATGGGGACTACTGTGTCTCGTTCAGCCAGTATAGGAGCACATTTGGGAGCGATTTCGAGTCAATCGGTCCAGAGACCTGGAAGCTATTGAAAAAATGGGCCACTTTTTTCTTTAAAATATTCACCAAAAATACAAATTTCACCGGAATCCGATGGGGACTGCTGTGTCTCATTCAGCGAGTAGAGGACCACATTCGTGACGAATTTCGAGTCAATCGGTCAAAAGACGACCGTAACCCTAACCCTAGCTCCATAACCCTAACCCTAACCCTAACCCTAATGCCAGCCTTAAGGCAGTCTCATGAAACATTGTCTCTTTTCACTAAAATATTCACCAAAAATACAAATTTCACCGGAATCCGATGGGGACTGCTGTGTCTCGTTCAGTCAGTATAGGAGCACATTTGGGAGCGATTTCGAGTCAATCGGTCCAAAGACCTGGAAGCTATTGAAAAAATGGGCCACTTTTTTCTTTAAAATATTCACCAAAAATACAAATTTCACCGGAATCCGATGGGGACTGCTGTGTCTCGTTCAGCCAGTATAGGAGCACATTTGGGAGCGATTTCGAGTCAATCGGTCCAAAGACCTGGAAGCTATTGAAAAAATGGGCCACTTTTTTCTTTAAAATATTCACCAAAAATACAAATTTCACCGGAATCCGATGGGGACTGCTGTGTCTCATTCAGCGAGTAGAGGACCACATTCGTGACGAATTTCGAGTCAATCGGTCAAAAGACGACCGTAACCCTAACCCTAGCTCCATAACCCTAACCCTAACCCTAACCCTAACCCTAATGCCAGCCTTAAGGCAGTCTCATGAAACATTGTCTCTTTTCACTAAAATATTCACCAAAAATACAAATTTCACCGGAATCCGATGGGGACTGCTGTGTCTCGTTCAGCCAGTATAGGAGCACATTTGGGAGCGATTTCGAGTCAATCGGTCCAAAGACCTGGAAGCTATTGAAAAAATGGGCCACTTTTTTCTTTAAAATATTCACCAAAAATACAAATTTCACCGGAATCCGATGGGGACTACTGTGTCTCGTTCAGCCAGTATAGGAGCACATTTGGGAGCGATTTCGAGTCAATCGGTCCAAAGACCTGGAAGCTATTGAAAAAATGGGCCACTTTTTTCTTTAAAATATTCACCAAAAATACAAATTTCACCGGAATCCGATGGGGACTGCTGTGTCTCATTCAGCGAGTAGAGGACCACATTCGTGACGAATTTCGAGTCAATCGGTCAAAAGACGACCGTAACCCTAACCCTAGCTCCATAACCCTAACCCTAACCCTAACCCTAATGCCAGCCTTAAGGCAGTCTCATGAAACATTGTCTCTTTTCACTAAAATATTCACCAAAAATACAAATTTCACCGGAATCCGATGGGGACTGCTGTGTCTCGTTCAGTCAGTATAGGAGCACATTTGGGAGCGATTTCGAGTCAATCGGTCCAAAGACCTGGAAGCTATTGAAAAAATGGGCCACTTTTTTCTTCAAAATATTCACCAAAAATACAAATTTCACCGGAATCCGATGGGGACTGCTGTGTCTCGTTCAGCCAGTATAGGAGCACATTTGGGAGCGATTTCGAGTCAATCGGTCCAAAGACCTGGAAGCTATTGAAAAAATGGGCCACTTTTTTCTTTAAAATATTCACCAAAAATACAAATTTCACCGGAATCCGATGGGGACTGCTGTGTCTCGTTCAGCCAGTATAGGAGCACATTTGGGAGCGATTTCGAGTCAATCGGTCCAAAGACCTGGAAGCTATTGAAAAAATGGGCCACTTTTTTCTTTAAAATATTCACCAAAAATACAAATTTCACCGGAATCCGATGGGGACTGCTGTGTCTCATTCAGCGAGTAGAGGACCACATTCGTGACGAATTTCGAGTCAATCGGTCAAAAGACGACCGTAACCCTAACCCTAGCTCCATAACCCTAACCCTAACCCTAACCCTAATGCCAGCCTTAAGGCAGTCTCATGAAACATTGTCTCTTTTCACTAAAATATTCACCAAAAATACAAATTTCACCGGAATCCGATGGGGACTGGTGTGTCTCGTTCAGTCAGTATAGGAGCACATTTGGGAGCGATTTCGAGTCAATCGGTCCAAAGACCTGGAAGCTATTGAAAAAATGGGCCACTTTTTTCTTTAAAATATTCACCAAAAATACAAATTTCACCGGAATCCGATGGGGACTGCTGTGTCTCGTTCAGCCAGTATAGGAGCACATTTGGGAGCGATTTCGAGTCAATCGGTCCAAAGACCTGGAAGCTATTGAAAAAATGGGCCACTTTTTTCTTTAAAATATTCACCAAAAATACAAATTTCACCGGAATCCGATGGGGACTGCTGTGTCTCGTTCAGCCAGTATAGGAGCACATTTGGGAGCGATTTCGAGTCAATCGGTCCAAAGACCTGGAAGCTATTGAAAAAATGGGCCACTTTTTTCTTTAAAATATTCACCAAAAATACAAATTTCACCGGAATCCGATGGGGACTGCTGTGTCTCGTTCAGCCAGTATAGGAGCACATTTGGGAGCAATTTCGAGTCAATCGGTCCAAAGACCTGGAAGCTATTGAAAAAATGGGCCACTTTTTTCTTTAAAATATTCACCAAAAATACAAATTTCACCGGAATCCGATGGGGACTACTGTGTCTCGTTCAGCCAGTATAGGAGCACATTTGGGAGCGATTTCGAGTCAATCGGTCCAGAGACCTGGAAGCTATTGAAAAAATGGGCCACTTTTTTCTTTAAAATATTCACCAAAAATACAAATTTCACCGGAATCCGATGGGGACTGCTGTGTCTCATTCAGCGAGTAGAGGACCACATTCGTGACGAATTTCGAGTCAATCGGTCAAAAGACGACCGTAACCCTAACCCTAGCTCCATAACCCTAACCCTAACCCTAACCCTAATGCCAGCCTTAAGGCAGTCTCATGAAACATTGTCTCTTTTCACTAAAATATTCACCAAAAATACAAATTTCACCGGAATCCGATGGGGACTGCTGTGTCTCGTTCAGTCAGTATAGGAGCACATTTGGGAGCGATTTCGAGTCAATCGGTCCAAAGACCTGGAAGCTATTGAAAAAATGGGCCACTTTTTTCTTTAAAATATTCACCAAAAATACAAATTTCACCGGAATCCGATGGGGACTGCTGTGTCTCGTTCAGCCAGTATAGGAGCACATTTGGGAGCGATTTCGAGTCAATCGGTCCAAAGACCTGGAAGCTATTGAAAAAATGGGCCACTTTTTTCTTTAAAATATTCACCAAAAATACAAATTTCACCGGAATCCGATGGGGACTGCTGTGTCTCATTCAGCGAGTAGAGGACCACATTCGTGACGAATTTCGAGTCAATCGGTCAAAAGACGACCGTAACCCTAACCCTAGCTCCATAACCCTAACCCTAACCCTAACCCTAATGCCAGCCTTAAGGCAGTCTCATGAAACATTGTCTCTTTTCACTAAAATATTCACCAAAAATACAAATTTCACCGGAATCCGATGGGGACTGCTGTGTCTCGTTCAGCCAGTATAGGAGCACATTTGGGAGCGATTTCGAGTCAATCGGTCCAAAGACCTGGAAGCTATTGAAAAAATGGGCCACTTTTTTCTTTAAAATATTCACCAAAAATACAAATTTCACCGGAATCCGATGGGGACTACTGTGTCTCGTTCAGCCAGTATAGGAGCACATTTGGGAGCGATTTCGAGTCAATCGGTCCAGAGACCTGGAAGCTATTGAAAAAATGGGCCACTTTTTTCTTTAAAATATTCACCAAAAATACAAATTTCACCGGAATCCGATGGGGACTACTGTGTCTCGTTCAGCCAGTATAGGAGCACATTTGGGAGCGATTTCGAGTCAATCGGTCCAGAGACCTGGAAGCTATTGAAAAAATGGGCCACTTTTTTCTTTAAAATATTCACCAAAAATACAAATTTCACCGGAATCCGATGGGGACTGCTGTGTCTCATTCAGCGAGTAGAGGACCACATTCGTGACGAATTTCGAGTCAATCGGTCAAAAGACGACCGTAACCCTAACCCTAGCTCCATAACCCTAACCCTAACCCTAACCCTAATGCCAGCCTTAAGGCAGTCTCATGAAACATTGTCTCTTTTCACTAAAATATTCACCAAAAATACAAATTTCACCGGAATCCGATGGGGACTGCTGTGTCTCGTTCAGTCAGTATAGGAGCACATTTGGGAGCGATTTCGAGTCAATCGGTCCAAAGACCTGGAAGCTATTGAAAAAATGGGCCACTTTTTTCTTTAAAATATTCACCAAAAATACAAATTTCACCGGAATCCGATGGGGACTGCTGTGTCTCGTTCAGCCAGTATAGGAGCACATTTGGGAGCGATTTCGAGTCAATCGGTCCAAAGACCTGGAAGCTATTGAAAAAATGGGCCACTTTTTTCTTTAAAATATTCACCAAAAATACAAATTTCACCGGAATCCGATGGGGACTGCTGTGTCTCATTCAGCGAGTAGAGGACCACATTCGTGACGAATTTCGAGTCAATCGGTCAAAAGACGACCGTAACCCTAACCCTAGCTCCATAACCCTAACCCTAACCCTAACCCTAATGCCAGCCTTAAGGCAGTCTCATGAAACATTGTCTCTTTTCACTAAAATATTCACCAAAAATACAAATTTCACCGGAATCCGATGGGGACTGCTGTGTCTCGTTCAGCCAGTATAGGAGCACATTTGGGAGCGATTTCGAGTCAATCGGTCCAAAGACCTGGAAGCTATTGAAAAAATGGGCCACTTTTTTCTTTAAAATATTCACCAAAAATACAAATTTCACCGGAATCCGATGGGGACTACTGTGTCTCGTTCAGCCAGTATAGGAGCACATTTGGGAGCGATTTCGAGTCAATCGGTCCAGAGACCTGGAAGCTATTGAAAAAATGGGCCACTTTTTTCTTTAAAATATTCACCAAAAATACAAATTTCACCGGAATCCGATGGGGACTGCTGTGTCTCATTCAGCGAGTAGAGGACCACATTCGTGACGAATTTCGAGTCAATCGGTCAAAAGACGACCGTAACCCTAACCCTAGCTCCATAACCCTAACCCTAACCCTAATGCCAGCCTTAAGGCAGTCTCATGAAACATTGTCTCTTTTCACTAAAATATTCACCAAAAATACAAATTTCACCGGAATCCGATGGGGACTGCTGTGTCTCGTTCAGCCAGTATAGGAGCACATTTGGGATCGATTTCGAGTCAATCGGTCCAAAGACCTGGAAGCTATTGAAAAAATGGGCCACTTTTTTCTTTAAAATATTCACCAAAAATACAAATTTCACCGGAATCCGATGGGGACTACTGTGTCTCGTTCAGCCAGTATAGGAGCACATTTGGGAGCGATTTCGAGTCAATCGGTCCAGAGACCTGGAAGCTATTGAAAAAATGGGCCACTTTTTTCTTTAAAATATTCACCAAAAATACAAATTTCACCGGAATCCGATGGGGACTGCTGTGTCTCATTCAGCGAGTAGAGGACCACATTCGTGACGAATTTCGAGTCAATCGGTCAAAAGACGACCGTAACCCTAACCCTAGCTCCATAACCCTAACCCTAACCCTAACCCTAATGCCAGCCTTAAGGCAGTCTCATGAAACATTGTCTCTTTTCACTAAAATATTCACCAAAAATACAAATTTCACCGGAATCCGATGGGGACTGCTGTGTCTCGTTCAGTCAGTATAGGAGCACATTTGGGAGCGATTTCGAGTCAATCGGTCCAAAGACCTGGAAGCTATTGAAAAAATGGGCCACTTTTTTCTTTAAAATATTCACCAAAAATACAAATTTCACCGGAATCCGATGGGGACTGCTGTGTCTCGTTCAGCCAGTATAGGAGCACATTTGGGAGCGATTTCGAGTCAATCGGTCCAAAGACCTGGAAGCTATTGAAAAAATGGGCCACTTTTTTCTTTAAAATATTCACCAAAAATACAAATTTCACCGGAATCCGATGGGGACTGCTGTGTCTCATTCAGCGAGTAGAGGACCACATTCGTGACGAATTTCGAGTCAATCGGTCAAAAGACGACCGTAACCCTAACCCTAGCTCCATAACCCTAACCCTAACCCTAACCCTAACCCTAATGCCAGCCTTAAGGCAGTCTCATGAAACATTGTCTCTTTTCACTAAAATATTCACCAAAAATACAAATTTCACCGGAATCCGATGGGGACTGCTGTGTCTCGTTCAGCCAGTATAGGAGCACATTTGGGAGCGATTTCGAGTCAATCGGTCCAAAGACCTGGAAGCTATTGAAAAAATGGGCCACTTTTTTCTTTAAAATATTCACCAAAAATACAAATTTCACCGGAATCCGATGGGGACTACTGTGTCTCGTTCAGACAGTATAGGAGCACATTTGGGAGCGATTTCGAGTCAATCGGTCCAGAGACCTGGAAGCTATTGAAAAAATGGGCCACTTTTTTCTTTAAAATATTCACCAAAAATACAAATTTCACCGGAATCCGATGGGGACTGCTGTGTCTCATTCAGCGAGTAGAGGACCACATTCGTGACGAATTTCGAGTCAATCGGTCAAAAGACGACCGTAACCCTAACCCTAGCTCCATAACCCTAACCCTAACCCTAACCCTAATGCCAGCCTTAAGGCAGTCTCATGAAACATTGTCTCTTTTCACTAAAATATTCACCAAAAATACAAATTTCACCGGAATCCGATGGGGACTGCTGTGTCTCGTTCAGCCAGTATAGGAGCACATTTGGGAGTGATTTCGAGTCAATCGGTCCAAAGACCTGGAAGCTATTGAAAAAATGGGCCACTTTTTTCTCTAAAATATTCACCAAAAATACAAATTTCACCGGAATCCGATGGGGACTGCTGTGTCTCGTTCAGCCAGTATAGGAGCACATTTGGGAGTGATTTCGAGTCAATCGGTCCAAAGACCTGGAAGCTATTGAAAAAATGGGCCACTTTTTTCTCTAAAATATTCACCAAAAATACAAATTTCACCGGAATCCGATGGGGACTGCTGTGTCTCGTTCAGCCAGTATAGGAGCACATTTGGGAGTGATTTCGAGTCAATCGGTCCAAAGACCTGGAAGCTATTGAAAAAATGGGCCACTTTTTTCTCTAAAATATTCACCAAAAATACAAATTTCACCGGAATCCGATGGGGACTGCTGTGTCTCGTTCAGCCAGTATAGGAGCACATTTGGGAGCGATTTCGAGTCAATCGGTCCAAAGACCTGGAAGCTATTGAAAAAATGGGCCACTTTTTTCTTTAAAATATTCACCAAAAATACAAATTTCACCGGAATCCGATGGGGACTGCTGTGTCTCATTCAGCGAGTAGAGGACCACATTCGTGACGAATTTCGAGTCAATCGGTCAAAAGACGACCGTAACCCTAACCCTAGCTCCATAACCCTAACCCTAACCCTAACCCTAATGCCAGCCTTAAGGCAGTCTCATGAAACATTGTCTCTTTTCACTAAAATATTCACCAAAAATACAAATTTCACCGGAATCCGATGGGGACTGCTGTGTCTCGTTCAGCCAGTATAGGAGCACATTTGGGAGTGATTTCGAGTCAATCGGTCCAAAGACCTGGAAGCTATTGAAAAAATGGGCCACTTTTTTCTTTAAAATATTCACCAAAAATACAAATTTCACCGGAATCCGATGGGGACTGCTGTGTCTCGTTCAGCCAGTATAGGAGCACATTTGGGAGCGATTTCGAGTCAATCGGTCCAAAGACCTGGAAGCTATTGAAAAAATGGGCCACTTTTTTCTTTAAAATTTTCACAAAAAATACAAATTTCACCGGAATCTGATGGGGACTGCTGTGTCTCATTCAGCGAGTAGAGGACCACATTCGTGACGAATTTCGAGTCAATCGGTCAAAAGACGACCGTAACCCTAACCCTAGCTCCATAACCCTAACCCTAACCCTAACCCTAACCCTAATGCCAGCCTTAAGGCAGTCTCATGAAACATTGTCTCTTTTCACTAAAATATTCACCAAAAATACAAATTTCACCGGAATCCGATGGGGACTGCTGTGTCTCGTTCAGCCAGTATAGGAGCACATTTGGGAGCGATTTCGAGTCAATCGGTCCAAAGACCTGGAAGCTATTGAAAAAATGGGCCACTTTTTTCTTTAAAATATTCACCAAAAATACAAATTTCACCGGAATCCGATGGGGACTGCTGTGTCTCATTCAGCGAGTAGAGGACCACATTCATGACGAATTTCGAGTCAATCGGTCAAAAGACGACCGTAACCCTAACCCTAGCTCCATAACCCTAACCCTAACCCTAACCCTAACCCTAATGCCAGCCTTAAGGCAGTCTCATGAAACATTGTCTATTTTCACTAAAATATTCACCAAAAATACAAATTTCACCGGAATCCGATGGGGACTGCTGTGTCTCGTTCAGCCAGTATAGGAGCACATTTGGGAGCGATTTCGAGTCAATCGGTCCAAACACCTGGAAGCTATTGAAAAAATGGGCCACTTTTTTCTCTAAAATATTCACCAAAAATACAAATTTCACCGGAATCCGATGGGGACTGCTGTGTCTCATTCAGTCAGTATAGGAGCACATTCGTGACGAATTTCGAGTCAATCGGTCAAAAGACGACCGTAACCCTAACCCTAGCTCCATAACCCTAACCCTAACCCTAACCCTAATGCCAGCCTTAAGGCAGTCTCATGAAACATTGTCTCTTTTCACTAAAATATTCACCAAAAATACAAATTTCACCGGAATCCGATGGGGACTGCTGTGTCTCGTTCAGCCAGTATAGGAGCACATTTGGGAGTGATTTCGAGTCAATCGGTCCAAAGACCTGGAAGCTATTGAAAAAATGGGCCACTTTTTTCTTTAAAATATTCACCAAAAATACAAATTTCACCGGAATCCGATGGGGACTGCTGTGTCTCGTTCAGCCAGTATAGGAGCACATTTGGGAGCGATTTCGAGTCAATCGGTCCAAAGACCTGGAAGCTATTGAAAAAATGGGCCACTTTTTTCTTTAAAATATTCACAAAAAATACAAATTTCACCGGAATCTGATGGGGACTGCTGTGTCTCATTCAGCGAGTAGAGGACCACATTCGTGACGAATTTCGAGTCAATCGGTCAAAAGACGACCGTAACCCTAACCCTAGCTCCATAACCCTAACCCTAACCCTAACCCTAACCCTAATGCCAGCCTTAAGGCAGTCTCATGAAACATTGTCTCTTTTCACTAAAATATTCACCAAAAATACAAATTTCACCGGAATCCGATGGGGACTGCTGTGTCTCGTTCAGCCAGTATAGGAGCACATTTGGGAGCGATTTCGAGTCAATCGGTCCAAAGACCTGGAAGCTATTGAAAAAATGGGCCACTTTTTTCTTTAAAATATTCACCAAAAATACAAATTTCACCGGAATCCGATGGGGACTGCTGTGTCTCATTCAGCGAGTAGAGGACCACATTCATGACGAATTTCGAGTCAATCGGTCAAAAGACGACCGTAACCCTAACCCTAGCTCCATAACCCTAACCCTAACCCTAACCCTAACCCTAATGCCAGCCTTAAGGCAGTCTCATGAAACATTGTCTATTTTCACTAAAATATTCACCAAAAATACAAATTTCACCGGAATCCGATGGGGACTGCTGTGTCTCGTTCAGCCAGTATAGGAGCACATTTGGGAGCGATTTCGAGTCAATCGGTCCAAACACCTGGAAGCTATTGAAAAAATGGGCCACTTTTTTCTCTAAAATATTCACCAAAAATACAAATTTCACCGGAATCCGATGGGGACTGCTGTGTCTCATTCAGTCAGTATAGGAGCACATTCGTGACGAATTTCGAGTCAATCGGTCAAAAGACGACCGTAACCCTAACCCTAGCTCCATAACCCTAACCCTAACCCTAACCCTAACCCTAATGCCAGCCTTAAGGCAGTCTCATGAAACATTGTCTCTTTTCACTAAAATATTCACCAAAAATACAAATTTCACCGGAATCCGATGGGGACTGCTGTGTCTCGTTCAGCCAGTATAGGAGCACATTTGGGAGTGATTTCGAGTCAATCGGTCCAAAGACCTGGAAGCTATTGAAAAAATGGGCCACTTTTTTCTCTAAAATATTCACCAAAAATACAAATTTCACCGGAATCCGATGGGGACTGCTGTGTCTCGTTCAGCCAGTATAGGAGCACATTTGGGAGTGATTTCGAGTCAATCGGTCCAAAGACCTGGAAGCTATTGAAAAAATGGGCCACTTTTTTCTCTAAAATATTCACCAAAAATACAAATTTCACCGGAATCCGATGGGGACTGCTGTGTCTCGTTCAGCCAGTATAGGAGCACATTTGGGAGCGATTTCGAGTCAATCGGTCCAAAGACCTGGAAGCTATTGAAAAAATGGGCCACTTTTTTCTTTAAAATATTCACCAAAAATACAAATTTCACCGGAATCCGATGGGGACTGCTGTGTCTCATTCAGTCAGTATAGGAGCACATTCGTGACGAATTTCGAGTCAATCGGTCAAAAGACGACCGTAACCCTAACCCTAGCTCCATAACCCTAACCCTAACCCTAACCCTAACCCTAATGCCAGCCTTAAGGCAGTCTCATGAAACATTGTCTCTTTTCACTAAAATATTCACCAAAAATACAAATTTCACCGGAATCCGATGGGGACTGCTGTGTCTCGTTCAGCCAGTATAGGAGCACATTTGGGAGTGATTTCGAGTCAATCGGTCCAAAGACCTGGAAGCTATTGAAAAAATGGGCCACTTTTTTCTCTAAAATATTCACCAAAAATACAAATTTCACCGGAATCCGATGGGGACTGCTGTGTCTCGTTCAGCCAGTATAGGAGCACATTTGGGAGTGATTTCGAGTCAATCGGTCCAAAGACCTGGAAGCTATTGAAAAAATGGGCCACTTTTTTCTCTAAAATATTCACCAAAAATACAAATTTCACCGGAATCCGATGGGGACTGCTGTGTCTCATTCAGCGAGTAGAGGACCACATTCATGACGAATTTCGAGTCAATCGGTCAAAAGACGACCGTAACCCTAACCCTAGCTCCATAACCCTAACCCTAACCCTAACCCTAACCCTAATGCCAGCCTTAAGGCAGTCTCATGAAACATTGTCTATTTTCACTAAAATATTCACCAAAAATACAAATTTCACCGGAATCCGATGGGGACTGCTGTGTCTCGTTCAGCCAGTATAGGAGCACATTTGGGAGCGATTTCGAGTCAATCGGTCCAAACACCTGGAAGCTATTGAAAAAATGGGCCACTTTTTTCTCTAAAATATTCACCAAAAATACAAATTTCACCGGAATCCGATGGGGACTGCTGTGTCTCATTCAGTCAGTATAGGAGCACATTCGTGACGAATTTCGAGTCAATCGGTCAAAAGACGACCGTAACCCTAACCCTAGCTCCATAACCCTAACCCTAACCCTAACCCTAACCCTAATGCCAGCCTTAAGGCAGTCTCATGAAACATTGTCTCTTTTCACTAAAATATTCACCAAAAATACAAATTTCACCGGAATCCGATGGGGACTGCTGTGTCTCGTTCAGCCAGTATAGGAGCACATTTGGGAGTGATTTCGAGTCAATCGGTCCAAAGACCTGGAAGCTATTGAAAAAATGGGCCACTTTTTTCTCTAAAATATTCACCAAAAATACAAATTTCACCGGAATCCGATGGGGACTGCTGTGTCTCGTTCAGCCAGTATAGGAGCACATTTGGGAGTGATTTCGAGTCAATCGGTCCAAAGACCTGGAAGCTATTGAAAAAATGGGCCACTTTTTTCTCTAAAATATTCACCAAAAATACAAATTTCACCGGAATCCGATGGGGACTGCTGTGTCTCGTTCAGCCAGTATAGGAGCACATTTGGGAGCGATTTCGAGTCAATCGGTCCAAAGACCTGGAAGCTATTGAAAAAATGGGCCACTTTTTTCTTTAAAATATTCACCAAAAATACAAATTTCACCGGAATCCGATGGGGACTGCTGTGTCTCATTCAGTCAGTATAGGAGCACATTCGTGACGAATTTCGAGTCAATCGGTCAAAAGACGACCGTAACCCTAACCCTAGCTCCATAACCCTAACCCTAACCCTAACCCTAACCCTAATGCCAGCCTTAAGGCAGTCTCATGAAACATTGTCTCTTTTCACTAAAATATTCACCAAAAATACAAATTTCACCGGAATCCGATGGGGACTGCTGTGTCTCGTTCAGCCAGTATAGGAGCACATTTGGGAGTGATTTCGAGTCAATCGGTCCAAAGACCTGGAAGCTATTGAAAAAATGGGCCACTTTTTTCTCTAAAATATTCACCAAAAATACAAATTTCACCGGAATCCGATGGGGACTGCTGTGTCTCGTTCAGCCAGTATAGGAGCACATTTGGGAGTGATTTCGAGTCAATCGGTCCAAAGACCTGGAAGCTATTGAAAAAATGGGCCACTTTTTTCTCTAAAATATTCACCAAAAATACAAATTTCACCGGAATCCGATGGGGACTGCTGTGTCTCGTTCAGCCAGTATAGGAGCACATTTGGGAGCGATTTCGAGTCAATCGGTCCAAAGACCTGGAAGCTATTGAAAAAATGGGCCACTTTTTTCTTTAAAATATTCACCAAAAATACAAATTTCACCGGAATCCGATGGGGACTGCTGTGTCTCATTCAGCGAGTAGAGGACCACATTCGTGACGAATTTCGAGTCAATCGGTCAAAAGACGACCGTAACCCTAACCCTAGCTCCATAACCCTAACCCTAACCCTAACCCTAACCCTAATGCCAGCCTTAAGGCAGTCTCATGAAACATTGTCTCTTTTCACTAAAATATTCACCAAAAATACAAATTTCACCGGAATCCGATGGGGACTGCTGTGTCTCGTTCAGCCAGTATAGGAGCACATTTGGGAGCGATTTCGAGTCAATCGGTCCAAAGACCTGGAAGCTATTGAAAAAATGGGCCACTTTTTTCTTTAAAATATTCACCAAAAATACAAATTTCACCGGAATCCGATGGGGACTACTGTGTCTCGTTCAGCCAGTATAGGAGCACATTTGGGAGCGATTTCGAGTCAATCGGTCCAGAGACCTGGAAGCTATTGAAAAAATGGGCCACTTTTTTCTTTAAAATATTCACCAAAAATACAAATTTCACCGGAATCCGATGGGGACTGCTGTGTCTCATTCAGCGAGTAGAGGACCACATTCGTGACGAATTTCGAGTCAATCGGTCAAAAGACGACCGTAACCCTAACCCTAGCTCCATAACCCTAACCCTAACCCTAACCCTAATGCCAGCCTTAAGGCAGTCTCATGAAACATTGTCTCTTTTCACTAAAATATTCACCAAAAATACAAATTTCACCGGAATCCGATGGGGACTGCTGTGTCTCGTTCAGTCAGTATAGGAGCACATTTGGGAGCGATTTCGAGTCAATCGGTCCAAAGACCTGGAAGCTATTGAAAAAATGGGCCACTTTTTTCTTTAAAATATTCACCAAAAATACAAATTTCACCGGAATCCGATGGGGACTGCTGTGTCTCGTTCAGCCAGTATAGGAGCACATTTGGGAGCGATTTCGAGTCAATCGGTCCAAAGACCTGGAAGCTATTGAAAAAATGGGCCACTTTTTTCTTTAAAATATTCACCAAAAATACAAATTTCACCGGAATCCGATGGGGACTGCTGTGTCTCGTTCAGCCAGTATAGGAGCACATTTGGGAGCGATTTCGAGTCAATCGGTCCAAAGACCTGGAAGCTATTGAAAAAATGGGCCACTTTTTTCTTTAAAATATTCACCAAAAATACAAATTTCACCGGAATCCGATGGGGACTGCTGTGTCTCATTCAGCGAGTAGAGGACCACATTCGTGACGAATTTCGAGTCAATCGGTCAAAAGACGACCGTAACCCTAACCCTAGCTCCATAACCCTAACCCTAACCCTAACCCTAATGCCAGCCTTAAGGCAGTCTCATGAAACATTGTCTCTTTTCACTAAAATATTCACCAAAAATACAAATTTCACCGGAATCCGATGGGGACTGGTGTGTCTCGTTCAGTCAGTATAGGAGCACATTTGGGAGCGATTTCGAGTCAATCGGTCCAAAGACCTGGAAGCTATTGAAAAAATGGGCCACTTTTTTCTTTAAAATATTCACCAAAAATACAAATTTCACCGGAATCCGATGGGGACTGCTGTGTCTCATTCAGCGAGTAGAGGACCACATTCGTGACGAATTTCGAGTCAATCGGTCAAAAGACGACCGTAACCCTAACCCTAGCTCCATAACCCTAACCCTAACCCTAACCCTAATGCCAGCCTTAAGGCAGTCTCATGAAACATTGTCTCTTTTCACTAAAATATTCACCAAAAATACAAATTTCACCGGAATCCGATGGGGACTGCTGTGTCTCGTTCAGTCAGTATAGGAGCACATTTGGGAGCGATTTCGAGTCAATCGGTCCAAAGACCTGGAAGCTATTGAAAAAATGGGCCACTTTTTTCTTTAAAATATTCACCAAAAATACAAATTTCACCGGAATCCGATGGGGACTGCTGTGTCTCGTTCAGCCAGTATAGGAGCACATTTGGGAGCGATTTCGAGTCAATCGGTCCAAAGACCTGGAAGCTATTGAAAAAATGGGCCACTTTTTTCTTTAAAATATTCACCAAAAATACAAATTTCACCGGAATCCGATGGGGACTGCTGTGTCTCATTCAGCGAGTAGAGGACCACATTCGTGACGAATTTCGAGTCAATCGGTCAAAAGACGACCGTAACCCTAACCCTAGCTCCATAACCCTAACCCTAACCCTAACCCTAATGCCAGCCTTAAGGCAGTCTCATGAAACATTGTCTCTTTTCACTAAAATATTCACCAAAAATACAAATTTCACCGGAATCCGATGGGGACTGCTGTGTCTCGTTCAGCCAGTATAGGAGCACATTTGGGAGCGATTTCGAGTCAATCGGTCCAAAGACCTGGAAGCTATTGAAAAAATGGGCCACTTTTTTCTTTAAAATATTCACCAAAAATACAAATTTCACCGGAATCCGATGGGGACTACTGTGTCTCGTTCAGCCAGTATAGGAGCACATTTGGGAGCGATTTCGAGTCAATCGGTCCAGAGACCTGGAAGCTATTGAAAAAATGGGCCACTTTTTTCTTTAAAATATTCACCAAAAATACAAATTTCACCGGAATCCGATGGGGACTGCTGTGTCTCATTCAGCGAGTAGAGGACCACATTCGTGACGAATTTCGAGTCAATCGGTCAAAAGACGACCGTAACCCTAACCCTAGCTCCATAACCCTAACCCTAACCCTAATGCCAGCCTTAAGGCAGTCTCATGAAACATTGTCTCTTTTCACTAAAATATTCACCAAAAATACAAATTTCACCGGAATCCGATGGGGACTGCTGTGTCTCGTTCAGCCAGTATAGGAGCACATTTGGGATCGATTTCGAGTCAATCGGTCCAAAGACCTGGAAGCTATTGAAAAAATGGGCCACTTTTTTCTTTAAAATATTCACCAAAAATACAAATTTCACCGGAATCCGATGGGGACTACTGTGTCTCGTTCAGCCAGTATAGGAGCACATTTGGGAGCGATTTCGAGTCAATCGGTCCAGAGACCTGGAAGCTATTGAAAAAATGGGCCACTTTTTTCTTTAAAATATTCACCAAAAATACAAATTTCACCGGAATCCGATGGGGACTGCTGTGTCTCATTCAGCGAGTAGAGGACCACATTCGTGACGAATTTCGAGTCAATCGGTCAAAAGACGACCGTAACCCTAACCCTAGCTCCATAACCCTAACCCTAACCCTAACCCTAATGCCAGCCTTAAGGCAGTCTCATGAAACATTGTCTCTTTTCACTAAAATATTCACCAAAAATACAAATTTCACCGGAATCCGATGGGGACTGCTGTGTCTCGTTCAGTCAGTATAGGAGCACATTTGGGAGCGATTTCGAGTCAATCGGTCGAAAGACCTGGAAGCTATTGAAAAAATGGGCCACTTTTTTCTTTAAAATATTCACCAAAAATACAAATTTCACCGGAATCCGATGGGGACTGCTGTGTCTCATTCAGCGAGTAGAGGACCACATTCGTGACGAATTTCGAGTCAATCGGTCAAAAGACGACCGTAACCCTAACCCTAGCTCCATAACCCTAACCCTAACCCTAACCCTAACCCTAATGCCAGCCTTAAGGCAGTCTCATGAAACATTGTCTCTTTTCACTAAAATATTCACCAAAAATACAAATTTCACCGGAATCCGATGGGGACTGCTGTGTCTCGTTCAGCCAGTATAGGAGCACATTTGGGAGCGATTTCGAGTCAATCGGTCCAAAGACCTGGAAGCTATTGAAAAAATGGGCCACTTTTTTCTTTAAAATATTCACCAAAAATACAAATTTCACCGGAATCCGATTGGGACTACTGTGTCTCGTTCAGACAGTATAGGAGCACATTTGGGAGCGATTTCGAGTCAATCGGTCCAGAGACCTGGAAGCTATTGAAAAAATGGGCCACTTTTTTCTTTAAAATATTCACCAAAAATACAAATTTCACCGGAATCCGATGGGGACTGCTGTGTCTCATTCAGCGAGTAGAGGACCACATTCGTGACGAATTTCGAGTCAATCGGTCAAAAGACGACCGTAACCCTAACCCTAGCTCCATAACCCTAACCCTAACCCTAACCCTAATGCCAGCCTTAAGGCAGTCTCATGAAACATTGTCTCTTTTCACTAAAATATTCACCAAAAATACAAATTTCACCGGAATCCGATGGGGACTGCTGTGTCTCGTTCAGCCAGTATAGGAGCACATTTGGGAGTGATTTCGAGTCAATCGGTCCAAAGACCTGGAAGCTATTGAAAAAATGGGCCACTTTTTTCTCTAAAATATTCACCAAAAATACAAATTTCACCGGAATCCGATGGGGACTGCTGTGTCTCGTTCAGCCAGTATAGGAGCACATTTGGGAGTGATTTCGAGTCAATCGGTCCAAAGACCTGGAAGCTATTGAAAAAATGGGCCACTTTTTTCTCTAAAATATTCACCAAAAATACAAATTTCACCGGAATCCGATGGGGACTGCTGTGTCTCGTTCAGCCAGTATAGGAGCACATTTGGGAGTGATTTCGAGTCAATCGGTCCAAAGACCTGGAAGCTATTGAAAAAATGGGCCACTTTTTTCTCTAAAATATTCACCAAAAATACAAATTTCACCGGAATCCGATGGGGACTGCTGTGTCTCGTTCAGCCAGTATAGGAGCACATTTGGGAGCGATTTCGAGTCAATCGGTCCAAAGACCTGGAAGCTATTGAAAAAATGGGCCACTTTTTTCTTTAAAATATTCACCAAAAATACAAATTTCACCGGAATCCGATGGGGACTGCTGTGTCTCATTCAGCGAGTAGAGGACCACATTCGTGACGAATTTCGAGTCAATCGGTCAAAAGACGACCGTAACCCTAACCCTAGCTCCATAACCCTAACCCTAACCCTAACCCTAATGCCAGCCTTAAGGCAGTCTCATGAAACATTGTCTCTTTTCACTAAAATATTCACCAAAAATACAAATTTCACCGGAATCCGATGGGGACTGCTGTGTCTCGTTCAGCCAGTATAGGAGCACATTTGGGAGTGATTTCGAGTCAATCGGTCCAAAGACCTGGAAGCTATTGAAAAAATGGGCCACTTTTTTCTTTAAAATATTCACCAAAAATACAAATTTCACCGGAATCCGATGGGGACTGCTGTGTCTCGTTCAGCCAGTATAGGAGCACATTTGGGAGCGATTTCGAGTCAATCGGTCCAAAGACCTGGAAGCTATTGAAAAAATGGGCCACTTTTTTCTTTAAAATATTCACAAAAAATACAAATTTCACCGGAATCTGATGGGGACTGCTGTGTCTCATTCAGCGAGTAGAGGACCACATTCGTGACGAATTTCGAGTCAATCGGTCAAAAGACGACCGTAACCCTAACCCTAGCTCCATAACCCTAACCCTAACCCTAACCCTAACCCTAATGCCAGCCTTAAGGCAGTCTCATGAAACATTGTCTCTTTTCACTAAAATATTCACCAAAAATACAAATTTCACCGGAATCCGATGGGGACTGCTGTGTCTCGTTCAGCCAGTATAGGAGCACATTTGGGAGCGATTTCGAGTCAATCGGTCCAAAGACCTGGAAGCTATTGAAAAAATGGGCCACTTTTTTCTTTAAAATATTCACCAAAAATACAAATTTCACCGGAATCCGATGGGGACTGCTGTGTCTCATTCAGCGAGTAGAGGACCACATTCATGACGAATTTCGAGTCAATCGGTCAAAAGACGACCGTAACCCTAACCCTAGCTCCATAACCCTAACCCTAACCCTAACCCTAACCCTAATGCCAGCCTTAAGGCAGTCTCATGAAACATTGTCTATTTTCACTAAAATATTCACCAAAAATACAAATTTCACCGGAATCCGATGGGGACTGCTGTGTCTCGTTCAGCCAGTATAGGAGCACATTTGGGAGCGATTTCGAGTCAATCGGTCCAAACACCTGGAAGCTATTGAAAAAATGGGCCACTTTTTTCTCTAAAATATTCACCAAAAATACAAATTTCACCGGAATCCGATGGGGACTGCTGTGTCTCGTTCAGCCAGTATAGGAGCACATTTGGGAGCGATTTCGAGTCAATCGGTCCAAAGACCTGGAAGCTATTGAAAAAATGGGCCACTTTTTTCTTTAAAATATTCACCAAAAATACAAATTTCACCGGAATCTGATGGGGACTGCTGTGTCTCATTCAGCGAGTAGAGGACCACATTCGTGACGAATTTCGAGTCAATCGGTCAAAAGACGACCGTAACCCTAACCCTAGCTCCATAACCCTAACCCTAACCCTAACCCTAACCCTAATGCCAGCCTTAAGGCAGTCTCATGAAACATTGTCTCTTTTCACTAAAATATTCACCAAAAATACAAATTTCACCGGAATCCGATGGGGACTGCTGTGTCTCATTCAGCGAGTAGAGGACCACATTCGTGACGAATTTCGAGTCAATCGGTCAAAAGACGACCGTAACCCTAACCCTAGCTCCATAACCCTAACCCTAACCCTAACCCTAATGCCAGCCTTAAGGCAGTCTCATGAAACATTGTCTCTTTTCACTAAAATATTCACCAAAAATACAAATTTCACCGGAATCCGATGGGGACTGCTGTGTCTCGTTCAGTCAGTATAGGAGCACATTTGGGAGCGATTTCGAGTCAATCGGTCCAAAGACCTGGAAGCTATTGAAAAAATGGGCCACTTTTTTCTTTAAAATATTCACCAAAAATACAAATTTCACCGGAATCCGATGGGGACTGCTGTGTCTCGTTCAGCCAGTATAGGAGCACATTTGGGAGCGATTTCGAGTCAATCGGTCCAAAGACCTGGAAGCTATTGAAAAAATGGGCCACTTTTTTCTTTAAAATATTCACCAAAAATACAAATTTCACCGGAATCCGATGGGGACTGCTGTGTCTCATTCAGCGAGTAGAGGACCACATTCGTGACGAATTTCGAGTCAATCGGTCAAAAGACGACCGTAACCCTAACCCTAGCTCCATAACCCTAACCCTAACCCTAACCCTAACCCTAATGCCAGCCTTAAGGCAGTCTCATGAAACATTGTCTCTTTTCACTAAAATATTCACCAAAAATACAAATTTCACCGGAATCCGATGGGGACTGCTGTGTCTCGTTCAGCCAGTATAGGAGCACATTTGGGAGCGATTTCGAGTCAATCGGTCCAAAGACCTGGAAGCTATTGAAAAAATGGGCCACTTTTTTCTTTAAAATATTCACCAAAAATACAAATTTCACCGGAATCCGATGGGGACTACTGTGTCTCGTTCAGCCAGTATAGGAGCACATTTGGGAGCGATTTCGAGTCAATCGGTCCAGAGACCTGGAAGCTATTGAAAAAATGGGCCACTTTTTTCTTTAAAATATTCACCAAAAATACAAATTTCACCGGAATCCGATGGGGACTGCTGTGTCTCATTCAGCGAGTAGAGGACCACATTCGTGACGAATTTCGAGTCAATCGGTCAAAAGACGACCGTAACCCTAACCCTAGCTCCATAACCCTAACCCTAACCCTAACCCTAATGCCAGCCTTAAGGCAGTCTCATGAAACATTGTCTCTTTTCACTAAAATATTCACCAAAAATACAAATTTCACCGGAATCCGATGGGGACTGCTGTGTCTCGTTCAGCCAGTATAGGAGCACATTTGGGAGTGATTTCGAGTCAATCGGTCCAAAGACCTGGAAGCTATTGAAAAAATGGGCCACTTTTTTCTCTAAAATATTCACCAAAAATACAAATTTCACCGGAATCCGATGGGGACTGCTGTGTCTCGTTCAGCCAGTATAGGAGCACATTTGGGAGCGATTTCGAGTCAATCGGTCCAAAGACCTGGAAGCTATTGAAAAAATGGGCCACTTTTTTCTTTAAAATATTCACCAAAAATACAAATTTCACCGGAATCCGATGGGGACTGCTGTGTCTCATTCAGCGAGTAGAGGACCACATTCGTGATGAATTTCGAGTCAATCGGTCAAAAGACGACCGTAACCCTAACCCTAGCTCCATAACCCTAACCCTAACCCTAACCCTAATGCCAGCCTTAAGGCAGTCTCATGAAACATTGTCTCTTTTCACTAAAATATTCACCAAAAATACAAATTTCACCGGAATCCGATGGGGACTGCTGTGTCTCGTTCAGCCAGTATAGGAGCACATTTGGGAGTGATTTCGAGTCAATCGGTCCAAAGACCTGGAAGCTATTGAAAAAATGGGCCACTTTTTTCTCTAAAATATTCACCAAAAATACAAATTTCACCGGAATCCGATGGGGACTGCTGTGTCTCGTTCAGCCAGTATAGGAGCACATTTGGGAGCGATTTCGAGTCAATCGGTCCAAAGACCTGGAAGCTATTGAAAAAATGGGCCACTTTTTTCTTTAAAATATTCACCAAAAATACAAATTTCACCGGAATCCGATGGGGACTGCTGTGTCTCATTCAGCGAGTAGAGGACCACATTCGTGACGAATTTCGAGTCAATCGGTCAAAAGACGACCGTAACCCTAAACCTAGCTCCATAACCCTAACCCTAACCCTAACCCTAATGCCAGCCTTAAGGCAGTCTCATGAAACATTGTCTCTTTTCACTAAAATATTCACCAAAAATACAAATTTCACCGGAATCCGATGGGGACTGCTGTGTCTCGTTCAGTCAGTATAGGAGCACATTTGGGAGTGATTTCGAGTCAATCGGTCCAAAGACCTGGAAGCTATTGAAAAAATGGGCCACTTTTTTCTTTAAAATATTCACCAAAAATACAAATTTCACCGGAATCCGATGGGGACTGCTGTGTCTCGTTCAGCCAGTATAGGAGCACATTTGGGAGCGATTTCGAGTCAATCGGTCCAAAGACCTGGAAGCTATTGAAAAAATGGGCCACTTTTTTCTCTAAAATATTCACCAAAAATACAAATTTCACCGGAATCCGATGGGGACTGCTGTGTCTCGTTCAGCCAGTATAGGAGCACATTTGGGAGCGATTTCGAGTCAATCGGTCCAAAGACCTGGAAGCTATTGAAAAAATGGGCCACTTTTTTCTTTAAAATATTCACCAAAAATACAAATTTCACCGGAATCCGATGGGGACTACTGTGTCTCGTTCAGCCAGTATAGGAGCACATTTGGGAGCGATTTCGAGTCAATCGGTCCAAAGACCTGGAAGCTATTGAAAAAATGGGCCACTTTTTTCTTTAAAATATTCACCAAAAATACAAATTTCACCGGAATCCGATGGGGACTGCTGTGTCTCATTCAGCGAGTAGAGGACCACATTCGTGACGAATTTCGAGTCAATCGGTCAAAAGACGACCGTAACCCTAACCCTAGCTCCATAACCCTAACCCTAACCCTAATGCCAGCCTTAAGGCAGTCTCATGAAACATTGTCTCTTTTCACTAAAATATTCACCAAAAATACAAATTTCACCGGAATCCGATGGGGACTGCTGTGTCTCGTTCAGCCAGTATAGGAGCACATTTGGGAGCGATTTTGAGTCAATCGGTCCAAAGACCTGGAAGCTATTGAAAAAATGGGCCACTTTTTTCTTTAAAACATTCACCAAAAATACAAATTTCACCGGAATCCGATGGGGACTGCTGTGTCTCATTCATCGAGTAGAGGACCACATTCGTGACGAATTTCGAGTCAATCGGTCAAAAGACGACCGTAACCCTAACCCTAGCTCCATAACCCTAACCCTAACCCTAACCCTAATGCCAGCCTTAAGGCAGTCTCATGAAACATTGTCTCTTTTCACTAAAATATTCACCAAAAATACAAATTTCACCGGAATCCGATGGGGACTGCTGTGTCTCGTTCAGCCAGTATAGGAGCACATTTGGGAGTGATTTCGAGTCAATCGGTCCAAAGACCTGGAAGCTATTGAAAAAATGGGCCACTTTTTTCTCTAAAATATTCACCAAAAATACAAATTTCACCGGAATCCGATGGGGACTGCTGTGTCTCGTTCAGCCAGTATAGGAGCACATTTGGGAGCGATTTCGAGTCAATCGGTCCAAAGACCTGGAAGCTATTGAAAAAATGGGCCACTTTTTTCTCTAAAATATTCACCAAAAATACAAATTTCACCGGAATCCGATGGGGACTGCTGTGTCTCATTCAGCGAGTAGAGGACCACATTCGTGACGAATTTCGAGTCAATCGGTCAAAAGACGACCGTAACCCTAACCCTAGCTCCATAACCCTAACCCTAACCCTAACCCTAATGCCAGCCTTAAGGCAGTCTCATGAAACATTGTCTCTTTTCACTAAAATATTCACCAAAAATACAAATTTCACCGGAATCCGATGGGGACTGCTGTGTCTCGTTCAGCCAGTATAGGAGCACATTTGGGAGCGATTTTGAGTCAATCGGTCCAAAGACCTGGAAGCTATTGAAAAAATGGGCCACTTTTTTCTTTAAAATATTCACCAAAAATACAAATTTCACCGGAATCCGATGGGGACTGCTGTGTCTCGTTCAGCCAGTATAGGAGCACATTTGGGAGCGATTTTGAGTCAATCGGTCCAAAGACCTGGAAGCTATTGAAAAAATGGGCCACTTTTTTCTTTAAAATATTCACCAAAAATACAAATTTCACCGGAATCCGATGGGGACTGCTGTGTCTCATTCATCGAGTAGAGGACCACATTCGTGACGAATTTCGAGTCAATCGGTCAAAAGACGACCGTAACCCTAACCCTAGCTCCATAACCCTAACCCTAACCCTAACCCTAACCCTAATGCCAGCCTTAAGGCAGTCTCATGAAACATTGTCTCTTTTCACTAAAATATTCACCAAAAATACAAATTTCACCGGAATCCGATGGGGACTGCTGTGTCTCGTTCAGCCAGTATAGGAGCACATTTGGGAGCGATTTCGAGTCAATCGGTCCAAAGACCTGGAAGCTATTGAAAAAATGGGCCACTTTTTTCTTTAAAATATTCACCAAAAATACAAATTTCACCGGAATCCGATGGGGACTACTGTGTCTCGTTCAGCCAGTATAGGAGCACATTTGGGAGCGATTTCGAGTCAATCGGTCCAAAGACCTGGAAGCTATTGAAAAAATGGGCCACTTTTTTCTTTAAAATATTCACCAAAAATACAAATTTCACCGGAATCCGATGGGGACTGCTGTGTCTCATTCAGCGAGTAGAGGACCACATTCGTGACGAATTTCGAGTCAATCGGTCAAAAGACGACCGTAACCCTAACCCTAGCTCCATAACCCTAACCCTAACCCTAACCCTAATGCCAGCCTTAAGGCAGTCTCATGAAACATTGTCTCTTTTCACTAAAATATTCACCAAAAATACAAATTTCACCGGAATCCGATGGGGACTGCTGTGTCTCGTTCAGCCAGTATAGGAGCACATTTGGGAGCGATTTTGAGTCAATCGGTCCAAAGACCTGGAAGCTATTGAAAAAATGGGCCACTTTTTTCTTTAAAATATTCACCAAAAATACAAATTTCACCGGAATCCGATGGGGACTGCTGTGTCTCGTTCAGCCAGTATAGGAGCACATTTGGGAGCGATTTCGAGTCAATCGGTCCAAAGACCTGGAAGCTATTGAAAAAATGGGCCACTTTTTTCTCTAAAATATTCACCAAAAATACAAATTTCACCAGAATCCGATGGGGACTGCTGTGTCTCGTTCAGCCAGTATAGGAGCACATTTGGGAGCGATTTCGAGTCAATCGGTCCAAAGACCTGGAAGCTATTGAAAAAATGGGCCACTTTTTTCTTTAAAATATTCACCAAAAATACAAATTTCACCGGAATCTGATGGGGACTGCTGTGTCTCATTCAGCGAGTAGAGGACCACATTCGTGACGAATTTCGAGTCAATCGGTCAAAAGACGACCGTAACCCTAACCCTAGCTCCATAACCCTAACCCTAACCCTAACCCTAATGCCAGCCTTAAGGCAGTCTCATGAAACATTGTCTCTTTTCACTAAAATATTCACCAAAAATACAAATTTCACCGGAATCCGATGGGGACTGCTGTGTCTCGTTCAGCCAGTATAGGAGCACATTTGGGAGCGATTTCGAGTCAATCGGTCCAAAGACCTGGAAGCTATTGAAAAAATGGGCCACTTTTTTCTCTAAAATATTCACCAAAAATACAAATTTCACCGGAATCCGATGGGGACTGCTGTGTCTCATTCAGCGAGTAGAGGACCACATTCGTGACGAATTTCGAGTCAATCGGTCAAAAGACGACCGTAACCCTAACCCTAGCTCCATAACCCTAACCCTAACCCTAACCCTAATGCCAGCCTTAAGGCAGTCTCATGAAACATTGTCTCTTTTCACTAAAATATTCACCAAAAATACAAATTTCACCGGAATCCGATGGGGACTGCTGTGTCTCGTTCAGCCAGTATAGGAGCACATTTGGGAGCGATTTTGAGTCAATCGGTCCAAAGACCTGGAAGCTATTGAAAAAATGGGCCACTTTTTTCTTTAAAATATTCACCAAAAATACAAATTTCACCGGAATCCGATGGGGACTGCTGTGTCTCGTTCAGCCAGTATAGGAGCACATCTGGGAGCGATTTCGAGTCAATCGGTCCAAAGACCTGGAAGCTATTGAAAAAATGGGCCACTTTTTTCTTTAAAATATTCACCAAAAATACAAATTTCACCGGAATCCGATGGGGACTACTGTGTCTCGTTCAGCCAGTATAGGAGCACATTTGGGAGCGATTTCGAGTCAATCGGTCCAAAGACCTGAAAGCTATTGAAAAAATGGGCCACTTTTTTCTTTAAAATATTCACCAAAAATACAAATTTCACCGGAATCCGATGGGGACTGCTGTGTCTCATTCAGCGAGTAGAGGACCACATTCGTGACGAATTTCGAGTCAATCGGTCAAAAGACGACCGTAACCCTAACCCTAGCTCCATAACCCTAACCCTAACCCTAATGCCAGCCTTAAGGCAGTCTCATGAAACATTGTCTCTTTTCACTAAAATATTCACCAAAAATACAAATTTCACCGGAATCCGATGGGGACTGCTGTGTCTCGTTCAGCCAGTATAGGAGCACATTTGGGAGCGATTTTGAGTCAATCGGTCCAAAGACCTGAAAGCTATTGAAAAAATGGGCCACTTTTTTCTTTAAAACATTCACCAAAAATACAAATTTCACCGGAATCCGATGGGGACTGCTGTGTCTCGTTCAGCCAGTATAGGAGCACATTTGGGAGCGATTTCGAGTCAATCGGTCCAAAGACCTGGAAGCTATTGAAAAAATGGGCCACTTTTTTCTCTAAAATATTCACCAAAAATACAAATTTCACCGGAATCCGATGGGGACTGCTGTGTCTCATTCAGCGAGTAGAGGACCACATTCGTGACGAATTTCGAGTCAATCGGTCAAAAGACGACCGTAACCCTAACCCTAGCTCCATAACCCTAACCCTAACCCTAACCCTAATGCCAGCCTTAAGGCAGTCTCATGAAACATTGTCTCTTTTCACTAAAATATTCACCAAAAATACAAATTTCACCGGAATCCGATGGGGACTGCTGTGTCTCGTTCAGCCAGTATAGGAGCACATTTGGGAGCGATTTTGAGTCAATCGGTCCAAAGACCTGGAAGCTATTGAAAAAATGGGCCACTTTTTTCTTTAAAATATTCACCAAAAATACAAATTTCACCGGAATCCGATGGGGACTGCTGTGTCTCGTTCAGCCAGTATCGGAGCACATTTGGGAGCGATTTCGAGTCAATCGGTCCAAAGACCTGGAAGCTATTGAAAAAATGGGCCACTTTTTTCTTTAAAATATTCACCAAAAATACAAATTTCACCAGAATCCGATGGGGACTGCTGTGTCTCGTTCAGCCAGTATAGGAGCACATTTGGGAGCGATTTCGAGTCAATCGGTCCAAAGACCTGGAAGCTATTGAAAAAATGGGCCACTTTTTTCTTTAAAATATTCACCAAAAATACAAATTTCACCGGAATCTGATGGGGACTGCTGTGTCTCATTCAGCGAGTAGAGGACCACATTCGTGACGAATTTCGAGTCAATCGGTCAAAAGACGACCGTAACCCTAACCCTAGCTCCATAACCCTAACCCTAACCCTAACCCTAATGCCAGCCTTAAGGCAGTCTCATGAAACATTGTCTCTTTTCACTAAAATATTCACCAAAAATACAAATTTCACCGGAATCCGATGGGGACTGCTGTGTCTCGTTCAGCCAGTATAGGAGCACATTTGGGAGCGATTTCGAGTCAATCGGTCCAAAGACCTGGAAGCTATTGAAAAAATGGGCCACTTTTTTCTCTAAAATATTCACCAAAAATACAAATTTCACCGGAATCCGATGGGGACTGCTGTGTCTCATTCAGCGAGTAGAGGACCACATTCGTGACGAATTTCGAGTCAATCGGTCAAAAGACGACCGTAACCCTAACCCTAGCTCCATAACCCTAACCCTAACCCTAACCCTAATGCCAGCCTTAAGGCAGTCTCATGAAACATTGTCTCTTTTCACTAAAATATTCACCAAAAATACAAATTTCACCGGAATCCGATGGGGACTGCTGTGTCTCGTTCAGCCAGTATAGGAGCACATTTGGGAGCGATTTTGAGTCAATCGGTCCAAAGACCTGGAAGCTATTGAAAAAATGGGCCACTTTTTTCTTTAAAATATTCACCAAAAATACAAATTTCACCGGAATCCGATGGGGACTGCTGTGTCTCGTTCAGCCAGTATAGGAGCACATCTGGGAGCGATTTCGAGTCAATCGGTCCAAAGACCTGGAAGCTATTGAAAAAATGGGCCACTTTTTTCTTTAAAATATTCACCAAAAATACAAATTTCACCGGAATCCGATGGGGACTACTGTGTCTCGTTCAGCCAGTATAGGAGCACATTTGGGAGCGATTTCGAGTCAATCGGTCCAAAGACCTGAAAGCTATTGAAAAAATGGGCCACTTTTTTCTTTAAAATATTCACCAAAAATACAAATTTCACCGGAATCCGATGGGGACTGCTGTGTCTCATTCAGCGAGTAGAGGACCACATTCGTGACGAATTTCGAGTCAATCGGTCAAAAGACGACCGTAACCCTAACCCTAGCTCCATAACCCTAACCCTAACCCTAATGCCAGCCTTAAGGCAGTCTCATGAAACATTGTCTCTTTTCACTAAAATATTCACCAAAAATACAAATTTCACCGGAATCCGATGGGGACTGCTGTGTCTCGTTCAGCCAGTATAGGAGCACATTTGGGAGCGATTTTGAGTCAATCGGTCCAAAGACCTGAAAGCTATTGAAAAAATGGGCCACTTTTTTCTTTAAAACATTCACCAAAAATACAAATTTCACCGGAATCCGATGGGGACTGCTGTGTCTCGTTCAGCCAGTATAGGAGCACATTTGGGAGCGATTTCGAGTCAATCGGTCCAAAGACCTGGAAGCTATTGAAAAAATGGGCCACTTTTTTCTCTAAAATATTCACCAAAAATACAAATTTCACCGGAATCCGATGGGGACTGCTGTGTCTCATTCAGCGAGTAGAGGACCACATTCGTGACGAATTTCGAGTCAATCGGTCAAAAGACGACCGTAACCCTAACCCTAGCTCCATAACCCTAACCCTAACCCTAACCCTAATGCCAGCCTTAAGGCAGTCTCATGAAACATTGTCTCTTTTCACTAAAATATTCACCAAAAATACAAATTTCACCGGAATCCGATGGGGACTGCTGTGTCTCGTTCAGCCAGTATAGGAGCACATTTGGGAGCGATTTTGAGTCAATCGGTCCAAAGACCTGGAAGCTATTGAAAAAATGGGCCACTTTTTTCTTTAAAATATTCACCAAAAATACAAATTTCACCGGAATCCGATGGGGACTGCTGTGTCTCGTTCAGCCAGTATCGGAGCACATTTGGGAGCGATTTCGAGTCAATCGGTCCAAAGACCTGGAAGCTATTGAAAAAATGGGCCACTTTTTTCTTTAAAATATTCACCAAAAATACAAATTTCACCGGAATCCGATGGGGACTACTGTGTCTCGTTCAGCCAGTATAGGAGCACATTTGGGAGCAATTTCGAGTCAATCGGTCCAAAGACCTGGAAGCTATTGAAAAAATGGGCCACTTTTTTCTTTAAAATATTCACCAAAAATACAAATTTCACCGGAATCCGATGGGGACTGCTGTGTCTCATTCAGCGAGTAGAGGACCACATTCGTGACGAATTTCGAGTCAATCGGTCAAAAGACGACCGTAACCCTAACCCTAGCTCCATAACCCTAACCCTAACCCTAATGCCAGCCTTAAGGCAGTCTCATGAAACATTGTCTCTTTTCACTAAAATATTCACCAAAAATACAAATTTCACCGGAATCCGATGGGGACTGCTGTGTCTCGTTCAGCCAGTATAGGAGCACATTTGGGAGCGATTTCGAGTCAATCGGTCCAAAGACCTGGAAGCTATTGAAAAAATGGGCCACTTTTTTCTTTAAAATATTCACCAAAAATACAAATTTCACCGGAATCCGATGGGGACTGCTGTGTCTCATTCAGCGAGTAGAGGACCACATTCGTGATGAATTTCGAGTCAATCGGTCAAAAGACGACCGTAACCCTAACCCTAGCTCCATAACCCTAACCCTAACCCTAACCCTAATGCCAGCCTTAAGGCAGTCTCATGAAACATTGTCTCTTTTCACTAAAATATTCACCAAAAATACAAATTTCACCGGAATCCGATGGGGACTGCTGTGTCTCGTTCAGCCAGTATAGGAGCACATTTGGGAGCGATTTCGAGTCAATCGGTCCAAAGACCTGGAAGCTATTGAAAAAATGGGCCACTTTTTTCTTTAAAATATTCACCAAAAATACAAATTTCACCGGAATCCGATGGGGACTACTGTGTCTCGTTCAGCCAGTATAGGAGCACATTTGGGAGCGATTTCGAGTCAATCGGTCCAAAGACCTGGAAGCTATTGAAAAAATGGGCCACTTTTTTCTTTAAAATATTCACCAAAAATACAAATTTCACCGGAATCCGATGGGGACTGCTGTGTCTCATTCAGCGAGTAGAGGACCACATTCGTGACGAATTTCGAGTCAATCGGTCAAAAGACGACCGTAACCCTAACCCTAGCTCCATAACCCTAACCCTAACCCTAATGCCAGCCTTAAGGCAGTCTCATGAAACATTGTCTCTTTTCACTAAAATATTCACCAAAAATACAAATTTCACCGGAATCCGATGGGGACTGCTGTGTCTCGTTCAGCCAGTATAGGAGCACATTTGGGAGCGATTTTGAGTCAATCGGTCCAAAGACCTGGAAGCTATTGAAAAAATGGGCCACTTTTTTCTTTAAAATATTCACCAAAAATACAAATTTCACCGGAATCCGATGGGGACTGCTGTGTCTCATTCATCGAGTAGAGGACCACATTCGTGACGAATTTCGAGTCAATCGGTCAAAAGACGACCGTAACCCTAACCCTAGCTCCATAACCCTAACCCTAACCCTAACCCTAATGCCAGCCTTAAGGCAGTCTCATGAAACATTGTCTCTTTTCACTAAAATATTCACCAAAAATACAAATTTCACCGGAATCCGATGGGGACTGCTGTGTCTCGTTCAGCCAGTATAGGAGCACATTTGGGAGCGATTTTGAGTCAATCGGTCCAAAGACCTGGAAGCTATTGAAAAAATGGGCCACTTTTTTCTTTAAAATATTCACCAAAAATACAAATTTCACCGGAATCCGATGGGGACTGCTGTGTCTCATTCAGCGAGTAGAGGACCACATTCGTGACGAATTTCGAGTCAATCGGTCAAAAGACGACCGTAACCCTAACCCTAGCTCCATAACCCTAACCCTAACCCTAACCCTAATGCCAGCCTTAAGGCAGTCTCATGAAACATTGTCTCTTTTCACTAAAATATTCACCAAAAATACAAATTTCACCGGAATCCGATGGGGACTGCTGTGTCTCATTCAGCGAGTAGAGGACCACATTCGTGACGAATTTCGAGTCAATCGGTCAAAAGACGACCGTAACCCTAACCCTAGCTCCATAACCCTAACCCTAACCCTAACCCTAATGCCAGCCTTAAGGCAGTCTCATGAAACATTGTCTCTTTTCACTAAAATATTCACCAAAAATACAAATTTCACCGGAATCCGATGGGGACTGCTGTGTCTCGTTCAGCCAGTATAGGAGCACATTTGGGAGCGATTTCGAGTCAATCGGTCCAAAGACCTGGAAGCTATTGAAAAAATGGGCCACTTTTTTCTTTAAAATATTCACCAAAAATACAAATTTCACCGGAATCCGATGGGGACTGCTGTGTCTCATTCATCGAGTAGAGGACCACATTCGTGACGAATTTCGAGTCAATCGGTCAAAAGACGACCGTAACCCTAACCCTAGCTCCATAACCCTAACCCTAACCCTAACCCTAATGCCAGCCTTAAGGCAGTCTCATGAAACATTGTCTCTTTTCACTAAAATATTCACCAAAAATACAAATTTCACCGGAATTCGATGGGGACTGCTGTGTCTCATTCAGCGAGTAGAGGACCACATTCGTGACGAATTTCGAGTCAATCGGTCAAAAGACGACCGTAACCCTAACCCTAGCTCCATAACCCTAACCCTAACCCTAACCCTAATGCCAGCCTTAAGGCAGTCTCATGAAACATTGTCTCTTTTCACTAAAATATTCACCAAAAATACAAATTTCACCGGAATCCGATGGGGACTGCTGTGTCTCGTTCAGCCAGTATAGGAGCACATTTGGGAGTGATTTCGAGTCAATCGGTCCAAAGACCTGGAAGCTATTGAAAAAATGGGCCACATTTTTCTCTAAAATATTCACCAAAAATACAAATTTCACCGGAATCCGATGGGGACTGCTGTGTCTCGTTCAGCCAGTATAGGAGCACATTTGGGAGCGATTTCGAGTCAATCGGTCCAAAGACCTGGAAGCTATTGAAAAAATGGGCCACTTTTTTCTCTAAAATATTCACCAAAAATACAAATTTCACCGGAATCCGATGGGGACTGCTGTGTCTCATTCAGCGAGTAGAGGACCACATTCGTGACGAATTTCGAGTCAATCGGTCAAAAGACGACCGTAACCCTAACCCTAGCTCCATAACCCTAACCCTAACCCTAACCCTAATGCCAGCCTTAAGGCAGTCTCATGAAACATTGTCTCTTTTCACTAAAATATTCACCAAAAATACAAATTTCACCGGAATCCGATGGGGACTGCTGTGTCTCGTTCAGCCAGTATAGGAGCACATTTGGGAGCGATTTCGAGTCAATCGGTCCAAAGACCTGGAAGCTATTGAAAAAATGGGCCACTTTTTTCTTTAAAATATTCACCAAAAATACAAATTTCACCGGAATCCGATGGGGACTACTGTGTCTCGTTCAGCCAGTATAGGAGCACATTTCGGAGCGATTTCGAGTCAATCGGTCCAAAGACCTGGAAGCTATTGAAAAAATGGGCCACTTTTTTCTTTAAAATATTCACCAAAAATACAAATTTCACCGGAATCCGATGGGGACTACTGTGTCTCGTTCAGCCAGTATAGGAGCACATTTGGGAGCGATTTCGAGTCAATCGGTCCAAAGACCTGGAAGCTATTGAAAAAATGGGCCACTTTTTTCTTTAAAATATTCACCAAAAATACAAATTTCACCGGAATCCGATGGGGACTGCTGTGTCTCATTCAGCGAGTAGAGGACCACATTCGTGACGAATTTCGAGTCAATCGGTCAAAAGACGACCGTAACCCTAACCCTAGCTCCATAACCCTAACCCTAACCCTAATGCCAGCCTTAAGGCAGTCTCATGAAACATTGTCTCTTTTCACTAAAATATTCACCAAAAATACAAATTTCACCGGAATCCGATGGGGACTGCTGTGTCTCGTTCAGCCAGTATAGGAGCACATTTGGGAGCGATTTTGAGTCAATCGGTCCAAAGACCTGGAAGCTATTGAAAAAATGGGCCACTTTTTTCTTTAAAATATTCACCAAAAATACAAATTTCACCGGAATCCGATGGGGACTGCTGTGTCTCATTCAGCGAGTAGAGGACCACATTCGTGACGAATTTCGAGTCAATCGGTCAAAAGACGACCGTAACCCTAACCCTAGCTCCATAACCCTAACCCTAACCCTAACCCTAATGCCAGCCTTAAGGCAGTCTCATGAAACATTGTCTCTTTTCACTAAAATATTCACCAAAAATACAAATTTCACCGGAATCCGATGGGGACTGCTGTGTCTCGTTCAGCCAGTATAGGAGCACATTTGGGAGCGATTTCGAGTCAATCGGTCCAAAGACCTGGAAGCTATTGAAAAAATGGGCCACTTTTTTCTTTAATATATTCACCAAAAATACAAATTTCACCGGAATCCGATGGGGACTGCTGTGTCTCGTTCAGCCAGTATAGGAGCACATTTGGGAGCGATTTCGAGTCAATCGGTCCAAAGACCTGGAAGCTATTGAAAAAATGGGCCACTTTTTTCATTAAAATATTCACCAAAAATACAAATTTCACCGGAATCCGATGGGGACTGCTGTGTCTCATTCAGCGAGTAGAGGACCACATTCGTGACGGATTTCGAGTCAATCGGTCCAAAGACCTGGAAGCTATTGAAAAAATGGGCCACTTTTTTCTTTAAAATATTCACCAAAAATACAAATTTCAACGGAATCCGATGGGGACTGCTGTGTCTCGTTCAGTCAGTATAGGAGCACATTTGGGAGCGATTTCGAGTCAATCGGTCCAAAGACCTGGAAGCTATTGAAAAAATGGGCCACTTTTTTCTTTAAAATATTCACCAAAAATACAAATTTCACCGGAATCCGATGGGGACTGCTGTGTCTCATTCAGCGAGTAGAGGACCACATTCGTGACGGATTTCGAGTCAATCGGTCCAAAGACCTGGAAGCTATTGAAAAAATGGGCCACTTTTTTCTTTAAAATATTCACCAAAAATACAAATTTCAACGGAATCCGATGGGGACTGCTGTGTCTCGTTCAGTCAGTATAGGAGCACATTTGGGAGCGATTTCGAGTCAATCGGTCCAAAGACCTGGAAGCTATTGAAAAAATGGGCCACTTTTTTCTTTAAAATATTCACCAAAAATACAAATTTCACCGGAATCCGATGGGGACTGCTGTGTCTCATTCAGCGAGTAGAGGACCACATTCGTGACGAATTTCGAGTCAATCGGTCAAAAGACGACCGTAACCCTAACCCTAGCTCCATAACCCTAACCCTAACCCTAACCCTAAGGCCAGCCTTAAGGCAGTCTCATGAAACATTGTCTCTTTTCACTAAAATATTCACCAAAAATACAAATTTCACCGGAATCCAATGGGGACTGCTGTGTCTCGTTCAGCCAGTATAGGAGCACATTTGGGAGCGATTTCGAGTCAATCGGTCCAAAGACATGGAAGCTATTGAAAAAATGGGCCACTTTTTTCTCTAAAATATTCACCAAAAATACAAATTTCACCGGAATCCGATGGGGACTGCTGTGTCTCGTTCAGTCAGTATAGGAGCACATTTGGGAGCGATTTCGAGTCAATCGGTCCAAAGACCTGGAAGCTATTGAAAAAATGGGCCACTTTTTTCTTTAAAATATTCACCAAAAATACAAATTTCACCGGAATCCGATGGGGACTGCTGTGTCTCATTCAGCGAGTAGAGGACCACATTCGTGACAAATTTCGAGTCAATCGGTCAAAAGACGACCGTAACCCTAACCCTAGCTCCATAACCCTAACCCTAACCCTAACCCTAATGCCAGCCTTAAGGCAGTCTCATGAAACATTGTCTCTTTTCACTAAAATATTCACCAAAAATACAAATTTCACCGGACTCCGATGGGGACTGCTGTGTCTCGTTCAGCCAGTATAGGAGCACATTTGGGAGCGATTTCGAGTCAATCGGTCCAAAGACATGGAAGCTATTGAAAAAATGGGCCACTTTTTTCTCTAAAATATTCACCAAAAATACAAATTTCACCGGAATCCGATGAGGCCTGCTGTGTCTCGTTCAGCCAGTATAGGAGCACATTTGGGAGCGATTTCGAGTCAATCGGTCCAAAGACCTGGAAGCTATTGAAAAAATGGGCCACTTTTTTCTTTAAAATATTCACCAAAAATACAAATTTCACCGGAATCCGATGGGGACTGCTGTGTCTCATTCAGCGAGTAGAGGACCACATTCGTGACGAATTTCGAGTCAATCGGTCAAAAGACGACCGTAACCCTAACCCTAGCTCCATAACCCTAACCCTAACCCTAATGCCAGCCTTAAGGCAGTCTCATGAAACATTGTCTCTTTTCACTAAAATATTCACCAAAAATACAAATTTCACCGGAATCCGATGGGGACTGCTGTGTCTCGTTCAGCCAGTATAGGAGCACATTTGGGAGCGATTTTGAGTCAATCGGTCCAAAGACCTGGAAGCTATTGAAAAAATGGGCCACTTTTTTCTTTAAAATATTCACCAAAAATACAAATTTCACCGGAATCCGATGGGGACTGCTGTGTCTCATTCAGCGAGTAGAGGACCACATTCGTGACGAATTTCGAGTCAATCGGTCAAAAGACGACCGTAACCCTAACCCTAGCTCCATAACCCTAACCCTAACCCTAACCCTAATGCCAGCCTTAAGGCAGTCTCATGAAACATTGTCTCTTTTCACTAAAATATTCACCAAAAATACAAATTTCACCGGAATCCGATGGGGACTGCTGTGTCTCGTTCAGCCAGTATAGGAGCACATTTGGGAGCGATTTCGAGTCAATCGGTCCAAAGACCTGGAAGCTATTGAAAAAATGGGCCACTTTTTTCTTTAATATATTCACCAAAAATACAAATTTCACCGGAATCCGATGGGGACTGCTGTGTCTCGTTCAGCCAGTATAGGAGCACATTTGGGAGCGATTTCGAGTCAATCGGTCCAAAGACCTGGAAGCTATTGAAAAAATGGGCCACTTTTTTCATTAAAATATTCACCAAAAATACAAATTTCACCGGAATCCGATGGGGACTGCTGTGTCTCATTCAGCGAGTAGAGGACCACATTCGTGACGGATTTCGAGTCAATCGGTCCAAAGACCTGGAAGCTATTGAAAAAATGGGCCACTTTTTTCTTTAAAATATTCACCAAAAATACAAATTTCAACGGAATCCGATGGGGACTGCTGTGTCTCGTTCAGTCAGTATAGGAGCACATTTGGGAGCGATTTCGAGTCAATCGGTCCAAAGACCTGGAAGCTATTGAAAAAATGGGCCACTTTTTTCTTTAAAATATTCACCAAAAATACAAATTTCACCGGAATCCGATGGGGACTGCTGTGTCTCATTCAGCGAGTAGAGGACCACATTCGTGACGAATTTCGAGTCAATCGGTCAAAAGACGACCGTAACCCTAACCCTAGCTCCATAACCCTAACCCTAACCCTAACCCTAAGGCCAGCCTTAAGGCAGTCTCATGAAACATTGTCTCTTTTCACTAAAATATTCACCAAAAATACAAATTTCACCGGAATCCAATGGGGACTGCTGTGTCTCGTTCAGCCAGTATAGGAGCACATTTGGGAGCGATTTCGAGTCAATCGGTCCAAAGACATGGAAGCTATTGAAAAAATGGGCCACTTTTTTCTCTAAAATATTCACCAAAAATACAAATTTCACCGGAATCCGATGGGGACTGCTGTGTCTCGTTCAGTCAGTATAGGAGCACATTTGGGAGCGATTTCGAGTCAATCGGTCCAAAGACCTGGAAGCTATTGAAAAAATGGGCCACTTTTTTCTTTAAAATATTCACCAAAAATACAAATTTCACCGGAATCCGATGGGGACTGCTGTGTCTCATTCAGCGAGTAGAGGACCACATTCGTGACAAATTTCGAGTCAATCGGTCAAAAGACGACCGTAACCCTAACCCTAGCTCCATAACCCTAACCCTAACCCTAACCCTAATGCCAGCCTTAAGGCAGTCTCATGAAACATTGTCTCTTTTCACTAAAATATTCACCAAAAATACAAATTTCACCGGACTCCGATGGGGACTGCTGTGTCTCGTTCAGCCAGTATAGGAGCACATTTGGGAGCGATTTCGAGTCAATCGGTCCAAAGACATGGAAGCTATTGAAAAAATGGGCCACTTTTTTCTCTAAAATATTCACCAAAAATACAAATTTCACCGGAATCCGATGAGGCCTGCTGTGTCTCGTTCAGCCAGTATAGGAGCACATTTGGGAGCGATTTCGAGTCAATCGGTCCAAAGACCTGGAAGCTATTGAAAAAATGGGCCACTTTTTTCTTTAAAATATTCACCAAAAATACAAATTTCACCGGAATCCGATGGGGACTGCTGTGTCTCATTCAGCGAGTAGAGGACCACATTCGTGACGAATTTCGAGTCAATCGGTCAAAAGACGACCGTAACCCTAACCCTAGCTCCATAACCCTAACCCTAACCCTAATGCCAGCCTTAAGGCAGTCTCATGAAACATTGTCTCTTTTCACTAAAATATTCACCAAAAATACAAATTTCACCGGAATCCGATGGGGACTGCTGTGTCTCGTTCAGCCAGTATAGGAGCACATTTGGGAGCGATTTCGAGTCAATCGGTCCAAAGACCTGGAAGCTATTGAAAAAATGGGCCACTTTTTTCTTTAAAATATTCACCAAAAATACAAATTTCACCGGAATCCGATGGGGACTGCTGTGTCTCATTCAGCGAGTAGAGGACCACATTCGTGACGAATTTCGAGTCAATCGGTCAAAAGACGACCGTAACCCTAACCCTAGCTCCATAACCCTAACCCTAACCCTAATGCCAGCCTTAAGGCAGTCTCATGAAACATTGTCTCTTTTCACTAAAATATTCACCAAAAATACAAATTCCACCGGAATCCGATGGGGACTGCTGTGTCTCGTTCAGCCAGTATAGGAGCACATTTGGGAGCGATTTCGAGTCAATCGGTCCAAAGACCTGGAAGCTATTGAAAAAATGGGCCACTTTTTTCTTTAAAATATTCACCAAAAATACAAATTTCACCGGAATCCGATGGGGACTGCTGTGTCTCATTCAGCGAGTAGAGGACCACATTCGTGACGAATTTCGAGTCAATCGGTCAAAAGACGGCCGTAACCCTAACCCTAGCCCCATAACCCTAACCCTAACTCCAGCCTTAAGCCAGTCTCATGAAACATTGTCCCTTTTCACTAAAATATTCACCAAAAATACAAATTCCACCGGAATCTGATGGGGACTGCTGTGTCTCGTTCAGCCAGTATAGGAGCACATTTGGGAGTGATTTCGAGTCAATCGGTCCAAAGACCTGGAAGCTATTGAAAAAATGGGCCACTTTTTTCTTTAAAATATTCACCAAAAATACAAATTCCACCGGTTTCTGTGGAGGAAAAACAAACACTGTCCCCAGTGACTGTCATAAGAGACACACAATTAGAATAGGATCCAAAAATATCACTGATAGTTGCACAAATTTTCTAGGGCAAACATGAATAAAATGTTGGTCTAAATGACTCTAAGACAAGACAGTAGAGACGATGATGATGGAATAAAAGACGAATAATCAGCATTGTGGAATCTTTTGAGTCATTTGCAAAAGAAATTATCTCTGAGGGGTTTCAGATGGATGTACTGTGACATCCGTACAGCCTGCTTTTTATCTGTCTGTCATATATAAGTGAAGGTACACAGTGCAGTATTGTTTTGTCCTTGTCTTTTAAATTCGTGATCATATCATTCATTCAACTGTGTCTATCTTTGTAGACCGTGTGTGTGTGCATGCATGTGCGTGTGCGTGTGTGCGTGCGTGCAGCTGTACAGAGGGTAAATAACAGAGGGAATCTCATCTGTCCGCTTCTCCCTCTTGTCTCATTGCTCTCACTGAGTGGGACTGATGTGTGTGAAGGAATCAGAGCGGATATAACTCTTGTTTTTCTTTTCGTTGTTGTCAGCAGTTAGCAGCTTGAACTACAGCGCAGAGTATCACTGTGTGTCCTTGTGCTTTTCTCTGTGTGTATGTGTGTGTGTATAGTATGCCCACACATCTGTTTTTGTGTATGAGTGCAGCGATGATGTGTGTGTGAAGGGGTGTGCTTTAAAGATAGTGAGTTTAATTAAAGATGAAAGAGCTGATTATTAATTGATGGAAGGTAGACTGTTCCATAATGCTGAAATATGGGGGTGTGTTGCCTCTCTTTTCCTAAAGAAAGAAATAGAAATGTTTTATTAAACTTTGACAGCATCTTTTAAAAAGAAATATGAGTAATGAATGTTAAATAATCAATTGAATCCACAATAAAGATATGTTGGCATATTATAATCACTCCTGTATTGGAGATTTGTTTTGTCAGCTCAGGTGAGGATCCTAACATGAGCAGTTTTTGTTTAGAAAGAGACACGTTTCAATTATTTAAAAGTGCAAACTGCCATGTTGTATTTTCTCATGTTGTGTTAAGGCAGATTTTTCTACATGTAAAAGAGCAAAACTTCTGCTGCATTTTTTGTTGTCCTGATCTTTCAGCTCGTCCCACTCTGCTCACTTCATCTCAAAGTGCCACAGAGGCTCCGGAGACTCACCGCTATGAAAAATGGAGCAGCACGAGCTTTTTTGACATCACACTCTCTGTTACCAGGAGATTAGAAAGCGAAGGTAGAGCACTCTGGAGAAAACACTCTTGCTCTGGGCATCTGTAATCTTCACTGGAACCACACAACTCTCAGAGTGGGGGGAGAATTATTTCCTTCTGCGAGGCGCTGAGAGAGAAAACTAAACAAACCTCGCACAGTGGAGGCAGCGGCACAGTTGAAATGATCCCCCTGGCAGCAGAGGTGTAACAGAACATCGTTTAGATGAAGATATGACTTTTTAATGCAAGTGAATAAGTGGGACAAGGGTTGTCATGGTATATTTATTCATTCTCTCAGTAATATCTTTAATATATCTTTAATAGAACAGTACAAGTCTCATCAAACGAAACAGGATAATGTTAAATTAAATAGAAATAAATAAAATAAACAAACAGCTGTCACAAAAGTGTTAATTCATTGGGAGGAGAACATAAATAGATAAGAGATGAATGTAAAAAATACAAATGCATATTAAAAGTCAAATAAATAAAACCACAATATACTCCTGTAGTCATTGCTATGGCTATCTCACGATGGATGTAAAGTTCAAAAACAGAAAAGACCTCAGAGGGATTCGAAGCTAAAACAGCAGGTTCAGCGGTACACTTTTTGTTTTCACTCTAAGTGGTGTAGCGAGGTTAAGGGTCACACATGCACCAGGTTACATCAGGAGGTAGGAAGGCGGAGGCAGTGGGGGGAGAGGATGGCAGGGTCCCGGGCAGGGAGGTCACAGTGTGGAGTCCCGGCAGAGGACGATCTCCAGCTCAGTGCGGTACAGCTTCCCTCCGTCAGACAGAGCCATGATGCTCTTCTTGTATCCCCCAACACCTGATGAGTCCACGTCCTGCCAGAAATGACACACACGTACAATCAGCGGGCACAAGGTGGTCCATGGGTGGCGCAAACATACAGGACATTGCAGAGGTATCTAAGGCAGCTCTATATTTGGCAAGTAGAAAAGAAACATGAACTGATCAATCAATAGGCTAACTATTCATTACCATTTTGTTCTTGTCACAGAGGTCCTTCAGCAAAGCCTCCAACTCCTGCTCATCAATATACCCATTACCATCCTGGTGAAAGACAATATGAGAGCTCTGAGTTACACAGAAGAAATTAAAGTATCCAATGTTAAAGTTAAGGAGACCTTTTGTGCTTTTTTTTTAGTTTTTTCCCTTTCCTTCAGTGTTTTCTAGAGTTCTTGTACATGTAAAAGATCTTGAATGTTTAAAAGTTCAAAGTCCGCACCAACAGAAGCTCCTCTCCTCTCCCACGGAAAACACTGCACATGAAATGCCTCGTCAGAAATGAAAATGAAATGAAATGATGATCAGTGTTTCCCAAAGCCCAAGATAATGTCCTCAAATGTCTTGTTTTGTTCACAATTGAAAATATATTCAGTTTACTGTCACAGAGGAGTAAAGAAACCAGAAAATATTCACATAAGTAGCTGGAATCAGATACTTCAAAGATGTAATTATAACTGCACCAACAAGACGCAATAGAATGGGTCTAATTAAAGATGATCTATGTTTGAAATGTAGACAAGAACAAGACACACATATGCACGCATTTTGGGAACGTCCCTGTGGAGGAATGTTGTAGATTATATGGATAAATAGTTAGAACGTGAAGATTGTGCCTCCTTGGGGACAAAACTGTAGCATTGCAATTAAGTAAATTTGCATTTAGAGTGTTAAAAACTGGCTCAATAACCTGTGCACAGATTATTCTATGGCGTTGGAAGGAGCCTCAAACCCCTACACTGAATATGTGGAGGGTTCAAACGATGCTTGTTGCTGGGAAGACAAATTATGTGGTTTTTTGAACAGTGGGATAGCTTTAGTGGTGTTTATGTCTGAAGGGAACAATCTGATCATATAAAGGAACTGATGGTCTGGTATAGTACATTTGTAATGTGCTGATGCAATTAATCGCTGCAGCTCCAGTTAGCATGCTAATATTTGCTAATGAGCACAAAACATAAAGTACAGATGAGGCTCATAGGAATTCATTTTTGTTAGATCATAAACAAAAGTACTGGAAAAATGTATTTAATTTGACCTCATAGATTTTACAATTTATCCTGAGAAGCACCGTTGCACTGGATTACCCCCCTGGTGCACCCATGTTCAAAAACACGCTGTAAAAATGCCCTCTTGGATGCCCCTACGGTAGATAAGACATGATAAAATGCCCTCTAGGGTGCCCGTTCTGCGCACTGGTGCCTCACCGCCTACAGCTGGTGCCCTTTTTTTTATCATTTACGCCCCTGCCCCTCAAAAATCCTGTGTCCGCCGCTGCCAGAAGATACATGAATCACGTACCAAATTTAATGGAAATCCAACCAGAAGTGTGAACCTCATGGCTGTGCTCGAGGAAAGGTCATGGGATCAATTAAATCATTAAGGTGCATTGTCTGGACACCATGAATGTTTGCACAAAATTTTAAAGCAATCTGTCAAATAGTTGTTTGTAGTTGTGGAAAGTGGAAAGACCCAATCAATCTTAAGCCATATATGCATTGATAAGCAGCAGGGTGTAATCAGTCTCATACAGTCTCATAGGAAATATGGAAATAGTACGTAATATGTGTAACACACAGACATAGTATTTATGAAAGTAAACACAAAGACCAAGAAGCTCATTTCACCTTATCATAGTAGGTGAAGAGGGAGTCAAATTCTTTCACTGTGAGTCTGATGCCCTGCATGAGAGAAAGTAAGGGCGAGAAAAGATGTGAAGATTGTTAGAAACTGCAGGACGTTTTCTCGAGAGCGGTAAAAGCCCCACCAGATCCAGAACTGATATTAATCCATGCAGATTATGATAACTGGGACTAGAGTTGAGTTAATCCTGATCAGACAGACTAATCCGCTGTCAGAAAGGAATTGTTGATCTGCTCTGGCAGGCGAGCATGTATGTATAGGAACACACATGACAAAATACATGTGGGAAATAAATGTAGATTAAAACAGTCCCTGTGCTACAAATTTTGAACTTGAGGCCTCATAATGCCCTACGTAGTGGCTATGTATTCCCTCCATCATGTCTTCAACTAAGATTATACATGACTCTATGGGATTAGATAAGCTTTTTTTATTTAAAGATGCAAATTAAAGTCCTATGATAATATAAACACCCACAGGACTTTAAATCATTTGACTTAACAAATAGATGTAATGAAACTTAGAAGCTGTTCCCAAACACATGAGAGGGATGTAACATGTTTTCAAAGAAATGATACGGTAATATTTAAATCCCGAAGGACTTAACGCAAGTAAACTCGCATTTGTGTCAGAGACCCATATGTCCGCTCAGTGCTTTGATGACAAATAATCCTCTTGTAGTGAATCCAATAATATTGAATTGTACTACTCTGATTTCTCTACGTCAGAGTTTCAGTCTTAAGTTGCTGCAGTCATCATGATTTTATTTATTGTGACAGTAATTTTACCTCAAACTTCAGCAGGAAATTTTCCTTGACTGGCAGGAGCCTGCAGCAAAACAACAAGAACGGTTTAATCTTGCTAGCGTCCTCTCGAAGAGGTTTCAAACTTTACACACAGACAAAAACAACTGGAGACGCACTCACCTCGCCATCTCAGAGAGGCCCAGCTTACCGTCGCCATTCAGGTCAAACATCCTCAGCTGCACAAAAAGAAGATTAGCAGAGAAATGAACAGAGAAGCAAACAGGGGGTCTGAAAATACCTTCATGTACAGTCCTATACACATATTATATGTTAAAACATTCAAGAAAATGTAAATGGCAGCAATTGAGACCACGTGAAAGTGATGTGTCAGCACTACAGGTGAGCTGGAAGGTGAATGCATTCCCTTTAGGGAAGTTATTTCAGTTACATTATGCAGAAACATTTGGGCATGAAGGCATCGTTGTTGAGTGTAGATGTGATTTAGTCCTGTATTTGTGACAAAATGATTTCATATAAAATGTTATTGAGAACACAGTCAACTGATACAATATATTTTATTTTAAATCCACAATGGATCTAATAGGAAAATGGTTCTTTTCAGTTTTTGGTTGCACAGGCATCACCACAATGTCATATAATATGGACAAATAGAAAGAAATGATGGATTTTCTACAGCGAAGTCTTGATTCTTGCAGTTTTAATTTAGAGTTTGTCAAAGCAGAGAGAAGAAAAAACCTAACTCATGCCTCCTGATACTCACAATTGTCTGTGTGTACTCTTTGAGCTTCTTTTCATCGTAGTTTCTGTTAGCCTTCTTCAGCAGGTCCGACAGGAAACCCTGAAGAGAGAGAAAAACTCACACAGTCAGTGACCGGACGACATAATGCATTTATGATTGGCAGTTAACACTTATGGTGAAAATGAATGGTGTTAACGCACGAGCTCAGGATGTAAGTGGAGTGTGCTGTGGTTTGTTTTTATACATGTGCAGGTTTAGAGTAGCTCCCTCAGAAGAGACAATTATACTGACAGCATGAGACAAAAGCTAATTATCAACAAGGTCTGGTTTGTTTACAGTAATTACAAAATATGCACATACACATCTATTATATTACAACCACAAACAACTCTAGAGAATAGAGAGCTGACGTGCATCAGTAACCTCGAGGGAAACCAACCAACTTGAAAAATAGGAGTAACACTTTACAATAAGGTCTTTGTAGTCGTGTTAATAGGTAATAATACACTTAAGAGTCCTTATAAAGTGCGTATAAACATTATTATGTGTTAACAAGACTATACAAGTGTTAATAATAGCACCACAAACATGTTTATTGTTAGATTATAAGTCATTTATATGCACTTATAAGGAATATGTTAACAGTTTATAGACGTTTAAGAAGCCCTTAAGTTTCTTCTAATTGTTCATAATAACATTACAAACATCTGTATTATCTATTATGTCATTATTAACCACAACCTTTGTCATTGCTGTGTTACGATAAATACTTCAGTATGCATTTATCACCAGTTAACTGTGCCTTTCTACAGCTGCCAGATCTAAAAGTTAGAAAAATGCCTTATTACAATTAATAAATCCTTTATCAGGCACTTATCAACAGTTTTTTAGTTTCAGTGTTGAAGGGGATTTCTGGTGGTTTTAAATCTGGGCCCTATATTTATATATTTTGGTGTGAAAATGATTCAAGCTTACCAAAAGATTTGGAATCAGTCCAGTAGATCGACTTTGCTGGCAGACGCAACGCGGCTACAATGTAATCCTCTGGGGCAACTCCAACCATCGGGTAGAGCCACTAAGAGTGCTTGTTTTTGCCACTGACAGGCTGAGGTTGTTATTCTAAGCACTTGGCAACATTATGGAAAAGATTTTCTTCGGAGGCGAACCTTCTCATTTGTCCATTTTGTTACCAGAAACACAGGTCTCGCTCAGAAATCTCTCGTGGTGAGTTGTTACAGTTGTTGCCTCATCTTGATTGCCAAAATCAGTAAATCGGACATGACTTTAGAAATAAATTCTTGTTGCCAGTTCCTCAAAGTAAACTCCTCTCTTCAACTCTGACTCAAGTCTCCACTTTCGTCTTCCAGCAACAACTCACCTCTCGTGTGATTCCAGAGTGAGACTTCTCCGTGAGAGAGACTTGTGTTTCTGCTTACGAAACGGATCTTATTATTCAACAAAAAGGTCAATCTCTGTAGGAAATGTACAAACAAAAATATCTGCCTCCAAAGGAATCTTTTCCATGATCTTGCCAGACACTTAGAATGACAACCTCAGCCTGTCAGTGGCAAAAACAAGCAATTTAGCAGACGTAACTTTGACAGAGTTGCCCCAAAGGATCACATTGCAGCTAGTGCAGCCGTGTCACAACTGAAAGTAGAGGTGATGTACTGGACGAATTTAAAAAGTTTTGGTTGGTATGAATTATTTACACACTACATTACAAGGATCTTAATTTAAAGCCTTACCTCTACCCCCTTTATACATCTCTATACATTTGATACTATTACTTATCGCCTCAGTACTTGAACTCTGTGCACTGACAGTAAAGTTGAATCCAATCCAATCTCATTTCTGTCTATAATTACCATGTGTGAGGGCATTTTTAACACTTCACGGGTCAGATGCAGAACAGAATGTGTGCATGTTTTTGCAGAGGCTCGGGTCTAAATGACAGAATGACTAAACCTCTGCGACAGTGCTGCGCTGCTGTCAGAGCAGCTGTGCACTTGAAATGATCCCTCATTAATTAGCTTTATTGCAGATTTTTGCCATATTGTGTTTTACCTTCAGCTCATTCGACTCGATGTACCCACTCCGGTCGGAGTCATACTTCCGCCAGGCCTGCAGGAGAAGAGCGATGCAGTGAGCGAGAAGCTCTCAGAAAACATGACGAGTCAAAAAGCACACTTCACTTTTCGACTTGCAGAACTTCTCTTTATATTGTCAGTTTTACAGAAGCTAAAAGACTAGGAGACAGTGGTAGCTGGGTGTCGTCTGACATTGTGTAAATATAGAATTTGTCAAAGCCCTTATCAAAGATGGATACCTAAACCCCTCCAGCACTCAATGCCTTTCCCCTGCAGAAAGCTGCGCTCCATCCATAATGTATGGCTGTCTGAGAATAGCTTTAACACACAGAGCAGCCTGAGCATCACACCACCACTGAAAACCCTCTTCAACTAAACCCAGAGTACACCAAGTGTGTGTACGCACGAGTTATTTTCAATCACAGAGGACCAGATGTTCGATGCTTCACTGTTTTCTCTCCAATTATTTTGACATATGCAACTGAAGAGGAGGAGAAGATACTGATGGTCCTCTGATAAAGGCATTTAATACCTGAGTGAAAAGTACGTTTAAAGGTTATTCCAGTGTATGTTTGGCTCTTAATATCTTTCACATCAGCAAAATTAGCCACTAAAAATGCAGATTTTGCAGATTATTCAGTATTCGTACCTTCATGCCTCTCTCTGACCATAATCTAAAATGTTTTGACAACAATTTCTGACAATTTGCAAGTGTCTGAGTTCCAGACACAGCATCCAGGTTTTAAATTAACAATTTACACCCTTACTGGACTGTTTCCACACTAAACAGACGTCCTAGCTTGGCAGATAAACAAAAGGAATCGCATCGCAGCTGAACATGAGTCCCACAGGACGAGCTGCGATGGCACTGCTGACTTGAGGCATTCTTAGGGAGATTTCACAGCCCAGTGAAGTTAAAGCAGTTGGTAAGTGAGCAACTTTCTCCAACAGCAACAGAGACAGGAGACAGGGTAATAGTGGCATTTTGAGCTGTAAAATCCATATTATTTGCCATCATTTAAGTGAATCAGTTTGGATGACTGTAAGAGCTTAAGGTGACGGACTTGAAAATACAATATGAACAAACTTACAGTCATAAACTCAGAGCTGGATCCAACAAACTCTCTGAAACAGAGCAGGAAGTTTTCCTCTGTGGGCAGCAGCTGAGCCAACTAAAGAGAGGAAGACAAAGACTAAATGAGTATTATTCCAGAGACGTTTGTTTTACGTTAAAACACAGGAAACATCTAAACAGTTTCTATAGATTACACTATGAGGTGAGTTATGACATGCAACCAAAGCTAAAGTCGCACCAAGCACTGTCGCTCTCACCTCTGCCATCTCAATCTTCCCATCAGCGTTCTTGTCAAAGTTGGCCATGAACTCCTTCATCTTTTCTTTGAACGCTGCATGTGAAGGATCCTGCAAACACAATCAGACATCAAAGAGACACACAATAGCACAGTCTTTAATTTAAACATATATGTAAGATAAAACCAATTAAAACATGCTAACTAAGACAACCCTCCCCCCCAGAAATGTATATTCCTACTAATCTGTTGCAGTAAATCAGTTTGTATGAAACGGAAGGCCGCCCAGATAATCTTTACTGTCGAGATAATGAGAAAACGTTGTTCATTAACATATGAGGCAAGTGGCAAAATGTTTACAGTGAATCTGTCATGGTCTTAAGATTTAGTTCAGTTGATTTCCTGTTTTATGTGGAAAGTTGTCTGTCTGTGTCTGTTGTCCCGGACGTTTTCTGTGTAGACACGAGTTTCATTTGCTCATTAACTCTCATTGATTAGATCATTATTGGTTTGTATGTTTTCATCCTACGTTCCTGCGTCTGTTCCCAGGTCCTTGTGTGTTCCTGATTTGTTCCCCATGGCTTTATGGTTTGTCCTCTGTTATTTTCTTCTTTTTTTGTTGAAGTACTGTTTAGTTTTTTGGATTCTCCTAGGTTCTTTTTGGATGCCTGCCTTTTTGTAACTTGAATTTTGGATTTTTGAAGTGTAACTCACTTTCTGTTCTTCAACCTGCCTGCCTCTGTGTCTGTGTTTGACAGAATGCTGAAAACATTCAATGACAATATATTTAATATGTTTTTCCTTCCTTGCGTTTAGGCACACTAGATTACTTTTCCACCTCCCGACAGCTATCTTACGGTACACAAACCAAGCACTTCCCACATTAAAATAAAACATATAATCCAGGCAGCACTTTCATTATAGTTACCCCCAATTGGCAAAACAGATTAGCAGTTTATAAATGTCATTTCTAGGAGAGAGGCTGCCGAAGCAATTGTGATTAATATAACTTTATTTTAGCTTTTTCAAATGATGGATTAAAGGTGGACAGAAAAATGCAAACAGCTGCTGCTGTCAGCACACGCTCACCATGCCTGCTCCCGCTCCTCGTCTCGCAGTCTCCAGCTCTTTGAAGAAATTCTCCAGCTCCTTCCCTTCGATGTAACCGTTTCCTGCGGAGCACCAGAGGAGCTAAATGAGTTTGGCACAAGTGATGTTATGAAGCTTTTAAGACGCCTGAAGCTTTGTGGACTGTTCAAAAGTTTGATGAAAGACTTAGATGTGGATGGAAGATTAAAGGTCGTTAAATTTTTGGAAAACTTGAGCGCTGGTCCGGTCTCAAGTCCTCTATGATTGGATCCAAATAAGCTGTTTACAGAAGTTTATGCTTATATACATGCTTACAGCTGCGTTTAAGTTTGAGCATTTCTGAGGGTATTTGGGTGGTTTAGCCCTGAAATCAGTGCACAAGTCACAACACAATTCTGGGTCGTCACGTCTTGAGTGCAGCCTGAAGCACAACGACACTGGGAACGAAAGATTCACACATGTTATATCATCTCTAAGCAGCCCAAAACTTTTAATTGAAAACTCACTTTGATAAACTGAAGGCACCCTACACAAAAACTAGCTCATGTCTCGAGAATATTCTCTATTCACATCCATATATCTCATGCCAAATTGGCATTTAGCAGTGGCAGCAGGAAAGAAAAACAAGAGTCGGGGGCCGTTAGAGTGTAAGCAGTATAATGAGTGTTTTCTTGCCTAAGAGGGTGAAAGTGGGCAGTCAGATTGATGCTTATTGGGGCATTCTGTCCCTGCTGGATTAATACTTCTTACAACAGCCACATGACCGGGGATGATTCAATATAACAATTTACTCCACTGTTTTCCCTCTGCGAGTCACAGTGTAACATATAGGACAGTCAACTTTCTCTTTTTAATCATTAGAATGACTCCCATCTGTCTACAGTCTGAGCCGGGCTCGGAGGGTTTGTGCTTTTTATCATGCGAAATAGATGTTAATAAAATTGTTATTTTTGATTCAGAATACAACACAGATGTACAGAATAAAATGCAGAGATTCACCCCTCTGCCCCCTTTTTTTTATCTCTTAATCTCTTATCCTCTCATCCCCTCTCCTTTCTGATCATTTTCTCCCTCACCTCCCCCTCTCAACGCCACCCTCCCTCCCGTCTCCCCGCCCAGATTCATTTGCACACTGTATTTTATAGGTAGTCCATGTCACCATCTGTGCTGCAGTTGAGCTGTTGTTTTTAGATTCAAACAAATCACTGCAGGAAAACAAAGCGAGCCGGCTCAATACGCCCTGACATTCATCTTCAGTTCAGTTTCACTTTCAAACTTACACTGCTAATAGTTCGAGGTGTTTACAGAGAGAGTAATGACAGAACGTGACGGGACAGAATTATTATATCTATATCTGCAATAGCACTGATTGACACATGGAGAAAAACTGGATGGAAATTGTTTAAACTATCAAAAGTTTAAAAAGGAAAAAAAGACTCTTGACTGTCAGTTTGCTTCAAATTGGGTATTGTTTTTTTTCTGCTTTAGCAAAGAAGAAGCAGGGTTGCTATGACAACCAGCTAATAATCCACCCCTACATTGCGAAGGTACCGTCTGAAGTGTCAAATGGAAATCGGGTAAGGTACCTGGAGTCGAGCAGAGTCGTACCATGCAGTGAAAACAAGACTCGCAGCAGCAGCTATAAACTCAGCGCGAACATCTGACATCAAGAATTGCTGTGGCTGATGGGAATGGAGCGATCCAAAGTGCTGGATTAAATTTCATTTTGACCCGATGGTGGCGCCACATGAGGAATTAGAGTTACATGAGGATGACATGAACGTGTGTTCAAAATTTCATGGCAATCCATCTAAAAGCCACAATATTTTAGTCAGAACCACAAATGTCCACCTCATGCTGATGCTAGAGGAAAAGTCGGGGATCACTATAATTCAGAAGGAATAAGTAGGCTATCAAATACAGAATCATATTACTTTAAACTGTTTTCAGAAATTTGCCAACGAACTTCCACAGAAACATTTGTGACTAAGTGGCCTAAAGCAGTAATTATTTTCCTGAGTGCTGCTGCATCAGTTTTTGCTTGGCTGGGTCTGCAGAGTCGGGTTAAGCCAGATCAAGTGTGACAAAATGTGTGTCACGAAAGAGGAGCGTACACAACTTATTGTACATAACAGTGTCAGCAGAGTGGTCCACATGGCACATAGTGTGTATTTGTGTATCTGAATGTGTTCTTGTTGTCCTGCAATGACCTGAAAACACCAAAGCGAAGGAAGATATCGTTAACCAACAAATCTCACTCTGACTGACCCTGAATAACCGTGATGATGTCCCCCATTTCAACAGAAACCTTACATTCAATTCTAGCTAACCCATTCACCTGACAAATGTCATGTCCAGCTTACTCTTTTGGATTATGCTGTTACATAATCTAATACATGGCTGAAGCAGATGATGGGTACAGTAAGAGATGGTTGAGGGTGTCGAGGTGGGCAAAGCAAGAAACAAGTGATCAGTGTTGAAGTATGAGTGTGGTCAGAACCTGTGACTTGTATTAAAGTAAGTAAAGTAAATGACTATGTCCTCAGCTCACTGGGGCTCACTGCCAGAGCTTCACTGCAACATAAAATATCAGCTGCCATATGTAGCACACCACTGCACACTGAGCAGATGCAGCCCACTTCCCCCAAAACAGTTTCAAACACAGCTCAACTGCTGATTGCTCAATAGCACTTTATAAAACAATCCAGCTGCCTAACCCAAGTTGACTGAAAACAACAAGAAATGGACTGTGCCAAATACACAAGTGACTCGCTGACTGTAAGGAAAAGCCCATATGAGTTTGAAAACTTCAAGCTGCTGCTGGAAAACCCTTCCTTCACATGTGCACTTGCTCTATTTGTCCCAGATTTCCCTGCAGCCAGTGAGGAGCTGGGGTCCAGTCAGTCCCTGCTGCACTGCAGCTGTGGTCAAAAAACAACCTGTTGCTGCTGTGATGCCGTCTCAGCCAACGACGACTGTTTTACAGCGAGTGGATGAATGACTGCGCGACTGAGACTATCTCTGTGATGTGGTCCAATTTGCTCCACTCAGACATGTCTGCTGCGCCTTGATGATGATATTGGATGAAGGCAATGCTTTAAAACATTTTGTCAAACTAAGAAGGGAAGAATTTTCGAGGGTCTGGGCCCAGAAAAGCAAAAACATTTCTGTCGCTTATGCAATTGAGTCCATGATTGTGCCCATTCAGAGCGGAGGTAATTAGCTCTGGTTTCTTCATCCTCATTACCATGAGTCTGGTGGCCTTGAGCTGAACATTTAACCCATGAGCTCCTCCAGTGGAGCTTCCTGAAGACGATGGTTTAGAAATAAAAAAAAAGTCACTGCAGTCGTTTATGTTTTCTCTCATTGCATAGTAAGACGCTGCTGTAAATGCTTCACATCTGGATGGTAGTTGAATAGTCAAAATGTCCTCAAATTAAATGACTGTATAAATATATACTTAATATGAGTGTTTTCTGATCGTTATCAAGCCTGTCCTCATCAGAAAAACGACCATAATAAAAGCAGCCTATTATAACCCATATTCACGTTTGCTGTCGGGCAGTGACCTCTAGTGGCTGCAGTAATTATCACAACTACAAAGGAGGAAGTGAGGACAAGTAGTATAAAGAGTCTGTAAAGTGATATTTACACGTTTTGTTCTACAATATAAAATAAACCTTTGAATGAATCACTATTTAATTATAAAGCATTTCGTGCAAATGTGTCTTTAAAATTTTGGTTGCTAACAAGTGGCTAAATGAGACTACAGAAGTTCTCACGGAAATTAAACGTCATCACACCGAACACGGAGACTCATCTACTCACTTGTCCGTCTTTACAGGAAGACTTAAGTTACAAACTGTTCTAACTCTAGCTTTACAACTTCTACAATGATCAGTTCATAGAAAACGTGTATAGTAACTGTAGTAAGATGCCCAGTGGTGTTGACGTGTGAGTCATGCGACTGAAATGTAGTCTGTTCAAAGCCTAACAGTAGCTTTTTACTTCTAGCGATTAAATTTACGCTTCGAAAATTCAGCAAAATCCAGAAAGGGCTTTTTGTTGAGGGAACCCGGGCAGTGATAACTTCCAGCTTAGTCTAAAAAAATATGTCAGACCACTGTTCATGTCCAGTGTGAAACCAGAAGTTAACGGTGAGTTAATGGATAGGGATCAACGGAGCAGTACCTCTGGTAGTCGTGGGGGGGCAGTGTATGATGCAACTTCCCCCGGCACAGAGACAAACAGCTCCTACAGAACTGCTGGGCGGAGACTGGACGATGGCGATGTAAAAGTGGAAGTCGTGGTTCAAACAAATCAACACCATCGGGAGGAGGGCAGGAGTTTTGTGGGCTACTACGTCTCATGTGTCATGAGGCTGTTTGATGAAAATAAACTGTGAGTTTATTGAAATGGATTTCAAATGGGTTTAACAATAGAGGGCAGAGCTTTTTTACTGAATGGCTTCAGAAAAATAATCCTTCAATTTGCAACATGAAACACGAAGCTGGAGCTGCTCATCGTGAGACAGAAGAGACAACGCTCTACATGTTGGCTACTGGGAAAAAATATGACCCACAACTTTCGGACCTGAGAGTGAAACTTCAGTCTGTGTGACAGTTTTAAGTACTGAGGAAGTTTGTAACTGCTATCAGGCTTTATATGGTGACTAAATGTAACTATACTTAACTATTGACCTTTTTATCCTATTACTTTGCAGACTAAGACTTAACCTATGATTTGTTTATAAATATGAAAAATATGCATCGTTTATAGGCCTGCAACTAATGATTATATTAACTATCAAAATTTAGAGAATGGTTAAAGAAAAATTCCAGAAGCCCAAGTCAGCGCATTTAAATTGCTCGTGTTGCCCGAGGGACCCAAGGGATATACAGTTTAATTTGATAGAAGACGAAGAAAACAAGGCAGTTTTTACTTAACTGCCTCGTGGTTGTCTGCCTCTACCAACACGTCAAGTTCCAGTTTGCATCCATGTCTGTCCAGTCTCCACAGCATTTACATGTTTAACTCCACTGATTAATGTCCAGTGAGACACATGCTGTCTTCCCTTAGGGACTATTTTTTAACAGAACATGGTGCAACAACAATCCCCTGAAGCTCAATATCAGCAAACACAATGAGCTCATGTAGGACTACTTCTGTACATGTCTGTAAGTTCATGAGTGAAACAGTCCTTGTATAATAATGTGTAAACTGGATGCTTCACCGACATGTTCAACCCAAAGATCTCTACGTCACAGTGACTTCTGACTTTTGACTTTTGACCACCAAATTCTGATCGGTTCATCCCTGAGTCAAAGTGGACATTTGTGCCAAATGTAATAAAAATATAGACATAAAAATGTGAAGCTTCAGGGCAGACGCTGAGGCATAAAAACGACTTAAACAATGAATGAATTAACAAAATAGTTGATCTTTTTTGCTGATAAATCAACCAATCACTCCAGCTCTGATTGTTATTGATTTAACAGAGCAGCATGATTACAATTCAGCTCCATCTCCACCGTCTAACATTCAACGGCTGCTTATTCGTTAATGCATCAGTACTAATAATCCATTACTACAAGCCAACAATCACACCTGCATAATCGACACTTTGATCATATTATATATTAACAGTTATATATGTTACTATTTACTTTTGCTTGATTAAAATCTGTTTGGTATATCGCTGGATGTAAAGGACCCTACACACACACACACACACACACACACACACACACACACACACCTAGTTCAATCCCAGTAAGCTCTCAGATTCAGAGGCTCCTCCCAGTAAAGTCCAGTAAAACAGACTATACTCTCACCCCCCTCTCTTGTCCTCCCCCCTCTGCATCTCTTTTATCCCTCCCTCCCCCACCTCTCTCTCCTTCATACCCCCCCCCTCCTCCCCCTCCTCTTCCTCCTCTTCCTCCTCTCACTTATATTTTTTCTCTCTCCCTCCTTTTCCAGCCTCCTTTCCTTAACTTCACTCTGACGGAATCGTATTTAATTTCTTTCATCATTGTTTTTAAAAACCACAACTGACACATTTATAAACAGATAAATCACAGACACAACGTTAATGATATTTCAGGATGCTGAAGTGACACCATCGTACATAAGAGCATTAAACACTCATTAATCAGGGGCTTTTCACCTCAGACGCACGAAAAATCATTTCAGTTTTAAGAAATAACACTGAAATCAGAATATTTTTCTTCATAGAGATAATTCGTGTCAGATTATCTGGACTAAATGTTATTTTCTTGTAGTAGTTAGTGATAAAACTGTAATATTTGATTATTTTTTTTACTGGATTATTTTGACAACACAGAATTAAACTCTCTTAACTGTGACACATTCAATAAAAAACATGCGTTTCTAACAACACAATTATATATCTTTAGCTTCTGATAAATACTAATTGATCACTCAATTAATCAGACCGGTATTGACACTTGCGCGCACTGACCGTCTGCGTCAAAATGTTTCCAGATGTCGATGAACTGCGCCGCGGTGAGCTCAGCCAGGTGCAGGTGGGGCGGCTGCTGTGCTTGAGTTGCCATCTCTGCTGTTTCTCCCTCCTGTGAGTCGAGCGTGATAGTTGATGGTAAACTTTTCCCGGTGTAGAGCTCCTTGGTACTGGGCAGCTCCTCCTCAGTTGAGGCTTTTAAACCCCCCGCGGCGTGCTGCGCCTCTCCTGCCCGCCACACGGGGGCGCGTTGAGCGTCAATGGACCTTGCAGGCAGCTCCACCAGGAGAGCAATTACAGGAGGAGGAGGAGGAGGAGGAGGAGGAGGAGGAAGGCTCTCCTGGGCTTTCATATGAGTTACCATTAACTGCTGTCCAGGCTGCTGGTTTGATAGCAGGATCATTATACATCATCCAATCCTGCTTCCCCCATGAGGAAAGGACCCCATCAAACAATTTACCCGACAGCGGGGTGCCCTGCTGGCTCCAGTGGATCTTGTAGGATCTATGTCATCCTTGTCTCTTCTAATACTATAGCTCTCTGAACTGTGAATTATCAAATAAAGCCTGAATAAATTAAATATCCCATCCCAGGGGGCAGCAACACCCCAGGAGGAGGAAAACAATCAAAAAGTGCAGTGATGTGGAGCTCATGCTCCAGTGAGGGCCACGTTTTACTACACATCACCTCCTCTTCTGTCACTGTCTGCTGACTTTTTGATTTTTCCTATCAGATCTCCCTCAATCCTTTTACTTTCACCTCCTCCCTCCATCATTCTTGCTGGCCTGCGGAGTTCGGAGGGGGCACTCAGTCTCATCAGCTAATCGAACCCGCATTTGGAGTAAATCCAAGCAGCAGCAACTCCTAAATCACCTGCAAACCTTTGTTCACTCTGCTCCTCCAATCTTTTTTTCTCATCTTCTCCTCCTCCTACTTTGGTGCATCATCTCCCTCTTTTTCCAGTTTGGTCCACACAAGCTGGTGTGAGGGATGGGTGCTGCTGCAATGGGGGGAGGGGGATCAGATGTAGAGGATGCAGAAGAAGAAGAAGAAGACTCTTTATCTCCTCCCTGCAGAGCTGTGTGCTGCTGATCAGGAATAAACGGAATAAAACAAGAACAGAGAGAGTTGGAGAGAGGAGATAATAAGTGTGTGTAGGATAAGTGCATATGTGCGACTACTGTATGTATGTGTGTGTGGAAGAAGGGAGGGAGAGAAAATGATGGGGAGATATTTATAGGAACTCCCATCATAAAGCCTCAACTGTGTGAATAATAATTACTGAATTTATAGGATTTGTTTGCGGCGCTCTGAGTCGCCTCTGTTGAAAGTGTTGGAGTTGAAGAGATGGGATGAATAATGGAGACTTGTGTGGGATATGAGCACGACAGAGATGATGATGATGATGATGATGATGGACCTCTGAACACCTTGCAAATTGAAAAGTGTCATGTGGATATGAACATGCAGGCTCATGTACTTACATGTAATTGTCTCAACCTCTCTAATCTATGTCCAAACACAGACAGCTGCACATGAACACATAGATGTAATATGAATTTAAAACAAGCAGCCAATAGGAAGGCTGTGGTGTTGGCTTTGCATGCCAGTCATCATACATCTGCAGATTATAGATAATGATGTGATCCTGTTGAAGCATATCAAATATATACAATGAAATTTAGCTGAAAGTGGCTTAATGTTGATTATTAGCACAGAAACAGAACGCAGGATGGGGAAATGTTGCAGGCAGCCAGGTGTTTAAGAGGCTTTTCAGTTCAGATTTAATTTAATGAAATCAAATGACAACGTTACATCGTAGCATTAGGATCAGGAGCACAAATCCTTATTGAGCTTACACAGAAGAAGAACTGATTATTTAAAAGTAAAATAATAAGCTGTGATCAGAGTGCAGACTAGTGTTACCTGTTAAACTGAGCAGACAATGACTGGGACGTATTCTCATGCAAATAAAAACATATTTGTTGATGAAAGTGTGGATTAATGGTTTTCATAATGGATGGTAATTACTGTCCGTGTCTGCTGTTTGACCACATCCGTCTGCTTGAATCAATGAAAGATATTACTCCTCTTCAAAGGTTTCTTTCTAAATCAATACTTTTTTACAATTAACATTTGAAATCATTTAGCCAACTGCAAATTAAAAGGTACTCCAAAATGTAAACATACTTGTTTAATTATGTTTCATTTCTACCTCTTAAGATTTCATTAAACTCTTTTTTTTTCTTTAAAAATGCACAAAAATAAATATAAGATTGAATTTAAATCATACTAACGTGTCCAAACTAATAATAAAACAGGTTTGAATTTGAATCAAACGCGATTACTGAGCTTGTTTACTTAATATTTAGTCAATTCTGATCCATAGAAGAAACCATAAAGTGTGTCTTTAGATAGACGGTTACAGGTTTTAAATTAAAAAGAATAAATTGGTCTTCCTTGTGTGAATATTAAAATCATTGTTTTATATTCTGGCATCCATTTTCCAATGACTAAAGCCTTGTGTTTTCAGTGTGTCTCTGAAAACTAAAGCTTATATCCATGCTGTAAAACAGCCTCCGAGGATGAGCTTCAGACAATGACATTAATCCAAACAAAGTAACTTTTCTGAAGAACTCAACACCAATTTGAGCCTTTTGAGAAGCAGGAGTAGGGCAAGAAATTGCCAAAGGTTTTCTTTGTCCCATTTGTAGGGGTGCTGTGCTTTGTGATGTTTATATGATAAGATGTTTGCTGTGTGTTTGAAAACAATGTGGAGGAAACATGGCCTATTAAACTTTAGTGTCTTCTCAATAACACAAATGCATCAAATGCAGCTTCACAACTGCCTTTCTTGCCGAAATGTTACCTCATGCTCATCTGCCTATTCACAGTGAGATAAAGACTTGCTGATTGCTGATTAACATGATGACATATAATAGCCTGTTGTTTCTTATGTACGGGGTTTTATTTATTTTTTATTTATAAGATCTCAAATGTGTCATTGCCAGTATCGTTTTTCGTTTTTGTTATTCTTGTGCAGCATAATTTCTATAATAATAATAATAATAATAAACTTTAGGTTCTATAAAGAACCTAGATGTTTCATATACAACCCTAATAAACCCTCTTTTCTAATGGTGTACTGTAAACTAAAACATTTAACAATGTGAGAAATCATATCTCATAAGATATTGTACCATACTGTACCATAGGTGTGTGTGTGTGTGTGTGTGTGTGTGTGTGTGTGTGTGTGTGTGTGTGTGTGTGTGTGTGTGTGTTTGTGTGTGTGTGTGTGTTTGTGTGTGTGTGTGTGTGTTCATGTGGCAGGACAGCAGCTGTCTGATGAGCCCCTCACTGATGTTTGCGTGCACACATTGACCTCGAGCATGCAGCCATCATGGCTGAATCTGATATCTGATCAACCAACGGCACGCAAAGAGATGACCCACCCGGCAGATTAACTACACCTGATGTGGTAGAGAGAGAACCGACACACAAAAACATCAGACGTCCTTCTCCTCTTTGCTTCTGGCTCCTCCATAGTCATTAACCATGTCGACTTTCTTCCTCTTCTTTTTGTAAATGGCAGATTGCATCCACTGTGAAAATAAGTCCTCTGCTACTGTCATGTTTTATCGAGGATGGGGACGTATCCACTTCATCTCGCCTGAAATGTACGCCTGTGGGTCTGGTAAACCGAAATATCTAAAATATCATTGCATTTAATAGAAAGACCTTTTTGACAACCATGCAGAACTGTGAATGTGATACATAAAGGGAAAGTCAACTATTTGAGCCATCTGACCACCCAGTTCATCCTCTGACTTGCAGCGGCGCTTCAGAGGGGTACCTACAGCGTCAAACATTAAATACGGCCACTGACCAGGCCGCTGTATTTGATGTGTTGGGAGTGAGTATGGGCTGGTGATGCAGGGCAGCTGAGGGATCAGCCATGACCATGATGTTCAGTTGCGTCAGACACAGTGTTGCATCGGCTAATTCCACAACGATGGAATAATACTGAGCCAGACACAGTGAGTGAGTGTGAGCTGGGAACCTTTCATGTTGGTTCAGTCCTGCACTGCAACACACTGCAGATGACTGTTGGCATCTTGCTTTAAGGGCTAAATGCATGCTGATTGTTACACTTACAACATGCCTACACCTGGTATTCACCACATACATCATCAGGACACATAAAAGCACATGCAATTCAGGAGACCGTCATTCTCCTGAATGGCCAAGAGGCTGTCCAATCAGGTCTCACTACACAGAACAGTGCAATGACCCATGTGGCTGTTTGTCTAACCCACCCATCATCATTAGATGTTAATGTGAACTCCAAACCTGCACTTTCGCTTCTTTACTTTCCTCCATCATGCTCATCCCCTCCTGCAGCGTCTCATCCATTCAGATATCCGCTGAATCGCAGGGCTGAATATACACAAGTCCTCCTCACTGATGTGACGCCGCTTAGACAGCACACATCTAAAACTGCATAATCACATGCTCAGAGGAACAATAACTACCAAATGTGCATATTGTTGGTAGGAATGAATATCACAGTGTGGGATTATTTGTGTGGAAGTGTGCATGTAGATTAAATTAGGCTTTCTGGGTTCCACTGCTAGAGACATTTGCTCCAGCGTTAATACGGTTGAGCAGAAGTCAGAGTGGGAGTGTATGATTTGTGTAAATTAGAGTGACAGGGTGCCTCATTGCAGTAATCAGCCATTTGTATATCAGCTGCACAATGTGGACTACAGTGTGATCATGAGAGATAGAAACTGTTGGTTGCCAAAGGCTGAAAACAGATAAAGCTGAATCAAATTTTCAGTCTATTTGGCAGATTGCATTGTGGTGGTTTTTTTTTTTTTTTTTTTGTGTCCTGCAACAGATTAACTCCTTACAATGAGAAAAACTGCATGCCATTTGTACAGGGAACAGATATGTAGAAAAGAAAAATCACATGCAGTAATAGCAGCACAGCGAACACTACCATCACACCGTCGCTTACTGCTGAGATAAGAGCTCAACTTGAACAATGTGACCCAAACATTTCACAGATGAGATGGGCATTAAGCACGACAGCCACACAATAAAATTGTATTTTTGAGTTTGCTGAACAGTCGGGAGGAGAATGCCATCTCCCTGTATGCCTTGACGGGTTGTTCTCACCCCCCTCCGCAGGGAACAATTAAGATACTGGACCTCCAGAGAGAACATTTCTCAACTGCAAAAACAACCCCACTAGTAATAATGTCACTGGAGACAAGAACTGATTATTTGTCCTCATGATGCAACAGTGAGCCCCACAGTGAGGCTGCGAGGCTGCGAGGCAGAAACTTCATGGATCCACTGAAAGAAGAAAAATGATGAGAATGAACGTCAGGTAATAATAGTTTTGAGTCAGTTAGAAAAGACACACAGCACCGAAGAGCAGAGAGACGTTTGAACTCTCATGTCTGTCATATGAATGTACAGCCAGCAGCTGGTTACCTTATAGGTTAGCATTAAGACTAAAAGCAAGTCAGAAACAACTAGCTTAGCTTTGTCTGAAGGTAACACCCAGCTGGTATACTGTATTTACAGCTATGTTGTCCCTCAACTGGTAAAAACTACATTTGAGTGTTTAAAAAATGAGTGTTATCTGTTTTAAAATTATTCAAATAAATACCCTCATTATACCAGAGGCAATGCAACACAACAGAGTAACCTTGAGGGCGTTTTTACATTGGAGATTTTATCTGTTTAATCAATTCAGGACCAGTTAATTTAGCATAAACTTCCAAACCCCACAGAAACAACTCGATATGCACACAGTGAAGCCGATCATCTATATGGATAAATACTGGAAATGTGGCGAGGTTGGTTTCAGTAGGAGGTCCTCAGAAAGGATTGTCAGGTGGGGGTAGGGTCACAGAGACACATACAGGGACAATTTAGTTTAGATGAAATGTTTTAAAAAACCCTGCTCTGCCCGCCTACGTCAAATCTCGTGTCCGTGCTCGTTAGAAGTGCTGGTAGGTGGATTTTTTTTTTTAACCTTTTAACAGAGTCAGGCCCACCGGTTCTCTGTCTCCAGTGTATATGCTAAGCTAAGCTAACTGGCTGCTGGCAGTAACTTCACATTCAGATTCAGATTCAGACAACTTTATTCATCACACCAGGGGCAATTTGTTTGAACAGCTTGCCTTGCACAAATACTAAAACAAACAGTAACATTTAGACACAAAAATAGATGAGTGATAAATACAAATAAAAATAAAAAACAATAAAATAGAATATGGCAAAGAGTAGTTTCATAATAGCTTCATATTTACGATATGTGACTTGAATCAAAGTTTTCATCCAACAGGATGAAAGAAGTATACAGCTTTCAAATATTTACAGAGGTTATACACATTCATCATCCTCATTACAGTCAGACTACCTGATAAAGCTTTACATGGTTTTTATTTCACCCACAGAGATGTTCTTAATGTTGTATGTCGCTTTTCAGCACCTGTAGCTCTGTTTCTGTGTTAAACTGCCAATCACAACCCACCAACACCAGTTTGTGAACATGACAAATATCAGCATCATCAGTCAATCTACATTCATTTCCTTCCTCGCTCATATTTGCATTTCGATTAGTTTCTCAGAAAAAGCTTCATCCATGTGCAGGTGTAAAGCACAGACCTGAGATCTGAGACTAAGACAAAAAGTGTTAAAGATGTTACAGAACATGTCACCAAAGACACTGAAACATCCGGGCGTCACACTGGAAGGTTTGCACATAATTACATCTCTTAGATCTCAACAGTACGGTCATGTCTCGCCGTGTAGAGCCCTTTATAACCTTTACAAACTGAACTGAAGTGTTGATCAGACTGCATCAAATAATGTGGCTGGGGTTTCCAGGGTATCATTAAAAGCATGTGTTTGGCCCTCACACACACAAACACAGTAAGGGCTCACATTCAACCCCGACCAGCGTCCACCACACTTCATCATCTGCGTTTTTTTGGAAGGAGAAAAATGAATTTGTGCAGAAAAACATGGATCACACACACGGAGGGAAACGATGTCCGAGCACAGGAGCTCAGCGCTGTGATGAATCATCGTGAGCTGACAGGCCTCCATAAACAAATGCACTGAAGCGCAACAAGCACTCCCACATGCGCATATAAAAGTGCAGTATACGTACCTGAGCAGACATATCCTCAGATGGGTGTGTAGTGTATATGTGTGTGTGTGTGTGTGTGTGTGTATGTGTGTGTGCGTGTGTGCTCATATCGAATGCCAACAACAAGTGTCCCTGAGGCCTGATTTGTGCCCCCTGCCCCCGCCCTCTGTCCAGCCAATCCCTTTTATTGAGTCGATTCAATTCAGTGGGTGAACAAAGATCTATTGATGTGCCTTCAAGCAAAGAGCGAGAGACAGAGAGACACCAATGTACAGTAAACAACGCTGGCAAAGAGCTAATCTATCAGCCATCGATTGTGATTGTTCAACACTGCAGAAGAGAAATAACAGCCGCTAAAATCAGACAAATTAATCAAATTAAACTAAAACCATTCAGGCCCATATGGGACATAATCTAGCTGCCAAACATTAGGAAAAACATGTGTGACCTGTCAAACCCTCAGCAGCCTCACACACTAACTGTGTTGGCAGCTGCACGTGTAAAGCTTTGGCTGTGACGTGTTTTTATTTTGGACAGAAAATGTCACAATGAGTTCAAAGTGCAAGCTGTTGGCTCTGAATGGAGGCCAGGCAGGTTTTATCCATAACAGATTAACATTTTAGGCATTTCTGGTTTTTTAAACACTCCCCCGCCCAGACAGGGAAATATGCAAACTCACACGCAATGTCAGCAGAAAGTTCATCTAAAGAGTGACGCTTCAGAGCTCCAATGAAACGTTGCATATCTGAGGAGCCTGACTGACTTTGTACCTTCCTTTTATACGATTTAATGCATTATAATGTATATATCAGAGCAATAAATGACGCAGATTTACTTGATTCAATTTCACTTTTTTATCCAGTGTGAGACGTCTGTCGGTGTCCAACCTGTCTCATACAAACACTGCTCCTTGTATTTGCATCATGTTGCTTTAATTATTTGCCTTCATTCTTATGCACAAGGTTGTGTTTGACCCACAGCAGTGCGTTAGTATCTGCAGCCTATCACACAGGTCGGCTCCTAACAATATCAGACATGCACAACCCACACCGGCTCCAGCTTTATCAGATGCATTTTCATATAAAATGATTTTTGTTTTTAGCTTTGTTTTATTATGCTGTCCGTGGAGGAATATGAAGATGCAGGATTATAGTACAGCACGATAATTAGAAAAATTCAATTAAAAACTCACATTGCGCTGGAGTGGAAATCGGTTAAAAATTATCCAACCCTCAGTCGCTTTTAAAGGGTAACTCCACCAATTTTACATATTAAAGTGTGTTTACATGTCTCTGAGAGTTCTACTGCATATGTGAAAAAGTGGTTTAAAGTCTTTTGTGGCTCCAGAGGAAGCTGCATGTAATCTGATGAATTGCCTCCAGTGATGCAATGTTGCATTGTGGGTAATGTAGGAATCAGGTTTAGAAAAGAATGAAGAATGCATGGAATAAAAAAGGCGATATCTCTGGTTCTGCTATATTGATTTTGATCATTTGTTTTTAAACTGTCCTGTCAGTGGACTGCTTTTTAAACGCGGCGCCTTCATTACCCACAATGCAACACAGCAACTGAGTGAAACCAATGAATAAAATTTTATCAGATTATTTGCAGCACAAAAGGCTTTATACTACTTTTTTACACATATGTGGTAGTACTCCACAAGACCTGTAAACACACTTTAATGTGTAAAGTTTGTGAAGTTACCCTTTAAACAATGGTATACTGTCTGCTCTGAAGATTAACTTTTACCATTCAATACAAGATTCAGGCTCCTCAGTGGAAAATAGATCACTATGAGCATTCGTGCAAGCTGTAATTGTGCTGACGTGTTGTTGGCTGCAGGGGACGTGTCGTCACTGTCACCAGTTATTGAAGAGAATGTAACAAGGTTGTGAATGAGTGTGCAAGATGAGAAGGGTGTTTGAGAAAATATTATTTAGTGATGTTTATTGATTAATCATGTTGAGGAAACAAACACACTTTTTTGTCTAAATTGACATTTTATAGGCAGATGAAATGGGCTAAAGCTGATTTACAGCTAACCAATATAACGGTCAGGCTCTACATGTCATAATATAAAATATCTTTTGTGAGAATATTCACAATAATTGTTTAATTTATCAGAACCTTTACTATTCAAAAAGCTGTCTGACCCGAATATTTCTGAAGTGTGAAGACAGCTCATAAAGCATATGAATGGCAGAGGCTGTGCGTCAGTTCATGACCTGTATTTCCTGCTGGTTCCTCTCTGCACAGATGATTGTTAAAAGAAAATAAAGCAGCAGCAGCAGAGAAGAGAGTTGAACTGATTAGCATTTTAAGAAGACAAATCCAAAGACCATTGTGTTTCGGCCATAAATCTGAGACCATCCAACATGATTTACATACTCAATCCATAAAACCAGCCATTAGAACAGGAACTAAACTGCAATATTTCCAAGAATCGACAAGGATTGACACTTCAATTCTGGCCGGGTGTCAGAGGTTAATTGGTTGCTGTTGTTTATGAGTGGAAAACACCTGCCACAACAAAAGATTTGTGACCCCAAATCCCACTTTTCCCCTCTGAGGAGTTTTTAATTTTTCCCTACAGACACCTAAGCTGTATGTACAACCTCATGTAACACTAAAACCATAACTCAAATGAAAGTCGGATTTATTAATTCCTTCCGTCCTCTCATGGATTTTCCAACTGCATATTCTCTTTCAGTAAGGGCTCGAGGATTATTATAAGAATATATCGCGCAGTATATATTTTATCTGCAGTCGTCACAGTTTAGAATACTTTGATCTTATTTGATACAATTTCAAGTCAACAGTCTGGCTGGATTACATCTTAACAGTTCTACTCTCCTTATCTATGGTCCTCTTAGTCTTTTCCTTTTTCCTCTCATACTGCAGAAAATAGCTGAGCTTCCTCACTATCAGCAACTGTTCAGCTGAGCTCAGAAGGCTTTGCTTTGGGCAGTAAATTTTAAAACCCCTCAGCCATGACAGTAACTTCACCAGCCGCTCTCCAGGGCTGTTAACACAAATTAAAATGCGCTCTCTCATATTTGTTATATCCCTGTTACACTGTAAAAGTATTGTTTTTGTGTCTACGCTGCCAGATGTGACATACGCTCATATCTGCTTCTGTAATTCAGAGATTGATCCATCTTCTGTCTGTTTATAGATGATCCATCTTTCGTCTGTGAGAGGGACAAAGAGGGTTTGTTGTCAGACAACAGCTGCGGGAGGAGAGAAAGCGACTCGTTTGCATCGCTGCAGTGTCACTGTGACAGAGAGCAGATGTTTGCTGTGATTGCTTAGTGGTGTGTTTATTTCTACTCTGTTCCTCATCGCGTTGGAGCTGAAACATTACTGTCAGCCTGAACCATCCATCCTGTATCACTCACACTCAACTCCTTCAAAAACATACTTAAAAGCTCCTCATGTATCTACCATTTATATTTCATTTTCTGTTGTGATATAATGACTCCAGAAAAGTAAGACCATCATGTATAAGGTGGTTTATTCTATGTGCCGCTTTATATATATATATACATATATATATACATATATATATATATATATATATATACATACATATATATATATACATATATATATACATATATATATACATATATATATACATATATATACATATATATATATATATATATATATATACATATATATATATATATATATACATGTATATATAGGCTTTGGGTATGATTTGCCAATAAATAAACAGACAAGACCTTCGTCATACGCTCGCAGTTTGGTTAGACTAATATACCACCCAAGCCATGGCACATCCACCACATCCTCATTTGAATAGGTCCATTGCCAGTGGCTCCCAAAACAACATATCTCACCGTTCCCAATGACCCAGTGACCAGACACAAGACAACCAAACACAATGACCAGCGCACGAGCGGTAGCCGAACCGGGCCTTTGTCGTGCCCTCGCAGTTTGGTTAGGTTTAGGCACTAAAACTTGGTTAGGTTTGGTTTAAAATAACTATGTTACTTGATCATAAGTTCAGTTAAGTTACGTGCGTGATGTCAATTTACTACATTAGTTAGTTTAAATAACTCACCAGTCTTTTGTTGTTACAGCGGAGGAGAACAGTGGTCTTCTCGTGAAAGTCCTATGCTTGTTTAACCTGTCCGTCCATCCTCGACCTCCTCCCTACGCAGACTTTGCCGCTCTTAATACTACTTCACCTGACGTCCTCCTTTGTAGCTGTAATAATAACAAAAGCCACCAGAGGTCGCCGCCTATCTAGAAACGTAAGTATGGATCTTAAAAAGCTGCTTTCAGGAGCCTATTTGGTGTTTTTTCTGATGAGGACAGGCTGGCCATGGAGTGAACAGCTAAAACAGGAAGAGGACCGACTTTAACTGTCTCTTCTTCTCTGCTGTAGAGCCGACGCAGCATCTGGTGGAGCATCTGCTTTGGCAGTAACAATGTCATTCACTGACCAGATAACATGAAGGGAAACCGATGAAGTTAGATGAAGACAGACAGCTGTGATCTGACAAACCAAACAAACTTTCCTCAATCACAGTATAAAGAGTCTTTTGGAAATGCAGTGTTCATAGTTGTCACACATGACTTTGACTTAAAGCAATAGGTCACGGAAAAAAAGGTTTTCACTTTTTTGGTGAGAGTTAGATGAGAAGAGTGATATCACTCTCGAGTGAGTCTAGTAAATATGTAACTGGAGCCAACAACTAGTTAGCTAAGCATAAAGATTGGGGAGAAAAACAAGAAAAAAATATTGAATTAAATGGCAAAATATTGTTTGTACAGGTTAAACAATAAAGATATGACATGTTAAGCATTGAGTTTTAGAGATGCTGGTACAGAGCGAGGTTTCACACAAAAGTGAAAATATGTTTCCTCATGTTTATAATCTTTAGCTTAGCTAAGCCAAGTAGCTCTGCGCTAACGCTTAGTACAGATATGAAATTGATATTAATCCTCTAACTCTGTGAACAAGTGTATTTTGCCAAAATGTAGAACTATTCCTTTAACGGTTGACTCATGTCCCAAAAACGAGGACTTGACACTTGACCTGCTTGGTGTTGCTTGACAGCCTGAAACCCTGATTTACTGAGACCTGAGAGCAAACACTTGATTAGTTTTAAGAATCCTGAAGCAGGAAAGAGATTAATCATCAGGACCGAGCTGTGCAAACAATGCACACACAGAAAAACAAGAAGTTGGAAAGATATTTTGCGATACTGAGGATGTTTTCAGGAATAAATATTTCTTTGCTGAAAGTCCTCTCACATTGTTGATTCAAAATGAGACTAACAAGCAAGAGAACTTCTCTGAAAGTGAGATCGCAGAGTAACAATTGACTGACGGAGCTGAATTCCTCCGCTGAACACATCCTGCTCTGCTGGGAACGCATCTCCTCCTCTCGTCTCTCACAAATTTATTCCTGCTGCCTTATTTTTGTTACATAATGAGAGTTTCACTTCACCTGATCTGTCAACATCTTTTCTCTGTAGACCGACAAGCAAGTGGCGACTCTCCGCTAAGCAGTGATGTGAAAACAAAAAACACTCACAGATTCAACATTTATATCTGCCAAGAAATGAGCATTACTGGATTTTGTCACATTTACACCGAAAGTTCAATATTGTCAACATGCATCTGATTGATTATTGTCTTTCTTTTCACCATGTTCACCACCTGAAGAGCTTTAACTACCTCTGATATTCTTCTTCTTCTTGTTCTGTCAATGGATACAGATTGCTCTACAAATTATCAGCACATGTAGTTGTATATATAATGTTGAATTTTTTTTTTTTCTTTGTGCACACATCAGCAATATCTTCAAGGATGTGCTTTTAAGTTTGAAAGCCTTTTGTGAAACACTAAATTAACCTTAAAACTATGTCAAGATGGAAAAGGTGAATAGATTGATGAGTTCATAAAAGAGTTCACAAGTTCACCATCTGATCATCCACACGGATTGGACTGTAGTCAGCATCAGTGTGTGGATGGGTGTGTGTGTGTGTGTGTGTGTGTGTGTGTGTGTGTGTGTGTGTGTGTGTGTGTGTGTGTGTGTGTGTGTGCTCGTTCAGTATTTGGAGAGGACAGATTGGTGACAGAAGAATAATGCACTGAGGACAGATTAAATTCCTGGCGCACAATACAACCCAATCACGCACTCTGTCTCACACACACAATTTCTTCTTATCACACCTCACCATTTTAAAGTACTGTACACAGCAGTCATATGCTTTATCTTACTGTTTTGCATGTAAAGAATGATTAAATAATAATAATAATAATAATAATAATAATAATATAAAATCTCCCAAATCTTCAAATTGTATGAATCTGTCGGATTTGAATTGTTTTTGTGGGCGGTGGTGTCACTGGAGTCAGACAAACAGGGAGAAGGATTAGTGGACGATGACTTACTGATTTACTCTCTGATCCACTTTTCAACTGTAATCCACAAAAACCACAAAAGCAGAAACTCCAGAGGTATTAAACTGGCGAATGAAAACCCTCCAAGTAACCTTTATTTTGGTGTAATGAGGGGGTGACCCACAATATTAACCTATATCTGTACTGTACCAAAGACGAAAAGATGACGACAAAGGAAATGGAATGAGGAGTGATTGATAAGTTTGTGGCTTACAGCTGCCTTAAGCATTGTCGTTTCAATTATCCTCCTGTCCGTTTAGCACTTAGCAATCCCCTCCCTCCTCTCTTCTTCACCACACCTGCACAATGAGGCAGCTCTTCTTTGCCTCTTTCTTAACTTCAAACGTTTTTCTTCACTCGGCCTGTTTGGTGGTAAAAGCTGTCTCCAGTATCCTGCTCTCTGCAAGTTCACGAGCAGACAGGACCACCTCTTTATGGAGTTATCTGTCCTGATGGATAAGGTGGGCAGGGACACCAGAAGATTTCAGGGGGAGGAGGGTCATGGGTTACTCACCAAACACTCTGTAACAGTGATTACTGTTGGTATGCAGGGTTAATGTTAATACTGGTGAGTTTTATTATTACCTCACTAACACAGATAGATCGTTGTCTGTGACCTCCTTGTGAACCGCCTGCAGGCTGGATCATTTTCATCTAAACATCCAACATCTGGTCAGTTTGTCATTAGCAGGTGCTGCAAGTGAAGGCATGCTGCAGGAGATTCTGCATGGCTTCTTCTCCTCGTTCAGATACGAAGAGTTCTGTGTAATAGAAACACAAGCATCGGCTCCGTCTGCAGGCACTGTACCAATCACAAAATCTACCAATGCATGTTACACAATGTAAAGAAGCTGAGATACGACGTCAGCGGATCAGTTATCTGACATCAGCAGATACGCAGAATATAATCACACTATTTCTCGTGCGGCAGTGAATGAATACCGCCATACATATGAGTACATTAGCAAACAGTCCCACAACACTCCCACCACATGCGCCACTACGGTATCAAGCTCACCCTAAAACTCACAAGAACGTCTTAACGTTTGCAAAGTGGTGAGGACCCGAATGCAGACACAGAGGTAGGCAGGAAGACGTAATAAAACTTGAGGAACACAAAACAACGGCAAAATGCTGGCAAAACACGAGAAGAAAGTAGGACTGGGGAACTGACATGGAAACATGGGACTGCAGGTGACGCAGGACAGTTGTGATTTGCATAAAGTATCCAGAATTCAACTTTGTGCAAATGAGGAGCAGGCAACACGGTGCGCTGCTACCTGAATGCATTGCACCGCATCTTATGTAGCCAAGGAATGGGAAGCGTGGAAACAACAGATCCTGTGGACAAGTACCTTAAGGAAAAATCACAGGTTTAAATACACATGGGCTAATGAACAAAAGAAAACACAGGCGTACACAGAAAGAAGGGCGGGAAAAAGACAGGAAGTGTAAAGTCACAACAAGAAATACGAGGATAGCACCTACAAAATAAAACAGGAAAAGTCTGCAGTGTCTTCAGATGATCGTTGAACAGAATATAAAATATTTCCTCTGGTACCACCTTCAGGTCAGAAGTTATTTGAGTCCAATCAGTTGTAAGAATTCAGGAATTGCTTGAGAGAAGTATTGGATCAATAAAAGTTTTCTCCAGCTGAGGATCTGAGGAGAGCAAAGCTGTCAATCCAGTTTTCATCCATCTCTCTGTTGTTTTCTAGTTTGAAATGAACAGTGTGACCTGACAGCTGGCATGTGGTAGTTTTGTTTCTGAAACAGTGTCTTTCTGCTGTCTCAGTGAAATGAAAACTTAAGACTTTATGTCATTTGTCAGTGTACATTTTTATTCTTTTAGTAAGAATGTAAGAAAATAAACTCCAGTGGCATTATATTGATTATAAGGCGGTAACAAAAAACTTCCAGTAAACAAATGCAGCATGTCTTTATTGAAGCTAATATATGTCTTTCTCAAACAGCTCCCTCGTTGAATAGCTCATGCAGTATATAAAACACTTTAGTGCACACAGGCTGTCATTTTATATGTAGATATTAAGTTTTTTCTCACTGGACACATAACAGAGAAATTGTAATTGCTTAACATTAAGTTGGCGATAAGCTGCAAGATGGCACTCAGACAAAAAGATCCCCAACATCCTGGGATGAAATAAATAATGTGTTGTACAACACGACAGGCACTTTCAGGGTAAAACTCCAGGGTGTTTATGATGTGGGTTTCAACACAAACCATCTGTGACTGACAGGAGGTTTGGTTCTGAGGGTTGGACTGTTTATTCTGCCTCCCTAAAATCCTCAGTGAATTTAGTCACGGATGAGTTCTGCTGATCAAGAACTGAAAGTAATTTCATTTTCATGCACTCCAAGTTTGCATCATCAGACAGTGTTGTTCCCGCCTGCAGGTTGTCAAAAGATTTGGATATAGCACAGTTACATTTTGCTTGAACTGAAATAATAATAATAATGTTTTGGAGACCTAAGTGGTAAAGGCTGACCTTATTTGATATCACAATCTGCATGTCTGCATGGAAACCCTCTGTGTGGTAGATATTATGGGCTGATTTTAGCTTATCAGAGATTAATCAGCATATTTGTCCTTCAGAAACTGTGTCACCATTGCTTAGTTTGAGAGTACTTTTCAACTCTAAAATCTCAAATGTCCTGTTTAGCTGTCAAAACCCAAAATGTTCTATGTTGAAATGTAAAAATTTGGTAAGAAGGCAATATAAAATAAATCATCACATGAAAAGACTGGGTAGAATGTAAAAATGAACCAACAATATGTGAAATAATCTAAAATATCTTCTTTCTTGACATTGTTGTTACTCTAGCTAATGGGAGCTAACTGGCCAAAAATGCTAGCAGGAATTGAACTTAAGCGGCAGGAGACGTGTGACTGACTGAAAGGTGACGCCACAGTCGTGAAAAGGGACGTAATGAAATGAAAATTGGCATGAAATACAAGAGTTCATGGGGAAATGCTAAAATGAAAAAAAAAAAAAAGCGAGTGAGTTGAAGTAAGTTTTATTTATTATGGTTTAATTTATATATCACACACTTTATTCATGTAACTATTTATGTAATAACTATTCATTTAATATTGAAGTGAGCTTTTCTTTGGCTCAATTCTTTTATAACCAAATCCACATCTATCAATATCAGCCTCAAAATGTCTTTATAAGACAGGCTATAACCTGCACTTTAATCTATCTTCCATTCTCTTGTGAAATACATCATGGAATAAACTTCTATCATCACAAAATTGATGAAAAGGCCTCCAAAAATTAACTTCATGTGACAAACATGTTCTGGTGAACAGGCAATGTTTTGTTACTCATCAGCTGACACATACGCTGATATAAAAATATCTGCGATAAGATAAAATGGGCCATGCTGATGTGTCAGTCACACTCGTTACTATTTTATATGGTTGCTTTACAGTCTAAACTAATATTACAACTTACAGTAGTATGCTAACCTAAAAGGTAGTGTCCAAATGTCCTTTAATACTTTGCATGTATGAGATCAACCTTTAAAAGTCATTCATTTTCTTTTCTACATCATTACAGTATGTCCCAGAGGTATCTCTTACCCTGTACCCAATACATCATCACATCAACTGGAGAGTCCATAATAAATAAAAGCCTTGAAAAGGATGTGTAAAGAGCAGAAGACAGCAGTAAGTGTAACACCGTCTGCAGTTTTTACACATTACACTGTTTATAGGCGTTGAGGAGTTTTACTGCATGTGTGAAAAGGTTGTATAAAGGGTTTTTTGTGTCTCCAGAGGGAGCAGTATGAAGTCTGATAAACCGCCTCAAGTGATGTCACCTGAGTCAGCAATAGCTGGGTCTTACGACTACGAGGGTTGAAAATGAAAAAAACTCACTCCTTGTCTCTGCTTGACGCTACATTAGCCGCTACTAGCATAACACACCAGAATCTGTGCTCGAACAGAGCGGGTGATGTGCATTGTGGGTGATGCAGGTGACAGGTTTTGACAAAGAACAAGAATGTGTAGAGATAAAAAAAAAAACAACTTTCAATCCTTTTATAATTACCCATCATGAGTCTGCCAATGATTAGGAGCAATGCTAAATCAGAGTACTCTTTTAATGTCAGCAGACAGAAATTATTCAGTGACTAACTGCTGGAAGCTCATTAAGTAAAACAGTCTGCTGATTCAACAAGAACAAAACAGACTGTAACATAATAACACAGCTTCTGAAGTGGCAGTTAAATGCTAAACTGCTGCACTATGACTGCATGACCAAATGCAGCTTCTGTTGCATAATTTCAGAGTTCATGGTCCACAGGAACTCAGTCAGTCCTCCAGTGAGCATTTCCTCCATAGGAACAAACTGCAGCACCTGTCTGTCGCTCCCAGACGGCACATTTTCACCCTCCTCTCCTCTTAACTGACCCATGCAGTTATGGACATCAGTCAGAACAGGGAGTAATCGTGCAGCAGCTTCAGGGCAGAATCCAACACACACAAGCACTGTCCCGATTACGCCTGAGGGCGGCGGACACCTGTATGTGACCGAGTTAAAACAGGCATGCAGGCACAGCACAACAGTTGCCGTGACACGGGTGAGGGCAGAAAACACAGGCAGCAGCAGGGCATCCCCAGAGTTCAGGGTCTGCAGGGAAAACACAACACAACCTAAGAGCTGCTGCTGGTAAAGCGGCTCCCCGTCGTGCAGCGTGACACAGCCTCTTTGAGGAAATGAAGGCTCTGCAGAAAACATTAAGACTAAATCCTCGAGTTGGCTTTCGCAGGCGGCCCACACTGAGCGGCTGCCAAACACCAGACACTGCCTCTTCTTTTTGGTGGCATCACTGAAGTCGCGCAGACCCGCCACATCTGACAAGATGGAGGCCGTGCAAGCGACATGACATGAATCACAGGAGGGTAGGCAAGTCAAGTCTACTGCCGTGTCCATCAGGGCTTCATTCAAGTGGTTCAACAATACTCCTTCACAGAATGGAGAGTTTCTGACTGCAGGCAGCGCAGCCCCGACGATAACAAACCATGAGTCCAGGTGACACTCGGACAGTGGTCCTTGCAGCAGGCAGCCCGTCCCACTGGCTTCTGTGCGGTGGCTATGTATCCAAGTGGCATGGCAACCTCTCTCGATGCGCTCCCTCCAGCTCAGGGTCTGCAATTCCCTCCTCTCGTTGAAGGAGCCTGTTTGCTTCCTCTGTCCCAGAGGTCGACCCGCTGAGACGCTGCAGCAGGCCGGACTCACCGTGTTGCGGGAGATCCATTGACTCCGGGGAAGGAAGCTCACCTACGACAGAGACACTCGATCAAGCTCTTTTGTTTTTTTCTGGAAGAAATGCTGTTAGTTGTAGCTTCTAAAATCTTGCTTGGATAATAAAGTGTAGGCAATGAGACAATGGAGAATATATACAACAAATCACTGACATAAATTTGGCTTCATGGTTTGGCTTTATTTGGTGATTTTAATGACATTTTGAGCAGCCTTTGTGGCCATTAAGTGATGCGTGATGCGATGAAAAGCTCTCATACAGCTACCAAATGGACCTGAAATAATGTGTTTTGTCAACGGCTGTTTCAAAGATAAAGAACTCTGAAGCTCAATTACATGACATGTTCCTACCTGGAAGCGTTGCAGGTATTCCTGAGCTGTGCAGTCCCTGATGTTGTCGAGCCGCTGCCTCTGCTCTGTGCTCATTCCTTCAAACAGTCGCAGGTTTTCTGTGATGGTCTCCACCTGCAGTGCGTGGAAGTACAAGCACACCTCTTCATGCTGCTTCTGAAACGACTCCGGGACAAGTGAGTTTGGGAAAAGTGCCTCTCTGTCAGCCAGATGTGGTCCGTAGTTACGAATCAGTTTTGAGAGCAGCGGCCTCACAGCTTCCTTACCGTCATAGTTGAGACATACGACATAAACCTCAGAGTTGCCGGCCTTGCTGGTGGCAGGTTTGAAGACGCTGACAGAGCGGAAGCAGCAGTTCAGCAGGTAGAGTAAGCAGACAGAGGAGTGTTCATACAGGGTAAACATTTTCAGTACGAAAGAGCCACCAGGGCTCAGGAGCAGCAGTGCAGCTGTGACCTCGCAGTAGTGCAGTGACGCCACCAGCGCCTCCTGCTCGTCTGGGTTCTCCTGACAGTCAAAGCTACCATCTGCCGTCACCAGATCAACTCGACGCATATTTGCCACAAATGCCTGCAGTTCTAGCAAATGCTTCTGGCTCATGATGTTCCCTGTGTTGTCTGAGCCGAAGAACCACCAGGGCAGCGTGTTAGCAATCAGCCGATCATCTGCGATCGTTGTGCTCCCACCGTTAGCCTCGTGGTACGGGTTGAGCGTGTTGGCGGCCCAGCTCCAGTCACAGTAACGAGTGGACTCGCTGGTTTTGACGTAGTGGTTGAGAGCGGTTATAAAGGCTCCTGGAGCTTCACACAGGTGGATCGTGTTCAGCTCTCCATTTTGAAGAGCCTCCCCTGGAAGAAGATTAAAGGTTCCTAGGATCTCAGAGAACTTGCACCAGGCCTGAGTGCAGATCTCAGCGTTGGCAGCAGAGCGCACAGCAGCGATCACCTTCCCGGCTCGATTGGTGGAGTTGGTGTGCTGATGCCAGACCTGCACATTCTTGTCACTGAGCTGGTTCTTTACGGCGTTCAGTGATGCCTTCAGGGCCTGCAGCCGGCTGTGTTCCTCCGCAGAGTGTCTGAGAGCAACGTTTGGGTCAGGGAGGCTCCACTCCCCATTGGATGGTTTCACATAGGTTTTAACTTTACTAAAAAGAGCATGAATCTCAGTCTGTGTTTCAGGGTCAAATGCCACCATGTTGGTGATATGCTGCGGCTTGCCAACTTTTCTTCTTGTCCCATGGCCTGAGCTCATCCTCTGCACCTGTTGTAGCAGAACAACAACAGGAGTTAGAAATGCTCTGATAATAAAACACATCTGTATGATCCATTGTCTGTTTTGATGTAATCCACCAGACTGTTGAGTGTTTATCTGACCTGCACTAATAGCACAGGTAGAGTCTTAACAAAAACATCTGCAAACAGAACATTTCACAGTGAATTAAACCGAGGGGCCGAGCTCTGCAACCCTTCATTTTTCTCTACATGCATGAGTGGTGTTGAATTACTAATGTCAACTCATTGTGATGTGGTGCCCTCGGGTAACAGAGCAGACTGTAAATACTGGTGATTACTTCGCCGGGCCAGAGCTCAGAATAACAAGAGATTTCCTCCAACTCTACTACAGCATGCAGGTTCTTCTTATAAGACTCGAATATTTCAAACTTGGCATATCTTATCAACATTTCAAACTCTTGTTGTAGCTTGGAAAATGTTGCCTGTCTTGGTTTCATATATGAGTAATTATTTTAATGTTTGTCAAAATAAACAACCTAAAAAGACGTCAGTTGGATTCTGGTAACACACAGTCTCTTCTAATAACATTTTTAAAAATGACACTGGCATATCTTTTTCAAGTTATTTGGACGATTTAGACTAATTTTTCTGCCTTATGAGTAGGGTTACAGCGGTATACTGTACCGCAGTACAAAATCTGATTAATTTGCTTATCTGAGATATTCTGAGTAATTCTACTGTATTAGTGTGTTCAAATATATGTATTTCATGTTTAAATCAAGTTTCATATCTGACAGGGCATTGTATTTTGTAAAATTATAATTTTGTTCAACCAAAAAAATCTTTTAAAGGTCACTGTAACTACTATTATAATAAAAAAATACTACCCTATTCCGTGATACCATGAAACCCAGATATTTTCTGAGATGGTCATCATACCTTGAAAATGTCATACTGTTGCAACCAGTGACAATTCATTTTTCAGATAACCCAGTGAGTTTTTAAATGATTTAATGACCTCAGAAGAATGTCAAGTGATACATAATATATATCTTGGACTTTATAAATGCACGGATTGAGTGACAAAATAAAATATCATAATATTTTTGACCAATACTGCAACAATATTGTAGAGTTGGTACTATCACAAAATATTAACACAATTACATTTTTGCTAAATAATCATCAGTAATGTTGATATAATGAATAAGTGGGTAAAGGCAAGTGTTAGAACAAGTAGAACAGTCGGGTAAGTTCAGAAAATAACACCACTTTACTGTAATGCAGCCCTTAAAACTAGGAAAAGACAACACTTGTGCCAGATAATGATATAATCATTTCCGAAATGAGTGAGACTAAACAAGCATGTTCCCTTACACCTGGAATATGAATATGATTTGTAGGGTGTGAATCTCTGCATCAGCACAATGCTTTATTCATAGCGGTACAATATGACAGATTTTACTCCCATCAAAGAAACTGCAGCTCCTGCACTTTGGATATTGCACTTGGTCACACTGCGATTTCGATAACATTTTTGTTTAATCATGCAGCCCTATCTCAAGCCAAATTTTGAGATATGTGGTTTAATCAAAAAGCAACATTGTGTCTGTTTACCACTGATGCAGGAGGTCGGTCTTCAAAAACTAACAGTATATTCAGATCAATCTGTGATGATGATGATGATGATGATGATGACAGTATGACCTTTTACTAGACCATCGGAGTGTGCTAAAAATAAGTTCATAACACTTCATGTAATTATTGAGAGATTTCTAATTGATGACACAAATAAGATTTACAGTCAGAATCAAATTAACCCCAGAGCTAATCCTCTGCTGGCGTGCACGTGATTTAGATGACAACACTGGGCAGGAGAACGGATTTCTGGGTCATTTCTTGATTAGTCTGCAGTGAAAGGCAATATATGGTGTATAGCTAATGGCAGCACATTCATCAATTATTCCTCATAAATCAAACTGTTGTTAAGCACTGCTTCTGTGTATGAAAGTCGTCTGCGCTGCTCTGTTTGTGAACGTTAAAATACACAAGAGAGAAAAACAGCCTGATGTTAATGTTTTATCCATACAAGAGATTAAGAAAGGTGATAAAGAGATTTTAGATAACTTTAGATACTTAATTACTAAAACTATTTATTAAATCTAAACTAATCATTTCAGATTTGCTGGGGGAATCTTTAAGACCTCGGCTTTATCGTAAATACAAGCTCAAAGTATAAAAAACATGCTTATAAATTAGCACTAGTTTAGGATTAGTTATATGTATGTCAGCTCGGTTAAATCAGTGAGTTCAAAAATGTAACAAAACAATAAGTCAACAGAAAACTAATCGAAAACAATCAATCAATGGTTTTAAGTAAATTATGAAATACATTTATATCTTGTATGGAGAAAAACAGCGACATCAAATTGTTTTTCGTGCTAGTTTATGTGAGCAGCAGTTGAACCGTCTTCAAACAGCAGATCACAGTCAGACCCAGAGTAATGTTTAACAAAATGATTTATGAGAGGTAGCTTGAGTGTATCAACTGTGAAGATATCAAAATCTTATATTGTTGTAAATTACAAACTAGTTGTTTTTTTCATTTGTTGATGACACCAGGCTCAAGGTACTCTGACATTTTATAGCCTCAGCAGTTAATATAAATTAGCGACGTTTAAGTGTTTATCCCACTCAGTCAGATGTTTTGTATTTTAAATAACAAATTACATAAAATTCTAGATAACTAACAGATTTTGATCATCCATACCGACACGCAATGTCTCCTTTGTAATTGTTTTGTAGCGGTGTGGGCAGGGGTCATTTTTGGTGTTTGTTCAGCATCCAGTCTTGTTGGTCTTAGTTTTGGTTCTGCTGCTATGAGTGATTTGAGCACTATTGTTTACATTTAGTTATTTGATCATGATTAAAGGGCTACTTACATGTAGTGGGACCTCATGTTTGTTTGTGTCTTTTTTGTTTTGTTTTCTTATCTAGATCATGACGATTGTTGTGGTAAAGCTCTTTACTGTGGTGGTCCACCACTGCTGAATGAATGTGGAGGAAACATTGACATGAGAACTGCGAACCATATGACATATTTTTCATTATCTGGAAGGACAGATTACACTATTGAATTATCTCCCACTGAATTACTGCCTCGTGTCAGCAGTGGAGGAAGGAGTACTCAGATCATTGACTTAAATAAAAGTAGCAATTTAACATTGTAAACATATTCTGTTACAAGTAAAAGTCCGATAAAAAAGTTAGATACTTAAAGTACCAAGAAGTAGTTGGTTTATTTCAGATATAATAATGTAGCCTGTATAATATCCCTTTGATTATAGTAAGTGATGAGTTTACAGTATGTGTAAGTAATGTTGCAGGTGGTTAAGGCTGGCAAACTTCACTATATATTATATGGTGTAGAGTAGTTTTATCCATAATTTTACATTGTAATGTATTTGTTCATTTATATTTTGTATTAGGGCTGCACGATATGGTCAAAAAGTGTATTACTTATATATTATATTGTGATTATTTTGACAGATATTGCCATTGCGATATAATTCATGATTATTATGGATGATTAAACTTCACATCACAATTTTCATTGACATTGAAAAACTAAATCATGATGATGTGGCATTTCTCCCAGTCTCTGCCAAACATACATGTTTTATTACATCTGGAGAACAAGCTCTGTAGGCCAGAGCATCTCTGCAGCACTAAACAATTTCATTAAAACACTGTTTTGTGACATATTTTACTTTTATAAAATAATTGCAGTTCTTGCGATTTGGATATTGCACTTAGTCATATTGTGTTTTCGATTATTTTGTGATTAATTGTGCAGCCCTATTTTGTATTATTAATTATAACCTGCAAAGTAACTACTATTGTCAAATAAACGTAGTTAAGTATTAAGTAAACTATTGGCTTCCAAAAGGCAGTGGAGTAGAAATATAAAGTAGCATAAAATAGAAATATTTAAGTAAAGTAAAAGCACATCAAGATTGTAATTAAGTAATACTTGCGTAAATGTACTTACTTTCCAAAGAACCTGAGTGATAATTGTAGGTATATAACAAATTCAGACGTTTTGCCGCCTTAAAATAATAAATTCAACTTTATGAACTGCGCTGCTTTCCTCCTTAAAGGGGCACTATGTCGTTTTGTAGAATAAATTCAAACTTTAACTTTTTTAATTTACAATATCAATTAGGTAATAATACAAACTCAACTATTTGTTTTTTCCATAAGTGAATAATCAAGCTGTTCTCAGAGGAAAATGTGGTCCCCACAACACTGTTTGAATGGTGGCAGGGTCCGCCAAACGTAAACAAAGTAAAACAGTATGAAACTGTGTTGTCCTTTAAGGTCAGTTTGTTTATTCAGACGTGAAAACAAAAAGAGTTTATTGAATTGTTCATTTAGTTTGTTTAGGCATTAAAAAAAATCAGTCAATGATCTTTAAAATGTGTTTTCCTGCACAAAACCTTAACTGCTTACAAAATCTGAAAACAGAATTAATGTTGTTTATTGGCGAGCTTCACTGCTCTGTTAATGAGGCAAATAGCCTAAATGTAGCTGCATGTTTGGGCTGTGATGGTCGTGACATGATAGCTGCTCGTTGAAAACACAAACCAACAAAGTTTGTCCTCAGCTGAAGCTGCAATGAGACGCTTCCTACTGCACAGTGCTGACGGCCGTATTGTGTCGGTAAAAACCCGGAAATGCTGAATTTCTCTGACACACTGAGCCGATATCAGCTCTCAGAAATAAAGTATCTGCTTCGGTGTACAGTATGAGGACTGGTGTGTACATAACAGAGACACAAACAGCCTGAAAACACTGAACAGAAACTCACCGGAGTGTCGCTGCTGTCCTGCTGTCAGGGCCCGGAACCACACTTTCATGTGACCCGGAACTACCCCGCGCATGCGTATGAGCCAGAGGGCGGGGCTTCTGTTAAAGGAGTAACACACCCTGTTAGACTCATGGGTTCAACTTGTTTATTGTACAAATACAACCGTGTGAAAATCTTTTGCTGCAGAAATGGAAAAAAAAAAATTATTAAATAAAATGTATATAACAATAAAACAATAATAAATAAAGAAAAACAAAAACAGAGTATGCAGAGTAAAAATATGGACTGGAATATGGAGCAGGGATAAGATGCATGTGTATATACTATCTATACACATGAGACATAATTATAATAATTATAGTTATAATCACAGGGGAATTGCTGGGGGAATCTTTGAGACTTCAGCTTTATCGTAAATACAAGCTCAAAGTATAAAAACATACTTATAAATGAGCACTAGTTTAGGATTAGTTGTATGCATGTCAGCCTGGTTAAATGAGTGAGTTCAAATATGTAAAAAACAAAAAGAAAACAATAAGTCAGCAGAAAACTAATCGGAAAAAATGAATCAATGGTTTTAAGTCATTTACCAAATACATTTTTATCTTGTATGGACAAAAACAGCGACATCAAACTGTTTTCTTGCTAGTTTATGTGAGCAGCAGTTGAGCCGTCTTCAAACAGCAGATCACAATCGTACCCAGAGTAATGTTTAATAAAATGATTTATGAGAGGTAGCTTGAGTGTATCAACTGTGAAGATATCAAAATCTTATATTATTGTAAATGACAAACTAGTTGTTTTTATTTGTTGATGACAACCTAACGTCCAACTTGCGTCCCCACAAGGCTGCTGAGTTCATTACACAGGACGGGGCAAACAGCATAATGGTGTTGAGAAAACAATCAAGATCCATTTAGTAGCAACAATTTCAGTTACAATGTCCACTGTTTTCTGTATATTTTCAGGACTTCTGAGGTCAAGAATTAAATTATAAGCATTAGTGAGCCGTAGTTATCTTACAGCCTAACGACATAAAGTTTGTACTGAGGGTGGTGCCCAATGGAAACTTGCAGGTCCATTTTACTTTCATACATTTCATTTAGCCTATATTTTTACATGCATAGCCTTGGATGTTTGGAAGGATGAAGACCTGCAACTCCTTGAGTAGGAGTGGATCTGTGAATGAGTTTGAAAATAAAATGTATCTTGTGTATAGAAATATTTGAAAAACATTGATAACATAAATTGTAAGAAAGTGAGTATTCTGAAGCTGATTGGTTTAAATAATTTTAATATAAACATAAACACCTGCACCAAACCCCATTTATTGGCTATTTATCCTGTTAAATATAAAACAACTAATTTGTCAGCACAATTGGTGCTTTACTTGTTCACTCACTGTTTTTGTAGATTAATCGACATAGATGATGACGTACATATCTGGTTTAATGCTCCATGATGATGATTCTAATGATATGACTCAGACAAAAAACAATGTGTAGATCCAAACAAGAGAATGACTGTATAGATCCATGTTATAGTATTCAGATTTTCAGTTTTTTGAGTCTCAAAATAAACTGTATGACCATCTATTGTAATGGATTTGCTTGTGTGTGCATCTTTTCAGCCAGATTATCCACGGTGAACTGATCTGTGTCATCATGTTTTATAATTATTAGAGCTCTTCAGAGTGTGAGCTGATGAAACTGACAAATAGTGTCTTCTTGCCATGTTTGAATCTGGTTTACAGAGTGTTTGTATCTCTGTTTTCCCTTTTCTCCCCTCCCAATATACTTCACATAGATTGCATGCTGTATGCTGCATGCAAAGATAATACAGGATTTGATAAGAAATATGCCACTAAGTAAAAAGAGGAAACTCACAGAGGGAGTCTCATTCATAAATAATGGACCTTTGGGATATCAAGGTGCAATTAGGAATTCCAAAAGTGGTGGATGTAAACATTTTGTCATCCGATTTACTGCTATAACAGGAACACCTCCTGTAATATTAATGTGTACACTGCAGCGTTATCTGTCTATTTCTGTCCTAATGTTCCTCCACTAGTGTCCACATGCAGTACCCCAAACTGTGGCGGACAGAGACGTTACTGAAGTAGTTTGTGGTGAAGGCAGTCATGTAAAATACAAATAACAAACAGGCCCTTTAGGGAATGAGGAAAGCTCTGAGCTTACAGTATTCAAATCAAATGCAACCGCACACTGTATGTATGTCTATTGATATTTAAGAGATTGGGGTTTTAAAGGTCATGTGTGACTTTGAAAAAAATTAAATGTGCTCTGCAAATGTGAAGAGAGACAGACTGCGCCCATTCTCTATGTGGTATATTATTCCTAAAGGGCAGCCACTCTCCAGCTCCCTCCAGCATTCATCTCACTCAGGTCTCCAATAACAAACTGAGGAACTCAGCTAGTGACACTGTCCTTTTACAGTGGACTGTATGAAGAAAACCAAAAAGACTTTTCCCCATAAGCTTACATTTTAAGAGAAGCTGCTGTAAAACGTGGAATACATTTTTTATAAGCGTCACAACGCCAGAGAAATTACTTTAAAGGTTGTATTGATAACATTTTATGGAGACAAATCATTTTAAAAAAACAACAAATACATCTACTGAACTTGTAGAAGGGTGCAGAATAAAATCTATTTTCCTTAGAAACCTTAGATTATGAATTAGTAATTTAACAATGTTTGTCAGGTCCAAAATTATTGTTTTGTTGACGGTTCGCTACAGCTTCTAAAAAGGATTGTCAGCCAAGAGTATAACGCCGTTGACATCACATGGTATCTGTATTTTGTCAGCATGACAGTCTTGGTAGTTGCCAGTTTGTGAAAAAGAAATGTAAGAATGGCTGATTTCTACAGTATGCACCCAGCATACTGTCCTGCCCTAACGCTAACTAGCTAGTGTTAGCAACATTAGCTAGTGCAACAAACCAGCAACCACTTGAGGGGCAGGTGATTCGAACAGCTGTGTTTTGACGTGAAAACAATGGAAGGGGGAGATAAAATGCCAAATTTTGTGGCTGATCGTTATCAATAACACCTTTAACTATGAAAAGTTACCCAAGTAGTAACAGTGAGTCGCCAAAAATGTTGCTGTGGTCTATAATTTGCTGATGTTTTTTGTCTGAAGGCTTTTTATTACCAAACAGATGTAGTCATCACTGTGATGCTGTTACTGGATGGAGAGATGAGGCAAAGTGTGCAAATGAAGCATAATTGCATGTGACGGGGAGAATAAATGTATTATGCAGTCTTAGTGCTGTTTTCTATTTTTCATTGTTTATCATAATCTAATATGTGAATGCAGTGACAAGATTAATTCCGAATCACGTCTTTGGCTATGAGTACATACACCATATCTAACTACTGTAGTAAATGTAATTATTCAAATTTCTTTGGGAATGTGACAATTTTCCTCTTATGTTTCAGCTGGCAGCAGCCTCTCAGTTTGTCTTTATTTCCCTCTATGGTTAGAGAAATTTGATTTTTTTTTAATAGCAATTACATCTATTAGAGTGCTTAAAAAGTCATTTTTACACACACTTCGCGAAACATGAACACACATTGCTCTGATTGCATCAAATATTACCAGAGATGAATCAATAAATTGATCTAAAGTAGATCAACTATAAAAAGATATTTGTCAGCCTACAATTGAATCCGTTATTTTGTCTTTTTGGTTTATTTGCAAACAAAATCATCTCAGAAGTAAAGCAGATACACTGTTTAAACATTTAAAGGCTGTTGTACAGTAGCCAGGAAAACAATAGTGCTCTTTCAGTATCACACACAGGATTCAATGTGATCCTGATCTGCTGCACTCACACAAGGTGACAGAGGCCTCTCCTTCACCTGAGCTCATTGCCACAGCAGCTATTATCCAACAGAATTTGGCCCAGAGGTCAAAAATCTGCTGTCACCACTTCAATAAAGGCCTGGGCAGCAAATGTGATGGATGCATGTTATCTCCATCATGATGATCTCAGCCTGCTGGTCATAACCTTGATGCATAGAAAACAAGGTCATACACATAATTGCACACAACCACGCCATACATACAGTAATCTGTTCGATGCACGCAGTCACAACAGTGTACAGTAACGTACGTCTTCTCATTAGGTAATGAGACAGACAGTCCAAAAACTCCCAGTTTGCAATCTGCAAATTAAAAAGGAGCAAAAAGGGTTTTTTTCATTCTGAAAACAAAAGGTAGGCAGATTTCAATCAGTGTGATGGCGACAATGAAAGAAACCACACTCACAGACACAGTAAGAGGAAAAACAGCAGCCGTCCCTTTTCATTCAGGAATTTTGCTGATGCTCTTATCATGAACAATTAACATTTAAAAGGGATTTTGCTACAAATTGCCATTTCATTAATTAGGACTGCAAGAGGCCTACATTACAAGTAATCTTTCAATAACAAAGTAGCTACAGGGGACAGCATAATAATGAGGACTGGAAATTATTTTTCAGAGGCAGAGGAAAATGAAAAGATAATCTAATGCAGAGGATAATGGATGTTTTTCAGGCACGCTCGTGGCTCTAGGGATGGTAGTGTCGGTCGGTTGGTCCACCACTCTGGTACAGGCTGAAATACCTCAACAGCTATTGGATGGATACCCTTGAAAACCCGTACACATGTTTACATACACCTAAAGGGTTGCTTTAACTTAGCATTCTGAAGTAAACACTGCTTGCACCATGTAATGGCTGCAGAAAAATGGCATCATCCGCATATAGATTGGTTACGGTAAATCTCCTTCACTAGGTCACATTACGGCACAACCAAAACAGGAAGAGGTATTGTTTATGCAGTAACTTGGGAAACTTTGCAAAAGAAAAAGATCCAGCTGATAGAGGAGGCAAAGAAGGTGAAGAGGGAAAGAAACCAAGGTAAAACAAAAGTGAACAGATGGGCATTCACTCGATGGAGAGCGCCAGTGTTGTGTTCTCACAGTAGTTTTTTGCTGTGTACAGTAGCCAAACTGCAAGCGGTAGCAATGTTGCTAAAGCTGTTTCTACATTGATACCACAGGGAAACACAAGGTTGTTTAAGTTTGGTTTTAGTTAGGTTTAAATTTTGTATTTCTGCTTTGAGTGGCACTAAAGCATATAGCTAATTAGCAAACACGAAACTAGACTAAGATGGTGAACATGGTAAATATCATACCTGCTAAATAGGAGCTAGCATTGTCACCAAGGGCGTCACCTTGTGTTGACACCTTTGTCACTGTGCACATGTTTGCATGTTAGCACTTAGCTCAATACAGCTTCACAGAGCTGCTAGCATGGCTGTAGACTCTTATTTTTTGTGTTTGGTCTGAAACAAAACAATAGCTGAAGCTGATAAAGTCATATTTGAGACAGGTTGGCCATTCTTTCATTTTTGGAGGCAGTGAAGTCTGTCATGGCTTACACAGACAGAGATCTGAAGTCCTAAGCTCGTGGTAGCTGTATGCTAGCTGCATTATCCAGGACTGCTCAGTTGCTTTTACAAATCTATGGACTAGTTTTGACTGAGTGCAGCTGTAGGATCCAAGAAGGAATTTCTTTTGCGATATTTTTAAGGATTTTTCCCTGCATTTAGTGGATTTAGTCATTTGGCCAGCAGGTTGAAATATAATCCCATGGGCTAAACACAAGTAGAGTATAACATTTTGAGGTTTTCCCTTAAGGACAGTCACGCTGCACGAGATGAAATAAACCCATTACATAACTGAAGCGTCAATAAGGAGCCACCATGTGCTTCTAGATGGTCTATTTTTGAATGAAGTTAAGCATCCCCCCTCCAGGCACATATACAGCAGCCATTTTCTGGATTTACTGTAAATCATTACTCACTTCTACACTCACACGCGTGGGAGCACGTGCACGCTCAGAGGCAGTGTGCCATAACTCCTTTAAGGTTGAAGTCAATAAACAATAAACAGTGATATTCAGCATAGCTCGGTCATCAATCTGTGCTCAATGAAAGCTGCAGATTAATATCGCTCAAATGATTCAGGCCATGTGGAGGTCGGTGGAGAAGGAGATGGAAAAATGCAGAGGAAGGATAAGAATCATGTATTTAAAAGAAAGAAATCTTAATATCATTCACTCATATTATCATCTGGTAGATCTAAACATGTATTTCAAGGGCGTAAAACCCATCTGGTTATATTTAAAAAAAGAATATTGTCTTGTTTAGTTGATTTAAACATGGCAGTGTTGTCAAAATAATCCCTGGGACCATAATAACACTGATAAGACCTGTGTTTTCTCTTATCTGTGCTGCCAATATGCACTTCTACTCATAATGTACATGAAGCAACTACACAGATAGATAAATAAATAATGCTTCAGTGGTCCAATACTGCCCCCTGGTAGTGTAAGACTCAAAGGCAACACTTTGTGATTTCTCATTTAATATATTATATAATTGACATACCAAATAAAACAGATTCACACATTCAGACATAAATATTTTGCTCTGCACATACTTAACAAAGTTCTGACATTATTCTCTTTGACATTATATAATTGTACATGCGCATCTAACAAAGAAAAACATCACATTCTCACATAGTAAATATATTTTATATCCAGGTCCTGGATGAGGAAATACAACTAAAAACCACCTTTAAAGAAAAGCAACTTTCTGTTGTGCAAAAGTGGCGAGCGTCACAAACCGCTCAGAGTTCACAGTGAAGCAGCTGCTGCAGATAGTCGTGATTATGGGGAGAAGTTCAGAATTTTTGGGCCAGCTCCATGATAGCGATGGTTGTGCTCTGTCCAAAGATGAAGGCTCCGACTACGATGGTTATGACTCCCCAAACTGTTAAAACCGCCCTGCAGGGATATCAAGAGAGAGACCAGTACAGAAGTTACATTAGCAATTAGAAGTGGATGTGTACCAGTTGAACTGGAAATGAAGTGTTACCAAGAAAGGGAATTTTAAAATGAATACTTCACACTCACCTGACTCTTGGACTCACAGATTCAGTTTGCATTGTGAACACTAAGCAAAGACCTGCAATACATGAACACACAAACCTATCAGACAACATTTATTTATTTGACTTAGTCCAATTTGAAGCGATTTCCAAGTGACAGACAAGCTAAATACAAGATAGCACATACAGATACACGTATATTAAAGTTAAGGTTGTTTACATACCTGGAAAAATAAAGATGAAGAAGGCGCTGATTCCTCCGATGACACTGATGACCTCACCCATGTCAGGGACAAACATGGCGATGAGAAGAGTGACGGATATCCAGATCACAGTGAGAACGACTCTGCAGCGACTCTCAAACGAATGAGTGACGATTCCTCGGCGACGTCTTTGAACGCGCAGCATCAAGTTCAGGATGACAGATCTGTCCCAGACACACACAAACACGGAGACACAGAGTTAGGTGTTAAAACATAAACTCAAACAACACAGTTCAACTCTGGTGTCGCTCACCTCCCCAGAAGAAGAATAATAGGATAGATGGTGATAATTGATATTCCAAAAAGCAGCCTGGAAATGATCATGACCACATCGTTTCCTGGATATGACATCAAAATATCAGAGGCGACGTCTCGTCCAAACGTCATGAAGCCGTACACACCTGGAGACGGAGAGGGTGGATGTGATTAGCAGCTTTCGAGCTAACACATGATGTACTGAGATATACGGAGGTGAACTCACCGGTCAGAGTGTAGATGAGTAAGCAGAAAAACATGGAGAGCACAGAGATGATCACCCAGTGGGAGAGCTTCTTGTTCTCCATGCTGCTATAGATGGCTATACAGGCTTCATGGCACTGAAAACACACACACACACACACACACGATATTTTATGGGAATATTTGGATTGATCTGCTGTAGCTGTACACGCCAAGGTATTTGTGTATGTAAACAGGAGCTGCAGAGCGCATACCTCCGCCTAGGCCCAACAGTTCCTTTTAATTCAATCAAGCCTGATCCAATATCACACTCAATAGACCTGTATCACTCTAAATTTTAAACCACACATGACTGCTTACCCATAATTTAAGGCCAACCACAAGGACAACAATTCAATGCAGATGGAATCATAAATCTCTACGGTGTGACGGAGAGATAATAGTTTTATTAGGATCCACATCAAATTTTTACTCATTCATAGATACCAGCCATCTAAACATATCTGATTATATTCATAAATGTTTCATGTTTTTTAAATTAATTTAAACTATCGACGACCCAGTAATGCATTATAGATGTGGTCTTCTGCGAGAGTCTTGCTGTGTTTTCTTGTGTGGACAATATTACCTCCCTATTAAACCACTTCTAGAGTGCATATCACCAAGTCTGATCCTACCTGGAAACCAAAGCAGATGGTCGGCACAACACTGAACATTGAAGCCCACGAACCGACACTGAAAAACACACAACACACACACACACACACACACACACATTAGTGACGCACACAGAACAACAGGATAAAAGAAGTAGCTGATGGTAAAAACACACATGTCTATTAAAAACAGTGTTACTGACCCTTGGCTGTGCTCTGGTGTTATTATAACAGTGTGACTCTCCATCAGGTAATACTTGACAATCACCGCCACACACAGATATGAAGCAGCCAGCGTCCCCAACACACTGATATGAGGAGAAAACAGTTAAATCACATACAAGCTGGATGTCACTCCAGAAACACAGATAAGTGCTGTGTACCTCGTGTATTTCTGGATGCCGATTTCTTTTGGGATGGACAGGGGCAGGATAATGATGAGGCACATGACAAAGAGGGCAAATCGCTGGTCGGTGTACCAGTGATAGGGCATCTCTGCCTCAGTCGACCCGGTCACCGTCTCGTATAAAGAAATACACACTGGAGAAGAACAAGTCAAAATGAATGTGGTTTATCTGCTGCAACATGAAGGCGACAACACAGACTACAAGGTCATCTAAATTTACAAAAGATTCATTTACAGTAAAACAACGTTGTTTATGATGTTTTAATGGCAAGATCCACGCTTTGATGGTGGATGAACATAAAGGATAGTGAAAACATTCCTTCGTCCTTGAGGATATCTTGCCAGCTGCTCCATCTGCACGGTGCCCTGTGCAGAATTTCTGGATCAAATGGATATTTTGGGGGGGGGTTGTAAATCCAATCAAACACTTTTGTTTAAAATTGGAACAGAGCAAAAACATTAAAGGGATTTGAATGGTTTCAGATGGACAAAATGACAAAAGGAAAAAAAAGGAAAAAGGGTTTCACTACCGCTGCTACAGTCACATGTTTAACTATACTATGTTTAATAGCTAGAATGATAAGATAAGAGAAGATAAGATAAGATAAGATAAGATAAGATAAGATAAGATAAGATAAGATAACATTTTATTTGGGGAATCTGACAAATTCGTGTTACAGCAGCTCAAGGGTCAAAAACAGAGGGTGAAAGACAGATATAATAGACAGATGAAGATAAGATAATAACAAGACAAAGACAGAATAATACAAAATAATGTAGAAGTAATAACAAAGAGGCACACAATGGCCACAATAAAAAAACAAATAAATACTGGAATAATGTCATTATGTGCGTTCGTGAATGTTATGGCTGTGTGTCTGTTGATTTCCTGTAGGCGAAGGTGTGAGTGTGTTGGGAAGCACATGAAGGTGAGTGGTTTAGAAACAGCCAGAAGGGGAACTGGGAAAAAGTAAAAGAAAATTGTAGTAAGCTGGAAAAATGTGACAGACAAACAACAACCAATAAAGTAAGATAAAATAATATTAGGTTGAATTTCCTTGACAGTGAGGTGAAACATTCGATTATTATTCCCTTCCTTTCCTGTCCCTCTTCATGAGACTGTTTTCACACCACATATCTAATTTAATACCTGTTTCACAGTCATACAAAGTCTGATGGAAAGCCAATAGCGGCAATATGGCCCACAATTATTTATTATTATATCACCTCCAATACAATAATTCCTAATTACTTAATTAATCAAGTGGCTGTGACCTGAAGCTGCATAAACGGGATTGATAGATTAACCAATTAAAAGTTCAACTAAGTTTTTGATTACCTTGACACTTTAAATAAGACATTATAAGACATAATCTGACTGAGAACAGCCTCGTGAACGCAAAATCCACTGTGGATCAACAATCTCACCTTTATTCAGGTGAAAACATAGTATAACTACTACGATGGTCCACAACAGAGGAAAGTAAATGTTTAAGACTTTTTAATACCTTCTACAAATGAACTAATTTCAATGCTTAAACGTGCAGAAATGGGCCAATCGTTGAAATCATACTCAAAATAAATAGGGGATAGCGTATCACTAGAACTACTGCTATCTGTTGCTAACTGTAGCTGCGGTTAGCTAGTTAGCTTGTTAGCTGTGTAGTAAGCAGTCTGGACTAGGAGGTCTGAGAACACAGGAGCTGGGACTAGCTGGTTAGCATGCTAACTTCTGCAACACAATACACAGACTTCATAACGTCAAAATGTATAATATCACGTTATTTCTTCACATTCTGTTGATAATTGTAGCTGATTTTTGTGGAACTGATAAAATTGTCATGGCCCTGAGTTTTGTTTTTGTGATTTCCTGTTTTATGTTGAAAGTTTATCCTTATGTCTCATGTTTTACTTTCCACTTCCTGTCTTTCTGTCTTTTCTTGCCCTTTTTTCACCTGTCTTCCAGGTTTTCCAGCTTTTTTGTGAGTGGATTACTCTGGTGTTGTTGCCAGCCTTTTGTTTTGAATTTTGCATGGCTGAGAAATAACCTTTGATCCACAATGTTTTGAACTGATACTTCCAATTAGTTGGAGCTCTCAAAGGAAGGCAAGACTTGCCTGTAGTACGGGCCATGTTTTTGTTGTTTTCTTGGTCAATTTGAGAATTGTTTGCCTTTTAAGATAGTGATAGTATTGAGATGAAAGGAGGAAAGGAGGGAGAGAGCAATGCAACAAATTTGTGAATTTGAACCCGTTCCTTTGTCGTTTATAATCGATGTCTTAACCTCTAAACACCCCTGGCGCCCTGGATGTTGCTGTGTAATAATCTGTCAAATAATATGTGTCAGTCACAGCAATGTAAAGCAGCCAGAATCAATATTAGAGGAAGAGCAAACATTACACAGATGCTTTCCTCTTTTAAAGGGTTAAACAAACGTTTGAGCCTATAAACCAGCCAGAGAAGTCCATGAAAGTAACTTTATTCATCACTTACATTTCTCCAGCTGGTCCTGTACCACCACCAGGAAGGCGACACATATCATGAAGAGGTTGAAGCAGAAACAGACTTCACAGAGTTGACCCACAGCTGATCCACACACCTCTCTCACCACGTCCTGATAGGTGTTCTGTCTGCTGACGGAGGAGGCGTAGCCGAGGATCACCAAACCACTGATGAGGAAAACCAGAGAAACCTGTGCAGACACCAAGAGACGACTTCAGACTTAATCTTCATTTTCACACAAACACACACGCCATGGATGGATTATTAGACAGTGGGGTCCTGAGCGCCTCAAGGCCCCCATCCTCCTTCTCCTCATGACCAGAGGTGTTTAACCTGCTGCCTTTTTGCAACTTTTCAGTGATATTTTAGTAGAAACAGTATCTGTGTTGTGTTGCTTTCAGACAAACACCTAAATTGTAGGTCTTGGTTCACACTGGAGATGAAGAAAGGCTGTAAAAATTTTTCTAAAGCTGACAACAAAACAATATTTTCATTATCAGATAATCTGAGGATTATTTTCTGGATTTACTATTCACACTTTGTTTCATAATTTGTCAGAAAATATTAATAAATAAATCACAATTTTCCAAAACTCTGAAGTACTTTACTTGAGTATTTCCACTTTTTGCCACTTTATAATTTCACTCCACAACAGTTTGGAGGCAAATATTGTACTTTTAACTCACAACATTAGATTAATTTGATAACTTTAGTTACTAGTCACTTTGCAGATTACATGATGCATCAGGGGCACAGTAGTGAATTTTAAATGAATGTATCTTTTCAGCAATGATTCTGATAATCAGACAAATCCTGAATATTGGATCTGATAATCGGACGATCGGTCAGTACATACATGGCAATATATGTTTAATCTACTTCTTTTTTTACTTTTGACAATATAGTACATTTATTGCCAGAAAATTACTTTTTTAAGTATTTAGTAACTTTAATATCAGACACTTTTACTCAAGGACTAGTTGTAGTGGTGACTTTTGGCTGCTTTTTCCAACACTTTATAGAAGTCCGAGCAAATATGAACATTCGAAAGGTGGGAACCAGGAAATGTTTGACATGGACTTTAACCTTTGGTCAACTATAAAAACAACTGCAGCTTAACGATCAATTAACTGATTAATCAGCTAATTGCCTCAGCCCTTACAGATTGACAAAAGAAACCTGGGTTGTAAATTATGTTTTTCAGAGCAAATGTTGTTCTGATTATTCTAATGTAGACTCCCTAACCTGTTTTAATTTAATGTAACTGTAGCCAAAGTAAGCCTACATTATGAGGCCGAGCTGTACTGTTGAGGAATGAACAGGAATACATTAAGAATAGACGTGGTATCAGCAGATACTCAGAAAACGAGGCTCCTTCTTGGGAGGCCCCTGATGACTTTGGCCCCTGGGCCCATTCTTGGAAAGCCTGCATGGAAATCCATCCACGGGACACTTTGTGGCAGTCAATAGATGCAGTGCAAGAAAAGTTGAGGTCGCCTAAACTGGAAGCTTCATTAGAGCTCACCTGTGAAAGAGATGAGCCTCTTTCACACCAGGGAGCGACGGAGGGCTGTGAGTCTATACATACTCTGTCTACAGGCTGACTGACCTCCAGAAACCTCTGAGTAACAACATATTCAGTATAATGAAGACATTTGAAGGTAATTGTTCCCAATTATTACGTGAAAGTAATAAGAATGCATTCAAGCCTTCAACACTATTTTTTTTCCTGAACAATGCACAAACAGTAAACTCTGCTGTCCTCACCAGCTCCACACTGACTGCAGTGTTCACTCCCCCCGCCTTCTGGAAAGCCCAGGGGAAGTTGAGTAGTCCAGCTCCCAGCGCAGACTTCAGCATGATGAACACTGCACCAAAAGAGCCCAGCCGAGGTGGGTCCGCGTGAGACGCAGAGCGGGCCAGCAGGCTGATGCTCTCCCTGGCCAACTCCTCCATGATCCTGAACCAGCTCCGACACTCACACAAGAAGCTCTGACTGATAAAAAGAGGCCCACTGCTGACTTCTCCAAAGTAGTCCAGGGGATGTTTAGTTCATTCATCAGAGTGTCTTCACAACTAAACCTGGTGAGTCCTAAAGCATCCAGATATATAGCTCACTCACACGCGACTCACGTGGTCTTATTGGACATTTGGACGACTAAACATTTCACTGTGAGGTGACACATTTGTCACTAAAGTGAGTATGTTTGCTTGTGTTCACCCTCCCTTTTCTTTTTAGGCTTGTCTGTCACATGGTGGTACACAAAAGATGGTACACTAAAGTGGACTTCCCCTAAATAAGCCACAAATCTACATTTAATTTTTTTAAAAAAGCATACATTTTGTAATTCTGTCCAATAACCTGCTTTGCAGCTCCAGGGCAAAAATATACCCCTGTTATTCCCACTCTCTTTCTCATTTAAACAGTAATTTAACACATTAATTTAAGAATGTGCAACAACAAAACTGACTCTATAGACTGTCTTAAAACTTTATGTTTACACCAGACCTTCTAAAGTTTTAAAGAAAGATTAGAAAATAAAAGCAGGACAAACCTTACTGCACTCATCACGTCGTACAATCTGATATTGCTGTGTTGTTGTTGTTGTTGTTCATCGAACATCATAATTAATGTTGGTCCATGCAGGACCTCCACTGCAACTGACCAGTCATGTTTTTGTAACGTCATAGCTTTGTGATTCAGAGAAGAAGACCAGGAAAAATACTCACATGGGAGAAGTTATCCTTTGAAACATGGCTTTGAAACCATGTTTTCCCCGACCTAACCAGGTATTTTTGTTGCCTAATGCTTTGGCTACATTGAGTCACACATTTTCAAGTTTGCCCCATGGGACCTTATTTCAGACAAACATTGTGCAGCGGAGAATGTAGAGAAACAAGTTATCTTATGATCCTGTCTGAATTGTGAATTAACACATACGATGTTTGTCAATTTAAAAGATAATTTTTCATCTTGAGAAAGTCACAGATCGTCATAAAACTAATGAAATAAAAGACGAGTGATAAGTGAAAGTGGGCAGCTGTGCATCATGTGACATTGTAAATATAATTACATTGTAAATGTCAGCATAAACATACATTGTGTTTATAATCTGAATAAATGAGACACAATAAATAAGACTCCCTCTGTCCTCCTTGATTCAGAGACAGAAAAATAAATAAAAAAATAAAATTAAAACACCTTTAATGGAAACCTAGTAGACTTAGAGCTGTCAGCTAACCAGCTGCAGAGAGATTGGATTAGGGCATCGTCTATTTTTCATTTATTTATGATATTCTTGTATGTACAGAATTATATGTGTCGAGTTGGTGTGCAGTACAGCTTACAGGGATGTAGAATTTGTTCATGTGCTGCTAACACAAAGTCCTGGTCATATGGATCAGATAGTACAATCCACCACACATGGAATTCATAATCCCAACCATGGTTCATGCTACACACCATCTGTTGTAGTGCATCGCTCAAAATCCCATCAATGTTCTGCATGTCGCTGACAGGAAGAAGAAAAAACTTCCTTTGTATTTCAAACAGCTGGGTGCTGAATGTGAAGGCTTCGGGGCACCTTAAAAAGATTTCGTGGTGATGTTGCAGATTTTCTCAAGTGAAATGCAGGACAAAGAGAGATTAGAGGGAGCAGGGTCATCAAGGTGTTCTGGGGACGGTTTTAAAGACTTACTCAGTTTATCCTCCAGGATATGTTATGCTGTTTTCAAAAAATATCTCAAGAGTTTAGTTAAAGAAGTAAAGAAAGAGGACATGTCAGCTTTTAATGAAGTTACACATGAAAAGTGTGGAGTGAAAACAGGGTGATATGGTCATTACATTTTACCTACGAGGCGTTTCAGGAGCAGTGTTTTCTGTGGGAGAGAGGAGCTTCTGTTGGTACGGACTTTGACCTGACCTTTCAATCTTTTACATGCACAAGAATCTGTATAAAACACTGAAGGAAAGGAAAAAACGAAAAAGCATCATAGGTCTCCTTTAAATAAGGACTCGTCTTGACTTGACACGACATGCGACTTGCCAAAGAAAAAATGACTTGGGACATGCTTAAGACTTTAACAATATAACTTGTGTCAGATGTCTGATAATTATTTCGATATCTACATTAGTTTGTTGTCTTATATAATTATCTTATTATCTATCTTTATAAATATGAAAACATCTACTGAAAAATGTGGCAGCACACACACTTTTAAAGTCCTTTTAAACTGACTGAAAATACAAAAAACTGATGTTTCCATTTATTTTCAGCCCTCCACAGACACACACACTGCCTATAGACACTGGCTCAAACTACAGACACACCTTCATAGTTTTTTACATTTCATATGTAAAATCAATTAATCCAATTACATACGTATAACAATACTGAGGCTCAGTTAGATTTGAATCCCCTGACAGTGCAGACTGTCCACAGTATTTAAAATCATGGCCAAATCAGGGTGATAATCTGGTTTTAAAACACGCAGGAACATGAACAGGTATCAGCTGTAAAATGCTTCAGCTGGGAAAAGTATGACACTGCACTGTTCAAGTGAGCCATTAAACCTGTGAACTTTGGGTTAGAGAGGCTGCATGGTGGTGACCTGACATTTAATCAGAGGAGCACATGAATCTTTAAGTGGCAGCAGAATTTTAAAGCAGGATGCTCAATTCAGCACACCGAAGTAATGAAGTGATCACCTCTGGCCTTTAGTTGTCACACCTGCTCACATCATGATCGAGCCAACATGGCAACAGGCCGCACAACCAATCATCATTCACTTCCCTCTTTATTTATCCTCCATGCTACGACAGCACTGAGACTGTTTTCAAGGGTTTCAAGGTGCAACCTGCTACACAGAAACATGAGATTAATCTACTCATGATTCAGCTGTTATGAAACAGCTTAAGAGTATTAAGATCAAACACGCGCACACACACACACACAACCGTCACAAAAGCCCATGACTTCAAGAGAAGTAATAGTTGCGTTTAAAGGAGAATAACTCTGCATCGCGTTAGTCAGCAAACCTTTAATTTAAGTTTTTGTTGGGTTAAAAATCAGAGTGAAACCAAGAGCATTATACACCACTCTGTACTGCTGTGAAAATACATAAAGTTGTACATCGTTGATGTGAAAACCACAGAATAAAACGCAGTGTGTGGTTGCATAACAGAGCTCTCTCAGTATGTGTAAAGTTATACAATATTAAATAACATCATCATTAATGTCTTCCCACCACTGACCTTTGCACTTAGCATGTACTTTGTAGTTTATACTTTTTGGTACCTGGCAATTTTGTGTATTGTGTGTCCCTTTTAACCACCCCACAGGGGATGCATGAAGTCATTAACTTAGATAGATTGAAGTTACTGTAAGCAGCACCCAGAATAGAAAAAGCAACACATAACTGCTTAAAAAAAAAAAAAACATGACTGGAAAACAACTGAAAAGGGGTCACATGAAATGACACGGTTTTAAATGCTTCCACACAGAAATCACATTTTCTGATGTTAAACCAGTCAAGCTGATGAATTAAACTTGCGACACAAAAACAATGGTTTACACCCTGTAATAACACTCACCTCTGCATCACCCCTGATTGGATCACAAGCTGAGCTGAACACCTGGCACTAAAACGTCCCTTAAAATCTCCTTTGTCCTAAAAATCATGTGGTATCACTGCAGTTGTGGTAAAAAATAAAGTGTTTACAAAAGAGTATTTACAATAAATATTAGCTTATAACTGAGATTTTTTTTTTAAGTGTGTTTCATTCCCTCTCCACATTAAAGGGCAACTCCACCAACTTTACACATTAAGGTGTGTTTACAGGTCTTGGGGAGTACGACTGCATATGTGAAAAAAGTAGCATGAAACCTTTTGCTGGAGTTACACTTTAACTGTTAACAGCCTATACAAGTATGGTCATGGAATCATCAATCACAATCAATTAAACACTTTTTTCAATTTGAAGGGGTCATCTATAAGAAATGGCCAGAATTCGAAGGTATGGGGGGGGGGGGGCAGCATAACCGCTAACTACTGCTCAGTATTCTCTCTGGCTGTAGCGACTAGCTGCTGTTAGCATGTAGCTCAGTTAGCTGTGGAGCTAAGTGGCTCTATTAGCTGACTTGAGTCAGCCCGCACCTCAACCTCAGATTACAGGAGAGTCACTGTGGTCAACAGGGCTCCCAGGGAACACAGACTGGGACTGAACACTGAAACCAAAAGATGCCAGTTTGAAGACCGGATTTTCAGTGCAGAGGTTATCAACAGCGACTCTGACCAGGATCATGACTCCAGGGACGAGAAGACACAGCAGGCGGGGACAGCAGAGGGAAAGAGAGAGAGAGTTTGGCATCAACAGCGGGTGAAAACAGCATGCAGAGCCGGATTATTTTCACATCTTACTCGATGAGTTGAGGATTTATTTCGACCAAACCAGAGGTGATTGTGGTAGGACAAACCAACTTTTTCATGAGTTTTATTTAGCTTATGTCGAGTTTGAATGAAGAGTGTTTTGTATGAGTTAAAAAAGCAATTAAGCTCATTCGGTGAAAGAGACTTGTATTTTATATTTAGTGAGGAAAATAGGTGTCAAAATATCTCCTTTCATGAAATTTTGTTAACTTATTCGACTAGGTACCGAAGTTGCCGCTTAAACATCCCCCACCTAAAACTGCGTGCAATATCAGACTATCACCTCTTGCAGTTGGGGGTATTAGGAGACAGGAAGGGCTGGGGCTAGCTGCAACACAATATGTAGCCGTCTCTAACATAATGTCAAACTGTTTTGTCATAGCTTTTAAACTAAAATTCTGGCCATATCTTACAAAATGCTCCTTTAATTGTTGTACAGTCCACTTAACTTAATATTTGTTGAATACCTTAACAGGTGCACCACCCCATCCAAGTAAGAAACACTGAAACAAGATCCAGTTATTGAAATCCTTATCTTAGTATTGATATGGCTGACTTGTGAAGAGAGTTAACCCTCGTGTGTTTGGGTCGTAGGTGGAGCAGGACTCATCACTCGGATTAAAACACTTTGGTTAACTAACTCCTGAGCAGGAGTAGTAGGGTGCTGCATACAGGGAACAACAGGGTGGTGATGGTGGGGCTGTGCTTGTATGTTTGCCCTTTCAGTGTTTCCTGGTTGGTCTGGTCGGAGGTGGGAGGGCTCTGGGCTGCAGGCACAGTGCTGGGCGGGAGGGTGGTGCGGCTGGCACACATGTCATAGAGGTTTCCAGAAAACTGCGTCTTCCTGGACTCTTGTCTTAGAGACTCCCAGACGGCCGCTGCTTCTCCAGGACAGCCAGCCAGGGCTGAGTTGGCACAAACGTGAAACGCATTCCACGACCTTCAAGGAACCAAGACAAGAGAGTCAATGTAGAAATGTAATGGCTGCAATGAACCGTTCACCAGGACGTGAGGAGAAAGTAGACTACAATGAAGAGATCACATACAGTTAACCTAACACCTGAGCAGATGTTCAACAATAATGAACACAGTAAGGTTTAACCCTTCATGTTGCTGCAGTGCTGTACAGGTGTACTGCAGGACCCTGTGACATCACAGCTGGGTGTGGTTACAGGTACAACAAAGCACATGTCTGACCACATGCAACAGAAACATCTCTCAGAAACAATGTGTTCCAGACAGGTGTTAGATTTCTCTCTAAAGATGTAATACTTGTTGAGTTTTAAGTAAGTACGTTTTAACAATACTGGTCTGTGTGTCCCATTCGTGAATCGAGGGTTGATGGACTGAGGGTGTAGTAGGCTGTACAGATTGTAAAGCCCACTGAGCCAATGTGATTTTCAATGTTGGGCTGTATAAATAAAATTGACTCGACTACTTGAACAGTATGGTTCAAAAATAATTACACGACTCTATACAGACACATGTATTTCAATTTGAATACATTTGTAAATGATACAATGCTTCATTAATTATAAATGATAATAATGATAAATGACAAAAAAAATCTCTATTCAAAAATGTTATTTATTCATCATGCATTTCGAAAAATACGAAAGTCTCACCAGGACAGCTCTTAATGTAACTATCACAATGGGACATTTTTGGATTGCATTAAAGAAACGTGTCTTAGTCTGTCTGGAAAAAAGTAAAGAATGCCCTGCCTTGCATGTTTTAGATGTTTCTGCCCCGACACACCTGATTCAAATGAATGGGTCATAATGAGGCTTCAGCAGCGCTTGATGACGAGCTGATCATTTGAATCAGGTGTGCTGGGTCAGGGAAACATCTAAAACATGCAGTGCAGGAGGCCCCCAGGAACAGGATGGAAAAACCCTGGAATAGTTGTTCAGACATGGTTATTTGTGTCCCTCCTCAGGAAACCATGAAGGTCAGTGCAAATTTTCATTACGATTCCTAAAGCTCCCAGCAGAGCTGATAAGACTATTCATTAGAGCAGATATGACTTTAACAAATTGAGACAAGCTGTATCAAGACATGCATATTGTTACTGGACGGTTACCACGGTAATGGGCGAACACACACGCACACACCTGCAGATTGCATCGATGTCCTGCGTGTTCTGGTCTTTTTGTGTTTCCACCAAACTGTCCCCAAGTGTGAGTAAACACTGAGCGAAACTCTTGTAGATGGACCCACATGAAACAGGAATAGCAGCTCCGAAACACACCGGGACCAAGCCTAGTAGAGAGGAGGAGACAAAAACAACGTTTAATAGAACAATACACACTGCACCGGACTGCATCAAAACAATATAAATCAATGCGTAGTTGAGGACATTGGAGATGAGAGAGAGAAATAATATCACCAGATTCTTTGGTTTGAGAATTTCATCTTGTGGAGTGAAACATAATGTTTATATGTTTGTAGAGACATGATCCGTCTGGTGCTTAGATGGATCAAACAAATATAAAAATATGTTGTATTCCATTCATCTGGAGGGATTATACTTCCTCGAAGCCAAATTCAGCATAGGACCACAAAGCATGTATGAGCCGTTTGAGCGCATTGATCAGCTCATACGTAACACATCCCTCTGAGACTGGTTTAATTTTTCACTGAAAAGGTTTTACTGGAATATTTGAACATTTCTCTTGAATAGAGGACTTCTGATCAAGTACATTCGTACACTATCCTGACGTGACATCATGAGGGTGAGGAGGTAGATCTCTTCCCGTGCATTGGACCCATACAGTTACTTTGTTTGAAGACATCTCTGAACAAATCAAGCTGTCAGCAGCCTTGCTTTAGCTGTCCCAGGGTCAAAAGTACACCACATTGCCATAGTATGTGGACAACTGAACCCTGTGTGACTATAGGCCACAACAGTTTGTTGTTTCTTTTCCACAAGTTTTTGGATCCTTGCTGCAAGATGATTGATCCAATTCATCCTGCAGGTGTCGGATGAGGTTGAGGCAAGTTGTTCCACAACAAACTCAGAAAACCATTTCTTCATGTTGCAAGCTTTCTGCCAAACAATTGCCAGAAGTCATACATTTATTGGGAGCTATCAGTAGGGTGTGCAGTTCTATTATCTGACTTCTACCTTCAGTCTCTGTCTTTGTTTGAGTGCTTTACAACCGTTGTCATATTCTCCCATTCACACACACATTCATGCTCTGATGGCAGAAGCTGCCATGCAAGGTGCACAAACTCATGACTGACGCACCCAGCGAACAACCATCAGGAGCAACTGTCATTCTGTAACTTCCCGAACGATACTTACCACAAGGTTGAAAACACATGGTTTTCAGATATATCACTACATGATGTAAAATTTTCCTTAATTGAAACTTAAGTCCAAAACATGAAAGAACTTAAATGGCGACATTGGCGTTCACATACTTTTATACATTCACATAGCTTATAAACCTTCGCAATAACTGGCATTACTCATTACTATCATCTTTTCATCTTTATATTTAAAGGAAGTTATTTTACTTACTCTTTAACTTTCAGAAGTGACGTTTCTAATCATTTTAAAGGTTTAGTGAGATATTGCTCCCATTTATTCCTCAGAGACAAAAGCCCAGCTGTGATTCAGCCCCCTCACTGCCCTGGTTGTCCTACATGAGGAGTTTATTAATCACGTATGAATAGGCATCGTAAAAGACTGTTTTATGTTTATTGCTGTTGTAATTTCATTTCTGACTTTCTAGCATGATTTTGCCGCCTTCATCACATTTTATATTTCTCTTTCAAACATTTCATCCTGAGAGCTACAAGTGTTTATTTCCTGTGCAGAAAAAATCTGACTTGAAAAACCGAACTTGGAATACCCTCAAAAAGGATGGATAGAAGAATTCACACCCAATTACATGATGTTGTACACCAAATGCACGCGCACACACACGCACACACACACACACACACACACACACACACAGGGAGAGAGAGACAATCAGAACATGAGGGGACAGTGAGCTTTTCATTAAGGTAAGTGCATTTGTTAAACCTTCGTCTCCTCGATTTCAGACAAGCTGAATGGAAGAGCCGTCATCAGCCATTTAATATCTTTTTATCTGACAAACCTGCTGAAAGTCAACTGAGTTTCTACCCAGTTTACGACGTCTATGTGCAGAAACAGACACGCCAGATAAACTAGAGCCCGTAAGAGAGCACAAAACAGGACAGGCACTTACTTACAAACTTTTTCCAAATGACTTAAACGCACAAAAGTCAACACACACGACACTTAGAAAGAAACATCCTTACTGAGGCAGAGAGCGATGGGCAGCAGCATCTTCACCGTGCCTGGTTGGGACCTCATCGTTCACCCCACCTCTGAACCAGAGGCTCAGCTGTGATGTGAAGCTCCCACTGACTGTAAATCCAAATGGTATGAAGTTGTTGCCTTAAAATGTGATGTGTGTCGACATCCGTTGGGAATACATCAGATTGCAAAAGTAAAGCAATGCACAGAGGCACAACCCGGCTGGATTAACAGTGGAAGGGGGTGATGAATCACAGAGTAAGAGGATGCTGTGTGTGTGTGCGTGTGTGTGTGTGTGTGTGTGTGTGTGTGTGTGTGTGTGTGTGTGTGTGTGTGTGTGTGTGTGTGTGTGTGTGTGTGTGTGTGTGTGCGTGCACCAGGGAGGGGCACAAGGCGAGAGCTTGGAGGCAGCAGACCAATGACAGCATCACAACACAGCACACTGGATTAGAGCTTTCTCATTTCCGGTCTTTAGTATTTAGAGCATTTATTTGAAATACAAATAAATGATATATCTTCTGATAGTGATCAGCACGCTCAGGAACATTATCTGCTTTGTTCATACACATCTACCTGATGCAAAGACATGGTGCAAAGGGCTCTGTCACAAATAGTAGTAGAAGTGAACATGATCAGAAGTGTCAGGAGGAAAACATTTTTTTTTTTTTTTCATGTGGACAGATGGATGACGTCCCAGAGAGGATAAGAGAATCCGGCTCACCTGGGAGTCCAGTGTTGATGCAGAGGGCTCTCTGAGAATAGCAGCAGCCCATGTGAGAATCATTTTCAGCTATGTGGGTCACAAGGGGTTCCTGGAGAATGCTGTGATGCGTTAAACTGCGACAAATTACACCCTGTTTTTAGACTAACGTAACATAAATCTTAAAACACCTTAGTCCCAACTTTCCTCACTTGAATCCCCCTTCCACTTCCTCTCAGCCTCCAGATCCCTCTGCTACACCCCCCCAGATGGCTCACACTCTGTGCATTAGTATAAGTCCTGGTTCACATCTGCATACTGTCACAGGAGAAATGGTAACCCATTGTTAATCTGCAGCTTAAAACAACCATTAACTGCAGAATAATCTGTGTCTGAAGCTGCTGCCATGAATCAATACATCCTGGGAGCTATTTTGGCAGCGGCTCCAACTGTGAGGTCTTCCTGAAAACATCTGTGGCAGCTCAGGGGGTGCAGGTTGGTTTCACAGTCTCACCTTACAGATGTGTTCAGGATCGATCAGGCTGGATGTTGTTAAATGTTAGCCCTGACTTACAATTAAGATAGATCTAACATTTGTACAGGACTAGTGATAGTTTAGGGTAAGGAGAAGGTCCTCTCTGAATGAGTCCTCAAAGGTTTTCCCAGATTAATGTGGAAGAACTTGACCTGATCTCAACCCGGACTGTGAGCCAGTCCTCATCATCCAGCATCAGTGGCCAGCGTGATGCTCTTGTGGCTGAATGGGAGCAAATCTCTGCAGCCAGGATAGAAAATATTGAGAAAAATTTTCACAGGAGAACAGAGGCTGTTAATGCAGCAAATTAGAGTTTTAGATTTGAGATGTTCATTCATTACATCTGGGTATTTGGCAATGTGTTGCCAAATACCCAGATGTAAGCAAGGTGTTATCATGTGTCCCTGTTTCTTTACATATATGTTTCTCCTGCAGCTGAAGCGTTAAACTGGTGCTGTCAGGTGTGTATCCAAGTGTCCAGATACATACAGAGGCATGAAGTGCTTCACTAATCATTCTCCTTTCAGCACAACCACAGAATTTCCACAAATTACTCACCAAGTGTTGTTTTACCTGGTGTTTTCATTGCTCATGCAGTTCAAAGGTGGACATGTTTTGTGTGTTTCAGTGAATCCCAAATTCTGTGACCCACATTAAACAGCTTTTCCACTGTTATCTGATAATCCCACTCACATTTTCTTGGACCAAAGTGCAGTTTTTCAGCTCAAAAATGTGGTGTCATCAATGCAAATATTATTTTATAGACAGCTGATCCGGGAGGGATGCATCCAACGATTTTTTTCATTTTTGATTAATCTGTCTATTATTTTCTCAGTCAACCGATTAGTTGTTTGATCTATACGCTGTCAGACAACAGAGAAAAATGTTGATCAGTGTTTCTCGAGGTCCAATATGATTTCTTCAAATGTCTTGTTTTGTCCAAAACCAAAATATATTCAGATTACTGTCATAGACAAGTAAAGAAACCAGAAAATGTTCACATTTAAGAAGCTGGAAACAGCTATTTTTGACTTTTGTTTCTTAAGAAATTACTAAAACTCAATAATCGATTATCAAGAGTAGTTGGTAATAAACCAATTGTTGCAGCTTGATCTTGGATGTATCACTCTAAATCAAGTTCATGAACACACACTGTATATCACAGTCAGTCAAATGTATCTGCATACCGTATCGAAAAAGCCATCTGTGGAGTATGAAAACATCTTCTTCAGCTTATATACACAATTTCTTCAAACAGTAACTTACTTTAATGGCAAAAAAATATCAAAACACCCTTGAAAACCTCTTGCAGCATAATCATCTCTTGCTCCTCCAGACACATGCTTTGTTTGCTACAGTCACATTTGCACCAAAATAATGCTTAATATTACCATTTTCAACTAAGGCTCTATGTTCAATGTGCTACAGTTCACATAGAGGCATGTGTTCACACTTCTTACCCTCCTGCTCTTTATTGAATTGTCAAAATACAAAATGCAGATATTTTCTGTTAGTACAATCTATGCTCCCTCAGGCTGACCATTGTTTGAAATTATTTAGTGACGATAACCCATTCCTTTTTACTTTCGATATGTTACTTTGAATAGTATAAACGTGTTTTTTTTATATGAAAGTTAATTTAACAAAATAAGGCAAAGTTGTTAGACTGCTAAAGTTTGCCAAAACACAAGCAGCTTTTCAATAACTCTGCCTAAAGAAAATACTAATACTGCAACTGGCAATTTTTTTTATTTAAATTGGCAAATATCGAAATTCTCAGCCCTAAAGTGAGCTGTGACTTTCATTTATTTGAGTGGATAACATATTAATCAGGACAGATGTGACAACCCTTTAAACTGGACTGTGTTCAAAATTGATTAGAACAATTTGACTTCCATGTAGAAAACACAAATGTTGTTAATGTGGCAAGAGTAAAACATTTGCACAACTAAAACAAACAAAAAAAAAGCTAAAAATACCCGGCATCTGCAGCAGACAAATACCACAGCAGAAAATGAATCACCTCGTGTCATGCATTGTATATTTTAAAAAGATCGTACAAACACTCACTAAAAGCTTATGGCATGTGAAGTATGTTACATATTCTTAGAGATACTTTCCAAACATAACTTGCAATTAAAAACTCAAGTGTCATTTGAACCTTTTCTTTCAGCAAATACCATGAATAATAATGAGATTTTATACGCTGGCAAACTTTTTTTTCCAGGCAGAGATAGTACGGTTTTGCTGTATACTCTGACGTCAAACACTGGTTTCTTAGAGTCACGTCTTACTCACATTGTTTCACGTCATCCACACATTACATAATAATTACACTCATAGAATGAAACAATCTGACAGTGGATGCTATCGTCTGGCCTAAATGTAAAGACAGCTGTTGTAAATGGCAGCAGCCATAGAAAAAAGCAGACAGAGTTGTGTAAGTTTGATCGACAGCTCTGGATTAAAGCATTATGCAACACTGTTGGGAGTAAAAAAAAATAAATCCAGATGAGATTAGGATCTGGATCCTCGCTCTCTCCAATGCTCTCTGTCTATCCATTCATCCGTCTCTCCCTCTTTCTCTGTTTCATGTAACAACATTATCACGGTAGGTGTTCAAAATTACACTTTAAAATGCTGGCTGGCGTGATTGCATTACAGCTTTACCTTCATTGGAAGATGTTTGACATTTAGGTGCTTTGATAGGAGAGACAATCAAGCAAATGACCATCCAAGCTGTCAACAAACAGTCGGATAGATAAAGCAAATTAGGCCGTATAGACAGGAGGTAAACCTCCGCTCTTCAATCTTTTATTCCACCGCCATCTAGAGGGAGGAGATAAGGCTGCAACATCAGCGCTGTCAAAAACATTTTGATACCGAGATCAACCTGTGAAAAAGTCTAAAAAGTCCATAAATCAATAATTTATCATACACTGTATATGTACGATCGCTGAAACTATGGTGCTGAGATGATTAGTCAAGGCGCAGAGAAAGAATTAATTATTTAATTAACGTGATTAATGAAGTAAAAATAGCAAATCACTTGCTGGAAATGGTTTCTCAGATTTGCTGTCATTTACTGATGACAAAAATAAGTATTAAAGACACTATTTCATCTTTTAATGGCCACTTTTCATTAGTTTTAGACAATTTAAGGCCTAGACTAAAACTATTCATTAATAAACCACACATAGTAATAACAGCATGAATCAATCACTCAAAAAGAAAACCACTGAAATCTGAACAGGAACATTAGTGCCTCATGAGCTCTGTGAGAATATTTCCAAGAATGATTCAGAAGAGAGTTAAAATGATGCTTCACACGCTTCACAATATTCATCTTAATAAGGCAACAGTTTGTTCAGGACGCTAACACTGACACAGTAACTGTTGAGTGAGGCTTTAGGCACCAGCTCGTGCAACAGGTGTATAAAACAGGGCAGCAGTGTTCAGATTACATGTTTGAGTTCATGTTTCACTCTCATCACAAATCTTACAATTGAGGATTTAATATGATACAAGTTTTATACCTTTTCCACAACTTAAAAAAAAAAAATTGTCCTACTTGACAACAGAGCTTCAGCTACTGGTTTTAATCTCTTCTCGTCCAAACAAGTGCTCCTGACAGATGACGGATGGTGGTTGAGGTACTTGAAGCTGAAAAACTTTTTTTTTTCAAAACACCCAACAGACTATCTCTACTTTGTGACACTGGACAAAAACAGGACACATATCATGACTTGATAAATTATTCAGAGTGAAGCAGCATTATTTCAAAATGAAATTTACTTTGAAATGAGAGCAGAGCAGAGCTGTCGCATCAAGTTCAAGAATGAGAAATGTGTGTAACATCCTGCAGCACAAAACACTCATGAACAGGACAGAAAGACGCAGCCACTAAACGTCTGCGTGAAGAAACAAAATCACACTGAAACAAGTATCTGACATGTTCAAGTTACATATCGTATCGTGACAAAATGTTTTCCTCGTATTTCTCTTAAGATTTCCTTATAAAAGGTTGAACAAATGTAGCTTAATGCATGTCTTCAAGAAACATTCTTTAATAAGATTACAACTTTTGAGCGCCCCTTCAAGTTTTGATGAGTTCCTTTAAGTCCATTTTCTTTGCACAAATGTCCTCAGTGAAAAAAAATAAAGGAAAACAACTGAAGGTTCCTTGAACGGCGACTCAGATTAAGTCGTGGTAGTTTTACTCCATCGATCTACCAACACTTTAAGAGTGCCAAGAATAGTGTTTTGTTCACAAAAAATCCTATGAATATTTCATCTTAGCTCTGCAAATCTATCGTGAGATTTTTCTGGACAACCATCTAATTTAAATTCATAGGCAACGAAATAAAAACACTAAGAGAAATCTTTAATAGAAAAACTCTATGTAACTAGGCAGTTATGAGCATCTTCCTCACCTGTCCTCCCATCAGTCTTTATCAATGTGTGAGCCCCTCTACTTGGTAAGTCTGTGCAAACTATGAGCCATGGCTGAATGGATAAAATGTGTGTTATTGACCTTGGTTGGACTGCAGGCCAATGGTGGGTTTCTAAGTACTGTCATTACCAATGAGATTATTAATATAAGCTACATAAACTAGCCAGCCAACTTTTCTTACATCAGGCCTACGAAAAATCAGTTCTACTTGTTGAAAATAAATTGTCATCGCTCACAGCTTCATACAAAATAGGGCTGGATCAGCTGTCTTCAAGCACCTCCGTTAGTCTGAGTCTCTGACACGGGTCATCTCCAGTGATGTTCACCCATCAGATTTTCTTCCGGACGCTGAAAGCCACAGAGTTCCCGTACAGCAGCCGATCCCGCTCCCGCACCTCCTCCTGCAGCTTGGCCTCGGCCACCCGGAGCTGGCGGATGGTCGCCTTCATCTCCTTCATCTTCACCTCCATCAGTGCGATGATGTCCCGCTGCTCGTTCAGTTTCCGCAGCAGCTCGGCGGACGTGGTGCCGGTGGTCAGAGAGTACGAGTGGTCCAGCGGGCTGCTGGTCACACTGACGTACTGCAGGGCCGGCTGGTGTACCGTGGACCCGGTTTCGACCGATGAGTCGTCGCCGATCAGCTCTTCGGGGTTGCTGATCGGCGCGGTGTAACAAGTCCCCTCTGACTGGGCGGGCAGCCGCGCCGTGCCCAGGTACTCCCCGTTCTGGCCTATCTGAACCACGGTGATGGTGTCGTCGCTCGCCTCGCCTCCAGCAGTGCCCTCGGCTCCCTCCGCCGTGCTGCCCAGTACGCTGGCTAGGACGATCCCGGAGGTGGCTGCAGCAGCTGTTGCAGGAACCGCCGCGGACACCTTCCTGCCTCTGCCCCGCCGACTCCTGCGCTCATTCACCCCTCGCAGGGGGAAGAGGGACGGTACTCTGATGGTGTAGGTCTTCCTCCCTCCCGCGAAATGCACGCTGCAGACTCGGTGTCCTGTGGTGGGCTGGAAGGTGCTGAAGCAGCCGCTGACCCCGGCCCGGGAGATGTTCCTCAGCCACAGCTCCCTCAGCGTGGTGTCTTTGGGAAATGTGTAGAAGCGCAGGTCCCGGTCCCGGTGCGAGTTGTTGTAGCAGCCAGGGACACAGCAGGTGAACCCGGGCATGTTTGCTTCAACGCCGAGGCTACGAGCACGGTCTTCGGGTGAAGTTTAGGTTATTTTATTGTTGTTTCTTTTTTCTATGCGTTGTTAAAAAGCTCAGTGGCCTGCAAGCGGAACTACACGTCCCACAACGCTAACAACTTCCTGTTTATTTTTCACCAAAAGTGAGCCGCTATTCCTCATACGACGACTGAATCCACCCGAAAATATCCGGACTCGAAGCACACAGAGCTTGAAATTGTGCTGAACTCGAGGCTGATATTTTATTTTCGGCGGTAAATGTCTTCATTTGTTCTTCGCAGTGTTATCAAGCCAACCGTCATCCACTGAGAACTAAAAGTCCCACAATCCTTTGCGCTTCCTGTCCAAGTCCGTTAGTAAACGAGCGCCCCTGCTGGTCAGTCTGTGGTAATGCAGGGCAGAGCTCAGCCGACAGATGCAGACTACTGGATTGTTTCCATACAAATATTTGTGTTTACTTGCAATACAGGCGCACAGACACAATGTCAGCAGTTAGAAGAACAATACATTAATAAATATATTTTAAAAGTTTTGAAATTACCATCTATCTATAATTATCTCTTTGCATTAATGCAGATTATTTTCCATGTATAATAACACTGGTTTATTTAAGGCTCTGCCCACCCACACAGGTGTTTTCAACTATACTGGCGGATAAAACTCTAGAAATCCTGGGAATAGCTCTTATGTAAACAAACTCTATGAACTAATACATCCTGGGAAAAGGTGAAATTAGGTAACAATTCTGAAGGTGGACCATAGGTGTTTTAGGGCTTTCTATTAAGAATTTCCAAATAAAGCTGATTAATATCCTCATCCTCAAGCTGAACACATCTAAACCCAACCAGAAGTGTTCAATATTCACCCACCAAAATGCAAATGCAATCAATGGTTTGATGGTGTTTTGGTCAATTCTTAAACAATACGCACTAGCTACAGCTCATTGTACAGCCAAGCCTGCATAGCTGCATGTGGTAGTAACCTTTATCCACCACCTGATGGCCTTATAGATCCCTCCTGTGTGACTGAGTGTGTGCTGGCACCCACAGGGGAGCATCAGCCTCAAATCTCCCCATGAAGGATGTGCTGGTTTGTTTGTCGGATTTCATAGGTGTGTGGTTGAAGATTTCTACACTGCACATCTGTCGTCTTTCCTACAACTACTCCACCTGTCAGACACATCTGGCATTAATCTACAGATCCTCATGTCAAACAGTTATCTGCATGTCAACACATCTGTAGCTTGAAGTGTATATCTGACATACTGACATTTCCTTAACTGAAATTTGTTCACATCTAAGAAAACAGAGTACAAGGAATTCAATTGAGCTTCAAAACCATACATGATCAAATAATAAATCCTAAACAATCATCTTAAGTAAAAAAAATAATAATAATAATTAAAAAACTGAACCACTAAAGATGCAAAACATAAAAGATGCTTCATGGACCTGAGCACTGTAAACTCGGGTATGGCTCCAATATCCTTTGTGGGGAAAAAATGTTTTCATGGTGCCTTAACTGAACAGAGTTAATCAGTGTTAACATAATCTGAAACAAGAGGAATTTGATTTTTTGTTTTAGTCACACTAGAACTGTTACTCAATCCCCTGGTCTCAGAGTGTCCTGTACTGCAAACTGCACAAAGGTCTGTTGGTATCAATCATTTTCCAGTTTTTGTGACAACAATTTAGGCACTGGAAATACAGTCTCAGTTTCTGGAAAATGTAGTTGTCTAATGAAAATCTTAATTACTATTTTATCTGAGAGTAGTTTGCTACTGTCGCTTCATTTTTCTGTCCACCCTCATCTCGTACATATACTCATCTTGCAGGGCGCTCAGTGTAGATTCCTCCAAAGAATCAGTTAACATGATCACAGATGAGCCATAATATAAATACAGAAGAGTTCAGTAAAATGTTCAGTGTAGAAAAAAAAAAGAAAAATGGAAAAAGTCAAAGAACTATTCAAAGACATATATTTCTCCATATCGGCATGTTTTTCCTGCAGGTTGACATCTCTGTTCATAAATAGCAGTGGTGTTGCCCTACATTTTCCTCTGTCATCAGATGACAGTAATGGAGAGAAAGTTCAGAAGAAGTTTGGACTGTAGGCCGAAAAAGGACCGACACTGTCATACTTTTGGCTCGTCTTTGAATGTAACACTAAAAAGAAATGTGGGAGCATTCTTAGGGTTTGTTGAAACAAGTCTGTGCTGCGAGCGGAGTGGTTTGGCACAGAGTTTCATGCACTGCGGTACCATTTCTCATGGTGCTGACGGTCCTTATTGGAGTCCTGATCTCTTACACTGGGATTCAGTGAATTTTTAATCTCTTTGGAGAATTCATCGTCTCCCGGCATGGCCTGGTAAAAGGTACAATATGGAAAATTATACTGTATTAACTTCGCAATCAAGGTTGTGACTGGCCTCAGAGAGAGCTTCAATCTGTCTTACAGTTCCTCAGACAAGACGCACTTTTCAAACTCAATTAACTGAGACCCACAAAACAATACAGAAACTTTCATTTGCTCCATCTCATGACAAAAAAGTCACCTGAGCAACACTGGTGACAATGTAGGCGTCACACAATCACATAATAAAACCAAACCTCATTAAAATTGTGTTTTAATGAATCAAATGCCTTAGACAGAGGACAAAAAATGTTTACACGGAGTAATTTGGAGGAGTTACAACGTTACAAGCAACGCACTGAATCATGGGAAAACACGATGCTCGACTAAAGAACGCACTTGCCCCAGGGGCACAAATTATCAAAATTATTTTTTAATGACCCACCTTTTTGTCTGCAAAATAACATGTTTCACAGGAACGATTCTAGGCGAGTTTTGGTGCTCACACGCGTGCTGAAAAAGCCTTTTTTTAGCTCGTCTAGCTAGCTAAAGGTATCGATGTACCCCATAGTCTATCCGCCGCTGGTGACACATCTCCAGCCTCAGTTAGCATCTCCGTCTCTCCCCACAGTCCTGTCGTTGCTACTGAAGTAACCATTAGCAACTGGGCAGCGCCCGGCGGAGCACCTTCAACCGCTGTCGATGTTGTCCTCGTAAACTCAGCAGGTAGTTAATGGTACATTTTATTATGGGTTATTTTTTATACCAAGGTTAAAGACCGTTTGATCAATTTAACTTTGTATATTAACTCTGTAAAGTACCGACGTATATTGGGAGCTTTTTGAGTTCGCTTTGCGACTGTCTGGCCGGCTAGCTAACGTGCTAGCTACATTATCAATAACCAAGTCTAGCTAGCTTTAGTGTGTGGTGTGAACCTTAGCTATCCGGAGCACACCCGCCTATAATAGTCAAAGTAGTGGCCACCTCCGCTAGTTTGTGGTGTCTTAAAAAGTATGGCTAATGCCTCACTAATATTAACCTCGACAGCGATAATATTGAGATGCATGGCTTTGTTATCTGACCAGCCGGGAGCAACACAGCACAGCACGGCTACTTTTCAGAGAGAGTGGGGCTTCATCTGCTCTTCGCATGGTTAATGTATGTTTGGTCACAGTGTATATTTGAGCACCGAGGTGATGTAGTGTGAAAAAGAGAGAGATTATCTTTCGAGGGTTACACAGGTAATGCAGGTGCACAGGCACATAGTTGCTGGACAGTCGTGACTACTGGGAGGTCAGTGAGGCACAGTGTCAGCTCCAGCCAGCTCTACTCATATCCTCTCATAAATATATATATAAATTATATGATAATGTGACATTTTTATGTTTTATTTTTGCACATCCTCATCAGAGCCCAGCCAATAAAGAGCTGCTCAAACCACCCTCCTTTTCAAAAGTAAATAATACTATGTGCAGGTGCTACAATTACATAGATGACTGAAATCAACAGTTACAAGTCCATAAAAGTTTGATTAGGAGGTCATAAAAGGTGAGTGGAGAGTTTGGTAGAGCCTCAGGTGAGCAAGTGGCACTGAGTCAAGGATGAATGTCTTTTGATGTTATTAGATAAATCCAGCTGTTCTGTGTGAAAGTTCTTGTACATAAATGCCATTAAATAAGTATTTTAATAAGTCACACAATGAACATAAATTGCACTTGTTTCAGAGGTAGAGATGACGTTGACTTTTGCTGGGTGTGGAACATCTGAGGAATGGCATGTTAACTATGTAGCAGGACACAATGCGAGTAGCTGTCACAGACCGATGATAAGAAAAACCAGTCTAGGCCTCCATTGGACTTGTTTGTCCTCTCTGTTGGTGCAGTCATTAGAGCTCACAGATCAGATTTTGATATAGATAACATGGTTTAATGTCTGATCTTTCGTCCTGCATCACAGTAAAGGGTTCATCTGAACTTATTTAACAGTTTTGCTGATATATGATGAGTGCTCTTATGTACATGGTCATTATTTGCCATCTTAAGTTGAAGTAATATATGGAAACGGCCTAAAATCCATTAAGAAATGTTCTTTAGTCTGTTCTTTTATTTTTACAGGTACCGTAAGCTCTCCACACAGAAAAGCCCTTGACAGACTTGTGAATCATAGGCTGTTGGGATGTTTGTGAGGCTGGCCATGGTTAACACGTAAGGTCCCAGTGAGTGGCACTGACATGTTGCCAGGAGTTGGTGTGTTTGGCACGGGGAGCACAGCCCGAGTGCTGGTCCCGTTGTTGAAAGCTGAAGGCTTCGAGGTTCATGCACTCTGGGGGCGAAGTGAAGAGGAAGCGTGCTGCTTGGCAAAAGAGCTTGGCATCCCATTTCACACCAGCCGATCTGATGATGTCCTGCTGCACCAAGATGTTGACCTTGTTTGCATCTATATTCCACCCTCAATGACGAGGCAGATTGCTGTCAAAGCACTGGGTAAGTTGAGCCTACATATAATACATGCAGTCACTCCATTACAAGCTAAAAACATACAGCCTTGCTGTGAAAAAAGAGAGTATTGGTGGATATTTAAAACATTTAAAAACTGGGTTTTTTTTTTTTTATATAATTCTTTACATTTCAGAATTTTTTGGGTTCATGTGAGAGATGACACTCAAATAAGATCAGTTTTCCTCCTAAACAGCAGGTTCAGGTCTTGCAATCCTGTTTTCACTTGCACTGTATTTACAGCTGAGTTATACAAATTTGCTAGCTGGGCGTGGCAGGTCAGCTCTGGGACAGATTTGAATTTTTTGTGACTGTAATGACAGTAGTCCTTCTACTCCTGTAACGTATTTCACAAGGTTTATTTATGCTTGAGATGTGATTAATGATAATCATAGCCATGACCACAAGGAACACAGTAATTTGATGGAAAAAAGCCCAAAACTAAACTATAGACAAAACCTACAAAATCCCCACATCTCACATCACTTATTAACGCCCTGAAGCAAACATAATCCACACACTGTCGTATCAGCAGATCTATAACGTTAACTTACTGTATCTGATGGAATTCCTGAGTGTTGACCTCAGCTTCCTGTTTTAGTTGAAACTTCCTGAGTGTGTCCCCGCCAAAGGACTTAATCCCTGGCACTGCTTCCAAGGGGGACTGAAGGCCACCAATCTCCATCTATAAAAACCATGCACATCCTCTGTGTTATCACATGTGGCTGCAGGAGAATGTTGACTTTTTGTTTATTCATACCAAACTCCAGCAGCTGGGCAGTAATGCCATCTAAGGCAATCAAGTCCACAGTGGGTCTGAGCGCTGAGACACCAAGTCCACCCTGAGTCTTCAAATCATATTTGATATACACTCAGTTGGCATTTTTATAGGTACAACTAGCTAAAACAAATGCAGTCTAATATAGCAATTATAAATCTTGTTTTAGTAGGCATTGAATCAACGTTATGGTCATTTTGGACGCTGCAAGTTGGTTTGGGATGCTGTTGAATTGTTTAGGGTTATTCTGAGAACTGTTTCTAAAAATGTTGTCTGCCCTGATTGATTAAAATGTAGGTAGCAACTTGCTGAGAGTTGCAGCGATTATATCGGTTTCAATGTATACCATGGTATGAAAATTGATTTTGAAAATTGATTGAAATTTCAAACCACATTTGCTTATCTATGGTATCACATTCTACCATGTTAGTGTTATTTATTTATTTTTAAAATTCAAGGTAACATCAAGTTTCTTGTGAACATGATGCTCACAAGCGTCACCATCAAAAAAAAAAGCACAATTCAAAGAAAAAAATCAACTGTTATCCTTTTAATTGCTGTTGCAATACAAGATAGCCAAAACTCACAACAGGGTTTAATGTGAGAGGTAGAGATTTGCAAGATTGTATCTTTGAAATTTAGATTTTTTATTATTATTGAGTTTACTCTATTTAATTCAGTTTTATCTACATAAAAATAACCCCTGCCTTTCTCTCTGCAGGTATAGGTAAGAATGTTGTGTGTGAGAAAGCTGCAACTGCTGTGGATTCATTCAAGATGGTGACTGCCGCCAGATACTACCCCCAGCTGCTCAGCATTATGGGTAATACCCTGCGCTTCCTGCCAGCTTTTGTTGCAATGCGCCAGCTGCTGGTGGAGGGGTATGTTGGCGAGATGCAGGTGTGTGATGTCCGAGTTTATGGCCCCAGTCTCCTGGATCAGTCGTACGGCTGGACATGTGAGGAGCTGATGGGCGGAGGCGGTCTGCACACCGTCGGCTCCGCCATTATTGACCTTTTGAGTTACCTAACCAGTGCACGGGCCCAACGTGTTCACGGCTTATTGCGGACCTTTGTGCAACAAAATGGTTTGATCCGAGGCATCCGCCGCGTCACCAGCGATGATTTTTGTTTCTTCCAGATGTTGATGGGTGGAGCTGGGTCGAGCTCCGGTGGTGTGTGTTGCACTGTGACCCTGAATTTCAACATGCCAGGGTCATTCGTGCACGAGGTCATGGTAGTTGGATCCACTGGGAGACTGGTTGCCAGGGGAACAGAACTGTATGGGCAACGCAATGGGAGCACAGGTGAGGAGCTGTTGCTAGGTGACAGTGGATGGGTGGGGCCAGAGGTGAAAGACATGCCCCTGCCTCACCTGCAGGGGCTGAGCTCCATGGTAAAGGCACTGAGACAGTCTTTTCAGGCTCACGAGGAGCGCAGGTCGTGGGCGCGAGGACCGGTTGCCATAGCATCTACGTTTGAAGATGGTTTGTACGTACAGACGGTGGTCGAGGCGGTGAAACGGTCCAGCTGTAGTGGAGAATGGGAGTGTGTTGAGATCATGAGTCAGGAGCCAGATCCGAATCACAACCTGTGTGAGGCTCTGCAAAGAAATAAGAACTGAATCTATTTATACACCCAGTGCAACTACTTCATGTGTCTGACAGAACTGGGCTCTGAATGTTTGTCCTTTAATTCCGCTGCTGAGGCAGTTTACTTTACCCATGACTACTTTTTGCATTTTTTTTACATTCTGTCTCAATTTGAGCAGAATATTTTGGTTTCGAAAACATGACTTTGTTGTGGATGTTTATACCCTCAAAGTTTTAATTAGTTTTTACACTTAACATGTTAACCACAGCTCCATTATTCCGATTCTCAACAGAAGATATTATAGTAGCGTAGTGTATTTTAGCGTGTCTTTGCCCTGTTGACATGTTTATTCCCTGTACCATGCTAAAATGTAGTCCTAATTCTCACTGAAGCCTGAAGTCATGACTGCAAGTTTCCTGCTAAATAAGGTTGATCGAGGTCACCTGTCAGTAAGGCACCACACCTATGTCAAATATTGGAAAAGAGATAAATTACTGGGAGTCTAAAAAACAGCCTTTCAGTGGATGTGTGACCATTGTCTTTATCCTCATTTTAAGCAGTTTCTCTGGATACATTTCTGTGTATTTAGGAACATGTATGTAGGTTATTGTATTTTATTGATAGTTGGAGATAGATCAAATAAGCTTATACCTTATCCTTGCTATAGGAAAAGAGCACAGCTTTTCCTGAGGTTTGCCAGATCATTTTGAATAATTCATCTTTTAGCAGTTAAGTCATCAGACCATCAGTGTTTAAAGTGTTTGCCATGAACCAGTTTTGGGTCAGGACCTGTTATAGAGAACCACAAAGTTTTTGTACTTTATCAGTAAGTTAATAGTTGGGTCCTTCACAATTTTCTCCAACCCCTAAATTTTGTGATTATGCTCAGATTATAAACCAGCTGTAAGTGTACAGTCCAATAGGAGAAAACATTTTAATCTCTATTGTACATAACATTTCAATGTTGATGTATTTTGGTGGTAATTTATTCCAGCAGTAGCACCTTATTCTGAAAGGAAGTGTTTACCTCAGACATGAATGTGAATATAAAAGCATGAGGATGATTTGACTAACAAAACACTTTCACTGTTCACAGTGTGGTGACTGGCAGGATTCAAATGACGGTTCAGTGGAGGTCAATCTCTGTTGTGTTAAAATAAGACTAATGGAGCTGTGCAGAGTTTAGTTTTATTTTATTTTTTAATTTTTGTATAATGATAAGCAGACATTTGAAAAGTGGAGGCGGTGTTGTGTCATGGCATGCTATGACAAACATAAAATACCAGGGATTGAGTAAAATAAGCTATGTAGAATTAAGACTAATTTGTAGCATCGCCCCACAAAATGCTCAAACATCAAAGTGATACATCTTATCTTAAGTCTTTTTTGATTATTACTCGCACCATGCAGGCTAGACAAGTGTAAGAAGTTTTTAGTTTCCTTCTTCCTTCATCCATATTCTCACTGTGTTCGATCATCATGTGATTAAAATATATTTCATCCAAATAAGTACGCTACTCCAAGAACCTTTGATGTGGGTGATAGCACCACACAGCCGCAGGCTTTTTATGAATATATTTGGAAAACGCTGGCATAGGACATGTGGAATGTCCCTCAGAGAGGTGTTTATAGTGATGTTTGTTATTGGTTTCCACTGTTAAAACTTGCCACCAATAAATAATTTTAACCATAGACACTGACTGTGAAGAAGGAAACTACTTATTTCTAACAGCCACCTGTCAAGTTTACACAGGGTGATGCTCAAAGGATTAACTTTAGGTGGAGTATCGCATTAAATCTTATATTGGCACAAACAGGCTTGTCCTACAATTATTACAGATTGGTGTCTGATAAAAGTCGATACAAAGCCTGAGGGTATTTGACAACTAAATGAGTTTAAAATGTGTGTGAAGAGTTTGTTTACATGTGCTAACCATTGAAGTAATTTTATTTGTTTTTACAAGATTTTTTTCATGCAACCTATGCATTTAAAATTATTACAGATTTTCAAATCCAGAGAGTGAAACCTTACTAATTTTTATCATTAAGTACAATCACTGGATTTGACTTGTGTGAGAGTATAAATGTGTACCTCTCTAACTCAGACCAAGAGAAGGAAGTGTAAACAGGTTGTGGTTGTAGTCACTCACTGCATCTCAGTACTGCTGCATATCCTAAATAATATTCACCTGCACCGCTCTTAATGCTGAGACAGGAGGTGTTGACAGAAGCAGTGTGCTGGTTTGATTTGATCGGTCTGTTCATGACACACGCAGGATTGTATTGGGAAAAAATAAAATTGTGTTTGTATATCACAGTTTCCAGCAGACAAGGATACATACACCTTACACGCTTACCTCACGCTATCCCAGCAGTGCTTTACAAAAACAATTCATCAAGTTTACATCAAGTTTCTTCATAAAACACATCATACTTGCTTGCAGAATATTAAAATACATTCCAACTGAGTTTTCACCATCTTGTTAAGAGGTGTTTTGGGGTTTTTGCACTGATAACTGCTAAAATGCCACATAATTAATATGCAGTGTGGTGCTTGTGCCAGCCAGCTCGCTGCAAAAATGAATTTAACATTTGTGTGTATGAGGAAGACTTTTTGTATTTATTTATGTCTTGTGGAGAAAGTTTCCCATCGTTTATTCTGTTCAGTGTTTGTGTTTTCAGCCTGTGAATTTCTGTTTAAAGCTGTAATATTTAAATTGTTTAGATTTAGTGTTGTTTTAATTGATAATATGGCTTTTTGAGCACAATGTGTTGCATTTAAGTTGGGAACTGATCTGTTTATCTGCCTGACAGACATTTCCTTTAATAAAAACAATTGTATTCATCCAGTGTCCGTCGTCACACTTCAGTTCGATTCTGTTAAAAAAAAAAAAACCTACCTGTATTTGCCAGTTTTGTCTTTAGATAATAGAAAAACAGACTCAGATATTACAGTAATACTGTTCACACAATTTTAACATTTTTAATATAATCCATTATTTCATATTTCTGCTTTAGCTCTGATGAAGCAGCATACAATCTGCAACTTAACTAGCAGTGTTATAACACGTACCCAAAAGTCATACTAGAGTAAAAGTAAAGATATCATGGTAAAATATTACTTTGGTTAACATGAAAGTCACTCATTGCCGGTAGTACTTGAATAAAAGTCTGATATGATAAGTATCTGATAATAAATGTACTTAGTATCAAAAGTAATTTTCTGTCAATAAATGTATGTTTCAAAAGTACAAGTAATAGTAAGTTATACATGTATTTACATGTATATATGGTTATACTAATTAGCAGACACAATAATCAGTATATTTCTGATTATTGGAATTGATGGGTTTTTTAAAAAAAAAAATCAATGAATCAAAAGCTTGCTTCTGATGCAACATGTAGTCTGCAAATGTAGTGGATTAAAAAGTACAATATTTGCCTCCAAAATGTGGTGGAGTGGAAGTATAAAGCAGCAGAAAATAGAAATACTCAAGGAAATAGTATTTAAAGCTGGAGTATGGAGCATTTGTCTCCCCCTTGTGGCAGTTAAGTTGCCCTACCATAAGCTCTGCATAGTTTTTGTAGTAACGTAAATGTATTATTATTATTGTATTTTTTGTATTTTTTATTTTATTTTATTCAAGATTCGTGAATTATGACACGGTTGACCCGCCCCGGATATGACGTTGCGTTCGGCAGCAGCCATGCATTGTGGGTGAAGTGTACTAAACTGCTAACAACAACAGCTAACGCTAATGACTGCAGGTAACTATCATCATGTCGCGTGTTGACGACCCGGAGTCAACAACGATGCTCGGCAGGAGACGGAGCGTCGCGTGGGACTTCTTCGAAACCATCGACTCTGAGAAGGTCCGGTGTCTGCTCTGCCGGGACTACATGGTCAAACAAGAGCGGGGCAGCACCACCAACATGCTGAGACATCTACGAGCCAAACACCCCGCCGAGGTGAAGGAAATGAAGGGTCGTGTGGCTGAAGCTGCCTTCAGCAACGGTGCCGAAGACATGGAGACGGACAGTGAGCACTTCTGCTCCGGTATGGTTAGTTCAAGACCGACCCAGACATCATTCATGCTTTTGTTTACACCTGCTCGTCTTGCTCAGACAGGTCAAAATGTGGTGAAAATGGCTTCGACTCTATATGAGACTAAATATCAGCTTGTATTTTGGATTATAATATTGAGATGTGACATAAATATTGTCTTTTCCTGGTTTTAAAAGCAGCATCACTTAAAGTAAAGTGGTGTCATTTTCTGAACTTTACAGACTCTTCCACTTGTTCTGCTACTTGCACTTTACCCACTCATTGTGTTAATATTTGTGTAAGCATCATCAAGCATCATACAGTACCGAGGTATCTGGTTAAAAAAATAAAAAATAATTTTAAAAATAGTGATTATTTGATTTTGTTGCCTGTCCTATTATTTATGAAGTGCTTTTTTGAAGATTTCAAAATATTGAGATATAATTTAGTTATAGCAGTACACTCTGAAAATACCCCAATATTATTTTAAGGACACATCGCCCATCTCTAATTATGACACATTACATTACTTTCATAATTGTTGCTTTAAAATGGAAATTACGTTAATGACACTCAGTTTGTGGTAAATTAAACTAGTCTATCAAAGGTACTGTATTAAATGTCAGTTCACAGAGGGGAGTAGTCAAACGGCTTTCGATTGCATTCAGCTTTGTAACTCGTCTTTTTCATCTCACTTCTAATGAAGAATGTAGTAATATAGCAGGTTATTATTATAGTGCTGACTGAAATAATTGTTTTTTAGATACATTTTAATAATGGATCAAGGTATTTACCTCGCATATTTATTTATTTTAACCAATTTCTAGACATTTAACACACTGAAAAATGAATGACATTCTTAAAAATATCACAATATCACAAATCAGTAATGAATTGATACTTGTAGCTGTCATTATGACTTTGTTTTTTCTCATATTTAGTAGAAGTGGCCCTGGAGGACGGAGACTCTGACTCCCCTACCACGGGGAATGATGCTGACTCTGCTATTAATGGCATCCTGGAAGCTGCACAAAAAGGTCCAGCAGAACAAATAACACGTGAAGAGGCGGCTGATGACCGCCCTGTAGGACGTAGACGGAGCTTGATTTGGAGACACTACAAGCAGTTGGACAGTCTGGCAGCTGCTCTTTGCTGCATTTGCATGCGGAAGCTACAGTGCTCTGAAGGTAGCAGCACCAGCAACCTGCGTCGGCACATATCGACGAAACACCCGAAGGTCTTCTCTCAGCTAGTGGCCGATGAGAAGAACTCAGCATTGGGGTCATACACTAAAGGTGGCACAGCGACACCACCAGAGAGATCATTTTCAGGTAATGTCGTATAAATCACTGCTGTGTGTGTATGTGATCTTTTAACTAATTTCTTACATTTTTCTAACTTGAACAATTATTCAGGTATCAATACATCATAATATCATAACAGCACAGTCAATAATGTCTTGTTAGTTATCATTATAGCTCTGTTATCTTCATATTTTAGTGGAAGTGGCACTGGAGGACGAAGACTCCCTTACCCCAGTGAATCACGCTGACTTAAACTCTGCTCTTAATGGCATCCTGGAAGATGCACAAGGAGATCCAACAGAACGAATAACACGTGAAGAGGCAACTGATGGCCGCCCTGTTAGACATAAACGCACTTTGATCTGGAGACACTACGAGCACTTGGACAGTTTGTCCGCAGCTCGTTGCCGCATATGCATGAAGAAGTTAAAATACTTTAAAGGAGGCAGCACCAGACAACTGCATCAGCACATGTCAAAGAGACACCCGGAGCTGCTTTCTCAGCTAGTGGCCGACGGGCTGAACCCACCACAGTCATACTCATCACAGGGCTCAAACGCTAGCGGTGACACATCGACACCACCAGAGACTGTTGGGGCGATAGAGAAGAGAACATTTTCAGGTAAATGGATCTTGCTGAAAAACAGAACAAAATGTCATATGATCATCCCCTGTAAATTTCCTTTATACTCCAACTCAAAAAGAAGTAACTGTGAACATTAATGTAAATACATGGCTTCATTTAGTGGTTCCTACCAGCTGTATACAAGATTATAGTGAGAATAAACATGAGGCCTTCTCCACCTTTTGTCTTACAGGTGCGGCAAAAGTTTCGCAAGCGTCTGAAGGAGAAAGGCGTCTGTTCAGGAGGGAGCGGGAGCTGATAGAGTCTATGAGGAGAACGCAGAGGGAGGAGGCGCGGGCTCTGGAGCATCAGAGGGAGCTGCTGGAGAAGCTGCGTGCAGTGAATGCCAGGGAGGCAGCTGCAGAGAGGGAGCAAATCGAGTCATTGAGGAAAGCACAGCAGGATGAAGCCAAAGACTTGAACAGACAGAAAGATGAGCTGCAGAAGGAGAAAGCAGAGCTGCAGAAGAAATGGGAAGAGCTTCAGCAGGAAAGAGAAGAACTACTTTCGTTTACCAGCGAGCAGCAAGTTGATTCTGTTACTACATGACAACAAGAGTGTCGTGTTATCACCGATTTTAGGTTTCCTGTAAATGCTTTGACACAAATTCTAACACATGATGATGTAAAAATGTAAATTCTCCCTTTAGTAAAATTTATTTTGCAAAAAATCTATGGACAGTTGATTTGTTTTTCTTTATGGCTGTTTTCTCTCCTTTGTTTTTGTTAACATTTTCCATTTATTGTGTAATGTTCCAACATCATTCTGGCATCGAATTAGTCTAAATGTGACCTCACCCAGAGACAAAAACAATTATTATTGCCAGGGGTTTGACTTATCAATATCAGAGGCTACCTTGTAGTTACAACATGTGAAAATATTTGTTTACTCTGGTTACTGTGAGGGCCTGAAATTATCTGCCAAATCAGTTTTGCTTTTTTTTCTACCACAATACATCATGTCACTAACAAGTGGTGTTATCCTGTTTATTAAATTGAATTTATCTTGAGATTTAAATAGAGTGCCCATGTAGAGACTTGAAAAATCTTTTTAAGAGCAGCATCAGATTTGCTGGTAAGATGACATGAATGCTGAATTAGTCAAAGTTGGCCAAGTTGTTTTTTTTTTAGGTTTTTGAACTCAGAACAAAAAGCCATCTTGAGACCATCATATTTTCATTATTAGACCTTTTTTGTTGAAACAGCACATTTAGGAAAGATGTAATGTTGGAAGGGATCAAATAAAAGCGAAAACCAATATAGATTTTACAGTTTTATTTTTGGTCAAAATGCTTTTATACTCCAATGAAGCCTTATGAGATTATCAAGTTTAAAGGAACATTGTAGGAAATTACATTAAAAAGATTATATTTTGAATAAAATAATGATGATGATTTTTGTATATAGGCTGAACTCAACTCCACTGTCTAGTACAAGAATGCACAACCACGCATGCGTAGTAAGCCGTGTTATTTTGTCCAGAGTTTGACTTCTCAGGTTGAGCTCTTGTGCAGCCACAGACAGCCTCGCCATAATTAAACAGCAGTCTGTCGGTTTATGTTATAGGTGGTTAAGTAAAACGTTACGGACGTGCTGAGAGATATGTTCACCCAATTTTAAGAAGAGGGAGCATCCTGTCTTCTCTGAAAGCGGCATTTTCTTGCGCAGAGGCGCTGCCTGACAGGCTAAACCCGGGGAAAATATCGCATCGTATGACGTGGCTGCTGAATCCTGTCCGTGTCGGAAGATGGCTGACAGTGGACCCTTGGCAGCGAAAAGATGCGACTCTGGCTCAGTGTCCTCTGTGAGCATGGAGACCATCTCGGCCCTGACGGAGCTGGAGGACCTGGAGAAAGTTTATCAGCAGCTCTGCGTGCAGGAGGTCAGTAGAAACGGCTGTTAACGGCGGTTTGTTTGACGTCGACACGTCCTCCATTTAACTTCCGGGACGCTGCTGGTCCAAAACACTACTGAGGGAAAGAGCTCCACTTTGATAACATATGACCAAATTAACACAAGAATAATAAAGCTATTACATTAATGACTTTCAGATCATGCTAGAGCTTTTGTTTACCGTTTGCTAGTCTCCAGTATACGTGGTAAACAGGGGTAACGTTAGCATCTGAGTTGCCAGGGAACAAAACAGTCCACAACACCTAGCTAACACAAATATTAATAAGTGATCAGTGATGAAAGTGATAAAACTGACTCTGCTTGTCAGGATTTTGACTCTATAAAGTCTGTCTGAGGGTGTTGGACAGCATGGTATCCTGAAGATGTATAACGTCCCCCTGCTGCCATTAAGGATGTGTCTCATGTTGAGGTCTTTTTGTAATTAACTCTTGTGTCATTTTTATTAAAGGTGCACTATGTAGTTTTGGGGAAGACATTGAAAAACATTTACTGATTTTATGCCAAAACACACAAAATAAACAACTCTTTTACTGTTACCCACTGTTTTACTTTGTTTATATGTGGCGGACCCTGCCACCTTTCTAGCTTCAAACAGTGTTCTGGGGACCTTATTTTCCTCTGAGAACAGTTTGTTTATTCACTTGTTTGTATAATTACCTCATTAATAATGGAAATATCAAAATTCTGAGTTGGGATTTCTTCAACCCCCTTTCAGAATCTAGAAATGTCACTCAGATATAACTGCTTCCTCTTCACAGTCTCTTTCAGCTCTCAGTTCAGCAATTATGAATATCTGTTCTGAGACTTAAAATTAAAAGATAGGACTCTCTGACTGACAGTGTGAGTAGATCACCACACTTTCAGTATCACAAACACAATTACTCAATCAAATGAAGAAATGTAGCAGTGGGATCAAAGAAAAATGGTAATTCATGGGCCATTCGTGCAAAGTAAATGGTAATGGCATGTTCACATGGTGGGTTTTTATCCACGCAATGTGTCATCAACCACAACAAGTAAAGTAAGAGTAAATTATTATCCAGGAAAATCCTGAAAAGTGTATTAGATAGAGCAAGAAACATATGTACTAAGGCTCCAAAAGCCCAAATTAAAAATGATACAGAGTCCTGTAATAGCCATACTAATGCAATAATGTTATTCAGCTCACCCTACATGTATTGTTTTTTCATCTGATGCAGAAAGAAGCGGAGGCTGAGCTGGACAGACTGGTGGGACAGGAGGGCGCCATTCACACAAAGATGCTGGCACTGCAGAGGATGGGGTACAGCTTGAGCAGATTAGTGTAGTATCAAAAGCTCAGCATTTATTTGAGTCCCAATCACAGCAGTCTGTGTTCTGTGAACTGTCTCCGTCTCTTACAGGCCCAACCTACAGTTGATCGGAGGAGACGCCAGTCAGCTGTCAGGCATGATCTCGTTCACCTGTAGCCTGGCTGAAAACGTCAGCCGCAAAGTCAGACAGTTGGACCTTGCAAAGGTAAAAACTCACACGTAATATATCTATAACGGATACAGCATCATGTATGTGCATTTATATAATAGATTAAATCATTTTGACACAATGCCAAAAACACCTCTGCAAAACGTATAATTTTTAACTGTTGCTGACATGTTCTGATCATTTCAGGTTGTGTCTATTTCAACAATGTTGCAATTGATCACACTGATCTCATAGTGTATATCTTGTTTTCCCTTTTTGTAGACACGGTTGTATAATGTCATCCAGCGCGCTGACGACATCCTCGATCTGAAGTTCTGCACGGACGGTGTCCAGACAGCTCTACGTAATGAAGATTATGAACAGGCTGCTGCCCACATCCATCGATACCTCTCTCTGGACCAGTCGGTTATTGAGCTGAGCAGGCAGGGAGAAGAAAGTACGAGGCCTCCAGTTCTCTGTCATAGTGTATTGCTCAGTATGCAGTCTTATGCTGCAGAGAATAAGTACTGTAGTCTGATTTGATTTGAATTTTTTTTTTTTTTTGCACGATGTTGAGATCAAATGTGTCGGATTATTATATGATTGTAGTTATTCATAAAAGATTGGCAAGCATAGTGGAAAAGCACCAAACATTTTACCACTGTGATCCACCAAAAGATTTTATACTTTTGTCACTGCAGTGAAAGTAGCAGTAAATCAGCTGCAAAATAGGAACTATGTACTGTACGTCTAAGCTTGTCGATGCATCATGTCTGCTCAGGTAGTGCTGTGGATGCCAGTCTGGTAATGCTTCAGGAGGCCGAGCAGAAACTGAAGGTCATCGTTGCTGAGAAGCTGGATGAAGCTGTCGCAGCAGTCGACCTCGCACAAGTGGAAAGGTTTTTCAAGATCTTCCCTCTGTTGGGCCTCCACCAGCAGGGCCTTGCACGCTTTGGACAGTATCTCTGCAGTCAGGTCAGTGTTGTTTTTGTACGAGGATATCTGCGAGTACTTTTGGTGGAAAGATAGGCTGTGGACCATTGAGCAGTCATTTATGGTGCATGTAGTTACACCAGTCCCATGAAAGATTGGGCACACATCATACAGGTTTTTAATTAAGCTCTCTCTTTCTGTTCCTTCAGCACACACTGTGAAAACTACAAGATAATAAAAGACATAACCGTTTCAGAACATACATCTACCATTCATTGTTAAAGTTTCTCAAGCTAGTCTCCACTGATAAGCAGTCCCAAACACGTGAGCACAACAGAAATGTGCTGACATTATATAGAATTAATGAAAATGTCTCACTGTTGTCCATGTAAAATGTTAACAAACATTGTACATAAATAAAAACAAAAACAAATGAAAGACAACCACGTGTGACTCTTGGACCACGTGTACAATAATGTTATTTTGGAGCTGTATGCTCTTCCTCTGCAGCCATGTTGGTTCTAATTTCTGAAAACCTCCATGGCGGGGTTAACAATGTTACCTTACACCTTATGTATTACATTTTTAAACACTTTGTAACCTCAAATTTATGACTGAAACATAGTCAAGTAACATCTCAGTAATACTGTTACAGGAATTTCTTTACATTGTGCATTTTGTTAACATCTTAACATCTATTTTCTGTTGGATAAAAATAATTTTGGCACATGTAGTCCTTGAATGTTTATCAAAATGTGTATTTTTATGAAAAATCTGGATCCAAATGCAGTTTTCTATTGAACAAACTGATTCTATTAATTGCACATCCTTTGTGAGGGCTTCGTTTTATTTACTTTGGTAAAAATAAAATGCTCTCCTTATTGTATGTTGCTTGTAAATTCTATGAAACTGATAACTTCCTGATGCTAAAATTAGTTGTACAACCTTCTCATTAAACAAAAACAGATGGAACTGTGAGTGAATCTGATAAGATACGGTTGTCAAAAACATGAGATTATGAATAAATATCTCATTAATCATCTTTGTTTTTTGATCAGAAATAATCAAAGATATGTTGGTCTCATTTTTTATGTCCCATCTCACATATTCTCACACAGCTTGCCTCCAAAGCTGAGGAGAACTTGGTCCTTGCTACGGGAGGAGACCTGGGCGAGAAGAGAGCTCCGCTGGTGTTTGCAGACACTCTGACGCTGCTGCTGGAAGGTGAGATAACAGGCCTGATCCTCTGCCTGCAAACATTTTCCTTTATTTCCTTGGAGCTGACTCCACTAGCATGTTGGTGTGTGTTTACAGGTATTGCTCTTGTCATCGAGACTCATCTGGTGATTGTAGAGACGTATTACGGTCCGGGCCATCTGTACACACTCATCACTCACCTGCAGCAGGAGTGTGACCAACAGGCCCAGAAAATAGTCGACAAGTTCATCCAGCAGAGAGGATACCACAACAAGGTGTGTATGACATCTGAGCTGCATGATTGATTTTACTGCGTACCTGTACACACTGTGAACTTTTATCCTCCTTCAGTTTCAGATTGTCCAGAGCAGCATGATGAAGAGCGTGCCAGGGGAGCGGATCGAGCCCAGGTATTTGTGTTTGTCTCAGCAGCGTCCTGCTCCTCCTCCATATTTGTCTCTGTGGTGTTTTTGTTTATAACATCTGTCTCACATAAACAGGGAGTTGGACCCTGTACTGACAGAAGTAACCCTGATGAATGCACGGGCCGAGCTCTACCTGCGCTTTTTACGTCGGCGCATGCTGGCCGACTTTGAAGTCGGGGATGCTCAGAGCGTCACACAAGGTGGTTTAATGTTAACGTGTGCTGATGTATACAGTACACTGATGCCTTTTTGAGAATGTAGAGCTGAAATCAGTCATCTGAATTCTGAATTTGTGATTGTGTTTGTTTTTCCTAATTTTTTGAACAGAGCATCAGCAGAACGTGGAGAAGCTACTGAAACACTGCATGCTGAGCAGGACGATGCAGGAGCTGATTGGTTACTACGTTCCAATGGAAGAGTACTACATGAGAGAGTCTGTCAACAAGGTAAATTACTCTGTTTTCTGAAGTATTTTTATTTTACAGTTTTTGAGAACTCTACCAATTTTGAATATCAGAGTTGGGGCGTACTTCTGCGTACTTGGGAAAAGCTTTTGTGTCTCCAGAGGGAGATCAATTGACTCAAGTGATGTCACGTGAGTCGGCGTCAGTTGGGGCTGCAGACTACAAGTTTGAAAATAAAAACCTCTGTAGACCACTCCTCATCTCAGTTTGAGGCTATGAACTCGAGGTGACATTAGCCACTGTTAGCATAATGGACTCGAATCTTTGACCAAACTACAGCAGCTAGAATTGCATTGTGGGTAATGTAGTAATGCAATTTTTTATTAAATTAAAAAAAATTATATTTCTGTTTTTTCTGCATCAATTCAGATGTTTCTTTATCATGAGTGTGGCTATGTTTGAGGAGCACAATGATAAGTTGGTGGAGGAATTTTTCAATTCACTTACTAGCTTTTACAGGGCTTTCGACCACATACCACATTCTTCATCAATGAACGGACTTTGCTTAGTTGAGATTTGTCATCAAATTATTGACCTCCTGTCGTGTAATAACAACTAATGTTTTAAAAGCTTCATGCAAATATAAACTTACATCAAATTAGTTTACATCTTTTCCAAGTACATGTAAAATGAAACAAGCGTGGCCTTCCTTGAGAACAGATTTAAATATATGATAGATACCTTGCAAATAAGATACTGAACAGTTATCAATGCTGTTGAAGTCATTGAACATGTGTTTATAGCACTGTATTATATTCAATTACCTCTAAATTAGCTGAATTTTCTCCTCAGGCTGTTACTATGGATACATATGAAAAGGGTCAGCTGACCTCCAGCATGGTGGACGACTGTTTCTACATTGTGAAGAAGTGCATCAGTAGAGCTTTATCCAGCTCCAGCATCGACTGCCTCTGTGCCATGATCAACCACGCCAACTCTGTGCTGGAGTCTGACTTCAGGTACTCATTCTTTCTCTTTTCAGTTCACACTTTCAGTACTTCTTGTTGTTTACACTTTTCACGTCTCGTGTCCATGTGCCCCTTCCTCTCGTCACCTGTCAGGGAGGTGCTGTATAATAAACTGCGGCAGGGCTTCCCAGCTACGACCCTGCAGGACATCCAGCGTGGCGTCAGCAGCGCGGTCAGTCTGATGCAGAGCAGCTTACAGCAGGGCAAGTTCAACACACTGGGTATCGAGAGTGCTGAGAACGCCAAGGCTGCTTTTCTGGTAATAGACACACGCACACATACACACATATCCCTGCCTCACTCTCAGACAGTATCAGATTGCTGGCTAGACTATGCCAAAAATAAACATTGAAGTTTTTGGTTTGAGGCTTGCTTAAAAATGATCAGCAGTGATTTAAGTGAGGAATCAAATGCATGAATAACCCCCCTCTAAATTAAGTCATGCTTTAATTTTTAAAATGGCTCTTAGCTGAAGGAAGCACTACTTCAAAAACCTTTCAACCCGCTTGTCAAAAGTTAAATTGGAATCAAAGAAATACTTAAAGGTTTTATATCTCAGCCCTGTCACCAGGATAAAATGTTGGCAGAAGGAATGGGCCAATAAATTGTGAAATCATGAAAATACTCACAATAACTTGACTGTGGTGAATTTTCATTATTATAACACTAGATGTTTTTAAGTAGACCAGGGGACAGTTTTCAGCTGTGTTTGTGTTGACAATAAAATTTCATTTTTGATGGGAAGTTTGGACATGGCTGTGTTTGTAGCAACCAAGATCTGTATTTTAAGCCAAAAGTTGATCTTTTCCTGACCTCAACCAAGCGTTTTTGGGCTTAAATCTAACCAGAGCATAAGGACTGCATTGGCACAAGATAACATTTTTTACATTGAACCTAAAGAAACATATCATAAAGAAATGTTTGAACATATCCGTAGGTTAACAGAAAAGTAGATTTACCAGTATTTATTCTGGTGATTGGGTTGCACATCTGCCAGTTTGACCTTGACAGAATAACGGAATAAGACTGAATCATGCTGAATCACATCAGCTGTAAAAATCCTTCATTCACTCTTTTCATTCTGTATCAGGTGACTCTGAATAACGTGGAGGTGTGCAGTGAGAATATCACGACTCTAAAGAGGAACCTTGAGGTAAGATTCACATCTTTGAATCTCCTCTCATTGTTTATAGTTTACCTCGTTTCTCGTTTTTTTAAATTCTTGTATTTCTTTCTGCAGAACGACTGCTCCAAGTTGTTCAGTCAAGGCGCCGGCTCTGGCGAGCAAGCCAAGATTGAAAGCTGTTTGTCTGACCTCGTCAACACGTCCACAAAGTTCAAGGATCTCTTACAGGTCTGAGACACATGCATATGTTGATCATTGCTCTTCAGCTGAGAGTTGTGTATTTACATATATACAGTAGGCACTCAGCAACAGGGAATAATTCTGTCTGTGTGCTTTTAAAGGATTATTATGACAGAGCAGTTTCAATAGCAGAGAGAAACCATGTCTTATGTATTTATTCAATGGGAAAGTTGCTGGTATTATTTTTTCATAAATAATTGCAAATTTTATTGAGATATTTACTCACTCAACGGTGTTTCATCATTATAAAGAGAGTAAAGATGAGTGAGGTCATAGGAGACATGTATCCAGGGTCTTGTAAGTGTCTGTAAATAGGACCCTTTTTTGGTAAAGGTTTCACACTCGGATGTGATTTTATTTCACAGGAGGGACTGACTGAGCTGAACACAACAGCCATAAAGCCTCAAGTCAAACCCTGGATCAGCAGCTTCCTGTCCATCTCACACAACATAGAAGAGGTAATGGTGTCAGAACAATGACCAGAAATAAATCAGAGGTCATGAGACACGTTGCTGTAACTGCCTTTGTTCCTCACAGGAAGAGTTTAATGATTATGAAGCTAATGATCCCTGGGTGCAGCAGCTCATCATTAACTTGGAGCAGCTCATGGCAGAGTTCAAGGTATCTTGTCTGAGCAACATTTCAGCCATCACTCCAAATATTAATGAATTTAATTCATGTGTTTAAACTTTTTTTTTTTTTTTTTTTAAACTTCTCCCTGCCTTCTCACCAGACGGCCCTCTCTCCTGTCATCTATGACACACTGACCAGCCTGATGACCAGCCTGATATCGATTGAAATGGAGAAGACTGTCCTCAAATGCTCATTCAGCAGGGTGAGGAGCTGGGCTCGGCCACAAGGTGGCACCGGGTGCCCTGCGCATCACATCACATCACATCTCTGACACACATGTGGTGAAAAGCCTCAAGCCATGATTTATTAATGAGTCCAGAAAGGCCTGCAGGAGATGTTGCTTCCTCTTTGCACGATAGCATCCTCCTATTTTGAGCTCCTTACAGGAAGCCTCCAAATGAATTCTTATACAACGTCTCGCCTATTCTCTGTTTCTGATCTTTTTGTTGCAGCTCGGAGGGCTGCAGTTTGATAAAGAGCTCCGGTCTCTGGTGGCGTACCTCACCACCGTGACCACCTGGACCATCAGGGATAAGTTTGCTCGCCTCACACAAATGGCCACCATCCTTAACTTGGAGCGGGTAATTTAGATCAACCTACACACATATACAGAATATAGTAATTAGTATAATTAGTATGAAAGCTCATTTTATGTTTCTATCTTAATATTTATAGCATGTTGATGAAGGTTCTCAGTCATCCAGGTCATGGTAATTCTAAGTGCTATATTGTAAGCAACTGGATTTGTTTCAGTTTCTTGAAGACGTTTTACCTCACATCCAAGAGGCTTAGAAGAAACTGAAACAAATCCAGTTGCCTACGATATAGCACTTGGAATATTTATAGCAGTTTACACCATGGGTAGCCTGTAACCAAGTACATTTATTCAATGGAATCTGAAGCCATTTTATAATACTTTTTACTTCTATTCCACTACATTTCAATTAGAAATTATGACATTTGTTTTTACATCACATTTATCTCACAGCTACTAGACCGATTTAAGATTTTGTATACAAAAACTGTGATGATTCTAGAAAATATGATGCATTGTTATAACATAACTACTGACATGATTTCAATAGTAAAATTAGCTTCACCTCTAAAAACTACACATTAAAATTGGGCATCCAGGTAGTTTTGGGATCTATAGATGCTGACCAGGAAATTACAATTTTGCTGTATTAAGTCAAACCTTTGTTGCAAAACTGCTCCCACATGTAAACTACTACAGTAAAATGATGATGACACATTTATAAATCAATGATAATAATTCATAATAATGATAATCCAGTGATATAATAACTAGTAGTGTAACACATTATAGCTAAGTATTTTGTTATAAATACTTACTGTGTGGTATTTCTCTTTGTACTTCTTGGTGTACACAGCCTCATAATGTACATTTTTCTACTACAGGTAACTGAGATCTTGGATTACTGGGGCCCAAACTCGGGCCCCCTGACATGGCGGCTGACCCCAGCGGAGGTGCGTCAGGTTCTGGCGCTGCGTATCGACTTCAGAAGTGAAGACATCAAGAGGCTGCGGCTGTAACTCAGGAACCAGCTCGCTGTTTATCAGCGACTGCCATGCATACTCACCTTGTGATGCTTTTCACTAAAGAGCTCAATCCAGGTTTAATCCACGTTTCTGTAAATGGATGTGGGCAGGATGCAGGCAAATGGCCGGGGATTTCCTTCTGACTGGAACAAAAGTGCACATTGCTCATAGTGGGTCTCCAGACTCAACACCTGGCTGATGTCAGTCTGCATCAGATTTCCAGCTCAGCTTTTAGGGACTTGGTTTACGGTTACAGGGCGGACACGCTGAACTGTTTAATATGAATGATCTGAGAATATTCTGTATAATGTGTAATTAAAAAGTGTAAATGTGTCACACTGGGAGTTCCAACATTTTAACCTGTAACTATCTGTGAGAAACGAGGACACACTGGGACTGAGGACCGGCGCTCTGCGGCTGTCAGTGAAACAGAGCAGTAATGAACATCCTACCCATTAAACTGACAGAAGCAGGTCAGACAGCTGATCCAGCCTAGTCATTCAATATATGAATAGCTCCTTGTCTGTGATGATGGAACACTTTTAACCTAATAAATTGAGAGCCGCTGTGAAAACGCCTCTGATCCCTGCCATCCGCCACATTTCACGAAGTGCTGCCCTATTGCCACGGAGGACCTGCTCCCAATCTTTTATACGTGTTTCTGACACTAAATACAAAGCTGTGTTCACCAGGCAATGAAGCATAAAAAGTGGTCCATTCTCATAATGTTCAGCCTAATTTCCTGGTCTAACCTTCAGTCTCTTCATTGATAAAAGCGGGTCAGCGTGTATTTAAACTTTTGCACTGCAGTGTCACAGCTCGTCATCAACCCTCTCACCTTCTTCTTTGTTTGTGTAATCAGACTCAGACGACAAATGCAGGAGTAGTTAGGAAAAGTGTGGCTTTAATGTAAACACAACATTCGATTGGCTCAGCACAAACATTCCACATGAGAGCAACCAATAAACTACCAAATAGGATGGGGGTGCAGCACAAAAACATTCACAGTAAAAAAAAATTGGTATAATCATAATATATATACAGTACGGTGCTTTTAAGGTGAAAATGGAGATAGGATATGGGGACTGATATGTGATAGATAAGAGTATACAGGGATGGGAGGATGAATTTCAGGGTGCACAGGTGAAAATGGAGAGCTGTACTTTTTCTCTGTGAGAAGAGAAACGTGACAGATGAGGGGGGTAAATGGTTCCCTGTTTACTGATCAGGGGAGAAGAGGGTCCTAAAAACCCGCCGACTCCCCAGACAGAGGCTGCCTCAAATGATATTGTTCTCCTCGTGCAGTCTTCTATTTCTACACAGATTCACGTCAAAGGATAAAGCACCACACAGAGAACAAGATGTCATTGGAGGGCTGCTTTCTACCCTCTGAACCGTAGACAGGTGACGGTGTTCCCCCAGTTTTTCATGTCAGGAAATAAATATGTGGCACGGGATTTCAGGAGGTAGGAGGAGGCATGTAGGGCATGAGGCTTAAATAAATAAATCATTCGATGATAATAAAATGTTATATCTCACTTAAATAATATTAGTTGATAGTATGAACATGAGCTATGATTTCTGATACTAATCCCCTATCTGTTGTCAAATGGTTGGCACCGATATGACGTTTGTTTCTTCTTTTTTTTGATATATCAGTGGCTGATAGGCATTTCCTCACACTACAGGAGGCCAATGGCGGTGGGCAGCAGCCATTCTGAACAGAAGAATCTCCTCTTTCATTATGTTTTAAAGTAAAAGAGAAATCAGAGAGTGGAACAGACCTGCAGGCTACTCAGTCATGTGTGGGTCTGAAGGAGAGGGGAGCTTTGTCCCATCTGAAAGTTAAAATAGCCTCCTTTCCCAACCATGACCCTCAGCCACGAGTTCAGCACCTCCCCAACAACATCATCATCTCCACGTTCATACACACAGCAGCTCTTCAAACGGAGCACAACAGGCTATATTCAGGACGGATATAAACGCCTCGAGGCTCGCACAAAAAAAATGTCACATAAAAGATGGGACCATATTCCACGCCGTGGTTAAAAATGACATTGCACAATCCTCGGGTTGCATTTCTGGGCGCTTTTGAGTTTTGCAGAACAAGGCTCCAGCTGAATATAACCCCGGTGCTGCCGCTTCTGACCTGGCCAGTTGTTGACACAGTCATCAACAAAACATGAAACATTCAGCTCAAGAACACATTTTTATATAAGACAAAACTGGGGGTGTGTACTGAAATCCAAATAAAAAGGGAACAAATCATGGCAATAAATCAGTGTGGTGTCTGACGGCAGCTCTTTGGGTCCTTTTGGACGTGTAGAATTACATATTATGTGTTTAAGTATCATCAAAATTATCATTATTAACACCTCATACTCTCCACGACAACCTCTGTGCTTGGACAGGCCTCAGTATAAGCCACACCCTCTAAGGTTGTTTGCGATAATGATGTCAGTGACGGCATCAAACACTACCTGGATATTCCCTGTGTCTGTGGCACAGGTCAGGTGACAGTAGATCTCTTTATTGGGAGAGCGGTTCTTACTCTCAAACTGAACCTGAATATATGCAGTAGCATCGTCGTAAGTATTAGCACCTGGAGATGAAAAAAACAGAGAGAGAAGAGAGCATGAGAGACCGGCGTTTACCACTTTGCCCGTGAAGCAGCTTGGCTGAGACATGAGGGTCAGGGGACTCACCTGTGTATTCTGGAAAACAGATCGTCAGCGGTGACTTCTTGATCTTCTCAGCAAACAGATCCTTCTTGTTGAGGAAGAGGATGATGGAGGTGTCGATGAAGAACTTGTTGTTACAGATGGAGTCAAAGAGCATGAGTGACTCATGCATGCGGTTCTGCAGGAAGATAAATATGTGGTTAGTGCTACATTGAGGAGAGTACCTTACAGTATGTATGTCGGGTTACAGCAACACCCAAATTACTGACGTTTCACTGATGACTTAAAGGTCCACTGTGCAGGATTTAAGGGGATCTATTGACAGAAATTGAATGTCATACTCATAATTATGTTTTTTATTAGTGTATAATCTGAAACTAACAACCTTTGTGTTTTTGTAACCTTAGATTCCGCTTTTTTTATCTACTGAGGGGGCGGGTCCTCTTCTACGGAGCCTGCCATGTTTCTACAGTAGCCCAGAATGGACAAACCAAACACTCTAGAGGGCCTTTCGCATTTTAGTAAATTGGTTGCAATCTGCCTAAATACCATTACACACCAGGCCTTTAATGTGTAACTGATAAATATCTTTTGGAAACAATTGTGATTGTGTAGGTTCATATTTCAGAGTTTTTTTGTATTGAATATCAACGAGGAGCAGAAAAAATAAACATTTAAAGGCTCATATTTTCTTCTGAGGACAGCTTTTTTATTTAGTTATGGAAATATTTTCATGGAAATAAATATTTCTGAGTTTAGATTGTTACCTTATTATTATTATAATAATTACCTTTCTGTGTTTTAATATACATAGTGCACCCAACCCCTGGCAACTGGCTGATATACAACACACACGTTTACAATTTATACCAAAGGTGAAGAAAATAAAAGAGGGATCTTGTGGTTTCTCCCTCTATTTTTACTGTTACATGACATTAAGGGTCACACAATAGAGGGTGTTGTACAGATTGTGAAAGTGATTTAAAATCTATTGTCATTGTCAATCTGTAGCTATCGACCTTTAAGATGCTTTTTTTAGTTTGCCATTTTGCCTTGATAGATAGCAGTAGTACTGGAGATAAGAGTTAGAGTCAACTGTCCAAATGATATCAAGGCAACAAAAGGTCCCCAGCCAGACCCCTCATATGTATCTTAACCACTGTAAGCCACCAGGACACCTTTAACATCAGTCAGAGCCTCACTGTGAATTAACTGAGTCACACTTACGGTTGTTTCATCTTCATGGAGCACCTGGTCGTATCCGCTGAGAGCCACACAGAAGATAATGGCCGTCACATCTTCAAAGCAGTGGATCCACTTCTTCCTCTCTGACCTCTGTCCTCCCACGTCAAACAGCCTGGAAAAAATGTGCAAGAAGTCAATTCAGACACAGAGCTATAATCCCTGAAGCTAATCTTAGATAAAATGCCAGCAACAAAGGCCGAGTCATCATGAGCTGTAGAACAACGCAGCAGCGACTCCATGAAAGCTACCTGAAATGGAGGTTTTTGAAGGTGAAGTGGGTTTCGACGATTCCAGTGGTCTTCACTCGGGTTCGCAGGATGTCCTGCTCTGTGGGCTGGTAGTCTGCTGCCCCGATCCGATCTAGACTGTCCAGGTAGCTGATGAAGGACAAGAAGAATGTGGATTAGACAACTGGTGTTTTCTTTTGTTGTTGCACATAGGGGTTCTTAAAGTCCTTCTTGCTCCACTCACTATTGAGCAGAGTCATTGAGTTGGTATTCCCGGGCACGGCTGAAGCACTCCTGGGTCCCGGCATCGGCCCAAACACGCTTCATCGCAGTGAGAAGCTCTGCAGAGTACGGCTCTGTGTCCTCCATACGACTGACCACATCGCAGACCAGTTTAGCATCCGCCTGGAACAATACATTTCATGAGATCAGGGAAAAAGGAACAAAATGACATCTGTGCATTTATTATTTATCACCTGTTTTCATGATATTGCAGGATTTTTCTTTAATTAACTACAAATCAATTACAAAGTCAAATATTTCCAGTCTATGAGGGACATCAACTGGACGTCTTCACCCAAACATCAGAAAAACAATTTGATCATTCTTTATTTCTTCTGTCCAAAGACTTGAGTACAATCAAATTTCAAGGATGTATGAATACAATCTCAAATTTCAGCTGGAGGTTGGATTTCAGACTAACTTTTCTGTCCTTGTCTCCAAACTCGATGCCCAGGGAGTCCATGGCTCGGAGGATGGCAGCCAAGCTCTGGATGGTGTTGCTGTAGACCACAGGCTTGTACTGCTTCACGTCATCCCCAGAAAAACCATCTTCATGGATAATCCTGTTTGCACGTACAGGTATTAGACACAAGCGTGGACTATACCGAAGAAGGCACACATATCCTTATGTTCTTGCTGACCTAAACAATAAACCGTGTGTGCCAGGTGATTGTTCTTGGCATCAAACATGAGACTTCTTACAGTCCACTCTCTCTTCCTTCCATCTCCACCTAAAATGCATCTTTAAGTGTGTCGGTGTATAATGGGATGGGAATTGATCATATTCTCAGTGTGATCTGTAATTGGTCAGTAATGTGATATCTAAGCCATTTATAATTTATGACGGGCAATGGAGTGGAATCAGTCAGAGCACTAATCAATCACAGCAGGCAGGACTCTACTGTTACATTTAGTATGACACAGTTAATCTGGTCATCATTAAATTATCCATCAGCACTCCCTCATCTGACCTCACCTAGACTCAATCTATAAAGGATCAGTCATAACGGCCCGAAACTGATCGACTATACACATCAGCAGCTTCTTTTGAGATCAGTCATTAATGTTTGATGAGCAGAATAAATAAGAAAAGATGTTTTTTTTTACCTATATTCATCTCATCTGTGCACATTATGAAAAGATGCTTTATTGCAGCGCTCCATCACCTCCACTCACACGAAAGAAAAACATTTCCATGAAATACAACATTAACCTCCAGGGACAAGCAGTAGAGATGCAGTTTCACACAGCAAAGGCCATTGAATGCTTTAAAGCGGCACCTAAAGATTATTCTTTATTATTGATTAAGCTGCCAAATAACCGCTCTGTCTATAAAATATCAGATAGTTAAAAATAAAAATGCACATTTTAATTCCCCAGAGTCCTCAAATGTCTCGGTTCATCCAAAAAATCAGTCCAAAACTCAAAGATGTTCAATCCACTGTTATGTAAGACAAAGAAAAGCATCAATTTCTCATAATTAAGAAGCAGGAACCCCCAAATGTTTGGTATCTTTGCTAAAAGAAATGATTATACAATTCAAAATAGGTACTTATTAATTGTCTGTCAATCAACTCATGGATTAATCAACTATGATGACGATGGTTAACCACATTTTCTTGGAGGAAACCCAAAAAGAGGTTTTTAGTCTGTATTTTGTGCGCTCATTGTGTGAAGTGAATGGACGTTTAAATTAATATACAGCTAAGGTTGCTACTAACAATTATATTCATTAAATCTTTTGAAAAGTATTTATTTATATATATTTATATGAGTCCAATGTGACATCTTTCAATACGTCATTTAATCCAAACAGCAGTTAAAAACTCAAAGATATTCAAATTATTATCACAAAGACAAAGAAAATCAGTCATACTCGCATTTAATAAAGCAAAAATTTTGCCACTTTTGCTCAAGAAATGACGATTAACGATTAATAGATGACCCAGATAGTTCCAGATGAATTTTTAATTTAATGGACTCATCATTTCAGCTCCATATAGGCTACAGTATGTGCGACGGATGAAAAGTTAACTGACCTATCACAGTGTCCGAAAACAGAAAAGTGTAAAAATAGACACCACTGACATTTTCTGCAGACTGAGAGCATGGTTAGGTCACCCATCAGTGAGGTTTCTTCTTTATTAATTCATATCCATACGCCATGCTTATTGTGAACATGTTTTCAGCTGTGGGATGCGACTATGACAGGTTACATTTAAGATCCTTTTAAGATCATTTTAAGATTTCAATGGCAGGGACTCTATATCAGGTGTATTTTCACTTGCCTTGCAGTCATGAAACTACCACAGCCAGGCCTGGATCACACAATACTCAGAGACTCTCAACCATCATACCAACCTGCACAGCATGTGGTGATGATGTACAGCAAATTCATCGACCGATATCTAAACTTTATGACCCAAAGTGTGTATTAAAATCCACCCAGCTGCTGCCGGCTGAGGCTAAAACAAACCCTGAAAAGTGTTTGTAAACACTATTTGGCCTGGTGTCTTGTGCTCAGGGCAGAGCAGTGAGTTATAGACGAGCAGAGACCACAGGGAGGGTAATGAGGTGAAGGGAAGAAGAGGAAGCAGGGCATGCATGGAGGGAAGGAGGGAGGGAGGCAGGGAGGGTGCAGTCAGTGCACTGCAGGCCGGGATGCGCTGAGCAGGACGGAGACACACAAAAACTGGGAGGGATGCTTCACAAGACACAATATACAATGGATGGACGGTGCCTTTTTCCGACTGGAACATCTAGAAACTTAACTAAGAGGTTTAGAGAAAACAACAGTGATTTAAAACATCAAAGAGTGATTTAGCTTAGACAGGGGAAGGTTTAGATGCGGTTTTAGAAGCCATATTTCTGCGTAAATCCGCTTTATAGGCAAAGTACCCCCGGCGATATCGGGCACTTAAAGCCATTAAGATTAAAAGCAGAGGTATTCACTAATGGAGCTGTAGTGACCTCAATGTAATTCACACACACACGCACGCATGCACGCACACACACAGAGGAACAACACCCACATATTCCCAGTCGTGCACTCCCTGTGGACAAGTAAAACCCTCGTTAAATACATTTCAGCACCCAGGCAGTGAACAGCACCCTGGGGCGCACCGGTGCGGCCTCCGCAGCCTCACTGTCGGTCTGCAGGAGGTGCTCGAGTCACCGGCACTCCTCCGGGGCTACGGCCTCTCGAAACATGGCGGCTCAACCTGCCTGAGCACAGATAGGGGAGGCGCAATCTCGGGCCTTTTACTCTTGCGGTGCCGAGGAGGGTTAAAAACGAGCCAGAAAAAGAGGGGGAGAGACACTTACTTCATCTGTTTGACGATGGTGCTCTTGCCGGACTCTCCGCCGCCTGTAAAGAACGGAGGGCAGAGTGAGAGCCGGCAGTGAAATCAGTACCACGGAGAGCACCTCCGCCCCAAGCAGTCCCACCACAAGCAAACCGAGCCGCGCCGCGCCGCGCCGCGCCGCGCCGAGGCGCAGCCGCCCCGCGGCCGGAGAGGCTCTTCTCTTACCGAGCAGAAGCAGTTTGACGTCCTTGGCGGCGACCATCCCGTCCTCCTTCAGGTTTTTCTCGATGGCCTTGCTCCGGTCCAGAGCTGCGCGCTCCTCGGCGCTCAGTGTACATCCCATGTTTCCAGGCGAATGAGCAATCCCGTCGTCTCTCCGGTCCGCCCTGTCCCTCAACGACTCTCAATCAGTGCGCTGTCTCTCGCTCGGGCTCTCCTCCTGCGCGGTCTGCTACAGCATTAGGCCCGGATTGAGGGCAGAACAGAGCCGGGATCCCGAAGCGGTCTTTTCTCCGTGACTCTGTCTCTGCCTCCTCGCTCGGTCTCCTCTCTCAGAGGGGATTGGGGGGTGGGGTCGATGTGCTCGAGCCTGCGGGGTTGGGGTTGTTGTTAGGTGGGGAGGGGGGGCCTGGAGCTCTCCCTCTCTCTCTCTCTCTTTCTCTCTCTATGGCTCTGTCTCTCTCTCTCTCTCCCTCACTCTCTATGTCTCTCTTTTTCTCTCTCTCTTTTTCTCTATGTCTCTCTCTCTCTCTCCTCTCCCTCTCTCTCTCTCTCGCGCGAGACTCATCTAAACGCGCACAATCTCGCTGACGTCAGAGCAGCCGAGCTTTAATCACGTCCTATGAAAGATTATTCAAATGAAAGAGCCGTTTAAATGGCAAATGTTGCCCTCTTGTCTCTCGGTATTAGCGGAAACTGTTGTTGTTGTTGAAAAATTAAAACGAGACAACACTGGCAGACCTCTTCTTCTGTTCTGGGATTAACATGCAGCAATATAAATGAAGCCTATAGCAGAAACTGGCATGGTGGAGCAGAGGAGCCGTGCAAAACAGACTGGAGTCAATATGTTACTTAAAGGAGCACTGTGTAGACATTTGAATCAGAAGAGGAAGATCTTTATTCACTGCCTCTCCTTGTTTTCATGACTGAATAAACAACAACACAATTTCATACTGTCTTACTTTGTTTATTTGTGGCGGACCCTGCCACCTTTCTAGCTTCAAACACTGTTCTAGGAACGTTATTGTCCTCTGAGAACAGCTTGTTTATATCAGTTTGTATCATTACCTCATTAATATTGTAAAAATTAAAAAAATGAGTTTGAATTTCTTCTCCAGAACCACGCAGGGCCCCTTTAAGTAGGCTAAACAACATTTATTAGCAGTAAAATGTAGACTGCTACATTGTTGTATTGTATAAGGTCAACATTTTAACCTGTATTGATTAAGGGTTAAGGGTTGATTAACGTGATCTGCATAATAACAATTACCTACAGATGTGAAATGAATGTAGGGCAGCAGAAGGATTAAACAGAAATGTCTCAAAATTGTACGTGAGTGAATGTACCCAGTTAACATCCTATCACAAATAAAATCTTAAAATCTCATTTAAATAAAAGTAAAAAATAATATTGGATATATTGGATAATAAGGAATATTGGATAGAAGTAGGCTATTAAGTAAAATGGCAAGTAATGAGCGGGTTATTTATAGAGTAGCTCGGAGGGAGGACCTGTTTGATGAAGTCATGGGATCCACTCCTTGTTCAACTACTCGATATAAAGGTTACTTACCTGAGCATAATTTGTATTTGGACCAGGTATGTGTTGTATGTGCTGTAAGTAAAATAGTATTATAAGCTAAATGGACTTAAACTTAAACTACACACAACGCAGTGGAGCAGCCACAGTAAGAGTAATTTTATTACATAATACGTAATTAGGTTATCATTACTAAAACATAAGCATGTCAGAAGATTTATAATGTTTATTTAGTCTAAGTGGAGCTGATTGTGACTACTTTATATACTGCCAGGCAGTTTAATCTGTACCAGTGCATCATCGTTTACAAAATGACCATATGTTTTGTATGTAAAATCTTACAATCAGCAGTGACTGATAACAATAGCTGTCAAATAATGAGTAAAAAGCAGCACAATACTTTCCTCTGAAATGTAGTGGAATAAAAAAGTATAGACCAAAATAGAAATATTGGTAAACTGATACAGTATTTGTACAGTTGTACAAAATCACTCTCCGCTCTCCACGCAGATTATCAGCAAATGTGTAATCACACACAGTTTATCTGGTTTGCATCTGTTAACATCTTCTGTACAGTTACAGCCAGGGCCATAAAGAGGACATGTCACTCAAATTCAACCAGAAAACCCCACTTAACCACAAAATCTCTTTTTTAATGCATTTAATTGTATTACCTTCATTATGGTCTAATTTCTGTCTACACTGCAAGTCATGTCATACTTTTAAAAAAAAAGAAAATTAGTATTAAAGGTGCAATATGTAAGAATTGGCCAAATTCATATTCAAAACAAATAGGGGCCAGGGTATCACCAGAGTAACTGCTAACTGCTGCTAACTGTACCTGTCTTTAGCTAGTTAGTTCAGACAGAAGTGCAGATAGCGTACGCCGGAAGTCCACGAGTCTTGAGGGCTGTCCAAACTCACATTTCAGGAGACTCAAGCGGACTTTCTGCAAACTTCCAGGGAGTCCGCTTGGGCTGCAGTCTTCACCGGACTGCTCTGATTTAATTACACACAATTCATTGCAATACGGACGTGACTTTGTAGAACTTATGTGTAAAACAATTATTTTATTAAAACGTTATTTGAATCGTGTGGGCTAGAAATAACATTCAACCACATCATATTCCAGAAATAGTACAGTCTGTTGAGGTAATCAAAATGTCTTACTTACTTATATTACTGTAGTCTTTAATGCTGTCTATCAGAGGCTTATATTTGCCTTGCCGTCTCATGCACGCGCAGACTTGATGTGATGACATTGAACACGTCACAGCATGTACGACTGAAGCCCTTGAGCACTCAGTCTGCGATTCCAGAGGGTGGACATTTGGATTCAGCCGTAGAGTTAATGAAACTAGCACAGAAGCTTTTAACCGGGATGGGGCTAGCTGGTTAGCATGCTAACACAATGCACAGACATCATAGTGTCAAAACTGCTATTTATTCACACTCTGTTATAAATTTAAGTTAATTTTTGAATGTTTTCAACTAAAGTTCATACACGTTGCCTCTTTACATAATAGCAGATTTTTGTGTAATAACAATATTTGTGTAAGTGTCATAAACACCCAATATTACCAGAAATATTACCAAAGACATAATGTCTTCAGTGATAGTTACAGGCCTGGTTTCAGCCTATGTAAAGAGACACAAGTCTGTTAATCATAACTTACACAAATGTATATGTCTATGTTGGGGGTTGTGGCCATACCATATAGCAGTAATATAATGTTTATGTGTCTGATAAAAGCTTCTAATCCACACATCACATCTGGATGGATGGTCAAGTGGAGTAAAAAGAGAGCGAGGGGGGGGGGGCAGGGCTTTTACAGTGGACCCTGAATGAAAACCAGCAGAGGAGCTCAACCTGAAGAGACTCCATCCATCAGTGAATTTCCTCTTTGACAGCCAAGCTGAGATAAAACCTCCACGCACACACACACACACACACACACACACACACACTCACATCTCAGCTGCAATCTCCACCTCTCTGCCCTGAAGCTCCCACAACGTGACACATGCAGGCACATACATACACTCAGCCACAATATCAGTAATCAGCACAGTTTAATCATATGAGCATGTGCATGTGTGTGAGTGACAGGGAGTGATGGTAGGGAGGATTAACACTAAATTATACCTGAGGGAATTTTGACAAAATGATGTTTTCAGTTTTAATTACACTAATGCATCAAACACAAACATGAAGACTTTTTTCTTTTTTTTTTTTACAACCATTTAATTTGTTCAAACCCATTTTGTAGAAAATCAATAACCTTCAGTTGTGTACTCATTAGAAACAACAGGCTCCATCTGTAAATTGACTTATAAATCAGAAAAATAAAAGAGAAACATGATTTAAAAAAAAAACAAAAAAAAAACAGGTGTTACAGTGCATTAAACTCAAGACCCAAGCATATTTTTTCAAACAGTGATGACAGGTCATTTCATCTAAATGAAAACAATAATACCAATAAATGAAAATCAAGATTTGAATCAATTTTTCACAGAGATGTTAGCACGTGTTCACCTGTCTGAAACATGTACATGCTCACTCACACACTCACACACAGGAATGATTTTGAATGTCAATCGAGGACAAACATACTGTATATAAAAGCAGGCAGGACAAAGTCAGCAGCTCCTCAGGTAGAGAGGACCTGTCCCCCTCAGTTTTCACGACTCGTACACGCAGAACAAAAGCACACAGAGTTACTCTCGTGGCTGTATGTCCAGAATATGTTCAGCCAGGCTGGTGAGTTTGCAGTCCTCCAGTGCTTTGACCAGCCGGCTCAGCTTGGCCGCTCTCCCCTCCGCCTGGATGAAGCGGCTGAGCAGCTGATAGGCTTGCTCATACAGCCCTTCTCTCTCGTACTCATAGGCCAGGTTGTCTATGGCCGGACTCTTCAGAGCCCGGCAGCTCTTTCCCAGGGCCCTCCCTACGTGCTTCCACTGACGGCCCACTCCGTTAGAAAAGCTCTGAACATCTGCCGCTGACAGCATTCGGTCCTCTGACAGGCCGAAGGATAAAGGATGAAGGGAAAAAAATACATTAATGTAAATACTACTTAATTGTGATTACATACCTTTGGTTTAAAAGCATATGTATGTGTAAACAGTAAGATCCCAGAGTTACTTACAGACTTGCTATGCATCTCAAGTGTACAGGATATCAACAGGATTGTTTATATACATGCACATTACGCTGTTGATTCATTAAAGGGGCTCTATGTAACAATTTGTAGCAATTTACATGTATTAATCACTTATTTATTGGCCGTATGTGAGCGGATTGTAACGTGACGTGAAAAATTAGACCTCCTTGTCTCTCTCGGTTGCCTGTACAAGTCTGTGGATGATTTGTTTCAATTGTTTAATGCTGCTGGACTGTTGACTTCTTTGTGAAGGACTCGAGTCCAAAGGATGTCACTCTATGTACATTCTCGAGTACCTCGTCTCAGTGCCTCTCTACTTTCCACTAACAGGAAGCATCAGTAGTTAACATTAGTTCAGAAATGGAGTCTGCGAACATAAACTCACTATGGGCTTCGAGCACAACACAGAAGTTCCACAGAGCCTCTTTAAAAGGACATTGATTGATTTTTTTATTGGCCACCTACTTTGGGACAGTGATACAAGCTGTAGCACAATATTTATATGTTATCACATGTAAAATTCTAACACACACAGCAGACAAGGAACAACATTAGTATTCATTTGAGTCTTGTTTGTAACCAACATTCACTCTCATTTTAGCTTTGATTTGGTCCCCAACAACTCCTGTTGGAAATATCAGTCTCTTTAGCTGCTAAATGCTACTCTGTGTTCACCAGCTAGTTGATAGCTTTGTCTTTCTGACACCTGGTGCTAAGCAGGTAGTGTGCAGTGGGTTTATCAGAGATCTGAAATCAGCTGCGTGCTGAAAACACAGCTGAGGAGAGCAGTGAAAATCGTATAGTCATATAGTAAACTTGTAGGATGCTAAACCAAAACAATGGAGTGGAAACCTGCTGAAATGCTCCTTAGAGCTAAGTGGCACTTTCACATTACGTGTAGGCCCGTCATTTCTGTCTTATTGTATTGTGTTATTTGGGGCTACGTGCCGTCTTTGCAGTTTGCACCATGTTTTCCTCCTGTGTTCCTGTACTCCTCCCCAGGTTGGTCTTTCCCCCTCGACACCTGCCCTGAGCCGGCCTCGTTAGCCGTGCCCTGTTCCCAGTTGGTCCCAGCTGTTTTTCCCAGCCTATCAGCTCCCTTACTGTTTTGTTTCTTTACCTCATTCCGCTCACCTGAGCTCTCTCCACCTGCACCTCATCCCCTTGTGAGTTTAGTTTGTATTCAAGTCAAGTTTTCAGTTCAGTCTTTGTCGAGTCATCCGTTCTGTTTACCTGTTCCTCAGGCTTATTTTGAATCAAAGCTCTTCCGTTGATTTGCCCGCCTGCTTTCCACCTTCTACTCTCTTTGTGTCACAATATCAGTTTTATGATTGTGTATGTGTGTGAATGAATACAAAACTAACAGCTGTAGTTATTACTGATAAGGACGGAGAGACTCATGTGTCTGCCTGCTCTTTACTGTTTAAAAATCAGCTTACAAATTTCAGTAAATAACACAGGTGGTATATTTTCACCTCAAAAGATCCAAAATGACTTAACAGAAAAGTTCATGTGAGGTTGAGCATTTTAATTTCAAATTGTTGGCCAGCTATTTTTTTTGGTTCAGCATCCCTCTGAAGTGAACCATAATCCCTATTTTGCTCACACCACTGAGGGAGTTTGAAGAGTTTTATAACATGACTTTTGAAGCACTAGCTAAAAGAAAAGCCACAACCTTTTATTGGCAGCTGCTTTTATATACTAGCAGCTAAATTTGACTGCAGCTTTTACACATGTGGTCACCAGGCGAGTGACTGATATTAAAACAGATTTGTGCAACCTTCAAATGCCTTTTAATTGCTTAAATGTGAACTATTAAATCTAAGCAAATTAATATGTAATTACTCAATTCTTACATTAGGTTCACTCAATATGAAAGCAGTCAGACTGAACCAGAGCAGCTAGTGCTGCTGGAGGCCTTGGAGGAGACACTCTGGGAACTAAAGTCCCTCATGCCCAGATACATTAAACTGTCTGCGGAAGCTGAACCTAAATTAACACGCACTGAAATTGAATCTGGAATTAACTCAATTAGAAAATTAAATTAACTTTCAAGACATTGTAGTGCCTCATCGGTTAATGTTAATTCAACAGTTCAATATGAGGTCGTCAAATTTAAATCAGTGTAAAACGAATACATTATCTGCAGGCGCTAATCTCTTCCCAAAGACTGACCATCAATTTATAAAAGGTCGGATTAGAGAGTCAGCTGACAAACAGCGCTGAATTCATATGCTGTCAGACAATCCAACACTAGACGATCAATCAGCACTGTTGGATTTTGTGAAAATGATAACGTGAATCTGGCAGCTTCTCACATTAAAAAAAGTTTTTACTTTTTGACGGCAGACCAACAAATCTAGACCTCTAGACTGTACAGCCGTGCAGCACTGACACAGTGTTTTTAAATAAATAAATAAATAAATAAATGCACACTGATGCTCATTCTGACAAATCATAATATAATAATATATAACAAGCAAGTTCCTTATCTGAACTTCACATTAACACGTTGTTGAATGCACTGAAACAAAAGGCTGCCTGGCTGATGCCTGATTTAAAAACGTCTAGTATGCTTTTGAAAATGACTGGAAGTAATGTAGTGTGCATTAAATTTAAAACAAAAACAACTGTATGGTCATTTAAAATCGACAGCATGGTTTCTTCACTATGTATCGCTGAACCATGTGCTTCTGGTGAATCTAATAAAAGGCAACAAGCATCTCAAAATAAAGGAAAAAGTCTTTTTGTGATACAAATGCTATTTTAATCTCTACTGTGACCTCTTTTGGCTGATAGTCTACAGACTACAGAGGACTCAAACTAGAAATTGTCGCCTTGACTCACCAAACACTCTGTTCTGAAACTTGAAGCAGTTGCTGGGGACAGGAGACTCCTCCTGTGTGATGGCAGTCGTCTTAGGGGCAGGACGGAGGGCCTGACTCTGAAGCAGCTGCTCCAGGTCATCAATCTCCTCATCACGCAGACGCTCCGGCTGACACAAAGTGACAGAGAATATTTTTAATGCATCAGTGTAAAGTTTTCTTCTGGTTTTACTGCTCTTCCCTCCTCTGTAGCTCTCTAGCTGAGCTCTTATTTTATTTCCAAAATACATACTAATGTATACAATCTGTACTATAATCAATAATGCTTTTGCAGTTAGTATACAAGATATCTCAATCCTTTAACATCTTATACCAACAGAGGTAACACGATACAGCATCAGATGTCACTTTTATTCCACCTACTTTTATCTCAGGCTATCTTTGCACATGTGCTCTTATTGATGTTTTTTAAAATGATCATGTCTGGTTTGATGCTGCAATTCCCTTAATTTCTCCCACAGGAGACAATAAAGTAAGATTACCTTTAAGATTAAAGGTCCAATTTGTAAGAAAAGTTGATTTTTGAGGCTCATTCACAACTCATCAAATACTGACGCTTGGGGTTTCTGGGATGTGTCGCCCGCCATCCAATGCATCAGTATTTGACAAGTCGGGAATGAGTCTCAAAAATCAACGTTTCTTACAAACAGGACCTTTAATCAAATGCACAGCATGTTATTTCTGCTGCTAGTGGTCTCTCAATCAAAACAATGACAAAAGACAATGTTTGATGACATTGTGATGTAGCGTGGAATCATGGGAGTTGTTGTCTTCATTGTAAAACAAAATCTGCAGCATTCTGCTATGAAAAATCGTGTTCCATCACAAGCAAGCAATACAAACAATAGAGGTGCTAGTATACCAACTTTCTTCCTCTCTGGCTGACGTATCATCTAATTTTTCCTGTTTCTCTAGAAGTTATATGAACTAAAAAGGGACCAAATTAAACTCAACATAACCTTGAATAAAATTACAGACCTCTCTGGGTTCGAACATTGTTGGGAACTTTTGGGATAATATAAATACACACATTGCATATATTAAGTTAAGAGTTGTAGTATGACCTCATGTAAGGAAATATTTTAACTTGAAAGCTGTGTTATGTTGTGCCAAGAAGGGAAAATACTCAGCCAAAAAAAATGGAATAATAAAGCAATAAAAGTATTTCTGATTTATTCTATTTTTGTAGTACTGGGATATTCCTCTTGAGTATTTTTTCACAACCCGTATTGGTATTTAAACTGTTTTATTGCCACAGCTAAATGGAGCTCAATCAGAGATGCAAATGGTTTGGTGCTGTACTCAATGACGGTGGCTTCACCAGATGGAGAAATGACTGACTAATCGGAGCCTAATAGCACATTTAAGAATGGGGATGTCATCTTTCTATATGTCAAGCTCGCTACATTCTTAAAAAATAGCAACAAGCATGGATGAGGTTGATGCAGCTGAGCAGGTTGTTGTGAGTCAATTACAGCAATAACAACACTTAAATTGACTGATTTCTTTTATCAAAGTGGTAAAGTTAAACTGCAGGTTCTGTGTTAACTGAAAATGATGAAGGCGGGATATATTTAAAAAAAATCTACTAGCTACTTGAATATTTGAAACACTGGAGCTCCATCTCAGATCACCAAAGAACAGACAAACAGAAACATCCAGTCTACCTGTGACAGGTGGATGTGCTGTAGGCAAAGCTCCAGCTTGTCCAGATACAGATCCAGGATGTGTGTGCCGGCCTTGAGCTGCGTTTCCACTGTGAGCTCTTCGGGAAGAGCAAGAAGCCGGCATGCGTGTTGAGAGAGGGACTGACGCACCGCTCCAGAGCTGTAGCTCTCCAGGAACTGCTGGCAGGCTGCCACATCCACAAACTTCACCTCCACCCCCAGAAATGGATCAGCATCATGGACCTTCAGTATCTCATAACCACCCAGACCTCCTGCAGAATCTGACCATGGAGAAAACTCATGAATACATGTGACATCCAATAAAATACACATTTGTTTTATAACTTGATTAGTATGGTAGACACGCCTAATAGATCCTAACTGGAGCGCTCACCTATGAGTGTCAGCTTGATGACTTTGAACACGATGAACTTTCCCTCCTGCTGGTCTTTGTAGAGCGAGAGCAGGTTCACATCAGGACAGAGCGACTGCAGGAACATGACCGCACATCCTGCACATGGCCCACGATCCACAGTCTTGTCTGCCATTCTCTGAAAACAGTGGGAGACAGTGAGTGGTTTCAATAAGGGCTGCACGATTAATCGAAAATATAATCAAAATCGCAAGTGCAATATCCGTGAAAAAAAATGCGTGAACAAACAGAATTATAATGAAGTACTGTAGTCGTGTTCTGCAGAGGTAAGAATACATGTTTGTTTGGTACAGACCCCAATAAATGTCACATAATCATGATTACAAGTTTCAGTGCAAATAAAAATTGTGATACAAAAATGATCATTCCCACTTATTGTGAATAATATCACAGTAAAATAATCGCAATATGATTTTTTTAAGCATGTCGTGGAGCCCTTGTTTCAATGATGAGCAGATGATATCAGAGGATCTTAAGACAGGGATCGTTCTCCCCTCTTTGTTTCGTATGCTCCTCCTCATAACATACATCACAACACTGACTGCAGCTTAAGATGCTTATGACTTATGTTGTGCGTTTGCAGCTCTCCCCAAAAGTATCTGTGTTTACTGAAGAATAGGCCTTTTAAGGTATTTACATTATTGACTCTTCCTACATATGTCATATTATCTTATCGACTTATCGATATATGCACGTGAAATCGCGATTATTTTTGCTGACCTCAAAACTGCTTGTTGTGTTCACGTGTCACTAACATTTTAGCCAACATGATGTCAAAATAACTTGCATGGTTTTCCCTTCCATTATAACACTGTGTGTCGTTTTTACATCTATTGCTTTGGTTGTGTGGTTTCATTCAATTTATGTTTATGTTATTTATTTATGATTATAAAATATTGTTTTCATTGTTGAATATTAAGAATTTATAATTAACTGCTCTTTGAAAGGGTGCATTATAATGTTGTTATATTATCATGATATCAGTGGCATAAAATGGTCTTTAAATTACAGTAATGTCTTTAATTGCAATTATTTCTGGGACGATATATCATCCAACAAAAAGGAGCTATTCTGACAGATGAACTATTCCATAAACTTGAAGAAACTAACATAAACTTTAACTTCACACAAGTTCAAAGTAAAGTGTCTGAGAGGTTTAACAGCAAAGTTATCAAACAGCCTCTTATAACATTGGCAGCTGTGAAGGTCAAGAGGTCAGATGTCGTTGTATTCAAAGAGAAATTACCTTTACACTAAATTCTGTGGATTATCCTCCATAATGTGTATATGAATATATAGCTATTTTTTTCAGCTCTGTCTCTTTATTTCAATTTCACTGAGTATCCTGCAGTCACCACTGATCGGACTGACAATGTAATTTATTTCTCTGTGTGTGTATTTGTAACATCTGTAACACTGTTACATAGCCTTACTCCATTTATCCTCTGTAAAGTGGGATTAATCAGTAGAATTGATTTTAATATACATGACCGCTTTTTTTGTTCCGATGATTTTTTTGAGAAGGACCATTATTACATAACGCTACACCCATTTCAGATGATGATATCATGAGACCTAAATAAAACTAAACCCCAAAAGGATTAGATCAGAAATGGAGCAATTCACAATATTCATGATTATATTCAATATTTTACGGCAGTGTGACAACTTAATTCATTTTCAAGAGTTTTTTCAGCTGCAGTTGATTTTTAAAGAAGTTTATCATTTCAGACTTCAGAGCGGTCTTTATGGAGCACATGTACAGTATGTTAGTGAGAAGTCACTTTTTTAAGGCAATTTTTCTTCATTTAAATCACACGAAACGAGAAACAACAACAAAATGTTATATTCTCAATTGTTTCAAAAAATAAACAGCTAAATTTCAGGTGCACTGTTACAACCAATGAAAAGTCGTGCACTTTACAGATTTTTGGGAGCATATGTAACCAAAGTAGTTGCACTCTGAAGCCGTGCAAACCATTTATTTCAATCTCTAGATTGTTGAATGGCAATGGCACTATTCCCCATTTTGTTACGTTTAGTTTAATTAAGTTTATTTATCTGGCATGAACATATGAGTAATATTAGTGCTGCAACATAGTCATGCACAAGCACCAGATGCACTGCACTCAGTATTTATAGCAAGATGCTAATTTACAACACCTGGCCATGGGAGACTTATTAAAAATTAAAAGTAGCAAAACAAAAGGTTAATGGAAAAATACAATTCAGTTATGAATACGATGCAGGTCTAATAGTACAATATTATAAAGGCTTAGATAGTCTGTGCAGGTGAAGTTGTGTTGGACTGACATGTTGCAGACTAAATGATGAATTTGTTAATCAATCTGCGATATTATTAACATAAATAGTGACAAAAACAGTTTATATTGTCTCAGTTGCACAATTATTGTACTGAATTGTTCTCCAGACTCTGAACTTGATGAAACGTTCGATTTACTCGAGCAAAATAAATCATAAACCTCTCTAAATGTAACTGCCTGGACCAGTGAGTGACAGCCAAAAATATGTTTCCTCCTGGACTTAAAACCACTTCTCTCCTAGTGGTCCCTGGCTGTTGTGTCCTCACTCCACTTTACCCTTTTACCCCAGCCTCCCTTTGAAACCCTCATTACATAAAAACATGTTTAATCTCAGCCTTCCCCTCCCCCAGTCCAGCCCCTGACTCCTGTACGCTGAATGAACTACTGAGGCCCACTAGCTCTCTCTTGGTGTTGTCTCCATGCACAGGATGCAGAGCGCTCTGCATGGAAAGAGCATCCTCTGAGCTGGATTATATGCATGTCCTCCTATTTCACTAATACACAGTATGCTTGGCTACTAGGTCTACAGGAATCTCCACAACTTAGCCCGTATGTAATTATATGCGATCCTATCTACCAGTACTCTGGAAGTACACTGTGAGATTTGTTCACCAGCTGTATGAGGATTAAGTGATCATCAGGAGCTTAAAATATATCATTTAGCTTTTGCTGCCAAAAGGCAACCTCTAGTATTCCCTGGATAGCTCATCTGATGATAAATGAAAAAAATATTTGATTCAGAAAAAGATGCGCTTCCATCGATCAGTGATTTTAACTTTTTGTGATGGTGTAAGATGATGTTTCTGTCTGTTTTGTGTTGTTGTCTTTAGCACTTTACAGCTCCAGATGTAAACAGACCTGTAGATGATGGCTTGAAATATAAGAAACCCATGCACCACCAAATGAAGGCTACCACTAAGAATTATTTCTGTGTCAATCAGTTATTTTTTGATTCATCATTTAGTCTGTAAAATGTCAACAACTTGCCATCACAATTTCAGACAGACAACTGATTAATTTTCGGTCGTATGAGGCCAGTGAATACAGCTATCTCGCCAATTAAAATAAAAAAATGTTGACATGAGGTCGCTCCTGTTGTGTAACGAGAAACTTCTAAAAATCCAAAGAAACAAAAAAGCCTAAATGTGTCACTTTCTAATTAACACACTTCTTATCCATACTTTACTATAACTATACTATACTATATACAGCCTGCACAAACACACACAGTTGTTTCCATTTGTACTGAGTGATTAAATCTCAGCTCACACCATGCTCACTATATATACATCTCTGAATTATATAACACAAAGTGCCTGAAAACCATACAAACACGGATGCCTCACATCAGCTAGAGGCCATTGTTCAAATCCTTTGAAATGAATACAGTGCTACTGTCAATGCACAGTATTTGTAATGCTTACAAAACCAACTCCTTATCCCTGTGAATGCCCTGAGAGAACCCTGAGTCATGTAATGTGAATCCTGGCAAGTCATAAACATGAGAATTGGATTAAGTTGGATTAAACTATTCCTAGTATTACAGGATGTCATTAAACATCATGTACTACTATGAAAGAAGTGTAGGTTTGTTGTACTCTATTGTAACTGGAGAGTGACGGAGAGCAGTCGAGCACAGTCTGTGCAGTACATGCTCACTGTCCTCAGAAGAGGTCTAATCTAGGGGTCGTCCAATATGGCTTTTTCAGGGATGATAATGGCTATTAGAAATCAAGGAGATTGAAAACAGATATTTGGGACTGATATTAATTTGCAGTAAAAATGGAAATCTTTGTCAAATGTTAACACAACCAGTGATGAAATAAACCTAAGTACAATTTACTCAAGTAATGTTCTCAAGTACAATTATGAAGAAATTTACTTGAGTATTTCCTTTTTCTGCTACTTAATACTTCCTCTCCATGACATATATTTGATAAATTTAGATACTAGTTACTTTGAAGATTCAGATTATTCAGTTTTTATAGCCTATTAATTGTGATGTGTTACCAATCAGATGGTGTTGTGGGCAGGACATAGTGTGACATTTTTAAATTAGTTAATTTATCGGGAATCTGACACAAAAAACACTGGTATCGATAATCGGAAAATGCTGAATATCGGCCCGGGCCAATAATCGGTCTACCCCTTGTCTAATCACGCAATTCAAGTGAAAACACCTTTGTAGGAGGACTATGGGTGTGCAGAAGCTTAGAGGATAGGTTACCATTTTTCAAATCTGTCTTTAAACATTACTCACAAAAGGTATATACATATACACAGAAAGTGTTGTTTGGTGTCACCATTCCTTACAAAAAGTAACCTTCCTCAAGGCAGTTTCTGTCCAACTGGTGTCAGGACACCTCTGTCGTATGAATCGCAAAGTGATGGACTAGGTAAGTGACAATGAATTACAGAAAGGAACGTCACTGTAGGTTGCTGAAATAATCAGTTGATCAACCAACAAAAGGCAAAATTGCCTAAATTTGATGGTGGATCGAGATTGCGAGGGATAGGGGACAAAATCCAGTCTTTGCAGGACAGTTACTGGATCATATTGACTTTAACTGAACTTTAGGATGGATTAGTACACATCAGCTCCATAAGAGAAACAATTATAATAAACATTGATATTTTTTGTACATACATGGGTGTAAATAACATGTAAACCTACCCTAGGTGTGTAGCTTTTGTAACTCTACTCATGTTTTACATCAAACTAGTTTTTTTCTTGTGAAAACACATACAGCCAGATTGTACTGTAATTTCACGTGGTTTTAATGTCAAAGTGCTGAATGTTTTCAAACAGCAGGCTAAGCTACAGGTGTGGTTGCTAAGCGATCCAGACCTAACGTACATGGGACGTTACAGGTGATTTTCGGCTACAACACGTGAAGTTAGCTGTACCTGCTACAGGTGAGAATTAGTCACCAAAAGTTTTATAGCAGCATTACACTTTCACTCAACCAGGAGGAGACACGGAGCGTCCGTTTTACACATCACAAAATGTAAAGAAATATGTTAAAACCGCAGAAATATGAATGGAGTTCGGTGGGTTGTTATGAGAGCATAGTTCGTGTTGGTAAACCTCACGTACAGTAGAAACAACTGCCGTAAAGCTTCGGCCTCAGTTCGACCAAACGACCTGCTGAAGTGTTTACAGGAAGTTAAAAACCCCTTGATTTGTCACGTCTCATTATATGATTCACTGTGAAGTAAACCTTCGTTAAAGTCGGTTCAAACTTACCTTAAAACTTTGTGATATTGTTCGGTGACGCTTCCTCCTGCGGGATCACACCCACTGACACAGTAATAATTTCCTGGTCTCCCATTGGCTGAGCGTGAATCAAACCGCGCTCTGATTGGTGGAAATCAACATGCAGCCTGGGGAAAAAATCATGACAGGAAGGAAGTATTTTTTTCTTTGATGTAGCTATCCATATGTAGGGCACACGACTTTGAGCTAAAAGTCGTTTTAAAATCAACATTTTCCCGTCATGATTCCTTACGACTGTGACATAATCGTTCAGATGAGGGGTAAAACACATGAGTGTTAAAATAACGAATGAAATGAGACAACAAGGAAGTGGTTCAGGGCGAGAAACTGCTTGGTCAAGTGGTCAAATCAGTGCTGCTGTAATTTATGGAAACCATAATGCTGTCAGATGTAACGACTACATTGATTTTTCTCCACTTTCCCGTGATATGACTACAAGCCCAGAGTTTCTTCAGTGTTGCTGTGGTTGTATAAACTGTTTCTATTCGTGTTAACAGCTGTAAACACATTAAAAAGCACAGCAGGGCAGTAGATATGGCACTGAAAGACCAGATAGCCTAAGTCACAACAGTGAATGTCAAGGAGGAACCTCTGTTCTTGTCAATTGTTGGCACTGGTGCTGAATGAGTAGTCAATTTACTGATTTGTCATTGGACAGAAGGCTCAAGCAACTATTTTGACAATCAACTTAATCATTTAGGTCATATCAAACAAAAATGCCAAAATGCTTTGCTGGTTCAAGCTCATCGGATGTGAGAAACATTAGTTTTCTTCTGTTTTTCTATCATTATAAATTAATTATCTTTGCGTATTTGTGCTGTTAGACAAAACAAGCAATTCGTAGACATTACCCGAGGTGAACATTTGTAGAAATTTAAATATCATAGACTTAATGATTAATCAATAATGACATTATCAGTTACAGCCCGAGAAGCTACTTTTCAGCATGCATTATTTATAGAGACATAATTAACATAATTTCCCCAGCAAAATGTAAGCATTACAAATAAATACATAAATTTCCATGGAGAGCTTATGCCCAAATCTGTTCAAGATATGTGATGGAAAAGCTCAGGAAAATTTGTTGTGAAAATTGATATCTTTTAAAAAAGATAATCAATAAAATATTGCAATAGTTTGTGTACTTGTGTATATGATTATGATACAGTTCACCACTGTGTCAAAAGAACATGGTCATTCTTTTACATCAAAGTTATTTTTCACATTACACTCAATGATCTTACAATTAAAAAGGGAACCAGTAAGTCGATGAAAAAATGGATGCTTCCTGTTTGATTTATGAGAGGAAAAGTCTAGGAGAGTGGCTTCTCATCATATCTACTTTCACTTCTCGTCTCACACGCGGAGGGCAACAATAATAATGTTATTGGCAATTGTTCAACATGTAGTTGCACTAAAAGGGAAATATCTTATCTAGCTGAAAAAACCTCAGCAGACTTTAAGGGGACTGAAAGATTGCAAATGGGCATGCCTGAACAAGATTTCTTAAAACAGATAAAGCTCAGTAAAGTTTTCCAAGAGTAGTTAATGCTGATCAAATAATCAAAGGGTTGGTAGTTCAATCCCGAGCTCCTTCTGTCCACAAGTCCAAGCAAAACACTGAGCCTCCTCAGGAGAAGATCATCATGTGCCAATGTGTACACAACACATCTGTGTCAATTATCCCTAAACAAAACACCTTAGGAGTACAATACAAACATGTTAAGAAACCCACACAATAGACGTACTGAATTTATATATATATTTATTCATAGTATACAAAAGAGAAGTCATACAATGCTCTGCGGGTTGAACTGTTGCCAGAATCAGAGGAACTTCTGTGGTTGACATGTTTGACAAATTTGAGGGTTTCTTTGTCTCTGTAGACGAGGGCGAGGGAATTGTTCTCTGGATACACTGTGAGAAGCTGCGATGAAGAGGAAACCAAAGCACTTATGATAAGCATTGAAGTATTGCCCACACATGCACCATTAGACTTTTTAGCTATAATCAACACTCACCTCCTCATCCTCTTCATTAGCAACATAACACGTGTAGCCTCCAAACTCTGACTGCCACTCTACGAAAGACAAGTCAACTGTTGGAACGATCACAATATTGATTGACACTTTGTGTGTGTGTGTGTGTGTGTGTGTGTGTGTGTGTGTGTGTGTGTGTATGTGTGTGTGTACACGAAGACTCACCAGCACTGCAAAAAGGCAAAACAAGGTCCAGAGCGTACTCTGCCTGTGCTGCTTCTGCATCGTGCAACAGAGTGTAGCCGCCATGAGACCATCGACGCAGTTCACCACAACATACAGGTGTGCTCGGCTCTAAAGAAAATAATATTAAAGGTCAAAACACACACACATAAAAAACTTTGACTGAAGAAACTGACACACACCTTTCTTTCTGCTTGTATTCGCTGATTGTGATTCAGTTGATGACCCCGTGGCTTCTCCACTCTCTGGTGCATCCTCCTCTTCTTCTTTATCCTCATCATCATCATCATCATCAGCAGGACACAGGTAGTGCAACTGAAGGCCGGTGAAGTTGGAGAGAAGCAGGAAGAAAGCCTCTGAACGAAGCAGCTCCCAACATTCACCCACACACTGCGGCAGGGTATCCAGAGAGGCCACTTCATAGCATCTAAACACACACAAATACAGTCTTAAAATATGCTCTTCAGCACAGAACATATAAAAAGTATACCCAGACACATGCCCTACCTCTTATTGGGCGGACCCCTCTTCGTCCACTGAATCTGTGTGACTCGCAGCGCTTCACTCACCTCCCTGAACTTCTCCTCCTGAGGACAGATGCACAATCAGCCGACAGGAACATTCGAACACATGCAAGGCTGAAAAAAGTTGAGAAGTTACCTTGAGAAAATCTTTGAGCTGAATTTCAGAGCTGTCCTCAAACTCCTCTTGAATCTGCTCTTGATAGGAAATGTCCAGGTAGACTGGATTGACCCACTCCAGCAGCAGCGTTTCCTGTGAACACAACAAACACATGTCAGCGGGAACGCAGGCCGTCTGTTAGATGAATAGTTTTACATTTTAGGAAATATAACTAAAGGAGATGACTGGTTGCACTGTGTAATGCAATATAAATGCAACACCACTGTCGTAAATACAAATCCAAGGTCTGTAATTATTTGTCAGACATAATGTAGGTGCTAACTAGAAACAAAACTCATTACATCATAACCATGTTGAGGTAAACATGTATGTGAACCCGTGATCCTACCCTCTCACTGAAGTTACATAGTGCAGAAACAACAACACATCTTTGTGCATGTTTGACCAGACTCACATCTCTCGGTAAGTGTGGGCTCCGTGGGACTGGGGCCTCTATGTGGCGAGGAGGACGTTCCAAAGACGGGCCGTGAAACCAGCCGCTCAGCGACAGACGACACTTGTCCTCTGTCAAAACCTCTGACACCTGAACAAACACAACACACGTTATCGATCTGAATCAAAGGTGTAGCAGTGACGAAAAGGCCGGGGTGATTATTCTTACTTGGTGAAAGGAGACTGGAGAAACTTCAAAAAGGACGAGCGTGTTCAAAGACGGTACGAGCGACTTTACTATGCTCTGTGGTTGGAAGTTACCTGATGACAGAGATGAAGATTGTATGAGACCTCTGTTATCTTAAAGCACACACACACACTCACAAACAGTGGGACACTCACTGTCTGTTGAGTAAAGATCGAGGGTTCCCCCGTCGCTGCTCTGCCATGGAGGCACCAGATACAGGATGAAAGCAACACGCCTCCCCTCCAACTCATCATCATGACACAACAGAACATCTAGAAAGAAGAGAAAAGGTTACATGTTTAAAAAAGGAAAACATACGGCAGATAAGTGAGCAAAATCTGATCAATAGAGCCCCAAAAAATATAACAAATCTCACCACTGTATTCATATCTGGCACATGAAATATCCACTGTAGCCTCCAGTTCGACCCCCAACACTTCCCCGAGCCAGGAGCGAAAACGCCCAAACAGAGCTGCCCTGAAAACAGACATACAGATTAATGCAAACTGCATTTCATTCACTGAATTGTATCGGCAGTGAGAATAAAGCTGCACCTTTAACCTTGTATAAGCCTCAACAAACAGAATGCTCAAACCTACCATGACATTTTGTTGTGACATACATAATAGATGATCACAAGAGGAGGCCGTTACTGTGCATCTAATTATGGTATCTATTCTCAAGGGCTGCATTTCTTCAGTAGGTACTGTATAATCACAAGTAGGTATTTATGAAGAAATGACATGTTTCTTCCTGCTGTAATCACAGCTCGTCATAATCATAATAAAAAAGGCACATTATTTCTTAATAAAGGGGTCATTTGTGCATTATTTTGCTGTCTGGATGCTGTACAAGTCTCAGAGGTGTTGTCCTGGATTCAGATTTGACACTCAGCTCATTTTGCTCTTGATTTATACGTTGAGATCTTATTTCTTCTTGGACTTGGTTCAAACATGAACCTCTTGGCAGGTTCGACAGCTCTTACCGCGCCGTAATTCTACAATCACAGCTTTGTTTCTAGTCATTTGTTTGAAAGCCCCGACATTTACACTGCTGTAATAACTCTCAGTGCAGCAGTGTACTGAATAAGAAACAGTCTTCGGGCTCTAACAGGGATCACCTTGTGCTCTCAGGTGATTAACTGCAGCTGAATCCATTTTCCATTAAGTTCAGCGTGCAGTCCTCCCATGCCAAATGTTAATGCTACCGTTCAGACTCCGCAGCACCAAATGATGGAAACATACTAATTAGGAGTCAGATGTAATGTCTGGCGCCACCTGGTGGAGCTCATGAATAAACCATAACATTTTTTTTTACTATTATTATCAAGTGGGGTTTATTCTCCATCTTATTTTACAATAATTATGGCATTTCATCCCTGTTTTTATGTTAATTCTGTGTTGTTTTTCATGTGAGGCACTTGCTGCCTGTAATTTCTTTGTTGTAAATCACTTTGAGCTGTTTTTTTTTGTATGTAAAGTTACAAATAACATTGTACTGTTGTTGTTGTTGTTGTTGTTGTTATAGACCTTGTGTGTAGCAGATAATATCAGTCCTGGATCAGTCATCAGTACAAAATAGTCAGACTAAATTTGTGCTCTTCTATCAGGGTGAAATATCAGTTGAGTAAAAGCAGTTTAAAGAGAGGCAGAGATTTAGACTGACAGAAGGTAAATCTTGCTTTAAATAAAAGTATATTAATTCTGTCTGGTAGTAATTATCTATCAGATAATAAGACACCAACTTGCTCCTGATGACTGTGTGTGAAATTTACGAATTAAGTCTAACGAATTAATGTAGTGAAAGGTCTGTCAGGACAGACAACCTTTAGTGTGAATGTGCATAACAACAAGGCATCTCTTTTCAGTTTAGTTTATTTCCCATCTGACAGAATGAGCTGACACGCTTCAAAGCACTTTTCTTCCACTTGTAGCTCATGTTGACAGCAGCTCAGATTGTCAGAGCACCAACCACTACCCACACTTTCTCTACAACAATCCTATTTTCTTTAACTTTTATTAACTCTGCTGCAAAATAAACTCACAGCATCACGTTAGGTCTGTCAAATACACTGCATAAACACAAGAAGACAAACGATTTCTTTACCTCAGTCCTGTAATATGTGGCTCTTTTCTCTTCTTCAAGTCATCTGACTGCAGGGGAACAACAACAAAGTAAAGAAAATAATAAGACGACACCACAAACCAACTGGAATAAATCAGTGAGAAGATGAGTTGGAAGATGGACGACCTGTTTAAATTTGTACAGATCGTTTGACTTCTCGTGGAAGTTGAGCCCCAGCAGTTCTGTCTGCAGGTTCTCTACGAAGGTCTCGCTGTCCAGGAAGTTCCTGATGATGCAGTGAGGGAACGGGTGGCAGTCCAGCTCCATATCTCCTGCACATGAACAATGAAAGATCACACGCCTGCATGAGATGCTGACAAATAACTTCTCGTAAGCAAAGGATCTGCTAAACTAACCAAGAACTAGAGTCTCAGCTACAGTCACACAAGCTAAATTTATCTGGACTATCAAACAAACTCTTTACAACAAAGATGAAATATTATATGTATATATATATATATATATATATATATATATATATATATATATATATATATATATATATATATATATATATATATAAAATATATATCATACGTTTCATTCAAGTGGGGTTAGGTTAAATGAGATCAAATACAACATGAAAAAAAATAGTCTCAACTCAGATGCAATCTTTCAACATATTGGAAGTCAACATTATATGTTGGGCAATATGAGGTATTTTATTTATATTTAATATTAACTATTTAATTGATATCAAACAATTAAATGCTTTATAAACAATTTATTAAGCAATTGTTTGTGGTAAAGATGCAATTGATGTTTTAAATAATTTTTCAGTTAATAAATACTGTACAGCTCATCTATAAACATTATTTGAGAGACCATTAGACGGTTCCAACTGGTGTTTAAAAACCTTTACAATTGCTTAAAGGGGCACCATGTAGTTTTGGAGAAGAAGAATATTTACAATATTAATAAGGTAATAACACACAATCAGAAATATAAATCTTTTTCATAACTGAGTAAACAAGCTGTTCTCAGAGGAAAATAAGGTCCCCAGAACACTGTTTGAAGCTAGAGAGGTGGCAGGGTCCACCACATATAAACCAAGTAAAACAGTATGAAATTGAAAGAGAGTTTGTTTATGCAGAAAAAATGAGTAAATGAAGATCTTTCTCTTCTGATTAAACTTTCTTCCCCAAAACTACGCTGTGCACCTTTAATGAATGGTTTATAAAGCATTTCATTGTTTATTAACAGTGAAATAACTATTGACTAAAGTATAATAAACTACAAATGTACCATTTATTATTAACAGTTATCATTAAGTAGTACCCAATATGACAATTGTAACATGAAAAGGATATAAATTTATTTACCATTAGAGATTGCAGAACTTTAAAGGTGCACTATGTAGTTTTGGGGAAGAAATTTAAATCAGAAGAGAAATACCTCCATCAACTGATTTTTTATGCCTAAACAAACTATCTTCATTTCATGACTGAATAAACAAACTGACCTTTAAGGACACCACAAACTTTGTTTATGTTTGGCGGACCCTGCCACTTTTCTAGCTTCAGACAGTGTTCTGGGGACCTTATGTTACTCTGAGAACAGCTTATTTATTCAGTTATGGTAAAAATAAATATATCTGAGTTTGTATTATTACCTCATTAATATTCTTTTTATTTCTGCGTGTAAATGTCTTCACAAAAACTACATAGTGCTCCTTTAATACTTCTGGATGTATGACATAATTAAGGACAATGCTGAAAAACCAATGAGCAGGCCTGTTTTATGGCAGTAATGGTCCTAAAACAGAAGTCACATAACCAGCACTATAGTATTACATCAGTATTGTGACATAATGACTGAAAAGTTGAGAGGCTGTGAGAGGATCTTAACCATCTCATGATGATGGATTTCAGTGTCTTGGTGGTGAAGCTGGGAAGAGTTGTTTACAGGCTAAATATCCAAACTGAGGCTGGTTTTAGCAGATTAATCCGGGTTTTCTATGTGCATGACTGTCTTAAAAAGATCATCTGTCTCACCTATATGTGCTTTGCTGTTGTCTTTGTGATTTAGTGATGTTATAACGCAACAAGCAGGACAGGAAGTTTTACAAACACTGAGGCTAGCTGGTTCAGAGCCGATCATCTGACACATCTGCCTGGAGATCTGCTCTTTACTTCAGACTGCCTGTTAGTCACTCCAGCAGTAAGTTAGATTTGCAGTTTGTTGACTAACCGTGGCTGTAATGAGTCTTCTGGCTCCATGCCTCCCTCACAGCCCTCTTCACCTGCTCGTCTCCCACAACTGAGCAAAGTTCAGCTGTCTCCTCGCAGTTCTTCTTCTTCTTCTTCTCTGTCTTCTCACTGTCTCCACTCGGTCGTTTAGAGGCCATGGTGTAAACTACCAGCGGCTGTTAACTCATGTGATGGTGCAGTTTGTGAAGAGATTTTACAAGATTTACTTTATGAACGTGGGGAGGTGTGAAACGGCCCGTGCGTCGCGGATAAATGACGTTTCCGGCGAGGGAGGGTGGTGCCCTGAGTTCAGACTGTCAGGCAGCATCGAAAACTGACCAGAACAAAAATCCCTTTTAATGTTCAATTTAAGTTTTGGAAATGTATTGCTTCTCATTTATAACATTAAATAAACATCCTGTTTAGCTTTAGGAGAGATAAGGAATTACATACACATTTTAATTTGGGATCAACTGATTGTTTGTTTGCAGTAGGGATGCAGTGCAAAATGGCACATCTGCAGCATAAAAGCATTACAAATTAAGTGTAAAGCAATGACTGATTTTTTCCCCCTTTAATCTGCAGAAAAGAGCTTGTTTATGTGTACTGTAACAAGGAAACACTGTGGCCATAACCAGGTATGGTTATGATTTATTTTAGTCTAAATTGATCCTAATGTATACACTGTATTAATTTTGCCTTGTGCACATAACTTTAATCTAGACATAACAAAGTGAAATTAATTGGGGCAGTACTCAGCTGCCTATGAAGTAAACCCCAGGGCAAAGTAACCCCTTTCGTTTGTACATGACACTTGACAGAGTAGGCTGCAAACTTGATATATGAGCGCTAAGTCAAATACTCATTCTGGCTAATCTATATGGTGAAATATTTTGAGTTTTTCACATTCAACTGATGCAAATTCAGTGGAGACTTTAATCTGATTAGGCAAATATCTCAGCCTGCAGGTGTCTGCCATTTGATTAAGTGGACTTTTTTCCATTTTGATTGTGGGACACTTTCACATAATACAGTCCTCTTCTCAGTCTTGAACTAAGACCAATGAGCTTTATATTTACTTTGAAACATACTACGTATCAGTCAGCCACTCACTTGCTTTTTGCATTTTATAAAAACATACTCAAAGGACTGCTTTATTAAAAAGGAAAAATAAACACAACATTGTTACAGGTTAAAACAACAGGAAACTCAATGATGCAATTTGTTTAATCAAACATTGGCCTCCTCCGAGAGGACATAAAAGCAGATTCTTATCACACTGGATTACAGACCTGTAGACTACAAAAACTAGCAGTTTTTCAAGATAAAAAAAAAACCAGACACATGACATTTTCATTTTTTCTTTTTGCAGTATAAACACCCCTGTGAACTGTCAAAATACCTGACATGACAAGCTTTTGTTTTGTGAAAGTTGAGCTAAAGATGAGACATTTTTTCACCACATCTTCACTCGGACAGGGCTGCACTCACAGAGACAACCCGTCATTCTTCAGTTCACTCGGGTTAGTTGTAAATGAAATTGAACCTACAAAAAGAAAAAATATACATTAGAAGTTCAGCCCTTTAGTTTTCAATTTAGCTATATTACGTGAACAATGATCAACCAAACTCAGGAAACATAAAAAAAAACCTGCTCAATAGCTGCGGTAGACTGGAGATGATTGGTCCATATCCAGGTGCGTTGTCATATAGTTCAAACAACGGTGCAGCCACCAGTTTGTAGTTCTTGGGGACAGCAAACAGCGCTGTAGAAAACACGAATCACAGGTTTCAAAAAGAGAAACAATGATACTTTTCCATGAATCTCCTTTACTTTCATTTGTACCTCTGTCTACTATTTTTCTCTACTAAACTTCAAAGCTAAAAAATAGAATGATTTCGCAAGTTGTATTGTGATATACTGACCTTTTTCCTGCAACTGAACCAGGAACAGTTTCTTATGCTCCTTGGGTTTGGTGATGTGAGCTGGAATATAGGGATACTGCAAGACAGACAACTCAGGATGAGTTCACATCAATGCGCACAGACATAAAACACATCGTGACTTATTTGACTCCAGCAATCTTAAGTTTTATTCTGGATTGATGAAGCAAAAAATAGCTGAAAACTATCTGCAGTATGTTGTAGTCGGTAACTGATTTATGCTGTAAAGTACACTCACATCACACTGTTCAGCAGTGAGTCATCTAAAGCACGGACACACCACTCAGACGTAGCACCCTTTTTGAATTTTTTTTCCATTATCTCTGAGAATCTGACATTTACCTCACATTAGTCACATTGTTATGTTAGCTCTGTATTTTAGACAATATAACAGAAAGGTAAATTGACATATGTTGACATATTTCAAACTCCAACTATTTTGAAAATGGATTGAAGTCATTTATCCAATAAAAATGTTAAACATTTCCTTATCGTACATTAGTAAATTTAGAGTCTTTGCGTTTTTTACAGTTGGTTGGACAAAAGAAGCAGTTTAAAGATGTCACTCTGGGCTCTGAGAAATTATGATTTGAATTTTTTATAGACTTAACCGTTACTCAATTAATTGTGAAAATAATTGTTAGTTGCAGCCCAACTGATCCGCAAATGCTAAACAGTTTTTAATATTCAAAATATCTGCTAAAATTCTTCTTATTGTCCCCGTCATCCGTGTGTACTAACCTGTGGAGGTTCAAAGTTGGGGCGCCACCAGTTGCCGATACAGTCGTCAATGACCCAGTCCTGCTTCACGCCGTCCTGCCGTCCGAGGATCTAACATCCAAACAAAAGTTTAAGCACATAAAATCCACAATCACCACAGAAGAAGAGGCTTAACTGTGCTGTGATGTAGCTACCTCTGTCATCAGGCGTTTCAGACCCTCCACCTCATCCTCTCCTGGACTCAGCTCTCCCCCGGGCCTGCAGGAGAGAAGCAGACTGTCAGACGAAAACTGTTCATACTGCTGGTGAGTGCAGGAGCCTCTGAACATTAAATACTCACAGTTTGAAGAAGGTGGTGCCCAGCTGCAAAAGTAACACGTGAGGTAGTCTGTGTTCATGGACAATGAGAACTCCTTCCACCGTCCTCCGCATTCCCATCTTATCAAACTCTTCCCGCATCCGCTGGAAGCGGGCGGCCACTGAGCTGTCCTTCTCATACAGAGGCTCCTTGGTGCCGAATGTGTAGTTGGTAAGAGGATATCTGAGGTAAAATACACATTTGAAAACTTATTAAACATGACCAGAGATCATCAGTTTGGTTCATACCTGCATGCTATAAAAACTAAAGCTGTGGTATACAGCATAATAATGATAAAATCTTAATCAAAGGCTGCAACGGACAATTATTTTCATGTTTGATTAAACCATCATTTGCTTTTTTTTTAACTAAAAGATTGTTTTTAAAATCTATAAAATGTCACAAAATAGTGAAATTTGCATGTCACAATTTCCAAGACTTCAAAGTGATGTCTTAAAGTGCTTCTTTTGTCTAACAGTCCAAAAACAAAGATAAATGATTTTTTGATTACATAAAACAGAGAAAAGGAGCAAATCCTCACATTTGTAAGGATGAAAAAAGGAAATATTTGGCATTTTTTCCAAGATGAATGACTTGAAAAACTGATTATCAGCTGTACTGTAGATTAACTGTATGTACATCTAGTTGCTGCATTGCAATTTTGAAATCGATTTATTATAAGCCATTCATCAGGGGGAAAAAAGGTCAGATTAATCTCAATTAGGGCTGATGAACACTTATTGACATTAAGAACCTTCTCACCTAAAATCATGTATATGCAATGCAATGTACATTGCCTAATATTGTAAAAGTTAAGTAAAAATGCACATTACAATCTACTTTTGGTCAGGCAAAACAAGCAATCTCCACATGTCAGCTTGGACTTTGGTAAAGACCCAAAAACATTAAGGTTACTATGACAGAAAACATTTTTGCATACTTCCTTGAAAAACGTAATCAATGATCACAATAGTTGTCAATTAACTTTCTGTTGAGCGACTCTTTGAATAGTCAACTCAATTTTTCAGCTACATAATCAGTTACGTAAATTATAGTTAGCTACGACCCTAATCAAAATCAAATCATACCAATTTCTGAAATTTTAAGACTATGCAGTAAACTATGCAGTTTACGGTGGCTTTCAAATTAGTGGATTCATAACTTTTTATTCTGAAACTTTTGATTTGCTTACTTTTGTTTTTATGGTGCTTTAAATGCATTTTTTTTAATCTATTCATCTTGGCTTTTTGTTTTTATTTTCCTGTAAATGCATTTTTTATCTATTCATTTGTGCTTTTTGTTATTATTGTCTATTAAATGCCATTTTAACACTGACCTTAATATCTTGTGGTCTCATGTTTAATGCATTTCTGTGTGAAGCACTGCATTGTGTCAGAAGAGTACTTTATGAATACACTTGCCTTGCTTTCAAAACTGGCCATTATTATATTAGCATCATGTTTTAGTTTTCTAAAATTTCCCAGTGTTACTTTAGACACATTCAAGCCCAACACTTAGCCACACCACAGACACTAGTGTATTGTGTCAGACACAGCATGCTCAGTCTCTCCTGGCTCTAGTAGGAAGCCTGTTGTAGCAGGCATCAAACACAATTAGCTAACTGAGCTAACTGAGGCTGGATACGTCTGATTTGACTGTCGGTCGTCGGTGTACCCTAAGTGACCGGCACGTTTTGATACTGAACCCAGCTACATGTGCATTATCTGCCCTCATTGACTCACAGGTTGATGGTCCTCTCCAGTGTGAGCGGTTTAGCGGGCCCGCTGATGTATTTGTTCCCAAACTGAACGGCACCACCGCGCGGCCAACCGGCATTCGAGCGACTGGGAGGCACGACCGACATTTCTACCGTGAGCACGACGAGGCGAAATCCTCCTGCAAGTCTACCTCTGCTGGTGGGTGGTTTGAAACTAGTTTGAATATCTAAATACTGGTAGGAAAAGAAATTCTGTGTACAGTCCACAACAATTTCTCGATCGTCGTTTCCCTCGTTCCTCCTCTTCCGGGTGAGGTGTAGTTTTCTGGGTGATGTCACCGCCAGCGACCCCTGCTGGTCTGGATGATGAACACCAGGGATTTACGCTTGTATGCATCTGTTTCAGTATGATGTATATGTAGCTACATATTGTGTATGTATGTTAATGAAGGTCGCTTTAACAGATTTTTTCTAAGTTATAGTTAGCTACAACTCTAATTCAAATCAAATCATACTAATTTCTGAAATTTTAAGACTATGTAGTGAAATAAACTCAATTCATCAACGTAGCTTATATATACATTCGTTTACGGTGGCTTTCAAAGAAGTAGATTCCTAAGTTTTTATTCTGAAACTTTTTATTTGCTTACTTTTGTTTTTATTGTGCTTTAAATGCATTTTTTTATCTATTCATTTGTGCTTTTTTTGTTATTGTCTATTAAATGCCATTTCAACATTGACCTTTATATCTTATTTTTAATGCATTTCTATGTCTCTGTGAAGCACTGCCTTGTGTCAGAAGAGTACTTTATAAATACACTTGCTTTCGAAACTGACCATTACTATATTAACATTCTAAGTGCTGTATCGTAGTCAAGTGGACGGGTTTCAGTTTCTTGAAGACTCGTCCAAGAGGCTTCTTCAGTTCTAACTAACTGGAGGGGAGTTGCAGGCTTTTAAACTCTGTGTGGGAGCGTCCTTACAGAGTCGCTAAGGACACGCGTGAGCTCTGAGCTCGTTAGGGCCACTTGTGGGTCGTTGCCCTTAACCAGCCTTCATGTGAGTTGCTAGGGCTAGGTGAGCTCAGGTGTGAATGGTTGTTAAGCTGTCTGGGGAGGGAACTCCCCAACTCTGGGGAGTTTAAAAGCCTGCAACTCCCCTCCAGTTAGTTAGAGCACCTCATGATCTTTCTCAGCACATGGACTTCAAGAGTAGTTCAATTATCACCAGGTTGTTCAAATATGGTACCAAACACCACTGTTGAACAGAGACAATGATACACGGTGACTTTTAGTAACATTTGAGCTATGCCCATGGCAACAGAGGAAGTCCATGAGCTTCAGAAAAAGCCAGCAAGGAAACCTTGAGTAAAGATTTTCTCGTCAAAAAAACATAAATTCATTAGAAATAATGCATTCACACATAGTAAAAACCAGAGGGGATGACTCAGTCAATCTAATAATCCATTTAATAGTCATAACTATGTCTCTTATCCATCTATTGTAAACATGGTGTATTTTACCACAGTAGTTGTCTTATGGTACATAATCATACGTGCAATGCAAAAATTCAAACATAAGTTAAAAAAGGACAAAGACACTGCTGGATTTGTTGATTACATCACACCAAGGGGATCTCAGTTCTTTGGTCCAGTGGCCCACCCTTTGTGGTGTGCTGCTGTAATGTGGTGGTCCCTGTAGGAAGTGCCATGGATCATCTGCCCCCACCCTTTACCCTTTACCCTTTACTGTGGCCTCTCCTGCCCCTGTCACAGTAGTTGGTCCCGTGTTTAGTAATTTCTTTATTTCTGAATTACTTCTCAACCACCGACTTGGTTTCTTCTTGTTTTTGACCTTCTCTCACTCCCTCATCACTACCATCTCTTCCTAGTACGGGTTCAGCCACTTCTGTTTTCACTGCGTCTTCTTCAGGTTTCACACTTTCTTCCTGCGCTTCTTTCTTTATCACTTCGCTGATGTCCATCGCAGGCTTCTCGTTTTCATTCTCGCTCTCCTTCTGACCATCGACAACTTTCTTGCTCTCATCTGTGCCAGCTTCCTTGCTTTTTTGAACCACCTCATTTGCTGTCGAGAGAGTAAAATCACAATAATCACAAGTGCATGCAGGCATACATTAAAGGAAAATTTAGTCATTATCTACTCAACCCCATGTGGATGGAAAGCTGGGTGAAGTTTTGCTGTCCACAAAACATTTCTGGAGCTTCACAGCATAATAGTGTTCTGTACTTGTGAACTAAAGCAGATGTGGAGTTGTTTTAAAACATAAAATGGCTAGATTCAGCTTGCCCAGCATAATCCAATTCTCCGGATGTCACAAGATCCAAAATGGATTTGAAAACATGTTGTTTACACCCTTTATTACGATGAAACGCTCACTGTAGCTGCTTAGCTAAAAGAATTAGTGTGTATCCCTGTACTAGCTCGATCACGCATTGAGGGTGTAAATAATGTCCTTTCAAATCAGTTTGGGATATCAGGGCTTCTGGAGACTTGGATTACACCAGATGAGCTGTGCTGCAACACTGTTTTGCCGAGAAGCTCCAGAAACTTCACCCAACTCCTATTGGCATGAGCGCAAAAAGATACTGTCTAATTTTCATCTTGGGGTGAACTCATCCTTTAAATATTCACAGAACTTAAAACTTACCTGCACCCTTCTCTGTAGGCTCTTCACTGGATTTTTCTTCAGGAGATGTCTGTAAATCATTGTCTTGGCCTGGACTATCATTAACAGGTGCTGGACTGGTCAACTGGGGAGAAGTAGCACTTGAGTTTTCAGTCACGACGGGGCCAGAGATAGTCGGTGTGAGGGTAGTGCTGGCGTCGTCATTGTTAGGTGGGTCTGAGTCAGTCGGGACCGGGGAGCTAATTGCAGCTGCGGTTGCTGAACTGGTGGTGGAGGTGGTATCTGCGCGGTTAAGAATGGTAGTGGTGGTGGTAGTGGTGTCTGTAGGGTTTGTTTCACTGGATGAAGTGGAGGGAGCAGAGATATCAGCAGGGCTAGAGGTGGCTGGGTGAGTAATGGTGGAATTGGAGTCCATGCAGTCGGTGGATGTTGGGCTCGTAGTGGTGGTGGTGGTGGTGGTGGAAGAGGTGGAACTGGTGGGAGGAAGTGCAGAAGAGACCATGGAGGATGAAGGTGTAATGGTTTCACTCAAATCAGGAGGTGGAGATGTTTTAGTGGCTGCTGAAACTAAAGTTACAGGGCTAACGGAGGTGACTGAAGTGGAATCATCAGTAGCTTCAGTAACTGAACTGGTGGTAGCAGACATATCTGATGTGCTGGTGGAGGGTACAGAAGCTGTGGTGGTGACAGTAATAGCTGCATCACCACCAGTAGCAGGAGAAGCATCAACTGAGAGATCATTTGGCTCTGGGAAAGTGGATTTAGTTGACAAATTTGTTGATGTTGTGGAAACCGGGCTTTCAGTGCTGGGAGCACAAACCATTTCCAAAGTGGTAGTGGAAGGCGTAGTTGTTGTTGTTGAGCTGGAAGTGACAGAGATGCTGGGAGTAATGGACTCAGAGGAAGTGACTGAGACAGTGGTTGGGGGCTCTGTGGGTGTAGTGGTGCTTGTAAGGGTAGTCTGAAAGCTAGTGGTGGGTAGTTCAGTGGTAGCTTCAGGGATTGAGGGTTTGCTGTCGACCTCTGTAACATTCGTGGCTGTTGTAGCTGCTGCGGTGAGGTTAACAGAGTCAGTGCATATATCTGTGTCAGAGGGCAGTACAGTACTTGAAGGGGAAATAGTAAAATCAGTTGAGTCGGGGACTGAGTTTGAGGTTGTCGGTGCAGTAGGAGAGATGGTAGCAGTGGGGGCAGGAGTAGGGGTAGACGGAGCTGCAGTTGGACTCTGTTTAGTGGGCGTGCTTGTCTCCGCTTCCTGTATTTGAGCTAGCTCGTTCTCAGGTGTGTTGCGGCCAGATGTTGTTGGGGGTGGACCTGGCTTGAGAACGGGCTTTGGAAGCAAAGCGGGTTTCCCAGCGGACTCGTGTGCTGACACACTTGGACGAATTTGATGCCTTGTATCTGAAGACAAAAATGATTGTGCAAATTGTTTAGCTTATCATACACAGATGAGAGGGTCAATCTGTGTTTGGGTGTGTTTTACCTGATGAAGCAGACATTGTCCGAGGTTTTGTGAAAGTAGGTGGTGGCTCAGGTTTACTGTCAATGATGGTACCTGAGGCAAAAAGATCTTATTTTTACTAGAGGAATTAATTCACTAATGTTTCTATAATGGATTGAAAACAGTCTTATCAGCCCAAAGAGATAATAAATCCTTTTAATGAATAACTGATCTATGTCAAAAAGTCCATTTGATACAAATCCCTCAACTTCGAGGATTAATTTTGCCTAATTACCGCTAATCTGGAACAGAGAAGAATTTGATCATATTAACCATCACATAGATAAGAGGAAATACCTTCAGATTCTGCTTTTTTCATCTCTCCCTCCTGACTCTGCAAGAACAAAGGAGATATTTAAAACTCCTGAAGACTTCTACAGTTTACATATCTAAATCCAGACATCCACACACCTGTGTCTCCCCTGGCTGGGCTTTGGAAACTCCAATACGTTGAAGCATGAGGTGGAGTTTCTGTTCAAAGCTATGTTGTCCTTCAAACTGTTTCTGAAACCAGCAACAGCAGAGTAATGAGTGCTTTTACAAACATATCTACATATCTATTGATTTAAATGTATATATATATATATATGTATATATATATATATAAACTCTACTCACACTCACCTTGTTTCTGGCATTAGTACTCCCTGCTGCTGATCCAGACAGCAAAATGAGGGACTGGGATTTCCCCTCTCTGAGAGCTCGGCGGGGAGGCACCGCTTCGCCCCTCAGCGGTGGAGCACCAGAAACAGGTGTCTCCTGAGCAGCTGACTCTCCAGTAACAGCGCTGGGATTCTCTTTTGCTTTCTCCTTTTCATTTTCCTTGTCGTGCTCCTTCACTCGGTCCTTGTCTTTATCTTTCTCTGCTCTGGCGACCTCCCTGAGCGGGCGGATGAAATCAGCGATGGAGGCCTTTTTGGGACGCCCCTCTTGGCTTGTTTCTGATTTCAGACCTCGTCTCTTTTTGAGAGTAAAGAAATCGCCAAGCTTCCTCCTGAGTGTTTTCGTCGGGGGTGGACAAGGGACGGAGCTGGCAGGAGCCACTTCGTGAACTGTGATAGATTCCTCATCTTGCTTTTTCCTATATAAAGGATCATATACCAGATCAATCCTGTGTGCATTCGGGTCTGTAGTAGAAGTTTATTAAAGCAGTATTGTTAGGATCTAGATCAGCTGAGTGGCAGCTGGTGATACTCACAGTGTATCAGTAGGCAGCACTCTCTTAGTGAAGAACTCTTCAACTCCTTCATCCACCCTCCCCATGAACTCAAGGACTTCATTTTCACTCTCAATTATCGTCTCCTAATGACCACACACATATACAGAAAACACATTTCACACCAAAGATCAAACAAACGGATACTGAAGCGTAACTTGCATCACGTGAAACTTTACATTACATAAGCCTCACCTCTGAAAAACCCACACACTCTGGCACAAGTGTTTCTTCTGCCTCTATAGGTGTATTTTGGTTTGAATCTCTCATCCAGTCATGCTACAAACCAGCCTCCTGGGAGTCAGTTGCTCAGTAACGTACAATGGGGGGGCGTCACTGGGTTTTACATGCGGAATGAGGGCAGGATAACTCATTTTGCCAATGTAGGTAATCTGATATCGAAAATTGCAGTTATACAGCGTTGCATCATCCTGATCATATTAACATCTGTGCACACAAGTAGCAATAAAAGCCAGGAGGTTGACTGCAGAACACAAATTTAGCAGAAGTCAACGTTACATGATATCCTATCAGGGGAATTGCTTGGATTTTGTCTCCCTGGCCACTGGCTCCGAGGGAGTGACTATATGTCTACAGCCTAATAGCTCTGTGACAACATGATCAGCTCAGTGGAAAATGGAGATGATCACACACACTCTTTTCATACAATCCTATGGAAAAATAAGAACCATACTATAGCAGCTTTTTTTCGGAGAGAGTACAAGAAGACGTTCAGTCAAACACCAAGTGTGGGTTCTTCAAACAGCCGGTGACCGGTACAATGGGACTGCCTTAATCAAGCAGGGACCAGGCATCTTTCACAGCACTCCCCCTCCGTCCTTCCCTTCCCCCTGCCTCTCCCCTCTGTACCCTATTACATCTCTGCCTCCCTTCCATTTTCTCTCCTCACACACACACACACACACACCACCTTTCCCTCACACTCCATTTTTACAAAACCTCTCTGATCCTCCTTCACAGTACCTGCGGTCTGCTGGGACGGTAGTTCAGTTTTTGTCGGTGAGGTCTCGGTCTGCTCTGGGTGTAGTGCCTGAGCGCTGGTCCGCCCAATGGCAGCTCCATTGGGGAGACACGGCACGCTGTTGCTGTGGAGCTCTGTTGCTGAGGCACCGTTGCTAAGAGCACGAGCACCAGCAGTATGTAATGCCTCCACTGAGGGGGGCGGGGCCAGGCTGGCTAGACTGACAGATCTGACAACAGAACCTCGCCTTTCTCTGCCCCCTCCCCTCTGAGAGGAAAACCATGAGAAAAAGATGGTGATAAAATAAGAAGAGGCAGAGAGAGAGGGAGGAATAAAGTGACCGCACTCGGATTTGTTTCATCCATGCATCCTAGTCCATGACAAGTGCAAATATATGAATATACTGCCATGGAAAGAGCTGAAATGAACAAAATGTTCTATTGGTTATGTAACAAATTAATAATTTATTTTATATGCGGAAAAGATGCTCTGAAATGCTTAAGTGACAGGCTGATCTGGTGTAAAATTACACACACTTGCATGCTTCTAAATTTCAAAGTGAGATGTCTCACCACTATTAGAGGAAACTGTCTATAATAGTCCAAATAGGATTGTTACAGACCTTGAAAAAGAACTGAGACTTGTTCATAAACCATGAAATAAGGCACAGGCACACACCCACAAGCACCAATTTGTTTGTAATTTTAATTATACAACAAATTCCCCTGGGAGTATGTGTGGCAAGTTTTATGAAAACTGTGTTGCCTAATTTAAATATCAAATAATAAAACCAAGAAAATTAATTTCTGGTTTGAAACTTGATTTAAATGCATCGTTCACACTGGCTTCATTGGCATAGGTTAGAAAATGCTTCATATTATTCAACACTGATTTATGACTATAACAGTTTGATTAAATGTCCAAACATGCAGTTTTGCATTATGGATCGTGTTTGTTTTCTGTATGATTCTGAAAGTACATATTTCAGGGACCGTTTCCACTCTGAGCGGTTCATAACAAGCCATAAATAACTTGTTTTCCACTTATGAAGCCATGTCAGGTTTTCCACATGGAACAATATGACATCAGCTATTTTAGTGCAAAGGTGTAGGTGTAATAGACCAACAAGGTTACTGTAATGTAGAAACACAGTGAAGTATTACTCTGAATTTTGTTATAGACCAATAAAATAGAAGAAGATTAAATGAAATTTTAAAACCAGGTGAGATTAAAATTTCAGCAAATAAGCCGTTTCACTTGGGAAACTCATGCTAAGATTTCATTAGAGGGGGCAAACAGGGGCTTGGTGTACATACAACATGGTCAGCCAGACTTGAACTGAGGACATTGTGGCTCATGGTCAGGGTTTGGTAAACTCCTAAACCACAGTGTTTCAGTTTTGCTCTTAAGTGTTGCATATTCCTAATCTGACATGCTGAACCATGCTACCAAACAGCACATCTGGGGCCAGGAAGTACCATCGAAAAGCTGTAAGGAGGCTAGGCCCAGCATCTAAATTTTCCATCCTCGCAGTTTTATCTGATCATGGTGGTAATATCAGGATTTTGGACAATATTGGCTTTCATTTATAAACTGCTGGTTGTCAACCGTATATCATTAATGCAAGTCACTTTCTGGATGTAAAAACGTCACCTTCTATCTACACTGACACAACTCTACATGAAAACCCTTGAGAATGATGTGCAATCACGACCATCTGTGTGCTGTGAGGCCCGCCCTACACGTACAACATTCATACTGCCCTCTTGTGACGGATTTTATGAACTGCTTTAATTCTGGAAATTCTTGCAACCTCGATTTAACAGTGACTCGAAGCTGTTGGAGGTCTATATTTCCCTCTTGAGCGAAAATAACCTGTACTCCTCCTCAGAAAACCGATCAGAAACCTCTCATATCTGCTGATCGCCCTGACAGTGTCACCGGACGCCACGCCCACGCCTTAATTCAAATCTGGCGCCCATCACCCACAGCCACAGCTCGACCACGCCCCTTTACTCCCTCGGGCGCTGTGTTCGCGCAGCCGCGTTAGCTCTTGAGGGCCGCCATTTTGTGTTAGGCCCACTCTTCCAAAGCGGGAGAAAATTATTAGTCCGGCGCTCAGCACGCACGGACGGCCACAGCGGGATCGAAGGGAGCGATCACAGACGCCGAGCTTCGACGTGAATATAACGAGGAAAAGAAGCAGCCGGGAGTAAGTGAAGACGTTGCTTTGCCTCCAAACACGGAAACGTTTTTGTAGGAGCCGTCGTCGGCCTCTAGGTGTCACGGTAGGGCTTACCGGCCAGGCGGCTGGCGGGGGGTGTTTGTCTCCCTCTATCGTTGTCCAAAATGCACTAAATCCGTATATAAACTGCAACTCCCGGTCTCAGTTGAGCGATTTGGTTGTTTTTGGCTAATATTTTTGGTTATTTGCAGAGGGATGGTTGTATTTATGAGTGTTTCTGTTTTAAGTTAGTTCAGGCCTGACGTCCATCTTATCGTGCCCTTTGTTTCCTGTTTTCAGACGTACTCGCGCCTCTCGAGTTAACAAACCAACTAACACGAGTTGACGCTTCAGTAGTTTGTAGCGTTTCAGCAATATATTACTTTAAGACCGATAGACTGTAAATTAATAATGAAATGTTACGAAGTAAGGTGCTCTTAAAACAAGCGAGCGAGTAACTGAATCGTTGATTGATTGATCGACTGATTGTGATTTCTATAAATGACAAACGGGCAGCTCATCAATGTTTAATCACCACAGACCAGCACAGGAAGGAGTAAATGACGACTTTTTAAGAGTTTACCTCACTTTTGGACGAGATAGTGGTACTATGCGTCATAAACTCCTCGCAACACACTGTTCACTTTTACACTAAGCTCGAGGTACTGCTTTATCTGACTCGTACTCAACTATACCCTTATTCTATCAGGTGTGTGTGTATGTGTGTAGTTATTTTTTATATATATATAAACCTAGAAGTCACTGGTTATCAGGGTGGCCTTCATTGTATTCAGCCAGACTTGGTGCATAGTGTAACAGAGATTAAGGCTGACCATGATAGAGAGACGGTCTCCATATGCCTCCTAAAATACAAGTTTTAACCAGTTTTCTATCACTGCAGCTACCTGTTTTGAATTCCCACATATGGAGACGGGTAAATTACAGATTTGACCTTGTTGTTGCATTGTTTGGTCTTGTGTTTAAAATAGAGCATACTGATTGCCAGGAATTCAGAGAGGATAGTTGATTAAGTCAATACATGCAAAACTAATGATTGGCCTTTTTAATGGTCGATTACAGGGTCAGGTCATTAAAATGACAAAAAACACACATGCCCCCAACTGAGCTTTTGAGATATCTTCTGCTGATACTACTACACCACACCTATCGAGAGCCAAAGTCCCATTCTTTTCAGTTTCACTCATTTCAGAAAAACTATGTACGGTGGTTGTTGGTGAAAGATGTGCTGATTTTTTAAAAGCCCCTTTGAATTGTGCCATGAATTGCACACGTTTGTCAATCAGAAAGACATACCTCACCAACATGGCAGTCACCAGGCACAGGCAAAGTTTTCTAAAAAAGATGAAACTCACACAATTCTGGTCATATTGGCAGCTGCAGTTATGCACAAGGAGACTTGGTGAGTTATGTGAGCTCGCAAATATGTGGGCCAACTCAACAGGGTGGTTATGGGTTTCAGCGAGTAATAATTGAACCAACACCACTTCCGTGACTGTTGGGTGTGTTGTCGTTCTACTTATGCACACTCATTTTTTGCTTGATTTAGTTGTATTACAAACTGCGACTTTCTCAAGTTGAAAAATCTTTTAATTTGACGGACACTGGTCAATCACAAAGCTAATGTGTTTACAATGACACTACTAGCTAAAGCTCAGTGAATATTAAGAGTGATTAGAAATAATTTAAGTCTAGTTGAGCTGAGCAAATATGTCCTGCCAAGTATTTTTGAAACAGTGGATACAGTTTTTATAAGTAAACATTAAATAAGTTAGTACAAGTATATTCAAATACACACATTTCCCTGGCCACATGAAATCTTAATGTTTTATTATACCAACAACATAATTTCACTTTGCTATGTATTTCTGTTTTTAAAACCACGTGAATACTCATTCATGGAGGTCTTTCTCAGAATTTTAATAAATGTCTTCTTTATTAAGGGTGTTCGTTGGCCTATCACCATGGAGGGTGAGGTTGTTACCATGGAAACCACCCAGGCTGATGGAAAGGCCTTACCAGAAGGTGGAGAGACCTTGATGCAAGGGGCAGCCATAGCTCAACAGGGGGGGGTGGCTGGTAACATGGAGATGATGGTGATGGATGCTCTTGATCCGACTCTGCTGCAAATGAAGACGGAGGTGTTGGAGGGCGGCGGCACTGTTACTGTTACTGGTGGAGACGATGGTCAGATCATCACACTCCAGGTTTGTATAGAACACAGGTTAAGCCTTTGTTGGATTATCAATAATTTTACTTCTTATGAAGTAGTTTTATAATTTTATCAAATTGAAGTTTTTTGTTTGTTTGTTTGTTTTCAATCTAGGTGGTGAATATGGAGGAGCAGGCTGGAGCTGCATTAGGTCTTGGTCAGCTTCAGCTGGTGCAGGTACCTGTCACAACAGCAACTGTAGAAGGGCTCCAGGCCACCTATGTTGATGCATCAGCAGTGAACAAAGATGCAGAGCCGGTTATCTGTCACACTCTTCCCTTGCCTGAGGGTTTCCAGGTGAGAAACAACTCTGGGCTGCTGTTAAACAAGATCAGGTTTTCTAGTTGTGTCATCAACTTGGCATACTGAAAATAGCCTGGTCATATTAAGATGAAATGTAATGTTTTTTTAGGTGGTAAAAGTCGGGGCTAATGGTGAAGTTGAGACTGTAGAGCAGGAGGAGCTCCAGGCAGCCCATGAAGAGCTTCAAGGAACAATGGCAGAAGAGGAGGGAGAAGAGGCAGCAGAAATTGAGACAGCTTTGCCGCAGCAAGAAGAAGCAGAATGGTCCAAGGACCCAGATTACCAGCCCATCAACACCATCCGTAAAGGAAAGAAAGGAAAAAAGAGCCGCCTGCGGTATGGGGAGGGCAATCGTGACATGGATGTCTCTGTGTACGACTTCGAAGAAGAGCAGCAGGAGGGGCTGCTGTCGGAAGTGAATGCTGAGAAGGTTGTAGGCAACATGAAGCCACCAAAGCCCACCAAGATCAAGAAAAAAGGTTCGACACTGATTCTTTAACATGACGCATTTTAGATTGTACTTTGGCTATGTGAGGTTCCGCTTTACGATCCAAAAGTGGTGTATACTTGTTTTGCTTTTAATGAACCATGATCTCCCATTTGTGTGTCTAGGTGTAAAGAAGACTTTCCAGTGTGAGTTGTGTAGCTACACCTGCCCAAGGCGCTCCAACCTGGACCGACACATGAAGAGCCACACAGACGAGAGACCACATAAATGTCACTTGTGTGGACGGGCTTTTCGGACAGTGACACTGCTGAGAAACCACCTCAACACACACACAGGTAATGCAAAAACTTTTTTTACTTGATTGAAAACATTAGAATAGTTCAAATAAATTAGTGAGCGAAGAATTGAATCTAAAGAATTGAACTGGCTTCCTTTTTACTTGACTTTTGTTATTCATTAATTTAGCACAATTCTGTCACGACATGGCTTATTTTTCATCCATGATTTGATTGCTTTTGCTTCATGTTACTTGGAGACAAAGCAGGCATAGAATATTTTTATAGCTAAACCATGGTGAGTGTTTCTCATTCTCACACTGTGCTCCATTTGTTTAGGCACTCGGCCACACAAATGTACGGATTGTGACATGGCGTTTGTGACCAGTGGTGAGTTGGTGCGTCATCGTCGCTACAAACACACACATGAGAAGCCCTTCAAGTGCTCTATGTGTGACTATTGCAGTGTGGAGGCAAGTAATCACAAGTTGATCTGTGTTCGATATCAACTAATCTTTAATTCTTCTCTCTATACCCCTGGGTAGACTCCTATTTGAATGTTTCTGTCTCCTCTTCCAGGTCAGCAAGCTGAAAAGGCACATCCGCTCTCACACAGGAGAGCGACCCTTCCAGTGCAGTTTGTGCAGCTATGCTAGCAGGGACACTTACAAGCTGAAGAGACACATGAGGACACATTCAGGTAACATACTTGCACCATCTACTGGCTAAAAGATTCAGTTTACCTCAGTTTGAGAAGAGTTACCTCAGTTACTAATTTCTCTCCTCTCTGTTGCAGGTGAGAAGCCATACGAGTGCTACATCTGCCATGCCCGTTTCACACAGAGTGGCACCATGAAGATGCATATTCTGCAGAAACACACAGAGAATGTGGCCAAGTTCCACTGCCCACACTGTGATACTGTCATCGCACGCAAGAGTGACCTTGGTTAGTTATTTGTCGTCATTTTTACTTAAAACTATGTGACATTAAAATGATCAGATGTGGTTTTCGGAATGCCTGTTTTTATGTGGGTTTTACTAAATTGGACATCTTAAGGACAGTTGTTTGTCTTTAACCATACAACAGACCAGAGTAACATTTGTCTAACAAATTTTCATGTCTTTCTGGTCCTGTTCCAGGTGTTCACTTGCGGAAGCAACACTCATTCATTGAGACAGGAAAGAAATGTCGTTACTGTGATGCTGTTTTTCATGAGCGATACGCTCTCATCCAACACCAGAAGACCCACAAGAATGAGAAACGTTTCAAGTGTGAACAGTGTGACTACTGCTGCAGACAGGTGTGTCAAGTGGACCATGAAACACCTATTTATTGCTAATATTTTCTTTCCTCATACTTGCTTACTAAATTACTATTTTTGTCTGACCTAGGAACGCCACATGATAATGCACAAGCGTACACATACTGGAGAGAAGCCGTTCGCCTGCAGCCAGTGTGAGAAAACATTCCGGCAGAAGCAGCTTCTGGACATGCACTTCAAGCGCTACCATGATCCCAACTTTATCCCCACTGCCTTCGTCTGCAACAAGTGCAGCAAGACCTTCACCCGCAGGGTAGGAATGAGCTCTGTTTCGTATAATGATTTTTAAAGTATAAAACAACCTGGCTACAGCACTGTTGCTCAGCCTTGGTTCCAGTTTTGCCCGGTGGCCGCATATGCATATGTATTGCAAAACTGTTAACAGAACACCCCTCACTGCCAAATGAGGTTGATTATGAATTTTTGATTCATGAAGATTTTATATTTGTAAAACTTCCCTCAACCTAAGGACAGGGATTTAAATCATCTGTGATATCATCACAGTGAAAAGTCTATATAAGCTGAGTAGGAACTTGCATGTGGGACCAGCACGGGAGACTCTACTGCGTGTATTCAGTATTTCCATAGTTCTACATACGCCTGGAAGTAGAAACTCTTTTTGCCTATGCACTTTGAGAAATTCTTATCGGACTGAGTAGGTGCTTTCTTTGGGGTTCAGTATCCAAATCTTATTTGGCACAGATGCTTTTTTTTTTTAACAGCATGTCACTGAGTGATAATGGTTATGTATGTGCTCCACAGAACACTATGCTGCGTCATTCTGAGAACTGCAACGGTGAGATTGTTGAAGAAGAAAATGGAACCCCCACACCCAAAAAGGGTCGCCGGGGCAGGAAGAGGAAGATGCAGACTAGGAGGGATGATGATGATGACGACACAGGTACTGTATATGTGTGCTTTTGTAGCTGCTCCTCAGTCTGAAGCTAGAATACGCAATGTCATTTGTTCAAAATGGGTCAGAGGAGCCTATTTATCATTGAACCTACCGGTAAAAAGCTGTTAAGTTAAAGCAACTTAGTTTTATTTTAGCAGTGTTTCCCATTAATTGACGAGACTCTGGCGTGCCGCCATAGTCTAATTTACTGCGCCATGGTCTTGTATTGATCCAAAAATGTTTTTCACCTCTCATAATAGCCAAAGTGTCTCTCACTCCCAGTCAGTCCACTGCCCCGCCCCCTTCTGTACACGTACATGCGCTCTCTCTCCCGGTCACATGTACATGCGCGTGCACACACAGATGCTCCTGTCCGAGGCCTGCAAATTACGCTGCCTCCCCCTCATATCAAAGCTGTTTTTACAACTTCAGTGAGGTGGACCTAGTTATATCTTCTGGCCATGGAAAGAAAAAAACATAAGAAAGACTTACAGGAATAGCTGTCAGGTAAACTTGTGGTTTCTAAGAGTAACATTAAGTTGATGTGTTAGCTTGTAGTCAATCTCTCTCCAGTCTGTTTGTCTGTTTTGTTAACCTAGCCAGACAGTATATAGCCTATAGTCCTCAGTTTACCAGCCACTTCCAGCACTGTTCTGTGACGCTGTGCCTGAAAAACATGAGACTGAAATACAACTCATGTTGTCACGTTCACATGCACGCGCATGAAATGACCGTGGCGTTTTCCAGCAGCAACCTGAACCACACAGACTGGACAATATATAGTTAAGATGGCACTCTCAGGCACTGATAATTTTATAACAAGGCAATCTTATCTGGTCTCTCAGTGAACGTTTAGTTACAAGTCAGAACTAATAGGCTACAAGATTAAAAGCAATGGATTGATATTGACTATAGTCTGTAGGCTTGTATTAACATGGTATAGCCAGTGTAGTAGAGTAAATTGTGAGGACTGGGCTAATCACCAGGCAGCAGAGCCAAAGCTCAGTGTTATATTTGATTATATTCTACCTTTTTTTATATTTTCCATAATTTCTCAATCATGGTCATGTTATTTATGAGATCGCCTCTTAATTTTTCTGTCAAAATGCACCAGATTGCCTTTAATGTTTTAAAATTTGCAAAATTTTCTTCCGGGGGAGCAGGGCCGCATACCTCGCTAGAGGGTCCGAGGTCCACCCCCCCATAGTCTTACGAAATCCTGTGGGAAACACTGTTTAGTTTCTCAAGATATACTCACACATGCACTGCTACCCCGCTCTTTAACGGACATTACCCAGACAAGCTGTATGTGTGAATGCAAATGTCCAAATCAGGGATACTGGACTTTACCCTGCCAGCTCCCTGGTATAAAGTCTGTGTTATGTCAGACTTAGCCCATGTGTGAATAGAACAAGTCATTGTCTGGAGAATTCACAGCGAAACCGCATGCTTATGACGTTGTACGGCATGAAGCTGCTTCGTACGCTTTCTACTCTTTGCCTGATATTTTGGATACATCCAAATACATGTAGTATAGATATACCACTTAGTTAAATGTCAATAATCTTCATGTATAAATATGTCATATATTGCACATATTGCAGTGGTGGTCATTATATTGAGTAAACTTTGTCAGTAAATACCCTCAAAATGTAATTGGTATCTGCTTGTTGTCTTTACTCCACATGTAGAGGCTGAGGCTGAACTGGAGGAGGAGGAGGAGGAGGAGGAGGAGGATGAAGAAGAGCTGTCAAGTGGGATCGAAGTGGAACAGGCCCCACCAGTTGTCCCTATCCCAGCCCCTGTGGAGCCACCAGTCAAGAGGAAACGTGGACGCCCCCCAAAGAGCAAACCAGCAGACAGTAAGCGTCTGACTACATTACTTTTGCTGATGGACTGTTAAAATTATCACAATCTGATATCTTAAATCATTTTAACAAAGTGAAAAGCATTTTTTACATCTTTTAGTACCAGAATCTGACCTGCAACTCTCTTAACAGTGGCTGCTATTATCCGTGTGGAGGACGAGGCCACTGGAGAGGTGGATGACATCATTGTGAAGAAGGAGGTTGGAGCCGAAGATGACCAGGAAGATGGCAACGACGAGACCGTGGAGGAGGTGGTGGTCGGTGGAGGGAAGTCGACCATTCAGATGGAGGAGTTGTCCCAGGAAGAGGGCACAGCACAGCTGTCTGAGGCCCCACCTAATGGAGACCTGACCCCTGAGATGATCCTCAGCATGATGGACCGGTGATCGATGTGAGGGTCGACCCTGTAAACACACGCATCACATCTTAATTTTTGGAATTTAGGATGACAAACACTTCCTAAACAGAAACAAACATCACTGTTGTAATTTAAGATTTGCTTTTTAATCGTGTATTGATAAAAGACTTGGATGAGTGAAAAAGATTTTTAATAAGGATTTGCCTACCAAAAAATGCATATTTCAGAACATTAGAGTTTGGGGTGGCCGTAATTGACAGCAGTATCCTTTGCCTTCTCATTATTGTCTTAACTTGTTATCCACCTGTGTGTAATCAGTAAGGGATCTTGCTTTACTGCATTTTGACAAGAATTCTTATCACTTTTGAATATCCTCATTGAAGAGCTCAATGTACCTCTCAGTTTGGACAGAAAACTGCTGCAGCATCATCAGAAATGTCCTAATATTGCAGAAACAAAGAGGCAACTCTTGAGGGATTTACTGCCTTAATTACAGCCACCTCAACATAAGAAAAAATATTTTTCTTTTTTTTTCTTTTTCTGTGGTTTAGTAAATCCCTTTTTAATCTAGTTTTTAAGAGCTTAAATAGACTGCTTATCTTATGCTCCTTTCTTGCTACTGTAACATCCCTAGATAATGCATATGTACTAAACATTGTCACAGATAATTTCAAGGAAATAATGTTGTTTTGCTCCTTTGTGTAGCCATTCCACTTTGGGTTGATGTTTTCCTTTTTGTACCATTGGCAATGCAATGCTACGTAGCTGCTTGAATGATATTTTAATAACTGTGGCAGATGAGACCGGATGTATGACTGTACAACCAATAAAAAAGTAGACATTGAGATTGATGTTTAGGTTTCTGCAGCTGTAATGATTTTTATCATGGATATTTAAAATCAAGAGACAACACATGTTAGTGGTACAGTTACAGCAAAAAATGGCTTGAATCATTGTTTTATCAGAATTGGCTGGGTAACACCCGAGTGTTGACACAGAAATGTCCGTGTATTTTGCTTGCAAATATATTTTATTAAATGGACAACTTGATATTAAGATCATCACTCATCTGTATGTCTAAATAACAAATTAACTGAAAATACAATGCAAGGCTTGTGCACCATTTTACTGGATGTCTTGACCAGTCTATTGTTCACACTGGTATTGTTCAAATATGTCCTTTTTTTTTTTAATGACATTTTCATTTTTAGCCATTTATTTTAAAATAGCTTTAACTGGGATACAATCAACCATCTGCCTCCAGTGATGCACTTTTTGCATTTGCAGAAGGTTGTATTACTTCACTTGGACGCCAAATGAAATGGGTTTCTCTCTGTAAATGGGATCATGACTCAGTTTAAGCTTTCATAAGAAAAAAGCTCAGCAGTTGGCTAATACTTGTGCTTTGTTGTAATTTATCAATCATCTCCAATTAGACTGATACAAATCGGAAATGGCATGACTCTGAAACACTGGCCAACTTCTTTGCATGTGAGATATTGCATGAATGCACATCATGTGAGAAGAGCATGTTGAAGCCAATTAAAAATGACTTCACTTTCTCATGAGATTTCCTATTGACAATGCTGCCACCAACAAAATCATTCAAGTGCTACAATGTGCTCAACGGTCAAAAAGAAGGATTTTCTGCCTGAAATCATTCTGGAATTTAGGAGATCTCTAAAACAAGATATCAAAATCTTAGATCCCATTGGATTAGCTGTCAGACAGCAGCTTCACACTTGCAGCCTGTTACTGGCTTTGGATGATACACTTAACAAGGTATCGGTATTACTGAAACTAAGCCAGAGAACCTGTTACATTAAAGGAGCACTTTGCAGTTTTGGAGAAAAAAAATTCAGTCTCAGAAGTGTAATATTTTCAAAATCAGTTAGGTAATAATACAAACTCAGTAATATACTTTTTTCCCCCATAACTGAACAAACAAGCTGTTCTTAGAGGAAAATGCGGTCCCCAGAACACTGTCTGAAGCTAGAAAGATGGCAGGGTCCACCAAATATAAACAAATCTCTACTAGCTAAAAGGTGCACCATGTAGTTTTGGGGAAGAAATTTTAATCAGAAGAGAAATGACTCTGCCCAAACAAACTCTTTGTTTTCATGACTGAATAAACGAACTGACCTTAAAGGACAACACAATTTCATACTGTTTTACTTTGTTTATATGTGGCGGACCCTGCCACCTTTCTAGCTCCAAACAGTGTTCTGGGGACCTCATTTTCCTCTGAGAACAGCTTGTTTACTCAGTTATGAAAAAGATTTATATTTCTGATTGTGTGTTATTACCTCATTAATATTGCAAATATTACAATTCTGAGTTTTAAGGTCTCCAAAACTACATAGTGCCCCTTTAACTAGTTTCTAAAATATGTAATTCAATTTAATGTGATGATGACAAACATGTCATGAGGATAAAATATTTAACATATCCAAATGTTCTCTTCATAGTTTCCTTAACAAAAACCTTCCTCAACAGGCATTAATCCTCTGTGAAGAAGTTACCTCCATGTCTTTTGTTTATCCTGACGACACAGAAACTCTGAGTCCTGGTGGTTTCTGAGGTTGGGGAACCTCCTCGTCATGTGATGGTTGAGCAAGTCGCTGTAACTTTAGCTGAAGCTAGTTATTGTTTTAGCTAACAGCTAGCTAACACGAACAATGAGCAAGACTTTGGCTTGCTTCCAAACTTTTTAACCATCGTTAACATCACGTAATGAATGATAGTGGCAGGAGATCTTTGGTGGGTTAACAGTGTAATACTGAGACCGTGTTTAAGCCCTCGGTAGTCTTATTTAAGACATCTCCCTCCAGCTCTTCTGTCTTCCAGTTAACTTTACCCTCCATCTAGTTAAAGTATAGTTTGTATGAACGCAGTTTAGCTTTAACCGGAAGGGGGCAGATATTTAACCAGTTAATTTGGATGATTAATAGCGGCACTCTTGGTTTGCCAGCTGCAGCGTCCTGTTTTGTCGGAAATCTGGAGGAAAAAGCGCCACATGCTTTCCTTTATCGCCGCCCCCTCCCCGGCTTGGTCAAATTTGGACAAACGGCCCCTACGCCGTCGCTGCACCTGATAGATTTATCTGCTAAACGTGAACCTACACGTTTTACTTGGCCACCCATGGGTGACTCCGGGAGAAGTTGGTACTTCTTCTCCTTCCTGTCCTTCGGAAACATCATGTCTGTTTTTTTCCGATGGATTCACCGTGGCGTCGCCAGCGAAGCACAAGCAGCAACGGAGAAAACAGTGACAGACTGAGAGACATCCTTGTTGCCACAGCAACTAGCCGAAGCTCGATTTCCGGTTGGAGGAGCGACATTTCACAATAAGTTTACACGAAGGTGTAATATAGTCCAAGCTGTTCTCGTGTACACAATAATTACTGGCTTCAAACATACGCCACTCAATATTAGTTAGGGATATTAGAATATTTTAGTGTTTCACTCGATTGTTTATTCTGTGACATATCTGGATTTTTAATTTTGTGAATACATTTGATCCCCAAAAATAATGCCACACATTTCATTCCTCTTGTATTGCATATCCATGCACGTGCATATATAAACCCATATCCCAATATCCCTAACTACGGAAGCTGTAAAGGGCCATGCATTCATACATTTTATTTCCTCCGTTTTCCCGTGATAACGAGTTAATTTCATTTGTTTTCTCAAGATCTCGAGTTATTATCTCGAAATAACAACTGCCGTTTTCCCGAGATAACAAGATAATTTTCCTTTAGGGCTTCCGTACCTAACTAATTTTGAGAAGTGTATAAGATAGTTTGGTCAAAGGTTTCAAACGAACAAGTTCAGTGACTCTGTCCAAGCAAAGCTGTTCTGAATATACAGTATTAGGCAAAGCTTGTATGAGTTTTGATATCTGGTATCCAGTGCAAAATGTTAAAGGGTTCACAACAGAAAATGTCATCTGTCATCAAGCTTATATGGTCTGTATGTATAACATGGGTTGTTGCTGCATGTGATCCATCAGAAGATGTATTTGTGGATGTATTGTCCACAAGAAGTTGTGGAAAATTTATCGGAATTTAAGTCAGGAAATTCACGCTGTCCCAAACATGAACAACTTTTATTTCCCGTTTTATGATTATATGGAAAATTGTCAGAAAATTTGTTGGTTAAATGTGGAAAAATGGTTTAAACAAAGTAGAAATAAACAAATTGTCACCTCATTACGATTACATTACGAAATTATGCACATATACCAAAGTAATTGTCTACAGATTTATAGCTTTGATGGAGGTGTGCAGTAAGTGTGTAGCTGTTCACAATATGGTGTGGCTACAGATAGAGGGAAATAATTTAAGTACAAATGTATTTCCATTTTATTTTGAACCATTATAACAAACCAACAGGTGGATCTTATCCTATCTATAACTAGTATCCTTACTCAATATAATTTCTATTCATGATTGTTGAAAATGCTGTTTTCAGTCAGTGTTATTTGATACCGTTGACGATGTTTATCCCTCTTCGCTTTTGCCTCTTAAACTTATTTCACTTAATTTAACATAATTTACAATCATTATTGCCATACTGTTCCTACGGTTTTGTATCAAAGTTTTCCCAAATCCAAATTGAGGGTAGAGGGTGTTGTATTTAGACAAAATATCAAACTCTCAGATAAATACTTATTATTTAACATTACTTAACATATTATCTCTTGATCAGTACTCTAAACCTTGTGCGAAAATATTTTTTGTACTGTCTCCACTGAAATATTTGAAATTTAATTCATGTGGGGTTTTTTTTCAAAGTATATTTATTATTTTTTCAGAGTAAACAAAATACAATCTGAAATACAGTTATTTTAACAAGATCCCATCCCACAGGTAACCCTACCCTATTGCACCATTACAATAATCGATAAATGATTTATAAGCATACAATGAAAAAATGCAAAAAACAAAAATTATGCAAGAAAGGAGAAGAGAAAAAAAAAGAGGGGAAGGGAGGAAAAAGATACAAAAATTTAATTAAAGGAAAGGAAAGGAAAGGAAAAAAGGGAGAGGGTTACATCTATTGATTTAATATGTCTGAGGCGTCCTCATCCTTTCCACCTGATTCAGAACCGGTTGCCAAATGGTGTGATAGTGGAGTGTGCAACCTCTTGTAGTGTAACAAACTTTTTCTAAGGTCAGATCATGCATGAGCTCTCTAATCAATGAACTAAACGTGGGAGGAGATCTGTCTTTCGATTTGAGCAGTATAAGTCTCAGGAGTGTAGTAAACGCTATCGTGTTTTTGCTGCATGACCGTGCCAAATGTTGCTTTTATGGCGAGAGGTCCTATGGATATTCCTAATACATCAGAGAAAAATTGTAATAAGGATTGCCAAAAAAAAAAAAAGTTCAGTTTTGGCGCTAATCCGTGTGTTTTATTACTTGTTGCATCTTTTTACTTCCATACCAGCTGCAACTTTTTGGTTTGGTTGGGAGCTTTTATTGTGAAAAACCCCGAAGCGGAAGCCGACTTGCTTACCGCCGCTAGCTCGACTGTGGACACAAAAAACTGCGAAATCGAGGAGAGGGACAGCGCCCAGAATAACTGTGAACCTCTGCTAATAGCGTGGAGCATCGCGTTGGAAATGAGACTCTGGTCATCTCCTCCGGGCTGTCGGACGTTCAAACAGAGGTAGGTACCTGCTGCTTTTTTTCCGCCAAGGTCACAAGAAGAAGCCCGTTAAATTTTTCTCTACATGGTCATGAGTCCGTCCGACGTGAAGTTGCTTTCCCGTGATGTTGTCGACATTACATCCGCCAGCTGGCCGTGATTTACTCAATCCCCCCCGTTTCTCCCAGCTGTTTGCGGCGGTAGCGGGTTAACGTTCAGGGCGGTGGAGGTCCTGGTGTGGACTTTTTGTGGCCTGTGATGTGAGCTCCGGAGAGCTGGGGTGGGATATGTGCGGAATACAAAATCTGGCCCGACACCGCGTCCCTAAGTTTTGCTGTTTGGACTCCATCATTCACTAAAGAGCTCGGCCGCGATGTGTGATGTGTGTTTATCCGACTCAGTGGCCTGCTGCCGCCAGGTTAGGCTAATCCAGTAATCTGGAAATAGAGGTGGTTGCATTGTATTGTAACACCATTACCCCCTCATCCTCCTCGTCCTCCACCACCACCACCTCCTCCTCTTCCTCCTCCGGCACACTTGGACCCACAAAGTATGGATGATCTGGAGGGGAGGGAGCTACGTCGTTGTTTATATCTGCACTAAATGTTCAGCCACATACAAGAAAAGCTTAAATGCTGAAACGATTATTGGATTAGTGAACTTCCAGTAATGGTTATGATTCATCTCCAACATGACACATGACTTTCTTTTCCCTATTCTGTGACAGTAGGTCACATTAAACCAGTTTAGAGACACCAGTTAGTTATTGGCACGTAGTGATGTCTGATTTAATGCTGAGACAGTCAGACAGTAATTGACTAAGTAATCAGCAGAGAATTAATCACCATTTGGTTGAGTAATTGGCTAAAGGTTCAGGTCGTTCATCAAGAAAGGCATGACAAGGATATACAGAATAGACTAGATGAGCTTTATTGTCCAGCCGGAGCAGGAAAATTGTCTTTTCAGTGCCTTTGTCTGATTTAAAGGTGCATTATGTAGTTTAAAAACTCAGAAAATTATTATTTACAATACTAGTGATGTAATAGTACAAACTCATAAATAGTTATTTGATATATTTTCATATAAACAAGCCAACCTAGAGGCATTAAAGTCCCCAAAACATTGTTTGAAGCTAGAAAGGTAGTGACTAAGAAGCTTCCTGCAAATACAAACACAGTAAACCAGGATGAACTTGTTTGTTTATTCAGTTTATTCGGTCATGAAATTCAATCGGTGAAGGTTTCTTTCCAAAAACTTCACAGCGCGCTTTTAAACCATTGTTGGTTGAAATTCCTCATCTACTCTATTCATCCATTGAGATGGATTTTTTTCTTGTTAGCTGCTGTTTTTATTTCCAAAACTTACAATTACAACAACAAACACAACATGACATTGGATAGCTGCACCTATTGAGACAAAACGTATGAATACTGTGAGATTAAATCAGTCGATTTATTAAAAACATCCACTTAAAAACAGTAATCTTCAGTTTCAGCCCTATTCAGTTAACTTAGTGAGTGATCGGTCAATTTGTGAAAAATAACAAATGACTGTGAGAGTGAGTGGGTTGTGGGCCCAAACTGCTGTCCGGACAAGGCTATATGTGCTTGTGCATGCAGTGAGTGTGTGCGAAAGGCTTTTTTTACACAAAAAACTCCAGTCTTGTGAGGTGATTGGAAACAGTGTCCTCTTTGTTCGCTCTGGTCTGTGGAGAGGATTAATCCAGCTAATGATCTCTAATGTAAGGAAAGGGATAAGAGCACATCTGACAGGGAGGAAACTGGGTGACTGGCACTCGTAGTCATCAGGAAAACTCAGTCTACTCAGAGACTGCGTGGGCTTCCTCAGGTACAGCTATTTATGGGTGGGTGGGAGTATGTGAGATCTCTCTCTCTCCCTCTATTTGAATGTGTGTTTCATCATGATGACTTTGCACTTTCATAGCTCCCCAGGGTGCAAGTCCTGCATGTCCTTTGGCCGTTTTTGGCAGAAGTGGTTGTTTTCAGGGTGTTTTATCCGTAAAGGACCTCTGGTATGGCACCTTCTCTTTGCCATGTTCTAACTCTGACCAACTCCAGTTAATCCTCCCAGTCTGCAGCTCAGATTAGAGGTTTAACTGGACCCCCGGCCTGGTGCGCCCCGAGTCCACTTCACCTCACCGTGTAGCAGGGGAACACAGAAACACAGCAGGGTGCATACAGCTTATTCTCATGTCAGCAGTGTTATTCCTAATAAGGCTTTGATCATTATGAAACCATAATCTGTGTGTTTTCCATTTCTGTGACTCCAACAGGTGGAACATTTGATCCCATCTGTTATACTGAGGCACGTTTCTCTCCTGGTTTTGAGTTTAGTGTAAGACAATGGAGAGCAGATGTCACTAGTTGCTCTGTCCTGGACTAGCTCATTCACAGATACCATGTGTTAATATGGGTTTGGCTCCTGCTTGACAGATTTAGTGTGGTTTAAGACTGTAATCTCTTTTGTGACTAGATTAGCCCAGGCACGACCCTCCCTTCCTATAGTTTCCCCTTCCTTTGGCGTCGCGCTAATCTGCCCGTTTAGTAGCTTAGCTTGGAGTAGAAAAAGGGTCAATTCTTACACCCTCGCTCACAGTGGAGGGATGGTTTTATATTCTTGGGCCAAACTTCTGTGTAGAATTTCCTGTGTAGAGTCAGCCATGAGACTTCCTGTACTCTGGTGTTGGATGTGAAGAGGGGGGTGGAGAAGTAGGGAAGGAAGGGGAAGAGAAGCAAAAGCAGACTGTACTCCCTTCTGTTGTCAGCCGCGGCCAATGTGGTTGCTGCATGCATGTCGCTCGGCATCTCAGACTTTCAACAAAGCAGTGTGGCCAGACCGGGGAAGTGAAAGAGTGGCTTCTATCCTCTTTCCCCCCCTCAACTTATCCTCCAGTGACTTCTGTAATTATCAGAATCCTTTATAATCACAGAGAACGAGCAAAAAAAACCCTTGTCAGGTACAGTGAGGTATGAGGTGAAGGGGGACGTTTTTGTCTCTAATGTTACTTTTTTGTGTAATTACAGGACATGTCCTTCGGTTTGTTAAAGCCACAGCGCTACACTCAACTCTCCAAGCATGCTACAGTAGTGACAGTCTCTCTCTACTCAGCAGGTGAGCTGAACTCATGTCTGTCTCTCCATCCAGCCAGTTTCCTGGAATAAACCAAATAATCACGAAGGCCTTATCAGAAGTGATCCCATGTTCTATCTCTCTCTGCCTCTGTCTCCCTCAGCACTGTTTGATCCAAGAGAAACGTGCCTTGTAAGGAAGCAGGATGTTCACAGGCTCCACCAAACTGCCACCCACTAAAACCCCCCAGCCCGAGCGGCTGGATGAAGTGTACGCTGCCTTACGCAAAGGCTTACAGTGAGTAAACACATCTCCGGCACTGTTTGCATCGATAGCAGTGGGTGGCTGGCAGGGGGAATTTCACTGCATACACAGGATACAACTGCTTTTCAGTCTTAAAATGAAGAAGTAACAGTGATTGGGTTTTTGTTGTTAGGTCGTACCTGCAGGTCCACCAGCTGGAGCTGGACAGCCTGGGTCAGCAGATCAGAGAAAACAAGAGGAACGGTCGTTTGGTGAGCTGCTCATGTGGTCAAACCAGTCACGCCAGTATTGATAGTACCAGGCTGGCTGCTGTCGTCTCAGTCAGGATGTTAATTTGATACTTTGTGATGCTGAATGTTTTTATTCTTGTTGTTTACTTTGCAGGGGTCTTTGTATGAGCAGGATAAGGTGAGTTTCATTCACACCTGTTTTATACAGACATGAGTGCAGGACGTTGAAACTGTACAAGAATTGAAGAGAGGCAAAGATTTTCTGTGTTTTGTTTGTCAAGTTTAACAATTTATTTCTTGTTTTGCAGCAAGTGAAAGCCATAGAGAGGTTTATGCGACGCTTGGACTTCCATCTCAGCAAAGTGTGTATGCACGTTCTGTATATATGTGTTATGTCTTTTTTTATTTAAATGTACTACAAGGAACGTTTAACTGGTTATGAAATAGCCTCATGTGATACCGATCCCTCTTTATGGCCTACATAAGCAAACAAGACTATTAGATGATTGGCTATTTCTGTTTCTGTTTCTGTCTTATCTGGGTCTGATAAGTCATAAAATTAAAACTATTTTTGATGGTGGAGTGCTGAGGATGAACAGAGAGGTCTCACAGCCTGAGGAAAGAAGCTGCTCTGTTGTCTGGTGGTACGCCAATAAAACACAAAGTTCACTTTGTTTCACCATTATCATCTTTTGTCCTGAAATAGAAAGTTCCTGTTGTAGCTTTTAAATAGTATAGAGTCCCTTTCAAAATATTGTACTGAAACAATACTTTAGAGGACAATGTTTAATGTAAAAATGTATTAGTGGTACAAACCCAGAAAGAATTATTATCAACTGACTCTTTATGGTGTTATGGTTTTGGTTCACTCTCAACACTCTCAGCAACTCATGTCCAGCTGCAGCAGCTGTGTATAGGTTAAAAAAAAAGAAAAAAAAAAGAAGAAGAAGCTCTGAGGAATTCACTACTCATGACCTACCTGGCATCAAATGGCAGACAGACACAGTAAGCGACTAGCTGGTGAACATAGTGGAGCATCTAGCAACTAAAAACAAGATATTTACCTCAGGAGTTGGTAGAGATGAAAACGGAGTGAAAGGATCATGATTATTTGACTGAAACTCGTAAGATTGACTTCAACACGACTCCAAATGAATGCTAATGATTCCTCATGTCCGCTGAATGTGTGAATAGGCCAATGTTTGCTTACATGTTCGCCATGGCAAATTTTTGTGGTGATATTGTGTCAGTGCTGTGTTCTCAGCCTGTTCCACGGCTCCAGAGTGGCTAAAAAGGCTTCAATTATAACACATAAAATATGTTTTGAATCTGATGTTTTCTATAAACTAACAGCTGCTTTCTATCAATACAAATTTATGATAATATTCATTTTCATTCTCTCTTCAGGTGAGAATTTAACATTATATCCATTTGTTGAAACCCGTGTTTTCCAGGTTGAGGAGCTGTACGATGCTTATTGTATACAGCGGCGACTGCGTGATGGAGCAAGTAAGATGGTGGCGGCCTTCAACTCCGCCACTGGCAGCAAAGAGGCCAGAGAGAGCCTGAGTGAAGCCAACAAGGGCTACAGGGAATGTACAGAGGCAAGTGACTGACCTGAGCGCGTGGCTCTCACGTTATTTTAGATAAAAATAGATGTATATTCTAGTGTTATAAAAAAATTACATTATTACACAATTACATTATTTAATCCCTTCCTCTGTTTGTGTCTGCAGCACATGTGCTCACTTGAGAGTGAATTAGAAAGCCAGATGGGAGAGTTTCATGTCAAGATGAAGGGTGAGTCACTTTCTACACTCATATGACTTCCTATTTGCTCTCCAGTTCTCATTTTTCTTGTCCATTTCCGATGTTTCAGGCCTCGCTGGCTTTGCACGGCTGTGTGCTGGTGACCAGTATGAGGTAAGAAACACAATTACAAGCATGCAGACTGGAATCTAAGTCAGCATCACATCTGCTTCACCACATCAACTGTTTTTTGTCACATTAGGTCCTAATGCGCTACGGGCGGCAACGCTGGAGGCTACGAGGCCGCGTGGAAGTCAGCAACAAGCAGATGTGGGACAGTGAGGAATACATCTTTCTGCCTCTCGTCACGGAGCTGCTGTCAATCAAGGTAATGAGATCAGCTGGTTTTCCTGATTTTTCTTACTGTAGACAAATTCCATGAAAAGTTTTACTTATCTAACTGATCTTCGTCTACTGGTTTCTTCTCAAAATGTAAATCTTGAAAAAGGAGTCACAATTGCAGAGTTTCATTTTTAAAAAAGCCAAATAATTTTCCTAAAACAGCTGGGTGGATAGTTTTAAGCAAATGTAACTCAAGCAGCAGTAAAGTAGATTTGTTGCAGACTATTTTCAGCTGCGTATATTTATGGCAGCAGGAAGCTGTGTGTGGGATCGACTAAAAAAAAAAAATGCCCATCATAATGAAGAAACATGTTTCCTTCTCCTTCGGTTTGTTTATCTTTTAATGGTATTTGTTCAAAATGAGAAAAACACATTTTCTCACCAGCCTCTACTTCACTTCATGCAGTCTCACTAAAGCTGCCAGCTTGTGCTAATTGTAAAACTGTGAATCTCCCACGGTCTCGGCCTCTCCTCATCTCTCTGGTGTTTGCTTGTTCTGGTTGTCAAGGTGACGGAGCTAAAGAGCCTGGCCAATCACGTGGTGGTGGGCACCGTGTCCTGCGAAATGCTCGACCTGTTCTGCCCACTCCCCCAGACGCTTGCCGTGGATATCAACGACCTCGGGACGGTGAAGCTGAACTTGGAGGTCACCTGGAGGTACTGAAACTGCAGCACACACCTCTTATGTTTTTTTTTAACATTTTTAACATATTTATTCAGGCGTCTTTTGCTGTTTCTCATGGTTTTTTTTCTTTGTTTTTCAGTCCGTTTGATAAGGATGACCAGACATCATCCACCAGTACAGTTTCCAAACGGCTGCTGTCCAATCAGAGCCCTCCAGACACGCCCTCGATGCGGGAGCAGGTGTTTTATGTGAGTCACATTAAAAGTCATATCCTATTAGCATTTTCCACCAACATTACCTCCATCTGTTACACCACTTGTTCATAAAAAATGGTTTGTAAACTCTTTATATGCACACTGTTTATTTGCCATTTATCTCACTGATGGCTATTATTACTGTCATTTCACCGGCTTGTTCTATTTCAGCTGCTCCCCAACTGCTTTGTCTGTAGCAGTAGCACTGATGTGTGTGAGGATATTTACAGAGGACTGTGTGTGAGGACGTGTGGAGGTGGGAGTAGCGTGCCTAACGCGAGCAGAATGAATGATAGCAGTAGTGTGACATGTGACAGCAGCAGCATGTATGAGCGGAGCTGTGGTCCTTGTAGCTGTTTAATCGTGGTTGAGTAGAGCTCCAATATGTCCCTCCTCTTCCTCACCTCCTGTGAAGAGCGTGCCTCGTGTCGGGCCCAGACAGAGCCGCTGGTCGGCGGAGACGTTCCATGACGTTCTGACGGACAGGACAGCGTCCTTGCGTTGTGATTTCGGCTGCACAACACCCCGATTCACCTCTGTACAGTCGGTGTGTTGGGACGTAGTTGTAGCTGTAGCTGTTTAGTTTACAGTAATCAAAGTCATAAAGATCTGAGAAGTGAAATAATAATGATTGGTCAAGCAAAAGTAATCAACATATGGAAGTAATTGTACAAATATTTAGTAAATTGAATGAATTGTTGAAGGTAATTTCCAATCTAATCCAGCATACTAACAGAAAAAGTTTTAAATGGTTTGATTTCAGATTAACCTGAAAACCATCAGACATTTTGTCAGATGCAATATGCGTATACTGCCTTTAATTTTATTTTTGTGTGTTTATTCTAAACATGAAACAAAACACACACATTGCACACGTCACTACTTTGGTGCAATAAATCGCATGGACATTGGAGCCCCGCAGTGTACAAGCCGTCTTTTTGTTTCATGTTTTGCTTATATTCAACTCAGCACCGGCCAATTTTGGCTTTGATGTGCGTGTATACTCCTATTTTTGTTAATTCCCAAAAAAAACAAGCTTTAGACATCTTATCATGAAGCATGAAGCGAGATTAAGTCTCTTTCTCATCTATATGTGTCTTGTTTCCTTTCTAGTCTCTGTTGAAGCGACAGGGAGAAATGGAGAACGGGACAGTCTGGTCCAACTCTTCTGAATCATCCGACGACTCCTCCAGTCCGGCCTTGGCTCACCATGCTCAGAGGCTGACGGCCTCCAACATGCTGCAAAGCACCCTCACCACTCAGCTGTCATTCACACCGCACAAGTCCAGCGCTTCAACGCCGTCACTCTCCTCCAACCAAGAGGAGGACGAGACAGAAGCTGGGGAGGTTTTCTCTCAGGCAGATGCGGTGCCCAATGGCCATCTGCAGACTTCCTGCTCGCACAGCCAAGTCGGCGAGAGCAGTCCAGACTGTACTGTGACTGATAGGGCGTCTGTCCAATCAGCTGACCTCTCGGAGGCCTCAGCAGACCTGAGCTGCTCATGCCCTGATGTCTCCTCTGTGCCTCCTGAGTCGGATTTGTCTGAAAGCAGCATCCCACAAGTGTGTGTTTCAGCGGAGGAGGTAAAAGATGACGCATCTGAGGACTTGTCAGTCCAGGCTGGGCGGACTGAAGCAGAAGCAGAGGACAGCACCACTGAAGCAGGAGAGGGACAACAGGTAGAAGAGACACATCAGTCCGTCCAGGAGTCAAAACAACCAGAGGACGCTCCGAAGGTGAGCTCCTGCATTCACGTTTGTGTTTTTGCCAACTGTAATTTATCGATAGTGATATTGACACATCCTGCATGTTTCTCTCCGCAGGCTCCTTTTCCTACTTCTTCTAGTTTCACTCAAGAAGTCGAGACAGCCCTTGAAAGTTTTGACTTTCTCAACTGCTCTGACCTTGAGGAAGACGAGGAGGAAAAAGAGGATGAGCAACAAGAAGAAGAAAAGAAGAAGGAGGAGGATGATGATGATGATGATGATGATGAAGATGATGGGCAACATGAAGAGAACCAAAACATAAAGGAGGAAGAGAAAGTGGAGGAGGAAGAAAAGGATGAAAAGAACTTTTACTCTGGAGGAAGGTTAGTGTCATCAGGTTGTTTTTGTGTGAGAATTTGGACAAACGTGTCGGTCATAGTAGTATTTCATATAAAACATTTCCATCCAAATGTCACATGACACAAGATTAGATCCATTTCCCCTTTTATTGTGAATATGCTGCATTTACACAATTCATTCATTCATTCAGACCTTTATTTAAACAAGGAGGGGCAATGAGAGCAAGTTCCCCTTTTCAAGGTCGCCATATAAACATATAACTATAATAGAATGAATGTATTGAGATGTAATGAGTGAGAAGGGGAAGACTGTGTTTTACGTACATTTGTCACTGTTAGCACAGCACAATGCAGAAATTTCTTGTTTCTTGTGTTCAGTATTTGTCGTTAACAAGTGAAACCATACAAACAAATGAGGTCAGCTTCTTTTAAAAGGGCTGAATCAACTGTTTTAGTGCTGAAATTGAATTTTATTCAGACGTTACTGACAGTGACGTAGGCTTTGTCGCCAAGAGTCCGTGGGCAGGGCGATATCTCCGAGTCCTAATTACAGCGTTTTATCCGACTCAGCTGCTCGTATGTACAGTCTGAATGATATGATGTGGACGTAGCAATAGATCATACTATGGATAGGAAAGATGTAAGTAGTGTGGGATAATGGGAGATGTTGACTTCATTGCTAAACAACCATTGCTACTGGTAAAAATCTAGTGATGTGATATAAATGTTCACAAACAAGGTCAGGCTATAAAGTTTTATTCATGCTATGTTTAGTCAACTTCTTCCCTCACTCTCTGACTCTATCCCAGAAGTTAAAGCAGCGCCAGGTGACCAAATGAAACACACCATTACCTTGAGTAAAATTACAGATTTCCTCGGGTTTGAAACATGGAAACATTCAGGATAATTTAACAACACAACTCAACAAAACAAGTCATTTACGTACACTTTAATGCAGAAAAAAACACATGAATCAGCATCACTGTGCCATTGTTAGCCAACTAGTTAATTTTCAACTACAGTCCTTCGGTGATGATGTTGTTGACACTATAAAGTAATAACATTTACACAACGAAGATAAGAAACGCCATAAAGACAGCAACAAAACAGGAACTCTTTAGACAGAACATAAGTCACGCAGAGCAACGAGAAACCATAAAACATTAGGAAAATGTTACAGCAGTACAATATTACAAAAAGGAACAACACACAGCGAAGCAGTTCTTACGAAAACCATCTTTTGCTAAGTGCAGAGCAGCAACAAACAGTCAACATTAATAAAATACATCTTTCTGTGAATCTTGATAAAATGTTAAAGGATCTATCCGGCTGTATTTTAGGGAAATGTGTCACATCAGCCTACTTTTTGTCTCACTTTGCAGTGACGATGAGGAGGCCGGCGGTCTAGAGATCCTAATGGAGGCTCCAGAAGGATTTAGGAACTCAGATGAAGATCGTTTCTCTGAATCACAGGTAATCAAAGAATCTGCTGAATTCTTTTTAGAGCACTTAATGTGAGTGTGTTTTTCACATTTGTACTAAATGAAAGCTAAAAGAAAACAAATGTTATTTTTGAAAAGGAGTCCAGCGTGGCAGACATGCAGGATTTGAGTCAGATAGAAATGCCGGAGGAGCAGGAGGAGCACAGCGAGGAGAAGGGAGATGAACAACACGGTGAGGGGCAGCTTGTCGGTGAACAGAGGCCGCAGTTGTTCATGTGAACTCAACAGCAAGCATGAGAAGTTACATTTTTTAATCTTTCAGGAGACGACACATCACATGGTCAGGAGGAGCGTTCCTCTACTCCTAGCCACTTGGCCACTACTGTCTTCTGATGACACAGTGGAACCATAACCAAACCATTTCTCCCAGTCTGATCACCATCTCCCTCTCACTCTGCGGGATTGGAGGCCTTGAGGTTGTCCCACTCACTGCTCAGACAAACAAGCTCTTCCATCACGGCAGAGTTTGTGCACACATTTGCCTTGTTCTGACCAAGAACGATAAACCTCATGACAGAAAGTCCCCTTTAGAATAATTCCCCCTGAAGTCCTCATTCTTTCAACACACACTCCATCACGTTGCCTGGGTTAAAGTGGGATACCACTTACGTTTACACTTTCATAAACTGTTCCTGTCATGTGAAAATTCAGTGTCCAAAATGTAAACATTTCAGGAACAGCTAAAAGCGGCCTTGTTTCTGGCGTTATTACAGTGCATTTATGGAGTCATCCGATAATTTTTTTCAAGATGGTGGATTTCTTCGATCAGAGAGGCATACAAATCACCCAGAGTTTCATTACAAGGTTTTATCAGTATTTGTGGATATTGAAAACTATCAAGGTTATGACTTTCAGTGTTAAATCAGTGTACAGCCCAAAGCTATTTCAGGGAAAAAAAGACTTCATGAGCATGTGATGTTTGTCTGAAGATTTGTGTCGCCGTGCTGTGGACATGAAGTAATTTCCAAACTAGGAATGTACCCTGAAAACTAACAGGATCTTTTCAGTTTTGGCATCAGAGACAGTTAATGAGAACAATCAGAAATACACATGGCGTGCAGGCGTTACCTTCAAATCAACACCAGGAGCAGAAGTAGTGTTAGGAATGAATATAAACACTTGAAGAATAGGAGTCAAACTCACTATGGTTCAGTTTTTACAAACAAGAACAATCTGCAGTGTAAAACTATATTTAAACCTGCATGTGTAGCTGCCTCACACTGCCAGCATGTCTGTATAAAAAGCTCAACTGATCAGTTTAAGTGTGTAAGCTAGGCTCCTGCGCCAGGAAGCCATCGGGTCTGTATCTGTGTACAAGTCGCCTCACGAGGGCGCTATAGTCTTTCAGCATCATGCTTTACATTGTTCTACAAAAGCCTCGTCATTCAGAAAGTGCCTCAAGTGACAGAGAAGTAAGGTTTAAAATGCCAGGAGCAGGACAGATCAGGCAAAAGATAACAGTGTTTATTTTCTGAATTACTTTAAGAGTGTGCACAATAAGAGATATTTACTGTTTCATATAAAGAATTGTATATGTCTTGAAAAGTTCAAATGTTTATGTCCAGAAATGTTTAAACTTTATAAAGGTTTCTTTAAAATGAACACGTTGTGCTGTTGTGATGTCTGCTGTCCTACATACTGATTTATTCAACACAAGAGAGCAAAAACAACATTTCCTGAAGAATTATTTAATTAAAACACATTTAAATGAAGAGGTTTCCTTGTGAACATGAATAAATGATGTGTTTCTGGTGCTCTTTGACTTTCAGACTGAAGAAGTGAATGTCAAAGGACATTAAGGCACTTGTAGTAAGAAACAGCAGTTTTATTGAGGCAAACAAACGATGTGTGCTACTTATATGAACGTTGAGGATTTGTGTTAATCCACCTGTGTGTTGGCTTGTTTTAAAGAAACAGTTTAACAGTTTGTCAAAAAGGTAAAACAGGGAAAAACAACCCTGGTAAATTCATTAAAAAACACTTAATCAAACAGAAAAACATTGGAATAAGTGATCAGTCAAAATACCAGTAAAGTTTAGAAGAACACTATGACACATTTAACTAACAAAGCATCAATATCACCCAAATCTGTTCTTCAAAACTCAAGAACTTGACTTCTCCTCCTATTGAAATGTAAACCCGACAGTGCCACACCTCTGAGAAAACACAATACCATAAATGATTAAAATGATCCCAATCGAGTGTCACCTACACAGACTGAACTCTACAACACTCTCAGTGCAATAAAACATCACAGATAAAACAGCATGGTTAAAAAAAACAAAAAAATCATCTTCTGGTTGTCTTCTTTTCCATTTCTCTGAAAATATAACAAAGAAGACATTTGAATATTATTATGACAGAAGTGTTTAACGTTTAACATAACAGTTTGATGTTTAGGTTTCATATTTCTATTTGAGAAGGTGTTATTTCTGGGGATAAGAGGGACATGTTGAAGGTTTCTATTTCTGTTTAATTATGTGATTTCAAGTATTATTAGTGTATTAGCAATAAAGCAATTTACATAACGTTATTTGGAAACCCTGATGCCCAGTTTCCTAATAACAAGGTTACATTGATTTATCATTTAACAACATGTTGAGCTTGAGTCTTTTTTAGCTACATCACAGAAACAGAAACAGAAAACAAAATAACTATTTTATATGATGGATTGCAGAGGATGAATTGACAACGATGTGTTATTATATATCAGGGTTGTCATGATTCTCTGAACCCGTGATTCAATTTGACTTTCAATTTTATGGTCATGATTCAATTCCTCTCTCCATTTAAAAAAAAAAAAAAAATGTTCAGCACTGATGGCTATGCTATTATTAGACTATTGTATCTGGATTTGTAAAGATCAACAGAACACTGGTTTTATACGCTGACTGTCAAACATTTTTAAGTTCTTTAAAACGATGGATTTTTACAACGGCTTGACTTTTTCCTGGTGGCTTTTTGGAGGTTAGGGTAAGGCAAGTTCAAATCATATTTTCCAAAAATAAAGAATCCAAAGTTCAACAAAAAAAATACTACCCTTTAGTGTAATCCAACAATAAACAACAGAAGAGAGAAACCTAGTATGTTACAAAGTTTGGGCTTTCAAACCTGTACCAAGTAAACCATCCCATACAAATCAATAAAGTATCTCTGGAAATGAAATAATTTCACTTCAGTTCAGGTCAGCTCATCCCCTACAAGTAAACCCTTTGAATTCAAAGTCGCCTAATAAACACTAAGAGGTACAAAGCCAATATAATAACATAATGTGTCACTGTGTCACTAAAAATCTTATTAAGAGTGGATGAAATAAAAAAAGTAAATTAAATATATAAAATATTCTGCAGATTAAATTTTTGGTGAAAAAAAGGGTCTGAACCCTGTGATGTGAAACCAGATTATATTGTTGACCAGACATACACAGGTGCATGTGTTCATACTTGTTTCCGTCCTCACCTAAAAACTGAGCGGCAGCTCCGGTGACGCCCCCAGCTGTAGTAAAGCCTGACTGAGTCGGTCCTTCAGCGCAGAGTAGTCCGGCTGCTCACAGTACTGCAGTGTCATCACTGTGGTCAGGTATGTTTGAAATGCACCTACACCATCGCACACACATAGACACAGAAGGAGAGAAACATATCGGCAAAGGACATATAATCAAACACTTCTTTTTTTTATGGCAAAGAAATGTATGCAGGAAACATTTTAACTCACTGGAGACTCTCTTCTTTCCAAAGCAGTGGCTCAACAGCGCAGGAACATCCTCCATGTACCTACAATCAGAACTCTTTTGAGTAATTTACATTTTCTTCATCTTGAACAACTAATTTGATGATAACACTCTCTCACCTCTGTTTCTGTGTGGCTACCTGGTCCGGCTGAGTGACGGCAGTCCACGGTAGTGTCCCTGTGTGCCAGCGCAGCATGCAGTAACCCAGAGACTGCAGGTCACTGCGTCGAGACGGAGCTGAAAGGAGAAAACACAGAACTATTAACATCTGTTTTCCCTCCCAGATTTACCCTGATACATGAACATCACTGAACTGTCCCCGGATGTGCTGATCACCTTGTTTTTTTTTGGTTTATATAGTCAAACAACTCAAATGCTGAAAGAACCTTTTACACTCTCGTGTCTTAATCTGTGAAGTGTGTGACGGCTCTGCAGACAGATGGACTGTGGGCGGAGTGCAAGTGTCTCTCGTCGAGGGAAGAAAATAAATCCAGTAGCATTTTATTTACAGTAGCTCGCGGAGTGAAATGATTCCCTGACGTTAACTGTAACAAGAAATCAGTGAAGCACAGGAGTGACTCACCTGCTCCCATGTGTGCGTCCAGGCTGATGAACTCGATGGTGCCCTCGTGCGGTGTCCTGCTGGCTTCACGGTACTCCACATGTTGTCCACCTGGACAGTACCTGAAAGCATGGCAGTATCCTACCAGATATACCTAAACACACACACACACACAGAAGCAAAGTGTTGTCAGCGTAAAACACATTTAAATTGTCCATCACTGACAGATTACAGTTTGTACTACAGGATGTTTCTCACCTGTGATTTCTGTCCTGGTTTGATGTAAATGTTTTCTGCATTAATATCAGCGTGAACGTACTCGTTTGAATGGATGTACTGCAGAACATCCAACTGCAAAAAGAAAGAAAGGTTACTGTTTATTAAGTTAGGCGGGATTATAGTTCTTCACAAAATCTGGATCTTGTATTTTCTGGCAACTATAATTAAGAACTATTTAATTAATCGCCAACTTTTTTGATCATCGATTAATCACTTTGACACAAAAAAAACCCCAAACAAACAAATAAACGAAGTAAATATCTTTGGGTTTTGGACAAAATACATTTTATAGTCCAAAAAAACTAATTAAAACAATAATTGACACACTAATCAGATGAAAATAATCGGTAGTTGTAGACCTAGTTTACACTCACTATTCTACAGGCGAGCTGTAGGACGACTTTCTCAGACAGAAGCTCGTCTTCTTCCTCCATGACAGACTGCAGAGACTGACCCATGTCTGGGAAAATCAGAAACCTATAAAAAAAAAAATTAAAAAAGGCAGAATATCAAGTTAAAGTAAAAATCTTTCATTTATATGTGTGTAAATATTGACAGAACTTAATTCACACCTGTAGGAATCTGCATGAGGACCAAAGCCAACACAGGAAGGAATCCCGAGAAAATCCATCTTGTTTTGTTTGATCCACTTGTCCACTAGAGAGAGACAGTGGGAGGATTATCATGCGTGACACGACATGTGTTTGGTTACACCAATGACCAATCAGAGCTGCAGCTTAAAAGACGGCATGATGGGACTCCTCTTGCACAACTCTGCTTTTGTGATATTGTGTAACTAGATCACATGACAAACTGTCAGAACCTTCCTTACTCTTTATTTCACACTGTTAATGTTCGTGATTCTGTTTCTAATTTCCGTTGGTCACCTGTTCATCAGACTGCTACAGCCAAAATAAACACTGAACAACTTGTACAACTGACAGTGATAATTATTGCTGCAACCTTTGTTTAACTACAGTGCGTCTTCCACAAGGGACAGAAAATCTCTTTAATCAGTGACATCATACTTGTTTTCTTGAACTAAAAGAACTGCTTTGAGGAAACATACTGAACACTCACCAGTTGCAGGTTTAGCAGATCTCTGCAGGAAGTTTTGCTCATTAAAGATTCTTCCATCTTTAGCCCCCTGAGAGGAAGAAAGATCAAATAATCTTTATTGATCCTACTCAGGGAAATTAAAGAGCTGAGGGAGCATTCGTTACAGGAAATTGAGAACAACTGAAAACATTAAATTTGATGATGAATACACAAGAGACACCTCAGAGGCGTGTTGTAATAATAATTCAGCAGTTTTTCAACAGAGTATCTTAAATTTTTACAGTGAGTCTTGAGGCAGCACTTACCAGTTTGAGGATGTGATTTGATTCTTTGGAACTGGATCGTGAAACCGTTTGGACCACTGAAAATCACAAAATGATATCATTATAGGCTCTTTTCTACAATTAAATTTTTGTTAGTCACTTGTTACGTCCTGCTATAGACAACTGCAGCTCAATCCCCTAAACTAGGCTAGCCTCTCTTTGTGTATTCTGGTACAAAATCTGCTTTAATAACTATATTCAAACTGATTTTACGGATTCAAGACACTATTTTTGTTTTGACTTTGTTGAATATGGCAGAGTAAACATAACAAGGTCGTTACCTACTTTACTATTAATATTCACAATTTAAAAATAATTATTATTATTATGGTAATTTCTTCACTTTTACAGTGTCTAAATGTATATTTCTTTATTCGTGGTTTGTTGTAATGTGTCTTATTTTAATCTCAGGACTTTTTGTATCTGTTTTAAGATATTTGACAGTTAAAGTGATGGCTGAGGGATTATCATCACTAATATCCAATTTATCTAATTGCACATTTATTTTACTTTCCAGTATTTGCCCCGACGTCCTGTAAGCAGCTTCACCTTCGTAAAGGAGCTCCGTCGCACTCTGACTGAGCAGTTTCAGCAGCTTCCACTTCTTGCCCGTTGTGTCCGTCACCTCCTCACCTTCCTGCAGCGGCTCCACAGCCGGCACATGCTTTGCCTTCTTGGCTTTGCTTTTACCTGTAGCTGAAAATGCAGACAAAACATGACCAACCAATTATGTTGTGTGTTGTGCGACAACAGAAAAACGTTACACGCAAAAAAGAAAAAAAAATATGCACAACTATATAGTTTGTCACTCTGGGCTTCTAATGACACCCTGATGTGTTTGAACAGGCTGACCGAAAAATGACTAATATCAATAAAACAATGTGGACTTATTTTTTCTAGATGTCCTTGAGAGGAGGATGGATGCTATTCTAAAAGGATATATGTCTTAAATCACCCAAACATCAGGTTAAAATCTTTTTACATAAAATCCCTCAAGAGCCACCCTTTAAATTTAGTGGTCCCATTTACACCTAGTCATTTTGTTACTTGTATGCACACAGTATACCATGACAAGATTAACCACGTCTCCATTCATTCAACCATTTACTTGACAAAATACCAGTACCACTTCATGTTGTGTGGTAATAGTGAAAGTTTCCACTCACCTTTAAAAGTTGTCCTGGAGATTGGTGAGGAAACAGGGGAAGTCACGGCCACAGGACAGCCGTCTACCATCGATTCTTCTGCTTTCTTACTGGTTTTATCAGTCAGCTTCTTTCCGTCTTCAGCCTGCTTCTTAGCAGGGCTGGAGAGTTTTGCTTTTCCCCTGACTGCATATGAATCCAGGCACAGTCAAGATTAACGAGAGAAAAGACTATGACAGAAAAGAGGAGAGACACTGCATTTTTCATGTGGAATATCTTCTGTTTGAACTCACCAGGTCGAGGTGATTTTGCAACAGGAGAAGAGGAAGACTCTACAGTTGGCTCAACCGCTGCGTCAGGTTTAAAAGTGACTGTGTGCTGCTTTGTAGGAGTTCTAGCCAATCCAAAACCATAATCTGTTGATACAAATCAGAGACTTTTTGATCCAAAGGAAGGCCTCAGCTGTCAAATTATTATATTTACACCTGTGCCACACTAATACAGCATGTCTCTGTACTCACGTCCTCACAACATATCATAAAATAGCTGTTTCCACACCATTTAATTTACCTTCGGTCCTGTCATCTCTGACAGGTTTAGTGGAGGGCACCACAGGTGCAGTGGCAAGGTTGAATTTAACATCCTTGTCCAGTCGTAGTGAGTTACGGGTCTTTCGGAGTGCAGGACGAGTAGTGATTGGAATTGATGTAGTGCATGCAAAGGCTGTGAAAAGAGAGAATTTGCTAAATCTACTATCTATGGATAACACCAAGTTACTCGTGAAAGAATATTGCCAAGATATTTACCTTTACTCTCAGTGGGCTCAACACTTGTGCTTGAAGCAACAAGGCTTGCGTTAACTACTGATGTTGCAGCATGATCACTTTTGAGTGGAGTGCGACTTAAAGAAGCTGTCGAGCTCACGGTTATAGGTTCATCAGGACCAGGACCGGGAAGCTTCTCCCCACATGACGGACAGAATCTGAATTCAGGCACCAACTTTGTCCCACACTGGGGACAGAACCGGAAAGGCATTCTGCAAGAACAAACACACAGACACACAAACACGAAATTAAACATTAAACTTCACTGCCGCAGGTGAAGTATCTCTTTGGGTGTAATCCTGTCTATGGATCTTAAATTAACCAACTTCACCAGAGAAATACACACACAAACCAGCTATTATCCTCCACAGACTGATCAACATGGAGGCTTACAATTATGTGCTTATAACAACCACGAAAATCATCACTTATAATAAACTGAGATAGTACTAGTTATTGTCTTCGTGCATGTACTGACAGCCATGATGTCTATTGCCATGGAGATAAATTATGAATTACCATGGCAACTCGATTACAGCAAAACTCGTCTTCCTGTAAATACGTCCAACGAAACAACATTAGACGTAATGAGACGGGAAAGAAATAAGACGCTGGCTAAAAATAAAAAGGTCATCTGCTCTCACGTCAGAAAACTTTAACTAGTTAACTGCTGGTTAATGCAACGTTAGCCAGCTATCTTTAGCACTGAACTGGAAGTATGAAAAGTCATAACTCAACAATTTGAGCTACAAGTCGTGTCTGTTTTCTACATTCAAGTTATTTCATCGTGCGTCAGTTTTGTGTGTCAAAAAAGCAATCAATTGAGCGAACAGCCTGACGTGAGCTAGCCTGATAGCTAACATACTAAAGCAAACTTTACATAAATAAAAATGTAACTGGTGAGTTTTAGGCAGGCATATCGTCAGGGTTCTGGTTTTAAGCCTTGACCTTTCAGGTAAAACATATCTTTGCATTTAATTAAAAGGTTTCCAAAACAAATCGAAAGTGTCAGATACCTTCCCGAGCACTCCTCCTGCTGCTGCTTCTTCTTCGCTGGATAATCAACGCTGCACTCGGAGCTGTGACGAGGAGGTGCTGCCCCCTGAGGGGATTTAGAGCAGTTGCAGCCAAGATGTTTTCTCATTCACAGGTGAAACTAAAATAAATCAGCTCTTGGAAAAACTCAAAAAGTTTAGACAAAAGTGACAACATTAAAACAAGATTATTGTAGTGACTGTCATTAGAGACTGTCACGCATTGATACAATGCTATTATAATAGTCTTTTAGTTCAATCATATCAATTAATTGAATTGGTAGCACGTGGTCTCCAGGTAAATTGTTGACAAATTCAGGATGATCTCCTTTAAAATAATTTGTAATAACGTGTAAATAAACAATCCTTGCCTTTGTGGGGTTTGGTGCATAAATCAGAGAAAGAAAAATGTCTTTCAAATGTGGACTGTGGTATTACAAAATATTGATGGGGTTGAACACAAATTATGAGATGACTAACATTTTGTGTTATATATTCCCTTTTGTTCTCTTTTTCTATCCTGAGTTAGTAAATGTTTTCCATATAAAAATGAAATCACTGTGTAAAGATCAAGCATTTTATATATTCATGTATTATTTTTTTTTCTTTGTTTTGGTATGTATTTAGGTTGTTGGGCCTGTTGATAAAGGCTGTGATAGTGTGTGCATATGTGTTAGTATCAGAAGGTATTGGTCTGATTTTGTATTTGGTGTGATTTTGGCGTTGTGAAAAAGAACATTTTGTGTTGTACGTTTCACTATGAACACACATCACAGATCAATGATGCCTAGGAATAGGACCTGGTATCAATGGCACTTGTACACAGCACTAAGTGACTGATTATATGAAATGAGATACTGCTTCAAGGAATACATAAATAAAAATGTTTATTTTTGGACATAATTTACATATTTTGCATATGAAACTGTATGGCACAATTATAAAACATTAAATATTTCAGTTTAGTCCTACTAATATAATCAAATTCAATTTCAGTAATAGATTTTCAAAACTGTGGATTGAAACTGTGAGTGAAAAAATATATTCGGTGTCTTAACTAAAACACATTCACCCCTTAATACAAGAAAGAAAAACAGTGTGATACAAATAATGTGGATTTGTGTGTGAAACGATAACAGTTGGGACATACCATTTCAGTGTTTTACTGGGTATACATACTATTTTTGTAAGATATTTATATATAGAAGATGACAGCCTAAACAGTAGCCACATTCAGTAAAATGATAACATGTTGCTGTGTGAAATAGCACCTTTGCTCTTTTTCCCTGAAGTCCAATGTTTTTATTTTATAAAAGTGTATACATTTTTTTATATTTGTCGCAGGGATTGTCGGCCCACCACCATAACAATAAAACACCGTGGGAACTTATTTAGATTCATAATCATCATGGGTCCACGACACAAGGTGCAAGTATTTAAAATCTGACATATGATCACATCTGATACAAGTCCATACAATACATTACAAGTGAATGATGATAATAATAATGAAACTACGGGTGGAGTTACTTAATATCCATAAGGTCTGACTCTATTAATCGAATCGTTATCCGGGACGATATTTGTTTGAACGTGTATGTATTTACATAGGCAGGAACGATTTGGCTGGTTGTTTTAAACATCTATAAGTAGTTGCTAAGAGTCATTTTTCAACCGAAGCACTGAATTAAATCGTCACTAGATGTCCCCAAACTAACTTTTTAGTTTAAAAAGGTGAATCTAATCGTAGCATCACATTTTGTCCAAACAGTCAAAATATGCAAATTCTATTTCTTTATTTATTGTGTGGGTTTTTATACAGCAGGATACACTACCTGGGTTCCTGAGTTTTTGCTCAGTTTGTTTGTTTTTTCGCTTTTTATAACACATTTTTTCCTCTTATCAAACAACTGAGCATCAATGATTGTAACTATTTGCAGAACGTGTTGCCGTACATTCTAAAGTATACATGACTCAGTCAAACTGCAGTCCATAATTCTCGTTTGGAGGCAAACAAGCACAATTATTGATCTATAAAATAAAATAAATGAGTGTTAATTGTCCATCTAACGTCGGATTGGCAACATTTTTCAAGGCTGTGGCTCCAATGAGATTGCAGCCTGACAGTAGAGCATTGGTAGTACATAACTGGTTACCTAAAGTTCTCTATAAATACATCCATCGGAAACCTCTCTCCATCAACAAACCTTGACTGCAGTCACTATTTATCTGACAGTAGAAAGAGAAATAAAAGTGGCTTTTTTGAGTTAATTGCAGTGTGAATCTACGCTAACCTTACAGCAAGTTAAGAGCATTAACAGTGTAATTATGGCACATCTGACGGAGCAGCTCAGATTGCTTCGACTTGGAGCACAAAGTTAATACCTGATAACATGATCATCATATCCAGCTGATGACTGAAGTTGAACATTTCAGCCATACGTTATAACAAATAAATATCCCACACTCCAATATGAATGAATTATGTAAAAAACTAATCATATTAATTGAAATGAAATGCCCATATTTGAGAGGCACTTAACTCTGACAATTAATATAGCATCTCAATGAAAGTATCAGTAATGCACTGGTTTGTGGGGCAAGAGACAGATAATGTCAAGGTTTACCCAACATAGAACACAATATATGCGTAAATATTTATATATGTACTCCAAATTTGGATGTCTTCCTATTTTTTTACCACTATTATGGACACAGATGTGTAACCACAATGGCTCCTCGTCATTCTAACATGCACATTTGCTCCTGTCAGAACTCTCTGAGAGGTCTGGGTTGGTGGCTCCATTAACTCGGACGGTCCCATCGGGGATCCAGGACTTGTCAACACATCGTTCCATCCTCTTCATGATGAGATCCAGCAGGACGTCCACTGCCTGGCTGACGTTCTGTCCGTTTGCAGCGCTCGTCTCAAAGTACGGGATTCTGCATGTGGGAACACATTGGTTATAAACACAGGACCACCGACCGCTGCTGCCAGTTACAATCCAACAGAAACCTGAACTTGGTTTAGAGGGCAAAAAGGACATTTAAGGTTCTGAAGTTCCCTCAAAAAGACCATAAACATTTGGTCTATTTCCCTCTTAAAGGCCTTTAAAATATTTAACACTTTATTGATTTCCACTACAATATCTGTTTTTTTAGTAAAGGCGTGTCCAGCAGGATATTTTACACGTATGCACAAATATTTGCCTTTCCAGGAGGACCAATTTCGTGTCTCCTACACAGACTTGGGCAAACAATACAGCCACTGCCTTCTTGACAAACACTTGAGGGAGAGGTTCATGTACAGATGGATCAAAACTGAGACATACCCATACTTCTCTGCCAGCTCACGGGCCTCATCTTCAGACACTGCTCTCTGATCTGTCAGGTCACATTTGTTGCCACACAGGATGACGTCTGGACTTTCACAGTATGCGTGAACCTGTAACTGACCTGAGATGTGCATTCAGCGATTTAGTATGTTTTCAGTCCTGTTTAATCACATAATATATTGGGTTTAACAGCAGCTTAGATGAGCCAGACACAAAGAGTGTTTTAGTTATCATTCACGGAAAGTATTTCAACATTCAAAAAGGGATTTAACTCAGGTGTCATTTTTGAAAGAACCATCAGTTTGATAACTAAACATGTACATTTAGTGAGACACATTAGAGGACATACTCATCCAGTTTCTGACGTTGAGGAAGCTTTGTTCATTTGTGAGGTCAAACAGGAGGAGGAAACCCATGGCGTCTCTGAAGAATGCAGTCGTTAAACTCCGAAACCTGATACCATTCAGGAAGTAAAGCACATGAGACATACAATTAGTAGAGGAAGAGACATACTTGAAAACAACTGAAGACAAGACCAGGTTGAGAAAGTCTGAAGTACTTCATGTACCTCTCTTGTCCTGCAGTGTCCCACAGCTGCATGTGGATCTTCTGGGTTCGACCTGAAGTTCCATCTGGACCCGTTGATTTGTACATCTGAGTGAAACAGAGGTGAGAAGTGAAGTTAAACATGATATCGACAACTACAAAACCAAAAAGATAAGACAGAAAAATCCAATCCCAATCTGGTTGGGTTCTGTTGGGGGAACATGGCTTTTTGTTACTGCTGGCTCAAAGGAGGAAATTCCTAGTGTGGTTTAGTGCCAGCTGCACATTCTCCTTTACTTTAAAGACAGAAATCAAGAATGTAAAGGCATCCTAGGCAACATCCACCAGCTACATCTGTTAATTAATTATGTATGAATTACTTTTTTCTTTTAAATCAATTAATTATAATAATGAATGTTGTTGAGCTGCCCTGAGGACAGCAATCGAAGGCAAGACCACAAACTCAATACCAATGTGCATATTGTATTCTGTATTACATCTCTTTTATTCCTCCTAAAGTACATCAAATACAAACTCTTGCATCACAGACCTAAATTTTCACTGATTTGAATTTACTGTAAAAGATTAGCAGCAATAATCTGTTGTTTCATTGTAAACTGGATGACGGCTGCTTACAGTAAGTAAGTGTTATTGAGATTTCTCCCAACAGTCCAGGAAAAAACGTATACGTGCCAAGAAGTAAATTTAATTTCACAGCACATTTCTTACATTGAGATGTTATCCACATCTTGTCTTTAATCTATTCAACACTGCATTAGTTTTCATTAGCCAGTTAAGGTGGATGCCTAAGTCTATTCAAGCTTAAAAGTAGCGTTAAGTCTTTACTCTTAGATTTTTTGTCTATGTGAGATTGTATATCCATAGTCAGTGTATTACATGCAGTAGATGTCAGCTGACCCCGTCTATAGCAGACTGTCTGACAGACGGTCTGTTGTATAGTTTTTACATTTCACAGATTTTAACAATCAAAGACAGGCAGCAACGCTCTGGGTTGTTTGAGGACACACTGTAATTACTTATTGTCCTTTAATCATGACGTTTAATTGTGAGAATATACATTTTCAAATCAAGAGTGTCAAAACATTTATTTTTTAATTTTTCCTGAATATATATTCACTTGCTGTATCTTCATCTTTTTCATCAGAAGTGATGGAAAAGCTTCTAATAAAAAATAATGATGGGCAAAATAAGTTTTAGTGTCCATTATAGTTATGAAAAAACTGTTTTATTCTTGGAGCTGGAGGTCAGCAGCATTAAAGCGTGAATATTAAGTAAATATGAACACTGCTCAGCTGTTTGCCAATGGTATGAAGTGTTTATTCTTAAGGAGGGTGCTGCCTGCCATTCACCAACATTAGTCATAACTCGGACTTCTGTTGCAACATTCATCAGTCGGCTTTTGTTACAACCCTGTTACTTAATAGTGAAGGAATGCATTTAAGCCCCTGATTAGGCAGCCGTAAATGCTTGTAGCACACACCAACACAAGGAAATATTACATCCGAAGTGCAGAATGTAAAATCCATGTGTGCTTTAACTGAATGGAGGAAATCCCCAACAGTTCCCAAGCCAACTTGAGTTACGCTTTACTCAAAACTGGTTGAACTTACCACTCTTTTTTCTCTGAAGTCTATTCCGACTGTAGTGATGAACTTGGAGTTGAACTTGCCATCTGTGTATTGGTAGAGGAAGCTGGTTTTTCCCACGCCAGAATCACCAAGGGCTAGGAATTTGATGAGGTAATCATATTCCCCATCAGACATAGTGAGTGCTTAATTTCTGAAACAGACAAACAAAACAAGTCACTTAACCTACAATCATACTGTTTGGCAAAGAAATGAATCTCAAAATGAACTGGTATTTGTTTTTTCTATTGCCCAAATGTAAAGAAACGACAGGATCATGTCGATGGTGACACGCAAAACGCACACTGACAGCAGTCTGCATCTCAAACAAACACCAGAGAACGATTTACTTGCAAGAAGCTCTGGATATTTAAAGGGATAATCCTGACCATCAAAAAGTAAAACCAACAACTAGTGTGTTTCCCACGTAGCCAAAGCCCTAATATAACTTTTCCTCTGTGCCATTGTGTCCAAAGACTACAAAAAAAACCCCATCAATGAGCCACACAGCAAGCAAGCAGCAAGACAGCTCCCATGCACTGCTGCTGCTGTACATACTGGCACACCTAATGTGTATTCATCCGCCACCGCTGAAAATAGTCCCAGAAAGAAGTACTATTTACTCCTGTTTGAGTAACATTTGATAAAAACTGCAGTAGCCAGCTTTTTAAGGAAATGAGGACGGAGCCTTTTTTAAAAGTGGAAAGTGTACATTAGTTGCCAGTTTTTAAAGGATTCAGACAGTTGGAGACTTCGGTTTGTTCTTGAAATTTTTTTAACTAATCTAGGTCACTCTATGTGGACAGCAACTAACGGTTACAACTTAATACCATATTACAAATTACAAAACATATATGCAATACGAGAATTACCAAAGCATTTCTAATTATCAACGAAACAGTTTCTGCCTGTATGACATCAAATTTGGCTTGTCATGTGATAAAATTTTGTTTCAATTATTTTTTCCAAATTGAGCCCACAGAAATGTTTCCAACATGCTACCATCTTTCCAGTCCAACTGGATGATTTAACAGTATGTAATTAACATTTAATTGCGGTGGCCATCATCTTCACATGAATCTATCCTCACTCTGATGCAGGTCAACTGAGAACAACCATACAAACAAAAGCTAAAACACATCTGTCTTTGTCAGTAGATTTACATATGGACATCATGTCCTACAACAGATGTCAACCTTCATGACTTATTGAAGATCTCACCACTATGGTAGATAAAGCGATCCATTACACTGGTACTTTAAGTCAACAAGCACAGGGAGAGCTCACAATTAATGTGTAAATCAGCTATTTATCTATAATCTGAAGGACCAGTGAAAACGTGCCAATGACAGCACGTAGGTCAAACTTGCCAGCTTAATTTGGCAAAACATCATTTACTTTCCACATTTTCCCACACATTTAATAAGTAACAAAAGAAACAGGCTCCGGTCCACCTCCATACTGTGTAGTTTAACCCAAAGGGAGCAATACATTTTATCTTCACTAGTGGCCCGCAGACACACATTTGTACAGTACATGGCATTGTGGGTGAATGTGTGTAACAAAAGAGCGGTTTCGTCATGCTGACACAGTGACAGGAAGCATTATAAATTCCTGTCTTTCTACAGCCACAAACACCAAAACAGACCACACTCAAGTTTCTATCTACTCAATGTCACTTTGAAAAGTAGTAGTTGTAGTTTTTCTCAATACATTAGTAGCTTGTTGAATATTATTAAATAAGCAAGTGTGAAGGCACGTATTGTATGACACTTACACAATGAAAATGAGAAGCACACAACATTTTCACTTGACATGGTCGACCAATTCAAGTCAAAACATTTAAAACTAAGCACAGATGTATCATATGACCCATGCGTAGAAAAGTATTCAGACAAGTCTTACATTCCTCTTCTGTAACCCCCAGTGAGCCTTTCATCTGCAGCCATAAGCAGCTTAAGGTCTTGTGCAAAATCAGGATCCATGATAAATGCACAGTGATGGAAACGGTTTGTTTCAAGCACTGATGTGGCCATAAACGGTGAGCAAAGACCACCGAGCCCCCGAACTATCATGTCCACATTCTTGCTCGGGGGCCTGTTTTGATGCAGGTGGGTTGAAAGTTATAAATAAGGTCTTATTTAGAAGTTTTAAAATCCATAGGCCTTTCCATCAGGGCTGATGAGATAAGCTCAGGTTGGATCACTTGCCATCAACTATTAAATAACTTACTTACTAAACACAAACTTTAGTGAAATTATTATGCTTTCCAATTCCTTCAGTTTTATTACTCTTTACTGCGGGTTCTTGAACATATGTTTTAGACTTTTATCAATCTCTTTCTGTTTTCAAATAAGCTATCTCACTGTTATTAATAAAATAAATAAGATGATGCCATTAGTGAGCTGCATATTCACTATAAATAGACTCTTTAAGCACCAAAGTCATCATAGAAACTGTAAAAAACAGAATGACTGCTAGCTTGCCTGTCAGCTTGCTTTATTTTGGTAGTGAAGATTGTTTTATCAGATCTAAAACATCCACACCTTTATATTCAAATATGAGCAGGACTAATTAGCTTAAAACACATACCTTCCTGCCACATTTCAACTATCTTTTATTCAAAAGGCCCTCTACTGATAATAAATATACACCCAGTTGGCAATTTATTAGTCACACCTAGCTAAAACTTATGCAGTCTATTACAACAGGCCAGCAGCTAAAGTTCAGTTGTTGAAAGTGTTGCTGAAAGAGTTGTGTCACCTTTCTGGTAATTTGGGAGGATGCAGTACGTAGTGCAGCTGACTTTTATTGCATTATTCTGAGCCATGTTCCTAAACTTTTGTTCAACTTCACACAGACCTCAGCAATGCCTATAAACATGAATGAACACCTCCTGTTCTGTATATTGCATTAGTTTTGGTTAAGTGTACCAGAGAACGTGGCAACCGCGCGTCCCTGGTCGACCTTATTCACAGCAGGCATTTTGTCATAGCAGGAAAAGCTCAGACGAAATTAATACGATTAATTGTGGCTGCAGCACATTTAGATGAGGGTCCTGTTATTGTGCATGTTGGCTCACATTAATGACAACTGGGATGACTACTGAGACTAGATACACTAAAGCAGTGATATACAGTTGTGGTAAAAAAAGTTTACATACACTTGTAAAGAAAATGTATATCATGGCAGATTTCACTTCCAATGATTTTTTATCCCTTGGCCATTTTCACCTCAATTAGGTGATTTTGATAGCCATCCACAAGCTCCTGGCAGAATTTTTAACCACTCCTCTTGACAGAATTGGTGAAGTTCAACTAAATTTGTTGGCTTCCTGGCACAAACTTGTTTCTTCAGCACAGTCCACATGTTCCCGATGGGGTTCAAGTCAGGACTTGGGAAGACCATTCCAAAACCTCAACTCTAGCCTGATTTAGCCATGATTTTAGGTTTTCCTGAAGAATTTGGAGATAATCCTCTTTCTTCATTATTCCATGTACTTTCTTTAGAGCACCAGATCTACTGGCAACATATTGCTGCTCATTGTGGCCAAACAACCAATTTTTTTTTTTCATCTGACCACAGAGTTTTCCTCCAGAGGGTTTTTTTTTTCTTTGTCCATGTGATCAGCAGCAAACTTCAGTCAAGCTTTAAGGTGCTGTGTCTGGAGCGAGAGCTTCTTTCTTACACGGCAGCCTCTCAGCTCATGTTGATGCAAAACACACTTGACTGTGGACACTGTCACCCGTCTGCCAGCAGCTTCTAATTCATTGCAGACTTGCTTTTTGGTGGTTTCTGGTCGACTCTTGAGCATCCTGACCAATTTTCTCTCAGCAGCAGGTGATAGTTTGCATTTTCTTGTGCATGCACGTTATACTTCCAAACAATGGTTTGTACAGTTGATCTTGGGACTTGTAACTGCTTTGAAACTTTACTAGCTTGTTCAAATCAATAATTGGCTCTTTCAGATCAATGCTGAGCGCTTCAGATGATCACACTGTAGTGTTTGTGGCTGAGTCTAATAGTTGTATCAAACAAGCCCTATTAAAATGGGCCCAGAAAAGTCACTAGCCATTATCAATCATAATCACTCAGAAGAAGTTAAGAGGCCATGCTACAAAGAAATTTTGATTCACACAACTTTCTGTAACCACCCAAATTGATTGCTCAAGTTACTGTATGTATATTTTTGAGCCAGCAGATTTGGTCACATTTTCAGAAGACTCATAATAAATTCAGATTTGAAGCCAACAATTTGAGCTGTAGAAATCATTGGAAGTGAAGACTGCCATGATAAACATTTCCTTTACAAGTGTATGTAAATTTTTGACCACGACTTCTAACTTAGTCAACAGATTAAACACTTTTCTACCAGAGTTACTGACATTATTATTGAAAACTCTGACAGTAAGACTTGAGTCAGTTTAAGACATATGTTTTGAGTGAAAACAGGTCACAGAAGTGACACAGTCAAACAAAACCACACTGCTGGAGATGCAGATTGTGTCAGCAAGTTTTTGCAGACTATTATCAGGCTAATCTATTCAGACAACTTCTTACTGAGCCCCAATTGAAATACAAAAATAGCATAATCTCATGTTTGCAAGCGAGTGTAATAGTGAAATTAAAGCAAACATTCATGCATAATATATTTGCAAATTATATAAAATTTCAAGGCTATTGCCAAGTCATATTTCTCAAACCTATCTCAGCTGTAAAAAGGAAGCGAGCTCTAATGGCAGGGTATGATCTTCCGTTGTGTTAGATATGAAAACACAGAGTGAGGTAAATAAAATTAAAAAAAAACACGCCTTATCCTTAAGACTGCCTTAAATCAACCTGTCTGAAACAACAAACTCTCGACCTGGCCTCCTATACTGGATGTAGAACTGTACTGGAGCTCTCCAAATGAAACATAATGATGCTGGTTTCACATTAAAGGAGGTGGAAATGAGCTGACATTAAGAAAGCATTCAAAGTTGGCAAGAAGACACCTCTGAGACTTCTTCACTGTGAATCACTGTCCACGGTTGAGTGGTCTCCCAAATATCTCAACTTTCTTTAATTACCTTTTATGCCTTAGAAATTGCGCAAACTAATTTGGTTTTGAAAGAAATAACATTAGTCTCATGTTTCCCACAACCTTTAACAGACAACAAACGAGGCCCTGTTGTACTACAAGACTGAGGTGTCACATAATACAGTCATTCCTTAAGTGGAACGGGCCTCACAAGCAGCAGTTAAAACGCAATTTAAAAAAAGTGTGACGCCTATCTTAACACAATTTATTGGTGTCATTAATGTCAACAAAATCTCTTTTCTGGTAACAGCAAATGTCTATACATATACATATATATATATGTATACATATATATATGTATATGTGTATGTATATATATATGTGTGTGTGTGTGTGTGTATATAAATATATACATATATAAATAAATATATATCTATAAACATATAAACATATGTAAATAAATATATATCTATAAACATATAAACATATAAACTATATATATATATATATATATATATATATATGTACACACACTGTAAGTGGTGATTATCCTGGCATGTTTTGACAAGATGCTGTAAAGGAGGTGTGTTTGTTTTTCTTAACTGATAGAGATGCACTGTGTACTGAGTATATAAGCTTTAAAAACACAAATTAGAAACAGAAATGTAATAGTATGACTTTTTTCCCTTTATAATACAATTCTGATATCTAAACACAGTCTATTCGCTGTCACATGGTGACAATCTAACACCATCTAACCCAGTAGATGTTTAGTTGATGTGGATCGCTCACATCTGACCAGTACAAGATCCACTTATAAAGATTAGTATCGTTGCTGATAACCAATCCATGTATCAGATCAGAGTATTCAAGTCGGTATTACCAACTAGTCAAAGCAGTCGACTGCCCCTGGGGCCCCAAAAACCTCCAGGGTAAAAAATGTGTCTCTGGTAATTTCATTAATTGTTCATTTGTAGTTACATAGTGTATTTTACTAAAACAAATGTGTTTTAAAAAATGACCACAAACTAATAACTAATACCTATACCATGTGCAGAAAGAGGGGAAAATAGGTCAATAGGTCTCAACAGTGTTTTTGTTCTTGGTTAATTCAAAATGTCTGAAAACATGTGCAAGCATTTTGTACAGGGTCACATGATCACACCACAATTTTGACAGCTCTTAAGAGGGTTTAAGGTGCTACTTAAGTTGATAAAATCTTTTAAATTGTTGTATTAGAAATTCTGTTCATGATTTTGTGGCATATTTTAGTCATCTACCTTGTGTTGCTCGTCTGTAACTTGTAACTGTTATTCCTGCATATTTTGCTGGCACTCTCTTAAAAGAGATGTTTAATCTCCACAAGTCTTTCCTATTTAGATAAGGTTTAAATAAAGCAGAAGTGGACTAACTCTGCTCGTGTTTGCCAGGCAAGTGCTACCACCCATGCAGACCAGCAAACAAAAAGCGGCTTTAATCATTTGTCAGGGAGAAGTGGAAGACCCACCCTGGGCAGCTGTCCAACACAGAGGCCGGCAGCTCCTTGGGAAAATCCGGATATGCACATACCATAAACCTGAAAGGGTGCAGCAGCAGAAATGACACACTACATGATGGTGTAACTCAGAATAAAATCACCATGCATCTTTAAAACTCCTGGCTACCAAAGCTGGTGACTATCTAGTCATTAAAATACCTTGTGAGGATTTATCTACAGCAGCAGTACTCACTGTGAGGACATAAAACTCAATCCTCATTCTGCTGGGACACAAACAAACACTCAAATCTTTTAACTGTAACAAAAAGAAGATATCAATGGCCCTCAGCTGGTCCTCATGTGGCTGGCACTGTCACTGATGGTCAGGAGGCCTCTCAGGCAAGAAATAATCACTTTTCTCTTGATATGGATTCTGGCAAGAAGGACGATGTGGATGCCAACTTCCCAGCTTCCTCTGTCAGACATATTGCAGCCAGCCTATGGGTCCGAACATGCCTAAACTCTTGTTGTACGTGTGAATAACTTGAACTCCTGCTTGGAGAGACCCGTTTTTTTTTACTTCCATTAACAGCGATGTTAGTTTAAAAGAGTTTTTGAACAAGTGTGGAAAAAGCTAACAAGTCTGAGAAGAGGCAGGTGTAAAAAAGTAACGACAGCGAGGGTGAATTTGACAAGCACATTATTGGGCAGTAAATCTGCTACCAACGCAGATAAATGAGTGAATTTAACGTAAAAGGAAACTTTTAAAACTCTCGCTAACTCCTGACAGATGCTACAGACGGGTTTGTTCGCCTGACATTTCCTGGAAACACATTAAGTAACGCTACTCACCAGCCGCGGGGCGTTGCTGCCGTGTCGTGGTGTTAAAAAACAGTAGCTAGTTAAAAGTGACCGCTGACGACTCTTTCCGCAAGGTGAATAAATGAAGACTTTACTTTCTCCGTCGCCTCTGAGCCATTAGCTGCTGACATGAGAGCCGCTTCATGAACACTGACCAGCAGCTCTGCTCTCCGTGCCGAGCCGTGCCGAGCCGTGCTGTCGAGAAACAGCTCCTCCCCACGGAGCTAGCGGCCGTTACAGCCTCACAGCTAGCTTAGCTGAGGGGAAACACCGGCCGTTACATCACCATGACGACCAGAGGCTGATCACGTTACTGTACTCGAGTATTTCTACTTCAGGCTACGTTACACAAATACTCCAATACACTTAATAGGGGCATATTGTCGTCTTTATTTCACCTCATTCATAAGACAACTTGTTAACTAAGTAGGCTAAATTTCAGTGGTGGAAAGTAACCAAGTACATTTACTCAAGTACTGTAGCCTACTTAATAGACTTCTGAGGTAATTGTACTTTAATTGAGTATTTATATTTAAGAGGGAAATATTGTGCTTTTTACTTAAAGGTGCAATATGTAAGAATTTTGGATGAAAACAATCAAAACTTAAAATTATCAACAGAATATGTTAGAGTGGTGTAGTAATGAGTCTAAAACCCGGACACCTGTTAGCATTTTTGAACTTCCGGTTCCCTTGTCCCAAAGTGAATGAGTTTTTTGAATGGGTTTTCAGTTAATTACCTGAAATAAGGTCTGTGATTACCACAAGCTTAAGATATTTATACGTTTTGTTCCACAACATAAAATACAGCATTAAATGTCCAAAAACTGAATTATAAAGAGCTTAGCCTACGTCTCTTTAAAAATGGCGGCAAGTGGTTAAATGAGACTACAGAAGTTGTCATGGACATCAAACGTTGTTTTGAGTACAAATTCAACAGGTGGCCAATTCTTATATATCACACCATTGATTGTGCCTATTTAATATCTTTTTGTCATAGTTAGCTTCTTTGCAGATTCAGATTAATAGGCTACAATCGCATCAACAAATAAATTATGATGTATTGTTATTAATGATAAAACTTTATTGATCCCTGAAGGTATTGAGCTGTATATAAAGTATAAAGCAGTCTATATCCATAGTGCCAGTATCAGTACTATGGTGGTTCAGTACCATTCAATACCGATATCAGTAGGCTATACAATGTCAGTATTGAACAATACCCAACCGTTGAAATTAACATATTAATTTACATTAAATTGAAACAAACATAAGACAGTGTCCTGTCTCAAGCTTGACACATAATATCTTCCCGTAGAAAAGCTGTTTTTTTAATAATCACCCCCCAAGAACTAAAATGAAGAAAGAAATGAAGGATAATTTAAGTGCAACCTTTAAATTATCATATAATTCACACCGTCATGAAATGGTCTTCTACAATCTCACCTAAACCTGGTTTTGGCACTCATACAAAGATGGCAGCGTATAATGAACATCACAGTCTCTAGAGGCCACTTGAAGAGGTTAACAGCACTTTTAAGTTGTGTTTGATGACATATTAAGCCTCAGAGCTGTACCAATTATGCTTTTTTGATTCACAAAGACAGTATGTAACATTTATGTATTCATTCAGTAAATTACATTTAACATAAAGCGTTCAGAGAAGGTCTTAGGCAAAACGACTTCCCTCTGTAAGCTTTGGAAATAAAAAAGAAATGTATAATGGCATGTCATGGCAAACTTTGACACGTTTTTTTGAAACAGTTGATAATTCAGGAGGTCAAATTATTAAATATTTTATTTTTGCACATCAACAATCCCCCAAATAGCATGACTTTATCCATGCTGGTCTTGTCTTTAGTTCAGCCTCCACCTCTGACAGTCCAGCAGCCTTTGATGTCGCTCTTCTGGCTTCTGTCCGTGAAGTATTTCCTGAGTGATGAGTTATTGTGACGAACCGTCTGTTTCACTCTGTTTCTTTGGCACATCCTGGTTTTGCTGTTCTGAGCTCTTCAGCGCCGGGTCAAAGTAAGGTTTGTAGATATAAATACCACCACCGAAACCCAGCAGTGTGACAAAGGCAATCTGCGAGAAGGGTATTCTTCTTCTAAACATGACTTCTTTTAAAATAAGAATCCCAATGTTAAGACACGAGATGATCCTGAAAGAAGAGTAAATTGGTGTTATGTAGGGAAATTAATCTAGACACTGAATTACAATCAAATAATCTTTTTAAAATCATTTTGCATCTCCTGTGCTCTGTTGAATGTTACATGTTCTTGCAAAATTTTAGGCATAACTTGCGGCACAGATGGTTTCAAGCTAACTGCTGATTTGCTTGCTGTGCTGGACCAAATGCTACTGTTTACGCAGCATATCCAGAGCCACCACATAGTATTTCTGCATAAACTTCAACATTTTCAAAATAAAAAATCTTAATCCCTGACCAGCCACAGGATTCCCCCTCATGTCCTTACACCCTCATATGAAATTCTTAAGTCAGAGGGTATCTTCAACCCAAAAGTCTGGTGTCTGTTTACCGTGTCCATTCAGGAGTGAACCTGTAGCCCTGCACACAGCTCAACACACTTAGACATAGCTTTATTACATCTATACTGAAACTAAAACACCTTCCAATACCCTACTCAACAAGAGTACCAGAATGTGAAGTAGATTCTCATGTGTTGTACCCTCAGAGAAACTGGGGCTTGTTTTTTAAATTGTTAAAATTAATCAAAATTTCCCAATTAACACATTCCAAGACTCATATCACTCAAAATCCAAGGATAACTGGATTTGAACAATGGTCTTTACCTCATGCGTTCTCATATGTATGTACTATATACTCAAGCTGTATAAGAGTGTATTTTTATGATGCATATGGAACAAGGCAAATTCGATGGGATTAGTGTTTACACACTATGGCTGATGGCTGCATTACCTGAAAAAACTACCTGCTAGTAGAGAGATCAAGTCATCTATCAAACATTGATGTTCTGCACTAGGAAAGATACTTAAATCAAGTTATCAGTCGCTATAAACTCAACAGAATCCCTACACTTCCAAAATGTTCAGTTTTTATGGTCATATAAACCATTTTGCCATGAGAACAAAGCCATTTACCCTGACTTTTAAACTATTTTCACTGAGAATTATTTACATTTGTGTGAGTCTTATTTTGAAACACTCAGACCGGATATACACAGAGCGTCTGCTAGCTTAACAGTTTCCTAAACCTCAAGCTGAATAATAAAGGCATTTATGCTGGTTTTGGAGAACATTCTCAGCAACATTTATAACTTACCGAAGGGCGGTTTATTCGAAGCGTCTGCAGTCACCAAACGGAGACAGGCAGGACAGCACGGAGGTTAAAAGACAAGACACAACTTCAAGGACTCAGAGGAGACTTGTGTTCAGCAGGCACGCGTTCTTCTTCTACTGTGTGAATTCTGGTAGAGCGGTGAGAGCTGCAGTTCGCCACCTAGCGGACAGTGCAGCGACCTCCTTCCTGCTCTGTAGAGCGGTACTGCAGAGATCACATTTACCTGGGCGACATTAGAGAAAACTTGAGTTTACATCATTTAAACAAGAGTGGAAGAAGTATTCAGATTTTTAGTTGAGACACAGCAGTAATAATAGAAATAAATAAAAAAAAACCTGCATTCAAAATGGCACTTCACTAAAATAATTTAAGTAAAATCATAATCAGAAAATAGTAAGAAATACTGTCACAACTGCCAAGAGCTCAAGAGCTGACATATTCACAGTGTTTGTTTTGTCAAAACAATACTATAAAATACAAATGTATTCATGATAAATGAAACCAATTAAAATAATTATAAAGACAAACAGCAATATTTATCTTCCTTTGTTAAACTAGAGCCATGAAATGATTTTGCATGAAAAAAAATGACAATTTTAAAATTGTTTTGATTTTCTGCTATAAACTTAGTGAAGTTGGCTACAATATTACAATTATTACTACAACTAATACATGATTTATTTCCGCTTTCTCATTAATAGTAGTGATGAAGCGATGCCTTTTTGTAACTGTAATGTTGACTGAGCAGTTTAATGTTGTCCTTTGTAACATTTCCTCAAATGTTTCACTGTGCAAACTATTTAAATATATCGTCTGCAGTTAGGAGAATGGTGACCCAAATGTTTCTGAGGCTCATCAAAACAAACATGTCGGTATTGTAGAGCTTTTACTTTGAAGGCGGGAAACAACGTTCCCCCGGAAGTTAGTATGAATGCGGAAGCGCAGCTGATGAGCACAGCTCGCTCTGTGCTCACTGGAAATGATAGAAGTTCATGCTCGTTCAGTTGAAGTTGTAACAGTTTAATGCTGCTGGTGAAATAAATTGTGCAGGATGTTCACTCGTAGCACCTGATCACACAGGTTAAGTTAATATCGTATATTTAAAGTAAAGTGTGTCTGATTTCCACCTGAGGAGTTGATTCAGCCTCTGAATCTGACTGATCACACCTGACTTACATCCTGACAGGTGTATTATGTCGGCAGCAGACTGTGGAGACAAGAAAGACAAAATGTCCTGATGGAGAACATCCGACCACGTCTGAAATTTGGGAATAAAGTGGAAGAAGTGAAACTGAGGAAACGAAAATCTCAACTGTACTCAAAGAAAGATGAATCTCCTCTCAAAGACGGTGGGACCCACACATGTGATAGTTTCACGTCAGGACAAAACATCGATGTAATGTTGACCAAACATGTATGCTGTGATGATAAGAAATAACACTACTAATATGAAGGGATTGTTTGACTCCACAGGTGTGCTGAGAGCCAGAGTTGTAGTGTTTTGTGTGGTGTTCAGGCTGATCAACTGCTTCCTGGTTCAGACCAGCTTCGTCCCTGATGAGTACTGGCAGTCTCTGGAGGTTTCCCATCGGATGGTCTTCAAATATCCTTTGTGACATGATCATCTGCAGCTGTGTGACTGGACTGCTGTGGATTATCATTATTATTAGCACTAGACAACAGTGTCATAAGGAAGATCCACATAGTATGTTAATGTGTTTTTCTCCATCAGTTAGAGGGTCTTATACTGTAACTTTTCACATTCAGTGTCTCTTGATAATTTTTATTTTACCAGGTGAGTCCCACTGAGTTTGGGCACATCTTCTGCAAAGGAGTCCAGGATAAAATGACAGTATAGAGAGCTGCATATAAGATAATACAAAATCAGGCAACTGGTAATAAACTAAACTAAACTTAAAATCAGAATCAGAAATACTTCATTGAGCCCTGAGGGGAAATTGTTTTGTTTGTGATTAGCAAGTTTTCTTAGTAATGATAACAAGTCTAAGAGAGCTAGAATGAGCCAAAACCTGAAAAAATAAACAAAGGAGTAATTTGCTAAAGAATTTACAAAAGTCAGGAGTCCAGACAGATAAGAGTCAGTTTAATTTTCTCTTGCAAACAATTTCAAGTGGCTGGAGCAGAAAACATAACATCTTTACTTTGTCACATCATGACCACATAGAAAACATGTTTTAATAATGAAGAACAATATAAGTCTGCGTCGTCAGATCATTCAGTGTGTGAATACGCATAAGTAGAAAATATTTGACCCCAAAACTGGGCTTTTGTTTCTTACAATGCAACAAAACAACAAGCAACTGTTGACATTTGTTTAGCTGAAACCCGTAGCTTGTTATTATTTTCGTCATTCTTCTATTATTTTGTCCTGTTACAACCTTAACAGTGTGACTTATGGGTACATGACCTGGGAATGGAAGGCAGGAATAAGAGGATTCCTCTATCCACTCATGTTTGCATCCATATACAAAATATTACACTTCATAAACTACGACTCTGTCTATCTCCTGGTAAGTTCTCATATCTTCTATCCAGACAACTTTACATCAGAAAGTCACTTTGTCTTTCTAATCCTGCTTTGGTTGGTTCTGCAGATTTGGCTGCCGCGAGTGTTTCAAGCACTCCTGGCTGCGTTTGCAGATGTAAAATTCTTCTTCCTCGTCCGAACGCTGGAGAGTCGTGACGTTGCAACATGGACGGTGAGGAGGAGATTTGTGTGAGGAATAAAAAGGCAGAAGTGCCGGATGTAAGCCGTCATCTAATGCCTCGCTGTTTCTTCTTCTTCTGGTCTGTAGTTCTTCTGCCATCTGTGCTCGTGGTTCTCATGGTTCTGCTGCACCAGGACTCTGACCAACAGCATGGAGACCACCATCACCTGCCTGGCTCTTTTTTATTTCCCCCTCCCGGGGTCCAAAACACACAGCAGGTCTTGACTCATCTCACATCTTCACTCTTCTTATTGTCAATGAATCTTATCCGAAAAAATAGATTATTTACAGACACCTTGTTGATGTTTTTCCAGCAAAAAATATTTGTCCCTGGTGGCCTTGGCCATCATTGTGCGGCCGACAGCCCTGATCGTCTGGTTCCCTTTGCTGATGTATCATTTCTGGCAGGAAGAAAACAAACTGAGGCTCATCACTCATAAATGCATTCCTATAGGGTTTGTACCTTTTTAATGTCACGTAAAATTAATCTGTATTTCATCCTCATGTTTTTGTTTGATAATCCATTTTTTCCTCCTTTCCAGAGCTGTGGCTGTTGTGATTTCAACACTGATCGACTGTATATTCTGTGACAAGGTGAAACATTAATTCCATGTGTTTTTAAATCACACTAACTTCTGCTCATAGAGTCAAAAATAACAGTTTTTCTCTGTGTGTTTCAGTGGACCATGGTCCAGTTCAACTTCCTCAAGTTTAACATCTTCTACAGTGTGGCTGATTTCTACGGCTCTCATCCCTGGCACTGGTACTTCACTCAGGGCTTCGCCGTCGTGATCGGCCCTCATCTTCCTCTCTTCCTTCACGGCTGCACCATCGCCTTCAAAAGATACAAGATTCTGTTGGCAGCAGTCGTCTGGACGCTCGTGGTTTACAGGTAAAACGTCTGCGCTCACATTCACAGGCTTTAGTTATCAAACTGAGAAGGTAGCTTCGAGAGAGATAGCTTTTCATTCTTTCTAAAAAAAAACAACTCACATTTTATTTGTGATATTTTGGCATTTAAAGTAAGTATATATTTATTTTAAGTTGATTATCTTTGTGTGACTGTTTAATATCTCAAGTGTCATACATTGTTTGCAGGTTTCTTTCATCCTCTATGAAATATAACTTAATATCTTTGGGTTGGGACGTCAACTGAGGACGTCAGCTTTTGGAAACACTGCTCCACATTTTTCACCATTTTCTGACATTTTATTGACTAAACAACTAATCAATTAATCAAGAAAATGATTCACAGATTAATCTAGACTGGAAAACATCATTGGTTGCAGCCCTGAGTACATGTGTTTTTAATGTTATCTTGTACTGGAAGGTGCCCTTTGAAGTTCTCTTGTAAACAAAGTTTTGTTTATGTTAAGTGTTAGTCACCAACACAAACATGCTGAATTCATTTCCTTCCTCAGTCGACATTTGCAAAGCTGATGTTTTTGATGATTTTGAGTCCTGTATTGTTTACATTCACATTCACTTGCTAGCAGTTTTCTTTTTTACTCCCCTTACTGGTGCAGTTCTATGTTTTTTGGCATGTTGCTGCCACATGTAATCAGTGGAATATTTTTTAAAACAGTTTGCAGGACTGCAAAAGATACAAAATAGGGACCCACTCAGGGAAATGTTGTTCCACCGCGATGCCAGTGGTCAAATGCTCCTCAGGGCTTCACTTCAGGCAGTTTGATTGTGATGAGTTCTGCTCTGTTGTAACATGTTTGAATCCTTTTTATTCAGTTTGCTTCCTCACAAGGAGTTCAGGTTCATCTATCCGTTGCTGCCGTTCTGTATGATCTTCAGTGGTAAGTTCTCAGTATCACATCAAAAACATCTACGAACAGACAGATATGTGTTTTTTAACACTTCTTCCTCTACAGGCATATCCCTGGCTAACTTGAAAGCGTGGCGACGAGCTGCTGCCTTCTTCTTGTTAGTGAGTAACCTGACTGCAGCGCTGTACACCGGTCTGATCCACCAGAGAGGCACTCTTGACGTCATGACTCGTCTCCAGACACTTTGTGAAGTCAGCAACATCTCCAGCCCTCCGCAGACAGACGTCCTCTTCCTCATGCCCTGCCACTCAACGCCTTTTTACAGGTGTGTTACAGCCGTTCACACCTGGAGGACAGCCTACAGTCTAAAGACTAAATTTTGAGTAACTGTAGTAGTCCTATAATCAAAAATATTTCATGGTGACTCTTTTTTACAAGAGTATATGTAAGTCCATGGTGACTAAAATATGTTTGAAATCTGTGCCCTGAATTTTCAAAGTAAGACCTTGAAAACGTGACTAAAGCTAAAAGTTTCCAAAGCTTAAAACTGAGACAGTATAAATGGGTCAGTTTCATGCTCAACCTTGGAAACAGCAGGAAAAAAATCTCACCTTGAGGTCCATTTAGTGGATGTTGTGGAGTTTTCAACCATCATGTGTTCAGTTGGTAACTGTGCAAACATGACCTGCTGATGAGGACAGTAGAAAGCTCGATCTCAACTATTACAGGGACCTTGATGTGAAATTGCTTATCAACTGTACACCTGATTTTAATATCTTTTTTTCCTCCCTTTGTCAGAGAAATATTATTTTTCAACAAAACCCTCTTTAATTTTTTCTAAATATGCCAAACTTATTATTGCAGCAGTGTTTAATGTCGTCTTAATAAAAGCAGCTTTATAAGAACTTTACTTACATGAAAAATAATGTTAAAAATTCTATTTTATATCAGGAAATATCCAATAAAAGAATAAGTGAAGATCCTCAGATAAGGCCAAGATTCATAATAATAATCCTGTGTATAGTGTATTACTTTGGTTATTACTATGTCCAGCATTACTTGCTCTGTGTATTTAATATTGTCAATATCTGAATATAGATTTTGACTTTAATAACTTGATACAGGCCAAGTGAAACATCAAACTTTACAAAAAAAACACTTGGAAAGTAAAAATTCCCTACCTTGTGTTGAACACGACCTGACTGACGGTTCTCTCTTTGCAGCCACGTCCACTGTCCGATGAAGATGAGGTTTCTTGAGTGTCCTCCAGACCTCGGAGAGGAGGGTTACGTCGATGAAGCGGCCAGATTCTACGACAACCCTCTTCACTGGCTCAGGACATCATTTCCATACAAATCTTCTCTACCGACACATCTGGTTTTGTTTGATGTTTTGGAGAAGGTAAGACATTCACAAGCTATAATTCTCAATGTGTTTTAAAACGTTTTGTCTAAAATTTGATGTGTTTTTGTTGTTGCAGGAAATCTCTGTGTTTTTGCAAGCGAATAACTTTGTGAGGACAGCAGAGATGTTTCATACTCATTTTCCTGAGGGAAAAGTTGGAGGAAGCATCTTTATTTATGAAAGGCACTGACAAACACTGGAACGATGGCAATTTTCTTTCCTCAATAACAATGTCACATGATATAGATTTGCTACTGAAATTAAACTCATTTTTTTTAACATCACTGTGTCAAATGTGTGTTGTTTTTTTATTATTCACAACTAAATTTGGTGTGACATTATTTTTCCAGTCTTTTTTCCCCAACACATGGATATAAACAAGTAAAACTGCCAGGTCCAGTTAAAACAAGCTCGAGGTGGAATGTTAGAAAACTGCATATTAACTCTGAAAGCATAACAACAACCTTGTCACAACCCTGTCTCTGTAGCAGCAAATTAAAACAACTACATGACTAGACACAGAAACATCCAAAATGTGGCATATCTTTGTTTTTTTATAGTTTAGTGCCAAATTAACATTTTCTGCTCATTATTTTAAAGTCTCTTTTTAAACATATGTAGTACCGATCATGTTTCAGCAGAAAGTCTTCATCAGATCAACAATTTAAAGTCCAAAATAAGAATGTAACCAAGAAGTGCAAATGATGTCAGATATGCCACATCTTCCACTCCGAACCTAATAATTACTTCACTGAACACAAACAGATCAACAACAGTCAGTAGCATTGAAAAGTTAACATTGTGCAAACGTACAAAAAAAAAAAAAAAAAGGAGATTTAGCATCTACATACAACCCAAAATAGAATTTGCAACTAGAATATTAAACCGGTTGAGATTTATCAGTATTTTGGATCAAACGGCATTGGACCCAGTTCTATTTTCACATCAGCAATGTGTCGGTCTGCGTTTCTTCCTGATCGGCTCCACTTGCGTTCACTGTGTGGTCGAGGTCGGGCTCTCTGCTGCTTTCGCTGATGATGCTTTGCCCTCGTGTCCTTGGAGTCTGTGTCGGGTCTCTCAAACGGCCCGCTGTGTGATTCAAACACAAAACATAAATGGCATGACTTAGTATTATTGTGTTGAACTCGTAAGTATGTACAAGCTGTTGGATGATAATGGAAGAAAACAGGGGCGGGTGCTCACAAAACATCTGAGGTTCTTACTGCAAAACAACTAAAAATAAGTCCTAACTGGAAGACTTCGGTCAAAGATGTCATTCACAAAATATTTTAGCTGTAAAAATAGCTACAGTATGAGAGAAGTTGAAGGTGGCCCAGAAGAGTCCTCAAGTTAGTAAGACCTGCTCACAATCCGTCAGCTGCAGTAGACTGAACATTTAAAAACATGTTTTAACAGCGTGATTTTATTTCATATTAGCTTAGGAATTAATGTACAGATATAGATTTCTTAACAATTTCAGTTCATGTCATTTAGTGCAATTTTTGGGAGAAAATATTAATTTCCTTGAAAGAAAAGCAAAATTTGAATCAACACCGTCTCTATTTCCCCAACATTAGTATCAGATTGATGCTGCGTTCCAGACAACTCAGAACTCAAACATTTCTGACTTCCTACTAGAAAATGTACAATGCGATGCCACTTGAAGTTGGTAAAGTTTGTAAAAGGTTGGAACTAGGAAATTCAGACCTCCAAGGTTGTCTGGAACGCAGCTTAAGGCTTTCATTCCATGAAAAACTTGGAAATAATCTTGGAAATTATTCAGTAATTGTTTGGAAGTTCTGGAAGGAAAGCCTTAGTTAGTCTTCAAGGTGGCCTTCTTGTATCATGAGATACCTTGTGAATACAGCCCCAGGAGACTTACTTTGGGCCATAGCTTCTTGTGTAAGCCTCTCCAAAGAAGTGGCGGTAGACGAAATCATCAAGATCTCCAAACACATTGTCATCAAGTCCGTGGTACTCATGCATGTGGGTCAGATAGTCCTCCACGCCGCTGACAAAGTCTGTGAACAGCATCCGATCGTGGATGAACACTCCATTGTGGAAGAAGTTGTTGATGAACATCTCCAGGTCTTTCCAGTGGTGGAAGTGGTCGACTTCCTGCTGCAGGTAGCTCTGCAGCAGCTGGTAAAATTCATCTGCTCTGATTGGATCCATGGCTTTGTTGAAGAGACTCATGGACTCCTGGTAGGCACAGTCGAAAACTCCAGAGCATCCTTTCAAGTTGGACTTGTGACCGTTTTGACCTCGATCTTCGTGAACTTTACCTCCTGATTTCCGGGTGTTGTGGCTGCTCTGGAAGGAGTCATCAAATTTGTGTGCATGTCCATGGTGAGGCTTGTGGGATCTGTGCTGCCACGACTCTCTTGATTTCTTCTCATGACTTCTCTTATCATAAAAACCTCTGGCTTTGTTGATGAAGGTGGAAGCTGAATCCTTGAAGTTTCGGAAGGTTAATTTGACAGAATCTGAAAACTTCCTCAGATTCTCCTTCACAGCTTCCTTTGCTTTCTTTATCTGCTCTTTGTGGTGATGGACAAACTCCTTGGTGGAGTTCTTCACAGCATCAAATGTCTCTTTCACCTTCCCCGCCATGCCTGGCTTTGGTTTCTTCATTTTAGGCTCAGTGTCTCCTTTGGCTCTTTCTTCTTTTGTTTCCACATACAGCCTCTCCCACAGGTCGGAGCGCTGCTGCTCGAAGCTCAGTCTCTTCTCCAGCTCCATCAGACGCGACTGAAGCTCTTCGGACTCCGAACCAGCTTCCTTTCCAGCTCCGTGGATGCGACTTCTCAGCTGATTTAAGTCCCTCCTCAGCTCATCTGTAACCTTCCTTTCCCTGTCGAGCTTCTTCCTCAGTGTCTGTGCCTCGGCCATCATGTCTTCCCTCTGGCCTTGGAAGCTTCGGATCAGCTCTTTCTCCTCCTCGAGCTGATCTTTCAGCCTCTGGTTTTCTGACAGCAGGGAGTCAGTAACTGCTCCCGATGCCTCCCAATCTTTAATCTTGTTTCGCAGGTTTCTCAGCTCCTCCTGTAAGGTGGACAGGGTCTTTTCTTCACGTTCAAGGGAGTTTTTCAGCAGCTGGTTCTCAGCTGTCAACGTCTGCTGCTGAGAAACAACGTTACTCCTCTCCTCAGCCTTCTGTTTCAGCAACATCTCCAGGTCATCTCTCTGGGCCTGATGGGAAAAGAAGGTACAAGAGGGGGAATTATGGCTTTTTGAAAGGGATGCAATGAGTCATGATTGCAATGAGGTCACAAAGTTCACTCAATTTGAAAAGCGAAACAAAATTGAGGAAGAAAAGTGAAACAAAGAGCTTTTGCTTCAGTTTTAACTAACAGCATTTCCATACGGTTACATTTGCATTTATTTTGCATTTGTACTATGCAGTTACCTGAATGTGTGCCTGTTGGATGTTGAGCTCGTGGTTCTCTCTCTTCATCTTCTCATTCACCTCTGTGAGCAGTGAAATTACTTTTTTCTCATCCAGGTCATCCAGGTCAAAGTCGCCCCTCTGGAGAAAAGGAAGAGACGAGTTCTGGTCCATTAAACTTGTGGTTACATGGGTCATGTTCAATCAAAATATTAATTATTTTGGCATCTGAGTATGTCAGTGAGAGATATGTAACAGACACAGGCTATTTTAATCAGTATATTTTCATCAGTGCACTGAAACAGTTAAATTTACTGAGAATTAATAATTATTTATTACCCCATGCATCTTATTCTGCATTATAAAAGTTTTCATATCGGCGCATGCAGATATATGGAGCTATGATAGACCATTATCAGCCAATGATAATCGTCCCTCTGGGCTCTATTTGTGATGTTTCATTTACACAGAACGACCAAAAGTAATAAAAACAGCTGCCTGCTGTAATAAAACAAAAAATAGAGCCTTAAAGTAAATGATCTTATTATAGTTTTTTGGTACACATTTTGTTTACAGTTACTTTTATATTTCAGTACTTCTTACTTACTCTTGTTGGATTATCTTTTTCTATCTAAATGTCGTTTACATCTTGTGATATATTTTTTCCTCTAGAAGCAGCATCTGAAACGTGTGTAATTTCCCCCATGGGGATCAATAAAGTATTTTCTGATGCCGATTCAAAATTGGAAACGGGTGGAATTTTTCACTGATTTATCACTGGACTATTGTATCTGGTTGCATCAAACTAGCGTGCAGGGTTTCTGTGTTTAAGAATAAAGTCAATTTAAATATAAAGAAAAATAAGTCTGCATTAAAGAAGTAACAGAAGTCAAAAGCATGGTAAGGAATGTATCATGTATGTTTGCTGCGAATGAGCTTACTATTATTGTGAGTTGTGACTTGTGTTGTGCCTGACCTGGTTTGTAAAGTGTTGTTCTCGGAAATGACAGTGAATCAGATCTCTCCCACCATCAAGGTCATTCACTCGGATTTTCTCCACAGTTTTCTGTCTTTCCTGAATCTGCACTGTGCCTGTCAGTGAAACACCAACATATTATTTACACAAAACATTAGAAAACATTGTTACAGGTCGGTCGGTCTATAATGTCTGTAAGAGTAGGACGGGTACAGTACTCTTGCACCTGGTCAACCAAATCTAAAGAGCCGTGAAAACAAACTGAGGATAATTCTAACACAAAGTACATTTCTAATGCTACAGTGAGAGACTGGCCATGACAAAACCAGACTAAAATCTCTGTGAAAATCAGGTGGATTTCATAGAGGAACTTTTAGCAATAATCATGTACATTAATCTCTTCTGACTAGAATGTTTAACTGAAGTATATTTTCTGCGTTAACAATAACGTCAGTAAACTCTTACCATGGAAGTGTCCAAAGCCCATGCTGATGGCTACGACAAGGGCGATCAGGATACACTTGTTAAGGATGCTGCTGCCCTGCGCTTGCACATTTTGGCCATCCAGAGCAGCAGCAGGGGGTCTTGCTTCAGCCTGCTCCTCCTGCTCTCCGTCATCTGCCTGCTCCTCCTCCTCCTCCTCCTCCTCTTCTTTCTCACTCTGGCCTGACTCCAGAGCCTCCTCCTCCTCCTCAGGCTCTGTCACGATGCTCGTGGTATTCTTCCTCAACCTTCGTCTTCGGACAACAGTACTACCGCTTCGCCCTGCCTCATCCTCACTGCTGCTCGAGTTTGTCACTGCAGGCTGCTGCACCGGGAAAACTACAGAAAAATACACAAGGTTATGGTTGTAGCGATCCCATGATGAAAACAAAGTAGAAAGGAGGAGGTACGCACAAAAATATCAGGCTCAGAAAGCATCATGTGTGGTCAATCATGCAGATAACAAACATTACAGATTAACTGATTCCCTACTGATGAACAACTCTGTTGCAAGATCTTGATTCATTTTAGTGTTTGTGAAATTAAAACATTAAAAGAATATTTTGGAAATAATATTTGATTTCTTGCTGAGAGTTGGATGAGAAGATCGATAACACAAGACAAGAAATAGTCCGACACATAAACACTGTAACATTGCAAAGAGTTGTTTGTACACTTTGGTTTTTGTACAGATTAAACACATAAGATTTAACATGTCTATTAGCGAGCTTTAGAGGTGCTCATAAGCAAATTTCATTACCTTCGGACAAAGCTAAGCTAACTGGCTGTAGCTTCATATATACTGTACAGACATGAGAGACTCTAGAAGCCCTTTTGTTTCTTCATTTCTGTTTTATAGTTGTATTTATAATTATTGTTTTAGTTGTTTTCTGCTGTATTCTTATCTATATGTATGCTTCTCTGTGTTAGATTTGCTGGATTAAAAAAAAGCTAAACGTCACCAAAGAAATTCACACCTTAATTCACACCTTAAAAGATTAGATTTCAAAGCGTATGGCTGCATATTATCGGCTCACAATTCTTTGACTGACTCATAATATCACTACAAGGTCTCTATAAGGCCTCTCCACACTCTAATCAAATAGTCTGCCTGGAACAATAATTATTGTCTGATATATCCTATGAAAAAAAGCATCCACATTATAATTCTCAGTGCATGTGAGGCGGAGGCTTCAAGTTTCCACATCAGACTTGTGTACGCTGAATATTGGACTGAGATTGGCTTCCAAACTATTTATGTCACCAATCGTGCTTGTATGAATGTGAAAACAGCCTTCTAGTGTCAAACTCTGCACACAGTGGAGCTCAAACATTCAACTGTAGGAACAAGAAGAAAAACATGTTGTTGACTGAAGGGGTCCAGACGTACACCACGCAAACATGCAAACACGTGAAAAAAACAGTGAAGGAAACTACTTTGCATTCTTTAAAATGTGGTTGAACATGCACAGCTGGCTCACATCAGCCTGTGTTCTTGTCAGCCAATAATCAGGATTAGTTCTGTGAGCAAGCTTAGCATCATATAAGATTCACTCCAGTTTCAATCAGGCAACCTGGGAAAGAGCGGCCTCCAGTGAGCTGACTTCTCAGGTGGTAGCCTAAGTTCAGGAGTCTCTGTGGAAGTTTCCAGTGACTCAACCTCAAACCTGCTTCGACGACGTACAAAACAGGCAGAGAAAGAAAGTTTTTGTGTTGATGTGTCGAAGAAGACGTAGTGACAGTTCAGCGTGTCAGTGTGTGTGTGTGTTGTAGCAGGCCTACCAGTCTCAGCAGCGGTGAAGGCGTACTGGCTGCTGCAGGAGGTGCCAAGGTAGAACTCCTCATTGGCTGCTGCCTCTTCGCCAACCTCAACATGCTCGTCCTCCTTCAAGTCTCTGAGAGTCACAATGTCCGAGTGATCGCTGGAGGACAACAGATTCACATTCTGGTGCCCTGTGGTGGCATTTCCAGTCTGGAGAAAATATAATATATTGAAGATTAAGGGCAAGGAAGCAGCAACAGAGTGGCTCTGGATTATTTAAAGAACAGGTTATGCAGGTTTTTTGTCTGTCTCACCTCAGAGGCGTACAGTGTCTCTACGGGATTTTCTCCCAGAGTGTCATCAAGTGACTCAGCGATGCTCTCCTCAACACGTTCAGCTGAAAAATGTGTGATATGAAAATGAGATTTATTCACTTGTTCTTTCATTTCCCTACAAATCTGTATGCACATCAACACATAATGTACTAAAATAATGTTTTTTTATTTTTATAATATTACACTAATAACATAACTAACAGTCAATATTACTTATAAAAATCCGCTACTATCATACTTGTGGCTAAAATGATAATATGAGGATTTTTACCAGCAGATGCAGCGGCCTTTGCGTCCTGCAGCTTTGTTTCTTCCACTGGAGGGCGCTCTAACAGCTCGGCTCCATAGTCCACCACCGCCTCTGATCCCAATGTCTCGATATCTGAACCCTGTAAACACAATGAGCATATATTAAAACTAGGCATGTTGGAACACAAATGTCTTTATTAATTATCAGATGTATAAATACTGCATTACTTGATAAGTCTGAGCGATAGGAGCCTACAGTAAGTATTTCTGTGTAAGATGATTTGTAGCATTGACTGGCAAAGTTAGAAATATTAGAAAAGGTCCCTGCGGTAAAAGAGAACGACATTTGCTTCTGTGACTGAACAAACATCAGCTGGCCAGAATTATGTTTTCAGTGTAAAAATCCCATAAAAAGGGAAAAGCTGCAACTGCAACTAATTATAAGCAAAAATAGTCTTTAATTGCCAAAATTGTTTTTATGACAAACACTCCAGCTTGGATTTCAGTAGTAAAAGAGTATTTTTGCATACATGTTGCTGCAGGCACGTGTAGATTTTCCCCTTTTATGGGATTTTTTTGTTATTTGCAAGTTTGTGCTACCAAATCAGTTTACTATGTCTGAAAGTATTGTATTCCAATCAAATGAAGTTTATCATCCGGAAATGTTTATTTGACTGTAAATTCGTCTCTATTCAATACCATAAATGTCAGCTCCTATGACACGAAGACCTCTTTGATGAAACGTGCTACTTGACTCCACTGATCTTGTAATTTGCTAATCATTTTTAATTAAGCATTATTTGAGTTTATTGGTATTTTTTCTACATAGTAAAAAAATCCTTCTCTCCTTGTTGCCACCTTACAATGTCAAAAACTATATAACAACAAATGAAACTAGCTGGGATTAAGAAGAAGGAAAAAGGATTTGTACCTCATTACTGATAATAGTCCAGCCACAGGACGACTCTGCATCACTTGACGTCTCTGACATTTCTGTCAGTTGTCAGCAATAAACAGGGATCTGGAGGATATAAAGAGGTTAAACACTGGGGGCAGTATGTTGTGGTGATAAAGAAAAGTAGGCCAGTGTGTCACAAGCTGAGGAATAGTTGAATGAATCTTGAGTTTAAGCAGGCCAGAATTAGTTTATTATTGTTAACAATCAAGATACCATATACAATAATAAACATCCAACTGTAAGGGTTTGGGAAATTGTGATTTTTAATAATGTTACAAGTTTGCAGCCCAAGTTCAGTTGCATACCACATAACCATGTTTCTTTACAGCCTCTATTCTGGTCTATTAAAAAAAGGGGGAAAAGAGTGCTAAACAAATAAACCTCCCTTGCTTTGCTTCACTTTGTGTTGCATTTGGCATTCAGAAATGTTACTTAAAAAAACATTAAAAAGCAGGAACTGAAACAAACATCTGCTACTGCTTTACTGTGTATATCTGATGAACGTGAATAGGTGAACCCTGCAACTCAGACTTGAGTTTTAACTTGAATTGCAGGGTGCTGTGCTGTAATTTTAATCAGGTGTACACCAACACACTGCTGTTTTCCTTTTCTGGTAGCCTGTACCTGCATGAGGAGCACTGAAAAGTATCCCAGACTTGGAGATACTTAACAACAACTTCGGGTTTGTTTTTGATGAATGAAGTGACACAAATATATAGAAGTACAGAACAATACAGCTCATTGACACAGAGTCACATCTGGCTACTTGGAAAACAAAATCTCATGAACTTGAACACTGTATTTACAAACAAACAAACAAACAGGAGAAACAGCGCCCTCTAGGTAACAGAGTACAATAACAGCTATATTGATATGCCAGCTCCTGCGGCCTGACAATGAAAACAGCCAACAACAGAGATAACATCGGTTTAACACTGCAGCCTTTAGCTGTAGTTGACATTAGCTTCGTCTGTTAGCATTCAATAATGAAAATTAGCGGTCTGTTAGCAGCTAGTTAACTAGTTATCGACGCCTCCTCTCTAAGAATCGCCAGAACATATAATTAGTGCCGTAGACAACGTTTAATATCTTCAGAAGCAAAACAACACCGCTATCTTTTGAATAAATGCGAAAATGGAGTAAACTCACCGGTGTTTAACGCCCAACAACGAGGCAGCTGTTTACAAGCAGCTCCAGAGAATTGCAGTATACCCAAGCCTAGGTTATCCGCTAACAACCATGAAGCCGACTGTCCACGGGAAATGTAGTTTTATAGAGGTAAAGCTGGCCGCGCCGCGCAACGCATTCACCGAACTCGTAGAACAACAACTCCCATCAGTCAGCGCGGTGTCCAAATAAGGCTCAACGAGGGCGGAACAGCTGTGTGGAAACTCAGATAAAACATAAACAAGGAAGCGTGACAAAGCAGACCGCCTACAAAATGAACCAAGACAGAATAAAACAAAATTAAATCATTAATGTGTTTTGTAAAGTGTTGCAGCACTATTAGAAGTTTTAAAAAAAGCACGTAGATGACGTTGAAAAGTCCAGCTGTCCATCAGGAAGCACGTGGTCGTCATTGTTGTTGGTTGTGCGCGCGTGTCGTCTGGCGCCCCGCCAGCAGCCTGATCTTTGCGTGTTTGAGTTATGTTGCGGGACTGGTATATGCGGTTCAGTGGCTCTAAATACTCATGCAAATACTTACGGCGCAACCTGTGGATACTCATGAAAACAACCACACGTATCTACAGTGTTTATATTAGTTAAATGATGTTTTAATATGACGAAAAAATGAATAAACATTGCAAAATACTGGCATTTTAACACAAACGAAACACAAAACAGGCATCAATATTATTGTTTTGGCAATAACTGTTTTCCTGACTTTCTGTGTGAATAAGTGCACATCCTGTGCTATGGATAAAACTGACATAAAATACACAAAACTAAAACTATTCATCATTTTTGCCCTATTTGTATGTCTACCGGGGAAAATGTATCTCACATTTTTAGAGAGGGGATGAAGTCTCAAAACTCTACATAATAAAGACGCTTTGTGGAACTAACTCTTATAGTTTTTTTTTTGTTTTTATCATTACATTGTGGATTAACATTTCTAAGATCTGCTGCTGTTAACATGTAGTAACAGTAGAGGTCAGAGTTGTCGAGGTTATGTTGTGTTTGTGTGTGTAGTAGATGGTAATTACTGAGTTGTAAGGTGCTTTGCATATAGATTTACATAATGGCAAATAGAGTTTCTACGGAAGCCCTAAAGGGCCATGCATTCATACATTTTATTTCCTCCGTTTTCCCGTGATAACGAGTTAATTTCATTTGTTTTCTCGAGATCTCGAGTTATTATCTCGAAATAACAACTGCCGTTTTCCCGAGATAACGGGATAATTTTCTCGAGATCTTGAGATAACGAAACGATAGTGTAGTATATTAAATCATTGCAGGAAACATCATTCAGTGTAGCAATGTCAGAGGAGCAGGAGCATATCGATCACCACGTCACATATCTTTTCAAGCAAGGCCTGACACAGGCTGAAATAGCATTATGCCTTGCTATTACAGATAATATACACATTAGTGTGCGTAATCTAAAAAGACAGTTAGCAAGGCCTCAGATATATCGGCGGCGCAATCTAAGTGAGCCTGATGTCGTTATTAACTACATAGCTGACCAGCTATGTAGTTAATGAGGAGATCTCGAATTAATTATATCGTTATCTCGCGAAAACAAAGTTTCGTTATCTCGAGATCTCGAGAAAATTATCTTGTTATCTCGGGAAAACGGCAGTTGTTATTTCGAGATAATAACTCGAGATCTCGAAACACATATGAAATTAACTCGTTATCACGGGAAACACAGGAAATAAAATGTATGAATGCATGGCCCTTTAGGGCTTCCGTACTTAGGAATGCAAATCTGTATGTAAATTAAAACATGTTCCAGTTTAAAGTTTATTCTGTTCCTTGGTGACATAACTTCCATGACAATGTCTTGATATGACTTAAATTCATCTTGTAAAGTATAATGTGGTTATCTGTTTCAGTGGCACAGATATTCATATCCAGAATAGAATGACACAGTGAAAATACTACATTGCAAGTCCTGCACTGAACATTTTATCCAAGAGTACAAAAAATATAAGCAATAAAATGTCAAGTAGAAGTACAGAGTATGCCTCTTACTTTTTATGATTTATAGTGTTAGAACATAAAGTTAATTATTGGATCATTATTGCTGATAAATGAATGTGTAAGCAGCATCTAATGTTGTAGCTGGTCAAGCTTGTGCTACTTTAACTACCTCATACACTGTTGTTGAATCTATAACAATGCATCATCACAGTTAATGAGCATATCATGTTTTTAAATATATAAACCTGCTTATCTGGATATAAGCATCGATTAAAGCTGTCAAATAAAATGCAGAGGAGTAGAAAGTACATTTCTATTACTACTAACTGAAGTAGAAGCAGTGGTGGATCTAAGTACATTACATATGCAGTACTCAAGTGCTATATACTCAAGTAGAAATCTTATTTCACTTTTATTTATTTATTTTTCTTTTCATACAACTTTGTTCTTCCACCTCAGTACATCTCAGGGAAATATGCAACCTCAATTATCTGACAGCTATAGTTACTAGTTAATTTACAAATTAAACGTTTTACACACAATAAATATGAGGAGCTTAGACAAATAGAGCTGAAAATGGTTAGTAAATTAATCAATTTGTCGATTGAAAGAAAATAATTAGGCATGTATTTTTAGGTTTGGACTGTTGGTTGGACAAAAGCAGCACTGTGCAGCACTACTCTGTAGTTATGATATTTCTCACTATTTTTCTTACTTTTTCCTGAATTTCTTCAAATCAAACAAAAATTTCTTATGATAAAATAACCAGCAGATGAATCCATAACTAAAATAATAATTAGAGGCAGTTCTATGAGAAATAGATTAAAATTAGTTCCACCTCAACCAACTACAAAAATAAAACGCTGCTTAGTGAATGAGTTATAATCTAATGATATGTAACAGTGTAACAGTCACAGGGGACACTTTTCTACATCAAGGACTTTAAATACTTGAAGTACATTTTCTGATTATGCTTGAAGATTTTCAATGAAGGACTTGTATTAGTAATGGATTATTTTTAAAGTGTGGTTTAAGTACTTTGAGTGAAGTAAAGGATCTTCATCTGTCCTAGTTTTGTATTTCAAGCAGCACAAGAACTGAAAACACATTCAGAAACGAGAAGTTGCAATTTTTGTACTTTTATTTAAACTGAGAATCAGAATTTTTCATTATTATCTACAACCTCCTAACTAAACATTTTTGGCAAAAACCCACTTGCAAGTGACTTTGCTGACAAAGACAAATTGACAAACTATAACAAAACATTAACAGAAAATATCAGAAAACATAATAATTACAAAAAGGTACATTCAATTTTCAAGACTTGAAACCTGCTTTCTCTTAGAGGAGGAGCAGCTGCAGGTTCCCCTGAGTTTGACTGTAAATGACCCCACAGCGCTCCTCCTCACATTATTTAAACACAACATTACTGCAAAAGGGAGAACACACAGTGAGACCGGACTGTGTGTTTTATCCCTTTAAAATTCACATGCTCGGACAGAAACTTAATTCCAACATAACACCATTCATGAGATGGACAGCAGACCAACGTCACGGGTCTCTTGGATGGTGATGAAATATCTTGACCTCAATCTTACAAACATTAATGACCCAAGTTTACTGTATCTGAGGTAGCACTTAAAAACTTGTATGAGCTTCAACAGACCAATTCAGAACCTGAATGACTCTGGTAGTTTTGTGTCTAATGAACACAAGTTGAAAACACGAAGAGCTACAGTTTTGTGAAGTAAGAGGTTAGTTATCTCCAAAACATCACTTGAAAATCATGTTCTGGATTCAGGAAATAAACATGAGTGCTATTTTCAGATTCTGAATTGAGCCCTTAAAGCTCTAATAAACAGGATATATGAATACATTAAAGGGTTTAATTTAAAATGGAAATGTGAATCCTTCTTTTACTTTGCGAAAGCAGGTCAAACATGATTCTAGACATAAAAAGATGATTAGGAAACACAGTTTAACGCTTCCATCCCGCTGTCTCGTAGTTCAACACATACAGTCATAAAATGAGTTTGAGAACACTGAAAATGATGACATTTCACACAAAGATAGGATACTTTTAAATTGATCTCTTGCCAATATGCAACGGTGACCTTTTGTGAAAAAAATCTTTGGTTTACATTGTTTGCTTTTCAAAAGAAAGTTAAGCTGATTGTGTCACTTCTCATCCCAAATATTTCCCATGATTGAATCCTCTGCAGAATCCTCTGATTAAAAACAGACATGTGAAAACACCCACTGATTTTTCTTCAATCTTCAATTGAGATCTTCAATTTATCTGTATAAAAGCATGATATTTGAATACTTACTAAATACTTTATGTAATTTATATTTTCAAGTTTTTTTTGGTGGTGTAAAATCAGCAGGTGCACATTTACACACAACTGCACCGTTGCAACACAGACTTTTAATCAATATAATATACTGTATTTAACTCTCATAATTTTCCCCTACAATGTACAGACATCTGTGTGCAACAGTTTTCGAGGAATGCGTCAGGATCATTTGGCCCGTGTGCATAAAATTGATTATTAATTGTCACTCCTGTTGTATCCTACTGGCACTTCCTCGGAGTTTGAACCTGCGACTATCTTCACTCTTTTTGTCGCGGGTCAAGGCCACTAATGTGCAAGGCTTCGTTTGGAGGAGCAGCGCCTCAACTCATCTCAAAGGCTGCGTTCAACTCATCTTTGGTCTAATCTGTTTAGATTATTTCGCATTCCTCAGTAACCTTCTGCCAGAGATTAGTTAAGAGGCTAAAATAAACTCAGGTAGCAAACAACTCTTTGGGTTATAGCGTCACAAGTCACCGCTGCACATTGGCCAATAATACAAAACTACTTGGCAGACAAGTGCTAATCTTTATCTACTCTACAGCAAAACAAAAAAAAAAACTACTTGGGAGAAGAAACTACAGTGTGTACTCAGTAGTACATTATCTTCTAACAAAAATATAGACTTTTCTTACTAAAGTTTCATGGTGTTCATTCAATTCTTCACTTTCATCTCTGATTAAAACACTTCCATTGCTTTTACTACAATCATTCTTCACGTGTTGCATCCTCATGCGGGCGCTTCTCCCTCAGAAAGATTAGGCTTCAGCTTCTGAGGGACGCTTCCCACATTAAGGCCAATTATAAAGCTTTTCTGTACCGACATGCCACTGCAAGCACTTCTGGTGTGATTCTTTACACGAATAAAAAGGAAGAAGAATAAACAAAAAGAGTCTGCTGTAAAAGCAGACGTTACAAGACCTGAGGAGAAACTACAGAGGGGGTTTCCATCTGTTGGGGAGGGCAGCACAAACATCTGAGCTACTGGCACACAATGTCGGAGATACATTCATAGCATTTTCTATTATGCAATTACACACTACAACGGTTTAGTACTGAGAAGATACCCTGTCAGATCAGCATGTAACACTACATGACTTTTCAAATGTACTAAACCTTGTTCCCTGAGTTTAGGAAAACAATAAGACAATAAAATAAATTCTTAAACGAGGTAGTATAAAACAGGAATGGCAAGGGCGGCTGCACATACAAAAACAAAAGCAGACATTCGTTATCTTTTCATACCATTACTCAATAATGGACAAAATGAACCAAAAACATATTATTAATACTGGCACAGCACCTCAGCAACATCTGAGGAGATAAATAAGAAATGTATGTGTGTTTTCCACCTCTTCAGTCCACATAACATGTGGAGCGAGAGGAGAAAAGCTGCAGCGCCCTTACCATCCAAAACAATGCAAGAGAAAAAACACAAAATGGGATGACAGTCAGAAGAAAGTCATCAGGAAGTATCAATGTAATGTAACTGAAGCAGCCCATCACATAACGTAGGTATAAGTAGTTATTAAATATACAGTGGAAGTTTACCCGGAGGTAAACCGAGGTAGATAATCAGTGAAAAGGGCTCACGCTTCCCTTTCGCTCCAGTGATAAACTCTCTTAAATAATGTCAGAAATGTCACATTCGTCACATTTTTGACAGGCTTTTTAAACATTCATGGTGGGTGAGATTTTTTTTTTTTCAAAAACATACACGCACAAATAAAGAGAAAATAAAAAACAACATATTCACTGAATGAAAAAAGGAAGAAGTAAAAAGAAACCAAATGACGCTCCCTGCCAACAACTTATACTGTTAAAGGCATTTGTTGGCTTTCTGTTCATTGTGTGTTGGACCAAAAGAAGATAAAGGATTCAAAAGAAGGACGCTCTCTTTGTTTCTTTGCACCTCTCTCTCATACTTACATTCAGGCATGTGGTATACTTGCAATAGAGAATAACTGCAGGAGGGTTATGTGGGTTAATTTCAGTCAAATCTGTCCTCAGCCTGACTTGCCCCGACAGAGAATATCTGGAGGTTTTTGACTGTTTCTAAATCCTCATTGCCCCTCCTCTGTCTTGCTTTGTTGTTTTCTGAGTGTCACCATGTTCTCCTGTTGTTCTTGGTGGCAGCGACAAAATTAATGGAGTAGTTCCACATTTTGGTGTATATGCTGTCCAAAGGGAACAAAATCACCCTACCAGCACAATTCACTTATGAACATGCTTAATGATTTGTTTAACCCCTGCAAAAACTGATGTGTAAAAACGACAGTTCACTCATTTTACAGAGAGTTACGTGCCTGACTATTTCTTGGTTCTGAGCTGTTACCCGGCAATGAGCAGAGACTCCAGGAAGTTAGTTGTCCCGATCAAGAAATAGCCCAGCACCTAACCCTCTGTAAAGACCACAACTTGTTTCTACATTTCAGTTTTTGTACAGATTAATCAAACGAGATATAACAAGTTGGTACATGAGCTTTAGATGTGCTTGTCGGCAGATTTAGTTCCCTCTGGACGGAGCCAGGCTAGCTGTTTCCCCCTGTTTCTGGTCTTTGCGCTAAGTTAAGTTAAGCTAACCAGCTACTGGGTGTAGCCTTATATTCAACAGACACAAGAGTGGTATCAATCTTCTCATCTAACTTTCTGCCAAAAGGTGAATCAAATTTCTTAAAAAAAATGAAATGTTCCTTGAATTTTTCACATTAAGAGTAAATAAACAATATGACCCTGCAGACATTTCTATGATGTGATCCCCTGTTTTCTACATCAATACAGTTGGACTCTTGTGCAAGTATATCACCGCCTTCACACACACACACACACACACACACACACACACACACACACACACACACACAGTCTCAGACACACACAGTCTCAGACACACTCCGACACACACACTTGGAGAGAAAGCTCAGACTGAGAACTGCCCTGCACTTCACAACAGCTCTCCACAGACTCCATTAACTTCCTGTCAGTCTGACTTTCCTCCAGCAGCTCGCCTGGCTCTTCAGCTGAGCCACCGCAGTCCGAGCCGCTGCTCTCCTCCGCTGATAGAGACGGTGGCCGGCTGCTGGCACCAGATGACAGGTTGGTCATCTCTGTCTCGTCGTGAGAGTAACGACCTGAGTCGCCAGTTGCATGGCTGCCCTCGCTGCTGGAGGAGCCCTCTGTGTCTCCGGGACGCCAGATCAGGGCCTGCATGGTGTTGGGCTGGTCTGGGGACATGGACAGCTCCTCTTCAAAGGTCAACACTGTAGAACTGAGCTGGTAGGAGGCACTGCCATGTTTCTTATTCTGCAGCACAGAGAAAATGTTGTGTCCGTTAGTCTGAGAGTTGACAGCTTGGTTGTGTAGCTGCAGATAGTTACAACATCTAACAAGATCTTATTCTGCCTTCACATACTCTCGACCAAATCTAAAAATTGCTGATGATGACTGAACAAGCAGGACTGGTGATTCTTAATCATACCTGTACTGCTTTATTGTCCTTTTTCATATTACTGCTGAAGGAAAACCATTTCTCTTTCTTCTCAGGGTTAGGCTGAACAGGACCGAGACAATTGATCATGAGATTTGTTCCACCCTACAAGTGAAAAACATAAAATGTAAGTCTGAAAAGGTATGAGCCATGTACAGTACTAACTATAAAACATGATTGTAACACTGTCTCATCATCGTGATTAATGTATTTGTATCATTAGAATCAAAGTTGAATAATCTCTTCAAAGTGACCGTGTTACATGCTATACTAAGTTTAGGTACCTTGGCATCAATGAAGTGGTTTTGACTCATCATTGGCACAGTCACATCAGCGTTCTCAGCTTGTCCCTCAGAGGCCAGATGTCCTGCAGCCGTGGCAGATGTGCCCACTCCTTCTCTGTACGTTTTAACAGCTGAAAATTTCCTGGTGGGAAACAAACATGATGTCACTACAGACAGAAGATACTCAAGGACACTGGGCTTTTGCTGTTTTTAAGTACAGTCAGCGCTGGTGTCACTGTGTTCAGACATATTAAGTACCTGTTTTTGCCTCTGCAGACAATGACGAAAGCGCAGATAATAATGCAGATGAGAGCGATGCAAACTCCCACAGTGATCCCTGTCATCGACTTTTGGTCCAGGTGGTAGAAACCATCAGAAAAGGCTGTGAAGGATGAAGGCAACACACTCAGATCATCTATCAAAAGTCTTAAAAGCTTAATTAATTTCAAGTTCTATGACAGGAAGACCCCAATCGAAAACATATCAAGTGACCTGTGGAGTGTGTGGAGCCACGGGAGAGCCGGGGATCATGACCAGAGGAGAGATCTGCTCGTACTGTCAGCTCCACCGTATGAGAAAACGGCCCATCACCCATGTTGTTGGACGCAGAAACTTTCACAAAGTAAATCTGACCAGGCTTCAGGTTCTCCAGCAGAGCCATGGTGATGCTCCCTGTTGGTGAGAATAAGTGTGAGTGGGGTCTTTTTTTTATCAGATATTCACAGATCATCAGGAACTACAGACAACTCAAGAACATGTTTGAACTTTTTGTTGATGCTTCATTGATCATGCTTGTAATTTTGAACATAAAAAGACAATTAAATTTGGTTTAAAGTACAGATTTAAGTTCAGCATTTCCAAACCTATTCACCTCTGACTCTCACAGTCAGCTGAGCTTTGAAGAACAGGACTTTGTGATGCAGTGAAAGACATGAAAGCCAAACATAAAAACAATCCTCATGGCTGAGAGGTGCTATGAGAGGGGAGCTTCAGAGGGGAAGAGCAGGAGGTCAGAGGATCAGGATACACATTCCCTTATCCAGTACCACCCAGTATACACAACACCAGGGTCCCAGCAGAGCCTGGAGTGGGAGTGGGGGGTGTTCAGCTTGAGGCGATAGGGGGCTGGGTTGAGCTGGAGGGGCTTTGTGAATGGCTTCACTTTTGACCCCTTCACTAGGGGCAAAGGGGGAATTGTGGGTCTTTTTGTGTGTTTCCTGGAGTCATCTGCTCTTAAAAACACCTACGCTGCCTCACATCCCAGATACAACAACAGCTTTATAATTTATAATGCCTGAGACTGAGATGGCTCATTATATGTTCATTTCTAAACGTTATATCTTTTTAGCTTAATCGTATCAAACATAAATAATTTTTCTATAAACAGTATGTTTCTGTGAATCTTTTTCATTTACAGTTCACTTTATGTTAACATATTTCCCACTGATTACACAAACTATAATTATCCCATTCTAAGAATTAATTTAAAGACAAATGGCTCACAGACAACTGAATTGTGTTTTAGAGGACAAAATATCTGCTGTAAACTACACAATAAAACCCATTTTTAATCATCTTCCATCATTTTGCCCCCGTTTTTTAGTAGTTATGGTCACAGTTTTGTCGAAACATGGTTTAAAGACACTGTTTTAACTACATTAACCAGATATTTTTTTAGCAAGTTTCTCTCTGATGAAAGCTAATCAACCACATATCTGACACAGATTCTACATAGACAGGATTCTACTTTTTACCTCTGCAAAGAAAACGAACTCTAAAAATCAGAGGGAAAGAAAGAAAATATTTGGTATGGGTGTGTATGTGTCATATAATTTTCTCTTGTAGGCCTCTTTCTCTTTCTGTGACTACTGCAACAGTAATCCTTAACATAAGGCTAACTATTGAAAATATACCAGTTGTATTGTATTACCCCTGGTGACCTGTTTGTTCTGTTTTTTCTGTGTATTTGTGTTCTAAAATAAAAAACACAAGAATGAAGAAATCTAAAAAAACTCCTGCACTTTGACGTGAATCAAGAAAACTAGGATTCTGCTTGAACAGAGTGTATCAGTATCTGTCGAAGGGGTTCTGAGTGGTCTTTGTGTGAGGAGGTAAATCACAGCCTTTGTTGTAATCACATTAAACCACCAAACTGATCTTTTATCAGTAAGACAAAAGGAGCAGTGAGCTCACTGTGTCATGGCACTATTCAGGGATCACAATGACCACAGACACAGATTAGAGGATGAAATGAGTTACTGATTTCCAATGCACCATTTGTGTGGGACAGGACAGTGGCTTTGTGCTCTCCCCTCCCCTGCACACCTGAATAACACATCGTTTTCCTAACCTTCTCTCTGCAGCACTTGCCACTCCCCGGCTATCCAGGCATGTCTGGAGGCGTACAGGATTGTGTAATGTGTCACGGCGACGTTGGATTCATCAGGGGGTTTCCATGAAACCAGCGCTGTGTCCTCTTCAATCAGAGTCACTTTCACATTGGAAGGAGGCAGAGTGGGAGCTGGGTGGTGGGACAGGTGATAAGAACAAAGTCAAATAAAAATACTATAAACACCACAGTTTTCATGGGTAACAATAATATGTGGAGAAACATATACGCAGGATTTTAGAGGACAATATTTATAGTGATATTTGAGAGTCCTACCATCAGGGAAAGTGCTCTGATAGACCACAGGGCTCCAGGGGCTGGACAGCTGGTCGATGTGAAGGCGAATGGCAAATTCATACTTGGTGTTGGGCTCCAGATCTCGCACCAGGAGGCTCTGCTCACCCCTGCAGAAGAAAGATATAACAGAGGCTTAAAGCTAGTTCTCGCAAACATTTTTCATTTCCTTGTGCCTAGATGAGAATCTATCGTCCAAATCAGTTAAATGTAATTCGCTGAGGTTTGGATATATTAGTTTTGAAGATCACTCTAATAAACTTCTTTGAAAAGCATTTTACACAACATCCAGTTTACAGCTTTTTGTCTTTAAAAATATTTTAATGTAGTTATATAAATCCACACAAGTTTTACTGTGTTTGTAAGCTCTCTTGCCCAGTAGGTGGCGATATAGAGCTGCACTGGCAGCTGAGAAAAGAGGCTCTGGTGACCTGAAAACTTTCTCGAACACGTGTGAGGAAAGTAAGAGTAAAGTGTTGTAAAGTAACAGTTTAAATGATTTGATACACTTGAGGTTGTGATAATCAACTGCTGCTCAATAAAATAATATGATGTCAAGATAAGAGCTCAATTGTGGTATGAGACCAAGCCATCATGCAGTAAGATACACAAAACGCAGATACAGGGACTTGTATCTTGTATCTCATCCAGCTGTGTGTGCATTCTCATCTGCTTGCATTGGGTGTCTCGTAACTTCAAACAGAGATGAAGTTCAGAAGCGATTTGGGCAGAAAATGTCTCATAAAACCACCCAAATGGTATAACAAGAGAGATTATCACTTTCCATGCACATAGATGTATTATTAAAAAACAAAGTGCACTCAGAGCACCAGCTGAGGCAGAGTCACGGAGCTCGCAGAAGAAAACATGGAAAACCCTGTCTATTCTGGTGAAAAGTTTTAAGTGAGACCCCACAGTTACATGTGTTATACATCTGGTTTCACTTTACATGAACAGTACCATATTGTAGTCCACACAACCTTAACACTGAAACACTGATAAACGTGTACATAGGCCGTGTAAATATAGACCTGTAAATTGCAATAATATGTCAAATGTTTGTGTGAGCAACTGTTTAAAATGAAAAGTTGTATGATGAAGAAATTCTTACGTCTGCAGGTAGAGCACCAGGGAGGCGTTCTGCAGGCCGACTGGGTTGCAGCGGACAGTGTAGTTGACTGCATGGCTGGAAGTGAAGGCTGGTCGGCTCCAGTGCAGAAATACAGCGGTGGAAGTGTTAGTCTTAGCGTACAAATTGTGTGGAGGAGGTGGAGGTGGCACCAGGCGATCTCGAACAGCTGTAGATACATTAAGAGTAATGTTATTTCACCCACTTTGTTAATACAAGTGACACTTCAGATGCACTGAAAAAATATAGAAGTATATTGGGACTTACAGACACATCCAGGGGTGCTGATAGTCTGGTCTGCCTGGTAGCCATCTCCAATGAAATTATAAGCCAGAAGCTTAACATGGTACTTCTTCCTCGGGTCTGTTTTAAGAAAAAGAAAGAGAGCAAAATGTGTAAATAAATCACATCCTAGAAATGTGAAAAGCACCCAGAGTTCAGCCTATGTGTGGTTTCAGATCTAGACTTCAGTAAACTAACACTCTGCACTCAATGTAATAATTCACCACAACACCAAGACAGATGACACTATGTGATTCCTACAGCCAACAGGAAGCAGGGGTGATACATGAAAGAGACCTGGACTGTGTGGGTGTGGGGTCAGTGAGGTTCTCTGGTTTGATGCTGTGGTGGGAACTAGAGGTGAGGCAGTGTGCAACAGATGCTCAGTGCCGTAAGTCCTTTGGTCAGTTTCTGCTGCACTCAGGGCAGCAGAACAGAAGAGCTCAACTATCCATCACCCTGTCATCAGGATTCTTTTGATTGTGAATACGAAGGTCCTTTCTCCTGCTGGTCAGTGGTCAGTGGCCACTCCTATTCAGGTCCAGAATCTGGGGGTTAAATCGACGGACAAAATCCCCTGGGAAGGACACCACTGACGGTCAACAGCAGTTGTAGCCCTCAGTGACCCTGAAAACCCTGCGCTGAACAAAAGCCATCTGACCAAATGTCCCTTTTAACCCTAAAAGACTAATGATCCTGGTCCAATGTGTATGTTGCATACAATATTAATAAAGATAACGAAACAACAAACTTATCCCCAACCTCTTTAATTCGTGTTTCTCAGATGCTTAGTCACAGTCGGGTGGGACAGACAATATTTTAAAAATGAAAATATTTTTTGCAATACTATTGGATAAAATATAATCAGAGCCTTTTGATTGACACTGTAACTATTACAGTACAGCCTATCCTGCAGAAAACCAGAAATGCTCTTGCTGTATGAAACATTTAGGTGCTCTAGAGGCCACAGGAGATAAATTTAAGTCCATCGAGGTTTAGGAGGGGTGGAGTCGAGCTACTTGCCCCCACCCATGCAGCCCTGAGGAGTTTCACTGGAGCCAGACCAGGAGCAGCAGGTCAGGCCGAGATTAAACTCTGAAAGAATCTGAGGTCACGGGTGTAGAACGTGAGAGGAGCCTCTTCTTTTGCTTAGAGATGATTCTCCCTGAGTACAACTACATGGCTTTTTGCAAAGACAATTAAGAGTAAGATAAAATTACTAAATAAAAACACAGCGGTACAAACTGCATCATGAATGTTTAGCATACCGAGACTGAGTGGGGAGATGATGTGAAGGAATAAAAAGTTCTCTAAATTCTTTTTCTTGTTGTAAGTAATGAATAAAACCAGAAGGCCTTCACTTTTTGCACAATGTCCACCTTGTTTCTACCCAGTTTGTTATGCCTCAGTGTCCACCTCTAAAGAGGAGCAGGCACATAGTATGCACCTCTACCCAGCCCCACAATACAATGGGCCTGCCGTAATTATGCGAGAGAGTAGCTCTGCGAGGGGGGAAGCTGTGACATCTGGGCCACGACCTTTGACATGGAATCTGGGCAAGCTAAATCCTGCAAAAGGAGGGGTTATAGGGCTCTCTGTGAGGGGGGAGGGTCAAGCAGAGGAAGTGAGTGGAAAAACAGGGAGGAGTCAAAATGAAATGCCACTTAATAGGTGATGACACAGTGTCCTGATAAGAGAAAACTCAAGAGGACAGTTTTGTTTTTCACTCACAATGGAGCAGATACCTGAAACTCATACCTTAAAACACTGTATTATCATATCATAACCAGGATGTTACTGACCCATCCATAACATACGCTACTTCAAAGAGACAACTACACTACCACAGCTAACAAAACAGTGTCATTATTCATCAAACTTAATATTCTTGTTCATAAGATCCTAATATTAAGGCTCCAACTAATGTTTTTTTTCATCATTGATCCTGTCATAATGCACCAAAACATGATAATGAAATTTCTGCTGTAATTCTGAAACTAATGACATTTCTGACATTTTATAGACCAAACAACTAATGAATTAACCAAGAACATAATCAACAGATTTCTTGACGATTATAATCATTATTATTAGACTGCTGCTTTCTGCCTGAGTTGAAAGCCTTTGGTGAAGACACTTTCCTCTCCTTCCCACTGGCATCGCCTTACTCCCATAAATTATGCTGTTTGTATTAAAGGGCATATTTGAGCCATTTGTGGTCACCCTCTTTTTTTTTAACAGCCAAAATGCAGATCCTGTTGGCCCCTGAGGTTTTGTTCTAGCCTGCAAAAGGCCCCCCAGGCCGCAGCAAGCCAGGCCTGAACAGGGGCCATAAATGTCAACTCCCAAATGAACCCTCACACCAGCATCTATCATCTCCCCCCCTCTCTTCTGCCCTTACTCACACAAATCAACACACAGACACATACTGACACACACAAGTTAAGCACAAAATGACCTTTTAAACTGATGGTCAGAGTACAAATGTAGTTTTCACACCAAGCATGCTCGGCCTCGTGTTTAATAGAGGGAGCCGAGATGCGAGGGGGCCTGCAGCTGTGAGATAAATCTACAGTTGTGCACACAGCGCTGCCTGGTGCCAACAGGTATGAGAGGTATTTAAGCTTCGACTTCGACTACATGTTCCTCTCATGAGCCGAGCAGAGAAAACACATGCGAGGAAAGGTCACATCACCGTGTCATTTATACCCAACTGGAGCCTCTCAAACACATTCCTGTCTCTCAGGGTGTGCTTTCAATCATCTGGATCGTCATAAGTGATAATTTAACAGCCAGCTCAGAGCATGTCCTCCTGCAGCTGTACACAGTGCTGAATCAGCAGCATCCAGTTTTACTACAGCTGATAGTTCAGAAATCAATGTTATTGGCACAAAAAGGGATGGCTGCCGCACGCAACAGCACCAGGATTATAGGAAATACCATTTACAGTACAAGCACATTTAATTTGCAAAGATCGCCTGCTGAGAAAAATCAACATTTATCATTTGGTAGCCTCAAGGACAATAAAAACTTCAATTTGTATCTACAAAATGTTGCAAATAATGTCTCAGAAGTAATCTGCAGGAGAAAAAAAGGCATGATATTCTCTCATAGTAGGTTAGAAGACCAAAATATTTTGCAATGCAATGACAGTGCAGGAAGAGAGCAACATGTACAGAAATAAAAAAATTTTAAAAATCCACAGGATGATCTTTCTGTTCCTGATGTGCATATGTCATTTCACTGCAACAGTACAACAGATACATTTGAATAAACCAAAGCAATGTCCCTTCTTTCCATTCAGGTCATGTGCTCATTTGTGAGTAAATATCAACATTACAGGTTGTCAATATTTGATGGGACTGGCTGGCAGTACCTAAAAGAAAATCACTCTATACCTTTATATTTAAATAATCCAATAAATGACACCTCCTGAAATGCATATTCCCTCATGTTTTATCACTGTGGATACAGAGTCGTTACTTTTGGAACAGATTACAAGAAGTTCTTATGTGACTACGTAACTTCTTAAAAAAGAAATAAAACATTCTTCTTGCAAATGAAAAGTGAAACTCATTAGCAACAAAACATTAAAGTTGCTCAACTAAATACACTCAGGGGTTTAGCTTCTACAGCCGTATTTGATCTGGTAGGACTATGAGCTTATGGTGGCTAATGCCAGCTAATGTTAGCAGACTTTAGATACAGTAGATATTGCTTTATAACTGACATTACTGAGTGAGTTCACTGACTTTGTGACTTCTTTACTTGTGCTACTGTCAGAGGAGATTTTAGCATTAATCATGTATTTAAAGCAGGATTATCTCTAAATGTAAGTGCTGTTGCATGAATGAACGGGGATTCATCATGATCGGGTTAATAAAATCATGCAATAAAAAATAAACAATTCATTCATTTGAAGCCTAAATATGGGTTAAAAATGTGATTAATGGGTCACAATATAGTAATAATTGACTGATAGAAGAGCTATAAGTTCATACATTTTTTATTTATATTTTATTATGTTTGCGTGGTGGAACTTAAGTTTCCTGTTTGTGCTGCTGTAACACTATGACAGAGCTCACTGAAGGACTGTATGGAGCTCAGCTTGGACACATCTCACACTGTTAATATGTTGCATTTTGACTGTTTAAGTGTGGAGCCGACAATCAAATGAACTTTTGAAAAAGTTAACAACCTGTGCAGCTGTAATAACAGCAATTTAAAGTAATGTCTTAAAAAAGGAAGTAATAATCAATAAAAAGCATTAAAGCCATCAGATTCCTCACAACACAGCAGGGTTTTTCTCTGATGCAGGATGTGCTGCCAGACAAGAGGTCAGATGCTGCATTTTACATCTCTCCACTTGTGCACAGAGCTGCAGCTAAGCCATGAGAAAGAAATCTCAGATCTGCAACATCGTGAGCTCACAAGACATGCTCATTGTTTGGCCTACAGCTCAGTTAGTGAGAGGCTGCATTTCCTTTAAGTCTTGGCTAATAAACTATCTTTGTGGCTCTCAAAGCCAAACACAATGAGAGGCTTTGATGTCAATGCTCCTCCAGCAACACTGCTCACAGCAGTCATAAAACACATAATAAATCGGCTCCCACTAAACAGCTTCCCTCCATTCAAAACACAGCCCTGCAAAGCTCCTTTATCAATGACGAACAAAAAGAAAATTCTTCTTATTCAGCTCAAGCTCTATTTTTGATGTTGCTAATTTTGCTGATTGGCTTTGTATCAATAAGAAGCTTTAATTGCAGCTTCTTCTTTCTCCCAGAACAAGAAAATTCTGACCTGATAAAAACACTTGAGAAACTTTTAAAAACTGCACTTCTCTCCGTATTAATACACACCAAAACAACCATTATAGCAATAAAACTCATGATTATCAAATAAATTTAATGAATAAAACACAAATAAAATTTCTCTATTATTCCCTTCTTGCCACCATCTGAAGATATTATTGAACTGGCATTCTAAGTATCTCTTTAAATTTAGCTTGTTACTTTAGTATTCAGTGTGATTTTCTCAGTATGACTGTTTCATTTTATCAGTAGAAACAGGAGTAGTTGTCATAGGTTGTAGCACTCGCATTAATACCAGTGGTGTTTAAAACATTAAACTGAATATCTAACTAGCTAAATGCCTGCAGCAGTTAGAGTTAACACCTAAAGTAATTTATAGTACCTCCTCATCTTTCTGTCTTTCTGATCCCGTTCTAGCACCGAGCTTCCTGATTTACAAGTCAGCTGCTGACCACCTGGTTGACCCCCTCCGGCCACAGATGGTCAGATGTCCACTGCATTGGCCTGATCCCCCTTTCCTCTCTCAAACAAAAAAAGTCAAAATGAATCTGACCTAAAGGCCAGAAGAGCTGTGATATGGCCCAAACACCATCCAGCAGCTGCTGAGAGGACACACACACTGGGCAGAGGTTGGGAGGTCATGAAAGTGGTGTGGTGCTGCTCTATTCGACGGCTAATGGCGCTGCTCGATACATGACAAGATTTAAGGCAATTAATCACTCATAAGCTGTCAATAGATGCTGCTGCTGGTTTCAACCAAATTTGTCCACCATTAGCTATTTCAATAAAGCTTTTGCAACTTAAACATTTTAAATGACAGACAAACAAGTTCTTAGTTAAAAATCTTAAGTCGTGTCTTTTACATTGGTTGTCTCTTAGCTGCCTAATGACCCACTATAATGACTCATATATATGGAAAGTAATGAGTCATGTTAGTAAGGAGAGCTGTAATGATTAGTTAATTAATCTAATAGGGGACACAAATTAATCTAATTAAAGCAATTTTGATAATTGATTACTTGTTTAAGTAATCTTTTAAGCAAAATGACAAACATTTTCTGTATCCAGTTTCTTAAATGGGAGAATTTGCAGCTTTTCTTTGTCATTTATGATAGTAAATGAAGAGGGTTTTGGGTTTTGCATTATTGGTTGGACATAGGACGCAATTTGAAGTCGTCACTTTGCATTTTTTATGATTTTTTGTTGACATTTTATAGACTAAACAATAAATCAAAAAATTGGCAAATTAATCAATAATGAAAATAATCAACATTTCCAACCCCACTTTTAAGGCCAATAATTACAGTAATTTAGGAATAAGTTAGCAAAAATGTACTTTTTCCACATCACCACCAGGAGTTTTGATAGGATTAACAATTTAAAGAGGTTTTAGGAAAAGTAATCTTTTTTCAGCAAAATGCAAATCAATGATGACGAATGAAGATGCACGTAAATCAAATCAGATGATCCACTGTATAAACTACGAAGGGAACTTGCAGCGTGAACATGAGGCTCCTGTCATGCGTTGTTGTTGAGTGTCAAGTCAAGTCATTTTTACTTATATAGCCCAAAATCATAATCACATTGCCTCAGTGGGCTTTACAATCTGTGCAGTGAATGACATCCTCTGTCCTTATAACCTCTATACAAGTAAGGAAAACTCCCCAGAAAAAAAATGGAAGAAACCTCAGGAGGAGCCAAAGAGGAGGGATCCCTCTCCCAGGACAGACAGACATGTGTCGGCATTGACACGAAAACCATGAAAATACTGAAGGCAAGAGGGTTACTCAAATTATCTGAAACAGAACTCACCAAGGCCTCCGATGGTGTGCCTATTATCCGAGGCACGTAGCTGAACCGGGGCGTTCTCGGACTGGCTCTCCTCATGGTAGAAGAGTCTGTAGCCTTGAACACTGGCCGAGTTCCTGGGTGCCAGTTGCCAGCGCACCAAAATAGTGGTGCAGTTTAAAGGCTCCAAATGCAGCTCGGGAGCCAGGGGAACTTAAGAGAAAAGAGTCAGAAAAACATTTATATTTTGATAATGGTATTCTGAGGTAGATTACAGTCCTACACTTAAACAAGAAAGGTTAAAGAGTTCACAAACAGTTTCTTCAATAACACTCTAGATAAAGGTCCACGTGAGCAAAATGTTGACACTCTCATTTCCGCACTGTGCTACAGTAAACTATCTTAATATTACCTTACAGTAATTCAAACCAAACAACAACAACAACAACAACAACAGTAAAAGATGTTGTTCCTTTATGTGTACTTTATAGGTCAAGTTTTTCAGAAAGCAGGGACTTGTTCTTGGAAAACTGGAATGTCCTCACCAAGCTGTTTCCAGTGTTTATGTGATGATCAGAGGAGGTTCCTGACCAGGAGCCTTCTTTGAAAAGTGAAACTACCATCTGATGTCCTACCAGCTGTTTCACACTCAACCACACTTGCAGTCAAGGGAGCGATTTCACACATTTTTATTTTAGGAATGAGGGGAATGAAGTTTACCAATTGAAGGCTCCTGTCTAAAGAGTTTAAACTGGAGACAGAGGGCAATAGAGATGGGCAGGAAAAACAGATTCTCCCCTCCCCCGCCTCAAAGCTTCAGATGTGGCTCTAAGCAGCCGTATACTCTTTCCCACCCAGAGGCTTGAGACGCTCCCTTTATGACCCATGACTGAAGCCCTTCCAATGTTACTGACAGTGCAGGGCAGAGGTCACAGAGTAACAAACGCAATGCCTTAACAAGATTATTAGAGCAAGCTCTTCTCTTGGCTCTTTCTCATGATTTGAACAGAAGAGAAGTGATGATAATTATTTATTTTTGGGTCAGATTCTTCTATCTAGATGTTATTTTTTTAATGAGCCTGCACATTTGAGAACAACTCTTCACTATGCTGTACCTCGAGCACTGGATGCCTTCGGAGTGCGGTGGGACGTCCAGGCAGACTGCTCCCCCCACCCTATGCTGGTGGCAGCAGCAATACGCAGGAGATAGATGGTGTCAGGCTTCAGGTTTTCCAGGAAATGCTGGGTCTTCTCTCCAGGTAGCTCTACCTGTGAGACAGTATTCTCAGCACTGGTGCGATAGGACAATCGGTAGGCTGAGACTCGGCCACGACTCAGCTTGTCTGGAAGGGGCTGCCAAGACACCTGGATGTCCACAGGACTGTTGCTGGTGAGGCTGAGTTCAGGGGCACGGAGGGGAACTGTGGACCGAGAAGACAGGAAGGTTAAGACTGAAAGAACCCAAAGACAACTGAAGAGTCCCCCTTGATGATTTAATGGCTATTCCTTCTGAAGGGTTGGCTTCACTAAAAATAAATAGGGGAACCTTGCAATGGTGTTTAGTAGATACAATTTGAAAAACATTTTTCTAAACATACCAGATCACTTTTATGGCAATATTAGACTTTTCTACTTAAATTTCACAGAAAATGTTCCACGACAGATGTGAAAATTAGATAAAAAATAACACAGCATTTTTTTTCCATATTCCATCCTATGGAGCAAATCATGGTGGAACCACTGGAATTGGCAGGATCAGCTACACATCTTGTTTTTAGAAGAAAGAAGAAGTATAATCTTTATTTAGGTCACATATCATACAACGGACAATACAGTGAAACTGGTACTCTGCATTTAACTCAGGGAGCAGTGGGCGACACTCATGCCGAAGGACCACTCCAGATCTGAGCCAGTGCCTTGGTCAAGGGCACTGACAGGAGAATTAACCTACTGCGCATGTTGTGATGGTGATGGAAACTGAGCACCCGGAAATAAACCCATGCCAGTGCTAACCACTGCGCCACCAGTATTTTAGTGGTATTGTTTTAGGTGAAAATCGGACATGCTAAACAATTTAAAAGACATTTTATATACATCTTTCTATACTTCTTAATTAGAATTGGATTGGACTGCCTTAAACTGAGCAACTATTTAAGGTGACCTCAAGCTTGCCTGCGGCTATGTAACATCATTTAATAACTTCAACCGTGTAGAACAAGATACAACAGCCTTTGACCCACAGGCCAAGACCATGAGCTAATTAAGTTTCCCTGGAAATCAAAAACACTCCAGGGGCCTGAGATATAAACACCGATATATACATGAGCTTGTGTACATGCTGTACTGTCTCTAACATCAACAACAAAGCTCATTCACTGCAGTAAACAAACATCCTCTGAGCTCTCACTGGAGCAACATAGAGTCTGTTTAAGATCAATAATAGCACTGTCTCTCCTTTATCTGTCCATCTCACTCTTACATATGACCTCCTTCTGGTGTTGCACACACTGTGGGAAAGATTATATTGTTTATGACTTTCACTGGGTGCTAGCCTCACCGTCCTCAAGCGTGTGCTGGAACACATTGTCCGACATTCGACTGGCTCCCATGGGCATGTAGGCCACGACGTAGAAGGTGTAGTTGCGAGCCGGCTCCAGGTCATCAATAATGTAGCGAGTTGTATCGTTTCCAATGACAACCTGATATTCCTCGTTGTTTAATCCTGAAAAAATTATCACATCATACAAGGAGTTTAATTTCAAAATACACCAAATCAATTGTACAAGGAGATGAGAACTTTTTTTTACAAACAGCAGGCTGTCTTTTGATAAAAAAAAAAATGCAGTTGCACCATAGCAATCTTTAAACCAGGAGATAAAAACCAAAAAATTATCCAGTTGACAAAAAGTGTAAAAATATGTTTATAAGTAGATACGTTTAAGTTTTTAATGTTTGGTGAAACATGTTTACTTGAACTCGTTTTTCCAAATGGCCTACTGTGCAATAGTTATTTAATTAGAGCAGATTACCAAAGTCACAAAGTCTGTATTTGTGCCCTGGGGAAAAAAAATACCCGATGTGATTTCTGACCTCGTAAACAAGGTACTCATGAAGTAAATACAAAAAGCTTTCTCTGCAATCTGAATGCCTTAGTAAGCCTCTCAGAAAAGTGTTACAAAGTCTCCTTTCCTGTCCAATTCACACCCAACCACTCTCAGAGAATACACACTTTGGACACTCCATCACAGGGGCTAATTAGTTCCTCCTTTCATTAAAGCCTCCATTTAGGGCCAGGCTTCTCTGTCTGCTGCCTCAGGTGCAGAGTGTACTGCCTGATACTCTGTCAATGTCAATGAACAGCCATTCTCTGTGACTGGGACCAGGGAGATTGTGTCATTAAATCTAAAGTAAGTACAGAAAATCCCTTGACAGATGTCAGTTATTCAAGAATAAACAAGAAAGAATTTGTTCAACTTGTTCTTTTTATTTTGACCTCCTTATCCCAAACAAAACTTACAAAATCGAGCAGGTGTTCTTTTTTCCACACGTTTCACCTCCCCAATGGAAGTCAGTGGCATTATAATTAAGTGCAACGCTTGAATGAAGTAGCTGAATTTTTTTCCTGAAATGTCTCATTGTTTGAATGTGACTCTTGTTGTCAACAGCAAGAGTTCCCAGGAAAGCTGAAAGGCTTTTCTGTTGCCACACTACAATCCATGTGCTTTTTGTGAATAGTTCTGTCTGCATCCTGCATCTTAACAGACAAAAAGAAGGGACCCTGCGCCTCGAGACTCCACAGGACTGTGGTCTTTAGAGGACTATTCCTGTTTGTCATGAAAAAAAGAAGTTGTTCTTCTTTATTTTGGAGGAGTACTTCTTTTTTCCCTTAACCTCTGGCCACCAACACTGCACTGACAACACAGAGTCAGCTCCCACAATATGCTTCATAGAAAGGAAGTGGCATAATTTAAGATCCTAAACTGCTATTTCCTGTTGCCTTACAGGGGAACTGCACCAATTTTACACATCATCATGTCTTTTTACAGGTCTTGGGGGGTACTACTACTATGTGAAAAAAGCTGTATAAACTAAAGCATGCAGAGGGAGCTTCTTGAAGTCTGATAATTTGACTCAAGTGATGTCATTTGAGTCAGCTTTGTTTGAGGCTGAAGACTACAATTATTAAACTGAAAAAAATTTGACAAATCTCATCAGACTTCTGTAGCTCGCTCCTCACCTCAAGAAGACTCTTTTAGCTGTGACAAGCACAGCACAAACAAAAACAAAACAATGACCGAATTGTCAGCAGTCTAGTTGCATTGTGCGTAATGTAGGCACATGTTTGTCATGGAATATTAATGGACAACATGGGATAAGAAAAACTATATCTCTGGTTCTTCTGTATCAATTTTTGATGCTTTCAGTTTTAAAGGGGCTCTCTGGAGCTTATGTGTTGTGCTGGAAGCCTGTCGTTAGTTTATGTTAGCGGACTCCATTTCGAAGCTAACGTAAGCTACAGCTACTCTCTGTTAACAGAGTGGAGAGAGGCCAATCCGACATGAGTCCTTCACAAAGAAATCTACAGTCCAGCAGCATTAAACAACTTATACAAATGGTTCCAATTTTCAAGTCAAGTTACAATCAACACAAATATTTATGTACAGACTCTTTAAACCTTCCACTGTGCGTCCAACAGTGTTATAAAATTGCAATGCTAAATTGGTGAAGTACTCTTTCAAAGGCCATGGATGAAACATCTAAATAAATGAATAGTTTCTCTCTACTGGAGAAAATATCCCATTGAGATTAAAAGACGGTTGTTTGTTTACAGACCACTCACCTTCAGCTTTCATGTAGTGCACTGAGTAAGCAATAACTTTATCGGAGTTGTACAGAGGCCTATCCCAAGCCAGAAGGATGGCGGAGCTCGACACGGTGTCAGCACGGATATTCCTGGGAGCGCTCGGCCGATCTTCAGACATCACCACGATGAGCCTCGCCAAGGAGAGCACTGATCCCTGCTCATTTTCTGCCTGGCACTGATAGATGGCATCGTCCTCAGGGATGATCTGGTTGATGACCAGTTTGCTGTGGTAGACACACAGATGGCGTCATCCCGAGGCTCTTTAACCAGGGTGTACTCATTTTATAATCACCTTTAACAAGCACTGACAGTTGAATAAGTAGCAGGCGAAAATTACAGGGAAACCAACAAACCCAATTTGCATTTCTGTAAATTATTCAGTTTCCTTTCTGCTGAAAGGACAGTGGTGAATTATTTATTTAAATAGTTTGGCCAATAAAGACTGTTAAACGAGTGTTTTATGGCAAAAGGAGTTAGGGTTCCTGGTTTCATTACCTATGTGCCTGCAGAATTCATTCAACTTATCAGAAAAGGAATAATAGATCCCAGGAATGACACTTTCAATGAAGAGAACAATACCTGTTGTACATCTTGATACGACCGTTGGAGTGAACTTTCTCTCCATTCTTGAACCAAGTGATTTGAGGCGTTGGTACTCCTTCAGCTTGACACACGAAGCGGGCGGTGCCGGCACGTGGCCGGGTAAGACTCTCTGGCCACTCAACCAAGGAAGGTGGTGCTTTAGAAGAACAACATCAATGAGAAAATATTATATAAGAAGGTTTTATAATTATCAATACAAAATCCAAACATATACAGCCAAACTAGTGTATATCTTTACCCAACACAGTGACATTGGCTGACGCGACAGTATAGTTTCGCGTGCCGGGAGTGGTGGCTCTGCACATGTAGACTCCTCCATGCTGAGGCTTGATGTCTGTGATAATGAGGTTGCCATTTCCCAACACTTTGGTGTTGTAAACATCGATAGACTTGCTGTCTGCTCGGCTCCAGGAGATGATGGGTCGGGGATTGCCTGTGGCCATGCACTCCAGAATAGCATTCTGGTGCAGCGACACCGAAACGTTCTGTGGCCCGGAAATGATGCGCGGCCTCTGTGGAAGCTGGGGGCTGGGGGCTGCAGAGAGGGAGAGGAGACAGCTTTAGTGTACAGTAGTGTGATGTGACGTACACCATAGAGTCAGTCAAAATTCTGTCCCTTCTTTAGTGAATAAATAAGCCTTTCAACAAAATAATAGACGTGTCTACAGCTACCTGAAAGACACAAACCAATAACCTTACAAAGATATTACGGTGTTGGTTTTACCAAGGATTCCCATTATATCTACCATCTCATCACATATTCCTTTTAATGTCTACAGCAAACATAGTTTCTGCCTTGTGATGGATATTTCACAACTGAACTTTGTGTTGTTGCCCTCTAGACAACAATCTTTACACACCTGGGGTGACAGTGAGGGTGGCCTCCGTGCTTCTACGGCGGCTGGCAATGTTGGTGGTGATGCAGCGATAATTTCCAGCATCTGCCCGCTGCACCCCGATGATCTGAAGAACACCACTGGGCAGGACTGTGATTCTGTGACGACAGGGACACACACACAGATACAATACCGCGTTAATCATTAAGTATGAGTATGGAGCAACTTATAATGCCGAAGAGTGGTTAAGATCATACTTCATGTCCAGTAAGTATGGGAAAAATGGATGGAATGAAAGTTAAACTGAAAAAAACAGAGCACATACCTTTCAGTGGCAAGGGGTAATGTGACCCGATTGAACTCCCAAGTGATGATTGGAGGAGGGTGGGCACTGATTTTGCAGGAAAACCTGGCAACTGAGCCTTGTGTCACAACTATTGACGCCGGCTGGATTGCAAAAGATGAGATACCTGCAGCAAAACAGACCACCAAGACATAACTGTTATTATACACTACAAATACATTTGATGTTCTGTACAGTCCCAAACTGAAAATAATTTGTTCTATAACTTTTTCTCCCTTTATCTTGTAGTTTGTCAGAATAAGATGGTATATACTGCCTCTCAGTAAATCCAAATAAATAGATAGATGATTTATTATTAGGATTAACTAAGAACAGGTGACTGACAGCTGACAATTATCAACATCCACCCACTTCTTCAGACACACATTTAGGTTGTAGATCTACCAAAGGGCAATAAGAGGAGAACTGGCCCAGATGTATAGACATACAAAGCTTCTGGCGTCTCAAACTGTAGAATTCTTCCCTGAGACAAACAGATTATTCATGTTTTTATCTCTTATGTGTTGTCTTTTTAAGATAAAGTGAATGGAAACTCCTTTCCATCGAGGTGTTTCTTTGCTGCGAAATCTGGTGTTGTATTTCGCTCCATGAGTTGCCACGAAACTTGCCTTGACATAACACTTTAAATTAGACATTAATATTATTAAATACCATCATGGACGTAAAGTGTCTGTGGCCTGTTGTGGATGATCATCTAATTACCTCCCTCCCTTTCCAAACATATTGATGTATTTCAGTTATCCATCCATCTCAGTCAGTTTCAGTGGATGTCAGAAAACAGAGATGCCTATTACCTCTAGCTACAGACCTGCTGAGTGCTGCAGGAAGGTGATGATTGGAGTCAACAGCTACATCCTGCGTGGATAGGGTTTCCCTGAAACTGAGCCGTTGTCAGCCACCAGCTGAGCAGCAAGCAATGGAGGCCCAACGTGAATTACAATAAAGCCTTTTATAGTGAAGCACACAGCCAAGAGAAGTATGTGCATTTTATAATGATTTAAGTTGTTTTCGTTAATAAACGCTCTCTTTGACAGTGGTTCTTCCTGGGCCGTAAAAGCCCTAAAAGCCATTAAGGTCACCCAGTGCTGTACCGTCCCCCTCTGTGCTCAAGCTGCAGAAGCCTGAGGTCAATCATTCCATACGAGAAATCAATCGCACTGCTGTTCGTGGTACAGAGCAAATACTGTGATTACCTAAAAACAGTCAGCATCACTGCACACTAACATTTAACTCATTATAATAAATATATCAATCATCCATGGACAAATCAATAGACTGTAAGGAACTTTTTCCAATAAAGTAGCAGAACTCTCACCTTTTAAGTAATGGACAAACAAACACACTGCAGTGCTCTTTAACCTTCGTTCATTCAGGGCTTCTTATGCTGCAGTGAGCCGTCAGCACTCAGCGAAGAAGAAACAGAAAGGAGCAGGAAGCCAAGCATCAAGTTGAAACCACGTGTGGGAAAAACATCCAAACATCCAACATCCTTATCTGTCTATTTTTCCACAGACACACAATTCGACGCTGTGGTAAACTTTGCTTTCGAGAAAGGTCCACAGGAAATCCCTCCACTGCCATAAACACACAGTAGTGTGTATGTGGGCCATGATAGATGGCTATGTGTAAGCAGTGTTGCCAGGTGTTGTGGTGCTAAACCGCAGGAGGGCTTCAGTGAATTATGACTTTTACACAAGTTGCCTTCAAATCAAGCTGACATTTGTGGAGGAAAGAGCGTCTCATTTTGACCAAGGTATGGGTGACAGTTAGGGTTAAAGATTAATTTGTATTTCTGATTATTTTAAAAGAAATGTATGTATTCATTATAACTGTTAAATTTGTTGTAGATTGCTGTATTTTATGACGGCTGCTGGGTCTATTTTTTTTTCACTGTCATAGCGCCATGATGGTACCTGATACAAGGGACATGACAGCAGTATGAAATGAATCTGTTTATTAAATGCGTTGATGTTTTCAAAGACTGTGAGGGTAAATGTTCCTGAAATGGTTCTTGCTGTTAAGAGACAAACTGTCATCAGATCCTTTCACCACAGACAGATTTAATCAAATTAGTCCTGAGCTGTTACCCCTCCAAGCTCCACTGTGGTTGTTTGATGTGAACACAGAAGTAGAGAGAGGCACTCAAACCCCCTCCTCATTCCCACACCCATCCTCTCCCACCCCCCGTGTTAACGCAGTCTCTTACAAAAATGCCATTAATGTGCTGAAGTGATGTGCCTGCAGGGCATGAGAGATGAGCTGCACTCATCCTCTCCCTCACTTCTTTGCTTTTCCATTCAGTCAAATGATGCCAGATTGACAAACAGCAGGATAATCATTGATTATTGATAAACTACTAAGACAAGGTGGAAAATCTATAGCTGCTAGGGCTTGTCGAGCATTGGCCAGAGCTCTCCTCTCTGAAAATAGAAGGCTGACCTTCTGCTCTGAGCGTTGATGTTTGCCGAGGGGCATCTAATGTGCAGATGACATGATCAAGGCAAACATGCAAACCACTTTGTGATTTTCTTTAATAATCTGTGTTAACTCATCCAGCGATCTACTATTTGTGTGTTCGAGAGCAAGTACATGTGTCTGTCATTTTCTTTATTCTACCAAAACACATTAATATAAAGTCTTTGGTCTTGTTGGCCATAACATTTCAGCCAACTCAAAGTTAACACAGAATGAATTGCTCAGCCTTTTCCACAAAAGCATGAAGAAACTGTCCTTCCCAGCAATCTCACTTCTCACCTCTGACCTCCACAAATCCTGTTTAGCACCCGACTCAGGCAGAGCCCTGCATGACCACCCGAAACCAGCCCTGCTGCTCACTGCTGCCCTACTAACTGCCTAGAAATCCCTCTGTTTGTTCTCCAGCTGGGACGTTTTTAAATGCTGTTTTGTAATGATATCTTCCTCTGCTGTATCGATGACATCAGCCAGTTGCTGCTAGCACAACAAATAAAAAAAATATACACGGCCCAGCTGTTGCAGTATGGTCAGTATACAGTATACCACAGCTTGAATGGATTGCAATGTGATGAACTGAAAGCTGTCTATTTCTCTCTCTCAATCAGAAGTGAGAGAAGCATCCGTTTAATGTGACAGCAACATACATAGTTCAAAATTCAAAGCTACACATACACAGTACACAGGTCTGTCCAAATGCCTTCCTGGTTTATTACAGTACGTTCTCTCTATCGTCCAAACTGAACCTGAAGAGTAAAGCTCGAGTTGCTTCACTTCAACTTGCAACAGATGGGCCTGCTGATGCCAGCAGCTCAACAAACTGAAGGTCAGTGGACAGGTCAGGCCCAAACAAAGGTTCCCTTACAAATACCAGGAATTAGTTCAGCCCTCTCTCCTCTGGTTACTCTGGTCAGTTTCTCAGCCAGGACACAGCTCAGGGTAGTATAACTGCATCTGAGCCACAGATTTTGTTGTCCAAACAGTGATGTACTCCAACTTAAAAGGGCACCAGCAGCACAATTAACAATCAAAAAAATTGTTTTATGGCCTTTACTTTTGTGCATATAGTTTTACAGCTGTCATTCTAAATAATACTGTGAATGGAAACTTTGTACCTGTTTCAAGCTAATGCTGGACACTCCTCTACACTCTGATCCCACAAATGAAACATCGGCACGATCTTTAAACACTGACAGCACTGTCATAGTGATATACACCAAAGCACATTTTACATGTTTAATATTAAACAATATGTACTTTCTCTTATACCAGTTTCAAGGTATACTGCGGTATGAAAACTGACGGTTATTGAACAATGTATTATAATATTTGCTTATCTATAATCTTTGCTTATCTTCTTCTGTATCAATGTTAATAATATATATATATATTTCAAGTTTATATCAAGTTTCTTGTTTGTTAGTACATAATACATTTCTGAAATGATTTTCATTCCTTTAAATGTAACTCATAATAATATATGTCTATAACTTGATACCGTGATAACTTGAAACTGCGATTTTCTCATATGGTTATGGTACCGTGACAAACTCACAACATTGAAACCTAATGGTGACCCTCGACCACACCAAAATAAACTAATTCTACCTTTACTCTTTCCAGAACTCCTACTGAAAAACACAGCAATTTAACTGAGTGATGAGTCCTTTACAATTTTCAGTGACCTCACTGAACATTAATAAAAGCCTCTGGAAAAACAGAGGGCTGATAAGCAAGAAGGAGAAGAATGCAGTGCTGAAAAAGCCCACAAATCAATCACTAGCTGCCTGGCAGATGTGCTGCTGCTACACCCAGGCTGCAGGACAGTCAAGTGACCATGGCCTGGCAAAACAAAGAACTATTCCCATGAGCAGCGTGACCTCTCAAAGCACCGACCGGGCAGTGGGGGAGCAGTGTTGGAAGGAGCATTCATCCCCTCCTCCAATCCCTTATCTCTGCCACAAAGTTTTCCAATCATTCAACAGCAAACCTCCACTCACCACACACAGTGGCTTCATTGTTTTTAATCTCCATATCACAACACAGAGTTGAAGAAGTCAATCTGTCTACATTCTGGTTTTAACAACAGTTTCATCCTTTATCAAGAGGAATTGTAAAAGTAAGTAGAAAAGTTGTTGTTACAGAAAGTCAGATAAGAGAGCGAAAGATGCTCATGAAAAAAAAAGCAGACCCACTGATGACTCTACCGCAGCAACTGATAAAATGAAATGAGCAACCAGCATTATTGTAGGAAAGATTTAAGTCCTGCACTCTGTCTCACTGCCCACCATCTATTGAACAATTTAAAGAAAACTTTGACCTCTGGGCCTGCCGTTCAGGGGAACCATGGTAACCTTTCGTGTCCAGCAGAGGAGAAAAACAAGATTCCAGGCTTTGAGTTGTCTCACTTAAGGCCACCTCATTCATTCACACCACAGCTCACACTGTGCAAGGTTTGCTTTCGTCTTATTGGAGTTTCTAATTGTGCCGAGCCAGTGCAAGTCTGAAGCATTCCTTAGCAACTTAAAATAATGCTGGTGGTCCTGGCCTGGCTGCCTATGGCCACATCAGTGAGGTAAAATAAACTTTGTGAGTGAACAGCAGCAGCTCTTTCCAATTCATGTTTAAAGTGTTCATCTTTAAACATGAATAATGAATAATACTTAACATCGTAACATCTGCATCAGAGCCAGAAACAAGCACACAAACTGTAATCTAGGATGCCCTTACAATACAATGAACTTTTTTTGCTGGATAACCCCAGTTTAATAGGACTTAAAGGCTTTATAGTTCTCGTTTTACTTGGAATACACTCTCTAAAACAGAGATAGTACTCTGCAAGTAATCATCTTCTTTCCAAATTTTCGACCAAATGACAACAAAGCTATTGGTGCCAGAACCAGATTAGAGATGCGCTGACAGATGACATGTGACAGATCCACGTTGAATACAGTTTCTTTGTCAGTGTCATTAAAACAGTGGGTTGAGTGTACAACTCAGAACTACACATCTTGTTCTCCAGATGGAAGAAAACATGTTTGCTTGGTACAAACTTTAACAAATGTCACACCATCATGATTTTAGTAGTATTCTTTAAGTGAAAATAAAATCATGATCATTCTCAATAATTGTGAAGCATATCACAATGGTATTATCTGTCAAAATAATTGCAATGTGATGGGGTTTTTTTCATAAAGTGCCGCCCTAGCATCAATAATGCCAGGGTACAACAGAGCATTAACATTACTGACTGGTCCATGACTGCCAACATGTCCGAAACCAACACTAAGGGGCCACAGCTGAGCCATGCTTCTAAGTATTCCTCAGTTTTCCTGCCTTATTATGTACCAATGATCATAAGGTGCAAGAGCCCAAAAAAGGGAGCCAACTCAGGAGGCAATCTCTAGACTGAAATCCCCATCAATCTGAAGTCTATTGACAAATGTCACATGGTGAGGCTCAAATATCGCATTCCTTTTCATCACGGCCAAATCCCTTCTCACCTTTGTGCTTTAGCAACACAATGTTTAGGTTTACCCTCCATCACTATCACATTCCTCAAAGACAAACTAGCAGGTCCACAGCTTCAACATATGAGCAAAGGATTAAAAAGCACACAATGGGTACCAACCCTACACCTGAGGTATAAAACACTCCTGATGTTATCCTCACTTAGCTATTGGAAAGAAAACGGTCACAAGAGTGATAAAGAGGGGTATGTAATCAGCTCTGTCACACTCTACATGTCACACTATCCATCTTTTAGCTCAGGATTTAACATGAGAAAAGACCTTGGGATACTTAGAGATTTAGATCAAAATGTTCATGATAAACTGAACTTCATGCAGAGTCTTTCTCAAGTTTAAATAAATCAAAGACAAATGACCACATGTTGCCGTCTCTGCATACTTTTCCATGCAATAGGCCTGTGATAAAAAAGAGCCATGCTGTTTAATTAGGACCAACTTAGAATCAATCTCTGATCTTTAACTTTTACACTTAATGTAATTAGCCTTGCTGTGGTGAGCAGGTCCAGCTGTTCTGTCCACTGATACCCGGACAAACAATTGCCCCCAAACTAACCTTTTTCTTCTGCGAGAATAGGGGTGGGGGCAGTGTGGACAAAAACAGTCAGAGTGAAAAGCTTTTCACCCTTTCACCAGAGTACTGAGGCAGAAAACAATTGTGTGCAAAGCCTCCAGCCCCTACTGACCTGGTAAGACCTGCAATAAAGTTTGGTCATTTAGACACTCGGGGGCAAGGCAGTGGTACTGGGAAACAGCAATTCACATTTGTGTGTGTGCGTGTATGTGTGTGTGCACACACCACTCGCAACAACCCCCACTGCTACTTCTGTGTCCTTCAACTGAGCATTTCTCAGGTATGTGCAAACTTTATGAGCTTCCAGATAGACCCTCAAGCAGGTCTAAGTGCCATTTTAAAACAAACTTGTAAAGGTTACTGGCAGCCTTTACCACCTCTTAACTTCTTATAAAGCAGGTAAACTACTCAATTAATTAAAAAATGTATATACTTTTTCAGGACCAGAAAATATCTGAGTTACAACTGGGATCTCTACCAGAGAGCATTGAACTCAACAACAATGTAACTTACACTAACTGCACTCCATTTGTCCAAAACATGTAATTTAATTTAATCCTGCACAGAATGTAAAAAATGCATGTTTTAGTACACATGGGAATGCATTGCCGGCGGGGTGAAAGTGTTAACATATACATGCTGCAAAAGTGGCACAGCAGGACACATGGCCCGTGGTGTAGGAGGTCCCAAAAGATCAACTCTGCCTGAAGCTTCTCTACTCCCCCTTAAAATATGAGGCCAGCTCGCACAGCACTGGAGGAGAAAGAATTCCAAAAGAACAATTCCTCAAGCGATCAGGGTGCAATAACATGAAAGCCCCCGCTTGTGAATAGGGGTCATCTGCTCTTTAGCATTGGAGAGCCGGTATCCTGGACAGCTCCTAACCTTTCAGATCTGCTGCTCCTTCATTTACACACCAATGGGCATATTCCCCTTCCAAACAGCATCTTTTTTGGGCTCTAACTTTGAAGACTTTGTCAACTCTTTCTACACTGCTACCATCAAAGCTGAGCAGAAAAAAAAACACTAAATAAACAGAAATGTGAATAACTTTAAATCTCCTTGGATGACTCATACAAGGAGATCTTAATCTCACACACTGATTATTGTAAGTTAATGGCAGCAAACAGTCAGGATGCAACAAGTTTGGGACATGAATACAGTTGTCCTTCACCCTACATTACATCACATATCCTTGTGTTTCCGATGTGATTCCAGCATGATACTCACTTGCGATTGTAAGACGGGCTTTCTGGCTCAGGATTGCGCCATACTTGTTCTGAGCAAGGCACTGATAGAGCCCTTCATCTGATTTGTCTCCTCTTCTGCTCTCCACCTCTGAAATATAAAGGGAGCCATTGGAGAGCAGGTACACCCGTTCATTCTCCACCACTTTTACTCCGTTCTTGAGCCACCTGACGTCAATGGGCGACTCTCCGTGCGCCTGACAGTCCAAAATAACGGCGTCTCGCCGCATGACCGTGACATCATGAGGCTCCTTGATGAAAAATAACTCGCTAAAGCATAAAACACCTGCAGAAAGAGAGAGGAGGAGCGCATTAGGAGTGAAGGTGGTTATTTGTCGGGGCAGAGGAACAAAACACTTACAGGAGTCCAGTAAAACATTTAAAACCTTTACACACTGATCTAACTATCTTAAATCACCCTTTTACATGCAATCAATGCATGAGATCTGGAGTCAGGGGCTCACTATCCTCTGAATGGGTACTATCAGTGTTTATAGTTTCAGAAGGAGACAAGTGTCACATTAAAACGTCCTACTGAGGTGAAATGAAACATTGGATGGGCTTGGAGGCCTGCCAGCAAGAGGTCTACTTTGCTGTACAGTAATCACATTGTAGCTTCATAAAGTCTTTCCCGCTCCACTTTAATCCAATTACTTATGGCTCATAAAGTCACCAGCTGAAGGTGAAACAGTTGATCCTATTAGTCCCTTTAGTTTAAAAAGAAACCTATTACAGAACTCTCAGCATGAGCTTTACGTAATGTTTCATTAATGTGACCTTTGTGGTCCAAATAGAAGGACACTGTGTCTTTCCTAAAAGGCTATAATTCAACACATCTACAAAATACACTGCAGAGTCTGCAGCTATAACACAACATCAACATGCAACTATGTGATGTTTTTATCTCACAACCAGGTGAAGTTTGCAAGAGCAGGACTTTCTCCTATATCAAAGGAAGGGACTATTCATAAAGCATGGCCACAATATGCATCTTTTTCTCAAATAATTTATCTCCTACACTGGATCTATGTTTGATAAGAGATGTTTTGATTTTGTATTAGTAGATTCACACGCCAGGTCTCTCATTTGAGCTCTGTAATTTGATGATCCTAGTTAGAAGATCAAAAAGTCACACTACTGCTTAATACCGTACATTATAAATGTACTGCCACTTCACACTGCTCCGCTTTGCTACTCACCTTAAGCATCAATATGACCACAAATCAAGACCACATCAGCAATTTTGGCATATCCACAGTCCATCTTTTCATGTCCTTTATAGCATTTAACTTATTTATATTTATCTTAAAGGGGCATTATGTATTTTTAGAGAAGAAATTCAAACTTAGAATTTTAATATCTACAATATTAATGAGCGAATAATACAAACTCACAAGTATTTATCTTTTCCATAACTGAATAAACGAGCTGTTCTCAGAGGAAAACAAGGTCCCCAGAACACTGTTTGAAGCTAGAAAGGTGGCAGGGTCCGCCAAACATTACCAAAATAAAGCAGTATGAAATTGTGTTGTCCTTTAAGGTCAGTTTGTTTATTAAATGAAGGAGTTTATTTAGAAATGTTAAAAAAAAATCAGTCAATGAAGATCTTTCTCTTCTGATTAAAAACTACATAGTGCACCTTTAACTCGAGCAGTATGGACTTGGAGGAGTCGCTATAAACGTTAAACGGAACAGGTGAATGAAACCACTGATATAAAACAAATGTAATTGATAACCTTTAACCATTTATATCAAATCTAATACCTGACAGGTAACGTAGGCGACCATTTTTCGTGTCGTTAAAATACATTTTCATTAATAAGCATATATGTAAATGTAAAAAAAAGGGTTAATCAGGTTATTTGTGATACCTCTTCGTCTCTTGCAGCCACCAGCTTTCATGATAAATGTTGACAAGTCTCTTCTCAGTAGCATTTAGTTATTAATCGTTAAGTTAGAGGAGCTTTAAACTTAGCTCAGTGGTGATCAGCTCCGGTCACATATACCGGCAGGTTGCGGGTCAGTCACAGTGATGTACACAACAGCTCAGTGTTTTAACCCTCTCACAAAATATCACTGAAAACGCGTCTTACCTGAGATTGGAAGAAAAACCACCAAGAACAGCAAACGCTGATATAATTTCCTTTTAACGGGCGCCATTTATCATGAATTGTCCGTGCATGCTCGCTACTCTCCCATAGTTGTTTCCTCCAGATGAACTGCGCTGCTACTGAAGAGGAGGGCCGGTGTGGAGAGCAGCAGGAGTGCAGTCTCCCTCCTCTGGGATGGACACAGTCAATTAACCACCTCTCCAGGGCTGATTGAAGCGTTCAGACCAACGCCACCTAGCGTTAGCTGCAGGTCGTAGGGAGGCTGGTGCTGCTGTCGACAACTGTGCAGCCGCCATAAACCCTGACCCAACTCTAAGTGTGTTCCCTGTTTGAGTCTGCCTCACACTTAAAGGGAATATAATGTTTTGTAATTGACATCTGTCTTGGGCAGGTTGTTAAAGTCAATTTCATACTCACAACAAATAGGGGGCAGCATATCACAAGCGTAACCGCTAACTGCTGCCAAATGTAGCTGCCGTTAGCTAATTAGCTCAGTTAGCCGTGCAGTTAGCAGTACGGAACGGTAATTCGGAGTGTTGGTGTTGTTTACACTGCTACCACAGGCGCTTTGGATCAGGACGAGCCAGGGCTAGCTTATTAGCGTGCTAAATTCACTAGATATGTTGCAACACAATAGAGCAGTGCAGTAGTGTAGTAGAGTAAGTGCAGTTAGCATTTTTGTACATCCGGAAAAAATAAGGTCTGTGGTTACCGCAGGTTTAAGATATTTACAGGTTTTGTTCTGCGACCTCAAATACATCATTAAATGTCCCACAATTTAATCATAAAGTGCTTACGTGTCTTAAAAACGACGGTTGCTAACAAGTGATTAAGTGAAACTACAGAAGTTGTCACGGACATTAAACGTCAACACAGCGAACAAGGAGACTCATCTAACCACTAGTCCGTCTTTAGTTACAAACTATTCTAACTCTAACTTTAACACTTCTACATTGATCAGTTTATAGAAAACGTAGCGGTGGTGACGTTAAAGTCACGTGACCGCAATTTAGTCTTTTTATCGCCTAACATTAGCTTTTTACTTCTGACGATTTAATTTACGCTTCGAAAATCACAAATTTTGCTGGACAAAACATTTAAGTATCATAAACTTGTGTTTGCCACAGAGCTTGTTTTTCGGCAATATTCCAAAAATCCAATTCAAAAATCCCGATAGGCTTTTTGTCGAGGGAACCAGGGTGATGCTAACTTCCGGGTTAGCCTACAAAAATACGTCATCCCTACACCACTCTACACATAGACATAATGTCAATACTGTTAGTCCTTCACATTCTGTTGGTAATTTTAATTCAGTGTTGAATGTTTTCAACTAAAATTCTTACATATAGGACCTTTAATATATGAATAGTGTGTTTTATGTTGAAGGTATTCCAGCACTATGTCGGATTACTTCCTTAATAGGCTACCTTTAGATAGCATTCTTTGCTAAGCAATGTGTAATATTTTATAAGAATATACCATATGAACGCAAAATACTTATAGCTATGTTTACCTGAAAAGTAACCAGAAATAGATGTCAGATAAACAAGAACAAATAAGATGAGGGGATCCCGCTGCTTGTGTTTAGTATGTGTATAAAAACTAATTTATTTGGGAATATGCACCCTGCACACTTTCATGAAAGGCCTTATGAGACATGCAAATAAGGATTTTGGGGGGTAGTTTTTCCTTGCTCAACTCGAGGGTCTAAAGACAAGAGAGTTTCATACACTGTACACATTGTAAAGGTAATTGTGATTTTGGTGTATATAAAAAAAATGTAACTTGACTTGACAAGTAAAAGATTTGAGCCTCCTTTAACTCACGAGGAAATCTTTGAGAAACCTTTCCTGTAGAGCAAAGATGATCAAACCTTTGGACAGCATTACCAAGTTAGAGAGGATTGGTCTGTATGTTGAATTCATAAAGTAATTATTTGGTAAGGATACCACATTGGCTCCTTTCACAGTGACCAAACATCCTGTAATAACACTTTTATTACATATTTTTTTGACAAAAAACACCCGTTTATCTGAAGGTCTAAGAGTTTGCTCAAGTAACTTGAAAACAACATGACAACCGCTGAGGAAGACCATGAGTTGAGATTGAAATCGCCAAGGAAATCCAGTAAATGGAGTTTGGGTTAAGATGATTTTTGTCAATGTACTGTTTCCTAGTCAAGAATGACCTTACGTGCTGTTTTTTTCTTATGTTGTCTGTTAAGGGGACACATTTCTTCCTTTATTCAAGTATTTTTCATCACAAGTTACTACTTAAATAACAGTTGCTTGTGTTGAACAGAGTACTGTCCCTCCACTCTTGTACACGTGACAGCCTTTAGATGCAGTTCAACAGACATACCGCCCTTTGAGTCAATTGCAATTTTAAATAAGATTTTATATGCTACAAAATCTGTCAAGTTTAAGTTGAATAATGTTCCTGAACAAACCTACTTCAACACAATTTACTGTATATTAACACTCTATGCTTTGTATCAATAACCTTGTTATGTTTTCTGTGTAGTGTGAGCCTGACACCAAAACCCTGACTGATCCATGATGGATGTTTTAGCAAATTTTGTAACAATGGGAGTTCAACCCTCATACACCAGCAGCGTCATCTCACTTGCTCCACCAAGACCCTTTCACTTTTCCTTATCAATACAACTGAGGCTGTATTGATGAGAGCAGATCCGTCAGTATCAGAGACCAACTGCACACCAAATGTTAATGGAAATGAGTTTTCCCTCTTGTCCTTTAAAACTGGGCCCAGCAATTAAGAGGAAGCATTGATAGGAGCAGGACAGCTGCTGTGTCAATGTCGATATTGATCCAATGTCCATCACTTATTGTGCAGAGAGATCAAACCCCCTTCATCCCACGATCCTCGCCCCTCCCTGTGTGAACCTTTATTCAGATGCAGGACCGCAGCCCAGCTGTGATGTCCAGTCAGTCAGAAAGAAGAAAAACACTAAGAAGAAAAACTGCGTGTTTATAAATGCAACAAAATATAATTTCTCTATCGCTGTCCTTACCAATACACATTTATATCAAAAATAGATTTTATGCGCTTGGTAAATACATTTTAAAATATGGATGATCCTCTGCCTAAATTAACTGATATGTTGTTTGTTCTCCCAAAATGAATTCAGCAAAAAGGCAATACAAAAGGGGAAGAGTGCATTGTCATCATTGCAATTTCTTCACTTTATTTCCTATTGGGGTGCCAGCCTTTTCCTGAATTTGAAACAAAATAAGTTTTTAATTTATCCAGTTAATCAAAAAAAAATCTAATCTCTTCCAGAAAAATCTCTTCTGAAAAAGTACTTGTATTGTATTACATAACCAAATACTTGTCCACAGCCTGAGTGCAGGTTGTGGGCTCCTCTCTTACATAACGTGAGAAAGTGAGAGCCCGGTCTCATTCATGGTCAGCGAGGCTCTCCCCAGGGTGTTTAATTAATCAAGAATTCAGTTTCGGCACCTGCCAATATGGCAGAGTTTGTGGGTGGAGTGATGGCCGGCCTGCATGTGCACTGTGGTCGAGCTCTGAGGCCGGATCAATGCAGTAAAAGTCATTATCAGGTTATGAATGTTGGTAAGGTTGTGGGTAGAGGGGACCTGCTGCCATTGGCTGAGGCCCATGCCTTCCTGCTCCCACACATGCCCATCCCCGCTGACCTCAGGAGTGTCCAAAAGGGCCGGCCTGAGTCCTGTGTGACCTTTCCACTGACCCCTGTGGAGAGAAGGGGGTTTTAGTGCCACAACAGGGGGGTTGTGGAGAAATTAGGACCGGTGCTGTTGAGCTGAGTCACACAAAAGGCTCCGACCACAGAGATGAGTCCTCTCCACTGCTCCACAGCTAACACTTCATATGAATGTTTATTCCATACTGCTGGTCAACAAGCACACAGGAAAGATCACATCTGTAGCTTGAGATAAAAACTCAGACTGTGCTTTTAGTTCTGTGATGCAGTGAAATGTAGTTTGAATAAATAACAAAATAAAAACCCATGACAGACTGACAACAGTTGGAGATAAAAAAAAAAGCAGAAGTGAAAGAGAAGAACTGATGCTTTTCTTGCAAAATAAGATCTGGAAAAAAAACAAAAAACTGTTTTGTTCCTCACTGGCAAGTTTTAAAGTTAGGCGATGCCCCTTAAATTAGTCCAATGTGTTATATCTCCCCCAGCTGGAACAATTCAGTACTACAGACACCTACATCTATATAAGACACAAGAATATGATTAGACCATGTGCTATCCAAAGGAGAAACCATGCACATCTCTGAAACCAGCTGTAGTACTTAAAAGGATACTTTGAAATAATGGAGCAAAAAAACTACAATCAGCTGTCAAAAATTAAATGTCAAATGGTGTTTACTTCATAAAATCCTAAAAAATATCAGTTGAAAAAGATTAAAAGAAGCAACAGCAAATGTCTGCTCCAAAGGGTGTCCTCCAAACTCTTCTTGCAATCATCAAAATTTCATTTTAATAAGGAAATACTGCAACTAAACACTCCTCAGTCAAGACCAGCCTGTGGGCCAAAGTTGGTCAGTTAGGTTCAATTTGGCACCCCAAATGTTTCTAGCGAAAAAAAAAAAACCTGGTCTAGAAAGCAGTGTATTACATTTAACAAATATTTACAACAACTATAACGTAGTTGTAAACATATATGTAACTTCTCTGGGTAACACATATTTTTTTATCAATATGACTGTATTTCAGTCTCATCCACTATGTTTACACACCAGCTTTCACTTGAGAGTTATAAGTGTTAACAAACACGACTGAACATCTGAACTCATCTCTTTCCAACTACGATATATTGTACAATATAGAGTTTAATTGTTTGACTCTGATGAAGATACACATTGCGTCAAAACGTTAATAAAAGTTTGTGCTCTGAATCTGTGTGTTCCAGTATACCAGTCATTTTGTGTAATAAACCATTTATCGTGTTGATGAAGGTTCTCAGTCAGTCATCCGGGTCATTGTAATTCTAAGTGCTATATCGTAAGCAACTACACTTGCTTCAGTTAAACCATTTATCAAGTTTACATACTGCGTATAAATACTAAATAGGGGGAATTAAAGTAAAGTGATGCTGAGAAATATGTGAAAAGAACCAGAAATTATTAAAAGTTAAGTTCAATGCATCACTGCCTTAAACGTCTTGGGGTACAGTTCATCAAATCAATGCAGAAAATCTGTGATAAGAATAAAAAACAGAAGTGCACGTCAAGAGCAATAACGACGACAACTGCTGAATATGTGAAGAGACAGACATGAAGACACTGCATAATTGTTTTTACATATCTTTATTTTTCAAATATATTTAATTTGGTATGCTATAAGTAATCAAGTTGGGATTTAACAGCTACAGTTCATTCCACCCCTTAAACTGTTGTATATATGTCACATGCATGTTGTTGTTGCTGTAATGCACTTATAGGTGTTATAATTAGAATCTATAATAACAAAATTTTATATATCAGAAATTAAGTGTTGCTCTATTCATTATTCTTCTGTAGACAACAATACATATATAACAGTACTTCCATTTAGAGATTAAAACATCAATAAACAATCAAAGTCTACAATAGATTACAAATGAAGGCCTCAGGACTTAATTCTTAAATAGAAGAGAAAGAAGAGAATGTGCTAATTTTCAGCAATGTTCATATGTAAACATTTATAACACATATGCACTTGAAGCATAGGATCAGATTTAAGCAGTCTGCAGGTGACAGATTGGCAAAGATTCAGACAGTTCAGAAGTAAGACTCATCGATATTAACAAAGTGCTTCACTTTATAAAAGCATAAGTATAAAATTGTGTTGCCAGAGACAAGAACCAGCCCATGATATCTTCCTTTACCAACGACCTGTAAACATGGCAGGTAGTGTAAACACATGTTTTACCATTCAGAAAACGTTAAAACTACTGCTTGAGCGCAGTTGCTTTCCTACAAAGGGATTACAAGTGATGACTCTTCTTGAAAACAGACCATTATCTGTACACAACCAACAAAACAATCTTTAAAGTTGTACTCTTAAAAATAGAGCACTGTGCTGCAATTAGACACCCATGATGAGTAGAAGAAAACAAAATGATATCACTCATTGACAACAAAACATAATAATTCACATACTGTATGATAAGGCCAGTCTGTTGGATAATGTTTCTATAAGCTACTGGCCAGGAGATATATCGTGTACATACATTTATATATTCTTCTAAAACACAGTCAGTGTTGAACTTGAGTATGAGTGGCTATTGATCATAAATGACAGACTAAAAAGGATGAACAATGAGGAGGTGCACCAATAACCAATTTGTCATTTTGAGTAACTGTTAACAGTTTTAATAAATGCTTCATCATTTTGTAAAAGGGAAATTTATATTTGTATGTACAGTATATTTGTGTATATAATAACAATGTCAATATGTACAATAATAATGCATAGTATTTCAGCACAATCTAACACTGCATGAACTCACTTCTTTGGATATGTGGCCTACACAGACACAAACTACTGTATAATTAGTTCAGCCTGTTACTGGTCCTGGTGTTGATACATCACTACATTAATGATTAAATGACACTTGCTTTAAGTAGTCACTCAAACTGCTTCAAATGCTTTTGAGGTGCATATATTTGGGATTTGCATCAGTGTTTCTAGTATGATGGAATGAAAAATGTTTAATTATGTATAGAATTTAAATGACAAGAAAACGGAGAGAACAAATCTTCACATCTGTTTTATTTAGTTTGAATTGCCTTTTTTATCATTCAGGTTTTGCTTCTTACACATTGTTGCCCTCAGCTCATGTTCTTGTTAGGGCAATGTCATGTTTAAAGGGATTTTGGACTTTTAATATGTAACATTTCTGCATTAAAATGCCTTAAATTGAAATTTGTTATATACATTTTGTTGAGTTGTTTATACAAATTATCCAAAACTCAAGGTAACTCTGAGTTTCATTTGGTCACCAGTCAATGGAGTCATATCCTTTACACTGCTATCTCTACTGGGGAAACACAGGAAACACCAGATGATGTCAGAGTGAGGAAGGAAGTCAGCGAACTCTATTGTTTACTGTTGTTTTTATTCAGGGTTCCTACACCTTTGCATAGTCAAATTTAAGCACTTTTAAAGCATTTTCAAGCTTTACATGCACCTTAGCATGCAATACAATGCATTTTGCAATGTAAACCTGCATTTTTAATCATAAAATAAAGTATCCGGTATCATAAATAGATATTTGGGATTTGTTGGGAGGCCCAAGAAACAGAAACAAAGGGCGGCGTGAGGCCGGCCCAGTTGCTTTTATTTGCGTTTTTAATTCTTTATCTAAAAATGTAACTATTCAGTCAGGTAGCGATTTTTCATGAAAGTAATGCAGTCACAATTTCAAGTACTTTATCAAGAATCCAAGAACTTTTCAAACCTTGAAAACACCAGATTCAAATTCAAGCATTTTCACGGATTTCTAGCACAAACCCTGTTTTATTTCAGTGGTGAACGAGCATGATTATTCATTGCCGTTTGCTGCACTTTCTGATGCCAGCTGTCTCTGAAAGCTCAAATGTACAACCAAACAACCTAAGAAGATTACGGGCTGGTGTGGCATTTCCAAGATGGAGAGAACTTTGTGACAAGCTGGGACTACAGAAAGATGCTGATCTCGCATGTGTTCCACTGGACAGGTAAGGATTGGATTTTCATTGGCAACTGTGGCTCTTTGGCAATGAAAACAACACCTCTCATGATCTCACACTACTTCACGACATCATTAAACTACATCTTTCGTTATTGTTTTGATTGAGAGATTCCTAGTGCAGAAATAACATACTGTGCAATTAACTTTGGAGTCGAAGGATATTGGTCAGGATACACAAGTTGTAAGTTTGAAACTTTTCATATAACTGTCATAGTGGGGTTGACTACTCTGACCCATGGTTCCCTCTTTCCAGCACTAACATGTTGTGAAAGGGCAAGTTACGGAAATTCATACCATTCATAACATTTGCACAAACATAGCTCAACTAATTTACTACAACGTGAAGACGAAAATATTGCAGGTACCTGATGTGAGAAACTTTTTCTGAGGCAATTCAGCCCAAATAAAACAAATGTTTGGTTTTTTTTAGATGTTTTTGTTACACAGTATACAGTTTTGAGTTTTTGCTTTGTAAACTTTAAAACACGTGCGGAGTGATTAAATACCTCCAGCACTCCAGATTTTATGTCCTTTTTCTGCTTGTGCCTCAACAGTTTGAAGATTGTGTGACTGTCCTTCATCTGTCACACAGCTGGCAGGTTAAGACCCGAGTCTGACGCACAGCTTGTTTCTCTCTGACGGCAGTAATGTCCGTTCAGCTCATTTACAGCAGGAGTGCTAATCCACCCCGTCGAAGCCTTGTGCATTCTCGATGGCGATGTTGAGTTTCTCCCTCAGCTCTTCAAAAGACTCATAAGGAGGCAGGTCCAGCCGATTGAAGCTTTAGGAGGTGAAAGTAAAGACAATCATCAAATCACATCTAAATAGGAGTCATTTAAATAACGCATCTGTGGGAATCAACTACAAATGCAATTTGGTCATTCACAATTCTTACAGGACATCCAGATTTAATATTGCACCCCAAAAAAGAGACTTTCCATGGATAGATTAACAAACGAATGTCCAAATTTGTTGCCACAGAGGCAGAAATTTCCTGGCTTTGAGTCCCTGACATGTGTCAAGCTCCACAAACCCTGAATCCTACACTTCTCATGCAACTTAACTGCAACTTTTGCATTCTTTGTGACTACAAAACTGGCTTTGACATGCAAATCTGTGTAGTTCCCCCTTTTACACGGAGGTGTCTAAGGCTATGTTTAGACTGCCATCCCAAATCAGTTTTCTGGCATATCCAGATTGATTTTATCAAGTCTAGATGACCAAAAGTCACACAAAATGCGGTTTTTGCAAATCGTATCCAAACCACATTTGGAGATGGTTCAAAATGCGATTCAAATCGCATTTCTACAGAAGCGTCTCAGTCTGGATGCTCATATCGGTTTTTAAAGTGTCTTTAACTTGCAGTGTGACACACAACCTCAACGTCATATCCAGAGAAACGTGATATCCAAAGAGATGGACGATCTGATCACTTACAAATAACAGTGCAGACAATCGGGCTTTTAGATCTGATTTGAAAAACAAATCTGATCTGCCTGTTGCAAATGACTGTATTCAGCTCCCAAATAGCAGAGTGAGAGCTATGACTGTATGCAGCCACTAGAGGGCATTAACCCACTATGCTCAATTATTATTTTGTACTAGTCCTTTTTTATTATTATCCATCACCATGGCCACACAATAACTCAGTGTAATCTAAGATGAAGAAACTAATACATGCACAATACATGCAGCTGTTTCCCAACTCACTATTTTCTTTTAACGTGTGTCTGCTGTTTACTGCTGTCTCCTGAATATCTCTTAACTATTTTAGCTGCCGTTTTGCTCTCTTTAAAAATGTAAACTTTAGAGACACTGGGGGTCTGCACATTTTAGCCGTATCACAGAAAAATTATCATATTTGTGTATGTTCCTCAGAACTTTGACAAAAGGCCAAATTGAACTACAGACCTGACTGCTTAACATAATCAACAAATTAGTATATATCATAGATAGATAGAAATTATATCTAGAGTACATTGCTAAACTTAACTGTGTTGAATATATATATATATATAAAAAAATAATAGGGAGGTGCTCACCATGTGTGGGCTCGGGGGAGTTTATCACGTGTTCCCCACTGCTCGATGGTGAACAGCTGTGGTCCGTTAGACCCTGGAAAATAAATCCATCAAACATCAAGTAAATACATACAACATGATTATAACTGGAATTCAGTTAGAAGAAACAAAATGAAGAAAGTTAGCGATGAGGCAGAGATCATTTGTATCAGTTGTACTGCGTGGGTAAGAGTACAGTAGAGTCGTTAATCTGTAAAATGCAGCAAGTTATCTCACCATAGAGTTCAGCAAAGCCGTTCATCGGGACCCTCGATGTTCCCGTCACAAACTGCAAGAGCCGGATTCTCTTTTCTGCATCCATCAACAACACCGTCTGTAACAACACAAACAGACGCACCAATAAATAACTAATGCAAAGCTCTTCTTACAGGAGAAAAAAAACTTGTTGGCTCCAGGCATGGAAAGTCTTCTTACTTTCCAAAACCACTGGATAACGATGTGGTTGGACGCGTAGCCATTCTTGTACTTGGTGTTCTCCCTCCAGTCATTGACATCCACATCTCCCAGACCACACATGAGGAGCTGTGGAGGACAAGAAGGCAGGTAGGCAGATCGTTATTCATCTTATTGGAATGAATCTGGTTCATTTCACGTTTTGGACGGACTGAACACTAACCTCGAGCTCATTCTCATCAAAGATCTTGATCAGATCTTGTGGTATCAGCTCAAAGAATCCCTAAAAATACAAAAGATGGTATGACATGATATTTTAAACTGTTTAATTGTGATATATAAAAATTTATAAAATAAATCGTCACCTCTTTGAAGGCAGTCATTTGCTTCTGCACCCTGTTCACAAACCTCCACTGCATCACCAGACTGTCAAACACAGCAGCAGGTTAGCATCAAACCATAATTTCTGTGAAGATGATTAAAAGTTGCTTCTTTATTGCTTACTGGATGTACTCCTTCTTTGTTTCATTAGTGACGACAATGTCTGTTCCGCCCGGCGTCAGTTCATGCTGGTGAGTCTGAAAAAGTTGGATGGTTTCATGTAAATCACATAGAAAATCGTGTCACAAATTTAAGGCTGTTGAGGCAAAAATTTAAATTATAGTCAAACCTGTCCAAACAGGTCCTCGTCAATGGTGAACCTCAAATCCAGGTCTGTTGGGTCGTTCTCCAAAATCCACATCAAGGAGTTAAAGTATTCGCTATCCTGAAAAGACAAAAAAAAACAAATTTAAACACACCAAAGGTCTTCCAGATTGCCTGTAATGTGAAGATCCTGATTCAAGGTGTTTACTCAATAAAAACCACTCACAACAGACTCCATGTCCTGGAGAGTGATTGGCTTCTGTAGCATCATCTTGTAGAAAGGCCGAATGAAAAACGCTTTGAAGAGCACAAACAAAAATGTCAGAATCTATTAAAATCACACAACTTAATCCAATTCTTTTAAACTTTCTCACTGCTGTGGCTGCTACCTTTAGAACAACATTTATACAAACATTTTCACAGGTATCACACAGTCAGGTAGCACTCACCATCGAGCAGTTTGCCATGATAAACGGCCATGCCTGCCACCCGGCCAATGAACTTGAAGTAGGACAGGTGGTCCTCGTTGCATAAACCTGAGTTGGGGTTAATCTGCAGCGTGTAGTTATCCCTGGAAGACAAACACAAAGACATTTTTCAAAATCAGCTGTCCTGCTTCTAACTTCAGATAATTACAGCTCTCTTGAGTGTATTTTTATGTTGCTAAAGGAAATACAATTCTGTGATTATGTATTCCTTTTGACCTGTGCTTGTATTTTTGTTGATGCTCAGTCTGTGCAACACTAGACTGGTTTGCAGACTATACTCATTTAAACACACCTTAATGATGTGACCATTAGAGAAGGTATAAAAAGAGACTCACGTGGCAGAATACTCAAACAGTCCGTAGTACGGGTTGAACATCTCCTTAGACATGAGGAAGAACCACTCCCTTGCCACGCCACCATAATCCAGTCCTTTTTCTCCCTCAAACTCCACCCACAGTCGTGCCTTCAGCAAGTCAGCCTTCTTAACTGACAGGATGCGTCGGTACGAGTCCTCGAACACCGCATTTCGTCTCATCTTCATCTCAAAGCGGTTTGGGATGTCAGCCTGCATAGAAATGTATTGAGCTCATCAAGGATAAAGCTTGCAATTATCCAATGGTTAAAGGTCCCATATTATGCTAATAGTGGATGCCTACTAGAAAATGTTCCAAAAACACATATTTTTCTCATACTGTCCATTGCTGCAGCACCTCTATTCACTCTCTGTGTGAACTCTCGGTGTTAGTGTTTGTCTCATTAAGGGTCACCTTCAAAAAGCCCAGTCTGCTCTGATTGGTCAGCTCTCACCAGCCTGAGCGGGCACTGCCCACATCAGCTCTTACAGTGTTTCTGTAACCACAGTCGTGCTGAAGGTTGAAGGTGGTGACTGTGACTGTGGCTGTGGCTGTGACATCAAAGCCTTACAGACGTCCTAATGGCTCATTTGAAGGCACCGTTTCTGAATACAGGCTGTGTGCATTTTTTCACAGATGGACCGTTTTGATAATTTCACAGAATATATATATATATATATAAATATATATATATATATAAATATATATATATATATATATATAAATATATATATATATATATATATATATATATATATATAAAGCACTATGCTTTATAATAAAAAAATTACATGAAAATCCCATATTCTATAATTTGGGACCTTTAAACAAATACAGAGTATGTGAAATTGAGACAGAAAAACTGATATCAGAGTAAAGGTAACACCAGTCCTTATTAGAATAGTTTTATTTGCAAGGTACAGTCTCAGTTACAGTTGCTCCTGAAGGACACTCACCGGTTTCTTGAGCTTCTTCCTGAAGTAGTCATACTTCTGTTTATAATCTCTGGAATAAGGCACTGCCTATAAGCAAAAGAGGACAGTGTTCAGCAGCAACAAATCAATCCTAACCTTATGACCTACACTGTGGTCAATGATACATATCTATAGGAAACCTGTAAGCTATAAATAGAGAACAGGTTTTATCGTATGCTAATATCATGTTACTGGGGATGCAAGATACGGATTTTTTTCACAGCCCTTACCAATAATCATAATTACATGCTACTCATGGACTAAAATGATAATATAATTGATATTTCACATGTTTTGTATTGAAAAAGAAGTTCATAATCGATGGTTTATGCACACCTGAGGGTGAGAAAGGCTTAGATGTAGTGAGCAAAGACATTTTGATATTCCACAGCTCTCATAAGATCTGTTAAAAATCGTATACTTTTTGCCTCCTCTCTGAACCCCCGTGAAACATGTGCTGCAAACTGCAAATGTGTTGACTTCCTCTGAAACTGTATGAACATATTTGGCTCTCTTGTTTTCTCTGTGTTTATTTTTCAAACCAACTTTCAAGGTGCAAATAGCCACCTAGTGTATCAGAGTTTGTATTTGCTTTTTAGGTCAATGAAAGCAGTTTGCCTTCTTATTATCGGCTCTATTTATTGGCTAAAATTTCACCGATACAGATGAACAACCAACAATATAAATTTCCCAATATTGGGCCAATATTTCAAAAATATATATTGTACTTCCCTACATGTTACTGAGAAATAAACGTTCAAATTCAGGTTATACTTACTGGTCCAGTTATAGCTGAGTTCTGTAATCTGGGGTCATCCCATTGTGTGGTCCTGGTGTCTATAAAATATAACACATCAGAGGCCCTTTATCAGTATGGAAACATACTCATCATTTAGTGTAAGATGTATTTTAGTGTTGAATGTCATACGTACTGTGATCTATGTAGAATATCCTCCCATCAGTGTGGACTCTCTCCTCCCAACCAGGCTAGGAAGGAAATAAATGTGTTTAATAATTAACTCTTTAATAAGTTGACTTTAGACTATTGAATACAGTAGGCAGCACTGTCAGCTCCAACGCTGACAAATGTCTTTCAACTGATTTGCTACTGATCTTTTCGTAGCTAATGAACTTACTGGCAGAACGCCGAGATCAGATGGGTCGAGTGAGGCTCTCCTCCTCTGCTGCACAGGAATCTTTAGCCTGGGATCTTCCTGTTCAGCGCAAAACAAACAGGGCGTGTTTCAGTCAACGAGGAATGCATACACAGGAGATACTACTGCTGAACGGACTTTGCATCAGGACACACGTAAGAAAAAGTCTGCTTAGCAGTTGAAACTCTTTTTTGTTGTGGAAATAAAATACTAGCTTTCTTGGTGTGAGCACCTAGTGGCCATTAATGGAAATGCATCTCTAAGTGGGTGGCCACCACTTATAAATGACGGAAAAAGCACATCTGAAGTGTGTTGCCTTCTCACCCAGGTAGTAGTCTTTGTGTTGTGGTCGATGAAAAAGGGTCTTCCACTGGGAGCACTGCGAACCTCCCAACCGGCTGGCAGGAAGCCAGATTCATATGTGGGCTCGGGGCTCGGGGTGTGCTGGGGAGACTCTTCGCTGGGGGCAGGCGGTTGGGACGGAGGGGGGCTCTGGGGTGAACCTGCACCACCCTGTGCTGCTGCTGGTGCTGTAGGTACCTCTGAGGTTCTCTGTCAAACAAACATAACAACATGGAGACATACTTGTGTTAAACAAATGACTAAACTTGATGTCCATATTGAACATGTTAGTACATACACATATCTATACACGTTAGTATATTTGCCCCCCAATGGATAAAAGGAAAGCCCGGTTTGTACCTGAATGAGGGGTTTTGTCCATGAAGTGGATCGACTGTTGTGGTTGACGTAGTAGCGTCTTCCTTTATTGTCTCGCTTCTCCTCCCAGCCCGGAGGAAGCCCAGCTGAGGTTGGAAGCAGCTATTGAATGACATTAATATTGAATACAGTGATCAATACTGAAACCTCAAGCTCCCTGTGAAACACAACACCAACAAAGACATTTATCTCACTCAAACCATTTCCTAACTCCAACAGCACAGGAAGTGAGAGAAGCCATGCTGATTAAAGAAAATACCTGAGTATCACTCACACAGCAACATTCTGATGCAAGACAGGTTTGGTAAAAGGTAGGAAGCAAGGAGTGATTTCATCAGGGTGTGTAATACTTACCACAGGATTAACGGGATGTTCCTCTCCTGTTGAAGACCGGGTACTTCCTCTGAGACTGGAATGGCGTGAATTACTAGCATGATCCTGCATCAGAGGGGAAGGATGACAAACACAACAATGATCACCTGGTTATTAATGTGTATATAATGTACTTTCCTCCTCTCTCTCATTGGAAGCCTGTGGTTCATATAAATCTCATTATGTGTCTCTCTTCCTCTGACTTACGGTAACTAGAACCTTATGCTGCACAGAAAATGACTCACTGTCTGGGAGGTGTTCAGCTCGCTGGATGAGGCCCATGAAATGTTAACGTTTCTCAGATCGTCGCAGAACGAGTGGAATTCAGGCACAGGCGTTCTGGGTGTAGTGGCCTGGTTATTGCTGTGGTTCAAGGTGGACTCGTCCTCTGTAATGACCTCCCAGCTCTAGAAGATAAGACATTAGAGACACATTAAGGACACACAGTGGGAGACTGATCGAAGGTTAGCTCTGCCAAATTACTCAGTTTAAATATACAGTGCAGGCCACTGAGAGTTCTGTTTCAAAAACCTAAACGTTAGTTTGTTTAGAGGAAATGAAAGTGTTTATGCCAAAGCCCTAAGAGGACAAGCAAGAACTGCACTGCTACAGCAACATCTGGCTTCAACATGGGCTATCAGGACCCATTCACCTGAAAAGCATTGTTAAAAACTGTGTTGTGGACAGGCTGTGTGATATTTTTAAACCTGTAAAAGATGATTGTTTTGCCACTTTGGGAAGTAGAAACAAGCTGTGAACACAACACAGTCATATCATCACATTTTAGTTGATATGTTGAACAAACAGGTGCCTATTTACACATCCAACGGATACAGAGCAACAGGATCATTCATTTGGAGTCATGTTTCTGTTGAAGTCCAATATTCGCTCCCCTTTTAGTTCTGTTTTTGCTCCTCACCAGATCCTGATGGAAAATATCTGGCTCTTTAGCTGCTAAATGCTCCAATATGTTCACCAGCTATTTGCTAACTGTGTCTGCCATCTGTTTGGTGCTGAGCAGGGAGTGCAAAGTAGGTTTTTTGAGTTTTTTCACTGAAAAACTATGGCATGCTGCAGCATAAAGAACAATGCTATGAAGGCTGTGAAATTAAAACCAAAAACAGTTAAGTAATCGGCTGAAAAATGATAACAATAAGCTGAAAAACAGTAAAAAGCTTCAGCGAGTTAAGAGCTTATTCACTGGGCATGTTGGGATTAAAAAAGGTTTTGTTTTGTTTTAAAACTCATTCATCAAATCATTTTCCTTCCTAAACAAAATGGAAAAATACAGGTAGGTCTGAACAGAACACAGTAATACAAGACAAACAGGACAGAGTGAAGGGCATGCAAATACAAATGCAAATGTATTAAAAAGTTCAAATTACCTCAGGAGACTCTCGTGTGGTGTTCTCATCGGGGTCTGAGATCTGTCTGCGTGTAATAAAAGCATGCTCCACCTCTGTATTATTATTCTGTCTTCTTTCCAGTTCCACATTATTGTCTCTGTTTAGGATGAAAACACACAAACATTCAGCATCAGTACTGCACCAACAAAAACACAATTTTTTTATAACTTTGCAGACAAGACTCTGCTTACTGCATTGTGGGTCGTTGCCACTGTGTGGTTCTGCTCTCATGATTGACAAAGTAGGTTCTCCCCAGGTTGTCCTGCCGTTCCTCCCAGCCAGGGGGCAGAGCAGGAAGCAGCTGGCTTTGTCTGGGACCTGACATGTCCTGAGACTCCAGAAACTCCCAACTAGGCTGCAAAACATGAACAAAACGATTTAAAAAGGCAGCACAAACAGGATGAAGACTAATAACAGCTGTTTGACTGCACACATCAAAGAAGACTTGGCTTAAGATCATTCTGAAGGAATCATCAGCATATTTTAAAAATGCATGTGACAACTATAAGCTAGACTCATGGACTTAGTGTATTAAGACAAGATTTAGATTAAAGAGATGATCCATGCTCTAAAAGAACTCATATTACTCTCATGAACGTCGATTGTTGCCTATGGTTAAAATAATTGGCAATGCCAAGGTTATACTAAACTGAATTAATGTGTATTTATTGTGAATTTGTGGAGACATTCAATGTCCAATCACAATGATTTCCATGTGTGATGATAAACAATCACTTAACCTGTTCTTACTGATTCCATAGAGAAAACTGTACAAGCAACAAAATGTACAAACAACCTTCAGTTTGATTTTGGGCACGAAAGGGTTTGTTCAGTACAAATTCACAATGACTGGGAACTAAAAATCTATAACCTGTGATTGATGCTCTCATAAGTTAGCTTGAGGCCATCAAGCCACAACTGAACGACCTTATCTAACTGAGCTTATCTATCATAAACGAGTAATAAAAATCACTGCGGAAGCAAACCAAACACAAGAGGATCTGTGATATTTTTGAAGATCATGAGAGATATTTTGTTACTGCACAAACATTAGCCAGACTTACATCCGTGTCCTCAGTCTGATCTGCTGTTTCTTCCTCCGAACCTGGGTTTTTTGGTAGGTACGTCATTTTAAGACGCAGATGTCCTTTGACTCTGGACTTGTGACTGCGCAACAAATAGATTAAGGAAGACATAAATATGTCAGGATGGTTTAAAAACAAAGTATTAACGAAAATTTCTCAAAATAAACATGTAAAAATGGAATGTAAAACAGGAAAAGACAAAAGATTTAATAACCATGAAATCATGCCAACCTTCGTGGGTGAAGCAGAAAATCCTTGAATGTGAATGGCCTTTCTGTGTTAGGATTTTCTGTCTGAGAAAGAAACAAAACAATAAAAAGGAAATCTGAGAATCTGAGAAACGATAAAAGGAAATCTTTAACTCTCCAAACACTTTAACAGTCACGTGAATACATCTACTGCCCTGCATTGTATCGTAACACTGTATATTTAAAGATACGACTGCATGCAATGATCTGTGACATTGCACCATGAGGGCAAATTTGTGGGTGTTGTATTTATAATGAAACAAAGCAGGAACGTAACATAAACATGACAGACTGTGTTTACAAAACTATAGACAATGATGTGGAACAGAAACTAGAATACGGGTGAGCACGTTTACATTCACATGGTGACGTGAATGAGACTGAGGTCGAGAGCTCGTACAGTAAAAACTACAGTAAAAACAAAATGCAGTCAACTCACTTGACCTTAAAACAAGTCATACAGAAGAAAGATTTCCTGCAACAAAGAACTCACCGGGATCTGATTCAAGGGGACGTCCACCTGTCCCAGGAAGTCATCCCGTGTCTGTAGGGAGAGGGGCACACATGTCAGGATCATGACAATATTATCTCCTCTTACACACACACACACACACACACACACACACACATATACAGAAGACTCGCCTGGACATGTTCTGTTACTTAGATGTCTTTGGTGTAATAAGAACCACTGTAATATCCCCATAGGAGCATGCAATGTGTATTTTTAGTGGTGTTTTACCTCCTGTCATGTCTCTATCATATCAAGACAAGGCCTTCAAACTATCTTAAATCATCCTCAGCGCAAATACAGCACTATTTTTCTACTTAAAACAATGAGTCATTTGACTTGATCCATTTCCTGATAGATTAAAAAGTAGGAGAGTGTTTATCAGCCCACAATGAATGGCTGGACTGTGTTATTGCTAGAAAGACTGGGACAAAAATAATGTAGCATTTGTCAAATAAACTGCCCCTTCTTTGAACACTTCACACATTCACTGCATGCCTTTATTGCAGTCTCAAAGGCAAAAGGGCTGAAGGCACTGTGGGAGTCAGCTTTGAGACCAAATTAACACCCTGCAGCAGGTCAGACTGTCCAACAGCAGTATAGAGTGTTTACGTGAACAAATATAGATGGAGGCCTCCTTCGTCCTGCCCTTGCACTTCTAATAGTGCAGCCAAGAAAAAGCAGTTTAGTCCAAGTTAAAAGAAAAGTGACAAGCACACAAGCGATGATTAAATTCTGAAAACCCATATGCTACCATCCCTTTTAATTTTGCCAAGATTTTAACCACAATAGTGGGTCCTGTTTGTTTTTAATTACTAATAACCTCAAGTACATCAATGTTAATTTTTGGAAATCGCAGTCTGTTGATCTAGAAATTAGACTTTACTCAACGGCAATAATTACTGTTAGTCACTCTGGATAAAGACCGTCAGCTAAAATGGAAATCAGAAGTCTAAAATGTAGGGCTGCAACTAACAATTATTTTCATTTTTGATAAATGTGCAGATTTTTTTTCTCAATTTATTGATTAATCTTCTGATCTCTACAATGTCAGAAAATTCTAAAAATGACTAATGTCAATTATTTTGTCTCAAAAGCAGTCTAAAACTTAAGAAAAATCCAGTTTACTATAAAGTAAGGCAAACAAGGCAACAATTCATCTCAACTCAGAGACTGGAGTTGAGGAATTTCTGGCATTTTTGCTTTAAATCACATTACTAGTCTGCAAGCTGTAGATGCTCTCCATTCCCAGGGAGCAGCTGCATTTATGGTTGCAGTAGCATTGTTGTGTTTACAGTGAGCTATTTGTTTAAGGAGATATCAGCATTCAGTGTCATAAATGTAAGTTACATTTATTTACACACCACAGTCCACAGGATATTAAGAGAGTTAAAATGTGTATATCTTTTGGTATTGTTTGCATATGGCCCCTATAATAACCACTGGAGATTTACTAGAGTGTATGTGTGTATAAAGTATACACAATAGTGTTGTTTCATATTGAACATTTTGCTTTCCGCTTATATTTATGTTCACAAGCTTCTTTCCTTCTGACTGAGGCACAAGATACCAAATTATTATATTGACATTTTTGTCCCACAATGTGTCTGTTGGGTAGTCTCATATTGTAGCATTGTTTTCCGGATCTCATTTAAGTCTATAAATCAAGTTCATGTTTTGGAGACAATGCTTCAATCACCAGTTATCAGAAAATGTGTGCTTTTCTTAAGATCCTACGCTGGTTGGTGCATTTAGAGCTTTAGAAAGAAAAGAGATTCATTACTATACACAGTCAGACGCACAACATCTAGAAGGATTAAATAATCAATTTAGTGTCACATTCACACTGATTAGATCTACTTTCATATAAACTCTGCTTCTTATCATCATGCCACCCGCTACTTCTGTAGCTCAATATTTATCAGTATACTCTGCCCTTAATAACTTTAAACAGACTTCTCATATATTGAGAAACTGAACGATACAAACAATCACAGACTAACCAGACAACTGATCCCTCTGTCAAATTAAACCTCTGCTCAGTCTTTCATAAACAGTAATGCATTAACAATTACAGGCTTATAGTGTAGTGATGATTATGCCTGCTGGTTTGAAAAATTAAGTGTGTTGTTTCTATTTCAGAACACACAAATAGAATTTTCTATGTCGTGAAACCATCTATTTCCCCACAAACGTCCTGGATGTAAGGTTAGGTGAGGCGAAGCTTAACAAGGAGCGAGTGTATGGCCTGGACACATGACGAGACCTCAAGATAAAAAGTCAACCAGAGATAAATGTCCATTCAGAGCATCCCTGAAGGTTCATGTGACACTAAAAGCAACTCAGTTTAGCATGTGGCATTAAGCAGTGCTGACCACATACTGTATGAGGCCGTGGCAAACAGCTAGAGACACATGTTTTTGTATCCGTGGAGCAAGCTCAGTGATATCCATCTTAGCTCTGCAACGACAAACTACTTTTAACAGGTGGACAGCAGCTTGTGAAACCTAAACTTCTGAAGAGCCGCCCAACTAATGTTATTGGAGCAGGCAAAGTGTCTAATGATGAGCCATCCTGGTTACAAACTGAGGTACAAATCTGTGAAAACATTGACATTAAAGAAGAAGTTATGTTTTGGCAAAGACACAAAGGAGCAAATGAAGGCTGCCAGAGCTGCAGAGACTACGCTTAATTATAATGACAAAGCTACTTCTAAGCTGTAAAGTGTTGTGCGACGGCCTTGTTTTTTTCCACACTGGAAACTATTCACTGCAGGAGGCAGTAACATCAAAACAGATAGCCTGCACAGTTCATTTGTTGTGCTGATGGAGAATGTTTAACCAAAACATATTTAGGAAGAAAGTGGTCATATTCCAGTTTTTAAACGGTTAAAGTTGTTGAATTAAAGGTACTATAAGCTTGCTATGAAAGTCTCAATGTAATACTGATGCCTCTCTGACCTATATAAGCACGAGAAAAGGTTGGCTATTTCTATATAGTTATTTTTAATGCCTTCTACTTGGTCGGATTTCCGGTGAAATCAGACATAAAAATTTACGGCACACAGACCGGAAGTGCCTGTTTACATTTCCCCAGGCAAAGCTTTACAGCGAGCTGACTCTTCTTTAGAGAATTCGATTTTAGACATAATATTTTGTGCCTATGGCTGATACCAGAGCGGTACTGAAGAGAAAAAGAAAAGAATTGACCAAAGAACAAAAAAAAGCTGTAAGGGACAATCACAGAGCATGCGTGAAAAAAAAGTCAACTTTGATTGGTCATTTAACAGAAGGAGAGAACTACGAAATTTGAAAGGATGCAAAACCGATCCTGAATTGGCCCTCTTCCTCCAACGCAAGTATGTGATACAGGGAATGATGTCAACTTTAGTTTTCTCAACAAAATTATTATTCATGAGCAACCAAATCTGTTAAATGAAACCCAGGTGTTTGAATGGTAATGTTTCTAAAACTAAATTTACTTTGTTTCACCATCGTCGCATTGCAGTTATTTATCTTATATATCAAGAAAATTGATACATCCTTATTGCTATAATTCCTGCTAACATCTGTGTCGTCACAAAACAAATGCACGCGCAAGACAGATCAAGATGTTTACAATACAAGGTTTTTTAATGGGTGAATGATTTATGTAAACCACATGTTATGACTTGAAGGAAGTAGGAAGTACTACTCTCCACGACAAACACTATGTCAGCAGCACAAAACTAGTTTAGATCAAATCAAATCAAATCAAATCTTAACTAGATTTAATTATAGTTAAATATTGGCCATTATACGACAACATCTGGTTATTCTACTTGTGCCTTCAATAAGCTATGACTTGCTTTTCTTGTAAATACAGCAGAGAGATTTCTGATTCGTGTTGTTCACCTTCCTTGTTTAACGTGGTCACACCTGGTTGTTCATTAACACATGTGAAGAGGCATATTGGGTTATGATGGCACAGCAGATAAGGGCGGCAAACCTCAAACTTTCATAAAAATTTCCATTGTGGCTTGTGACACATTTGACCACACGAAAAATTTTTGAATTTCAAAAACTAAGGATGTTAATTTTCTCCCATTTATTTGTAGTGGATATATTTAACATTGTTGGGGCTGCTTGCAGGCATGAGGCGGTCCTTTTTACAGCTGCTGTAAAAAGGTCATTGGTGAGTACAAAGCTCATTTAGCCATATTTAGTCAATGAACTCACTACCTGTTTTTTTTTTTTTAAATGCTTCAATTTATAGAAGAATGAGAATCCCATAAGACCATTTGAGTTATGTTTTAGTATTTTTACATGTGTTATTTGAATTATGTACTTTTGATAGTGAATAATATTGTTGATGCTCCATTGTGTGTTGACACAGGCAGAATGTAAACAAAGGCGTGCCGTATTTGATGCAGATTTCTGAGAGGGAGATGTTTTATTTGACACGGGACTAAATACACATGGAGGACTATCAACAGCAAACTCAAGTGAAATAAATACACTCGATAATGGCATTTCAGGGACATTTTAAAGTGAGAAAATGAAATCCAGATTTACAAAAGCAAATTTAGACATTTAAAAGTAAATGGAGTGGCTAATTACTGCAGGAGACCTTCATACTTGACAACCTGCTAAATGCAGGGGGGAGGCTGACACCTGATACTTCACAAACACTGCCTGGCAGGGGGACCCAGAGGGAAGGGACACACCATCCTTTTACTGGGAAAGGCTCACGCTCCCATCCTGCCTACATTACATTACCCCCACCACACGGACACACACACCATGTCCACAGATGGCTGGCATGACTGTGCGCTGCTCTAGTATCATGCTGTTAAATTTGAATCCACGGGACTGGGCAGAGCTACAGACCACCAGACTATCTGGAGTCAGGGGGAATATTTCAGAGGCACTTTATTTATATCAGCAAGGGGCACTGCTTTTCCCACCACTAAAATTAGCCTGGGTAAATACTTAAGTCGATCACTCATAGCGCTAACAGAATAATAAAAATGGAGAACTAACTAAGTTGAGCACGTCTTCACACACACCAAACAAATGAACACACACAAGATGAAAGATCAACAACTTTTCCTTCTTGTCGCGCTTTTCTTGGAAACCACCATGCAAATGGATTTACTGTAATGTAACCGAATACCTCCGAATGTTTGTCCACATTGGGCTTGTTAATTGCATGACTTAGCTGTAGCAATCTTCTCAGTTACTGAGTTTCGCTCTGGCTTGTGGCGAGCCTAATGGCTGACGCTGAGTAAACAGAGTTTTAGGGATTTGAATGGCATATATGTATATTCCCAACTCCATTAAAATATCTAGTGTCCGAAAAATAATCCCTCTTAAACTATCCTTCATTAAAAAATTGCCAAAGAAGCAACATTTAGCATAAGGCCACCATTAGCATATTTGTTATTTAAAGTACTCATGACGGTTAACTTTCATTCCATGCTGTGCATAAAGGCTGAATTCAAAGTGGTGTCACTCAAGCAGTCACAACAAAGCAGTATGGAATCTACTTGAACCAGTTAAACGCCATTATGAGTGACACAGTGCTCATTCTTAAGGCCTTTCTGTGTCAGATATCTTGACCAGTTTTGCCTCACAATTCACTGTGAAGTTTCAGACATCTCAGCTCATTCCTCATGGTTAGACACCATCAGCTAATTAAGAAACTTAACACTCACCTTGGGGTTTTGACCAGGGCTCTTTGGTGTATTATTCCCTTCGTGGTTTGTGTTTACATCAGTGACAGAGCTAGGCAGCTTAGCCGGGCAGCAAGGAGACAAATGAATGTGCACATGTGGAGAGCAAGGGCTACTGAGTTTTGGATTTGAAACGTGACATGAAATTCCAGTGTTAGCGTAGGGCACCTCCAGAGAAAAGCTCCTTTGTATGGCGCGATGACAATGGTTTTCCTCAGGCATTTCCTGGCCTTTTCCTGAAGAACAGACCTTTTGGTTTTTCTCTGACGGTTTAGTTGAGGAGAACAAACAAGCAGAGGTACTACGATACAGTTTTTTGTGAGAGTCATGTTCACCCTCAGCCGGGTTGGTGACTGTAGCCGTGGTTGTAGCTCCCTTCCCGGGTATGATTGGTCTCTGGTGGGCAAAGTGCAGCAGAACGCTGCTAGAGTGACGGTTCGATCTGTCTAGATTCGATGAGAGTTCCATCACTTTACTCCTGTCCTCTGTTTTGCCTTTTGGTTCATCCTGTAAAGGAATATTAAATTGCACCATGTGTTTGGTGTCCCTGAACTCGGCTGCACAATTTCCTTTTGGGAGACGACGGCCACTTACTGCCGTAGTGGTGGACCCTTTGCAAGTAACTTCCTCATCATCTTGTGAGAATTCACCAGCAGATGTCTGAAGAGATGACTGATGAGAGCCCCTCAATGGTGGGAGAGCAGGTAGAGCCACAGGACTGACTGGGGAAGCAGGTGGAGTGCTGCAGGGGCTCTTTGGAAATATAACCAAGGAGGAGCACCGTCTCAGCGGGACCTTCGACTTGCGGCAGAGTTGACTCCTCTCCTGGGTGGTCCTGTGCTTTTCTGGAGCCTCTGGCTCAAAGATGCTGTTGCTGCTACAGTACCCGCCATCGCTGGCCATGCTGCTGCTGCACGAGCCTCCGTCAGAGCCACTACCTGCTCCTCCTTCGTTACCCCCAGGGTCTCCATCCTCTATACTGCCATCCAGCTCTCCACTGACCTTTCCACAGGGCTGCAGCGCGATCTGCAATATGCTCTTCTTATTACACCCTCCAATGATAACCCTGGGTATGAATACTGAAGAGTATCGCTGTAAATTAGCATAGTCTGGTGACAGAGGAGTCACCTTCAAGTGGACAGAACTATGAGCCAGAATCTCTGCGGGGCTTCGAGCTGGCACACTGACTCCACTCTCCTCACCATGGCTGCTGAGGCTTTCTGACAGAGGGTCCGTGTTGCTTCTCCTTGACGCAAAGTGCAAGCGCAGCCGACGTGCCATTCGTTTAACTCTCTAATCCCTGCAGCGCCAGCCAGAGCTGCATGATCAAACTTGCTGGTAGGAAAAAAGGAAAGCAAAGCAACTGCTCCGAGCTCTGCTCTGTGATCACAATCATTAGCTGCTGTACATTGCCAAAATAGCTCTGGTGACAACCTACATTCCTCTCCAGGCTGATCTCAGCTTTTAGTCAGAGGAGGTCAGTGGTTCTGTTTGGAGACATGACCCAAACACACGACCTTTGAAACTAGAGCAATCACAGAGGTTTGCCCCTTTAAGGGAGCTTTAACTCTAAAAGGAAAAAAAAATACACTTAAACTTAAAGGACAAAGCCTCCACCTCTGACCTGCTTTATAACATTAGCTTAGCTGCTAGTTAACTGTACCTCTCGAGTTACAGACAAATTAACATCTAACACCCCGAATCTTTTCTAGCTGCCTCGCTCCTGTTTACCCTTTTGGAAAAACAACAACATGGAAGCCCTCTATGCTGCATCTTAGACTGAAGCTCTGGTAAACTGTTACATCTGCCTCAGGCACCTCACGCAAGACTTCCTGCTGCAGCTATGCTTCTAATGTTTCTGCTGCTCTGTGCCCCCACAAATATTTTTACCCACTGCTATTGAATTACAGGAAATCAAAGGGAATGACTTTCAACATAATTCTGTATAAACCTGAGGACTGGGTTGCAAAATTGCATAGCACACAAAAACCACCATAGCTTGTGAAAATAGGCAGGAAAGTGAAAATCATTCAAACTTAAATCATACAAAAGTATAACTAAAGTCAAGAAATATTTCACAATGTTTTTTTGCTTGTGAAGAAACAGAAAACTTGTTTAACAAAAATGCAGAGATGAAGCGATATGAGACATATGATCTGCCTACCTACAGAAAACACAAGGAGATAAGAACAAGAACGAACTGGGATTGCTTTGACAGTGACATGACACCTGTTAAATGACACCTCATGTAACAGTCAGTGCTGGTCTGATTTCCTCTCCATGGCTGTTGACAGTCCTGTTTATTAATGGCAGCCTATTGTGAGCCAGGCTGGCCTATTTCAGGGCATTACCCTGCATCCAAATCACTTTCAGTATAGGGTGTAATAGTAAGAGTCGCGGCCAGGATAAAGATATGATTCACCAGTGGACACTTCATGGCTGTAGTGACCTATTTTTTAAACCAACATGACTACCGGGACACCTCGTGATAGGCTATTAATCACTCACCAGGCCAAAAGAAGGTTGAACTGACGGTGGTACGTAGGCCATAAGATAAGATTGGTGACGCACACACCACATGCCACGTCATACATATGGTGTAATAGGTTAATAATAAAGCAAAGCTGGCAATAATATACACATGAGTGTAGCACCAAAATGAGCATTGTGACCAAAGGAAACACTGAAGGACAAGCTATATTTAATAAACTCTTAAGAGAACGTGTTTGAGTGTCATTACAAACTGTCGGTAAGGTGTGGTTAGAGTAGTCCGCATGAGAGATGGGAGGGCTCTGACATTCAGCAGGAGCTAACGAGTTGATAAACTGTATGTGTAATCATTACTTTGAGAGCAGCTTTAATGAGTTAGGCTAACGAGTTGCTAAACTATCACTTTGTGACAGTCTACAACTCTCCTCACCACAACTCAGTGGTAAATCAAATCTGCTACAGTATGTGATGCGATTTGTGATAACTGTGCCAAATTTCAGTAGATGAGAGCCCATCTAAGAGAGTAACTTGGAGTATCCACCCTAGTTCCTAGCCCCCATGAGACTTCTGGCGCATCTTGTAGCATAACCGGAACTGGAGTATTCCAGGGAAACAGGACGCTAATCCTCATTCTTAGAGCAACTGGTACGGCATATTCATTCATTAAAGATCTAGGTTACCGACTTTATCGAATGAATATTACATTATCATTGTTGCTTAGCCCACTTAGCTTTCTAAAGCCTTGAAAGTGCCGCCGGTGCATCAGTGATTATGATACTTTGTTACTTATGCTAGTTCTGCAGAGCACCGGAAGTATCACAAATAAGCGTTAACCTCCCCAGTGTCTTCCCCAGGAAACTCGTGGATAGAGACAAAGAGAAAGACTGAGAGGACGTTGACTTGCAGCTTGTTCAGGTCACAGTGAGACAGGGCAACAGTGAGCCAAAAGCGGTCTCAAGTGTGGTTACACTTTTCAAAACTCGGCGAAGACAACGATGTAATATTTGTAATGTGCAATTCAAAGCTGGTGAGGACAACATGTCTAACCTGTGAAAACATACGGTCAAACACTAAGTATTACTAAAAGCTGTACAGTGTACCTTGTTTGATAGTCTGTAAACCAGGTTGCCTGCAGCAACTGCAGTTAATGTTAACATGCCTGCAGCCAAGGCGGAGAAAGTTAAACCCTCTATCTAAAACAAATTTATCAGCTAGTTGGATAAGTTATTGGTGGAAATAACTGGGCCTTTTTTCCCACTGTCTTGGTTGACATTAGCTTTTCCAAGCATTAGCCCACACTTTGTCACTGGCTACTATCGTTGGACTTATTTTTTTGCTTCTGAAAGTCGATTATTCACATTACAGAGAAAGATAAGTACAGTAAAAACAGGTACCGTTGGGTACTGGGACCGAATTCCAGGTACCAATACCCATATTGGTTCAAATGTGAATGGTACCCATCCCTAATATTTACTATTAAGTGTACTACATTTACTATCTGCCAAGTACTGTCAATGACCCAAATCTCAATTTACTTCTCACTATTGAGCAAAGTGTCGAGTGTCCATTATCTACTCTAGGGAGTAGTAAATGAGAGAACAAGGAAGTGATTTCAGACACAGCTCCAGTCTCTGTGTCCCAGCAAATATTGACAATCATCTTTTATCTTCTTCCCCAAATGCCCTTTCTGAAGCAAACTTTAGGTACTGTTTATACTGTATCCCTGTTGTGACTGTTGACTTGTGTGATTTGGTAGAATTCTCTCTCTGGTTTATGGACTAATCACTGAATTTTTTGTCGAATAGTGTATTCATAGCTTCACAGTTTCTCACAGAACAAAGCTCATAGGCCAGCTGTTGCGGTCAACCAGTATTGGAAGTTTATTTAGCTGGCCGTGTCGCAGTGCATCTTAACACATAGTGAGGAAAAGTTCCTGAATTCTTTCTGTATCTATCGGTAACACAACAGCTCAACCATTTTATCAGTGTTTTCCATGTGAATTCATGGTGGCTATTCATTCAAGGGATAGTAACCATGGTAACTTCCACATACGGTGATGTCATGTGCATACCATCTATTCAGGCTTGCCATCTCCATGCCAGCACGTGATATCTGAAAGGAAACTACTGAAAGTATCTCACTACATTTTTAATGTGTTACTACGAATATGTCAGGCGGTGTCTGGGAGTTTGTGAGTGTCTTCGGCTGCTGCTAAAAGAACTTGGAACCAGGAGAGACAACACTGTTGTTAGATTATGGGGTCCTTCCTGGTTTCGCCTGGAGCACTTCTTCTCTCTCCTCCTTCAATAAACATCTTAACTTGCTCAACAAGCTGCAAAAGTGCTGAAGTGAAGTGAAGTGTATTCTTTAGCATTTACAAAATGACTGATCAGAAGCTGCAATGTTCATCACACTCCAAAACACCCGTTTTTAAATTTATGGATGGCTGCTATTAGTTTTCAAAGATCATTGTTATGAAACAACCAGGAAACTCATAATGGCACTAGGTGAAAGGCCAAACTGCAGATAACAAAAACTATTTATCGTTGTAGAACAATAACTATACAATGAATGGCAAATTTCATATCTTTAAAAAGGGACAAGCAAACGGACCCAGCTTCATTCTCAGACTTTTGCTGACAAGACAAAAATGAACAAGTTTTGGCCCAATCCTCTGTGTGTCAGAGCAGCATTGACACACACGTGCTCAGAAGCACGTTCACAGTGCTGACACACCCTCCGAATTTCTCCAAAATCTACCTGGAACATGACAAGGCACAGTCTGTCACACCCAGGTTTTCTCATGTGACTGTAAACCTGTGACATAACACCTTCTAGAAACATTCAGCATTGCAAACAGAGTGAAGAAGAAAGTCCCCTGAAGTTGGTTTCTTATAACTGAATTATTTGTGCCCAAACTGAAGGTATAATTTCACATGGCACAAAAGTTGGTTGTGTCTGAAATATGAAGTGATTTTCATCGCTCGAGTATCATTTGTAATCTGTGGACCTCGGTTTCTTCCTTCTAAATCATTCAGAAAGTGGTGTCCCCAAAGTATTTATAAGCGAGTATTTGTGTGTGTGTGTGTGTGTGTGTGTACTCTATTTGTATTTACTTTCCAATGTGACCTGCCAAGGGACTGCAGATGAAAATCAAAACCAAACAAATCTTGTGCAACACATCAAACTGCGACAAATGATCAATGTTGTACAAGCTTCCCCATAAAGAAGAATACAGAATTACAAAGCGTTGTAATGGTAAGAAATGTAACAGCTGAAAGGGAGTGGGGCAAAACTATCACAATATTTTATTTTCATAGCATAGCATTGTAAGTTCTGTGCAGAAAAGTGACAAGTTGTACATAGTGGAAAAGAGAACAAATGGTTACAAATAGCTGCCGCAAGCTGACTTGATTCTTCTGAGAATCTAACATGCGGCTCCTTGTTATATTCACCGAGCAAACTCGACCAGTTTGGGCAGGTTGATGAATCAGTTTTTCACCATGGGGAAGACAGGACAGGTACAGATATGTCTAAATGTTATTGTAGCTGCAATTCAGTTAGAACAGCAGGATATATTTAAATAACTACTACTATCACATCAACTAGAAACACCTGCATTACCTATTTATATTTATGTTATTCTTAAGTTATTAACTACATGTCCTTATAAACATTCAGTATGCTTGTAAGAGGTTAGGTGATAGTCAGTAGGGTCAAACACTTCGTGCTTGACTGTGTTTATATCACATACAGACGGCACAGTTCGCAGCATGTCTCAGACAACAGTGGCTCTGTCACTGTGGTGTGGCTGCTCTGGTGTCCCAATACCTGCTGTGCATCAGACCAGCATGAAACTGGGTCAAGAGCTCAACTGATATCAACCTGACATTCCCAAAAGCTTCAACACTGCTGTGCACTAACTGTGTAATCAACCAGAGAATGTTAGACAGGCCCCTATATTCACTGCAGCCTCCTATCTCATAACTCAATCGTACATCACAACCTAAACTTCAGATCTCACCAAGCTGCTTCTACACACAAGAACCCTATGCATTTGCATCTGAACAGAAACTATTTAACTACATATCACGACGCATAATATCTCTGTCATCTACATGATCTACCCTTGGTGTGATATCTGACTCTTCAGTCTCTATGCACACTTGTACAGTAAGCTACAGGCCTTAGGATGCCCTTATGGCAGCCAAATTTGCCCATATTTTCAGCTCTGACTAATAAGGTATCTCAGTTTTCAAACAATATCTCACATGTCATGGCAAAATACGGGTGACAAAACAAAGTCAACTTTGCACTGACTGGAGGATACCTTTATCTACAGAGATATGACACAATCCCTTGTTTGACATTCATGGTGTTTTTGTGGTATACACACATTAGGTTTGAAAGAAGATGATGTTAATATAATGTAATATTTATTTAAAAAGCTTCTCTGCACATCTATCTGTTTTAAATATTCAACCTTTGTGATACTGTTTCCAGGCTTAACATCTTTGAGCTGTGTCCAATATGCTGAGTGTGTTAAAACTATCAACACCACACTGCTATCAACTATCAATTAAGACATGTCCCTCTATAGCAGAGCAGCTCTTAAAATTGATTTCCAGTACTTTATTTTCAGTGATTTGTTTAGGCCAGTGTACACAGCCAGAAGCCCTATTTGTGTAGTGTCTGTCCAGGGTTCTTAAGCACAATATAGTTAACAAAACACCAAACCCTTAATTATAACAAACTGACATTTGTCATGTACAGGTGGAGCAGGTTATCCACTTTCTTAGAACATCTCTAGACTTAATGGATGGCAGTTTTCCCTGTGCACTCTGTGCTAAATGTATAGAAAATTAGATTTGGTGGAAGGTTAAGACATATATTTTGTTTTTCACATCAGGAAACAGACAGTAACTATCTATAGGTGAACTAACTGCAATACTTTGTCGTTAAATCAATTTGTTGATTGACAGAAAATACATTGGCATTTTTCAAGCAGACTGTCTTGTCTTATGTAGTAAATTTCAGACAAAACAACAGCTTTAAAAAGCATCTTCTTGTGCTGACAGGCTTTTTTTGTATTTTCTGACATTTGATTGACCAAATGATTCATAGAGAAAATAATGAATGTTTAACTGATGAGGAAAGTTATCGTTAGTTAGTTGCAACCCTACAGTGAATGAAGCCTTCCACCTACTCTCAGTGAACATCAAGACACACTTAAATAGATTTTGTAGGAAAAAAACACAAAGAACTAGAGCAATTTAAAAGAAAACTGTGTCCAGTTTGTCAGAATAATACAAATTATACACAGACAGTTCGCACATAAATAAATCACTTACCAGACGGTTCTCGTCAAACACCTCCAACAGTATTCGATGCTTACTGGGATCAACCTGAAACATCATATAGATTGTATAGTCAAAACACAAATGTACTGGGTTCAACAATAATGCCTGGTCAAAGCCAACAACAAGACTTTTTAAATGTATTTTATAGTTAAAGATGATGATATATCAGTAAATTAATCCAGTGGCCTGTCATGAAAGGCCACAAATCATTTGCTGGCACACCCATGTATGTGTAACACAACACAAGATAGAAGAGATAAATAGATTTTAAAATGTTGAATGTCTTAATATATTATTAAGTTCCACTTACTCGGAAAAAGAATTCTTCATTCCATTTTGGGTCCAGTGTCTTCATGTAGCATGAGATGGGAAGGAAATATAAAATCAAAATATTAGTCAAACAAATAGAATAAGTGACACTGCAAATGTAGATGTTCAGTTACTCACCTTTTTTATTGTTTTAGTCTGAAGACTTGTGAGTTCTCCATTGACAGGGTCATAGAGGGACAGTCTTGTATATGGATCACTGAATGAAAAAGAGAGACACGTATAGATTAATGTATGGCGCAGATCTATAAGATTTTAACATTTGTGATCTACTTTCTGCTCATTGTGTGCATTAGTCGCTTATGTGGTTTCTAAAGGAAGTGAAACACTTTCCACCATTGCCTGATCAGATCAGGAACTGCATCCTGCCCTGAGAAACATTAACATAATGGTTCCAGCTAGTCTATGCTCAACGGAAAATTGAGTGTAATTGTTAATTTATAATAGTTTGAGGCACTGTGACATGCATTAAAACCACATCCATCATTGAGTAATGTATTAAATAACTGGTGTTACATTGGAGTGATACTAATACAGCAGTTTTGGTTATAACATGAACAATTAATCATACAGCAGAAAAAAGCAAAGAAAACCCCCAAAATACAAAAATAATCAACATGTCATAAAATCTTGATTACATGTTGTTGTTAGATTGTATTTAATGGTGAGAAGGAAATGTTTTTTAAATGTTTTTCATCGAGAATTTGAAATAGAGCTAATAGTAGCACAAAAGCAAGACGTTAAAAGGTCATAAACAGCTCAGTTAGAGGACTATATTTGCTTGTGTCTTTTCAAGTTTTTAGTCATAAAATTCCCAACAACCTGACACTATGATGTAGACTAACCTAATCAGTACTGATTACTAATTCATGCTCTTGAGGTAAGGGCCAGTGTTGCATAATTTGGGGCTATGTGCACATAAAACGCCAGTGAATTTCTTAATTCTTAAGAATTTTGAACTTTCTTTTCCTTTTTTAGAATATGGTGGACTCAATCAGAAATAATGACACACAAACTGATTCATGGTTCATTGACAGATCACTGACAGGCTCTGACGTACGTGTGTTCTTTGTTCAACAAATGTCGCCATCACCTTCCTGTCCCGCTAGACAATGGTTTAGAGGATGCAATTTCTGCAAGCAAGTTCTGACTGTCACGCTGTACTGAAAATAGTTAAGACATTTGACAGGAAAAGGCCATCTCATATGTACAGGAAGATGACTTTGATTCCACAGAAAACAGAAAAACATAATGAGACAAGACCAACAAAGTTTCTTAGATATTGACAGATAAATTAACAGTCAACAATTTTGATAATCCATAATTTGTGTAAGTAAATCATAAAAAAACTTTCTTTTCAAATGTGAGGATTTGTTTTCTCTTTGATATATCATTGTATATTAAACATAGGTGAGTTTCGGACTGTTGCTTGAACAAAACAAGCCATTTTAAGGCATCATCTTGGGGTCTGGGTTTTGTGAAAAGCATTTTCACAAGTAACTGTTTTACTGATTAATAGAAAAATGATCAATAGATTAATGCAGAGCTACAGTGATGAGTCAATTAATGGATTAGTCAACTTCAATATACTCAAATACTCATAAATTATTTTGATAACCAATTTGGTTAAACAAATACTAAGTACTTTAATGGTTCTAGCTTCTACATGGTTAATTAATAATTTCGCTGCTTCGTATGTCTTCTGTGATAGCAAACTGAATATCTTTGTTTTTAAGGTACTGCTGCTCAGAAAAACTAAATATTTGATGATCAGTTGTTTAATTTAAAAAATAACTGGCAGTTTGATTGATTATTAATCTAATAGTTAATTGCAGTCCTAATCATTACAGCCCCATCAGTGCATCAGATCGGTATCGGCCTTAATGTTGTCTGATATACACTAATATCTACTATACACTAATATTTTTTAGATTTTAGAATGCAGAAAAAGATGCTTGGGGTAAAAAAAAATCTATGGATATCAGCCAATATATATTTACTCTCAAACATCAGTATCAGCATTGCCCAAACTATCTACAACTTACCTGGCTCCAAGTATATCCTTTTTGGCCAGCCCAATTCCAGCAATGACTTTCAATTTTAGGATTCTGGTTTCCTCCTGAAATAACAAAAAAACACGCAAATTAGTGTGTGAATACGATAATGTCATAAAGACAGAGACAGAGATATATCCTGACGGAAAATTACAGTCACACATAAATCATAAACCAAACAACACCAGGTGAGTCAAGGAGGAAGATAAGAAACAAACAATAAAAACATAAATGATTTAAATTTTAACTAGAAACATATAGTTAAGAACTCTAACTCTAAATATACACAACAGTGCCTGGTATTATCCTGTACATGGCCAGCGTAAGTCCAGTAGAGAATGAATATTGTCTTGTGTTGGTATCGCTTCATTAGATATGTACACACTCATGTTATATACAGATAAGTATACTATAGAAATCAATAGCAAGGTACTGAATAGGGATAAAAGAATTTATCTTTGATCATGATAAAAAAAAACACTCACAACAAGTTGTTCAGGCTTAATTTTCATTATTGGGATAATTGTGAATCCAGATAACAGTGACTATCCTCACATGAATGACTTGAAAAAGCTGTCTAGCTCACCGACTTACAGTCCTATATTGTTTTCCTGATTTACGTTGAATTGTCTAAGCCTGTCAACATGGCTGAAGGCCTAGCTTGCACATTATAATCTCCACAAAAGCAAGTTAGATCAGATGTGTGTAAATAGTCTGGATTCGAAAATAAAAAACAACAGGGAGATGAGGTTACCACCATTTATTTATCCTTTATTTGTGCAGGAAGACCTTATGATTTATGATGACTTATTCAAAGCAACATTATGTAGAAATTGGCATTATGTGCGATTAGGAGACCCCACAGTTTCTGAGTGCGACACCACTGTCGTAAATACAAATCCCAGGTCTGTAACAATTTGTCAGACGTAATGTAGGTGCCAACTACAAACAAAACTCATTGTGTCACAACAATGTTATGTGTATCTTGAAGTAAACATGTATGTAACGCTGTGATCCTACCCTCTCACTGAAGTTACATTGTGACACAGTGAAGAAACAAGTGACAGGGGGGCGGAGTGGCTGAGATGGAGACACCATTGAACCTACCTATTACAAGACACTGTACTATCAACATGATTTTGAAGCTGTTGGTTTAAGCAAAAAAAAGTTACATAATGTTGCTTTGAGATTTTTTCGATTCATTGTTTTTCACTTTAAAAAGATGCGCGTCCTATCTGTGATACAATCAAAACATCTGTTTCCTAACCAAATGTAAGGTTGAAGTGATTCCAGTGTGTCTTTTTAAGTTTTAAGAATATTTAGATGAGTATCGGGATAATATCAATGAATTGCAATAATGTTGAACAGGGTAATCGTGACAAGGATGTCTCATATCGCCCCATGCCTAGTAGAGAATCGTAATCTTTGTAAACAAAACAATCCCCCTTCAATCTTCTCTCTCATAAATTTACAGAAATCTGTCTTTACATATTGATCCCTTTCACAGGCGTGCTGTACAAACCCCCTCTGTGCAGTCGGTGTCGCCCAGTATTGTCAGGATGATGTAACATCCTGACAATACTTGGCACTTCCCACCATAATAACCCCAGCCTCATCTGAGCCTTTACTGTAAAGTTGATGATGAACCGTCATGTGATTTCGCAACCAAATCACAGCTCACACCGGCTTGGCATAATGTATAACCCTACCACGGGGCCCTTACATTGTTATCTGGAGCAGAGAGCTCTGACAACGTGATTTTCTGGCAAGATAATTCAGAGTTTGGTCGACTTTTGTTTTGGTGTGTGTGTCTCTGTGTGTGTGTGTGTGTGTGTCTCTGTGTGTGTGTGTGTGTGTGTCTCTCTCTGTGTGTGTGTGTTGAGGACGGGCCAACAGAGAGGCGTTGACAGTTCAGGAGCCTGTTGTGTTTCCTGGCTAAGAAAAAAAAAAAGTGAGCAGCCACGGCTCTAAGTTATGGATAACATAAACGCAAGCTGAGAAGTAGTAGAGCAGATCAATACCATCGATTTTCTATCGATAATCAACACGTTTCAGCTAACAAAGAACTCCTGGCGTCGCTCGAGCTCACCAGTTTAACGTTCGTTAGCTCGTTAGCGTCAACTAGTTAGCCACCGTGCTAACGACGCGGTCACATGAGCGCCCTCGTTAACGAGATAGTTTACCTCATCTGTCTGAAGTCCTCGGATCTGTGGAGAAAGTGCAGCCATAATATCCTCGCCCTTCTTCCTCCCAGGGAGCGACGACAAGAAGGAGAAGAAGAAGAAGGAGACAGTGGTCCGGCCAGCAGTAGTTAGACTCTTGTTGTGTTCACTTGTACTCTGCCTCTGTTATGTCCTCTGTGTGTTTACGCGGGTAGTTAGATACCGTGAAACTGACCTAGTGGTTAGCTGTGACACCGTCGTCACTCACAGTATCCATCCTCCTCCTCCTCCTTTCTCCTTCCTCCTCCTCCTCCTCCTTCCTCCTCCTCCTCCTCCTCCTCTTGTCCCACCTCGCTGTAGTCGCTGCTACAACCTGAGATAACCCAGCGGGGAACAACAGAGAGGGCAAGTGAACGCATCATCGTGCTGTATTTGAGTACACTTTTGAGGTATTTGTACTTTATCCGAGTTTTTCCATTTTCTGCTTCTTTACACTCCCGGCCCACTATATTTCGGAGGCAAATATTGTAGTTTTTACTCACTATATCACATTTGTTTGATAACTTTACTTACGAGTCGCCTATATGCAACAAACCAAGCCATTACAAGCTATAACTTGCACATTTCCATAACCCTATGATGAAAAACAGGCTCAGTAGGTATCAGACAGATAGAAAACCTTGAATCAACGCAGTACAAATATCTGATGAAATAAAATCACTGAATGTAACATTACAGTCAGTGAAAAGTACGAAAAAATAGCTATAAATAGCTTATAAATAATGGAGTGAGGTAACATCTTTGGATTTTATGTTTATTATACGCAATGAATATCAATACTTTCACATAGTTACATTTCAAGGAAATTAAAATAATCCTTCTTGGGAAAATCTACAGTCAAAATAACATATATGTATAATTCACAACCTAGAAAACTAGTGGAGATACGAATTATTTTGAAAATGACAGATTTCTTTGTTTGGGTACAAAATGACTTCCTGTTATTAATTTGATTACTGTTTATCATTCAGCAACAACTATTTAAATTATTACATGTTTCTTTAGCGTCTCTTGGATGTTCAGGACAAATTTCAACCCAGTCCAGCAAAAAATGAGTGATTGGTGAGGTTCAGAATACACACATAAAGAGAATAGGCCTACACATAAATTACAAAAATGCTGAAATTTTGCTCAGAGGGCAAAAATCCATAACTTAGAAAGTATTTGGAGTACAGCGATATGATTTTACAAGGTCCCATGAATTTAGTAGAAGTTTCAACATGAATATTTTTCAAGAAAATCCATGACATGAACTGTTGAGCTGGCATGGAATGACCCATCAGCAAGCATACATAAATATTTGTATAATTCACTTTTTTCACCTTTATTTTACCAGGAAGGCCCATTGAGATCACTTTTACAAGAGAGACCTGGCCAAGGTAGCAGTCATAACATAATAAAATGCAACATATAAAACCTGATATACAAACATCCACAATAAAACAGGAGAACAGACATGCAAACACAATTTTACTTGCACTTTTGATACTTAAGTGTTCATTTATTGACAAAATATTACTTTTGATGCCACAGTACATTTAATATCAGTAACTCAAGTATTATTTGCATGAGTGGCTTTCACTTTTACCAAAGTAATATTTTAACACAACATCTTAACTTTTACTCAGGTACGACCTTTGCATACTCTTTACAACACTGGTATTTGACACCAATGGGTGAAGGAAGTTTTAGATCCTTTACTTAAGTAAAAGTAGGAAAAGTTGCCTATTCAAAATGTTATTTAGTTAAAAGTACATTACTAGCCGAGCGTGAAGTAAAATTACTCTGGCTCCAGTCATTTTTATATAGTATAACTGTGTGTTTTTATTATATCTGATGCAGTAGTTAAAGCTGCAGTTTGTTAGCTGTTCAAGGTGGAACAAACTTTTATTATGTTACAAAGCCGACTAGGGTTACAACAGTATGAGATTTTCACAGTATGATAACCATCTCCGATAATATCACGGTTTCACACTTTATGGTATTACACAAATATTATAAAATAATTAGTTACACTGATCCTTAATGAAAAGAAAGCAGTAAGGGTTTTCTTCACTGAACAAATGCTTTCTTATAATTTCACAAAACATTTTGTCCCGACAGACACAGAACTTGATATAAACTTGAAATATATATATTTTTAATAACACTAATATGTGAGAATTAAATATTGTAGATAAGCAACTATACATGGTATAATAATAGTCAATTTTCATGCCACATTTATTTTGAAAAGGGTATACTGCTGCAACCCCTTACTCTACTGTTGGGTAGTTTAAGGGCAGCAGCTGACTCAATAATAAAAATTGTGTAGCTCTAGTTTCTGAAATGTGATTTATCATTGAAACTGAATTTAATGTAATGAAACTGAAAGCAGTTGCTGCCTGGAAATTGGGAAGCTGGTCAGAAAACCAGCATCTGTAACTAATGGCGTGCAACCATACTTGTGGCTCAAAGACTGTCTGTAGAAACATAAACAGTAGATGGTTAGAAAAGGGCAGAGACGCTTGGGCTGTCATCAATCAAACAGTAAGCTGAGCTCAGACAGAGCATGGTGCTGGTGTTTAGTGCTGCTGCACGAACAACAAGAGAGGTCAAGTTACTCATAGCAAGAAGGCTGGAGCCCAGATCCAGCACAGGTTTAATATTATTACACTTCAACACATAGGGGTAAGTGAATAATAAAAGTACATTTACGTTATTTCTGAGGTACTTTACCCAAGTATTTCCATTTTTATATTTCACTACATTTCAAAGGTGTGGGAGCTACAAATGTTGACCTCTATCTTACCAATTTTCTTTTTCCCATTTTACTTACTTCTGTGTCCTTGCTATTGATATTTATTAAGTCATCTTCAAAGATCCTTCACAACCACACAGGGGTTTTCAATTATTCTAGCTAATTAAACTCCTGCACAGATGGCAGCTAGTTTGAGAAATGTTGGGAGTTTTAACAGCAGACGTTTTGACAAATCATAGCAGGAAAAACAGAGCAACAATAAATAACTGTGTTCCATTTAAGTGTTACACCTCCAAGGTCCTTGTACCCAGCATGCCGGCTGATTGTCATACGACTTACTGGAGCCATCATTAATGCTGTAAGTTACCTGTGATTTTCCCTGCTCATCAAACTTCATGAAATAAAAGAATGATAAATGTGTACGATGTCTGACTCTAGCATTTATCAGGTTTGTTAAAACACCTCTGTGGGCAATTCATTGGTGAATCTCGAAAAAAAAATCTTCTCTTCTCAGGTCGCAATTTTTTTTCACTATATATCAGTATGCCTAACTACTTCACAGCAGACATTTTGATTTTTCAAAGCAAGAAAAGGACAAGAAGAAAAATGTCTGCTGTGAAAACGTCTATTGAGGCACCTAGCACACTGATCCAATACTAAAACATGGAAACACTACATTCTGTTGATTCTCATGGACAGCAGAGACTACAAATCAGCCCAGTCTTTTATTTCCTGAAAAAATAAAAAAATATCGGTGTCTAATTCCGTGGACGATCAACGCAGTGCAGACATTGCTCGGCTTCATCTGTTTATAATTCCCCACCAAATGCAGCTGGTGCCTTTATTTGTACTTTTTTGCCCCTGCCCCTCAAACAACCTGAGTACACCACTGTTGGTACCCAGTGCTGTATTTTTTTATTTTCCGCAAAGTTTTTAGTGATTCTCAAAAAAAATAAATAAATAAAGGGTCCCAGCTGTATGACAGCGTAGGGTGCAGTGAATAGTTAACAAATGCCAACAAGTTAGCTACTTACCAAAACTCCAGAGTCTCTTATGCTGATATCAAAGAAACACTGACTCCCAGATACCGATGTACTTAAAAATGTTTATTAGTTTTAAAAAGTCTTTAAAAATGAGTATCAACAAGCACTTCCTCTTTAAAAGCACTTGCTAAAATGCAAAAAAAAAAAAAAGAAAGAAAAAGAAAATCGTCTGTACACCGAGCACAGCAACACAACAGTGGAGGGCAGTTCTACAGCTCTGAACCACTTTGAACAAGAGGAAGGGTAAAGGCTTAATGTAACACAAGGTCAGTGCTAACCAAATAAATGCAAATGTTTTCACAGACACAGTAAAGAGAAACATCTAAACTGAGAGAACAGATTCAAAAACTGAATATAAATAAGAAAGGTTTGTCTAAATTAAATTATGCTGATGAGATTATCTACTACAGTGATATAATCTGCTTTGACAGAAATTTTAATATATCATGACATTAGTATTACACCATATAAATATGGATTCTCTCATTCCCACATTTTAAAACGTGTGCAAATATTTTCTGGGATAATTTTCTGCCAAAATCCAGTTCTTATTCATTATTAACCGAATATCACGTTGCAGAAAAGAACTGCATATGATACGTGATAATATGCTATGACACTTAAAAAGTAGGCTAAAAAACCTCATAACAGTGCAAGTCAGATTAGTGTGAGTTCACAAGGTTATATGGTTTGCAAGGTTACACCTTCTGTACAAACAACACACTCTGAATAAATAGTAAAACCAAAACACACTGAACAACAGGCCACACCTCTAATCTGTACAACAAATAATGTCAGTGTGACCAATAATACAAACACACTCAGGGATCTAATGCTAACACAGAATGAACACATTACAGTGTTTTTTGCCCCCATAAAAAGATTATTTTCCTTTTGCATTTACAAAAGCATCAACAATAGTAAACAAAGAAATCCTTGATGTCCTGATTTTATAAAGACAGGACTTCCAGTGCTGCAAACGTCACAAATATTTTACTTAATTCTCATTTTATCATTCATATTATTTGTTATGGCTATGTCCATCACACAGTAGATTGATCTCAGTGCATGTTATTACAGGTTATATTAAAAGTCTTTGGTATGGACATAAGGCTCAGAAACCAAAACCCTTTACACGCAGATCATACTCGGTGTAAAACAAGACTTTCACATTTGATCAGTTGATTAGCTGTTATATCTCAGGGTGTGCAGTGAAAAATACTCCTCCGTCATCTAAAGCTGAACAGTGCATTTATGTAAAGAAATACAAGTATTACAGATTGTCAGTGCAGTATCATGAGTGCTACAGTAGGAACCAAAACTATTACGTCCATTTTGTCATTTTTAAATGAAAACCTTCATCTTCAACTCAAAGGAGTAATTTGCACACAATACAATAATGCATTATTATTATTTTTTTACCATCTCAAAATTCTTCTTTTATACAAGATTCATTCTTTAAAAGTGCAAAAACCTCCCATTCTAGGGGGTTACTGTAGTTCTTCGGTAAATGGTTTCTTTTATACATTTTATCCCCTTTTTCCAACCAGTGGTTCTTTCCTATTTGCCTGTTTGATGGGCACCTTACATTTTGTACGTACTACGATGCCTGGTGTGACATAACTACCATATCAATGCCATATAAATACTCAATACATAATTAAAGCTTATTTATGGACCCTAACCCATTATAGGACAGAGGTCATTCTTCTTGGCTCGAGGTGTCTTCAATGTTATTATTTTGTTCCTTATAGTGTATTGCTGATATTTCTTAAAATATCTATGGATCTATGGATGGACACATTTTTGCAAAAGGTGGCTTGTCAAACAAAACAATGTGCAAAATAAGTCAAATCATACTATTGATATCAATATCTTCATGTTGTCAGAGCCCTGCTTTTATTGCACTGATAATTTTGTAGATTTGATATTGATCTGATCGTTTGATAGACATGAGAGGTTGACTTGGCTCTTTAAATTTATTGGCTCTCCACTACATTTATTTGATCAATTTAGTTACTAGTTACTTTGCAGATTCAGATTAAGTGCTTATAAGCTATTAATTGTGACGTGTTACCAATCAGATACTGTTGTAGGCAGGACATTGTGTGAGAGGATGCTGCACCAGAGCTAAAGTCGCACATTTTGAATTAGTAAAATTAAAAATATTAACAGATACTCTTCCTGCACTCAATCAACGTGAACATCAGTGATGAGAGATCATAAGAATATTAAATGGCTGAATTTGATTCTATGTTTTTGTCACTAAATGATATTTCTGTAAACTGTCTTGTTGATAATATTTTTTTCAGACACCAGACGGACAGTTAAAGCTCTGACAAAGATAACCTGTGATGCTTCCAGTTTTTACATTGCACACAAATGTTTCATTTATGACATATAATTAGTTCAGCAGTAAATATATTTTGCGCCTTATCCTTCAGTTAGATAAGGCTTGCAGTTACCAATATCTAGACACAATGATATAAAGAAATCTTGTTGTTGCAAAATGCTTATTAATATTAATCTTGTTTCATTCATTTCCACATATCTATAAATGAAGAAAGCCATGGCTCTGTTATCATTTTTGACTGAAATATCAAACAAAGCATTTAAAAAAAGCAGGATTAGGATGGGGTCTTTTTTGCTCAGTAACCTTTGTTTACTTGTTGGAAATGCTCTTGATCACACAACGTGAGGTGATGTTCTCTGATTAAAGGGAAATGACCAGCATTTTAATCAGAGTGTTGCAGCATCATAGCAGTTCAGCCTGGCACTTAAACTGGACAAACCTCAAAGTGTCCAGTGTTGCATTATAAAATGTAAATGCCTGAAAATAAATAAAACAAACCACAGATTTAACATGTTCAACATGTTAAATAAAAAAAATATTCTCAACCCATCAACCCAACAGTCGGATGATCTTTGTTTTCCAGCCAGTCGAGGCCACTTGAATGTGCCGCCTCACTGGTAATCTGCTGAAACAGCACATCATTCGCCAGCTCCTCCTCTGCAGCAGTGTTTTGATATTGCCCTTGCTGCTGGTTGGGGTCAAACAGAAGGTTTGTGTCCAGTGCGTTAAGGTCATTGATGCTGCTGGAGAGCTCTGATGTCATTCTGATTTCACAGGGGAAATCTGCCCCACCTGTAGTCAGCTCCGACACCTGTTCCATGAGCTGGTTGCCAGCAGTAAGGCTGTTGTCTGTCAGGAGGTCTTTCACAGTGCGGCTGAAGTCCAACTGCTGGTGCTGCTGCAGCTCTTCTTGATGCTGCTGTGAACTCAAAGACAACAGCATAGACTGGGCATGATGTCCACGCTGCTCTCCAGAGGCTCGGCTGTCACCTGCTGAGAGAATCATTTGTTCGTTAATAGCATTTTCCATGAGGTAATTTGGCCTCTGCAACTTGCTGGTGGAGTCGGAGGTCATCAGGCTGAGCTGGTTGTCGCTGTAGGAGAGGTTGGGGTCAGACTCGAGGACCTGGGTGAGGTTCATACGTGCAGTGTAGCTGGAGGGTAAATTATTGATGCCCAGACCCCGCACAGTGTCATCCTGGTCCCCATCCAGCTTGTTCAGAAGGACATTGGTGATGTTTTTGCCGTTGCATTGTTGGCTTGGCGTGGGCAGGACCTCAGTTTGCATCATGACGTTAAGAGGCACAGAATGGCTCCTCTGAGCCATGCTGCTCACCCCGAGATTTGTCTGGCCGTTTGCAAAGATGTTTAACACCTCGGGCGTCACAGGCGAGTTGAAAGGTGACACTACTGATCGAGGGATATAGGGAAGGTTTCCTGTGTTCAGATTCCTCTGATGCACAGCGGGGCTTACGCTGCGACATCGAGAAGTTAGAGCAGGCGAGTTGGTGGTTTTGTTATCCAGAGGGGCAGGCACAGCAAAACCCTCCTGCTTGGCCATGCTAGCTATCTGCTGCTGCACAGGCGAGATAGGAGTCAAGCGGCCAAAATGGCTGTCGTGGTGGCGTGCATGAGGGACAGCGAAGGCGTGAGGCTTTTGAAAATGATCACCTATGAGGCCTTGATAGCTGGGGAGGATTCCCATTCCACTGTTTGACTTGTTCAAGCTCCCACTGCTGCTGCTGTTGTAGCTGTTGTTCATCCACTCCAGCCGAGTCTTGTCGGGATGGGTGGCCATTGGTCTCTGCATGGGCTTGACAGGGCTGCTGGAGACGGTGCTGCCGTCATGGAAACCAGTGATGCTGGAGTTGATGGGTGTAAATGCGAACGGGTTTCTGCACTCCACTGGGCTGGGAGGCACATTGCTGCTGCAGTTGGAGAGTGGAGTACCAACTGGGGTGTGACGACTGCTTCCCAGCGCACTGTCCACTGGGGTTGTAGAGGCAATGCGGGAGCAGGGGCTCTCTCCGGTGAGACCTTGGGATCCTCCCATCATTTCTGATGTGGGTGTAGGAGTGGGTGTCGGTGTTGGAGTGTGGATCGGGTTGCTGTGGCTGTTTGCGGCATTATAGAAAGCAGTCATGGTCTGATTAGTGGACGTTACATTATCTGGCATCAGCGCCTGTTGGCCTTGCAGCGTGACACAGCCTCCGAACTCCTGCATGTTGTTGAGTTTCATCTGCTCCTCCATCTGCACCAGCTCTTCCACAATGCTGTCCTGAGTCACATCATCATCAAAGGGAAAGTAGTCTGTATCCGTCTGCATAGGGAGCTGGCTCGACGATGAAGCTTGATCAAAAAACTCCAAGGATTCAGTTGCCAGGTTGGACTGAGTGTAGGTCTGCTGTTGAGCTCCTTCCAGGCTCCCCGTGGTTGAACTCCTCACATCACTCACACCTGAATGTTGTTGGAGGCCAGGGTTATTATGCACATTAGCCATTGTGTGCCCCTGGTGTTGCTGTATTAATGCGTGACTGACCGAGGTGCCAGTTTCCACAACAGTGGAGGTATTTTTCCTCTGCATTGAGCCCTGTGTTTTGGCAACAGAGTAGAAGCCACTGGCTCTGAAAGAGGAAGTGCAGAGGGCATGGACTTGAGTGGACGAGTTCATTTTCATCTCTACCTCCCTAGACACTGGTGCACTTTCAGGTCTAGTAGGAGCTCCTGGTCTTTGGATGTTGCCAACCACATTTCTAATCCCATATCCAAGCCCAGCAGCTCCCTCTACTGACTGCTGGGGCATAAATACCCTTTTGACTGGCGAAAAGTCAGGACTGAGGCTTGAGCGTTTCCTGAGGCTCTTAGTGGACAGGAAACCTTCCTTTGCTGATGTTACACTGCTGCCCTCCCCACATGAAGGTGTTCTGATGGTGTTCAGTAAAGAAACAGCACTTGTATTCTGATTGCAGGGAGTTAAGTGCAAAGTGCTTGTATTATCAACGCTATTATTGCTGCTTTCAGTGGCTGCCACAGTGTTAGTGCTTGAGCAGGACCTTCCACTGCAATTAGTGCTGGGTGTTTCCTCCAAAGTCAGGAAGCCTCTCGTCTGAGGTATGGGCACACTGGCAGCCCTCTGTACGGCCCCTCCAGCCCTGTTTGTCATTGCTCCTTCAGTCAAAATCAGACTACTAGGATTTTGCATTTGGCTGTTTTTATGTATAGCTTCAACTTCCATTTCAACATCGATGTTAGGGGTGTTAGCAGCCTGCATCGGCCTGGCCACCGGGGCCAGAATGGGGACTGCAGAAGTGCTCCTCATGCTTTGATTGCAGCTGACGTCTTCTGCTACTGCGGAGCTGCTGATGCCTGCAGAAGCCGGCCGCAGAGAGGAAGTGGTGGTATTGCTGCCGGTGGGTGCAAGCGATATGGCTGTCATCTTGACCAAGCTGACTGGACTGACATGACATGTAGTCATCACAGTCTTAATGGGGTTGTTGCCGATGATCATGGTGGAGGGCGAGCGCAAAGTGATGGCAGTCGCAGCCGAAGGTTTGGGCAGAATTTGCGCATATCGCTGCCGAGCAGTGCGTTCTCCCATGGGACTGGTTAGAATATTTTGTGGGGTTTTGGGGCTCTGTTTCACTGCCTGAACTGGCTGGGTCAACATTTGGAAGTTAAGAGGCAGCATTTTGTTTTCTACTGTTCCCATTGGACTGGGCGACATCAGCTGCCTGCTTCTCTGTACCTGCAGAGAGTAAAGAAACAAGTGAGCTTTAGACAACACTCAGAAGGTTTCTGACAACATATTTCTACCTGTCGATTCTCAAACTGTAATGTTAAAGTTTGTATCCGAAATGTAATGTTCTGATTTTATATAATTCGACTCTCATTACCTGTGAGGAAAGTACTGCTTACTGTTGCACAGTTTTGTTGCCGTACATAAATTTGTGAAAATGAGGCAGGACCTGTATTATTTTCAGGACAGGTTTAGCTATTCAGGAATATCATTCTTTGTCATCTGACAGGTACTAGAATTATGTTAGGATGCAATGCAACATAAAAATAAAATTGAAATTTGAACTGCATCAAGATGTACATAAATATAAATGCATGTTATGAATAGACCCCGAAAGTGACATGATATTGTTGATATAATAGTGTTCTGCATCTGCGTAGTGCTGCAGCAAAATAAAGTCTCCACAATGGCTACAGCTAAATAAATGTGTGTGTTTTCTAAAAATGGCAGCATTAAACTCATATCTGAAGAAAGATACTCAAGCACACTCACATGTATTGTCATTTTTATGAAACACAAGGGTTTAAAAAACTATAATATACTATTTTAACACACTTAGAGTCCTGCTTTCTCACCGTGATGGGGCTTGGGACCGCTGCGACCACAATGCCGATGGTTGTCTGAGGAGATGGAGGAGTGGGGCTGGCACAAGGCACACCGTCATCAGCCCTCCTAGTTTGTCCCTCTCCAGGTGAAGGTGAGTGCAGCTTCTGCTCTTGTTGTTTCCTCTGGATCTTCCTCTGGAGCTGCTGCTTCGCATCGACAGAAGGTGAGGACAGGGTGGTCACATGAGGCTGGAAGGAGTGAGCCTCAGCGGTGGGGACGAATGCTGAGACCGACTGTGGAGTGTTCACCTCTGAAGAAGGGAAACGGGGATTTAGATGCATAGCACTGTTATTGGTCAAAAGTAATGACCTCATCATCATAATGTGTAAATATGTTAATATAAGCTTGAGTTACATGTACAAAAAGGTTTGATCATTAGACAACACCTTAACCTATATTTACTTGTTTATTTTTTTTGTCCACATTAGCTACATACAGCTGTCCTTATGAAAACAAACTGGAATTAAAGTGCAGTAACAGGTAGCTGCCACTAGATGCCAATATCGACCAGTTTTTAGACAGGAGGCATGAAGCTGATGTAAACCGTCTCTTACCTGTTGCTGTGCCGGTTGTAATAGTGAGCGCTGCCAAAGACTTGTTGCTGATGTAATGGCTGTCAATTAGGAAGCGAGCCAAGTCTTCCACGTCATCAAACTGTCGTTTCAAAACCTTCTGGGCCCACTCGCACACCAGATCACAGGCTGCAAACCGCACGTCCTCCTGTATGCTGCTCAGCTGGCCCGCTGACTCTAAGACATCACACTGGAGCTGCACACAAGAGAAAAGCAGTTAAATATGTGATACACTGCATGACAGGACAGGGACACTAATGGAGTCAGAATACAAGTTTAAGATTATTCTGAGATATTAATAAGGCATTGCTTACTCCGTCGCCTGTTTTAAGCAGATCCAGAGTGGGTAAAGATGGCATGTGAACAAAGGGCCTCTTCCTTAGTCCACTATAGCAATATGTAAGCTGGTGTTAAGATCAAAAACTCCAAACTGATTCCAGAAAACAAACATATGCTGGTATTATACCATATATACACCACTTTGGGGTGATAATTACCTTGTCAACTAGTCAATAATAAATGTCAATACATGTAATGACATCTAAAACTATTAGCCTAGCACATGTATAACATTTAGTTGAAGTCACTGATGCATGACAGAAAAAGCACCTGGTACTTTCTGCAAAAATCAAAATGTGTCAGTACTTTTTATTGCACATTGTATCTTAGTTCAAGCCCCTCGAATAAGGCTTTAATTAGAGAGCAGTTGTCTAAATACATCAATTTTTAAGTTGCAATCTATGTTGAAATGCTTATGTCTGATAGGATTAATGGTCCAGGTTCTGCTTTTAAATTTGCAGTCATTTGTAGACATAGGGTCTCAAATGACTGACAATCCAGTTCTTTTTTGGGATCTTTTTGATTACTTGACTTATTGTATTAATTAAAATAAATCCTTTAGTCCTCGGACAGTTTGCTAATATGAGTTCAAAGCAAAACTCCTTCAACAAGCAATTTTAAGTAACATAATAACGCATCAAATGAATTACTTTTTTAATTAACATGAATGACAGAAAGTCATTAATACGAACCAAGTTTTGCACAAAAAAAAAGGGAAAAAAGTTCCCTTTTTCATGAAGGTCAAGATCACAGTGACTCCCCCGAGGGGCCTCTGTATTATGCCTCTGCTTCAGAGGCAGAGGGGGACTTTATTTCATTTCACATCTATATTTAGAGAGCTTATGAACTGCAACAGCAGATGGTCTGAGACCAGAGACAGAGGCCAGACTGTTACAACCCATTCCAGTCAAGGATATTTAGATTTCCCTCTCATGCCAAGTCGACGCGCCTTCATGTTCGGGAAGACATTTTTCATCATTTTTCCAAAGTCTGCAGCACTCAGTGGGTGGTAGTTCAGATTGTCACAGAAGCTCCTGAAAGACATTACGAAATAAATGTTAGTAAGAATGGAGAATTTGAATGTGAGGTGATATCATGAGTCCAGGTCTGCAGGTTTTCCTCGCCACTGTTGCCAAGTGCTTGCTCATGGGGGGAACTGTTGGGTCTCTTTGAATTAAGTAATTAAAGAGTGTGGTCTAGACCTGCTCTAAAAGTGTCATGAGAAAACTTTCGTTGGGAATTTGCCCTATATAAATAAAATTGATTTGATATGATAAAAGCCTTTAAAGTTTAATTTTTATCTACTCTAAAATTCAATGTGACTTTTTCATAACGATGTGCTGATATCTGTCAGATCAATTAAAGCTGCACTAATAAACATTTTCATATTAACAATTGATTGAATGACTTGTATTATGCCAATCATCGATCATAGTGATATGAACCATATTATCAACATATTATGACTCTGCAGAGTTTTAGCATCTTTCGGCTTATTTGTTTTGGTTTTATGGCCCATCATTTTAATGTTTTAAAAGTCTTTGCTGACGAATTTGCTATATCAACTTTATAAGGTGATGTCAATGTGGCGTTTACAGCCTCCTGTGCTGCCCTCAAGTTGCCAAATCAGTTAGTGCAGATTTAAAGGTTTAATATGTAAAGTTAAAGGCTCATTTATGCAATACAACCACCAGAGAATGCGCTCAGAGTGAAATCGGGCTCACACGGACCTCCACTTTGCATCACCATCGTCCAGTCTCTTCCCATCTGTTGTGTGGTAACTGTTTGTCTCTGTGCCGAAGTTACATCATACAGATGTTTAAAACTTCTCACCAACTCAAATGACCTCTCCTCAAAAAGTTCTGCTATTTTTAAAACATCTTTTCATGTCTTGTTTGAATTATTGGCTACACTGCTACACTAGCCTGCATGACTACTGCAGTTACTGCTCCGTTCTTCTGTATCCTTTCAAAAAACGTGCAGATATGAGCATAAATGAGCCTTAAGTATGAAGAATTGGATTGTATTGAGGTTGATTCTGCTTCATCCAAAGTCCCATCTAAAATAGTTATCTATCCAGAGTATGAACCATATAGACACATGGATGTATGTAACATAAATTATAGTCATTGCAGAGCAGGACTTGTGTTAACTGATGACATTTGTCTTGGTGAAACATCTACATTGAGCCTTCTGACATAGATTCTTTCCGTTTGTTTGTCAGGTACAGTTGAGTTTCAGCTCTGAACTCTGGTTCAGTGCAGGTTCAGAGCACCCAAATGGCTTAATAGTGTGTGTGTGTAGGTGTTAATCTTCAAATGTTTCCTTTGTGCTATTTTAAACTAAAAGGTGTGTTTTTTTCAAACAAATGATCAAACACAGAGTAAAAGCATGTGGCAGGAAAATATGTGAATATCAGCTACCTTAAATGTAAAATAAAACAACTCCTTAAGAAAGACTTTACTAAAGATTGTGACACATACAACTGATTTATTGTACAAAACAAAATGTTTTCGTAGTTTTAAAGCGGTGCACATTGTGTCTCTTTAAAGCCTTTTCACCTGTCGGTCCTAAAGGCGCCAATATTTCTGGAGGGCACTGTATTTCTGATCTGGTAGAGTTAAAAAGACAGTTACATAATACTGTCAGAGCATTTCAATGGCTGTCTCAGACTTTCCATTCTAATATTACCGACACATGCTGCTCTCTGTGATTCCCATGCCTGCAGAGTCTATTTATACTGACGCTTTAGCCGCCGGCAATTCAGAGGAGAAAGAATCTCAAACATTAGAAGCTGTTATCTATTCAAAGGGTGAAAACCAGCGATAAATATTCAAATAAATAGTCAAGCCTACAGTTAAGTAATAAAAAAAAGTTTGATTTATTCCCTGTTATATATGATCTTCATGTGTTTAATAATAGACTAACAACAAAGCCTCAGCTTGAAATTGGTATGTTATTTTAGTGACAGAAACATTATTCTCATTTCAGAAAATGTAACATGTAGCTTTCGAGAACTTTCTGATTATACCTACTTGTATTCATCATAGACCTCCTGTTTGGGGAGAGAGGTCTCTGGGTATTCCTCTAAGTGATTGCGGATCCAGCTGAACGCATGCATCTGCTGTGTGCGGCTCGATGACAGGGCGCTCTGGTCACTGAGAAAAGATTATTTATCATCACTGATTGATCAACAAATGACACAGCAAAAGAAACAACACCTTAACTGACTCAAGTCAGTGTAACCTCAGTCCTGAGATGTGACCAAAGCTAATTTAAGATCTGTGTGTATATATAATTTCACATGATAAACATTTTTTTAACACAATAGTGAACCGAAATGTAAGCCACTATCAATGACTGATCATTTAAGGCATTTTCTGTTTCATAAATATTTCATTAACTGGTCATTGTCCTGTAAAGACTGTCAGAGAGCAGGTGTAGTCTTACCTTTTATCAGTGTTACTGCTCGGACCAGAAGGCAACTTAAGGTAGAGGTAGAGTTTTTCGATGTCTGAGAACTTCTCCACATCTTGCTGTAGAAATAAAAAGAGGTGTTTTAATATTTGTCCTTCCTGTTTATCAGCACAAACTAGGATTTAAAAGTATAGCTCATCCTGTTGCACAGGGGAGCAAACACAGCAAAAGAGGGAGTGATTCTTGGGGAGTTCACAAAAGTAAACAGGACTGATTGTTAAGTTATTCATGTTTTTAGCTGCACTGCACAACTTTGTCAATCTGCGGGTTGGTTTCCCCGCCACTGTCTCACAATATCTCAATTATTGTTTGCACCAACATTCATGGTTTCCAACTGTCTTTGGTGATACTCTGACTTTTCCTCTTGAGCCACAAGCAGGCTCATGTTTGTGTGTTTGTGCTGGATGGACTACCATGAACTCTGGTAAAGTGTAGTGGGAAAATACTGCACATTTGGAGTTCACAAGAAATTACCATGTCACTCACAAGATAATCTGACTCACAGCATGTAGACTGTTGGTGTAAAGCCTGCCATTGGGCGCCTACTTCAGGCGGCAGTCTCCTCCCTTCCGCTATCTGCATGTTGGCACTTTTCCCGGCTCTACGTTAAACAACAACACCAACAACCTCCGAGCTAGCAATCTACACACTGATATCAGCAAGTCACGCTGACCTGATTGCCAATGGTGCTAACCTAAACAAACCAGCAGCTGGTATCTTTTCTTTTGTGGGTATTCAGCCATTTTAATGCCACGGCTCAACGCCCCACATGCAAAAAAAGTTCCCCCAGCACTATTTTGTCGGGGCACCGTCGCTGCATTCTGGATTTAGTTTTGCCCAAGATGACTCAGATTAGTTAAATAAATTACAAACAAGCCAGAGACTTTCTCCCCCTATTCCAGAGAATCCAGACCTTAACATCTTACCTTTAACAGTAAAAGAGTGAACTTTGATCCTGGCCAATTCTCAGTACACATGTGACTGTAGTAGCAAACATACAGAGGCTTCTCCAAGACAATAACTCAAATAAATGTTGCCTTTACAAACATACAACCAGCAGCCAGAGGACATGAACCAACATACCAATACTTTGGTACATTAAACATAACACATACTCTGGATCATGTCTACACATGATGATTTTTGCATTGTCACCTCTCCCTCTCATTCATTCATACCCAACACATACGATACACGACAAACTAAACCTCCTCAGCACGGCCCTCTGAGCTACAAACAGTCTTCAGCTCTTCTCACTACGTTCTTCAAAGGTGAAAAGGAAACATGAGAGCGTGAAGAGGGAGCAGTTTAAATGCTGCCAGTTTAGATGGCAGCAACACCAAGCAGTACTCTAACCCAGCAGGAGTGAATTCAGTAACATATACAGTGCCAATTAAAAGAGGATTCACCCACATTGTAAGTATTTTTTTGCAACATTGAATCGAAGTAGATTTAAGGAGACATTTTTTGTAAAAGACTTTGAAGAGACCTTTGTAAAAGGTCTCTTCAAACGTTCTATACTATAGGAAGTGAGATTCCCATGTTTTTTTCTTGGTTCTATATGAATGAAAGTATCAACGAGTATTATAAACCTGTATTCAGAAACTGTGCCTTTAAACGAGCTGCCAGGACTTCTGTGAAGTTGTGATGTCACAACTATACAGTCATTGCCCTCTGTCACTCCCCCAGCTATACAGAAACACTGTACGAGCTGATGTGGAAACACAGTGGGCGGTGCCTCCTCAGGCCTGTGAGAGCTGACCAATCAGAGCAGACTGGGCTTTTTGGGAGGGGGGCCTTAAAGAGACAGGAGCTAAAATGGAGCATTCAGACAGAGGGTGAAGCGAGGTGCTGCAGCAATGGACAGTATCAGAAAAACCACATGTTTTTTCAACATTTAAAGCATGTAAACATTTTGTAGGAGACACTTAAAACTTACTGACACTTATTGACACTTAAACTAACTGCAAAAAGGAAATATAAATTGAGTCTTTCACATGAATGAACATGAATCATCACCGGTTGAGCCAATTGGTTTTAGTAGTCGTAGTCATGAAGATGAAGCAACTCTCTAAGCAACTCCACAAAAAGGAGTACTACTTCATGTGTGAGGAGAATTGAGGGTTAAAGAGGAAGCAGCACGAAAGCTGATGAACTGACACAAATAAGGTCACTTGAGTCAGTGTCAGTCGGTTCAGAAGAGTTCAAGTTGAAAATTAAACATACCAGGAGGCTTTGAATAAATGTTTAATGGAATAAAAAAGACAGTATCTCTGGTTCTGCTGCATCGACTTATTAAGAAATGTGAAGAGTATGGCACAGCTGAAATCTGCCTGGAGCTGGCTGTCTTCAAAGCTGAGCGTGCAAGAAGGAGACCAGTGAGGGAAGCCACCAAGAGACCTCTGAAGGGGTTAAAAGCTTTAGAGGCAGCGAATACAACTGTTGGACATCTCTGCTATAGTTTGCCAGGAGGCACGTTGGAGACTCTGAAATCAGCTGGAAGAATCTTCTGTAGTCTGACAAGACCAAAATTGAGCTTTCCTCCCGTCAGAGCCACACAACGCACATAAAAAACGTTTTACTCTAAATTTAAGCCCATAGCAGTGCAGAGCTATGAAACATAACACTGCATTTGTACACACATTAACATGTGCACACATACAGTGTATGTGCTGCAGACAGACACTAAGGGACAGACAGGCTTCTGTAGAACAGAACAGCCTGTAAGATGAACTCGAATCAGCTCTTGTTAACCCTCGTCTCAGGACAGCTTGCTGCATGGTGACTGTACAGGCACGTCTACACTATGCCAACACATGTCTACACTCAAATACACTCACATATATGTGTATATATGTTCTCCCTTCTAATTGGCTCCTAAAAATAAACTTTATTCTGTGGCTCTCCTCTGATTAACTTCTTTGTTGTTGGGCGACCACAGTTCACCCAACGCTGAGGATAACAGACACTGAGCAGCATCAGCCATGAAGAATACATGTACATACACATAATTCTTACAAATAAGCGCTTACATTTTTAAACTGGGAAAAAACGTTGTGCATTTTCTATTATCTGTGGGCTGCATTTTTAAAAGCCATCCTGATAAAACCTTCCTGTGTATCATTCAGAGGACACCGTTGGCCTTTTCCGTGTGACTCACTTCCTGCTCTGTTGACTTGGACTGTCAATGTCTGTAAGTTACTGTGTCATCAGCTCTGCACAGTGAACTCCTTCCCCCCTTCAACTCACTTTACCTTGAAACAAAGATGTTACCAGCGTTCAAACACATACACACTGTGTTTTGATAGTTAATGTGAATCTTTGTGTACTATGAAGTAGACCATCTCTGACACAAGATGAAGTGTTTTGTCACATAGGGCATTGGTTTTGAATTTGTTCCACTGCTGTAGCCCTGCAGAACTACAGCCAGTCTATTACACCACCAGTTGACAAAGTATCAGCCAATTTTTTAGCTCATCAGGTGTAATTTCAGTGCATATGTTGGCTGATAAGTAGCCAGTAAAAAATAACTGTTGTACAGAAATGCCAAACATACATCTGAGGTCAGCATTGCATTGTTTGTCCAAAAGAGGGCACTGACAACTTCATTATTTAATAATGAAATTTAAAGGAATAGTTAAACATTTTGGGATATCCTTTTTGTGTGTTCATGTGGCGTTGGAATATTTGGAAAAACTTTTTTTTGGACATGAAAAATTCATGTGAATGCCCCCTCAATTTGGAACAACAACTACTTCTAGACTCGGAAAGTCGGAGAGAATTATGGTACACCAGTTGCTGAGTTGACGTCATATGATGCTGAAACATGGCGGACGAAAGTAAACATTGGGTTGGTGGTAAGAAATGTTTATCAAGGTCATGTACTGCAGATCAAGTTTTGGCTCACATGTCATCCGTTATATGGAATTTTAGGTTGTAACTGTCAGCTTAAACGATCGAAGCGATATGCAAAACAACTTCTTCTTGACATCTATATTGCTCTCACATTCCAACTTGACGCACTTAAACACACTAAGGTTGGAAAAACGACTTCCCAAGTTGGGAAGTGGGCGCATCCGAGGAGCACGTGAATGCAGCATTATTTGCTTTCTTGCAGAGAATGATGGTCAAAATACAAAAACATCCAGCTGCATCCTGGCTACCACAGACAATAGCGTATTTGACCTGTTCATGAGGCTGCTCAAAGGTTAATCCTTTGTTGCCAACATTAATAGCGGCTCACTGCGGCCCGCTGCACATCAGCATCTCTTGTGCCCGAATACACCGCTCCATCCCACAGATTTTACATTATGCTGATATCCGCTGTAAAAAAAAATTATGTCTACAGGCTCAGGGATAGTTTTACAAATCTAAAACTTTCATAGCTAAAAAATCAAAATACAGTCATAATTGAGCCAGTCCAATCAGCCAGTAGTTCAGTACAGTTGTCTGGTCTCAGATGCGCCCTCTATAGGTTGATCTAAAATGCTGCTGCAAACAGATTTACTTTTTTCTTTTTTTAATTATGCACGGAAGGAAATCAAACCATCAGGAAACACTAGTGTTTCAGCTCTACATGCTAGAACAAAAAAATAAATCACAAACAATACTTTCACAGATAATAGTTAAATAAAAATGTTTCATTAAAAGCACAATTTATAGGTGAAAAAGACATTAAGAATACTCACCAGAATGTTTTCCACTTTTGATTGAACAGATTTGCTGCAAAATAGAGAGATAGAATAAATTAGTATGAAGCTGCTGTAACATGATGAGTGCTTGTGTCTAAAGTGTATTTATTTATAAAGCAGAGGTATGTTTGGTATGAGACGACCCTCCCTTCAGCATCTCTCAGGTCATGTATCCCACCACCAGGAACACATGTTGTCATATGTAAAAAGAGAGAGACAGAGACAGACACTGTGGTAACATTGTGTCTGACAGAAAGACAGTGAATTATATACAGTCACTCCAGAAATCTACTACACTTTAATGTTGTAGGAAGAATGTGATACAAATGGGATATTTCACCCTTTGCTCGTGGGGTTTTTAGCCATTATGTAAACATATTTTAAGAAAGGAAAAAAACTAGTGTTACCAATTGTTTTATTGTGATTCTCTGACACACATTATATAGTCATCCTCAAACTGTAGATTCTGTAAACATGCAGAGTTCAGTCAAAATATGCACAGCAAATTAATTTATGCTTAAAGCTCTATACCAGGAGTTCTGGTTCAAGTTTTGATGACTGAGTGCCAATTTAGAGAGCGAGGAAAACCCACGAACTTGTCGTAGAATTTGTGATTAGTCTCATGATGGCGTTTAACATTAAATTTCTGTTTGAGGCAGACCACTTTATCTGTCCCCTGAGGTCAGCTGAAGTAAGAGTTGATCCATTTTCCCTGAAACTTCAATTTTCTCATGTAGGCTTTTCCGTCTCACTTCCACAGTAAACTGACGAGACGACCACCTAAACAAAGTGCTAACATTGTTGACAGACATAAACCTTGTGACACAAGGTGCCACTAGGTGCCATGCAACAGAAATCTTACTACAACCTGCCCATTGTCTGTATAATACAAGGTATAATACTTGGTATACTTCAGTGCCTGAAACCTTTGTTCTTTCTTGTGGCCACCAGGGGGTGACTTGACTGGTTGCAAAAAAAGTCTGATTCTATGTAAGCTTATAAGAAAATTACCCTACTTCTCACTTGATTTATTACCTCAGTATGCAGTTTCCTAATAAGTTTATGATCTCAATAGCTAGATATAAGTCTTCTTTAATACAACTTGCTTTTTTAAAAAAAAGCAGGGTATGTTTTTTTAGAGGCATGGCTTCCTAGTGATTGACAAGTCGAAAATGGCAGATTCATGTCATTTTGTACACCATATCCAATATCCTGCCTCCATTATGAACGTGTCTTTGCCTACTCTAATGTGTTTGATAACCACATTTTAAGGAATCAACCGCTTGTTAAGGGGCACAATTTGACGAATGAGCAGAGTAGTATATTAAATGTGGACTGCTGAAAGTGAAAGTATTGAAATGGAATGATGAAAATATAATCTCTGAGAACCACTACCACAGCACCACCCCTCTATAATGATAACAACAAACGAATCATCAGAGTCAAACCAGCTACACGAACAACATCTCCATGTCTAACTCCTAATCTGCAGACAGGCCAGGTTGTTGTTTACTGCGAGGCAGAAGGTAAGTCTCATTTAAAGACTCTGGGCAGGTCAGAATCAGCGGACGCTTTAAGCCACGACGAGAACAGTTCACTTTAATTCACTGTTACTGGGTGGCCAAGGATATTGTCTGCGCTGAAAGGCCGCCATTAAGCTGTTTGTGAGGCAGATTTGGCAGCTAGACTGAATGACACCTGAGACCTAGATTAGAAAAAGGACTAAAGAACTGATACAAGAGATCCTTCAAATCACATTACGTATGATATCCAGGTGTAAGTCAGCCTCCGATTGGGTGGCTTAAGTACAAACCAGAAGCCCAGTAACACTTAAGACTATTACTCCAAATGAAGACACAGTGGCGGTGTAGTTACAGACAATATTGCTGAACTTGCAAGATGGTCTCCTTCTACCATGAGCCACTCAGCAGCAGAAGGTCAATATTTATGCTCTAATCCTCTTTAAGGTGAATGATTTAGAGACAAACATTCAATATCCCAGCACGTTATTGACCTCAGCAGAGTGACATGTTTCTGTTGAGTTTTTTTTCCTGCAGACATTTAAACTCTGAACTGTTGTGCTTTCTTGTAGTTCAGCCTTTCGACATGTTATTTTCCTTCACACTCAGAAATAAAAGGGTATTTCCAGTCAGAACACGGCCTTAAATAACCACATCCACAGACAGCATACACTCGTATCAATTGTTAAGAAAATAGCTATTTTTTCTTGTCCAAGCAATTTTAACCCTCTTTACACACTCTATGTATTGATTCTGTGATTGTTTTTTCACTCACACATTAGGTTTTGATTCAGTGTTTTTGATTTTGTTCTGTGAAATCCCACAGGCTTCAGTCCTGCTTCTTTCAAACTGTAATTTTATACTCCACAGCCACTCACAGTCTTGTGATTCTGTCTGGCTTATTTTTTGGAAATAGTTATTTGTAGCCTAAAACTGGGCAAAGCCGTCAGAGTTGAGGGAGCACCTTTAATTAAAGTAGTGTGAAAATCATTTGAATAATTTAAATAAAGGTCATACTCATGTCTGGTACGTGTGAGCAGTTTTCAAAAACACATCTTGGTGATTACATTACATTAGTGCTGCAAGAGTTAAGCATTCAACATTTTATGAGTTTTCTGCATAATGAAACTGAGTGATGTCAAGTTAAATTCACCCACTGCAGCAGGACATACAGTATATACTGTAGCTGTTGGTTTCAGCATGCCGTTAGTGTTTTGATGATGAAAATAGGGAGCGGAGACATAACTGAGTAAAAATACAGTCAGACAGACGGACAGACAGAATATAGATTGCTACTGCGAGAATGCCTTTCACCAATCAGTAAACAAGCAAGAGACGGTGAGGTAGGTTTGAGTTTTACTTAAAGGTCCTATTTGTAAGATCATCAAATGCTGATGCTTTGGGACGGCGGCCAAACAGAACTACAATCCCAAAGCGTCAGCATTTGACGAGTTGGGGGTGAGACTCAAAAATCTACTTTTCTTCCAAATATAACTACAAGTCCTGCATTCAAATGATTTTCTTGCTCAGAACTATGCAAGAAGAATGACCCAGTAAGATTTAGATTACCTTACACAACAATAACACAGTGTACTTACTGATACATTAATGTGTAAGTAGCATTTTCAACTGCTTACGTATTAGCATATTTTATAAGATGATCAGAATATGACTATTGCTGTCAAATATATGCTGTGTAGTTAATCGAAACAACATTTTCTGGGGAGATGTGCAGTAAAAAGGAGTAAAGAAGGATCAGACTGAGACAAGCTGCATACAAATACATCAACATTGTACTGTACATGAGTAAATCCACTCCAGCATGCTGAGGCTGACCCTAAAACAATGTGCGAACAAGTGTACTCTGACTCCTGATCAACAGATTTTGATCATAAGACAGTCTTTTTAGTTTAGTTTCGTCAGCATTAACAACCAGCCCAAACAGACAGCTACTCCGACATATATTAAAAATACAGTTCAGTTTTAAGAAGGCTGACACGTCTGACCATGTGCTTCACCACTATAGTCCTCCCCTAAAGCTGAACAACAGATAGTCAGACTGAACTGTACATTTACACACAAAAATTTTCTGTGTGCATGTTAACAAAACGTTTACATTCCCACAGAGTCAGCCAGTTCTTCATCATTAAATCAAGTGTTGATGCTCTGAAACTACATATTCATAACTACTGACAGTGGTGGAATGTGACTTAATACATTTACTCCAGTATTGTACTTTAGTACAACTTTGAGGTTGTTGTTGGTGAGGACTTCAACTTAATGCTACTATTACTCTACTGCATTTCCACTTACATTTATCTGACCTATATCTTTATATCCTTATTATACTAATTACTAGTATTACTCTACTTCTTACTACAGATTCATATTTTACATATAAACATACTGTATAATCAGCTTATAAAATATGAACCACTGTTACAGATAAAAGTCACTTGTCAGTATAAAAAGTTCTTGAGCAGCTCAAACATTAAAATGCTGCTTGCAAATCATGAATAAACATCCAATTTAACTAAATACTGTGTGATAATATAACATACAATGCATAATGAGGAATTTTACTTTTAATAACTCATGCATACTTTGCTAATATACATCTGAACTTTCACTTTAGTGACATTTTGTATGCAGTGATGTGCTAACATTATGGTGGTGCTTCTTTTGCTGATGTAACACAGTGGTGAGAGGAGACTCAGTACATTTACTCAAGTACTGTGCTTCACTTACTTCACTAATAAGAGTATTTGACTCTTCTGCCACTTTATACTTTTCTCCCAATTTACTCCAAGGGGAAATATTGTAGTTTTTACTCCACAACATTTATTTGACAGCTAAATTTACTTTAGCAGATTACTATTTTACATATAAAACATATAATCATCTTGTAAAATATGATGCAATGACTAAACTTCCCAGCAGCATATAGGTGAAACTGGTTCCAACTCCAGCAACTATAACAGTATGGTACCTAGACATTAATACATCAGTAATAACATAATAATAACAGTATATATTGCTAATATCACAAGGGCTCAACCAGGACTGTTTACTTTTCATATAAGTACATTTTACTGATAATACTTGTCTACTTTTACCTGTAATTAAGTATTTTTACACTATGGTATTGCTACTTTTAGTGGGTGAAAAGGCTCAGTCATTTCCCCCAACAGCACCAACCCATGCTCAGCAGTATGTGGACAGACAGCTCCTCACCAGATGGAGTTCTTGATCCTGAGCTGCAGAGCACTGGCCTCAGCTCCCTGCAGCCCGGGGAGCAGGCCGGGCAGGGTCCTCGCCCCGCGGTCCGGCTGCTGCTGGGGGTCCTCCTCGGCCATCACGCTGGGCCTCGGGACGGCTCTGGACAGGACTGGACTGGACAGGAGGCGTGGTCGGGTGTGCTCTGCCCGGCAGAGTTAAGCAACATGGACCGGTGGACGTCGCGATGCTAACGGGACAGCAGCGCGCCCTGTTGTTGTTGTTGTTGCCACCCTGTCCTCCTCCGACATCGCTCGCTTCAGGTCCGCACACTTGGTGAATTAAAGAGGCTGTGCAGCACAACTACGTGTCGCTGTCAAACTCTAGGTGATGCATGGATATAAATAAGAGCAGGTGTACACAGTAAACGGACAGCTGGAAGACAACTAGCTAGTCCCTCCGGTGTGCTGTGCCCCTCACGTTATGGGATGTCTCTGCATGTGCAGGGTGAGTAGTAGCTGTTGGGCACGCGCATGCGCACCAAGACCTCCAGTATTAAAAACAACATGTAGGCAGAAGACGTTACTACGGAACACGTTACTATCAGGTTACTATCAGTATGGACATCATTTTATATGACAAATATAAATGTTATCCAAGCACATTATTTTCTGTTATTTATATTTTATTATAATTCAAAATGTAATAATAATAATAATAATAATAATAATAACAATAATAATAATGATAAGCCTCTTAGGGATGGGCATTGCAGATTAGCTCATAAGCTATAAATACTGTGATGTATGGAATTAGTTTATGCTGAATATTTGTTCCTATAGATATAAACATTAAATAATTAGCAGCAGCAGTAGTAGTAGTAGTAGTAGCAGTAGCAGTATTAGCAGTATTAGCAGCAGTAGCAGTAGTAGTAGTATCAGTAGTATCAGTAGTAGTAGCAGTAGCATTAGTAGTAGCAGTAGTAGTAGTTGCACTAAAGCACACTATCTGGAAAAATGTCCATGAAGGGCCACCGTACAGTGTGCGCAGTGAACGAGTAGTTGCTAAGCAACCACAGGCACATCGTCTCTGTGTGACAATGGCTGAAAGAAGTTCTGTTAAAAAGGTCCGTCCGCCTCAGCCCGTCGTCTCGCAGGTTAGTAGCATTTTTTTTTGTTATCTGTATCTCTCAAAGGTTGTATCAGTACTGTTTGTGTGCTACCAGTAAAATATTCAATCCAATTACTACTTTTTTCCAACAGGTGAAGTCGCTCACCTTCGTCAACACAAGCTAACGTTAATTACGCTGCTTCCTCTAACATCGTGCTCTGTTGGGTCTGTCTCTTCCAAACTATGTGCACACCTAGCTTGAGATAGAGACAAAATATGTGGTGTTATGAATATTTTAGGTATATCATAAGTTATTAAAACGTTTAAGCGTGTGGGTGGTTGAAAAATAGACTGAACATCAAGCTTATCCCATTCACTTGTGTTACAAAATGCTTTTACTCAGTTTTCACATCGAGGGAAAACAAACTGCTGTACTTATTTTACCTTTCAATTCAAGATGCTGTACCTACAATTCAGAGAAAGTGTGAAACCGTATATCACATCATCTATTGTTGAGTCTAGCCAAGTCAATTTTACTCATATAGCCCACATTCTTACAGGTGTTCTTGTGTAGTTTGTCACTAGACATCAACAATCAATAGATCACTTAAGCCTGGGTGTCAATATAGTACCACTTTCTACTGAGGTACTGTCTACAAAGAGCAAAATCAGATTATGACATAACAACTGACATTTATTTTTTAACACGAATACACAACATAACAAAACATCCTTTAAATTAGATTTTTAAAGAATTGTGACATACTGAGTGGGACATTTTCTGGTAAAATCATCAAGGCTCCCAGGTGGATAAACTGACTGGACTACAGTTTCAGTTGTGCTTAGGTAAAAACAAGGTGAAACGTAATTTAATTGTTATTAGAGATTTGTTATTATATCTAATCTCAAAAAAGGAAATTTGACCTTCGTGAATGACTGTCACAAAGTCTACTGCTTTGTCTTGTTCAGCCCAAGAAACGCCTGTCCTCTAGCAGTAAGGCCGAGAAGTCGAAGAGGGCTGAAGAACGAGTGCAAGTCAAATCTGCTTCTGCTCCAGCAAAAAAGGACACAGATGACCTTTTTGCTAAGGAAGAACAATACAAGTAAGACTTTCTTTGTCTTTGTTAATCTAAAAATGTGGCATGTAATGTCATCGTTCTCCGTTTTATTTCCTTCAGACTCTTGAATGCAGAGCTGGAAGCCAAAACAGCAGATCTAGTGAGGCAGGCAGAGCAACTTATGGTGAGCTGTCAACATGGTCACATCAATTAGCTGGACAAATCTTGGGTTGAGTAAAGACTTGTGAAGTGATTCTTGGTGTTTATTGGATTTTAGAGAGAACAGAGTGAAGTTCTGTCAAAACCTTTATCCACCATCCAGCTCACGGACATCGAGGATGAAGAGAGTTCAAGGTAAGAAATATCTGAGTTTCATGCATGCCACAGAAATAATTACTTTCCAGTGGTTAATTTTCTTGTGTCTACTGACCATTCAGATATCTGTTAATTAAAAGAGTGTAAGAGAAAGAATCTTATCAACAAAAATCACCCATTTCTTTCTTTCTTTATGTATATATGTATGTATCTCTTCACCTACAGGATAATCAAGTCTCATCAGGCCACTGTACAGGATCCCAGTGTGAAGGTAGATGTTTTGCTCAACAGACTCTAGTTCACAATCTTCGGGTATAGTTTGGTAATGCTGCACGTCGTCAGAACAACATGCTGTTTCTAATAACCATCTCTGTTCTTAGGCGCTGACCAAAAAAAGGGTGACATCAACATCACAAAAGATGGGTACTGGAAAACAAGGAAAAGAGCCATACTGTAAAACACAGTGAGTTTGAATGTATATGATTTTTTACAGCCATATGCAACCATGTCTATCAGCGACAAAATAACACTGTGTAGGTCACACATTTGTTCAGTATATTCTGCATTATCATTCTTCACAAAGTTTTCACATTATTGCTTGATTTCAGAACTCCAAAGGTGTCTCATGTGGATGATTTAGAAGCTGTAGAAGACTCGGCTGACTTTTTCCTGGCAAAGACGATACGCAGCATGGAGGAGAAGATGAACACCACGTTCACTTATGACGATGTTGTGGATGATGCTGGAGACAATGTAGGATCAGGTAACGTTTATGTTACTTTTCAAAAAGTAAACCCACATTTTATTCATCAATAAGGAGAAATGATAAATGATTTCCGCAAATATTTATTAAAGCGATGTAAGTTTATTTGTCTGTTTGCAAAAAAAACCTGACTTTCAGTTAGTTCATTGAAGACATTTTTTCAGGGTGAGACTATGTGTTGGCTCTTTTGTTACATTAATCCTTGTTTCTCATAAAGAAGACATGTGTGTTGGGGTTAATGTGGGGTTTTCTATCAGGAAACCTTGCCACTTAAGAATAAATACAATCTTAATTGGAACATAACATTAAACAATTCAATATATCACTCAGAACCTGTGATTATATTGGTAGGTTGTTTTTTCTTTTGTGGGCTTAAGTCTGATTGTGTTGTCTGCTCTGTTTTGTTAAGGCGTTTCAGATGCTCAGATACGAGTTCTGAAGGCAAAACTACGGATTATGCAGGAGGAACTGGATCAACTCACAAGTGAATATTATAAGAAGGTACTGTATGGTTTGGTTCAACTAAAACTGTTATTGCCCCTGTGTATCAGCAGAGGGAGACAGAGCTTCGGCTTAGCAGCCGTGAACCATCCAGTGATGGAAATAGAGAGGGTAGAAACAAGATTGACACACATCACACCACAATACAAACCACTGATGGTCGCATTGTAGTTTAATCTTTTTATTTAATTCACTTCACTTCAATTCAATTCAATTCAATTCAATTGATTTTAAAATGCAGTCTAGACATACAGCAGAACAAACACACAAACAACAAATGCACAAGAAACAAACAACAAACAACAAAAGAGAAAAAAATGTCAGTAACACAAAAGAAGAGAAGTTACACATAATGTAATAAATTACCAGACATTGACATATGACAGCTACCCTGTTAGACCGTTAACTTCTCACTCTGTCTTATTCAGTCATGTTGCCAGAGAGAGTCCATCTCTGTTTGACATAACAAATCAAATTTACTCTAGATGTTAGTACATTTCCTAATTCATTCAGCCCCATATCAATCATTGCGATCTTCTCAGATTTCCAGAGTTGCAGCGGCAGTTTCCTGGCTAGCAGTGTTGATAGAGAGATTGGCTGAGCTTCATATCCTTCACTTTCCCCAACTCAACCACTCCAAATTCAAATTCCAAACTCCCTCTATTGTGGTTAGAGGAGCAGGGGGAACTCAGTATTAAAAGCAAAAAGACCAAACAAAATAAAACAAATAAATAACCCTAAAAAGTTTGCAACCTATGGCATTGTAAAAATTGGTGAGACAGAGTTCCTTGATCTTTTGAACATTTCATGTAGAGAATTTAAATACCTTTGCCGAGCATTTATTGAACTACTGTGAATATTTTCAGCACAGGTTGTTCTCACTTTGTCTGCATAATTTTTTTCATAACAGATGACTTTAAAATCAAATAGTAATAAATTACATTGTTTCTGTTTCTGCAGGATGATGAAAACGCCAAGCTCAGTGCAAAAATTAAAGAGCTTGAGGAGGATCGAGCCAGGCTGCAGAAAACAACGAGCATCCAGCAGACACAGATTGAGAAGCACAGAGCGTTAGCAGAGGAGTCTGGCAAAAAATGTGACGGTCTTCAACTGCAAGTGTCGGCTTTACACAAGGTCTGAGAGCATTTTCAAGTCTGAGATATAAACACTGACTATTTCTTTATAACAAACCATAAAATGTGGCACCATCTCCCTTTACTCATGTGTGATAACCTCGTGGCTCTGCTCTTTGTAGGAAATAGAAAACCTGAATAGATCTCACAAACAAGCAGCAGCCGTCCATGGCACTGTGGAGGTCCGTCTGAACAGAGCCTTGGAGGAGGTGGAGAGGTTAAAGACTCAACTGAGCAAGATGAAACAAATGAACAAGGTGAGCAAATTACAGTGCCATCAGGCCTGTCACAACTCATAAACACATACTATTGACTTAATTACTGTAATTATTCTTTTTTTAAATTACAAGTTATAGATTTTCAAGTATATAAATACAGGGGTAAGCAAACATGTTAATAATACATTTTTTAAAGATGCTCATATTCATCTTTTTGTGCATTTTATTAAAATACTAACTGTTATGGTTACTCATCTTAACCATAACATTAATATAAAACAGAAAATAACTAAACTGTTAGCAACAGAAAAGTGTTTGTTTTTTGTTGTGATTTCATTCTTTGCTATCAAAATGTACAAAACATTAAATCAGCAGAAGGTGCTTCACTTCACTTTTTTGTCCTGAGTAGAAGCTAGGGTCCAGAATTGTCCTTTGTTTCTGGATCATGGTTCTTATTTTGCATTTTTTTCTATTTTTACACAATAGTGTATTTTAAAAGCACATTTTAAAGGCAGATTTTCATTACAGGAGTAATCTGTGCAATCAAAATGAAATCCAGTGTACATTGAAAATAATTTAAAATGATATTGAGCATATATGTATAAAGTAATACAAACATAAATCTAACATGTAATGATTAAATCTTGGACAAAAATAACATCTTTATAGTAATCGAATCTTTATTTGAATATAAATGATCCATTCCAATTGTACAGGGCATAGCAGCAAAAGTGGAGTAACAGACACAGAGCTATAAAGCAATAAAGTTGCTGCACAAATGTTAGGTTCTGCATAACGTCGACTAATTTCAGTCTTTTAAACTCAAACTCTTTCAAATAAGGACAAGATAAGTGAGGAACACCAGAGTAAAGAAAATCTACTTGCTGAAAACAAAATGCTGAAAAAACAGAAAGCCGAGCTCATCGTGGGTTTCAAGAAACAGCTCAGGCTGATTGACATTCTCAAAAGACAAAAGGTAAGTGTCTCTATTGTACTCTGTTAATACATTCAACCGTTTTAACCAAAATATTTCACTAACTTTTGTTTTTGTTCAGATGCATTTTGAAGCTGCCAAGCTGCTGTCATTCACAGAAGACGAGTTCATGAAAGCTCTGGACTGGGGGAAGTCATAAATAAAAGTTGATTGAACGTGCCTTGATACATTTTTAAAGATATTTCTATGTGTACTTTGATTAATTATTATCACATTTAGCCACCACAGATCTTTTCTTGAATGATTTTAATCAAGATCCTGTCAGCACACTTCTAATAAAAAGATGTCTTTAAATCATTGTGTTGTTACTGAATGTCAAATAAGTGCTATCATGAAAACTACAAAATGAAGAACTCAATAAAAACTGCAACTTATTTCACTTTCACCTAACGCTGCCATCTAGTGGCACAGTGTGCAACTTCAGGGGGAAACAAATCTAATCATCTCCCTCCCAGCCGTCTTCAGAGAACATATCTGCCTGACGTGATTTAAAGTTTTTTCTGAAGTCTTCATCAAAGTGCTCCAGGTCATCTTCACGAAGTAAGCCCTGAGAACAGATACGCTCATGGTCATACAGTATACATGTTTGTTGTACAGAAGAAATGAACCTGTGTAAAATGATTCATGATTTATTCACTGCCTCTTACCTTTGGAAGGTATCCAAGGAGTTTAGTTGCGTGACTTTTAAGAAGTCGCTGCCTCTCTTCTTCAACTATCCGTCTATGCAGCACCTCCCTCTCCTTTTCAATCGCTCTTTCTTTGGCCTCCAGTTCCTTGAAAAGACATCAATGCATTATCAGAGTAGGTCATTTAAGACTGACATTACATTCAAAGAGTGTAGTGCAAGTATTTTAACTAATGACAATAAAACTACACCAGCACCACTTTATTCTGGATGTAATTCTGCACACAGAGAGAGTGGTTTGTACCATGTCAGCCTCACGCTGCTGTCTTCTTTCCTCTAACAGTTTCTCCACCTCGCGTTTGTGCTCGAGTTGCTTCATGCGTCGTTTCTGGGCATTCATCTGTTCTATCCGATCGTCCTCTGCGAACTTAGCCATCATCATTTTCCTGAAGGCCTCCTCTTCTTCTTTCTCTGCCTGCCTCCGCATCTCTTTGAAAGCCATCTGCTCTTGGCAAGTCCGCTGCATCATCAGTCTCTGTCGGATCTTCTTCTCCATCTCTTCCTGTTGGATGAAAGTTTTGAAAACTATTAAGATAATTCAGGTGCTCCAGAGCACACAGGACTCTGTGTTTGTCTCCTGTCTCAGGGGCTGCTGTTCACTGAGGCCACAAAACTGATTGAGCCGATGACTAGAGAAGACCAAAGTCCTTTGAGTTAATTAAGCATTATTACATGAGAGGGTGTGCTTTAATGTCATTTGTTGCCGGACAGTGATACAGTCAGGACTGAGTAAACTCTGAGTGTGGGTGTGCCCCAGAAGATTTTCCGATTTCAAATTGGGTTGCATCATTCTTAAGTTTAGGAATGGCTGCTCTACAGAATGTGTCAATAAAAAAATAATAAAAGTGAGCCTTGGTATTATTACAACAGATTAGTTGACTATGAATCTGTCATTTATCGAGCAAAAATGCCAAACACTCCTAGTAGCAGCTCTTCAAAAGATTTGTCTTACAAATTTGTCTTACATGATTGTTAATCAATTATTTTATCAATTATCTATTTTGAATGAAACAAGCAGATTGAAGCTGTTACCTTCATACTTGTAATGGTGATTCTTCATTTTTATAGACCAAACGATTAATCACCAGAAATGATTGACAAATTAATCAATAATTGCAACTTGCAGCCCGAATATACAATACATAAAATATTTTTTGGCTGTGCTTTTTGTCATTACTGTGTGATTACTTTATTATGGTCAGAACTGCTGAGCATGGATGTTTAAAAAGTGATATTTATTACTTACAATATCTCTCTGCCTGTTAGCCTCTTCTTGTTCTTCTAAGTAAAGTTCCTCACGGACTCGCTCCATCTCTTCACGCTGCTGCCGATCCTCTTCAATCTTCTCAGACAGCTAGAGGAGAACAAAGAGGAGTCATTTCTGATGCCAGTACAGACTTGTGTCATTGAATGAACAGATAGAAGTATGAGCATTTTTAAAAAAAAAGTTGTCTCAACTATTTTATGAAGTTGCTCCTTTGCTTCTTCTTTCTCTCTGATCTTAGCCATTCTGGTCTCCTCCATGTGCTGCTGATGGCTCGCAAACTCCATGATGCGTCTGTTCTCAGCCTCCATCTGTTCTTGCTCCATGCCTCTCCACTCGGCCTGCTGTCTCTTGAATTCTTCAATGTGCTGCTGAGTTGCTCTGACCTTCTCCAGTTTTAGTTGTCTCTCCCTTCAAGAAAACAACATCATTTTTCAATAAAACCATTATTCTACCACGTTTTCTGTGGAGGAGATGGTTGCTAGTAGACACTTTATTTCACATGCAGACTCACAGTGGACCAGGAGTACTCAGCTGAATTTAAATCCACTGAATTCAAGTCACGCTTTTGCTCACACTAATATCTTGACTGTTACTTGAAGCGAGAAAAATATTCTTGTATGCATTGTGACTCACATTTGATCCTCCTCGTAAATCTTCCTGACAATCTCATCAACCATGAGCTTCTCTTTCAGGAACTCCTCGTATGCCTCTTGTCTCTTGCGCTCTCTCTCCACGAGCTGCTTCTCCAGCTCTCTCTGAAACTGCACCTGCTCCTCGAGGCGTTTCCGCTGCAGCTTCTGCTGCTCGATGGTTGTTCGCTCATGTTCGCTCCTCATTGTGCGAGCAAAGTCTGCCTCCTCACGCTAACCTCAGAGAAAACACATACACAGTTTATAGCCTGTTAATTGCCACTTCAAATTAAAGTCTCATGAAGTTACAGAGCTCCATATTAGAGGGAATAAGTACCTTTTTTTCCTACATTGATGTAAGCGTAATTCTAAGTATTTATTTCTATATTTAATAACACTGGATGTCTGCCTGGTGGCTCGTATGCAAAGAAGAGTGCTCACCATTGTCTCAAACCTCATAGCTTCCTGCTCAGCAATCTGTGCAGCTCTTTCCTTATTCACATATGCAGACTTCAGCTTTGCCTCCAACTCTCGAAGCTCCATGCTGAAAAGTATTTAAATAGACATTTAAATTGTAACATTTGTGATTAAGGGAACGCAGCAGAGAAATTTGACAAAAGCAAAACATGTTGCATTTGTATACTGACCCAGAATAAACATTCAGTCATGGTAATGTAGTGAGTGTGCGTACCTGTTCTCTTTAATATACTGCCTCATTTTCTCTTCTCTCTGCGTCTCATAGTTGATGCGGGCCAACTCTTGAGCCATTCTCTCCTCTTGTTCAAGTTGCTTTTCTCTGTTAATTCTCTCCTCTTCTGCCTACAAGGAAAAACAATTATGATTATCTACATCTGAGTGTTGGTAAGTCACAGGCAATACCTTGATGATACAGCATAGTGTTGTACAAAGCAATGCTTTTCAAAGTTTGGACCTTAGCTGATTAAATGCTGATTACCAATAAACTCAGAAATGATTATTGAAAAATAGTATTGCTCTTCCACAAAATCTTGTGTTAAGAAAAAATATTGAATGTCTGATTCAGACATCTCAATCTCTATCCACATAGGTGATTTTTTGTATTACTTCTTTTAGCAAAACAAAAGGGTAGTTCAGTCTGACTATCAGACAGTAATTTCATAGTTCCAGCATATGAGCAAGTAAATAACAACACCAACTCAAGAAAAAGAGAAAACAAGGACAACATACAATAAATCATTAACATTGAACTAAAAGTAGATAAAATAAATAAAATATCGAATTCATTTCGGAAAGAAAACAAATAGGGTGGTTTGTCTTTGCAGGTTATAAACGTACTGCTTCACTGTAGCAGTGTATAGTGCATTAGTCTAACTGCTGTTAATGTTAAATTTAAATACAAAACAGTTATTTGATAATTACTCCATCTGTTGTTTTGAGGACATGGCAGCTAAGTCATCATATTGGGTTAGCTGCTGCTGCTGATGATGATTCATTTGTATTTCATTGTATTTAATAAGGACGATGCAGTTTAACATAGTTCCAATACAGAGAATGTAAGTGATGTCCTGTACAGAGATTATAGCTGTTGCTAATTTTCAACTCTTGTTTTCAAAGGTGGGCTTTTACATGTACAATGAGCTAATAATGGGTACAGCTTTGGTTTGGTGCCAAGAACTTTGAACAAAACAGATCTGAGAGTGGCACCTTGTTATCGGTCTAACATTACCTGTACAACAGTGAAGCCTACCTTCAGCAGAGCGCTCTCCATCTGCCTCTCCTTGAGCTCCTGCTGCACCTGTCGCAGGTATCTCCTGTTCTCAAAGCTCTCCTCGTTCCGCAGACTGGCCTGCTGCTGCCTCTCTCTGTCCACCCGCCGGGCCTCCTGCTGTCTGTGCTGCTCCTGACTCTGGCGCTGAGACATTAACCTCTCCCAGTTGCGACTCTGTACCGGCAAAACAGACACATGAGAAAACAGTGAAGAGTCGATGAGGTGCAGTGTTTACGGTGTGGTTACTTAGCTATTATCAGTCAAGCTAACGTTAACTCTGACTCCGGTTTCGGAGGGTTTACCATGTTTGCTGTGCTTTTCGTCGATTCCCGCCTTTTTGACTTAACTGTCGAGTTCTTAAACAAGTTATAATTAATTAACTTGAAATATATTTAGGAGAAAAGTCGCCATGAATGACCAACTCGCAGTAGTTAACCTGAGGAGTAGCTAAGTGTACTCAATTGTTTGGCGTTTCGTTGTCCTGGGAACGCCGCGTGTCCGGTCACTCGACCAATAGAAATGAGCCTTGACAATGACGTCAGGTCCGGGAAAATCAAAACGAGTCTCAGTGGGATCATCTTACATTGTTAGTCAAGGCAGTGCTTTGTTGTGTAGCTATGACATAACCACATTTAAATGAAATACAAGGATTTATTTAAAATATATGTATATGTATAAATATAAAATGTTTCTTATATAAGTAGATCCCAAAGGAATACATAAACCTATATTCAAAATGTCTGCACTCTCTTTTTTTGTAAAGATTAACTTTACAAATCAATATATAGAATATATAAACATTTCCATTTGTGCGTTAGAACAGTTTGAAACAAAGGAAAGGGAAAAATATACATATGCATATAAATAAACACAAATTAAAAAAAGATCAACCATAAACGTGATAATAATAATAATTGTAATATAAAAATAATGATGATAATAATAATTATACAAATAATAATAATAAACATTCAATTAACATTCAATTGAGAAAAAAATTATAACATAAAATAAACACATTAACAAACAAATAAAATAAAGAAAAAAGTAAAAAATCATGCACGAAAAATAAGCAGGATTTCTATTCCTTTATCTAAGTATTTTTAAAAGGCCAGGCTCTAGCCTCCAGTGGTGCTGTGACCTACAACATTGTAGCAGCAACAATGAAGCAATGAATATGATTTGCCTATTTGTCAACACATAGTCCACAGCAGACTTTTGATAATCAGACAAACATTTCAGTCATGTAAGCCTTCAGTCATGGTGAACATGATTTATATAATAAAAACAACAACTTTATATCATGTAGGGCCAAGCTGGAAAACCTGTTGAAAGTGCAGCTGTGAGGCTTTCACACACATCTGTCTGCATAGCATAAAAACGTTTTAAAACTGAGTTTTTTATTATTTTCGATGATTTACAGCCATAAATAGGGGAGACGTTCAATGAATAAAATATGAATTGGGGGGGAAAAACACTTCACGTGTAAATAGACTGCGTTACAATTTCGTTTCTTACTTTTTGAGGCTTTTTTCTAAAACAAGTTCTAGGTTCCTGGCAGCTTTACACTCTGTTAAATTGACAAAATGAGAAGTCAGATTTATAGCTGAATTTGTGCTGAAAAAAAAAGTGAATATACCAAAATGAGCCTGGACTATTAACATGTAAAAGTATATAGCGTAGGCAGTTAAGAAACGGTTTATAACACGATGATGTAGTTGTAAGCAGATAAACAGCATGTGTTTCTTTCATGAGCTTGTCAACAGCTGTATTCAAAACTTTTCCAACACATTCAATCCATTCCCAGACCTGGGAAAAAATCTGTAATTTCATAACTTTTCCTGGAGTTTCATGGCTGTGGGAACCCTGATCATTGTTGACCTGCTTTAGAGAGTAACATTCAGAAAAAAAACAAACACCCACAGACACAAAATTCTTGTAGTAAAGATTTATTTACATAGCAAACAACAGGAAAACACCGATCCAAACCCAGTAGTGTATAGTTCTGAGGAACATGTGTCCTTACATTTTTAGAGGAATGTATTCAAAAACAGACTCAGGAGGTTACATTTACAAGTGGCATCATAGACGTAGAAGCATTTACAGACTTGCTCTACAGAGACTGTACATACGAGCGAAATCCCTTTTAAAAAACCTGTGAAAAGAACAATGAGTTTTGAAATATTACATCATCAAAGTAAACAAATTGTATTGTATAAAAATATCCCCCGAGGAACAGATAATCAGCCTTTTTTTAAAACCCTAAATGAAAAAATAAAAAGCAACTTAATCAACCAGCAGCTGAGACATAAAAATTGGTTGACAGTTTTCATCAAGGTCTTGTACCTTTTGTCAATGGTAACAGACTTACCAAGCTGACACTTCGAACTGTTAAAAGAAGGATAATAAAATATACAATAATAATAAAATAAGTACAGTAGTATACATATTAATTGTGGTCACTTTCCACCTAATGCTCCCTACCAATGCTTTATATTATCCAAGCCACACATTTCAAAAAGCAGACACTTTTCCTCAGGGAATAAAATTTTAGCGCTTGTGTTTTCTATACATTTTATAATATATTTCTGAATGGTGAACAGTATCTTTCCCTCTCTTGGGATAAATGATACTCTGGGATCATCAAAACCAGCTGGTGACAACATACCAGTGACACATTACTTTTTTTTTTTTGCCACAAACCAGGAATGTTTTGCTAACTGCAAAGTAAAAGTATGTTTTGTTTCTGGTATGTCAACCTCACATTCAATACAAAGGGAGCAAATCACAGGTTAAAAGGAAGACAAAACATGACGTTGGTGATTTAAAACCAAGACAAAAAAAAAACAAAACAAAAAACATCACACCTCAAACCAACATATCTGTGTAAAATAGTCTCTGATGTAAATGGGACTCAAAATGCTAAACAAAATTTAATTAAAAGGTAAAATTACATTATTTTAGTATATGTGGATACTATATGGACCAGGAGAAGCATGTATACGTCTGTATACTGTCATCTTTATGGCAGATGCTGTTTTTCATGAGTTAACATCAACTAGATTTTGAAATATTTTAGAAATTCAGAACAAGCTACAATCATAAAAGTCTAATCAGCAAGACACAGAGAAATCTGAAATCTTACCATGAGCGGAATAATGATTTCCGAAGCTCAAATGTACAACTATGCACATTATAAGAAGGTTGTAGTGGAGGTGTTTTTATTTAAATATAAATAATCTTTACACTTAGTAACTTTCTCCCATGATTGGTAATTTCTCCCATTATTCTCACTGTGTTAACAAGTCAAACAGGTGTTTCTCAGTTTCTCTGTACGATGTATGTGATACAGGTGCCTGATGAGCACCACTCATTACTGCACTTTCTCAAACCTGCTGCTGTAAATGGATGAAATGGGTCCAAAAAAAAAAGACATATACGCTTCCAAATTTCACTCCACTTGGTGCAAGGCGTTGCCTGAAATCAGATTGAATTTTTCAACTTGTCAGAATCAGTCAACTTGGTGGAGTGGACGGATTTACTTGTGATCACTTTTTGTACATTTTGCATGCATTTTTTGATTTATTTTACTCTGAGCTAGTTAAAAATCATTTTGCTTTCACATCCTTTTGTTTATTCTATAAATCTGGGGTGAAGGGTTATACGGGGGCGGGGGCGCTGAGGGAAGGTCATTTGCCAAAACCCCAGAAAATCTTCCTCTTTTTAACGTTGGCAGGTATGGAAGAGCGTCTCTCTAAACACGATTAACAGGAAACACCAGCAGCCGAAGCAACGTTATCATCTGTTCAGTATTTCTAAATGAAACAATGCCAAAGCATGGCTGATGATACAATTATTTTGAAATTCGTAACTGTACAGTGTTGTCACGTGTCACTCAGATTTAGTTTGCTGTTCCCTGGTCTCTTCATCAGGGATGCTCTCTGAGACAGGCAGCGGTTCTCTCACCTCGAGGCTCTCTGAGTTGGCCACTGACTCGTCACAGAGCTCTGAAGCCACATCTGACGTACAGGAAGACGATACAGCAGGCGGTGGCGTTGACTGCTGCTTTAATTGTCCTTCAGAGGAACCTGCAATGACACATGCTTCTGTGGGACCCTTTTCCTGATCACCTGCTGGTAACATTGGCTGTGATACTGGTTGATTAACAGTGGCCAGAGGAACACTTTCAGATGTGACACTTTCAACTACTTTCAACTCCATTTCCTTTGGTTTTTGAACAGGTGCTGTCGTCAAGAAATACAAGACTGTTGCTGGCTGCCCCAAGATGAGATGCCTGCACAAAAGGAAGAGGATATTATTGTCAAAGCATTTCTCTAAATTTACATGCAACCTTTACAATACTTAACAAAAATTAAATAAAGATAAGGAAACTTTTGCATGAAAGCCAGTGTGGGTTTTTGTTTAAAGTCTTCCTCTTGTGTTGTGTAGCAGGCTGCTGTCTGGCTGTTAATCATCGTGACGGTCTACAGCGTTGATCTTACAGTTTTATTCAAATATGGTAAAAAGTATAACGATTAGATTGGCTATAAAATGAAAAACAAGTTCTACATCTGCATAGATAAGGAACTAACTAACTGTTTTAACTGGTTAATATAAAGATACAGGGCATCATCATGTAACCAAAAATGCAGCAATAAAAGTCTGGTCCTCTGTTCTTAATAGATTAAAAATAGATGCATTACAAGATGTAATGTGGGTATTAAATTCTACTCACACTCGATCTTTGGCTTTCATATCTGCTGGGTTAAAAACAAGAGACAACCTGTTCATGAAACTTACAACACTAAGTACTGGCCATGACTCAGGTGCTACTAGCAGAAAAAGGGACATACCTTTCTCCTGGATGACTTTGCATACGTGGTTTGGTCGATCAGTTAAATGTTTGCTCATCAGGTCACCACCTGATGCATCCACCAGCAGGTTACAGGTGAGACACACCAGGGTAAATCTGAGGAAGAATAACAAAAAGAATGAAAAACATAAAAATCACTGTGTTTAATATGCAAAATATAAGCTTCTATGAAGTGTACTTACTTTAATGCAGATGTTTTTTTCTTATCCATTTTCAGAACTCTGTTTTTGGCTATTCGACTGTGATATCTAACAAAGGACAAAGACAGATTTGTCAGATAATTACACTGGGATTTAAGTGCATCAAATTCAGTTCAAATTTTTACTCACCTTATCATGTGATTCCCGATGGAAAGTTTGCAACTTGTCGAATATTTGCACGCGCCGCAATTTGAAACCATTGGGAAATGAGAGAAGAATTGGTCAACTTGTGCGTTGCATTCGATGCAGGTGTAACGCCCTCCGTCGATACTAAAAAATGGACAAAAAAGAACACAAAACACAATCAATCATATGCTCATCAGATGGATTCTTAAATGTTAAAAAAGACGTTCAGTCAGATTTTCAGATCCCTCAAAAGCATCTTAAAATTTTTTGTTGTCATTAATTTTGACTGTTCAATATAACAGATGCACAAACTAAACAATTACCTTTTGTTAATCGTCTGCTGAACCTCTACATTATCTCATGTCTCTGCTTTTAGACCGCTTTTTTATGTGACTAAACAAGCATATTGTTTTTGATTACTGAGCCCAATTAGCCAAATATCACACTCATTAGTTAGTTTTTAAAGAAAGAAATCCCACTCTATGTGCTATATACCATTTTATTTTTAGACGGCCTAATGAAGAGTTTCTGGAAAATTACTTGAAATCTCAATTAGCTACGTTGTGTATTGCTAGCCTTTAATAACATCTATTAATTTGCTCCAATCCTGTCATGAATACCCAGTGGGTGGGTCCATATCGTTATTATATGAATCAAGGGGCCCAAAGCTGGACATGCCAAGGACTATATTTATTATTGTTGGGCCCAGTTTTTCAAGGCAAATGCAAGTTCAAGAAACATTTCCATTTATTAAAAGGAAATATCTCCACAATGCAAATATTCTAAATCACTAGAGGTTGGAAGTAACAAACTTCAAATACTTTTTTTCCCCAGGTATCTGTATTTTACTTGAGCATTTATTTTTCTGACATCTTTTTACTTTTACTCCCTATATTTTAACACAAATATTTGTACTTTCTACTCCTAACATTTTCAAAATAGGCGTGTTACTTTAGTTTTAATGCATTTGACGGGAATGGTCTATCATTCTTATTTTGAGTCACTGCACGCCGCTTTTCCAACATCACAAGACTGATTTCAACTCGTCAGTGTACATCACGCATGGCAGATGTAGCAAGACAAAACAATTTAAAAGATGTAACATGACAGAAACTGACAGAGGGAGACTTGAATGGAGAGAAAAGGCGTGAAGTGACAAAGGCTCAGCTTCAGTTAGCTTTGCACAAAAATGGTTGGTAGAAATGCCTCTCTACTTCGACTTGAGTAAACTATGTCTGTACTCCTACCACCTCCGCAATTCATACAATAAAATCTATAAAACCTAAACATTTAAGTCATAACATCAGTTCAACCGACATTAAACCCATAAAAAACAACTTTGGCTGTTAACTGCTTCCTAAAGGAGTACTACACATATTTAGCACTGCACTTCCGCAACACTGTTGGACTCAAAGTGGATCGTTTTAGTTTCTCCCGTGTTAGTGCCTACACATTGCCCACGATGCACCTTGATTGCTGACAGTTTGGTCAGAAAATCCAAATTTACTAAAACATTCAAAGATAACTAAATTTTGAACCTTGGTGGATTTTTCATTGCTGCACAAATTATGACTATCTGGAATAGCAAAGAGTTTTGTAAAAAGTGTATAAATAAGTTATCTCTCTAGTTTCTCTGACTTCAGCATTAAAAAGCTCAGATAACTACCTGAGATTCCTGAGCGCCAGATTGTGCTTAGTCTTATTCCTTTGGAGTTGCTGCTTCTGGCTCTGAGTCATCTTGTTTTTTCCCGCTGCAGAGACGTCCGATCTAGACTTGGATACACTGCCTGGAGGTTTGGTTTGCTGATTGAAACTTAGTGTTTCTGAACTGACAGTAAAGCCAGATCGATCAGGGGAGTTCGGCAGTGCAGGTGTCTTTCCTGTGATGGAGGCTCGTATGGTCACCTGGGAAGAGATCACATGACGCATAGGCACTGAATTTAATGTGGATCAATCTAAGAATAGTGAGAACCATCCACCACATAACCGTCTAAAACAAATGTCACACTGATGTTGTTTTGACAGGGTCAGACCTTTGTTCCTGGAGGAAGGCCCTCCAAGGCTTTAGGTTTTCTGAAAGTCTTGTGGACGTGAGTCCTGTGCTCCACTTTCTCCTTGTAGGTGAGGAAATTCAGTCTGCATTTTCCACAGCGATGGATCCCCTTTTTCTGAAAAAACACCACAGCGTAGAAACAAAAAAACCTGATTAATAAGTGGTGTGACTAGAGGCTAATTGCTGAAATGTTTCATTTGGATTCACTGAAAGAATAAAACAAGCATGAAAGAATCTACTTTCATTGCTATTAATAGAACAGTAATTAATTTTGTTTGGTTGCAACTCTACAATGTTTATTGTTCCTTTAGGGCAGCTGAAGAAGAGAGGCAGGTTTTACTGTCAGCCTTTTATGTATTACAGTAAGGTGCTCGGCAGACAACCACATCAATCCAACCCTGGAGTTGGAGCTAATGATACAAACCAAAAGTGAGAAACCTAAACTCCTGAAAATACAGAGAATCAGGAAACTGTCTTAAAATAGACTAGTTTAAAGGCTTCACTCTGCTGACTTAACATGCATATCTTATCTTATTGTACATATCTTATCGACATATCAACATTTGGATGTGACCTCAGACATGAGACAACAAAAAGTAGTAAAAACTGGATCGGCAGGATATTTCCTGTTAAGGAATGAATTACAATATTTATTAACAGCAGGGCAGGAACTAACAATTATTTTAGTTGTCAAATAATCTGTTGATTAGTTGTTCTGTCTATAAAATGTCAGAAAAAGGTGATAAATGGCGATCAGTGTTCCCCAAAGCCCAAGATGACGTCCTCAATTGTTTTGTTTCATCCACAACACAAAGATATTCAGTTTACTGTCATGGAGAAGTGAAAAAACCCTAAATATTCAAACAAACAAATCAATAATCAAAACAGCTGGTGATTAATTAAATACAACTAACTGATTAATTGTTGCAGCTCTAATTAACATGGTTAATTTCATTTATTGTTTTGGTTATCTAGGTTATTGCTCTTTGAAAGGATGTACTTGTATTATTTGGTTATTATATGATCATTATATCTGAGGCATAAAATAGTCTTAACAAGAACAGGACAATGATTTCTGGGACAATACATCGTCAACATACCTGATGTTTCATGTAGTGCTGCATGTACATGTGACTACTTCTCAGAACTTTGAGACAGAAGGGACAGAGCAGGTCTTTTGTGTTTTCATGGGTAACTCGGAAATGTGTCTCCACATCTGAGAAGAAAGAGGACCTGTAATTGCAGACCTGTGGGATCAGCAAAACAGAAATTCAGCATCAGTGAAAGTTTTCCTTTGAACATTTAACCAAAGCACAGCTCGGTATGAAGTGACAGACCTGGCACACGTAAGGCATTTCCCCGGGCTTGTGGTTGTCCTTCATGTGCTCCAGGAGAACTTGCTCCGACTCAAACGCCAGCTCACAAATCTTGCAGTTGGCTGAAAAAAGAAATCACAAATCAGTGTTTGACCAAACTGTCACATCAGATTGAGCTGTACAGAAAATGTATGACATACTTGAGGATTCGATCGGGCTGTGAGCGCTCTCGATATGGCACTGAAGCTGGAATGGAGTCATGTACTGGCGGTAGCAATGCTGGCATGTTGTGTGGCTCTCCCAGCTCTCACTGTTCTGCTTTTCCAGCTCCAGGTGGTGCTTCATATGGTTCATGAACCTGCAGGAGACAGTAGACACACACGCAGACAGAGTGATCAGCCAGCTTGTACCTTTAGTAAGGCAACAGAGGCTGAAACTGATTAGCATGGAGGCTATCAATAACACCATTTTGCAGAAGAAACCATTATGGGTAAATAACATACGTGCAAATGATGAGTATCAGTGGCTAAACCTGAACAGACACACAGCCTGGACCCATAAACAAAGAAGTAAAACCCTCTTGTGAGCTGCCCTACTCTGCCTCTAACTGGCTTAACCTGACATTTTTAGCCAAACCAATCATCACCAACATCATCATGCCTAAACCTAACCAACTAAATGAACGAAGGCAACAAGTACTAGCAAATCAAAAGAGTAGGGCATACTTGCAAACTCTCCTGATTTTCCTGTGAGACTCTAGTTATTCATTGCCATCACAAGGTCACACTTTATGCAATAAATCTCACATTTTCACACTTATTCCTCTTTTAATTATCATAACCAGTTCCTGGCACTGTACAGTGTGTAGTCTGCTGTACTGGTGTGCCTCGTCCTCCTCAGTGAGCAAGAGACGGACAGAGAAATGGAGAAGAGAAAGAATATTTAAACAATCTCTCAACCTGTTCAAAAAATGAATGAAAGAATGTAAAGTGATAAATATTCCCTTATGTAACAGATTTATGCAAATTTACACTTGAGGGTGATTTATTCTTCGTTGTCTTCTGAGATTTAGAAGTAAAAATTAAAGTTTTTTGCTTCCCATTTTTAAAAGTCTAAATAAAAACATTAAAACAAAATGTCGGGCAGTGGGGGGAAAAATCCATATTCATGGCCTGTGTACATGCAGTGGTTATAGTCCAGGTCCCAAAGGTTTTTAAGATAAATGAAGGACTCTCCTTGCGCCTCACTTTCTAAGCATGTATAATGGCCGTTATAATATCAGCAATTACACACAGATTTCTGTTTTGCCTAATGATGTAGTGCTCCGTGGCTGCAACCAGCACCTCCACAGCTACCTGCCACTGCTGCCCTGATGAGGCATGGCCCATTTTTCAGCCTGCACGTTCTGCTGCCTCAGCTCCCCTAATAGAAATTTTTATATGGATGAACTCTGACCTCAACTGTGAGAGTGTGGTTGCGGGACAAATGTGTTTCCCCATTAAAAGCAGCTTACAGAAGCTTTTTTTGCAATGTTCTGCAGCAAAGTTATTTAATCAAAGAAGCAGTTCTTGCGCCACCTAAACTAACAGCCATTTTTCATCTTTAGGCCCATGAGGGAAAACAGTCTGATACTGTCATCCATCTGAGAAGAAAACTGCACTGAGGACAGGAAAAGAAGTCCTTTCTTTCTTTATTGGCACTGGACAGGTATCTTTTCAGCAAGTCCTTCAAGTCCCAATTCTGCATTCTCAGGGTATATTAATTACTGCAACTCAATGTTGGAAAATAATTTCTTCATCCAAATGGAAACAGAGAACGGTCTCCAACAGTGGTTACACATGGGGTGCCATATTTCAATTACCAAAGTTATCAATATGAACATCTCCTGACCTTAATATAATAATTGCGGAAGACATCTGGGATCTTAATCCCGTGCAAATGTGTCATGTCTGTAATTGGTCAAGTAAAAATTACACCACATGGAGTCGTAGACAGTTGCAACTTGACAAACTAGGCCCTTTCTCTTTAATTATACAGCAAAGACAGGAGATGTGGGAGCAAGCCCAAAGACGCAACTAAACTTGTAAAAAAAAAAAAAGCCCAAAAAACACAACCCACGACTACTAATATTTGAAGGTGACTTTACAGAAAATCAAGCCCGTAGTTGCTTATATTCAGACTTGGAAACCCTGGACCCAGAGATCCTTGAACGTCTTCCTCAGGCCTCAACTCACTCCCTAATCACTACCCACTGTGTTCCGACAGCGTAGAGCAGCTTCAGACTTGGAGATGCAGCCATGTTCTGACAGATTTTAGCCCTGTATGAAAAAACACAGCCTCCACATTCATTTGAATGAGTCTGGTGCCACAGCAGGGGTGCCAACGCAGAGGGCTCCACCCCCACAAAAGCAGCCTCCTGCATTGATTTAACACAGTTGTAGTACGTGTTTTTTGTCTGAACACCATTTTAGTCCGAATGCTTTAAACCTTCTGGATGAAGCCAACAGAAGGACACCATCCGCAAAATGCTGAGATTCCATGTTGAGGTCACCAAACTGAGTTGATAAATAATAAAATAGTTGCATATTTTTTTCTGCCAATTTACTAACCGATCAATTGAGGCAGCTCTATTGTAAGCCCTTGTATCAGCAGACTGGTACCGGGTTGCCAAGAAGGATTGTAGCTTCACCTCAAGGAGGTTTGGCCATCAGTCGGAGGACAAGCGACAAAACAAGAAAACTTCAAAACGTACTGTGTTTTTCCTTTCCCGCTGACATGGTATATTTAGCAAAAAAAAGGAAACGGAAAGAAATGGATTACTACCCTTGTATTTTACCATTATCATACCTGATGTTGTTCTTGAGGACTTTTAAACAGCTCTGGCACTTGAAAGTGGTGTTGGTCTTCTGCGTCTCTTTCTTGTTTCCATCACCGTCAAACCGGCCGTAGTAGAAATCTGAGACCAGCATGATGCGTTTGTTGGAACCAACGTCCACAGCTGGCGGGGGTTTATTGTCATATTTTCCAGAGCAGTTCTGAAATAAAAAGATTGTTTTACATGATTAAGCCAACTTCATATTGATGTCTTATTCACTGAGGCAAAGATTCAAACAAATCAAGAGCATTTTAACTGAAAAAAAAAAAACACAACAAATTTATGAAACTTAAAGTACATAAACATAACAAAATAATTTCAAGGGGATGTTGTTTATCAATACCATCTAACAGACAACACTTGCTAGAAAATATAACATTAAAAGAGTTGATTCTAATAATATCATGTAAATAACATTTTCCAATGGACAATATTACACAAAGTTTTTACTCACCGTCATATGACATCTCAGGGTATCTTGGTTAATGAATTCTTCGTGACACTTTGGGCATTTTCTCTTTAAGATCCCATTTTCCACTGGGACTATTAATTTTGTTGACCCTACAGAAAACCAGTTAGATGTTACAATTGACAAGACCAACTAAGATTGGGTTTTGGGTTTGTTTACAGAATCAACAGAACAGTATCAATAAAATTCCTCCATCATTAGTAACTTACCTGAGTCAAGCTTGACTCTTTTAGCTACGCTGTCTATTAGCTGTGGTGGCAATGCTCGTTTGACTACGAATTGGTCTGGAGAAAGAAAATACATTTACATTTTAGTTACTGCCAGCTGTCTGTCCTAAAAGTATGGTAGAGTAGGGCTAAGCCATTACCTTTGTTATTGGTGTCGGCCTTTACAGGCACAGAAATAGTCTGAAGAGGTTGTGAGTTGGAGCGGTTGGGTTGTATCTGCTTAGAGTGCGCAGAGTACATAGCAGGGCTCTGGACATTAGTCAGCGTCACAATGTTGTTGCTGATTTGTTGCACTTGAGGCCTGTGGACAGCACCAGGCATTACATTGGCTTGAGCGACACGCTGAAAAATCGGCTGCTGACCGGCTGAAACACAGAACAAACAAACAAATGCTTAGATGAAACTCAAGATTAAAACTACAAAAGAGTTCGAGCATGATTTTTATTAAACATGAGAGAGAGGAAAAAATATCAACTCCTCAGAGGTGTATAATACTCAGGTTTACCTGGTACGATTGTAAATGAAGTCCCGGGAGGGTACTGGGACCCAAGAGAGGCAATAAACTCACTGTTGTTGGCTAATTGTGAAGAAGTGACGATAAAGCCCTGGAAAAAAAAGAACAGTCACACTTAATGGGTATTTGCTTTTATTGCACATTATTTACTAAAATAATTTCGATATCAACAATACCTGATTATTGACGATAACAGGCTGTGGAGCTACTGTTGTCAGACTGGGTGCTGCAGTATTAACTGCATTTCCAGCGATATTCAATGGCAGCATTATTGGTGAGGAGCCAATGGCAGGCTGAGGCGCAGGAAGCTTTATTTCTTGTTTCTCTGCACTTTTCCTCTGAGGAGGCGGCGGGACAGGCTTACTATCCTTATGGTCATTTGCTGTATGAACATTCAAAAAAGACAAAATAAGCACTTCCACGGGACATATTGTCTTTACCTGTTAGCAGCTATATTATACTTATGCAAGGATTTGTGCTTGTGGAGCTTTAACATCAACAAAATGAGTTGTTTAAAACATTAACTTTAATATATTTAAAAATGTGCAACGACATACAGAGTACTCCAACAAAGATGGGTTCATCGTCATCATCATCTATCAAGTTAACTTCAGGAACTTGTTTCTGCCACGGCTCCAGCTCCTCCTCAACACATTCCATAAACAGTTCTGACATCGTGGACCTGAAACAACACAAAAACACAATACTTAGCCAACCCGAACACTTCTTCTGTATAATTTTTAAATACTTATACTACAACCTGCAACATTTAAGTTCAGCTAGGTGAAAAAGTTATCTATTTGATAAACTTTTGAATAAAATGGTGGTAAAACCGAGGTTTTTTTGAAAAAAACAAACAAAACAGGAATGAAGAAGAATTGCAACGTTTTCTAATTGTAAAGACACAATATCTTCCTCAACATTTTTAGTTTTACAGACATGATGTGACATTAGGACAAGCACAGGTGTAAATGATGACATTAACAATGTCTTAATTAAATGTAGCTACTTTGGTTTCAGGGTCCTGTGTATGCTGACTCACTGTCACATACGGTAATTAATGTTCTTAGTAACAGTTGTGCTCTACTACAACAGGTCAGGCATAATTTCTGCAGTGAAAAAAGGCTTTTAGTGCTGTACATCTCTAACTGACAGATTTACTGAATATAGGAGCCATCGACACAATACCTACATTTAAATGCACACAGAAATCCAGGTTACTGGGAAAATCACATCACAGTGTGAAACCTGAGGATGTTTTTATATGCACTGCAAAACCTACATTTCACAAGCCCTCTATCTTATTTCTCGCCCACCCATCAACATATTCTTGAACAGAGGCTGGCTGGTCGTGGTTGCGGTGATATGTGCAGATCAACTGAGAGTGGAATTTGTGAATGGTACAACAAAAGAAACAAAGAGCTGAAAGGCTGTCAAGCGAAACAACCAGTTGCGTATTTACACATTAAGCAGACATGGAGCAACATTTCCATTCATCAGTGGTCGTGTTTCAGTCCACCTGTCAATTTTAAATCTGGTATTCACCCTCTTTTTAACTCTTCTTTGCCAACAGTCACTAAGTTTGTCTCTTTGGGTCTTGGTAGATGCAATACAGTGCTGTAAACGTCATCCTTCAAGCCATAGTCAATTGATTCATTGTTATAATAAAAAATATTAATTATAGCTGCTTTGAAAGTAATGCAACAATAAAAAATAAGCATCATTTTTGCAAGTGGGACTACTAAAACAGCCAAACAGAGCACATTAAACCATTAGAAGAATATATGCAAATGGTTTTAAAGACACTAAGCATGAAAGAGCAGGATTTATGTTAGTATGGCCAGTTCAGGAACAACTGATCAGGAATAACTCGGGCCTATTATTGCTGGAACAAAGCTTTTCAACAGACGTCCAAGATGGCGACAGTCAGCCCACTGTCTAAATAAAGATACAACTTCAATTATAAAATAATATAAATTGGCTTACTTTTAAAAAAACATATGTTTACTTGTCATTGTCTGCTTACGTGCGACAGGAAACAATCTTGGGCTCAGTCCATTCTCTATCGATTAAGAACAAATTGGAGAATGTATCTGATTGTAAAGATGCTGGTTTAGTTTTGAGCTAACATGTTTCTCATCACTGTCACATACAAAATGCATTTTAAAAAAATAAAGTAAAACCTAATTATAAACTAGGCTCTGAGCGGTCATCAGATTAATTACCATATGCTACCATTAGCAAATAATGTATTAGCGTGATTTACCAGCGCTGCAACTGTATTATGTTATTAGCTTCCCGGGTCCTCTCCAGCAGCAAGGCAGCTAATGCTAACTAGCTAACAGCTAACGTGTATGATTCCCAATGCTCCAGCTCTTCAGCTGCTGAGGTCTGCAACGGGATTAGAGGAGCAAGCACAACGTCTGATTTTGAAGACTTTGACGCATTTTCTCTAATTCCCCCAAATCGTTATATTGCAAGAGTTATCGGCGATCGATCAGCGCACCATAACATTAGCTAGGCTACGTTAGCATGTTCACACATCTAGGGAGGTGGATGTTGGGACAAAGACTGCACTCAGAGTTTGCGTTTCAGCTTACCTCTCTCACGCCCAGCCTCTGGGTTTCAAGGCAGAACCGCGTCTAAATAGCAACTTTGGTCCTTTACCTGAAGGCGAGAGAGTTAAGATATAGCGACTCTACCTGACACAGCAGGGGGAAAACTGTGTCGCTGGCCCAGCTCCGGCCGAAAGCAGCGGAAATGCCCTGACTGGTCTGGACCAATCAGACTGCAGGACGCATTCCTCATCATCACTTCCTTCTTGTGTTTGTGGGATTTCCTGCTGGTCGCTCCTGTGGCTTTTCTTTGGATTAACCACTTTTTCTTTAAAAATTAAGTATATTCATTGGCAATAGAGAGTAAAGTCACACTGAATAGTATTTGCTCTATTTTTTTTTATTTTTTTTTTTAAAAGAAAGGCCTTTATTTTTCATTAAAGGGAAATAATAGACTAGAGAGGGTGGCCTTTATATTGTTTTTGACTGATGCAAACATTATTGTAATGGTAAGAGTCAGTGAGATGTATAATTCAATTCATATTCATTATCATATTTAAGGTGCACTATGTAGTTTTGGGGAAGACATTTTTATCAGAAGAGAAAGATCTTCATTTACTGATTTTTTGCCTAAACAAACTACACAAACAAACTCTTCATTTTCAGAATCAGAATCAGCTTTATTGGCCAAGTATGTGTACACAAACAAGGAATTTGACGCTCATTGTATAGGGAATGGTCGGCTGCAATGTGTGAAGGGCGGCGGGCGGGGGCGGGCCTTGGTGTCTTGACCCCTGGCTTCGCAGACCAGCCCTTCTTACGTTGGAATGTCACTTCTCTGGTGGGGAAGGAGCCGGAGCTGGTGCGGGAGGTTGAGAGGGGCCAACTAGATATAGTTGGGCTCACCTCCACACACAGTACCGGTTCTGGAACCAAACTCCCGGAGAGGGGCTTGACTCTCTCCTTTTCTGGAGTTGCTCAGGGTAGGGGGCGCTGGGGGGGTGTGGGGGTATACTCACAAGCCCCCGGCTGAGCACTGCAGTGTTGGAGTTCTCCTGAGCAACGAGAGAGTCGCCTCTGTGTGACTGAAAGTCACTGGGGGGACGGCTCTGACTGTCCTTTGTGCTTATGCACCAAACGGTAGCTCGGAATACCCGGCCTTCTTGGAGACGTATGGTGGTGTCCTGGAAAGGGTGCCATCTGGGGACTCCATAGTTCTTCTGGGGGACGTCATACTCACATGGGTAAACGATGGAGAAACCTGGCCAGGGGTGATTGGGAGGAACGGCTTGCCTGATCTGAACCCGAGTGGTGCTTTGTTATTGGGCTTCTGTGCTAGTCACGAACTGGCCATAACAAACACCATGTTCGAGCACAAGGGTGTCCATCAGGTCTTCAACTCCAATCTCCGGAAGAACTTCTCAGTTCAGTTCAGGGAGGCTATGGAGAAGAACTTTTGGTCAGCCTCAAGGAAGTTCTGGCAAACCATCTGGCGACTCAGGAAGGGAAAGCAGGGCTTAACCCAGGCTATGCTCAGCAGGGGAGGAGAACTGCTGACCCGGCCTGGGCATATTGTCGGGTGGTGGAAAGAACACTTTCAGGAGCTCCTGAATCCAACTAACACGTCCTCTGAAGTAGAGGCAGAGTATGAAGACTCAGGGGAATACTTGTCCATATCAGTGGCAGAGATCGCTGGGGTAGTCAAGTAGGTCCCAAGCGACAAGGCACCAGGGGTGGACGAGATTCGCCCTGAGATGCTGAAGGCTCTGGACATTGTTGGGCTGTCTTGGTTGACACACCTCTTCAGTGTCCCGTGGAGGTCTGGAACCACCACCCTAGTCTAGGGTGGGTGGTGCCTATCTTTGAGAAGGGGGAGGCTGTGTTTAAGTTTAAGTATCTCAGGGTCTTGTTCACGAGTGATGGGAAAATGGAGCTTGAGATGGACAGGTGGTTTGGTGCAGTGTCAGAAGTACTGCGGGTGCTGCGTCGGACCATCCTGGTGACCATTATGGTTAGCCAGAAGGCGATACTCTCAATTTACCAGTCCATATACGTTCCAACCCTATGGCCACGAGCTGTGGGTAGCGACCGAAAGAACAGAATCGCGGATACAAGCGGCCGAAATGAGTTTTCTTACTGTACTCTAAAGAAAGTGAACCAATGTCAGCCATTTAATAATACATGAATGAAGTACTTGAAAATGTTTTTTGCTTTAAGAATTTAATTTACAGACATAATATTACAATAAAACCCATACCTTTAAAGGGGAATGTAACTGACGGCATGTAATACAACAGTACAACAACTTGTGAACTTACCCATCATAACCGTTAACATAACAGTGTGTTCTCTTGGTGCACTGAACTATTGTTTGCTCGATGCGCCAGTTGATTCAAGTTCATGTACAGCAAAGGAAGGCAGAGAAAGGTTTACAGGACTAGTCTGTAAGTTGGACGGGTCTGACGGCAGCCGGTTAGATGATGTTGCTGCACACACTGCAGGACTCCGGACACCGGATAAGGACTCTGGGTTGTTGCTGATTTCATCACAGGCCTCTTGTTTTACTGTCGTTGTAGCCACATCATGGAAACGACGCTTCTGAGCAGCTGAAAAACAAAACACAGACTCTTGAGACAAGCTTAAGAAAAATAACAACATGTGGCATTAATATGCTAACGCAAGGCTCATTATAAAATCATTGAAAAAAAATGAGAAAAAAAAGCTAACTTTTACCTGGTAATACTGTGAATGAATTCCCAGCACGGCACTGGGTCCCAAGAGAGCCAATTAACTCAGCGTTGCTTGTTAACTGCTGCTTGGGAGAAGCCACAATAAAGCTCTGAAAAATAGAGAAACAGAGTCCATATTTCAAGAAACACTCCTAATATCCAAGTATCAAGGTCTTAAAAATTAAGATTACATGTCAAGGTACTAACTACACTTTTTCACCTGTTAGTCAAGTCATTTATTACACTTATAACAAATCTAATAACATCAATACTTGGTTGTTGCAGACAGTCTGGAGTTTCTGTTTTTAGCTGAGGTGGTGAACTACTCACTGCATTTCTCTGAAGACGTGAAGGCTCCGGGTTACAATCAGCTTGATCATTACCTGTAAGAACATATACATAGACAAAATCAGGCACTTTAACATGAATCCATCAATAGATGGACTGAGCTATACTTCTTAATGTTTTGAATATTAGTGTTATGATAAACTATCAATATTCAACAAACAGTCACAAGTAATTTTGCAATGTATACATAGTGACATGTTTCAAAGAATTATGATGTCTGAAAACCTCAACACCAACAAGTTCTTCAAGAATCAATGCGACATACTCAATTCTCCATTATCATCCTCTTCTTTCAACCGAGCATGTGAAGTTTGTTTCTGCCATGGCTCCAGCTCCTCTTCCTCACATTCCAGTAAAAGTTCAGACTTCATGGAGCTGAGACAGAAAACAACAGACCGACACTACTGGTTTACATGATATATAAAATCCAAAGATCTTTGTATTCTGCAGTATTTTTACAATATTCTTCTTCCAAACTATTTATTCAAATATTGATCCTGTAGATTAAAGAAAAGTGGAAGGAAGTTCAGCAACCTTTCTATTTAGAGTTATATTTTTTTCTTTGCTGATTGGTTTGGGAAGTTTTGTACTATTTTCACTGTTTTGATCAGTTTTTAAAGGTCTAATACAGGAAACATGTAAACTAGTAGAATCTGTATTTAAAAAATGAGCATCAAGCATAAAATCTTCATGACTTAAATATACAGATCACCAATCTTGAAAATGAGCCAGATCAAATACATACAGGTGCCTCTGGGGAATTGTTGGTACGTAGACCTCTTCATCACAGCTGTCATCAGCTCCTGGACCACTCGGCTCAGATGATTCTGCAACTTTTTCCATATCACTATCCAAGTCAGATCTATTAGATGAAAAAAAGAATCAGATCAGCCACAAAAGCGCAAAATTAAGATGCAATATATCTAATATGATAAAATATAAAATTACAGTCTGTTCTTCATACTCTCCTCGTCAATGGCGACTTCCATCTCGTCAAAACTGAAAACAACAAATTACAGTTAGGACACTGAATAAAACAGAGAGTGAAATTGTATTTAAAGAAAGTCAATACAGTACTGACAGATATATAAACCTATTGAAATGTACATTCTAACAACTATCTATACTAACCTGTCCTGGAGATAGTTCACCTCAGATGCCTCAAGTGTAGTTTCACTCTGATGATCAACATCATCTTGCTGGCACTGTTTACCTCTGCAGACACATATATAAATTCATTTTCAGACCATTCAAGAGTTGTTTTAGCACATTGACATGGAATGTCAAGTGTAACACATGAATACCTGTAAGACTTTATTGTATAGAACAGCTGAAGAGTGACAGAAAACAGGATGAGAGACAGGGGATGACAAGCAGCAAGGGTCTAGAAGTCGGATTTGAACCCTGGCCCACTGAGGCAGGGACATAGCCTCTGTACATGGGGTGCACACTCATACTGAGCTACTGGAGCACAAAAAACACAAAAACATGGGGAAATAGGGCCCAGGTTAAAAAATGCTCAAGTTACCCTTCAAGCTCTGCAAGTCGCCACAGCGAGTAGTCATACACTTCCCAGTATTTCAGAATAGACACCCACTGCATACATGGGGCTTTTGGGTCTATGGCAGGGCTGTCCAAAGTGGCGCCTACAGCCAAAGTTGACCCGCCAGATGTTTCTGGCTAAAATAAAAAGAAATAATTTCAAATAATCATATTAATGGTTTTGCTGTTTTATTTTTTGTGAGGCAAAAATGCTTTAAATATGTACTATGCATATGTAAAATGCTTTTAATATATACTCTATCCCTAGATAGAGTTCCACGTTTACTGGACCCCGCTTTGCTGCATTCCAGCCCCCCCAAAAAAGAGTAAAGTTTACAACTGCTTACCTCGCAGAGGCTGATACATGTCCAGGGCTTGATAGTGCAAGAGGCTCATGCATACACGTTCCAGTAGAAGTCAGCAATATTGAAGATTTCATTTCATAACTGTAAAACAAAAACATTGTCATTAGACACGAAACCTGATCTGGACCATTTATAGAAGTTACCCTGGTGGACTTTGTCTGAATGTATGAGCGCAGAAAGCAGGTATTGTAACTACTGTATATCTTGTTTGTTTCGTACAACTATGTAAGTCATACCTATAGTAGCTTCCGATGTTTTAATCTGTTGATTGACTGAGAAATCTGGAAAGTGTTTCTGGAAAGAAATGTTTTTTTTCTCAGGTTTTCAGATGCAATTATGCATGTGCCAAAACTTGTGGGGGTGTCAGAAGATGTGGATATTGTATTAATTACATGTTAAACTGAAACTAACTGCATGGCTACAGAGCAGAGTAGGCAGTAGGGTGATTAAGAAAATATTAGGATGCTGTATGGTGAACCTACCCTCAAACCATAAGTACCAACAAAATTGTTGCTGTCTTCAAACAAACAAACAAAAAAAAGTAGTAGATGAAAATATATTTATACTTTGAAACAAACTTTTTAAAGTCAAAGTGAAATCAAGGCTGGCAGGTTTACTTAGAGCTGAAAACATTGTAATTACAGGAGAAAGGACGTGAAAATCTTTTATCTGTAGTTGTTTGAAACCTAGTTGTGACTCAGTTAGAGCGTAAAACCATTCACAACCTGTCAGAGCCGCCAACAGAGTAAAAAACCTTTATACTTTTCAAACTTCACTGTTCTTAGTCGATTAGTTGTTTTTTTCTTGACCAAGAAGCTTTTAAATGATAAGTGACTTTTAGGGTCATCTTATGGTAAATTAATATTTTTTTTATGATAAATGAGCAATTTGTTTTTAATAGTTGTAAAATTGAGTAAAGTCATAGGGATCACATTTGTATTCACAATGACAACAAATAAGAGGTATGAGATTTCCAGGAAACCGAGGCACACATTAATGTTGCATAGATAAAAACTTAAAATGCCCTTTTCATGTTTTTTTATCCACTTTATTTTGTGCAAACAGATGAGGATACATGGTAGAACATTTGGAAGAAAGACACAGCAATGTATATAGCAATCATGAGATATATAAATAAAACGTTTTTATTTAATCAAAACCAAACACATTACACAATGACTTGGAGATCAATTTCATCATGTTGAAAGTACAATAAAACTTCTCTTGGAGTGAAATGGACTGACACAATCCATGCAGGGTGGAGGTCCCAGACTTTTTTCAGTCTGAGTCATCTACCAGACCCTTGGGAGGGGGGCTGCCCACCACAGGTCTGACATCATTCTTTTTTTGTTTAATATTTAATTTTTAAAAAGGTCCCATGGGGAGTTATACTTCCTGGAAAACAGAACATCCTCAGTGGTGACCTCATACTTCATGCTCCATTAGTTGGTCAAACGAGTTCATCCAATAAAGCTTTCAACAAGCAAAGCTTTTAACAATCTCACATTAATAATGGTTTTTTTAACTGAACTCACAACTGAGATCTATTAAGTTTACATTTCTAGCTTCACTATTCCATTTTTTACATAAAAAAATTATAAATTACAGTGAAACACTGTTACAGGTCATTCGTACTGACAAACACAGAATTATCAGTCAACTCTGCACCTCGAGATTCTGGAAGTACAGAGTCTAGAGGCTAATGACAACCAACAATTAGCGTAGCTTCTTCAGAGCTGCTGCACACGCCCAGTTTAAGATGACCTTTCTGTGTCAAAATTGCAGTCTCCAAACCAACAGCAGGTTACCCGATTCATGTGACTTGAGTAACTTTATTGGATTCCATAGCTTCGTCTCAATCCACAGATGACTTTAAACAAAGGTTTAACATGCTGACGATCACTTACCATTTATAGTAAATAGATTTGGTTGTGATATGTATAGCCTGTGCACGCTGCCTCACCTTGACCATGACGACAGAACTCCCTTCTCCCTTCTCCTCGACTTGGACTTAATGTTCTTCAGAGGACCTTTAGAGTAAAAACAAGAAAACATTCAGTAACACGTACCAAGCTTTTAATGTCTGGCTCAGCAATTAAGATTATGTCTGATATTAAAAGATGCAACTGGTGCTGTAAGGTTTTGCTTTACACTGGTGTTGTCCGACTGAGATCTTTTGCTCATGGGAGAGAAGAAAAGATGGGAAAAGAAGAAAACTAGAACGACACCTCGCTGTTGCATGCTTTTGGAAATAAACAGAGTTTTAGGCTTTAACCTGCAGTTTGACGTATTGGAGAAAAAAAACCCTACAAAGTTAAAGCCTGACACTTTTCGGTTCTTGACGTTGAAACCAGGAGAATCACCTGGAATGTGAAGAAGAGTGTTTTCATCGCGCTGTTGGTGGACCCCCGCTGTAAAGATCCCTTCCTGCTCAGTCCGGTTCATCTGTTTCATTTCAGGGTTGAGGTATGCCTTTTGAATTTCAAAAAAGGTTTTATGACCCATGAAATTCAGGTGCAGGTGTTTGGCCCACTTTTTAAAGTGTGTAAAAGTGCCTCCAGAAAAAAGAATGGAAAGAGTTGTGAGAAGGTGGATTTCAGGAAATGCCTCCCAAAGGTGGGGTGATGACATCCATGTGCCCCTGTGTCCACCGAGGCAGCTCCACCTCACCTTCTTCTGTGCTCCGCAGTGAGACACACTCCTTTTGGATATGGGCTGTCCACATGTCTGGCACTTCTTAAACAGCTCCATCAAGCAGCTGTCATTCACAATAGTCTTTGACTGACTCAAGTCTGTTTCTGTGTTCTTATTTGATTTTGACATTGCTGTTGAGTTTAATTCAGTCTCTTTCCGTAAGCTCTCGCTCAGACCGTCCACGGATGCAATATTGCACAAACTTTCGCTGAGTTCAGCTGGTGGAGGGGACTGGGATGAGGTGCTTGGAGCTCCTGTGGCAATCTAGGACAACAGAGCCAGATGTTAAATTTGAAAATTAGTAAAGATACTGTGTTAGACACTCATCTGGTTCACAATACCAACATACATTACTTTTGACTGCATGTATTACTCATTTACACAGAAATAGGGCTTCAGATGTCATGTGTTATACCTACAGGAGTTGGCAGCGAAGGAGAAGGAGATACAGTATCCACATCAGTGACTTGAACACCCACGGAAGCAGCCTGTGACGATGTACTTGGACACTGGTGGAAAAATAGTGATTTTTAAGAGAGTACTACTGATTCAAAACAACAAATACTAAATTCAGAAAAAAGGGCAACTGTTTTATTGACTACTAAATATACAAATCTTTCTTTACGCAAATCAACCATGTGCTACCCCATGAAAACTGAACATCAAATACTAGGAACACAGCTGTACTACATCATACTTATTGAGGTTAACACAGAGGCCCATTCCAACACGCTATCAACGCTGGAACAGGAAACCACTGAGGAAGAAGCTTGAGCAGCTGTACTGGGAGCCTTCGCCTAATAAATAAATAAATAAATAAATAAATAAATAAATAAATAAATAAATAAAATGTTTTGGTAGTCAGTCATTTCCCACCCAATTCCACATTAGAACAAATTACCTAACATATGGCACCTGTTGTTGTGCCAACTTGAATCGACGGCTCATTGTTGCAATTAAAAAAGTAATACAAACCTTTCCCAACCCAAGTTTTCTACACAAGTATTGCACTCTCTCAGCAAATCTTACACCAAACAGAAGCTCAGTTATGTATCTCAACTCCTCTCCTTCTCTAAGCTGTGGCCCCCGCTGACTCCTTTAACGAGCTGAAGAAAAGGCTGTTTTTTTAGGAGCTGATTTTCTGATCTCAGCTCAATTTATGCATAAAGTTTAACCAAGGTGGGGCCCATTAGTAAGTGGGCTTAGACTGAAAGATTTCAGTCCTATGTGAGCATGATCAAGGGACAGCCTCAAAGGGCAGTTTCTTGTCAGTTCCACAATGTCACAATGATGTCAACAAGCTCCTGATTTACAGTATTTTTTAAAACAGATGTCTGATTCCAGATTAACAGGTGCAAAAAGTGATTCTGGAGAAACATGGTTGATTGTTGAGTCTCATTCCCATGTTGTCAAATAGCAACACTTTCCCAGGTCATTACATTCTGACGCTTTGGGGTGGTAGTCAGCCCAGCACCAGCCCAAAGTGTCAGTGACTGACACTCAACAACCAACTATATTAGTGTATAATAAAGAAAGTTTCAGAAACAGATGTTTGTAAGTGGAACAAACAGACAGAATGTAGCTATTTTAATTTAATCAGAGTAATCATGTTGAAACTTACTTGCTAGACCTACCCATGTTACTTATTAATTATGCTGGTTTGCGCTCCCTTTCACCGATGTTAGTAGGACAGGCAACACTGACTGTTTATGTTGTTATGGCATTTCAGGGTCAGAGGAAGAGGCAGGGCTCTTCATAGAAAGTCATTGATAGTTATTGAGAAGTGCCTGCATGCCTATTTAAATCCCCCGCTCCTCCCGTCCACTTTCCCTATATGCTGTTAGGCAATACCAGGGGTTGAGGTATGGGTTGACGTTTTCTCCTGTCACCATGCACCAGTTTCAACTTTACCTTTCCACCACATGGATGTCCTAGCTGAAAGAAAAAACCCTCCCCTGCAGCAACACTGCTCTAAGCCACACACGTGTGGGGTTCCTAACCAACGTTATGTCTAAAACTCCAGGTGAAATAAATGATTTACCTCTGTTCGGCTGCTGTCATCAGCTGGCAGAGAGGTGTTCAGGTCCTCTCGTTGTCTTCCAGAGAAAACAGATGGGATTACGTGGGACTTGAGGATTTTTCTGGGCGTTGTTTTCATAAGTTCTGCCTGTATGTCCGGGTCGTAATCTTCCGGTTTAAAATGCTGGCTACAGACTCTTATGTTGCCGTATTTACTGACTGGAGTGTTTTCGTCAAATCTGGGGTTCTGGATGGCCTTTAACCACTTTCTGCATCGGCCCGGGTCTCTTGTAGGCAGAGAGTGGAAGACGACTCCCCGGGACCTGGCCTTCCTGTAGCCCTTACAGCCCGGCACAGAGCACATCCCCGGCATCGTTACGCTGACAACACTGACAACGCTGAAGTAGAAACGAGGAGTTGTCGTGCAGACTGACGGCTGCCACCATGTCTGAGTTGAAGTACAGTGACCAGCAGGCTGACGCTCCAGAGATTGGAGAACGTGACCGCTGAGCGTAAACACAGGAGTTTAAAGACGTCGCGCTTTGCATTTTGGGAAAGGTAGTCATCAGGGATTTTTTTTTTTTTTTTTTACGAGAAAAAGCGAAGTGGAGAGGAGGAAAATAACTTTACTTTAGATAGTTACTGACCTGAAAAAAATAAAATAAAATAAATTACAGGGTTTCCCATTTTTACACACGCCAAAACGTTGGTCACGTGATAACAGCTCAACCGTCTCCATGGCAACTGACCTCCATCCACTGATAACTGTTAAAAAAAAAATGGCTGAAAGATTCGGACAATTTCCGGTTTGATCTTGTGCTAATTTCTTGTCAAACTACTTTTTTGACTTCAAGCTCAAAATTCAAAAGATGAAGGAACATTTAAAAAAATATTTCTCATATTATCTTAACCCTTATTTTCATAGTAACCATTTTATTGGACTCATTATAGATCTTTTACTTGCTGTTCTTATTTAAATGCCCCTATTCAAGGCTTTTTATTTTACATGGTAGCACTTCCTGGTGACAATTTTTACGTTATCAATTTTCATGACACTAATACTCCTCATCACCTTTCAGCCGATCATGTTCTCTCAGCCGCTTACCGAGCTCAGCAACTACCGACAAACTATACTGAGTGGTCAGCAGCTAGCTAACCAGAAAGTTGGCGTCCAGGTGAGATGATTCTTCGCACAATGCTTAGTTTTGGTGCTTTTTAAATGAGCATACCTGTGTTATGTTGTATGTTTAAAATGTTTCTAAAAGTTCTACAAAGCTGTGAGACTTCTGTTAACAGTAAATTCTAACTTTTGACTCTTGTTTATTTCCAACATTTGTGAAATATTTTAGATGAACCAAAAAAAAGTGTTTTATGTTCATCTGCCTTTTGTTAGGGAAGAACATCTGGTGAAGTTTGTGTGATCTGAGTTTGTCCAACAGGTGGCAGTCTGGAATTAACAATACAAGGTAGTGGTGCCTCCCATCACTCTGTGTTTCAGTCTTCAAAGAAAACTTGCTTTATATGACAATTACAATTGACAATAGTTTTTCTTGCATTATTTTTAGGTTTTGTGTAGAAGTTTGACATCTTTTTGGTTTAAAATAGGCTGGCAGTCAGCGTAACACTATAAACTAAACATGAGCACATGAGCACTATGTTCAGTGTGTTTTTATTGTTGTAATAGATGTTTTATGCCATTAAGTTACAGGACATGCTAATCCAACATACCTCACATGGTTTAAGTTGCTGAAGCGTCCACTGGCTTTATGCGTGGGCTCTTCATTCTCTTTCCATTTAATACTGTTCGATCTTAAACTACTGACTGAAATATTTTGGTTACAGCTCCCTGTGTAAGTACATGTGCTGTGCAGAGTGCATGAGGCTCTGTACAGTTCCAGAAGTGTTGGTGGTTCTTGGACTGAATTAGCTGAAGCTCCTGTAGGTGTTACAGGCCTCATTCTTTAAAACATCTGGATAAGATAGGAGGGGCAACCCCCAGTGATGCAGGAACACCTCCCTTGTTTCTTCAAAGGCTCACACGTGGTTTTTGTTCTTATTAAATGTTTCATACTTGATTTCTTTAAAGTTATTTTTACATATTGAATTTCGGTTCCTACTGATTCACCCATGCCTTCTTCCCACCCTTGTGTTCTTTGTTTTCAGTTTCAATTATTTTTTTTTAAGTCATAATAGTTTCAGTGTGGGCCTGCCTCCTCTTTCACATCTTGCAACTGTTTAAGTATGAATATGCTATGAGAAAAAACCTGAACTCCCACTGCAAGCTGTCTTCTCTGACTGGCAAACCAAATTTATAAACCACTCAACCTCATCCTCTCAAAGAGAAACTAAATCTAAGTGTCCTCAGTCAACGTTGACCACATAAAAGATAAGAACATATGAGCATCTGTCTGTCAATGATGCCAACTTTACAGTTATAATACATATACCAGTACATATATTATATGAAAATTAGCAATAAACACCTCTGGAATAATATTCTTTCTTAGTTCATGTTAAACAAATACATATTTTTTATTAAATCTTGGAGGAAAAATAGTAAACGTGTGATCTCTGGAGTAGACTAGTGCTTTTTAGCCTCTATTAAATGCTATTTCAATTATTAAACCACCTAAAATACACTTAAAACTAAAACAACTAATTCATAAAGCAATTGCAAAAGGTAGTGCCGAGTTAAATGCGTGAGAGTCTCCTAAAACATGGTGATATTTGCATTACAACACACGTTGCGCATCCAGAAGCCACAGCCATAGCCCAACTTTACTGCAGTCCTCTTGTCTGGTTTCTCGCCAGCGCGGAGGAAAAAGTAGTTCCCACACAGCGGGAAAAAAAAACGGTCCTCTCTTACAGCGGTATTGAAAAGCATTTAACGAAATACACTGAAGTCCATTACCCTGCTGTGATTATACGCGTTACATATTTCTAGAAGCTGTTTTAATTTGCAGTTGACACCGTCACATTTTAGCATCGCAAAGCCCGGCTGTCAAAGCTGACAATGAAAACCACGTACTGGCCCTGAACACACCTGTAGAGAAACTGAGCTGTTAAGTGAGGACAAACGCTGCTAATGACAGACTTTTTCTACGGTTTTTGCTTTAAATGAACCCTTTCGATGTGTGTTTACATTTTAGTCTGCGTTTCATCTTCAATAAAACGAAGAAAAACGAGAGTTAGACGTGACATGGTCTTAACATAATTCATGTGATGACAGCGGTTGTCCTTCCTCCCCTATATTCAAGTGTAATTTGAGCAGATGGTCTTGTTTATGTTTAACCGGGCCTGATATATGAGCTTTGATGACAATGTTTATTTGTCAGCGAAATACTTCAAATGCCAGCCAGGATTCAGGAACATGGTCCAACGAGGCTTTCACCAAATACTTACAAGTTCAAGAGATAGTTAGCGACGTCTCCGTCAGATCGTAGATTATTTTCCTCTTTAAACTGTCTCCATCTTGTGAAGCTGTACGATATGTTTATCCTTGTTTTGACTCGCAGACGGTCGCTTTCCTTTCTTGCTCTCAGACCCTCCTCAGATCGACGGACTGGTTTCGATTTTTTCGCCACTGGAGCTGAAGTCTGATTAATATCAGACCACTGTGTTGTTAAGTCCCATGGATTTGCCATGGGGAAAAATGCCCCTTCTTTTTCATTTCTTGAAATATGGCCAATATTCATATTGACTATAATTTACAGTTAGCTTGTTTTCAAATGCCCGCCTGGTTTCCGCCGACGGCAGCAGCAGTTCCGGTCCGAACCCTTCAGAATAAAAGCACAGCCCCACTGAAGTGAACTGTCAGAAAAACTTATATTTGAAATTTGGGTCAAAACACTTCATATTTTGTAGTTTATGATTTTTAAAAAATCAACACGGCAAACAAGAGGTAAAAAAAAAAGAGATATATAATAACATCAAATAACAGCTAAATTACAGGGTTACAACAAAGGAAGGTACGGTAGAGCAAACAACAGATCAAACCTAAAATAAATTACATTTTAAAAAGCACCTCAAAAGTAAATGGATACATAAAAATAAGCATGAATAAAATTAAAAGGGACTAAGAGAATGAAAAGTATGAAGGTTTTGCATGAGTTGACACTGTGTACTGAAACAGAAACAGGGAGTTTTTGTGGTTTTTCAAATAAAAAATGAGGCCAGATCTCTGTAACAGGGGATTTACAGAATTTCCTACTCGTCAATTATTTATATATACTGTGTTTTTTTATTTCTGAAAATAGTTATTATCGTGTCATAAAAGTTGAAGTATGTAATTTAACACAACAGTGTAAGATTTGTTATTGAACTAATACCATGACTGTAGCAAGTTTCTGTCAAAAATGATGTACAACATTACAGTGGAAAATCATGAGGTAGGCTATAATTTCATTATCCCTGAAAGAATTAAGATCAGCTGTGTCCACATATTTCACATTAAAAGAATATGTAAGATAAATGAGATTTTGAGAATATATTTAGGTCGTTCCTCGGTGCTGCCAGAACAGGAGTAGGCTAACATCCATTGCTGGACTAACCTCTTAAATTGATAATTTGCTGTTGGGCCCTCGCTGACACCCCCACCTCAGTGTTGTCTGTACAATGTATATTTACTCCTATACCGGACTTATACTTGATAATTACTGGGGTTTCAACTACAAGGCACAACAAAATTAGCTGATAATGCATGTACCACCTCAGTTAGTAATTACTTACCATTTGGTGAAGAGTCCCTTATAAATAGCACTAATCAAATTACCAAATCCAATTGAGAATGAACATGGGGCTAATGAGGCCTCTCAAGATCTGAGGCCCTGCAGGCAAATTGGACCCTCTGCTGGTTGGTAATCCAGCCCTACTTACATCCCTCTGCTACATAATATTAATCAAATTATTGGTATATTTTTTAAAAGTTTTGAGAGAAAAGTTATGGACAAAGCTATAAAAAACAGCAGTCATGGCAAGTTTTGAATAGAATGATGAGAGGTGGAACGTCTTCAAAAAACTGAAACAAGTCCAGTTGCCTACGATACAGCATCTAGATTTACCATGACCTGGATGGCTGAGAACCTTCATCATCATATTCACATTATGCCATTTCATTCTCATGAAATAATGACAAACAACGCTAACTAACTCACTCCACTTCTATCAGTGTCACTATAATAGACTGGTGTAGGGATGACGTATTTTCGTAGACCATACCAGAAGTTTGCATTGCCCTGGTTCCCTCGATAAAAAGCCTATGGGATTTTTGAATTGGATTTTGGATTATTGCCGAAAAGAAGCTCTGTGGCAAACACAAGTTTATGATACTTACATTTTTTGTTCAGCAAGGTATTTTCACAGATGAACACCAAGTGTAAATCAAATTGCTAGACGTAAAAAGCAAATGTTAGTCTATAAACAGACTACACTGCGGTCGTATGACTTTAACTTCACCACCACTAAGCATTTTACCACACAATTACTATATACGTGTTCTATAAATTGATCAATTGACATGTTGTAAAGTTAGAGTTAGCATAGTTTGTAACTAAAGTCTTCCTGTAAAGACGGAATAGTGAGTAGATAGTCTCCATGTTCGGTGTGATGACGTTTAATGTCCGTGACAACTTCTGTAGTTTCATTTAGCCACTTGTTAGCAAGCGCCGTTTTTAAGACACATAAGTGCTTTATAATTAAATTATTGTGATATTTAATGATGTATTTTATATCATAGAACAAAATGTGTGAACATCTTAAGCATGTAGTAACCACAGATCGTATTTCAGGTATTTAACCAAAAACCCATTCAAAAAACCCATTGACTTTGAGACGAAGGAACCGGATGTACATAAATGCTAACTGATTTCTGGCACTTAGGACTCATTACTTACACTCTAGAGCTGTGTCCAAATTCAGGGGCTGCATCCTTCGAAGGGCGCATTTGAAGGCCAATTACGTCACAACGCTGCGCGAAGGCTGTCCAAATTCGAAGGCTCCTTCAAATGCACCCCACAAATGCAGCCTTCTTTTCCCTCTTTTCGGAGGACACGCTGCTACTATCCTTCGCGGCCTCCCATATCCCAAGATTCTTTGCGCGCCGCTGCTCAGTCCCGAAAAAGAAGAGGGAAAGCAAGAAAAATGGTGAAATCAAGTGGCGCAGACTTGACATTTAAATGTAAGTATTGGGTTTATACTCGGTTTTTACTCATTTGAACATCCAACGCCAGATATGTTAAACTTCAGGGGACTTGGAAAACCTCCAAATTGTAACTTTCAGTTAAAATACGTGATGCTGGTAATGCATTAGCATACGGCATAAATTAGGATTATGCTGTTGGAAGTAAAGCCTTAAAAGCCTTCACTTTCAAAATGTTAGACGTCCAGAAAACCATAAAATCCATTAAATCAAACATTTTCAGTCAACTCTGTTTCGCGGTCCTGGGCAGCAGAAATCGTGACGTAAGGGTAAGGGCGGGAACATCTGGGACGCAACCAGGAAATACTCCGAAGGCTAGACCATCCCATGTAAAACGGTTGACGCGGCCTTCGAAGGTCCCAAAGGCCGGGTCCTTCGAAGGATGCAGCCCCTGAATTTGGACACAGCTTTTAATACACAGTATACGATGATTATTATTATTAATGAACATTATCATTATTATTATAATTTCTTCAAGTATTAATCTTGAAGATTTTCATGTAAATAAACATCTGTTAAGTCACTATCTATTACCGAATTAGGTAACACAATGATGATTGAGCCTATGGCCCACTGATGAAAGCCCTAGCATTTGCTGTAATACCAAAGAAGTACACTGGGTGTCGTGGCGACTTTCCCAAAAAATATCACAAGCGGCGCACAGTTAGTGACGCGTTCACCCAGCAATGGTTGGTCGGCCAGAGAGAGTCGGTGGTTTGTTTGTCCTGGTCTCTGCTAGCGTTGGGAGTAAATGGTTAACGTTACTGTTAACGGTCATGGCTGAACAAAGAAAAGACAGCGGACGATGAAACTCATGTGGTGTTGTTATGGAGGCGTGGCAAAGCTGTCCACTGCCAACTGACTGACGTCACACAGGCGACACTGGATCTCCGGGAAGCAGTGAGGTCCAAAAATAAACCTGCAATTGCCTCTTCGGGAAATCTTCGAGATTGCTACTTTAAAGATTAGCCAGGTGCTTACCTGTCAAGTAAAACAAATGCAAGATCAGCATCTTTCTGTAAACCAAGCTTGTCTCGAAGTTCTCTCCATCTTGGAAAAGCCACACCAATGTTCACTCTTGTTTTACCTCTCTTCTTGTCTTCTTGGGTCGTTCGCTTCCCCCGTACGTTTACGCTTTTGGGGGACAGGCCATGAGTAACCACGCTCCATCGTCAGTGAGCTATAAAAACAATACTGTGAGAGCAGAGTGTCCAACTATTATCTTACTATTACTTATCTGCTGTTTCACCGGAAGTTATGGCATGGAAAGCGGATGTGACGTCAGACGAAATGGAAACGCACCGTTATCACCTTTAACAAAATTAAAATGCTGACTTCTCTGTTTTGAACATTGTTGGGCACATTTGGGATAATGTAAACAAAAGATGTAACGTAGGTCTCCTTGTTTGCAGACGTGTTCAATGCGGAAGTGTTGCCGTGTGTTTGAAGCACAGATAAACATGCGGTGCATCAGTGTGACCCGCACAGCGTGTGCTGACTCCCGCAGCATCTCCCGCTGTGTGGGACCATCATGTCACTGTGCTCGGCGGAGGGATACAATAACCAATGTCATCGTGGTGCTGAGGCTTTCGCAAAGCAAAAATGTCTGCCTAAGGGAAACTCGTAACTGCTATATAGAGAGGATATTATCCCAGGTATAGCCGCTTAAACCAATATCTCGCTAGTTTGAGGCGTATTGCAAGACAGCGAGTCTTCACCAGATCACCCTAGTCGGGATTTTAATCGGAAAAAAGGTAAAATATCAGTGAGTTTGCCAAAAGCTTTCGGACCTGTGAAAGAAGTTGGGAGTTGAGAAAGACCATCATTGCGTTTTGTATCCTGGAGCTGCTGGGGATTGAGTGTCATGTGCAATATTTGCTCGGCTTTTTCCACTTATCTTTAGCCAGTATCTTATTTGTATCTCGCTCGCCAGGGAGGCTTCTCCGTGCTCATGTCTACACGGGCTCAACCCGCTGCAGCTGGTCGCGGCTCGCTAGCTCCTTTCTGTCCATATGAATCAGTGACTGCAGCTAGCGTTAGCCGGCAAGCTAACAGACGTGAGGTCCCTCCGCTAACGTTGACCATCGTTTTTCCTGCGAAACCTGCCTCGCAAATCACTGACATTAACACAGTCAGCGGCAGCCTAACGACCAAGTTGCATGAATGTGTTAGGACAAGTGAAGGGTGTTGTTACAGAGAAATAATGTCACTGCAATAACGCGATGCTGCAGGGTTTTTTTTAAACAAGCTGTGCCATCCATCCACAGCGCTTCCATTTTATCTCTTTTTAATCACCGCTGTGATGGATAACACTTAAATCTGCGCGGACTAAATGTTTGCTCTGTTTAGGAAATGACAGTGTGGTCAAACTGTCAGTGTGTCGGTATGTTTCAGTGCCAGAGCGAACTTTACTCCACAGCGATGGGCTTTATTCCGCATCCATAACAAATACCTCTCGTGGCATTGGTCATTTCCTGTGGCACTGTGTTGAATAAAAGCAGCAGAGATGTGACCTGACCGGGCTGTGTTGTCTTCAGGTTTCTAGATCGCCAGGATGAACCCTCAGCAGCGGATTGCCGCTCTCGGAACAGACAAGGAATTAAGTGACCTGCTGGATTTCAGTGCGGTATGATGGATTTTGTCTCTCTCTTTTTCTTTCTTGTCTGAAGCGTGACTAATTGATCAATTCACTTCATTATTGACTTATTTCACAAGCCATCCTCGAGCAGCTTTTAGGATGCTCGCATGTGATCATCTGAATGGTGCATGGAGTCTAATTGTTAGGTGTATGTCCACATGCTTCCTTGCAGATGTTCTCTCCACCTGTAAGCGGAGGGAAAAACAGGCCCACCACACTTGGAAGCAGTCAGTTCAGTGCATCAGGTAGGACTTGATCCCTCAAACCTATTTCAACAAACCCTCTGTTATGGTCTTCAGTCTTGCGTTGCATGTGGTTTCCTTTTCCTCCTCTGTGACGCTGGGCTGTTCACATCTGATCCTTGAAACATAAGCTGTCCACCTTGAATTAAAGTGGAGTGTTGTAGTAAAGATGTAGAACAAAGCATGGTTAGGGTAAAGACATGTAGATGTTTTATTGATTTAATGACCAACAAGCTGTAATACAGTGAATATTCTTACTGCTAGATGCAGAAATAAGGCATACATTAGGCATGTTTTGACTGCTTTGACCAAGTGTTGATGTATAAACAAAAAAATTACCGGTCTTTGTGCATCTTCATGGTTTTGCTTGTAATGACAAGAGTTCAGATTCCTTGCTTCTGGATCGCTTCCTTGCTATAAATGCAACAGGACATTAATCCGAAGCACATCTATTGTCTGATGTGCTACTAGAGAAAGTCAACAATCAAGCATTATGTTTTCTTGAAAGCATGTTTTGTACACATCCACAAAGCCTCGTTGTAGCCAGTTATCTGTGAAACGAAAGACACACACTTAGTGGAAAGTGAACGAAAAGACAAAGAGACAAGAACAGAGCTGTCACTCATGAACTAAGGAGTTGTGGCAATGAATTTTAGAATACCTTATCATTGAACGGACGTTGAGGACGTTGTGTGTAAGCCCTCTTCAACAAAACAAATGACAAGGAAACAGAAGTGTTTTTTTAAAGTAAAATCAAAACCTTCCCGGTCAATTTCCACAAGGGTGTTTATTTTACATATTAATTACACAGTCTTCAGACTATTATTGGTGTCATTTAGAATCACATTAAATGTGTTTTTATTTACCTGTGGACAAAATGTTTGCTACACCTTTTATTATAATATAGTCCAGCACAGAGACAATCCTAACAGCAGCCTCAGAAATGTTTGCAGTTGAATCATCTTCTTTCAGTATCAAGAACAAGTGATCGAATTTCTTGCATTTATTGCCTTTTTATTGGATTGCATCAGATAATACAGGTGTACCTACATTTTCAATTGTGAATCATGAAAAGTTCTTACAAATCAGGTCATTGTGTCATATCCACTTACTGATGATACACAATTACACTTTTGATTCTTACATCATATTTTTTCACAACCAGACTGCATCCTCTATATATTGTCTGTTAACTTAAACGATCTCAACCATCGACATGTCCTCCATGTGCTGTATTGACAAGGCGTTGCTATTTCTTTTATGATTTTATATAGTAAGATGTGGACAGTCACCTTTTCGGCTTGGCCTGCACTCGGTGACTTCTAAAATAGACCAACATCAGCATGGTGCTTTTTGTTTGGAACAGAAAAGAGTGGTAGACAGTCAGGAGAACCGTGTTTTACAGCCGAAGCTCATTGTCATGGCTGTGTTGTTGTCTGGCGACCAGCTTTGTCCTTTAGAAACGTAGCAAAGTCTAAATGTGGGCCGTTGTTTTGTACCATTTCCAAAAAATATTCTGAAAAAAGATATTGTCTACAAAGAAGATTCTTCCTGTAAAGAATTTTGTTCATAAATCAAATGTAAAATATTGTGACATATATCTTTGTCACAACTGTTTAACAAACATATCTTCTGTTAAATTTACATATCAGCCCGTCTGTAACGACCTAAAAAAGGATGTAGTGTATTGTCAACAACGTAATCACCATTTTTAACTGATTAGTTTTTCGAAAGGCAGCCATAATAATCTGATTATTCTGCATGACGCAATATTGCATCCACATATGATACATGGATACATTTTGTTAGAAACAACAGGATTTATATAGCTTTTTATTCTTAACTCTTTGATATGATCAGTGCCCTATTCTCTTCTGTACTGAGATGCAGTGTCAAATAAAATGTCACACTATCAGAGTGATTCAACTCGAGGACAAAGACAGTAGAATGTTTTGACTTGTGGTTTGCAGTGTTTTGACAAATCAGATCTTTATCTGGCAACAGACACGTTTTCTGCTTCAGTGTATCATTATGAAGTAAATGTTACAGTAAAGGACATGAAAAATTGAAACCATCAGTGTTTACATTGGTTCCCTATAAACATCGCTATCACTGTATCACACAGTTTTGTCTGCCACTGGGCACGCGGTCAACCGGGAAAAGGAAGGTTAACTGGCGATCCATTTCTGTCATAGACTAAATGATTGAACAAACTCATGTTTTGTCCTGTGTTATTATTTGTGACTGTGGAAAACAGAAACTATGTTTTTGCAAAGGCGGTGCCAATAATAATACCACTTGGAAATGCTAGGGGGGAAAGTTGTCTGCAACTTTCAGTATTACCCTTATGTAATAAAGGCCCTATTTTAACTGAGTCCATTTCTCCAGTTTCTGTGGCAGTGGTCAGACGAAAATATGTGTGGGCATCAAAAGAATGGAAGGGAATTAATTAGTTTTTTTGGTTTTTAGTGTTTTGTGACTGACCTTGATGCAGGGTGCCAGTACCTTGAAAGACCTACAGATATTAAAAGTACCATTTTTTTCCCCATCAATCAAGCACCTACATACGTTTGACATCTGGTTGGATTGAGGGTTGCAGCATCTCCTGGTTTCACAATAAAATGTGGTGTGAAAATGAACAGTTATCACACCACTTATATTTGCTGAATTACGGTGTTAAATTCAACCGTATTGGCATTATTGAAAATATAGGACACTACATTTTGTAAAATTATAATAAAGTGTTTGTTCAACAAAAGACCTTCTGTTTAATACAGTGATACTGTGATCTTTTCTGTGACAGTTATCTTACTGTGAAAATCTCATAAAGTTTCAAATCCAGGAGGTTCACAGTGTAGCACAGTGTGTAATCTTGATTTTGAGGCCAAAAATTATGTTTAAATGTCAGAGTTTAAGGAGCTTGGAGAATAACAGATCAGTCTCTAGTATTTTTGTATCAACATTAACTCATATCATAAACAATCTTGAAATATATGAGCAATTACATGTAAAAGGAATAAGAGCGATAAAACAGGCAAAATCACAGAAAAAGAAAGAAAGAAAAGGTAATGTAAATAAAGAGATAAATAAAAGAATAAAATCAATAAAGGACGATAAGAAGACGATGAGAGGATGATAAGCCACTATCTGTCTTGTTGATTTATTGGTCGAGTTCTTGTTTATAGGTTTTAAATGTAGTCTGCATCTACAATGTTATAAAACTAAATTCTGCAAACTTAAACCTTTATCATGTAAGAAATAATGATGTAAGAATGAACTCTTGCACCTCAGAGTGCATCAGGCTTATAGTGAGTAAATCCCTCCATCCTCCAGCTTACAGTATGTGCTCCTGTGTCTCTGATCCTCAAGGTAGGGGAAGAAGCACCTCCATAAGTGATTGTGAACATAAGGCAAGTGAGTGTGCAGACAGAAGTGTGGAAATTGCAGGGAATGAGAGTTTGGATTATTGCATCTCAGCTGGGCATTGCCAGATAATTGAGGCAGAGTGGGACTGGCAAGCCCCTTCAAAAGTGTGCCAGAGAAAGATGGATTGGAAAAAATACCCAAAGTGGCTCTAACAGAGATTCATCATCTCTCCCTTCCAGCTGTGTTGATGATGCAAATTTGATGAGGCCATTGAGTAGCAGGGCAGTGGATGGCTGCTGTTGAAAGGCTAATTTTCATTTAGTGGTATGTGGTGGTACATTTGTTAGCTGTGACCAGCAGCTATAGGTTGTTTTGCCAGACAGTTGGATCCCAAAATAAATAAAAGAAAAATAACCGCATTTTTCATTGCTGGGCTCAGCTCCAAGAGCCTCACTGCTGCCTCACTTTGAGTTCAGCTTGGTCTCTAAACCAAAAGCTTGTCTCAACAGAGGACCTGAGCTGCAGTTTCATGTAGGGGTGGGACAAAATATAGATACAGATATAGATATTGTACCGCTTACTCTTGCGATACGATTATCAACATACTGCCGCCAAATATCGATATTTTTATTAAAACATGCACCACTAGAATCTATTACATTTGGCAATTTGAGGTTACTGATTATATCAGAGAGAATTAGTTGTAACTTAGCATTACATGTTGATTTGTTTAACTCTCTTAGAGTGACTCAATTCACATGACATCCCTGGACCACATTTGTGTATATAATGTGCTTTTACTTTTATGGGGCCTAGTATGTACACAGTACATCTTGGCTTGCATGTCATTTATTTCTCATTCTGCTAACACTTTTTTTTTTGTCTCTGTCTGTTTTTTAGGGGAGGGGGTGTGGTTATATACCTGTTAAAAAAGCTCAAAAACTAACGTTAAAAAATTAGTATCGACAGCTGAATCGACTTTTTCTTGACCATTAGTTTCTTACTGTGGTCCATCATAATAGATCAAAATAGTAATGTTTGTTTTGTAGCCATTGTGACATGCAGTTCAGCAGTCATGAACCAAGTCACTGGGGTTTCTCTTTCTCTGTCTCTGACTCTCTGTAAATAAGAGGACTGGTACATCTTTCTCAAGAATATTGCTCTAAATCTCAGCCGTATCTGATCCTGTTTGCCTGTGAAAACTGTTTGGTTCTTCTCGGCCCAGTTTCTACGTCACCTTCATTATTTGTATACATGAGTTTGATGCAGTCATTGGTTTTAGCATTAGTACTGCTCTCAGTTAATGTATACAGGAAACCATTATGCCAAATAAAACCAAAAGCTCTCTGTTAATCAGTAAAGCTGGATTTGTTTACATTGACATGGACATCAGTTAAACCTGCCAGATTGTAAATGTAGTCCGCGTTGTGACATAATACATGATTTTCTTTTAGGAGGCAGGTCTTCAACTAATAGCACTGCAGCGGTAGTTTTACATATCTAGTATATTTTCATATTCTTTCATATTCAAAGCATCTAATGATCTTCCATCAGTTTCACTTTCGCATACGGAAGGTCTTAGGAAATGTTTTTATTTGTGTTTTAATTAATAAATGTTTTCTTTTCATTTGATTCCCTTTTGTGCTGGGAGTCATAAAACTGACATTTCTTATTTCTCCTTTTAGTCAAGATGCCGCCTGGACCAGAAGTCTTTCTTTGTTCTTTTTTTGCCCCTTTAGGCCTGTAGTTTTGCTACCAACTGTTGTTGAGTGACGTATGGGAAGTATGTGATCTCAGAAAGAGTTCGATTTTACGGATTTTGTCCCCAATCAAACTCAGCTATTCATAGATGAAGTTAATCCTTGTGTTCAAATGTTTTTAATGATGTTTAAGTGTCTATTGGAAGCATATTAAAACACCAGTTGGGAGTTGTGTTTAGATTATAAAGTGTTTGTTCTCCTTTATGTTTGTATGTCTTCAGTGAAATTATTCAGCCAGTTTACATTTTGATATAAATGCAGCTAATATTTGATGCATTGCCTGATTTGTATTTTGGGTTTTGGGAGCATGTGTTTAAAGATAGAAATGATGCAACATTGTTGAGGGTACTGACTATGTTTTACTCACTGTATCATCCAGAATAATCTGTTTTCATTTGTAATCTCTCTGTCCTTACCTCCTTCATATAAAACATACAATACAATGTCCAAATGAATCAAACATCTATTCTTTGGTATTTTGTGGCAAATCAGAAACAGGTCCAGATCTCACGAGCTAAAATATAGGTCATCACTCAACTTTTTATGTATGTATTAATTGACATCAACACCAATAAAGACACTGGTAAATTGATAATTTAAAACACAAGGTGTGCTATGGTGATGTGATTTAGGGTGCTTTCACACCTGTAGTTGGGTTCATTTGGTCTGGACCAGTTCCTGTTCACACTTGAAGGAGTATGGAGTAAACATAAAGATATACAGACTGACAGGTGACTCATTGATTGGGCAGGTTCAGTGAGGTCATCTGGCATCATCAGCACTAAATGGACCCGCATGGCAAAATCAAATTCTGGTGACTTGATTGCATGTCGTACTGCACTTAAATGCTTCTTACGTGTTTATTAATGTTCTCTGGGGTCACAATGGAAACAGAATGGCACTCAGTAGAGCGCATACCTCTGCCAAGGCCAACCGGTCCCCTTTAATTCAATAAAGCCAATCTAGTATTAAAAGATAAAACATTAAAATCAGCTAGATCTGGATTTTTTATTTGGATCTGCATCAAAATTGTACTCACTCATAGATACCAACCACCAAATGCGCCTGATTTTTCTTGATTTTACATCAAGATCCATGCATTATTCTCTGAGAAATTAACAAAAATGTTGAAAAACATTATTTTATATGAATCCACACCAAAAGTTAGTGGGGTCTATTCTGGACCCATCCTCCATCAAAGTGTCGGGAAAACTGTTAAGTAGTTCTTGTGTAATAATACTGATACTGTGTGATACTGACATAAGGCAGTATCACTGATGGTGAACAACCTCATATTTGACCTTTTCTGCTTAATATCAGTTAAGCTGAATGTTTGAAATACTTCAGCCATGTTGCATGATCTCATCAGCGTCAACTGAAAAAGGTCTTATCCTTGAAACAGAGAAGAACTTAGTCCTACTGTTGGATGGCTTTTTGCCGAATTAGGATCTTTGTCAGAAGGCAGCTGTTTATGAATGAGCCAGCGGAGACAGTGAAATAGGAGGAGTCAGTTATAATAGGAAAACTCTGTCCATTAAACCATTACCACAGGTTTACAGGCAGTTTACAACTGCATAGATAAGGATGGCATCATTATGCCTGTTTTATTCATCTTGATCATTTACAATCAACCACATCATTTTAAATATATCTCTTCATCGTCATACATGGAATATGTTATGGACAGTACTGTGTAGCAGAATGATGTTTCTCCTGCATAACCAAGGTAACTCTTCTAAATAATGCTTTTTTGCACTTAGAAATAGCCTGGTATTAGGAGACATGTTTCCCTCAGCAGCAAGGACAAAGAACAAATAGAGGTCAGGGCAGCTTCAGTTACACACTTAATTCATCAGACTTAACATTCTTGCGTGTGCTGACATCTCAGCAGCACCAATACTGTTGCTACACCTATAATTTATGCAGGATATAAAAATTCTTGAGGGTCGCCATACTTTCAGGACATTCAAGGATACAAAATGTATCCGCCATATGGCCTGTAATAAAACTGCTGATTATAATTTTTCTAGTTAAGTATTTTTTGACTGTCCTGCACTCTGTAAGGTCCATCACAAACTTGATTGCGTGACCAGACAAGTCAAGTATAATGCATAATATTGAATCCTCAAGCAGGGTTGGCAGTTGTGACTAGGACCACCAAGCAAGACCATTTCCCTCAAGTGTGTCCCTCTGGTGTTGCCATCTTTCATTTAAGGTTTTGTTACGTTCACTGATTCACTCTTCTCTTTTGATTTGACCCAAAATGCAGCCCAACATGCAGATAGCACGCCCGGTCTTTCAAGAGTGAAATCCTGTTTTTAAATTCTACAAATACAGTTCACTATTATTTGTTTTATTAAATAGACCCATCAGATATTCAAAAGTATTACATTTGTATGTTTCTGGTAAATCAGTTATTAAATGTGACAGGAAAACCACAACTGAGAGGTGTTTCTACGTACGTAGTCTACCCTCAATGATTTAAATAGTGAGGACAAATATTAGAAACACCTCTCAGTGTAACACAATACAGTTCAACAGTGCAAGAAATTACATCATCAAAGAGGACCATAAAGGTGACTTAACACCTCTCCAAATCAGTTTCAACAAAAACTCAATACTCTAACCTTTTATGAAGAGAGGATCCATTAACTTGATGTGGCGAGACTCTTTGGAAAAGGGCAGGCACTTTCAAAAGTTGGTAAATCAATCTCTTACCAAAGCCAGGCGAGAGAAAAGTGAAAACATTGTTATTATGCTTTCGGGTCTTCCGTCTGTCCCATTCTTATGAACACGATATCTCAAGAATGCTTTCAGTTTCAGATTCGGTAAAAGTGAATCGAGGATGAACTGATTAGAATTTGGTGGCTAAAGTTCAAAGTTCAAGCTCATTGTGACCCCACAAAACCCATTTTTGGACATAACTCAATAATTCATATGATAATTACAATAAAGTTTGACATACACAGGTCTCTCTCTCTGGAACAGCAACTTGACTAGTGTGCGGAGGCATACAATTGCTCTGCGGTAATTCTGGTTTTCATTAAAAAAGCCTTCAGTGTTTTCTTTCAATGAAATATACTTTCCAGTTCTGATATAACTTATCATATAGCAGCATCTACGCTAACCTCTTAGGAGCTGCGATTGTTCTTTTCAAATGAAGAGTAACTCTAGCTGGTCGTCACACCTAAACCATGCCCCGTAGCTGCCAGTTGTTCCTCAAAGGATGCTGATTGGTTCAACACCTGCCAAGTGTATAGCCTGAAGCCTGGCAAGATGGATTTGTGAGATCGTGTAATCTTACGAATCCAACTGCCTCGCAAGGTAAAGGGTCCATAGCAGGACTGTTTTATTAGTTCATCATCAGATACTTGCCAACTTTGTGTACCTGCTGTTTGGTGCTTGGCAGGTACATTTGTGTTATCTGAGCTTAATTTGATGCATGAAACCAATATAGTAGGCCAATAGAGGCTAAAAAACTCAGTTTGCAGGTTCTTCACTGCTTCTTCACTGTTCCAGACGTTCACATTTGGTTCATTCATACAAAAATATTGATTACATCTTTGAACATACTGAGTGTGAGAGGAGAATGGATGCATGAGCACTTAACAGTAGAGCACCATCCTCCCAATTCATTAGACCTAAATTACAGCCAGTGCGTTTGTGTGTTTTTTCCCCCCCATTTGCCTCTTGTGATAGTGAGTAATCTTATTGTGCTGCCTCATCTGTCCTTGGAGAAGAGAGCGGACCCTTGAGCCCTGGAGATGGTAATCAGACGAGATGACTGCCCAAAGAGCAAACACTGACCATTGTTACATTCAGTGTGTAAAAAGGCCTCAGTTGGGCGACAACATGACACAGTTATGTTGATGTAACTGGACCAAAATTTAGAGCCATGTATGGAAGTGAAGTTGTGAATGTGGATGGTAACGCTGCCAAATGTAGACGTTGAGACGGTTTACTTTGCATATTTTAAACCGCTGATAGTTATTGTGACAACTTTTAAAGAGGAAATGAGTCTCCTGTGTATGAGCAGCAAAACAACATGTTTGTGAAGATGAAACATCTTATCTGCAGCGCTGCTCACTGGAGCGTGATTTCTGGTCCGAGACATGTCACTGACTTCTCATGAAGTGTATAATTAGATTTCTGACTAAGATGTGATTGGCAGAATGACCGTTGGAAATTAATCATATACACGGTCTATGGAAATTCTCACATGTCAGACTGGGTATTGTTCACAGATAGGTACCTCAGACCACATCATACTTCCTTTTCATTAGTTCTCTTTAATACTGAAGTGCTCGGTTTGAAATTAATAGACTTACTGACGCATAAGAAGCACAAGTTAAGCTGCAGTAAATCTAGTTCATCAATAGCTGTAGTCAGGTATGCTGTTTTCTTTCTATACTCTTTGTGAGTCGGAGAACTGGTCCATGCTCTCCACGTGTTTTGATCTGTGATTTCAGGCTTTGCAAATTCTACTTCTGCTTTTATTGCAGTTGTTTGTTTCAGTCTTGTAAACCGTTTCTTAGATTTTTAATGCCTCACCTCGCTGCTCGGAGGCACCTCAGTGCATATCATTTTGTTAAATTTAAAAGTTAGAAATATTCTTGTTACAAAAAAGTGTAGTCTGTCGTTTGCTATATTATTATTTTTCTGAGCATACGCACTTTCTTTAAATCTGATATTTTTTATTTGAAGCTAAAAATGAACAAATGATATTGCATTTTGCTGAGACAGATGAAATTACAACAGGGACAATCAATAACTTGGAGAATGTTGATGCTGTACCCGCTCTGCAATTATGTTTTGTTTACAGGGACTATGGCTTTTACTGCAACACAATATTGTTTCAAACAGCAAGAACAATTGAGGCATCAAATATGTTTACAGACTATATCACATAAATTAGATTCTGAAAATCAGATATTATATTTTTCAATATATGCCAGATGGTCTTGCTTTGCAGTTGGTTGAAGTTATTGATTTTATTTGTTTATCTTTTGGCTTTTGAAACATAGAGGTTTTCTTTCATTTAAAAATGGGTTTTATCAAGTTTTAGAGCTCAGCTGTTTGAAAGTAGATGCTTTTTGGTGCATTGAGGCATATAAAACTGTGTTTATTTGTGTCCAGGATTCATGCAAAGCAAACTAAATGGCACCACGATAAATGTTTTTGTGTCCTGAAGCTTAACCTTTGAGGACATGAATAAGTCACTTTTTTTATTCATTTCCAAAGAGGGAAAAGACATAGTTCAGTTGTAAAATCACATTCCTATCATGCCAGTTCTTTTAGGGGAGACAATATTTCATTACTTCAACTATTACAGTTTGTACTTGAGTAAGATCTTAATCAGACTTTAGAATTAACATACAGTAAGTCTTTCTCTAGAGTTTTCTGAAGAGTGTAAGCGAATTTCAGGATTTGACTGACACACACACAGTTTACGAAATAGCTTTGCATTTTTCCATTCAAACTTTTTGTAGCTCAGTTATGAGTAATGTCATGTGTTCAGTTGCTGGCTGGATATATAGTTCTAGCTGCCAATTAAGGCTGCAACTAATAATTATTTTCATCAGTTATTTTAATCAATTAATCTGACAGTTATTTCCTTGATTAACCCTTTGTTCTGTATTAAATCCAACATGACACATTCACATGTATTGTTTTGTCAAAGATATTTAATTTACAATTCGGGCTGTAGAATACTATTATTTTCACTGTTGATTAATCTGGTGATTATTTTCTTAATTAACCACTTTGTTGTTTGGTTTATAAAATGCTAATCAGTGTTTCCCAATTCCAAGATGATGTCAAGAAGCTGGAAGCAGAAAATTTTACTCTTTGTTTAGAATAATTAATTAAAATAGTTTGTGATTAATTACGTTGACGAGGAATCAATCAATTGAATATCGTTTAGCTCTATTTATATTGATATAAAATAGAAAAGCACAAAATGCACACATTTAAGAAGCTGTTACAAGCAAATGTTTGGTATTTTTATCACATTGCCTCAGTGGGTTTTACAATCTGTACAGTGAAGAACATCCTCTGACCTTAGAGTGACAGTAGTGTATCAACGTGTTTGTCTTTAGTGTAAGATTGTCCATATTCCATTCACGATACGGAGAACTAACACTAGACAGGTTGAAAGAGATGTGCACTGTGCATCCACAATAGTTTTTAACTCAAAACCTGCTGTTGATCATAATCACAGGGACGCTACATAAACATGTTTAATTAAAGAGTAGTGTCTTTTGATTCAGTTGTGTCTGTATGTGAGAGAGACACAGAGAATGCAGAAATACTGTCTCTGTACATTGAACTGTGTTTGTAATCTAGACTTGTTGACGGAGCTGTGCGTCTCTCTCTCTGACAGGTATGGAGGAGCGGACCAACCAAGCGTCTTGGGCCCCAGGTGGCGAGTCCAGTCCCTCCTATGAGTCCTCGCGGGTAAGTTGACCTACACCTTAACGCCTCTGAATGGCCTTTCTGCTCCACAGCACATCATTTAACACTCGTTACATCAAATCAGTACATTCACAATGTTTTAGTCTCACCTTATCCCACTCATATCGTATGACCTGTAGTAGAAATATTTCTCTGTGACAGAAATGGTTGGTTAATGTTCGCACTGGTGGTGGAATTGATTTCTTTTTAGCTACAAAATATATTATGCATTTGGCAGAGAAAATCAGTAACCTTAAGCTGATGTTGTTGTGTGATTGAACCTCTTTTTTAGTATAGAGGTCTGTTAAAGCTGAAATTATATTAATGCTGCGTCCTATGAAAGTGTGATGAACACTTCTTCATCCCCAAAAGTTAATCCCAGTCGTATGTTGGTATTTTTAATTTTAAGGTTATTTTCTATCAACCAGTTATTTTAGAAATTAACAGATTGATCTAATGAATAATGAAATGTCAAAAAATAGTTCAAAAGTGCACCACAATTTCTCAGGGTGGAAGGCAATGTCTTTAATAGAGATGTATAATATGGATTCTTTTCAGTCGATACTGCTAACTGATAATTATCTGCTTCTCATGGCCAAAACCGATAAGATAACCAGTAATTTAAATTTTTTGTATTTTAAAAAGAAGTTCATAACCTGTAGTTTATGCACAACTGAGGGTGAGAAAGGCTAAATTGGAGATGATGGATAGAGAGCAAAGATGGCTGATTATTTCCCATAGCTCTAATACAATTTGTTGTGTTAAAACTCAAAGACTTTTTCCCTCCTCTCTCTGAACTCTTGCAGAACATGTAGCATGCATCGAGTCACATTTTCACGTCAAGGTGCGCTTTGCTTCTTCTTCAATGTGTTTATTGGTGGATCTAATGTTGTCTACGTGACTGGCTATATGTAATTTCATTATCAGGCTGAAAATGTCCGATATATATTGTGCATCCCTAGTTTTCAGATGTCTTGTTTAGTACGGCCTACTGTCCAGAACCTAAAGATATTTAATTTACTGTGATGTTGATAAAGGTTCTCAGTCATCCAGGTCATGGTAAATCTAAGTGCTGTATCGTCGTTCTACAATACAGCACTTAAATTGTACTTTAAGGCAGGCATTAACAAGCTGTTTAGCCTTAGTGATGAGTGCCCCTATCTGCCAGTAATATTCTGTAGTCGCTTGCGGGACTAAACTGTCTTCAACTGCACTATAAGACATGATGGCAGAAAGCTCTTTGTAGAAATTGCAACCCTGTGTCTACACCTGCTCAGCATCTTTGTAGTGTATTTACAGTAAATTGTACTTGTCATTGCAAATTTCACCATTTGATGCACATACACCTGCTTCCCTATGGCCATATTTTAATAAAAGCATAAAAAATTGTTCTTAGGTAGTCAGTCGGCAAATTTACATTCATTGTTGCCCCTCATCCAAGTATGAGCAGTGCTGAAACAGAGAGCTACACTGATTTGTACTGTACCTCACATAAAAACCTTTGGTTTCTGTTGCACATCCAAACACTTCTTTGTCCATGACTGAACCTGGTTTTTAAGCAAAAATTGACTTTTGATGCAATATCGGCCCAAACTTGTCTTATTCTCCATTACACAAGGACATCTGTGCAGCTGAACAATAAGGACAATACTGTATATTATGTTATGACACCATAAATCTATACAAAAGAAGACCATCTGAATTTAATTTAAAAAACAAAAGTGTCTTGGTCTCAAATGTACACACGTCTTTTTTGTTGTTAATAAAATAAAAAGTAACAAAAATCACACGTTGAATATAATCAGTCTAACTTTATGATGGATTATAGCTTAGTGCTTTTTTAATGGGAGAAATATTAAACTGCATCTCTGTTGTTGTGCTTAAGTGAGAACATCTCGCTGTTAGTGTGAGCAAGTGTGAACAGCTCTCCCCCTGTTTGTTTGTCCCTCACACATTGGTTGTTCTAGATGCCCTGTATGAATTTCATTTAATGTCAATCTCCTGTCACTTTCCATTAGAATTCAGTTAAATGTCAGAGCCACTCGGGCTGCGTTACCTTGTTTATTTCTCTGTGCCCTTCCCGAATGAACATCTACAGGCTATGGTAACATAGGCAGCTTGATTTGAATTATAAGACAGAGACGCTTGAGATATCTTTGCTCCAGGTGCATATAAATGAGTGTTTCTGACATTGCAAGGCACAGCATCAGCCAGCAGACAGCTGTTTGTACCTCCATAAGGCGTGCACACAAACAATCACATGCCACAGTCTCCACACAGCTGCATACACACCTTATAGTGATACAGACTTGATTTTTTATATTTTAAGAGTGCTGTATAATTAATGCTACAGTTATGACATGATGCTTTACTGACATAGGTAACCATGTGAATGATGATAAAAATTGGATTCAGAGAAAAGTGGCATATTCCCATTGTGGATGTTAATCATTTATTGATGACCATTCAATTACCATTAAGAATTTGTTTGATTAAAATTATGTTAATCGACAATGCGCAAAATTGGTGTTGACATTAATTTGTAGAGTCAGGCGATTAGAAAAAGAGTTGTGAGTGCTGGAGACAGGATTTCAGACACTTTTCAGCAAAGCTGTGATGAACAGTTTTCAGAAAAGAAAGGAATTTTTTGAAATTGAGATTAGCTGATTTAAAAAAAAACATATTCTGTGTAGTCCCATGAATCGTTAGTAATGACATACTATCGGTGGATAAAAAAACAAGAACATCTATACAGTGCAAACATTACCATGCCCTGCAGCAGATGCTACCTTTGTTGATATTCAATATTTATTACCTCTGCCAAGGAGGTTATGTTTTCACCTGTGTCTGTTTGATAATTGATTGGTTGGTTGGTCAGCGGGATTACACAAAAACTATTGAATGGATTTTTTTCTCAGTTTAATTGAAGGTTGGGTCTTGGCCCTGAATAAACCCCATTCACCTTTGGTGTGGATCAAGATAAAGGGAAAGCAATTTTTTTTTCTTTACTTCACATTGCGCGATAAGCCTTTTTTTCACACTTTTCGTGCATTTCTCAGGGAATAATGCATGGATCTTAATGAAAATATCAGCCATGTTTGGGTGGCTGGTATCTTTGAGTGAGTACAATTTAATGTGGATCCAAATAAAAATCTGGTTTTAGTGGATTTAAAAATGTTTTACGTGATATTGGATAAGGCTTGATTGAATTAAAGGTCTTAACCCCTACAGAGCTGATTCATTGTTCTTCTGTTCAAATCTAATATAAATCTGGTTGGTGCCTTGTTTACTTGATGAAGAATACAGTAATACTTGACCATTTCTGTTGAAGCTGTTAATGTCTCAGGATATAAATAAAAGCTGTGAAGTATAAGGAAGGCACTTTCAGCAAACTAGCAACAATGATAGATCATGATGCGTAATGTCAATGTGAAGACTGGCTAAATACTAACTTTTTAGGTTTGATTTGTTTTTCCCAGGTATTATCACCTGTCTTGTCACCATATAAGCACTATAAATATTGTTAAATTAGCATTAATATGGTTTGTGTTGGAGGTAATGCCATTCTGAACCATATTTTGCCACCTTTCATTAAAAAAACACAGATTTCCAATAATGGCACATAAACACGAATAAAAATATTAGTTGGAAAGATTAAAAAGTCAAAGTTAATAGGATATGTAAATTTACAATACTGTAAACTGGAAATATCAATAAAACTCCTTATGCTTCTCTAAACTCATCAGGAATGTTTCTCAAAGCTCAGGGCCATCAACGCTATAGCCTGGACGTTGAGGAGCCCTCAGAGGTCTTTTACTGTACTTGGTTTACTTCAGAACAATCCATACATCCATTTTCTGTGAACCACTTATCCTGTTGAGGGTCATAGGGGAGACTGGAGTTTCTTACTGCACACAGTGGCCAAGAGGCTCATATTTACACTCTTTGGCAAGTTGCCATTTCACCCAGATAGACTTTAAATAACTAATTAAAATGAAATCTTTTTTTTAATATTTGCAAAAACAATTGTGTCCCTGAGATTTTTAAGACATCTGTTTTGCTGTCGAGACCTTCCTGTCATTTTCTGTTTTTCCCTGCTTTTGTAAAGCTGTGGTAACAGCAAGATTGCATAACAGACTTGGGTATTATTTTTTCATGAGCTTATGATATTGTCTATATTCTAAGATGGCTACTTTCATTCTATTACTTTGTTCATTAATAATCATATTAATGTACACAAATGATGCTCTATTCACAATGTCTGTCTAAGACTCTCAAAGAAGTACTCAGTGCTTCATCTTTCCGTCTGTTACAAAGGGAATTCAGTCTTGTCCCTGAGCTTGTTTGAGCCGGTGAGCTACGAGTGTGTGATCAGTCAACTGTGAACAGTCCCGAGTCCTGCCGTGCTGACCTTGGCTCCCAGCCAGCCGCTGTATCCTGGGCAGCTGTGGCTGTAGGCTGGCGGTCTGACAGTCAGGGCTGTGCCCACCGCCACCGCACGACAACCCCCACTTCCCCAGTGCCCTGCCCCGACTTGATACTCGACCCCACACGCATCCATCATGAGCATATCATCACTTCCCAAGCTGCCACAAGCAGCCCCACATTCACCTGGGATACAGCAGTGTGTGGAAGAGACGACTTTTTAAACGCTGCAACGAGTGATTGGGGGAAAAGGCGTGAGCTCCGGCCTGCATGCTGCCACGATGATCTGACAGTTATTTAGCCAGTAGTGCCAACGCAGCCCTGTGGCAGCGATGACAGCGTGTGTTAGTGTCTCGGATAGATGTAGGCCACCAGTGTTTGGGAATGATGAGGATCTGTGATTGATGATCTAGCAGTCCCAGAGGAGCAAACACAGTGTGGTTGCACTGACAAACACACACATGTAATGAGCCTGGGTTGACAGTGGCAGTCATAACAATCAAAGTGTTCATTACCATCAAGAGCTTTCTAATATTTAGTCAAAGGAGTGGTTTCACATTTTGGGAAATGCGCTCAATGGCTTATTGATAAAGAGATAGATAATGAGATATTGAGATAGAGATGAGATAGATATTTCTCCTCTAAATATGTTGTTATAGTCAAGGCTAAAGTGAAAAAAGAGAGAAACTGCAAGCTCTAGATCCACCAATTAACACGTTTACATCTTGTTTTTCGGAAGAAAAACCGATGTGTTTAAAAAATAATCCCCCTTTTTGTGTGGGTTATGTGCAGGACTATTTCTTGGCTGAAAGTGGTTGCCAGGCAATGAGTGGATACTCCAGAAAGTTGTTGAAAGTATCCCAGCCATTGATTTATATGGAAAAACTAGATAGTAGACACAAAGATGGCGCCCTTCCTTCCAATGAGAACTGGTCCACTAGCACATACGCAAAAAACATTCTCTATCTTCGAAGTTTACTTTCTGGTTAGATGGCCCACTGAGTGTGCACAGTAGAGTTCCCCCCGCTGGCCCTGCCTTACATTTTACATAATGATGACGTCACTGTTAAAAAGATTGCTTTTCTCAGCTAGAGGAATAGAAAACCTCTATGGATCAAAAATCATAATAGAAAGAGTCATAATGTACATTGTTTGCAGTTCGAGGGGTCCCGACAACAACCTCTTGTTATATTCGTGCTCGCAGGGGAATCTTTTGCTGCAATACTGCGAGTGGCCACTGGGCAAAATTGGAAGCCAGGCTGAGCAGCGCCGTCCTATGATCCTAGCCAATCCTGCTCATAATGCTTTCTAAAATGGCAAATTGTTGTGAGGGTACTGGTGCAGGTAGTGTTTTCTTTACTTACTTTGGACAGAACCAGGCTATCTGTTTCCAGTCTTTATGCTAAGCTAAGCCAAACTCCTGCTGTCTGTATATTTAACAAACCAATATGTGAGGGTTATCAACCTTTTTCATCTAACTCATCAGAAAGTGAATAAGTGTATTTCTTAAAATGTTGAAGTATTCCATTAAGTCTGTTGTTTAATTTTCCTTGTTTTGCTGCAGAATACAGGAAATGTTGTGGTACATGAGCTGTGTATGTGTAAGTCCGTGTGTGTTAGTTTGCTAGAGCCTCTCATGGGGCTGTTGTTGTTATTGAGTCTGTTCATGGTGTGATTAACAGTGTGTGCGGCCTGGCAGAAGCACAATGGGGAATCTCTGAGGATTCCCTCGACACAGCACAACACTCCACTGCCTTTGAAATTACTCCATCACCATCCACTCACAAAAAAAAAAGATGGATAATGAGATTTACCTTTTTTTTTTTTTTTTTACTGTATGTTGAATGCAAAGGGTATGAGTTGGTGAAAATAGCTCCATAGAAATGCAAGCCCAATGCTGCTCAGTCCCTCTGGTGGGAGTTAATGTAGTTTGGGGAGATGTATTTGACTGGAGCACAGGAGGATTTTCACAGGGCTTGGGATTAGCACTGTAACGGAGTGTCTTTTATTACATGGGACCCCGAGTTTTCAAAACCATACTGTGACCGATATTTAGACCTAAGCCCCCCAAGCTGATAACTGTCATGAAAAGGCACTGTTAAGCTGCAGGAGAAAAAGGCAATTTTTTTAAGCTGCAGGTACCTGGGAATGATGTAGGATTGAATCTCTCTGTTTTCTTTCCCCTCTATGTAACAACACCTTATGAACTGTGGTTTGGTATATAAACCTGTTATCATATAGATAAGATGGTAGACGAAATAAAAAAAACTGTAATAAACACAAACAAATGTATTGGGGTTAGATGTTATCTGTGCCACAGATGTAATTAAAATAAAGCAAATGTTTCCGCACGTTGAGTTCTATGTGACCAGCACAATCTTGCAAATGTTTACTTACCTTTTTTAAAGTGCCAGGTTTCAATAAAATGACGGCCATGAGTTTTGCATCAGTTGACATCCTATAGGAGAGCATTTAATCACTTGTAAAATAGGTCCAAAGAAGGTGGTATGAATAACTTTTGTAATATGTTGCCCATAAAACAACTTTTAACTGAATCAAAATGTTTTAGACACACTTCAGTTCATTTGAGGGGATGATGTAAAGAGGAAATACAATAATTATAATAATAATAGTACACTTTATTTTTGTGGCCTCTTCCATGCAAAGTACTTTACAACAGTTTTTAAATATTAGAATTAACTTTTAAAGAAAAGGGAAGATAAAATATTAAACAGCAAAATAAAATGATTAAAAACATCACAACAGCTTTTTAGCCTTTTCTCATACGTTGATTAAAGCTAAAAATAAGGCTAAAAAGCATCCTCCCATTTAGATAAAATCGATACGAATGCTGTTAGGCTGGTAGTTTTCACACCCACGAAGCATGAATGATCACTGATAAGTAAAAAAACCAACATATAGCATACCATTGTTGTTGTGTCTTCACAAAGAAGTTCACTGAGTACTTATATCTTAATGGCAAATAATGGGGTTATAAATCCAAATGTATTATGAATGTGAATGAACCTATAATGAACCTATGACCCGACTATAATATACAAGAAAGGTGACAGTTTATTAGCATAACGACCAGTTGTGCTCTCCTCTTACTAATTAGTGGTATGCAATACTACTCAATTAGTGAAGTTGCCCGATAATGTGCTTAATATTCTGTTCTCTCCCCCCAGGGTTTCGCAGACAGCCCTCATTACGGCGATCATTTGAGTGACAGTCGATTAGTGTCCCATGAAGGATTGTCCCCAACACCTTTTATGAACTCGAACATAGTGGGTAAGTAAGTGATTCTCTTCAACTCACCCCTCACATGCCCTTTGGTAGTGGGAAGACATCCTGTTAAAAAAATTGCCTGATTGAGGTTAAGGCACATCATGCATCTCGAGGTAGCACTACTGAAAGGGCTTGGCAGGCTACAGGGCTATTTTTTTCTCCATCTCCTGCTGTCTTTATTTCCTCCCTTAATCCCTCTTCCCTTTCTCTATCTCCCTCTTCCTCCTCCTGTGATGACCCTCCCCCAGGCTAGAAGTCACGCCATCAGTATAGCTTTCCGTCATAAGAAGCTGTCTCCTAGACATTAAAACCGCCCCCAGCAACTATCATTGGCAGCAGGGTAGTGATTTCTGGGAGTGGGGTTAAACAGACTGTTGTACCAAGGACCTTCTCACACAAGGAGAAAAAATTACAGAATGGTGTTGAAAGATTTCTATTTTTGCAGTCGTGACTCAGTTTTATTAGATGTTTCTCAGATCAGTGGTTCTTAACCTTTCTGGTCTGATGGACAGCTCAGATTAGCTCAACTAGACCTTTATCAACACCACCCATCTTGTTCCAAGTATGTTCTTTTAAAGGATTTTAAACTCAGTGTTATTTAGCGGCATTAATAAAAAAAAGTGACTATTATTACTATTACTATACAAGACATGGGAACTGGACATAGGCTTGGTCTCATCTGTCAGTACTGAAGGTTTGGTCAAATTCACCTTTTCTGTGACCTGGAGTTGCAGAAGTTGGACATTTTTCATTAAAAAAAACAAACTATTTTGGCGTCTCTGCCCACTTGGTAACTCACTCACTCTCAATCACAATACATGGCGTTCAGGTGTAACAACTGACTCAGGTTGGTGGAGGCATGTCCTGTGCTGGTAGTTTATTGGGTTTTGTTACAATAAATATCAGGGATTCAAATTTTAAGCAATTTCTTTAATTGATAGTCAGCTGTCTTAACAATTCATCATCGGTTAATCATTACTATGTGAAATATATTGGATGTTTTTCCATTATAAAACTGCTTTAACCCCTGAATGATCCATATTTGATGCAAAATGAGAGTAGGCTATATTAGGAGTTAAACAACAGATAAAGTGAACGCCAAGTTACTTGGATGATAAAGTAATTCAAACTAAATAATGACTTCTTTTTAATTGTGTATACTGAGGCTACTAAATGGCTTAACTGTTATAATATCAGTTTGTAGGGAGTGTCTTTTTTAGATTTCTTAAAATGACAAATTACGTTACTATTTTAATTAAATACATTTTCTGACACCAGTATTTTGCATTTTATGTTGATATATTTACAAAGCAAGTAGGCTAATTATGATTTGTGACAAGATACTGTTTGTTAATTTGTTCCTGTCTCTGAGTGTCAGTTTGACACTTTTTTAAATGTTTAAATTCTTAACAGCGATTATTTTGATTAATGATTAATCATTAACATCCCTAATAAATATACTAAAGATCAGCCTCCAGCTGATTTGTAATGCCTATTTTGGTGTTTATTTAATTTTTAATTTAAAATCATAGTTTGTATTTTGACAATGAGCACCAACATATTAGTACTATTCCTGACTTGCAATATGTTCTCCTGTTGTAACAATTAAAAGCTGTGTGTTATCCAGCTCTTTGGCCCGGCATCATTGTGATGTGTAACCACTTGACAGTTTTATGGCTAACTACATCTCAGCTCATTATGTAATGGCCCTGGAGACTGGTCTCCAAGCAAAGCGATTAGTTCGCAAATGGGTCCTGCTGAATTGAAACAAAATGTTATCTTTCTTGTAATTGATCACATGACTGTTTCCCCACGCACACACTCACATTAACTCTCCCCTTTTCAACTGTGTCTGTATTATGCTCACAAGCCGCAGAATATGGATGTGATCTGTTGCAGTGATATGTCACATCCAGACAGCATGATTGTAAACTTGGAATTGCCTGTGCTTATCTCAGCCACAAGACGAGTATGGTCTTATTAAATTGTTTTTCCACAGTAATATCTGGGATTTTCATAGCGTTATGGAGTTTTCAGCCCCCTCATTAAATCATGTCTGACGGGTTATTCCTCATCAGTCAACAAGGTAGAACAACCACACAATAGTGAAATATACAGTTATTCACGTAGGTGGGACTTTGTCCATCAGGTGTGTGAAATTCTTTGTTCACCTGAGGCTGTAGTTGCTGTTTTGGATGGTAAAATACTTGAAAGTATAAAGGTAGATCACTTCGTAACTTGCAATGTGTAATTCTTTGGTTTACCACGCAATCAATGAAACAGAGGAAAAAACAGTGCTGTTTTTGGCCTGAATCCATGCTCATAATAGATGCTCTTCTGGCTTGGTGTTTGTCAAGTGTCAGAGATTAAAGTCGCCTCTCGTGTTTTGTAGGCTTGGGCCATATCCAACATTTTTTTTCACATGGCAAAGACGACATGTAGCCTCATTCAATCCCTTGGCTCACCATTTTGTCCTGCTTTAAACACGAAATATTGCCAAACTGGAGAGCCGGTGTTCTTCTGAGAAACAAAGTCCTCCATGTTAGTATGTTAAAGTGCTGCGTGCATGCTGCTACATCACACCAATTTAGCTGTAGTAACGTCTGCCAGCCCAGTCTCCTTCCCACCTCGTTAAATATCAGTGTGCGTTGCCTCCGCTGCCATGACAGCTCAGCATGGATTTTCTTTTCAAAATAAAACCCAGAAGATGTTCTTACAGCTGTTCAATATTCAATATTGTGAAAAATATCCTAAATGACTGCAAATATCACGATATTGGATAATATCTTATATCGGCACAAGCCTAGCGTTCTGTTAAACGTTGATATTTGAAAACATTGCAAAGGCTACAACAGAAGGTTGGATGTACCTTCTCCCCTGTGTGAGAGAAAATAACTAGTCAGTAGTCTGTTGTTGCAGACGATGCAGGTTGCAGCCTACTAATTTTACTGTTATTCTTTTTAATTGTATATATTGAAAACCTATTTAGAATATGATTGATGAAGATGTGGAACTGTCATTGCAAATGTTTGCTTTGCTTTGCACAGGCCTTGCCAGTTCATGGTCTTTCGCTCATATAAAAGGAAAACAAAGAAGAGAAAATACTCTGAATAGGTGACATCACTGGTGTACTAGTCTGAAAACGCGGACATCCTCCACCTTTAAATCAAATAGATGCGGTCATGTAAGACATGTGTAAAAAAAACCCACAGAAACTACGGACAACGATCAGCTACAAAACCTAATGATGACCCAACAGTGGTCGACAGTCCTCTTGGTGCGCCTGAGCCCTTAGGACCTCTTCATGTTTCCTGCCTCTTATTCAATGTATTGTTCCTGATGGGAAATGCCCAATTCCTAAACCTGATGACGTACTTTCCATGTTTACTTGGATATGTTTAGTGTAGTTTATCAGCACAGTGGATCTAAACCATTCTTTGTTTCAGAAAGTGCAACACTGATTGGAAATTTCCTTTAGAAGTAGTTCAGAAGTCTTTTCTTTTGCTGCGACGAGAAATATCAGTCCTCATTTCAGTCGAATCATTTCTCTAATGTTTATCAAATAACCCACTGACTAAGCAGTCATACTGCTGCTTTGCCAAATAGCTTCAAAATGTAATTTATTCTTAGAGTTTGAACACAATGGAGAACATTAGTCTGGAGGAAGACAAATCACTTAAGAACACTGAATGCACTGTTCTCCCCACTGTGAAAGTCTGATCCTCTGAAGAATAAGCTGCTGCTGCCTCTAACATGTGTCCACCAAATGTCAAACTAACAATAATAATGTTGATCAAAGAAACCAGACACAAACAGTAACTAAATATTTATTATATAGTGATCTGATCTTGTTTATTATGATTTGCATTCGCTTGAAATGTGGTCTGATTTAGAAACACTGTGGACCCCTGTACTGCTAAAACCACCGCTCAGCAGCTGGAATAACACATGATAATACCTGATTACTGACAATATCGGTACTGTTGTGTGAAGTCTTGAACTAATTCACAATAATCAGTTTTTATACTGTAGAATATTAAGTTTGTCCAGTCAGTGAAGTGAGTATTAGATATGCATTGATTTCTACTGTCAGTGTGCTCTGAATGACTCATAGTGAGCAGGAATCCTTTCTACATAGTGGGACAATGAAACACATTAATCATGTCAGCGTGTATGTAGCTACAGTAAACACTACGCTATAAACACTTTAATCTTGAGAAACATGTTTTTTAGTAAAAGCCAGCTTTTCAGTTCATTTCAAGGAGTGAGTGTGAGGTGGCAACCGAAGCTTATGTTCGATTTGAATAATTGATAAGTTACAGCACTTGTGAATTAAATATTGAAGATTTTTAGCAGTCAGCTTTGTTTTACATGTGTACTAGTCTGGTCATACTGTTGCTCATAAAACAGAAATAGAAACGACTGTTTCTTCCCAACTCGTGGCCTAACTCCAGTCTCCCAGGAGAAGAATGTAGGTCTTTGAAGCTGAAGAATGGGGCTTTGGGTGAATGTCTGAATGCTTAAGGATGACACTGGCTTCCCAAGGGGGCCGACTCCCATGTTAGGGCAGACTGTGTATCAGCTGGTCTGGACCTCACGTGCATCTTAGCCCCGCCCTCTGGTGCTACAATCCTCTTACTAACTGGCACATCATCCGCTGCATGCTGCCCCACAGGTGGCGGCCACATTGTTTATGCTCATAGTGCACGATCGACAAACTTTTTCAGTCTTGGCCATGTGAGTCCCTATGACTCAACCACTCGTCACATGCGAGGAAAGAGGCTACGCTCAGACAGTGAACTGACATATTATTCAAACATTTGCAGTAACACAATAAGTGATTGCTGTGGACTCACAGACACCCAAGAACGTCCTACCTTTAGTTTAGATTGTCACACATATGAACACTTAATAATGCTTAATAATGATTTGCAATGGCTGGAAAACGTGACTCTGATCAGAGTTGTTTTATATCTGCATGCCCCTCCAAAGTCACATAGACTGAATACAGTCATTTTTGTATTGTACTTTTGATTAGAGCCTAACCGATATATCTGTTGACTGATATTTGCCTCTGACAGATATATCTGTATCAATCTGGATCAGCGTATATGTATATTTATTATACAGTATATACACAATATATACCAAACATACATCTTTTAAAATCATCCCTCAAATATGGTCATCAAACATTTGTGACATATACTGTATGTAATAGAGGCATGATATATTAAAGTTAAACAAAAAACTTTATTGTCCAACATTGCATCAGTGCACTGAAACAATAAACTTTCCTGGGAATGTAATATATATAAATTACCTCAAGCATCTTTTTCTAAATTAAGTTCTGTTGAAAAACAATTCATATCGGCACATATTGGACAACATATACACCGATACTGATCAATCCATATATATATGCGATACGATAATATTGGTCAATGAAATGTGGCAACCAATATACTGGATATTTTTATCAGCAAATGAACCTATAAAAAGCAGAAGTGTCATTACATCATGAATCTTGGTTTGGGGCCAGACTGCGGTGACAGCTGCATTGAAGTCAATGGGAGATGCATAGACGAACACACTAAAACCCAACATATCTACGCCATATGACTTTTGATGAAGAACTGCCTCTAGAAAATGAAAGGCCACACTTCAGAGAGTAGGTTAACTACTGATTTTTTTTTCATCAACACATTGATCAGTCCTCGATTTCGTTTATGAAAGGCTCCTGTTCGCAGTGTAATTGCAGTTTCATCAGCTATATTTTGTCAGACCTGATCCGTTTGGTCACAGTAGTATCAGCCCTGTCAATAATTTGGGCGTAAAAAATCAGTCGTTAGCCTTCTCTCTGAAGTGTGTTCTTTCATGTCCGGGAGGCATTTCTTCATCAGAAGTCATATGATGTAGATATGTTGGGTTTTAGTGTGTTTCTTCATGCATCTCCCATTGACTGTCACCACAGTCTGGCACCAAAGCAAGATTCATGATGTATGATGACCTTTCCTTCTTTTTTAGGTTCCTTGAATATCAGCATATTGTGATATTAATTTAAGACAATATCACACACCCATGTTCCAGCCTGTTGTGATGACAAAGCACCATTTCACTAATGTATCTTTATGTAAAAGTTGTACATCACTGATTAGCTGGCAATTAAAAATCTAATTTTATTGTCTCTAATGACGTGACATTCACTAATGACTTGAAACGATGAGTGAGTTAGACTCTAAGATACAAAAGATAAATGCTTTATCCTCCAACTGCCTCAAGAATACACATTTATTTTTAAATGTGCAGCTGCTGTTTGATGTAATTCACTGAACCTTCACTTCCTTCTCAGTATGTTGTAATGCTCGATGTAAGGTCTTCTGTAGGTCTCTCAGTCAGTTGCTCTAATTGTTTAGCCACAGGGATAGCCAGCAGTTCATAGCCCTGACAAGAAATGGTTAGATCTAATTACCTGCTAAGATTTTTCCTCGTGGTGTCAGCTCGATAAGGGGAAGCCAGTGGGGGAGGCTGATTTCAAGCAATCTGGGCAATTACCACAGGCGATGAGCTGCAACTAAAAGAGCTGCACTCTGCTCCTTTATTTCACGCTATATTGTGATTGGTGTGTACGCTGCCTAATGTTTGTCTTTTTGTCATTATTTACTTAATGGACTGATATTGTTTTCCGCTAAGTGGAGAAAGCCTTTTGATTCTCAGGCCTAACCTCATGTGATGCTTTAAAGTTTCTGTGCTAATTAGCAAGACAGGGTTGATGTAGCTATTCACAGCTGTGGCCCTTTATTGGAATAAAGAAAAGTAGGGGAAATGTCTTAAAGGGACATAAAAAGACCCATGAAATCACTCCTAATCAGTATTCTTTCTTTTATTTTATATATATTTTTTAAAATGACTGTTTAAGTAGAAGGCTGCTACAAACAAAGATTTCCTTTGTTGATTAATCTTTCGATTATTTTCTCAATTAATTGATTATTTGTTTGATCTACAGTATAGTTCAAGATGAGATCCTCACATGTCTTGTTTTGTCCTCAAACCCAAGATATCATTTTACTCTCACAGAGGAGTAAAGGAACCAGAATATATTCACATTTAAGAGGCTGCAAGTAGACAATTCTTACTTTTTTTTTCCTTAAAAAAATACTCAAATGGATCAATTGATTATCAAAATAGTTGGTGATTAATTTAATAGTTGAAAGCTATAAATCCTTTTCATCAGAGGCTTGCTCTCTGTCTTATACTTCAAACTACAAACAACTCAAAACATGAAAACCAGGTGGTTAGAAAGGAAGGAACCATGTCTGTAGTGTGAAAAAACATAGCTGTATATACCTTTGTTCAATAAATAGGAACAGCTGCCTTCTTCCTTCTGATACAAAGTTGGGTTTCAAATTGGCTCCCACTGCGTAACTGTGGTGATGACTGCTCTTCTTTCCAGCCATGTGCCTGAGGGCGTGACATCACAACTGCTGAGTTGTATTTTCATGCTCACGTTTCCCTGGTGTGCTTCATGCATATTACTCATACAGCTTTGGCCCTGCATATAAACTAATCAGCTTAATGCTGTCATCAACACACGCATACAGCCGCATGTATCCTGCCACCAGCCTGTGGACATACACATGTGACCGTAATGTGAGTCCCTGAGTGTGATTGAGCAATTGTGTTGACGTGCCGCTCAGTCTCACCCACCGTGTGAACCATAGCCAGTATTACTCTCTTCATTACCAACTTTAAAGATGCCAGGTGTTAGTTAGCAGAACATTAAAAGTCACTATGGACTTCCTGTTATTGCATCGGCCTCTATTTCCATCAGACAGGTGGAGTTTTCTGTTGCCATGCAGTTACTTCTTAAAAGGCGATAAGAAAATGTTTAAACAGGACAGTACTGATGTTGCCGTTATATAATACATCACCAACAAGCTTTCTGTCTGGTATTGTCTTGTATTGTCTTGTATCCTAATCCTAATCATCCTAATCTAAGGCACCTCAGCACTCAATCTCATGAGGGCCTCAGTGAAAGAGTAGAGCCAGTTTGAGCTGTACGTTTTTGTATTATTTGAACAAGCGATCAGATAAACTCTGATATTTAGATGCGTTTACATGTAAATTCCACTAATAATCATAATAATAGCTCAATCAGAATAAAAAAAGCCTCATGTAGCCACCTGAGTCGAAAGAGACTGAAGCGATCTGAATTAATACGCATTTGCCCCTGATAACTTGATGGTTTAATGTTTGCTTATTGCTTTCATGGCAGTCCTTTATCATTGTTGTACTCTGCCAGCAGTATAGTTGGCAAAAGTCCACAGACTTCATATCACTAACAGTGTGGTTGTAGCCAATGTTTTTAGTTGTAATGTGATGGTTTGGCAAATAGCTTAGATCAATATTATTGGCCTGGATGGATTTCATGAATGTCATTAATGGGTATTTATACACTGTGTATTTGTCTGTCTGCTCTAGGTAGTTTAAAGCCGCAGTGCTTGCTGGTAAAAGGAAAGGGCTGGAACCTAAGATTTGCATTATATTAGCATTCAGTTAGTGTTTGATAGTCGATGATGTTTGGTTAGTTGTTTCCTCTCCTGTCCTTGAAATTGAATAAATACATTTTGTGTGTCTGTGACTTTTGCTTTAAAATAGCACAACCATGCTGCACTGGATCGTCTTTTGCACTATAACAGAATCCATCTTTCCCGACTTTTCCCTCTTCATTTCTAATTGTTCCTCAAGGCTTTTTTGTGAAGTATCAAATCCCACATCACACTGGCATCCCCAGTGTGTTTTTACTGGGGCAGGTGTCATGTGCTAATGCTCTGTCTCATGGGAGACCCTCCTCAGACCCAGGCTCTGATTGTGGCCAGGTGCTGTTCAGGTGTGCACTTGGTTTCCTCTGTAGTGTGGGTCACAGATGCTGCCAATGCTGCCTCCTCTCCCCACTCTGTCATTCACACCCACCCACCCACACACACACAGTATTGTGCAAGCTTTCACAGTCAGATCTGAATACAGTATTGAGTCATGCAAAAAATTGTTTTGCATATTCACTTGTTTGTGTTCCTGCAGAATGTTTATATCCGCTGTATATTAGACAAGAACAGAAAGCAAAGGGAAGACGAGAAGACGTGGTGCAGTACAGTTTAGTGGATGTAGCCGGTCATTATGCAGAGCTGCAGGGTGTGCTTATCTATTACCGCGGTCAGTGGAGCATGAAGAGCTGAAGATGAGCTGAAAGGGGAGCAAATCCCTTTTCTCCATCCCCATGCCGCCCACATTTCCCCTCACACCCTAGCCCTCCCCGCCTTCGTGCTTCTCTTAGCCCATCTCGGCCCTGCCCAGCCCTGCCCGTGCCTTCCTTGGGCCCTGGCCCCCAGCATGCGACTGGCTAGGCTGTCCAGCTGCAGAGGATCAGCTGTAGTCTCCGTGGGCCTGGAGGGCTGTCTCTCCAAAGAGGAAAGAAAAGCTGGGGCATTGCCAAGGTGTGATGACATAACAAGTCTCTAGGAAAGCAGCTGCAGGGGTTAGAGCACCATGAGTGTGTTTACAATCAGTGGAAAGGTACCTCGTGTAGTTGTTTCACACCTCTTATATGAGAGAATTCCTATGATGTGGGTTGACTGGCAGGGCCCAGAACAGGCTGCTTTGATGGTTGTTTGGATGGTTGTAACGGCCCAGGATACTTGTGCATAATTGTGTTCATGTGCAGATATTGGCACAACAAAAAGATTATTTCTTAAAAACTTTATTTTCTGCTGAAAATACAAATTTTGGAGAAGTGGTTAAAGGAAGTTCAGATAAATCCAAATTCTCTCTCTAAGACCCATTGTGCTCGTTGGCCTTTTTGAATATCCCCCATCTCTCTCTCTCTTTTTCCACCCTCTTCCTTCCTTTCTCCCCTCCCCCCTTTCTCTCATTTCTCTCGCCTCATGCTGCCTGCAGCTGATGCCAAGAGGAATGTTAGAGATTATTTAATACAAGTGCAAAGCTAAAAGGGAAATGATTCATTCAGAAGAATTACTGTTAGTGGAACAATTAAAGTCTGCTGACTTCAGCCCTTGCTGCTGCCAATGCAGACAGCATTGAATATCTTATCACTGTGTAGTTCTGATATACTGTATGCCAAAAACGCCAGTGACCATTGAGTCTTGAATCTTCCTTGCAGAAATCCGTGCTTACTGTGTAGAACTGTAAACAAAACACGTGACTTAGTTCAAAACTGGTTGGCTGGACAATTTTTTCACATGATCTATATATATATATAGCTTACGTATTTTTGAAGATTGATGCATCATACATCTATGCTGTGCATTGGACATTCATAGATTGATTGTTATCGGTCTAACTTTAAAACTTGGAGAGAAATAACCTAAAGGATCGAGAGGTGAAGTCACGCCCCATGGGAACTTATTTCAGAAAAAATTGTACAGTAGTCAATGAGGAGAGACAAATAATTATTAAGATCCTGTTTGAATTGTGCCATGAATTACACATATGATGTTTGTCAGTTTAAAAGATTATTCTACAAGTCAAGAAAGTCACGGTTTGTCACACAGATACTAAAATACCATAACCATACCAAGTTTTATGTTAAACTGCTCAGTAAACCACATCTTGTTGCTCAATTTACGCCATCAACACCAACATGGCCGTCACCTCGGTGCAGAAAAACTATTTAATAAGGTGTAAACCAAATAAATCTGGCCATATTAACAACTGTAGTTATGTGAAAAGAGAGTTAGTCAGTTCTGTGAGCTAGCTAATATACAGGATCAGCTCTTCAAGGTTTCATTATGGGTTTTGGTGAGCATTAAACAAGACAATGTCACTTATGGGAGAGTTTGGTGTGTTGTCTTTAAAATTAAGCATTTTCACAGATTTTCTCGAGTTGAAAAATTGTCTTTTAAATCAACAAACATATTGGTTTTGTAAAAAATTCAGTATGTAGGAGGATAGATGTGTGAAATAATGCCTTGCTTGATATGTACTGAGGGGTATCCAAGTTGTCATTCATGGAGACGTAAGAAGGATGAGTTCAAGTTCAACACTTGAGCACATGCAGAGGTGGTCTCTTGCATGTGTCACAAAGGGGATCAACCTCAGGACTAATTGTGTTAAGATCCACCCACTAACATCGAGGTTTGAACCCATGTTGGGCACAGATGGGTGGCAAATTCATTCTAACCTTCCTTCCTTTCTTTATTTTGAAACCAAGTAATTTCACTACTACAACACGGAGACGGCATGACATCGATTGACCCCTGATTCCATCAATCTCTGTTTCAATCTACAGTTTCCTTCACCTAAGGCAACTAATTAGAAAATACATCAAAGGTTGCATCCTTGTTGAGATGAGCCACAGAAAGCCTGGCCCACAGTTGCTGGTTAACTCTCATGCCCACCTCTCCTAACCCCCGCCTCCATGTTTTTCCACAGTCACAACTGCTCGTCCAGGCGTCTTGTGTCCATGCTGGCGAACAAAACACTAGATAATGTTGCACTCCCCTCTTGATGGACTGTAGATGATTGTGACTGGCTGAGAAAATGCAAACATTTGTTTCGCCTTTACTCCCACTTGACAATGCCTGACATTTTGTCCTGCGCTGGCACAGCCGTGAGAGTGTGAGGTGTGGGAAGTGTAGAGAGAAGCACGGCTCTGTGAGACTTTTTCCTTGACTGCCAGGAATACGGGGGTGGGAACTTAAAATCAACAAAACTCTTTTAAATGGCTGCTACAGTTTTTGCTCGCATACAATGCCATCCCCCACAGAGAGCACTCATCAAAAGATTTCTCCCCCTCAGGCTGTTTTGATGTTTTATTTCGTGCAGGCTTGTGTTCTTAAAGTGTAGGCCGCTCAGTGTTTGCAGGGGTTTTCTGTGTAAGGAAATATGCCCACAGTGCTTGGAGCTGGATCAGCATTCCTAAACCATGTGTGTATCCTTCCTTGTCCTTCACCTCGGCTCTCTGTTGTCTCGTTCTTCAACAGTTGTTTGGCATCTAATGTCGAACATCGACTCACGCTTTGATGTCACACACTGACTTGATTCTCATATCCAACTGGGGGACATTTCTTCAGCTTGTTAAATGTACTCTTGTTTCCCCCAGACTGCCCTCTCTCTCTCAGGCTGACAGGGACGATGGTTGTGAGCTCACATGATGCAGGAGGGGGAGCATGTTAGCGTCCCTACCGAAGCAGCATCCATTACAGTGTTGGTGTTCACATGGTGGGAGACGTTATTAGGGAGCTCATCGCTTCTCTCCTCTGAGAGAATAGATGTGTGATTATGAAGTCATCAGCCATGAACCAGTGAGGCTGCGGAGAAGCACCCCTCCTCATGGGTCCTCAGGGTGCCATTGATTGGTGACCATGTGTTTGTGCCTGATAGACTGTGAAATGGTGTGTTGCTGCACGGCTGTGTCACACCTGCGTCCCACCAAGGTGATTGATTGGTTTGGTCATGTGGAATGTTCCCATCTGGTCCGCAGTAATGCATTTTTTTCCTCGTTCGTGAATAACAAGCACTGGCAGGAGAATAGCCGGGCTCGGAAAAAGGCAAAGGCCAAGCGAAAACATTTTCCCCTTTACGCCGCCCCCCTTTTTCCTTTTTACCGAGTTAGAGAAAATTCAAAAAGGCCGAGGCATGGCACCTGATTATCCTGGGAGGGGATAAATACAATCAGGAAATCCACATCTCCTCTCTCACAGAGATGGATTTTAGGAGAAAATAAACTGTTAAGCTAGTGCGAAGGGCACCAGCTCCTGATTTCGAAAGTCATACTTCAGGCCTAAAGAATGTGCAGTAAAACGAGGGATATCTTTGATCTAGCTCAGAATTTCAACACCTTTTCTTGATTAGTAACCCTTTTCTAGCCTAATCAAAAAGCAATGGTGTTAAGCTTTTCATCGCCTCAAGCCTAATGTGTTATTTTGTTTCTTCTTTCCTGTATTCCTCCTGGTTTGATTCCTCTTAATCCTGGTCCCTCTCCTTTAATTGATCTATTCATTCCACCTAATGGCTAATTACACATCAGGCTGCATGAGCAGATGCATTTATCATCATAGTACGTAATAATCAGTGACATTTCAACAAAGAAAAAAATAAATATGCAAATAAGAACTCATTAACATTTGCTCTTGCTGTTTTGAATAATGTCACTGCTGACAAGGCTGTTCGCAGAAATTGATGTTGAGCTCAGGGCGAGGGAGACATGTTTTCTCAGTGTATTGTGCCTCAATCTTGTGTCTCCATCCTACTGTTGTTCCTGATGTTGATCTGTATACATTGTCTCCAGCCAGGGAAGAAGCTGGTTTGGAACAATACCTCCTCTCCCTGTTTCCTCATCGAAACTGACCTAAGCTCCAACCCAACCAGCTTTTATTTACTGTCAGACAGAACCTGTTCAAAGCATCAAATAGCTTTGACAGGATGGATGTACACAAACGTTTGAAAAAAGGAAACAAAAAGGAGGCTGTATGGAGAAAGAGAAAGTGTGTGTACATCTGATATGTCCTTGTGTTGTCTCTTGTTGACAGAGGAATGTATTAGTAACCTCAGAGACTGTCTTACTTTACTTCCAAGGCATTCAGAGAGATCAGATATAAGACTTTATATTAAGTAGAGTACACTATTGTCAGTTTATGATTTAATCATCACAGAATCAGGTCCTTGTATCGTGCTCCTTTTCATGGTAATCAACACAAGAACATCAAAAAGTGGAAATCATGAAAGAAAGTCATAAAAATAATAATTTTTGCCATGAATTAGCCGTGATAGGCTGTCATGATATGGTGATATTGATGATAATTGTGACATTTTTAAATGAAATATTGATCATGCACATATGATTATATTATGTGAATAATACACTGCCTCTTAAATAACTTACTTTCTTTCTGTTCTTTGTACATTTTTTGGAGTGTTATTCATTTGTCAAAAAAGAGAGAAAACACACAAGAAACAAAGTTTTTTTTCTTCAATTTTTCGGTAGATATCACAATAATATTGTTAACATGAATTCATTTGACCTTGATAATCGTGTAGTGAAAGTCTGACATCATAACAGGCCTAGTTCCGACATAAAGGAATGGTCTATTAACTAAAGGATTAATGTTTTGTGGTTTGGTGCCATGAAAGTCATCACATGGGAACATGAGCACAGACACACCGACACCAACAGCAAACATGTGTGCTCAGACAAGAAAACAAACCAAGTGAGCTGGCGTGTGATCAGTTAATTTTGTTTCTACATTAACAGCATTTCGTCATCCTGCATTATGTGTTTGTTTTCACGGTCTTGGATTTCCTTTGGAGAAAGGATGGAAAAAAGAGGCCCTTGGAATGCATCTGAGAGGCAGTGAAGCACGCTCACTAATTGGCTGTTTTTGTGGCGAGGGGCTAGAATTGATCCCTGGAGACGCTTAGGTCACTACCTCTCACATTATCAAAGTAAGGGGCTCGACACAGTGCCAAGCCGCACTGTACTGCAGCCCTGTGATCAATAAAGGAGGCGCAATGTGAATGGCTGGCCAGCATTTCCTTCCTGTCCTTTCCCTCAGTGGGATTTCAGCACCTAATGTCGTTTGTTCACTTCACTAGCTTGGAGGTTGAACTTGTATAACACAAACTGCATTTTCTAATTATTTCAAGTCAAAATTTAACTTTATCAACTTTATCTTATTTGAGTTGTTTGGCTATTGCAGTTAAATATGGTATTTTTACTAACTCTTCACTATATGTTGTATACACAGTCCAATATACTAACAAAGGTCTACAGTTATCTAATGAAGCTTGCTTGTGATTTTCTAACTCATGAATTCTGACTGAAATTACTGCTTTGTAGTGTCAATTTGTAGACACAGTGTTTACATAGAAAATAAGTGGCCATTAACAAGTTTGAGGATGCATACAGTAAAAACTGTTGCTCACACCTGGGTGTATAATTACTGAAACTGAACAGGTGTTCTGCTGCTGTCTAGGTGCTCTAATGTGTGTGTGGGGTGTTTTGGTTGCATAGTGTTGTTTAAAAAATGGTCACTAAACAAAATGTTGCTCTCAGGTTACCACTCATATTTCATACTGTTGCAGAATAAAGCATGTGGCATGTTGAATTTGGTGCAGTTCAAGACACAAGTTCATATCTGTGAAGTAGGTGGTTTAAACTTATGCAGTATTGGAGAATATCTAGGTGAGGAAAGTGAAAGATTACCAGTGCAAATAAATCTTTAGAAGTCTCTTTGAACAGAGCACCTAATCTCCATGTTGTATAGTGCAGATGTGTAATGTCCAGCAGTAGAAATGGGTGTCCCGTACAGGCAAGTAGACCAAGAACTGTCAAAAAGACGCATGTCGTTGGTTGCAATGAAATAGCTTGAAGAATAAGATATCAGTGGTAAAAATGTGGTCTGTATGGCAGAATGGGTGGAAACAAGCCCCTCGTGATAAGAGTCACATGACAGCCGCCTGGAGTTTACAAAACCAACGAAAGAGCGAAAGCTTGACATTCTTGAATCTGGCTAAACAATAACTGAAGTCCAATACAAAGTGCTAAATTTAGCAGAAACTGGGCACAGCTCATCACTCAGATGTCACCATCCCTGCTGCTCACTGTGATGGTGCTGTAGTGGCATCATGCGATGGCCAAATCCTTTGCCAGATACAGGCAAATCGTTAAGGATGCTGCTTCATTGAGATGATGCATTTCTTTCCTGACAAAACCTTGACCTCATTGACACTGGAGTGGCTTCACTCAAGTCCTTGAGTTGCACAATTATAGCACTGCTAGATGCCTGGATTGATTTTGCAATAGTTGCTTCAATCCAACTTGACTGTGCAAATCTGCCTGTTCCAGTGAGAGATACTGTGATGCACATATTAGAATGTGTAAATGTGATAACAGACGCAGACAAGAAGACCCAAATACATATTTTGCTGCCAAAAAAGTTGCAGTTTATCAACTTGAATAAGGTGAATAAATCACTCTCATAATTAAATTTTTACTTGGAATTGACATTGCATTGTGTGATTCAGCTTAACACTTGGATCTGTATTTTTTGGTTGAACATGTTGGCATATCCTTATAACAGTTGGTTACGTGGCTGCATGCAGGTTTTGACTCTTAGAAACAGCTAATGAGCAGTGTTAGCTCAGTGGATAAGAGGTGTAAAACATGGACGATTTGTTTGTCTCTGTGGAAACATTAGCATCTTTCTTTTCATTTTCTCCTATATTAATCTATCTGCCAGGACTCAGTTTGTGAATATAGATTCTTTTTCACAGTCAAAGTTGCACCTTCACACATCTGCCTGATATGCTAATAAGCAGCTTCACAGAATATTTTAATCAGAATTGATGGAATTTTTTTTCTTCACAAGATTGATTTTTAATTGCATAGGGGATATACGGTGCGATGGTATTCTGCATACTTACATTCATATTATTGATGGTGATTGCTGTAATTAAGCCACTTTATTCGTGTTGCTTTTGGCCTTTTGTATGTTTTGCATCTTTGCTGTTTTAACGCGGATAATGACTTTTGCTTCCTATCAATCACTGCACTTTAGACTCATTAGTAGGCCTGTGACACAAAAAGAAAAAGCACACCTAGTCCGCCGCAGCCCTGTTCAGAACAAATGGGCCTACTTGAAAATATAATAACAACAATAATAGTGTTGCTCTTGTTGTGAGGCTGTGATCACACACGCCTGCTCAGAGGAATAACAAAGCATTAGTAATAAAAGCCTGTAATGCATGAAATTGATTTATTTTGCTTTTATGTGTTTGAACTGATTTTGATTTCCAAGCTAGTCTTTCAAACTTAAATACTGAAATCAGGCAATGTCAGTTAAACATTGTTGAATAACTTGTTTTGCTTCTTTATCAGGAAATACAGATAATTACAGTGGCCTGTTTTCCTCACAATGAGTTACAGTGTGTGTGCGTCAGACAGGAGATTGTGTCACTGCATCGTAAAGGTATATTTTATTCAGCTAATTTAGGCTCCTGGCTTTAGAACTGGCCAACCCAGCAATATGTTCCACTTGATATATCACTTTGTTCTACTTTACTTCTGCATCATAAATATGCATTCTCCTGAAAATCTCAATTGCCACAGCCCAGAGTTGCAAAATGTGAATTTCACTGAGTTTTGTTTAAGTGGGGGTTGTTTTCCAGTTTAAGAAGCTACACTGGGCTTTAAACTATGTCTCTGTTGCACAAATGACATAAGGGGTCAGCACTAAAAATTGATCATAAGAAAAAAATACTACTGGTTGTTTCAGGATGTTGTTTCAGGACGTTCAGAAGAGGATGGAGTAGAGTAGAAAGGCAGACTAGTTACTAATCAAACCATCTACATATCACAGCTCTGTCAGTGGTCAGAGCTGCTTCATCTTCGTCAGAACAGTCTAAACAAATTAAGAGACCTGCTCATCCATGACCTCTGGACATTGTGCTGAAGCTAATCCCCAAGTATGCTGCTGCCACGTGGCCGGTCCCCTGAGCACTGCTGCCTCCATCTCTTCTTCCTGGCTGATTCAGGTCATGGGAGGTGGGGGAGGAAACAGCGACTGAATGGGGGGCTACCATATCTAGTGGTCTCACAGGTGCTTCAGCTGGCTGTAGTTTATCAGAGAAACTTGGATGCTGTTTGCAGTAACAGGACTTTATCCTGTGGCTGGATACTTCTAGGGATACACGATATATAGCTGACTGATAAACTATTGGTATTATTATATTAGGAAATTTATATTAGCCGATGGCTGTTTGCACCTTTAGAGTTTGTTTGCGATCCACCAGTAATCACAGAGAAGAAGAACAAGGAGAAGGAGAAAGAGAAGACAAATATGAAATATTAAAGGTGCACTAAGTAGTTTTGGGTGTGAAATTTTAATCAGAGCAAGATCTTCATTGACTGATTTTTATTATGCCTAAACAAACTAAATAAACAAACTTAAACAACATAACTTCATACCCTTTTACTGTTTATATTTGGCGGACCCTGCGACCGTTCTGTCTTCAAACAGTGTTCTGGGGACTGTATTTTCCTCTGAGAACAGCTTGTTTATTCAGTTATGGAAAAAAGTAATATTTCTGAGTTTATATAATTACCTCGTTAATATTGTAAATATCAAAGTTTGAAGTTCTTCTCCGAAACTACATAGTGCCCCTTCAAATCACTCATCTTTCCTCACCCTCAGCTTAAAAAACTTATTTTTAAAATACAAAAATGTGAAATTATTGGTTATCTTACTGAGATCGGCTGCGAGAAGAAGGTAATTTATCTGTTATCAGTATCGGCTGAAAATAACCCATATCATACATCCTTACTTTGATCTCTGCTAATGTTATCAACTTCATTCATTGTTTCATCAAATAGACACAGCACACCATCCTTTCTGTTCATGAGGATGGGAAGTGTTTCAGATAGCTACTTTCACATTTTTTTTAGTACAATGGTGTTAATCTATTCTTCTAAGTCCACTGCATGGACAGTTATAACTTCAGCTAGTGCTCCTTGCAATTATAATTCGAAAATGTTGTGTATTTCTGCCTGAACCAATTCTGTCCGTCAAATTGTAAATGACAGACAGAAGCTCTCTCGGATTTAGCAAATCCAGACCAATTCCTGGTAGGAGAAGAACATGGTTCGGTCGGTACTTCAAAGAATATAACTATGATTTTATTACATTTTAACTCTATTTTGTGTTCATGCAGAGATAAATGTGAGTGCGTGACAGAAAAGAAAGTGTTTAGACTGAATTATAGACTGAATCAAAGCTAGGACGTTGCATCCATTAGTGCACTGATACAGCGACAAGTGTTGTTTTTACAGGAAGAACTGTTTAAATTGACACATAGTAGATGATTGTCTTATGTAATATCGTCAAATGCGTTGCCAAGTGGTTGCTTTTCAATGTACTGCAGGTTTTGAGAGATTTGGGGAAAACTGCATACATACTGCATAGCAAAGGGATCTAAAATTAGACACATTAATATCTATTGATGAATCTAAGGGCATCATTAGGAATGTGGTTTGAAGGAGGCCACTGTGTTTAATAGCTTAATAGCTGTTCTTTATGTTTCATATGTTGCATTTTACTGGGTTTAATGTTGTGATTTTGTATGGCTGCTACCTTGGCTAGGTTTCTTTTGTTAAAAAGATCTAAATGGGACTTCCTGGCAAAATTAAGGTGAAAAAAACAAGTTTGTATAAACGAAGATGATATTATGGCTGCAGCTTATGGTATGAGGACCTGTAATTTTATATTAACACTCCCTATTGAAGAAGTAGTTTCCTTGTAGATGCTTTGGCAAGAAAATGGCAGTATTTCAATGTTTACAAATGGAGTAAATGTTTATGCACAGTGTTTTGCCTTTTGATTCCTTGCTTATACTGTGTTTTCTAAGTTGAGGCTACACTGTTGATGGAGCACAGGATCCAGAGTGTCTCTGTAGACACCAACTCTTCCTTTTGCCAGGATCCACACTTTTTGGAGTTGCCGTGTTGCTCCTCCTTGAGCCACACTGTGGACTGAGACATTGTTTTCACAAACACAGCCGTCTGCTCAGTGACCATCAATTATTCACATAAGACAGTGTGTGTGTGACAAAACACATGCTGCTAATGAATATTTAACTCTTGCACTTGACCACCAGACCTTTTCTTTTAGGAGTGAAAATGAATTTTACTAAACCTCCTTTAGATATTAGACCGGAAATAAAGAAATTCTCTCTACAAAGGAGATGTTTCATCATCCTGCCATGATAGGGAACGTTGGTGGTAACCGACAACTTAATCCTATTTCCTTTTGCAAGAGCGATGGCTCAGAACTGTATCGCATTATTGTTACAAAAGAAACAGCTTTGCCAGTTAAACCATCTTTCCTGATTTCCTCAGCTCCCTCAGTCTCTGGAGACAGTCTGCACGGATGCAGAACAACTGTCTCCTGCAGGACTGCTCAGATAAGCACAAGTGAATTCTCTTAGATGTGCCTCTGTTCACCTGCGCTTGTGAAAGCAATGTTCAGATCAGTCATTGTGTAACAAAAGATCCAGGCTATGCAGGTTTTTAACTCACAAAAAAATATTTACCTTTTCCCCAGAGTAAACAGAATTTAGTTCCAACGCTTGTGTCTGTGCCCGTAATGTTTGGAAGTCTGACAAAAAGTAATGTACGATGCTGTTAAAGTTATTCATCATTCTCCCCCAGGAGCTCTCATTTGTTTGTTTGTTTGTTTTTCCTGGGGAGTAAAACTGCTGAGTGTGGATATTGTGATGTGTATGATTCATGTGTGTTGTGAGCTGTAAGTTTTATTTTTCCCCTGATGGCTGCTTGGGAGCCTTTCTTTGAGATTTGCACCCTGAATATGACACTGATAGAAGGACTTGTTAACAATCACCTAATCTGTAATTAATCCACTGAAAACAGTTTGGATATAGAAAACTTTATGGCATATTACGCTGTTTTACAGAAGAGCAGAAGTTTTATTTTTGGCTTTGACACAGTGAGGAATCTTTCTGCTACAACACACATATCTACAAAGGTCTATAAAAGTTGTCTAAAAGGTTGTAAGCTATTGTATATTTGTTGAGTAGTTTGGTGTGTTTAGATGGAGCCCTAATTCTATAAAACACAATGATGGAAACCTGAATTAATTTGGTATGACTGAATTGTATTAAAAGCTCATGTAAGGTCTCAGTTGTATTTTTCAGGTTTAATAACAAACTGCTCATGACAGCTTGTGTGGGCAAAGGGAACTTGCACTGTAGCTTATTAGGTCTTAATGTGAAGACTTATACATGTTGCAAACTGTTTAATCATAACTAACTGAGTTGGCTAAGTAATAAATGATTCAGACACTAATGGGAACAGTGACATACAATTATTGTAATTAAAGTTAAGAAGCAGCAAATTAAGTGTTCATCTTGCACCAAACTCTGCAGAACAAAACACTCAGGACGCTGTATGTAGTCTATTATTCGGTGTTAATCCAGTAATGTGCTTAAGTATCATAAAAGGAAACAATTGTTATAATTGTTTTTTCTGTGTTTTTCCAGGTAAATCAGAGAGGGCTTCATTTGTTGGCTACGGAAGGGATCCTGGAGCATCTGGCTGCCAGGTGAGATTCTCATATGATGTCTAGTTCAGTGCGCTCCGAAGGTTTCTATCAAAGCAGTCCTGAATTACCTTCTATATTCACCGATACCAATAATACCAATATTGATAGTACACCCCTCCTTCCACATTAACCTTTTGTTATAAATAAAGAGATGGAAAAACTTAAATTACCCCTGAGTTTTGACTCTCAGGTGAGAAGTGTTGATTAGTCAGGTTTTATACAACTTTTAAATGTTACTAAAATAAGACTTTGCCTCTCTTCCACTAATTTCAAAAAAGGGAATCCATGCCTTTGTTTAATCAAGGTTGGATTACTGTAAATCCCTCTTTTCCCTTCAGTATAACACAGCGGTCAGGCTTCTGCCACGACTGGGAGTCAATTAATTTATATTTTAATTTTAATTTAAGTCTACCTCATTATTGCTTCCTTTCATCTGCTTCCTGTTAATCTAAAAAATATTTGAAATATCACTCTTGCTAAGAGTTTCTAAGGCTTAATAAGGGTAACCCTAGAAACCGAAAGCATCCTGGAACCCTTTGGCACTGTCCTTCAGATATCTGTATGTGTCCATTATTGAAGTTAAAATGACTGCGATTCTGCAGAACAGATGGAGCCGCTCTCATTTTAAAAATTCCTGGTATAAATTTCTGTAGTTCTCGGGAAAAAACATAACGTTTGCAAATGCAGTTTAGTGTGAAAGAAACTTGGCCTCCTCCAACATTGCGCTACGCTAACATATCACACTGGGACACTTTTGATCAGATACAGTGAAGATTTAAGAAAGAAGTCCCTCATTGATAAAAAGCATTTTTAGTGAGAATACCATTTGAGACATTTTGAAGAGGAGTTGAGGAATGTGTGCAGATCTGCAGCTGCAGAGATCTGAGATTAATAGACAGGAAAAATCAATCTCTTTCCACAGAGAATCTGCAAAGAATGTATGGAGGGAACAATCATAACAACATATGAATAACAATAACTACTGGAAGAGTTACACAGAAACAGACGCAGACTTTACAGCTTGCTTTTCAGCCCTATATGCATACTTCCAGCGTGTCTTTTCCCAACTGGTTAATCCAAATAATTGAAAGAGACAATTGATCCCGTGATCTGCTCGCCATGTGGCAACTACTGTACATCATTACCCACAAATTGCCTGACGTGGTGTGTGACTTCTGAGGCTCTGAGGAGATTCCTGATGTTGTTCAGTTCTGCCCGTCAGTGCTCAGGTGCAATTCACATGAGCTGCAGAGGATTTTGTCAACATTTGAATCTGTGTTTCTGAATCTTCGTGTCACATAATAAGGATTTTAGTACAATCTCAGGATGCAAAGGGTTCAACGACTCTGTCTAGTGGCTTGAAATTAATTTGATTTTCTGATTCTTGCATGACTTCCTTGATGAAAATTCCCTCACCAATTGATTATTGGGTAAATCAAATTTAATTGAATTAAACTAATTCAGAGTTGTTCACAAAGATAGACACAAGCATGCAAATTTGCATGAGTCCTTAGTGGTTCGTCCTAGAATAGCTGTGATAATGAAAAGGAGGCCAGAGCCGGTGTAGCTGCAGGGATCAAATATCATTGAACAAAGGAAACAGCAGAAGTGGGTCTGTTGTGTCATCTGAATGCTGTTTTTCGATTACATTTGTGTTACGTTGTCTCTGACAGTTTTTGTGACCTACATTTTCAGTCAGAGAAATAATCTACATTTCTTTTATAGTACCTTTCATACATGATTTTGTTTAGATTTTTTAGACATGGAGTTTATTTATCATTGTTTTGAATTCGTCAGCAGCACGCGTGTTGGATTTGTCAATCAAACATCAAAGCCGTTGTAGGTCTCAGTGATTACTGTGTCAATCCTGAGCCCGTTAAGGGGATTCAAAGGGGGCACGAGAGGCCAGTTTTTCAAGCCAACTACTACACATCGCTCTGAGTTGTACAACCTGACATGATCCCTGCTCTACTGGTCTGCAGCAGATTACTGTAATTAGTCCAAGCTCTTAATTGGCCTCTTAACCCACTTTGTTGGGGTTGTGGCGGTCAAATAGATATTGGTGATAGGATGATGTGGTGAGCTCTCACAGGTCTGTTCTTTGTCATTGAATTAATGTCACAAATTACCTAATGTGTTGTATGTTACTCTAAAAACAATTTGTACATTCATTAAAACAATGTTTATATATAGTCTTTATAATGATTTGGATGTTATGATATTTGCTTACGATTTTGTCTCCTTGAAGACAAAATTGTTAAATGCAGAGTTCATAATATAAATAGAGACAACATGAGAAATGTAGTTGATGTGGATTGAAATTACTAGCTGTCTATAAGATTATTAGTAAACACACATCTGGCAAAGAAAGACTTTAGTTGTATTATCCTTTAGTTTTAAGCTTTTGTGTGTTTGTTTTCTCTTTCAGCCTACTGTAAGGCCCGACATTGGGTTGGCAAGTCCTGGTTCAGTGACTACGTCAGTGAAGTCAGCTGCCCCGTTATACTCCTTCACTGGAGCCAATCCTAGAAGACGTTCTCTACCAGATCCTCTGCCTGTCGGTCAGTGCCATCTCAATGATTTTAACAAAAAAGACAAAAAAAAAATTTATATTCTTGTTTTCTTTTGTAGTTGTGTAGTTCATATTCAATACTAAAAACCACCAGAACACAATCCAACTGAATACACTGTTTGATTCAAGTCTTAAATGTTTTCTTTTTTAGGTTTCTGTCTTGCGCTTAAAAATTACCTGCAATGTTGCTCAAATAAATTGTAGTAAATCTTTGTAATTACATACATTGTCAGGTTACTGTAAAGATGGCACCAATCTGAGCAAACTGTTAAAAGCTTTTCAAAAAAGCTGGCCCTCTTTTGTCCATTGCTTGACCAGACATCATTTTACGACTATCATCACACTCCGGTTTGGGGTGGAGATTACTGGCCATGCTCCCAATCATATTAGACTATAACATTGTAGGTCAGCACAATAACGTCTGTTCAAAGTACACAATGTACATTCAGTAGATAACAACTATATCTGAAGTTGTTCATGTAAAAATCACAATCTAATCACAAATTTTACTATACAGGACAAGACCACAGAGTGGGTGTTGTTTGTCGAGTTTGTTTACTGCAGATTCATAGTTGCCTCTTTTTTTTATTGCCTGTGAATGAAGAGATGTGCTTTCATCTCTCCACAGATCCTCTACAAACAAAAAAGGTTCGCAAGGTCCCTCCTGGGCTGCCTTCATCTGTGAGTGGAAGATCATCTACCTCTCATATAAATAGATTTCACAGTGAGCTTACTTAAGCAGACACACACACACACACACACACACACTACTCACACGCCTTCCCTCTCAGCACTTGCACACAAAGAGCGCTCTTGACATCACTACCACATCACTTGACATCAGCAGCGGGAATTCAGTTGTTTTTTTGGGCCTCGCTCAGCAGTGACATCAGTAGTGCCTGTTCATTCAAAGTTCTGACTGTTAATGTTTGTTGTTTACATGCTTGTTGTTTAATATTAGTATGTAAATGTCCCCATAGGGTCCATCTTTCTGTAATTTTTGTGCGTGTGTGTGTGTGTGTGTGTGTGTGTGTGTGTGTGTGTGTACATGCATGAATTTGCGCGTGTACACATGTGCACCTCGAGGTGATTGATTTTCAGCGCTGCCCTGTCACAGTCTAGCCTCCTCACGGCCTCTCCTGGGAGAAAGAGAGGCTGTCAGAGCGGATCCCCAGCTCTGCTCTTTTGATGTTTAATTAGTCATTACGTAGCCGAACAGGAGGACAGACAGAGATTAATAGCACAGAATATCTGAAATTTCTATTGGTAATGATCCCGGTGGAGCAGAAACCATTAGGATGCAGAGAAGTGTGGAGCTCAGCTTGCATTCGCTTAGACAGGGGGTGTTGGAGTTCATTAATATGCATAAATCAGTAAGTCAGATCTTCATTGTTAAAGCCCTGGTGGATTGGCAAAGGTTTTATTAAGCCTTGCCTTAAATTCCAAGAACTGGTACAAGACAATGATTTTTTCCCTTTCTTTTTAATAAGAAGCAACTGGTTTACCAAAATCCGACCCTTTTCTTTCCTTAAACAATAAAAGGTTTTTCTTTTTTCTCCTTTTTTTTTTTTAGTGAGGGTGTCTGAGACTGGATTTGCCTTTCAGAGCTTTGATAATCGTCACCTCTGCTGCTGTTACTCTGAAATCAAATATGGAACAGGCCGCGGAACATAAAAGGCTGGCATGTGTTTTGTTTCTGGATTTGTGTTTGAAAAGAAGTTTGTCAGAGCGTGAGGGAGAGAAGCAGTCTCTGGCAGCAGCAGCAGCAGGAACGTGCGCTGCCTTCCTCTTAAGTAAGTGATATATTTGAGGTCTTGTCAGACGGAGGGAGGGAGGCAAAGAATGGTTGCCTCGCGGGTTACATCTCTTTGTTGTGTAAATGGACGCTGGGCTTTTATTTGTCAGTACTTAACACATGGGCGCAGGTGCGGTTCTGTGACTCATAAGAGTACAATCAAGCTGTACAATGCTAGATGGGGAAAAACAGTGACAGAGCATGGTATAAAATACAGCTTCTTCTTGTCACTCAGCGCTGCTCAGGAGATAAAGCCTGGAGCTCGGAGGAATTATCCCAGTTAGTCTTTGATCCCATTTGAAAGAATAAAGATGGGAGTGTTGAAAAAAGGGCTGTAGGTCTCTACTAACCTGCTGACAGAGAAAGGAAAACATAAAGCCAGTTTTTTGATAGGTGGTATATGTGGGAGATGGTTGAGTGGGAGGTTGTCTGGCAGCTTTTAGGAGGTGTTGGTATTGGACTAATAGGAAGCATAGGTGAGGTATGGTGGCATTAACTATCAGATGGTGTAAAGAGCTACTTGTGGCCCTTAAAAACGTGTAAAGTGACTGTTGCAGAGGGTGATCAGCCAGGCCCCGTGCTTGTGTCTCTGGCGCCAACACTGGCAGTAGTGAGGGTGGTGTAGAAGTGTCGAAGGGAAGGCGCACCTGGAGTCAGAGCTACTTTGCCAGAGGCAGCTGTGTGAAGAGCCTGCAGCGTACCTGTAAAGCATGAATGCAGCTGCAGATGCTGCTGAAAGCTTTTGCTTGTGTAAGCAAGCATGAGAGCCTCACCAGAGACCTGAATAGCTGCTTGATTTAAAAAAAAAAAAAAAAATTCAACACAACGCTTCCTATCATTATGTCTACTGCTGGGAATTTTTTTTATTTATTTGATTCTCAAATCCCCTTTTTCCTCCGAGCTTGTATTCCTCGCTCCTCAGTCTAAAAATAAATGTTTTAAATCACATGGGCAATGTAAGTTGCAAGTCCAAGCATGCTGTGTGTGTGTGTGTGTGTGTGTGTGTGTGTGTGTGTGTGTGTGTGTGTGTGTGTGTGTGTACACTACATGATGGAGCTGAATCAAAATATTTACAGGAGCACATCCTCTGTGCATTTAGGTTTTGACACTGCACTGCACCAGGATGTGAAGGCTATCTGGACGGGCCAGCTGGTGATTGCAAACATTTAAATGTTTCTAGTGCTTTTTCATCTTATATACAGAAACCCTCCCTCTGCCACACACATACCTTCCTCTGTGGTCTGCTGGATGTGTGGTTGCAGACATGAGATACTGCAGATGTGGTTGCAATTGTGTGATGCATGTGTGATACCAATTTCAAGGTATACTGTGATATAAAAATTGACAATTATCATACAGTGTACATTTGCTTATCAAGGGAATTTAATTCTACCATTTAAGTGTTATTTAAAAAAGAATGTTTCAAACTTAAATCAAGTCTTATATCTGTTAGGACACAATAATTAGTAAAATAAATTATAATAAGCTATTGTTTAACCAACAAAACCTTCTGTTTTCATTCTGTTACGGGACATTGTAACTGAAAATAATAATTATAATAAGGCCATTTTTCACCATGTCCGGCAACAGGATGATCAGTGTCCGATTATGTACCAGTCATATTTACACATATGCTGCCCAGCCCCCAACAGGAACGCTAGCCCCAACTGAAAGACATAAACTAAATATTTGTTTTATTTACTCAAAATATGTGCACTTTCAGAATTAGGTCAGTGTGAGAGTCTTTACTGCATTTTGCCATCATTTACGGTTGCGCCTCTGACGCCTTTCTCCTCTATCCACTGCTGCCTGTCTTTTTGTTTCACTGTGGGAGCAAAGCAGAGACAAGGATATTGCTCAAGTTGACGACAGGATGTGCTGTGATTATTTGCACCTGATTTCTTTTGGAAATATAAAAACATCGTAGCCGAAGATTATGAATAGCAGTTTTACTTTGAGGATAATGATCCACTGTCTAAACCAGAGCAGTGAACATTTTTTTATTCCACTCACATGTCAATTGCAGCACATTACAGACAGACTCCATTTTTACCTTTCAAAATAAGAGTCCCAGTTATACCAGTATACACTCCAAAAGAGGGAGCTAAAATACAATTGGACATTAAAATAGCTTACAATGTGTTATTTTTATTATTTCTTTTATAGTCAGTGTTTTATTACGAATATACAATTGAATTTTCAATTTTTCAAAAAGATACTAAAATGTTTGTGCATGATGTTGATTATAGTTCTTGAGTTCTTACAAAGAAAAATATGCCGATTCAGGCTCTGAATCAGCAGGTCAGACTTTAACAGAAAATTGTGATTGTTGCATCTCTAGTGTAATAACATGATACTGTGATACTTTTGGTTATGTTATTGAATGGGAAATCTCATACTGTTGCAGCCCTCATGATGCATATGCGGTACAATTTCTTATTTTCCCTTTGGATTTAGGATTGTTAAACCCATTTTGTTTTTCAGCTTCATGCAGGAGAGAAACTTACATATCTATATCTAATATTTTACCACCTTGCGTGATAGATAAACAAGTGCTCAAGCGTGAAAGCTTTCCCTATTTATTTTTGTTACAGTAGGCACATTGGCTATAATTGGCTCCCCGCATTATTTGACTGTATAAACTGAGAGCGAAGGACAGAGCATGTTGTCATTGGACAGACAGGCGGCCACGCTGAGGGATGCTGATGGGCAGCTGCGTGGGCACCTGTCTGACAGGAGGACTGAAGACGCAGAGGGAGAGAGGGTTTTGTGGCTTGTGGGGGGAAAGTTGCATCTTGCAGGATATTTATGGGAAGCTGCAAGGGCATAGCATGTGTGTGTTTGTGTGTGTGCGTGTGTGTGTGTGCGTGTGTGTGTGTGTGTGTGTTTATGTGCGTGTGTGTGTGTAAATAGTGTTTTTTTTTTTCCCCTACAAACCCTTGTCAGAGGCACAGCGGCTTGATGTGACACTTCCTCCCTGGCTTTGGTGACGATGTGGCTGCAGGATGAGAGAAAGAAAGTGGTGGGCTGAGATTCAGTTCCCCTCGGGGACTTTTGCAAGCGAGAACTCTGAGTGTGGATGACAAAATAGATTGACATTTGCTTTTGACAGATCACTCAGACACCCTTGTTTCTGAGAGATTTGTACTGTGCGAGCTGTAAGAAAGGAAGTCTGCTCTAGGCTCTGAATCCTAAGACCTAGAAATGTTCCTTGCAGTGCTGTCTGGTACATGACATTCAAAAGATATGTTTTCTCTGTCTCTTTACCCATCTGTCTTTAACAGCTCAAAGACAAGAGGTGGTAATATTGTACTACAGCAGTAACCTAATGTTCCTGTTGGTGAGAAAGCAGCTCCTTTTTTCTTTCTTTCTCTGAACCACAGCAGGGCAGGAAATGCAGTAGTAAAACAGCTTGGTGAATAGACTGTGGATGAAATGCATCCGTAAAGTCTAATGTAAACAGTCAGGATCTCCCCAGGCTTTTGTAAGTCCCTCCACGAAATTAGATTTTAGGTCCACCCGGCAGAATGGTATAAAGCTGCACGTTTGATATTTTTTGCCTTTTGTTATTCTGATGTTGTTTAAACACAAACGCATGCATTTAGTTTTGACACTGGGAGGGTTAAAAAATAGAAATAAATGTAGATACATACATTTTCCATTGCATCCTGAATCCTGATGATGTTGCAAGCATTATGAAGCGAGGCAGGGCAGGAGTGGGATACATTAAGTCCATTGTATGGCCAATATAGTTTTGTGCCAGTAAAGAGGGCAGACTGTTTTGAAACAGCTGCAGGTCTTTGGATAAGTTGACAGAATGACCACTCACATTCTTTTATACTGCAGTTACTCTGGTTACATATCATTTTAAGTGCCTTGAAACTCAACTATGATTTTATACTAATGGTTTGTTGGTAATGTAAGAAATTACACCGTGTGTCAGTAGTGCTAAACATGTTTTTCTTTTGCATGCATTTCTGCATGTCCTAAAATTACTACAGCACAGCACAGTAAGAAGCAGTGTGCATCAATTTTAGATTTACATTTATATTTATTCATTCTATAAATATTTACACCTGATGTGGATTTTTTTTAGATTAATGAATTTATTAAAATTTTAAGCAAAGAGGCATTTTCCATAAATTTAAACTGCTAATTTTTTTTAAAGGAAATTATGCACAATTTTAATCAGTCAACCTTCATTTAATCAGGTAAGTCCCATTGAAATCAAGATCTCATTTTCAAGAGAGACCAGAGAAGCTAATGTATAAAAAATTATACAATTTAGGAAGCACAATGTCATAATTAAAAATGATACCAATAGTTACGTGATAGTCAATAATTAATCGTGATAAATAAAACACTACAATAGTTGCACAATAGATATATAACCAATATAAGTGCAGATGACTTGACTTCCCTGTAACCTAGATTTTAGATTTAAATATGAGGAGATATATATTATTGTGTTGACCCGTACTCAGGTCTTAATGTTACTTTAAACTACTACCCTACAAGGCCAATATTATTAATATTATATACTCTATATGTAGTAAAAATTTAAAATCTGAATTCCAAACCAGCAAAAAAATAATGATTCTAACTGTCATCTGAGGTTTGTGTTACTTTCATCTTTGTAAAACTGATGCATGAGACAGGTGTGTGTGTGTATGTGTGTGGGCAGGAAGGTCCCAGTTAGTGTTAACAAGCTTTCGCACGGTTGAGTACTCGTACATGATGGGTGTCATACAGAGTCTCGTAAGTCATTTATTTTTTTCATTCAGTGAAACTTTATATTCTGTAATGCTGCTGTAAATGATTTGGATTTTATTTGTACATTTTATTTTTAAGTGTTCTGTGTGGATTAGTTTTAAGAATGATTGGGACTTCAGTTTGTATTACAAATTGTATAACGTGTATTTTACGTTAGTGCTCCAAAATGTTCGTGTATGGACAGTATTTCAAGCTCTGCCCTGACCCCAGTTAGTGAGCTCCCCAGAGATGACCTCATCAGATGGCTGATTAGATAGACACCCTCGGTTTGACGGGGATGATGCTGAACAGTCACAGTCACCTCTGGGACCCTGGGCCTTGTGTTTATCTTTGTTTGGGTTGCTGAAATTTACCACTGACATTAAAGGCTGCAGATAATGGAACAGGCAAACAAGCCAGAGGCCTGACCTCTTTCATCTGCGAGGAGAACAAGGAGTTAAAAGGACAAAAGAGAACAAAAATAATGCACAGATTAAAGTCATTACTCACATTCTGGCCTGTTGTAAATTATTCATGTAGGGCTTGCGTGAGTGTACAGCATTAATGCAAACCTTGATTTTTAGATTGCTGGCAGGCTCAAGAAGGCAGCCTGTCAACAATCACTAAGGTAGTGTTTGTTATTTGGAGACCATCTAAACCAGGCTGCTGCAACCTGGAAAGTACATCACCGAACCACATGAAGGTCATGTTGTCGCTGAGGCTCTTGACTGTACGTGTACATTGATATTTTTGCTTTACTGCTCTTTTAGTTTATTGTGAGTTGTGACAAGGATGAAACAGCTTGTTGTCATGTTTTTTAACTGACATACGCTGAAAGTTTGCTCAAAAAGTAGGTACATGACTGAATCATATTCATTTAAATATGGTGATATCTTGCTATTCTTTCCTTGAGTCAACCTGGTTTCAGTTGTGTCATTTCTAGTTTCTGAATGATCTATTTCAAATCAGCTGAAACTAAGTTAAAAAAGAAATACATCCACACTTTCCCACCACTAAAGTCTCTCTTTCTTCATCTCACTCCTTCACATCTCTCTCATGACTTCTGATGGTCATTGTCTCATTAATTCCACAACGTGAAACAGTACAAATCTGTTTGTTTGATGACGAGAATGTAAACAAAGTGAAGTGTTTGTCAGGAAAAATAATGCTTTCAGGTTTCAGGGTTTTTAGTTTTTCCAGTAAGTTGCTTAATACAGATGTCCAACAAATGTGGTGCGTCAGGTTTTTTTCTGCTAGTAGATAAAATGGATATATTTAGCAGCTTTGCGAAATACATTTACTGCTGTCAGCCATTGAGTACCGGTTTAAATAGCTGTTGTTTGAAGGCAGCTGTGCTCAGTTATTGATCTGTGTATAGCCTTTTTTCAGAATTGTAAGCATGATTGAAAACACAGACGCATGCAACACATAGAACAAAGCAGAATTATAATGGGCAGGAATGGTTAAACATTGCGCCCTAATGATTTCCACCGTCTGTACTGTAATTTGATTTATATTACATTTTTGTCCACAACATTGAAATCTTGTTCCAATGTCAGTCCATTGTGTTTTATAAACCAGTTTGCAAAGTATCAAGTATTTTTGTCACGAAAACCACAGAACAAATAAAGAATATTCATAAAAACCAAACACATGCACGTAGGAAAACTGTGTTTGTTGTTTAACATGACATCTAAAGAATAAAGTTTTGGCTGAATGCTTACCATAAAACCATTTACTGCGAATAAAGAGCATGGTAATCGGTTTCTTACATTCTGTTTTAAGCCTATTATTAATCTTTACATATGATTTCAAACATAGGCTCGACAGCCCAGAATATTATTTTTTTCTGCTTGATATTTTTACTCTGTGGTTGGATAAACTAATGGCCTCCGTCTGTTTAATGAGAGCTGTGGAATTTTAACAAAGATGATGTTGTGTAACAGCTGTAGATGGCAGCCAGTCAAGTTCATTTAAATTTCAGATTTAATAAAGTTCATGATGTCTCCTCACGCAGCATTCTCTTTGAGTGGCTTCTTATATGAGGAAGTGTCTCTAATCGAGACCTTTTTTTAAAAAGTTTATAAAAGTGACAGCTGTAGGTAGTAGCACATTCTGTTCTGAGAGCTGCAGGTGTAGCTGCTGAAGAGCATCATCTATATGGACACAGAAAGGGAACGAGAATCTCATCTCGACATCTTTATTTCTGCTCTGTGTGAGACAACGTGTGACACAAGAATTTGTTTTGTGATTGAAGATTTGACTACAGTTCTTATTCCTAATGACAATGTTCATGTAACATGTGTGCTGTACTGTTGGCCTGTTGTAATGCATGGGGGCTCAACAGTGTTGCCCCAAAGATTTGCTTACTCTCTTGCAAACCAAAGACACCGCTCCTGTACCTCATTAGTTAAGACGACAACCATGAACTGCCACGTCCCCAGTTTGAGTCTGGCTTGGGAGCTTTGTAGCATCTCTGTCACCTGTTTCCTCTCATCTCTACCGTCTGAAGCTAAGGCGGAAAAATGCTTTTGGGGGGAAAAACAAGGCCAGTTTGCTCCGTTCACCTATCACAACTCATGCACATTTGTTGGTATTAAGTTTTTTGTTATTAACTTATTAACTTATTAACTTTTTGTTATTAATTTGTATAATACTGTATCTTGTTAGGTACTTTTGAACATTATTGTAGATAAGTGCTTTGTAATGAGGAATTTATCTTTTCTGGATAGACTCACAGTTATTCAGGCTGACAGTAATCTAAGAGTTTAACAGTACTTAACAGTCTGATTCAATACATGATACTGGGCCCAAAGGGCGATGTACTCACATTTCTTTTTGACAAAATCGAAAACAAACTGTAACACGTGTCCTTGTGGGATCCTCTGTAGGTTTAAAGTGTGCAATAACTGATGTCAAGGGTCTATCATTATCAGACTAGTATTAGAATAGCATTAGAGGTTTATTTAAAGTGGAAGCAGACAAACAGGCAAACCAGGTATTAAATTGCATCCTATGTGGTGCTAAGGTCTTAAAAAGTCTGAATGAATCTTAATATCAGTCCATTCATGACACAGCCAGGAGTTATGGGCGGGTGGGGGTCTGAATCCCCCGTGTACCCCTCACTCTCCAAGTCAGCCCTCTCTAATTAGAACCAGAGCTTCTTACAGGAAACAATCTTCCTGTCTGATGACATCATTGCTAAATCCATGGGGGTGAGATGAGGGTGACCTCAGCCTGTGGATTTGCTGTGTGTTTCAACACCCAAACAAATCCCAAGAAAAGCACCTTGTGATGACTTGAGTGTCTGTAGAGACACCCCTCGTCATCCTCCGGGCACAATTTTAAATTGCTGTCAACACTGTGCAAATATACTGTATGTATATGAATAGATAGAGGAGAGTCATCGTTCCAGAAATATAAGATTTTTATATGTTTTCCGTTTGTCTGATATCTCAGGAATGCATGGGGGAATTTCTTCAAATTTGGCACAAATGCCCACTTGGACTCAAAGCTGAACCTAATTATATTTCTGTGGTCAAGGTCTTTGTGACCTCATTAAACACCTTTTTGGCCATTTATTCATTTAATAATTATGACAAAATTTTATACAAATGTCTAATAGGATAAAATGATGACATTTTATATCCAAAAGGTCAACTTCACTGTGACGTCATAATGTTGTGCGAAACATTTTCTGTCCTTTATTCAACACCATACCTCGGGAACAGCAACAGTAATAGTTTCAGCCTGTATTTGTTTTTCACTCGCATTAAAAGAAATGCTTAATTAGCTTTGAGCATTTCCTGTTTGCAGTGCACATACAGATTTATAGACAACTATCACTGGATTATTTTGATACTGAAGTAAACATAAAAAAGTTATTAGAGCTGTCTTTTTTTCCTCTGAATGTTTATTTGTGATAATATCATTCACACCAAATCTAAAAATGTGTGAATCATGTCTGTGTGTTCAGATTTGAGTGAGTTATGACTCTGGGATTGAGTATGAGTGGTAATTGGGCACTAAGGGTTTTAAAGTACCTTAACTGCCTCCATGAGCTGTGTGTCACAGCCACTTCTCCTGCTCCAACTGCCGACCAGTGGGCCAAACTATAATAACTTACTTTCTGTTTTGTTTTTTACTACACCGACATGCACCTGTCTCTTGCCTCACACCCCCCTTCAACTCTCACAGTTTGAAGTGCTACATCAAATCTGTGACCTGTGTTATAATCAGGGATTCATTAAGTTAAATTAATTAAACCTCTCCACTATACTTGAAATGCATAGACATTCCTACTGTGTCTCCTGCAGAGTCAGTATATAAAGGAAAGGGCTGGCAGACACTGCTCTGAGTCAGCTACCGCTGGAGTTATACATGTGCACGATTTCCCAAATTAATGCCCATTTCTCCCCTGCTTTAATGTGTTTTCCTCTCAACAGCGTGCAGTGTGTCTGGACTTGTTTTAGACCCCTTCAAACACTTCTATCATTACCATTTTCCTTAAAGCATCGACTTGAAACGGCGCCAGATAGAAAGCGCTAACCGCATGTAGAGCCAGTGTTTTGGACGAGTTTAAAAGAGTCCTAGAGAAGAAAGGGGGATAAATAATAACAGTACTAAAAGGAAAAGCATAATAAAGGCCTAGTTTTCTTAGGGAAGTGGAAGCTTTCATCTTTTTCTATAACAATAATGTTCTCAATGAGTCTGCAGGCCTGTGTTTAGTCCAGGAAGCTTCGAGTGGTAGACATGAAAGGCTTCACTCAGACTGCTCAGGCCAGGCTCTCACTGGAATATGGTATCTATCCTCTTCTACCTCTCCTTTCTTCTCCTCTCCTTTGCTCTCCCCTCCTCCCACATGATAAAGGTAATGGGGAGCTGTGTGGCTCGCAGTGACAGTAAACCATGGTAAAATGGCTGTCGATGTTTTGCCCCCCAGTGCCCCCCTCCTCCCTCCCGTCTGAGGCCCCCAGGGTTTAGGAAATGGAGCATTATTTTCATGTTTCCGACGTCACGAGCCAGCCCCCTTTGCAGCTGTTGCATGCTTTACAACTCTTGTGTTTACAGCCACTTCTCAGCTAAAGGTCTCACCCTGCCAGCACCGAAACTCTCATAGTTCACATTTCATAAATCCACTGTTTTCTCCCCCCCCTCTCATTATCTAGATTTGGATTCATGGATTTTTTTTGTTATTATGTTTTGAGCCTTCACTTTCTCTCACTAATGACTCCTAATTGGTGTGTGAGCCATGTGTGGGAACAGGTAAAATGTGTTGCCAGATGGTTGTGTTCTCACAAAAGCCATATTTTTACCTCGCTGCCTGTAGACTCATTTAATCATCACAAAAACAAAAAGATTAGACACTTGGGATTAAAATGCGTGGAAGAGAACAGGCTCACTTATTTATGCTTGCCTTTTAATTACACATATTAATGAAATCCTGCTTAGAATGAAATTATTTTAGTTCCAGTTTGTCAGGGTTCTCTTGCAGAAAATCAGCTTTTTTTATGCCTGGAATTAAATATTTTTTTCTCTCTCTCTTTCTAAATCCGCTCACACATTTGTTTTCCGTCCCTCCCACTTCCCTTTATCTTTTTTATACCCACCTCCCCGTCGCCTCCCTTCCCCCTCGCCCTTTTCCTCTTTGCCTCAGCACTTAGAGGCTTAAGAGAGGGATGTATCACATGAGCCACTCCCATCTGACAGCCACCCCTTCCCACAGTGTGGAATGGTACGATCCTGCTTTGCATAAGTTTCCTCTGAGTGGGTCGTGTGTGGAGGCCAGTACTGGAAGAATTATTAGTCCCTTTTGAGCGGTTTGGATGTATGTGTAGAGAGAAGGCTAGTGTGCTGCTATAGTCTACCATTATCTCTTAAACTGTTAGAGCTATAATGTATTGCGCCTACCCTGTCCCTGGAATGGGCAGTAACTCTTTAATGTATTACTACAACGGGAAATCGGTGAGTAGTCTCTTTGGGAATGTGTGTGTGTATTAGACAGAGAAGAGCAGCAAGAAATATGTGTGTGTGTGTTGCTGTCGGTCTCAGTCTGCTGTCCATTTGTGTGTCCTTGTGTCCATAATGTTTAAACTTCATTAATTTTAAGATAAAAACAATGTGTTCATGTGTGGGTGTGTGAATGCATGTGCCTGAAGCTCCTCTCTCATTTTCCATGACATCAGTTCAAGCTGTATGACATTACAATTTAATAACATAATTCAAGTGTTTTAAACTTATTTCACAACACTTTTTATGATGCTTTACAACACAGCTTTTGCAAAAACAAACAAAATGTTCTTGGCGATGTGTGAAAAAAAGTTGTGTCATTTTAAAAACTTTTTCTCACATGCAGAATGAAACTGTGTGGCAAGGAAAAAAAAACTTTTTTGCAGCCTTGAATTTATTTTTACTGGCTGGTTGCTTCAGCTCCGAGACTGGGTTGAAATAATAACAAGTGGGAGTCTGGGAATGATTAAGGGAGAAAGGCTGCCTGTTGAGGTTAGACTTTCCTGTTTGCAGATTGAGCTCCAAGCACCACTGTTGCTGTTATTCCATCTGTTTTTAATCACGTTGGCATTCTTGACACCGCAGGGAGCCTAATGTGATTTCTGAACTTCTCTGTAATGACCTCTTTGATTTTTGTTAACTCTGCAAACGTTTTGATGGAGTTGAGTTTTTACCGTTATTGATGTAAAAGATGAGTTGTCGTGCTTGCGTTGCAGAAAGTTTTTAGAGCGTGGTCCTTTGAAATAAATCCTGTTTTTATGGTGAATGTTATGTTATTGTAAAAAAAACAATCCAGTGGGCTTATGAATCTGCTCAAGGATGCAGTTTTGACAATGGCTGAATGAGCTCTGTAGTACATGTCAGTAATCCTTAAGTAATGATCCTGTCATAAGCAAATTACACAGGCAGATTTCCACCTGTCATTGCCCGTGCTGTGTTTGCTATTACATAAAGGGCATGTGAAGTAAAAAATAAAGTGGCTAGCCTTTTTATGATATTGCATTGAAAAGGTCATCTCACTCAAGCCCGTGTTTTAACTTCCCTCACAGCATTTCCTCTTGGTTTCCACTGCAAATTTAAAAAAAAAAAAAAATGACTTTGATCTTTTTCATATTAAGTATTAACAGGCTTGTGTTACAGTTGGCGATGGGGAGAAAATTGATAGCATGTGGACAGAGCGGAGCAAACGTTATGATCAAAAGCCTTTGCAGAATAACCACTACCAACTTTTTTTTTCTCAAAAGAAAAAAGACTGTGCTCATTCTTTGCATCAACTTGATCCACATTAATTTGTTATAATGCAGAGTTGCGTAGCAGGCTCACCATCTGGAGCACTGGGAGAATTCACAGTGGGCCATTGGCTTGTGAGCTGGTGGCATGGAACCAATACAGATGGAGCAACTCACTGATCTTTCTTCCGTTGCCCATTAGTGAAATGGAAAAAATCGAAGTGAAAGCCCTCCAGTGATTGTTAGACCTTTTTTCCTCTTGTTTTGCCTTATTGAAAGCTTCTGCTCTACAAGTGGAATGTCGTAAAATTATATCTGAAATGGCAAAAACATGTGCTCTTCAAGGTGCCTGTTGTTGTTATTTTGTTGTGCAACAGGTTCTACCGTGCTTCGCAGAGGTTAGCTCTCATAGCAAGAAAGCTAATCCTTACACATGTGTTGCACATGCACTGAAGCATGCATGCTTAGGTGCATATGTAAGTCAGAGTGGGGGTAGTACGGTGGTGTGATGTGTTTGTGTGGCGACCTATAACATACTGTATGTATACGTCGCACATGTTGTGAGTAGTTAATGAGGTCGCATTGATGCCAAAACCGAATTTTTGTGGTATTAACGACTGGAAGGTTTTATTCTGCAGTGGGGTTGCTCTATTTTTAGAGGACCTGACTCCCAGTGGGCTGCTCTGCTGTCAGAATGTGCACTTGGATAAAAGCTGTTCCTGCTTCGCTGAAGAAGAAACATGCTGGATCTTCAATTATATGTTTCTGTTTTAAGACAGACTTGTGTATCCAGATGTATATTTATGTGTTTTCAATTTCTTTGTAAAATATTGCAAGGTGTCAGACTGGAGTATAAAGTATTAAGTGTAAGAGCATTTACTTGTTCCATGTTGATACACTGAACAGGCTTTTGAACTTTTTGATAATCCTAACTGAGAGCACTCTGACAGGCAATTTTAGCATTTTAGCACAGTATAGTATTTTTTAATGAGAGAAGTGTTTTTTAAACTCAACGAAATAAGTGTGAAATGTTCCTGTCAAGCTCGCAGCACTGGCACCGTCTGCATTGTGCTTAAAACATCCGTGACGTCAAACTTAACTTCATCTATCAGAGGGTCGTGCCAGTGAAAGTTAGCCTTTGTGAGAGTTTTTAATGTCACAGTTTTATGCGTGACAATACTGAGCTCTTTATTTTCCGGAAAGCATTGGCAGGTATCACGCACAAATGTTGAACAACGCCCCTCCAAGCAGGCTGAGCCAAGCTGTAGTTTGAGGAGACATTGTGTCTGTCGTGCACACCAAGCCTTGTTAAGTGTGTAAGATTTGGACATGAAACAAAATGCCCCGGAGATGTGGTTTGATTCCAAGTGATGACACACAGGACATGCCGTTAAGAGTGTGTTTGAACTCTTTTCTTTGAGCTTCTTGGCTATTAGCCCGTTTTTTTTCCTTAGTTTTGTTTATTTATTTCCCCCCTCCATGCCTGTTATTATGTTACATTCTTAGTGTAAGTTGACAGTTTGTGTTTTAATATTTGATATTTCAAGTTCAAAGGCAGGTGCCACAGGCTTGGAGGCAAGGTGTGCATGATATATTCACTTCTAACATGAATTGCTGTTGAAAGTCACAGAACCTATAACCTATAACTCAAATACAGTATCTTCTATCTGAAGCAGGGTGTTATTCAACAACACCTCCAATTGTTTCTGCATCACTCCCTTCAATCATAAGTCCTCACAGCGTATTATTCACTTATCAGGAGGTAAAATTATGACCTCATTGTATGCCTTGCTGTAAATAATAGTTAATTATATAAATAGCTGCCAAGTCATCGCTGAGGGGAAAGGACATACATTTCAGAGCATAAATAAAAACGGTAAATAATAGCTAAGCAAATAAACTTTAGCTTTGACTTTTACAGTTTATTTTATTGATATTTTTATGCCAGTGAGCCTCAGTTTAGGATATGTGAACACTGGTGAAATATATGGTACAGATGGGAATTTATTTTTTAATAAAAGGTTCCCGCTGATGCTCAAACAACTGGTGTAGATCTGTGTTGGTGTGCTGATCCGTGTGAGTGACGGCTTTTAATTAATAGCCTTGTAAAAGGAAACCCAGGCGGGCCCTCTCTACCATAGGCTGGCGGAATGAGTCACCCAGTGTTTGGGATGGTTTATTAATGCTTTGACTGGTTAGCCCAGGGTAAAAAGGACAATTAGCATTATCCACTGCCATATGCTGCCCATTGAACGTCGGCAAAAGACAAAAGGCCGGGGCTAACCTGAGATCTCCATGGAACTACTATCAACCCCGGTCACATGTGTAAGCCAGAGGACCCATGAGAGCCCCACCCCTCCGAGAGCACTTTAATTACACACCCAGACAACAACACGCTGGAGTCCAGCTCACTCAGCAAAGGAGCCCTGAGTCTCGCTGTGTCGATACTATGTTCACGTGTGTCCTGTGTGTGTGCGAGTGGGTGATTTAATTTACATACTTTGGTTGCATGGAATATTTCCCACCAGCACTGTGTCATAAAACAACTTAAAACAACCTTCATCAGCAGACATTAGAAGCTAATCTTTATGTGATGTGTGGCTGTTAAAAGAGGGATTTATCTGACAGAGTACGGCACACACAGGTTGAAAATGTGCAGGTGGAATCTAGCTGGCAGGTCTGGCTCTGATTAGTGTTACACGATGGTGGGGTCATCCAGCCCCGTCTGTGGGAGGGAGAATTTGCTCAAACCTTCTTTCCCTTCTTCCCTCCCTTGTCTTCCTCCCTCCCTTCATCTGGAGTGGATGAAGTCAGAGACCACATCACTGGTTTTTGGCCTCTAGTCTCTTTGATCCGCCCGCCCTAGCTTGGCACACACACACAGCTGTCCAACAGCATGCCCATTGTACCTCTCCTTTCACTGCCACCACTACCAGCTTGCAGGTACACATCTAAAGAAAGCAAAGCAAGCTGTTTTTGTACCACTTATTTGATTTCTGCCTCTCTGGGAATGCTGTAATTTGCCAGGCATTTAGTCTATGCATGTAAGCGGGTATCATTATACTTCCATTAGAGGTTGAGTTGATCTGAAATGCAAATACCCCTGATAATCCACTCCTCTCCTCATGAGCTTGATTGCTTGCTAGTCATTAAAGTGTGTGTGCATTTGTGGTTTTAGGGCCATATCTACGAGACATGTGTTTTTACTTGTGTGTGAGTGAGATCAAATACTTTTATGTACATACATTCTTAAGCATGATTGTACTTTGCATTCATGTTGAAAGTGTTTCATAGGTTTCATCATCAGCTGGATAGACTCCACAATGCCTCTTACTTAATGACGTTTATGCTCTCGCTGCAGGTGTACGCACCATCTCCCAACACAGAAGACTTCAACAGAGATTCACCGTCTTACTCTTCTCCTAAACCCTCCAGCAGTATGTTTGCAAGCACTTTCTTTGGTAAGTTCAGAAGCAAGTTCACATGTTTACACTGCAGGGAAACAACCAGTGCAGCAGTTTAACAGAGTTTAACATCATGTTGTATTCTTAATGCCCTCTTCTGACCAAGGTCTCTTATTTATACTCCGATCCAACCGCAAATCCAAGTATGACTGCGCTTTGCCGTTAAGGCTCTGTCCATCTTGAACTTCTCAAAATAGTTTTTTACCCATTGTTTACCCATTGTTTTAATATATATAATAATAATATATATATATATCTGTATGCTTTATATTTTGCTGTTTCTGTATTCTGTGCTGCATTTTGTAACTTTGTTTAAAAAGGTGCTGTATAGATAAAATCTTATATACTTAGTTATTCTTACACAACAGGCTTTTATATTATATTTTTTTATATTCTATTGTTTTCTGATGTTATCTGTGAATTATTGACGAGATAAACTTCAGTAATGTGCTTTTTTTGAATAATCATCATTTTGGCATTTCTGGCAGTTATCATGATGACCTGAATAAAGGCAGGAATATATTTTAATATAAGTGATATTATTTTTTTTATTGTGATTTATTCCCAGACCTAGACAGAAATACAGACTTCTTTGTTGGTTTTAGCTTTGTGTTATCTCAGCTATGCTCAGGACAAGGATCATGTTTCAGTCGCGAGAGCAGAAAAACAAGAAACGTTCCTTAGATGACCCCAAGTTTTAATAGGGTTAGAGGTTAGCAGCAGTCTGGTACCGTCTCAGTGCGTGTTGTATACGATAATAAGCATAAATGATTCCTTTTTTTTCTTTAGACGGTACCCACAGTTCTTCTGACCCTTGGAACTCGTCCAACGGGATCAGTCAGCCCGGCTATGGTGGGATGCTCGGAGGATCTTCATCTCACATGCCACAGTCAGGAAACTACAGCAGCCTGCACTCACATGACCGTTTGGTAAGAAGTGATACCTCAGCTTATAAATAGCTGATAAATAATTGTTAGTAACTCTTTCTTGCTTGACACTTACGTAAGAGATATAACGTGTATTCTGAAGCAGATGTAGCACCTAAATTCTTTGTCAGCCCTCCACCCGCTCAGCACATGGAGTGGGTGTCATAAGTTGTTGTCTGATTATTATCAGTGAAGACATTGCTGACCCTCTTTGTGTCAGTGTTTGATCTGGTCTTGTCCGCCTGCCTGGCTGCCTTCAGCTGGCCGGGCATCACAGGGAGCCTGCAGATGCTGCCTGCCCTCTCTTTATCTCTCTTCCCCCCCCACAGTAACTTTTGCTTCACCACAGTCTGGGAGACGTCAAAGAAGAATATAGAATTCAGAGAATAAATCAGCTCCTTCTTTCTCACGCAGACTGAAAATAGAGCTTTTCTGTTTTTCATCTTCCAGAATTACCCTGCACACTCAGTCTCTCCAGACATCAACGCCAGTCTTCCTCCCATGTCCAGCTTCCACCGAAGCAACACCAGCACTTCACCATTCGTCACCGCAGCGCACACCCCCTCCGCCAGCGCAGGCGACGGGGTCATGGGTACGTTCTCGTGTTAACAGTTCAGTTACCTGCTCAGAATGACTAATTCAGTGCCCCCTGATGTAATCATTGCTAAACATCCATTCTGTAAAAAGTAGTGAGTCAGGCAGTCAGACAGCTGCATTGTGCACCGTGACCACGCTTCATTTGTCTGAGTTTGCTGTTACAAAGCCTCCCTCTGTGTTTTCTTAGCTGCTGCAAATCGGGGGAACGCCACTGGAAGCTCACAGACTGGGGATGCACTGGGCAAGGCTTTAGCATCGGTGAGTTAGAGCCCCACATTTAATTACGATTTATTTATCACGCAGCCCTGAGGAAAGTGAGGTAAGGATTTGGATTTAAAAACACAGTTTGTTATATACACATGAAACAATGGACAAACCTGGTTATTCATATCCCCGCCACAATATCCTAGTTTTTACTGGAAACCTCCAGCTAGCATTTCCATCTTTTTCAAGATAGGATATGGTGTTTACATGCAGAACACAGAACCAGAATACTCCAAAAACCTGATCATAACCAGAATATTCATGTAAATGTACTCATAATCTGACACAGAAGTCTCTACATATCCTTTCAAGTGTGACCTCGTCTCTTGGTGTAACACTTAAGGCTAACTAAAATCATTTTTGATTTCATTGCAAAATAAAATAATGGTTTGTTTCTGTCTCTAAAGAAGGTGACCTCAGTAATCATGCAGGGAATTAAGTGCTATACTGACTGCTGATTAAAAAAGCCCAGAGGACATGTTTGTAGTTGTTTTTTGGCCTAAGCCAGGATAATTGTGGGCTTAAACTAAGAGTATTCAAGAAAGAGAATTGTACATTGAAAATACTCCTAAAGCCAGTGGATTACAACCGGCCCTGGATATCTGTGACATCCTGTAATATATCATAGTAAGTGTTAAATGTGCTGCAGCTCACAGAGGTTCGTAATGGAGAGGAAAATGTCTCAGTTTTTTGCATATCAACTGATGAATAAACTTTTGGTTAGTGAGATTCAGTCTTCATCAAAGAGAAAATGAGTTTAATAACATACTGTAATAAGGCTGGGAGGATCACCTTGTCCAACCTGGGTACAACACTCAGCTTCACAAGGTCTTGGATTTTCACCTAAGACGGGTATTTGAGGAACCATCGACTGGTTTAAGATTTAACCTTGGACCTCGTGTGATGAAGACATACACTATAAAGAGCTGAAACCCAGGGAGTAACTCCTTGAACTGAACAAAGTGACAATGTCTTGAATTGAACATAACCTTGAACCTAATTTCATCCAAGTGGCCCATTCACAGGTCCTCAAACTGTCCGGGGATTGTATTTCTGTATTTCCAAACACCAGATTGGACATTTTATTAGAATTCTGATCTATTACAAGCTGCTTTAGATTTTTTTAAGTTTGAAACTTATATTTTAACCAAAATCTCCTTAGATAATGTTGAACATGTTGCGTAGACATATTTAAATTTTGTTAAATTTTAATTTCACACACTAGAGCACCAGCTGTAGGTTCAGGGGGAATATTTTCTTCCAGCGTAAAGACAAAATATGAGAGTTTAGGGATGGTAATAACAAATTAAGTCCTTTATATTTGCAGACTCAATTCTATTAGCATGACAAAGCTGCAGTGAAATGGACACGGTTGGACTGGGGTGGGGGTGGGTGGATGGAGCAGGGGGCACAGGGGAGTTTATAACTGCTGTGGCTCAACTCCACGGGCCGCCCTTTGTAGAGCTTTTGTTCTCCGCCCTTTTAAATTGGCCGTGCTTATTGGCCCCATGCCGCCTGCGGGAGCGTAACTGATGATGAGGCGGAGCTTCATTTATTCCAGTAAAATGAGCCGTGTTTCACTTTGAAAGCAGCATTAGTAGCCAGTAAGTGAAAAGAATAGAAAGTCATATATTGTCGGGTCAGAAGTCACGGTTATAAACAGCCTTTGCTTTTGAGAAACTAAGAGATATTTGGAAATAGAGTCTCGAGTCTTGTTGGTTTCTAACACAGTGATGATCACATTATTAATCCTCCTTAGTTTTTGACAGAGTTGTGAATGCTGAGCTGAGAGAGACACGGTGTAAAAAAAACATAAAATCCATTCCTCCCTCAATAGACAACGGTCAATCCCTCCTCCTCCACACTCTGTGACACACTTCAGTGAAACCTCTATCCTGATACTCCAAGTTGATTGAAAAACTAAAGCCCAGAGATCAAGATTGAATAAGGAGATTATTAATAATGAGTGCGTTCTATCATCCCTACAGAAGTCAAATGGTTTCCGGCAAGCTCAATTTGATCTCAACTTGGAGGAGAATTCTCTGTGGATCTGCTGTTTTTTTCTCTGCTAATTAGTCAGGATCCAGCAGTAATACCCTGCGTTCTCTGAGACATGTTCCATTATGGCACAATATCCTCTTATTACAGAGAGAGAAAAAAAATCCGGTATGTGTTTGTGCTTTAATCCAGCATTTGTTTAGACAAATGAAATCCCAGTGGAAGTTCTGAAGAGGTAATCTCCTCGTTCCCTTGTGATTGACATGTCATCCTAAAACTCGGTGACCTCAGTGTAACCCAGCAGAGGATGCATGGACACAATATAGCTGCTGTGAATTGTCTGCTATTGTCGAAATAAAGCTAAAAGCAAACTCAACGCAGAAAACCAAGGTGTTCGCCCTAGTTGTCATCTTCATAGAGTTTGGAAACGTGCAAAAATAAACAGCAGTTGAATCATACTTGACTCTGATATATGGTTCACAATATTAAATCTGGTGCAGGCTGAAATACAGCCCCTGAGATTTACTGTTGTTGGCTTAACGGGGTTTCCAGGTTGGGCGTCTGCACTTTTTGAAGCCACAGAGGAATAATAACTGGAGTCACTCATACAGGCAAAAACAAACCTTTCCCCTGGTAAAGTTTTACAAGTGACTTATTAGGATATGAGTCATTTTATTTAAGAAACAGAAAACTCTCACTTTTTAGTCTCGTTGTATTTTAATTGGAGCCTCAGGTCATCTTCAGACCATGGCCCTAATTCAACCTGTTACACTTATGCCTGCTTATACAATCATTAAGACATGTCCATTTTAGGATATATTAATCTTTTTCCTGTTCTGTGAATGTGATCAGTTTGCTATGACACATTACACAACACATAAATGAGTGTGTTTGTGATGTATCTGTGCAGTCTATGTGACCGTTATTCGATTTTTGGGACCAATGCCAATGCTGATATCAGCAGATATACACACAATTTTTGCAATCTTTTTATGCATTATACGTATATCAGACAACATATATGCTGGCATCAATATACGTATTTTAGGCCAATATCGGCCAATAACATCAGCTAAGCATATATCAGTCGGGCTCTTATAAACAACAACCAGAATTGATAAAAGTTGGAGAAGAGTAGAGAGATGAGTTGATATGTTGTCGGGTTAATGCATAGATTTATATAGAGAGAGCAAGGGAAATATAAAGGTAGAATTTGGATGAAATGATCCAGTGTATTCTTTCTCTTTTTGTAAGTACAATTGGACAAACCCATGAAACAAAGCCAATGATAGATAATATATGCAGGTTTCATTTGCCAAGAAAAATGTGCCAAAAAGTGTTATAATTTGTGCTACATGCACAAAAATACCAGTGTTTAATGTAAAAAAAAAAGTTTGGATTCAAATACCCTAATTCAGTCAGATTAATTCAAATAATTAAAGGTGCTCTTCAAATATACAGTTTTGTCTCTTGGTGTTAATCTGTTCTATAGAAACTGAACAGCAAGTCATCAAAGTGAAACTCATTTATGGTTCATTTTGTTAAAGCCGTGCTCTGAGCACAGATGACTAACAGCTCATATGTATCCACTGAGCAGTTTTATGACATCCCTGGCAGTAAAATCACTATAATTGATGATACATGTTTGGCTTGAAGATGGTAACAGCTGTAGAAAATATGAAGAAACAGCGACCAGTGGTGTAAATTTTATTTTTATTGAGCGCTGCTGATGGTGCATTAATGATAATTCTTTATTTTCCCTCTTCCTTTCCTCAGATTTACTCACCGGACCACAATAGCAGTAGTTTTCCATCCAACCCGTCGACACCAGTGGGTTCTCCTTCACCTCTGACAGCCACAGCAGGCGCTGCCTCAGCAGGTACCGTGGTGACTGCTGCCGGCACCCCGTCTGGAAGACCAGGTAGAGCACCAACATTGATGATAATCTCATACGCACTTCCTCTACCCCTACACCAGACATTAGCTGTAGAATAGAACATGGACTTCACTGAAACTGCTTTATAAGGAGCCTGTGACAGACACATGTCAGATTGTGTTGAAAATAGGCCTTGACCTGGAATAGCCAAGCTAATTAAGAGGCTTTCATTAATATGACTTTAATTAATCAAATTACCTTTTCTTGTAGTGCATTATATGGATTAATTAAAGCCTAAGCAGAGAGAAGTGTGGAGTTTCTCTAAAAAACTTAATTTAATACCCTTTTTAGTCGGGAAGGAGCTCTAATCTTTCTCTACGTGTTCTCCATACTTTATCTATGCCAGGGCTCTTAATGCCATTTTTACATTAATCCATTCTAAAGGAAAGCTCAGTTTAGTCTGGGTTAAGACTGCACAGTCTTGGAAACAGCTATGACAAGAATTTGAAATGGTCCGAAACAATTACCACGTACGACAAACATTAATCTCAAGCAAAGAGAAGAGATGCTTTGTTTCAGATTTAGCCACTGGCTTTTTTCTATCAGCAGTCCATGAGTGTATAAAGTGCATTAAATCAAGTTAATTCTGACCCTAACAATATGCCTGCTCTGTAAAACTGAACATAACTTGCTGGTCTAGCGTCTACAACATTGGCTTTATTTTCCAACAGAGCTGCTCCACATTGACTCCCAGTGACATCACACACCAGTTTGGCTCTCAGCTTTTTAGGAGGGTCTTTATTCATGTTCATAAATTTAGATCAAGCTGACAAGTCCTTTCAGGATAGATTTTGACTGAGACTTGCTATTTTTTAAGTGAAGGAGATGAAATTTTAATGACAAGGCCCTGGAATGACAGTGTGAAGGAAAAAGACTGTGGCTTTTCGGATTTGAAACTCTTCTAATGAAAATGTTTGAAGTGGGTCTTGAAAAACATTTTTGAAAAGCTTTTTATGTTTTTGTAGAACTGTTATCCAAGTTTTTTATGGCTTATAATAGTGGCTCATGGCACTCGCCCTACTTTCTAATAAGACACAATTTTAGGGGGTAGATTTGTTGTTACATAATCCTTTTTTTTCCAAACAAGTGCTTGGCCGTTTGTGTTTTCATGTTGGCTGGATTTTTTTTTTTTTTTTTTTTTTTTTTTTTTTTTTTTTTAAAGGATGGACAAACAAGCCTCCCTCTGAATTGTATTTATATTGTGCAACAAAGGCATCCAATCCTCTTTGTAATACACTGGGTTTTTTAAGGTACAGTGAAAAAAAAAGTGAATCAGAAAAATATAGGTTGTCACACGTGTTGACAGAGGTGAGAGAGAGTCATGGAAAGCGAATGAGGGTGGGCAGTAAGGGAAAGCCCAGTGTGTTGTTTTAGCGGGTAGTTGTGTCATGTGTGGTAATGGAGTGGCGACAGCTGTCTCTACGTATGCCCCCCTCATCCTCAGCTGTTGCCCTGCCCCATGGACAGCTGTTCCCCCCAACACACACACACGCAGACACGGCTGCAAAAGGCCTCGTTTATCTGCCAGTGGGCGAAGGAGGGTAGCTGTGACTCAGCTGATGATGAGGATTATGACAGCCTGACATAGGGAGATCCCCCCTATTGACCTATTTACAGTACAGCACGCCACACCTGGCAGAATTACAATGTAATTTATAGTCGAGTAAATCATATGTTCAGAAATCAACTTGTTTTAAGCTTTAATGATAGAAAACATATTAATGGGATTCATATAAGCAGTAAAAACAAACTGTGAAACATCTGGGATTGTAGGAAATGGATGTCGTTTCACTAATTATTCACCCTTATTACGCTTCTGGGGTTAGAAAAAGAGCGATACTTTGAAATTGGCACAAAATTTGGCTCGCTGTTGAAGATCCATTCATCATTGGGATTACACGATATACAGCAACATTACTCAAGAACGGTTTGTTCAATTAGCCCTCTCTGGTGCACGTGGGGACTAGAGCCCCAGGCTAATTTTTCATTTGCAGCCAGCCAGCAGAGACTGTGTAGAGTTCCTGTCTCACTCACCTGGGAGAAAGCTGAGGCACAACAGAGCCTTTTTCATTTCCTCATCCAAAGTCACTTTTAATAGTCTGTTAATTAAAGTCTGATTTTTTTCCGAGGCTGTGAGTGTAAAGAGACATGAAAACTCGAGTATAGAATGCCACAGAAGTTTAATGGGGCATTTCAATGGAATTAATTGATGGAAAAAAAACATTTTGAACAGTTTCCTGAGCTTAAGGGAGGGGTTATTTTTCTTTGTCAGAAATATATATGAGGTGCTTACTGTCTTTTTCTGTCAGTTGTTTATTTTGTGTTCGGCCACATCGGCCTTGATTTGTAGAAACACTGAACAATTAGAAGTTTAAATATGTCATCAGTCTACTCACAGACAAGACTTCGTAGCTTTTAATTTTTTCTTTAAATTTATTAATAAAATTTGATCCCAGTCAGCACTCCCAAGGCCTCTCTGCCATTGCTCATTCCCCTCATCCTGCTCTACATTTTTCATCGCCTTGCTATATTAAGAAATGAAGACCAGTGCCCGAAATGAGTTTGTAGATACACCCTAAATGATAGATAACCAAAACAAAGTCTCCAACTGTAGAGTGAGCTCCAGTGTGGACTCCATTCACCAGGACGTAGGCTGGGTTTGGCACCCTTTCATCATAATAGACACCAGAAGAGCACTGGGAGCCCTGAGCTGGAAAGACATCCTATCCTGTAAATAACCTGGAAAGGTTCATTATTGTCAAAGTCCATTATGGTTATTTGATTGGATAACGCATCACCTCCTGTTGCACATGGCAGGCAGGTTAATTGGATGAATCATGCTCCAGAAAAAGAGAAAGGAAGAAAATGTTGTGCTTGAACTGGAAATGTGATGAGCAGATGTGGATTCCTTTTTCTCCTTTGCACTAATTTACACCAGATCAAATCAGCTTGATTTGCTTTCCTGTACTTGCCTGTAGATGAACTTTGTTGGCTCGAATAAATGTAAAAATCCACTGTGAACTTCCTCCAGCCAAAGGTAAACGCTAATCTCTTGTGCAGAGTGTCTTCAGTTTCTCCAAATTTAGATTGCATGATTTTTCATTTGGAAGGAAAAGAAGAAAGATGTCATAGTAGATGCGTCTTTGTCGGACATATAAGTATAAATGAAACAATGGTACCAGATGTGATCAAATAAACTGCATTCACCAGTCAGAAAGGTGTTTCACTGACAAAAGACAGAGTAGAGACAGCAAATGTAGAGAGAGTATGAACTTGATTGAACCCAGATGCTTCACATATTTCCTTCATCAAAACCTCTGATGAAGGCCATGTGCCAAAACACTGTTCGTTGCATTTTTGATCACTCTGATGTGTTTTTAGAGACTTAAAAGTCTCCAGGAAAGAAGACTTGCCAGTGCTCATATTCTTCTTCAGCCCCCTCATATTTATCATTATTAATGTGCAGACGCCACCTATATTTTAGGGTGGAAGTGGGCTTTAGACAAACCCTCTGCTGGCTCATGTGACAGGATGCAGTCCAGCCAACAGGAAGTGATGCAGTTGAGCCCTAAAAGTTAAAAATATCCCAAATGGAACAACAAGAAACCAGAAAATCAGGATGTCAGTATGTTATGGCTGCGTGTTATTGTGTCTGTCAGTTAGCCTTTATGTTTGAGTACCCAGCGGAGCAGGACACAGGAAACTGAATCATCTGTGACCTCCGCTTCATCTCTCTCCATCTCATCAGGTACCAACCAGTGGCCCCGTGCTGGTGGACAGACTCCCTCCTCTCCAAATTATGAGAACTCCCTTCACTCACTGGTAAGCTCCCTGTCCGCCTCACTTAAGATAAGTTACCCAACAAGCACTGAGCCAACATTACAGGGAGATTCTTGTCTGACAAATAATTTGCTGTTGAAGGTGGGGGTAGAGGAATAACCAAACTGAACAATACCTGTCCCTTGGGGCTTGCCATCTGTCCTCTACTCCGTGGGCCAGGACGGGGATGACAGTTGGGGGGTGGGTTTAGTTAAGGGGCTGGTGTGGGGGTGGCAGCTGTTTGCTGAACCACTTCTCAGGATTCCTTCGCTGCCATGCGACCGGAGCTTCAGATCAGCTTTCACCCAGCCTACTACCTGATGCATATGTCATGCATTTCAATCATGAAGGTGTCATGCAGGTCAAAATATTGAATTATAGAGCACTTATTATAACTGAAGTACAAACATCTTTCCATGATAAATATAAATTTAGCATTATATTTAAATTTAAATTTAAATTTAGATTTAGCATTAGACATATAATACAAAACAGTGTGCACACAATCATAAAAAACCCCAAAACATATAGACAAAACAAGGGTGAAAAAAAATATGTATTTAAACATGTTTTTAAAAGCATTTTCTCTTGATATTATTATGCATTTAAGTTATGAACTCACAGATGTCCTTGCCACAGTAAAAAGCTTCTTACTCTCTGGCTTGCCAAACATCTTGAAACCTGTATAGGCTAGAAATTAAATAAATAAATGAAAACATTTAATGTTTAAAATTGCTCCACATGTGGAACATAGTCACTCCAGCTGCAGTCTTATCACGTAGTTCCATTCAACCAGCCAGCTGCATGTGAGGACGATATTGAAGATCACCTCGTAGATGTTTCCTCCCACAGCATTGTTTTATCTCTTCATGGCCGCCAAAGATAAGCAAGAGCACACAAGTGAAGCTAACAATGAAAGTGAATGATATCAGATAACCTGAAATTAGCTGCTGATAAATGTAATGTGAATTTGATTGATGATGTAAAACAAAAATGCAGCATTACAGTATGTTGTTTAATTTTTTTATACATTTAATTGTACTTGTTACAGTCGTCAAAACTGGTTTCTTTGACTTTTGACTGTGGCAAATAACCATGGTAGATTGAATTTTATGTTTGAACCTGAGGAGAGCAGTGAGCAGGATCTTCTTTTTTCAAGACACTTTCCAATGCACCCACATCTGAGTTAGCTGGATGTGCGAATATCTTCTTTTATTAATAGTAGTAGGGAACAAACATGTCTTTCTGGCAAGCTGTTGGAATAGAGGGCATTTTCAAAATGCTCACAAAATCAAAAATCACAAATCATATTTTCCTGATCTAAACAGAAAACATTGATCCATAAAAATTATTTATGCCCAAGAACTCCATACTTATTTTTAATGAATGAAATATTCCACTGGCAGGCAGTGAAGAAGAGTTCAGAGGTTGACAAATAATCATGTTTTGTTTGAGAGTGTGTTGAAATAAAATCGTGGCTCACAGTTCCCTGGTAGTTGAGTCAGAAATACATGTAATGTTGGAAAACCCCATTAGTTCTGGAGAACAGTGATTAACAACTATCTAAACGTGTGAGCTGAGGATTACATTACAGTCAAAATGACTAATCTTGTAAGTGACTTTGGTCAGTGAGCCACGGACCGTAGTTTATATCAGGCCAAGACTTACTTGTTTTCATTTCTGTAAAATAGGCCGTGATAATCCACAAAACATTTCTGTAAAGTGACGGGTTGCATTTAGGTAAAGCAAAAGGCACAGCTGCATAATGAATACAACAGTACACAGTAATATTTATAATTGCATTACTCAAGGGTGATATCAGACAAAAGAGAAGGCAGCAGTGACATTTATTCCAACAGAGAAACAGCAAAACACAAGACTTGGGAACCACCAGCATAAATAAACTTTCGTGCATTGTATGAAATATGATGTGGATGATGTGAACTTTGTGTAACACCTCCTGCAAATCTAAAGAAAAGGAAAAAAAGACCAATACTGTAGAAGGAGTTCTTAAATGTGCAAACAACCAACATTTTCATCCTTTCAAAGTGAATGGTCAGCAGCTGTGCGCTTCCTTCTAAATCCTGCACTTCTTGTCTGTGTGTCTTTACAAAAACAATCTCTATCCACAGGGTGTTTACAGATACTGATCTTTCTTTATAATCCTGTCTTATTCTTATTTGACTTTGCCAGAAAAACAGAGTTCATCAGCAGTTACATGAGCATCTCCAGGATGCCATGTCTTTCTTAAAGGATGTCTGCGAGGTACTCTTCAGATGGAGCCTTTTACTCTTTACGTGTTCCATACGTCTTTGCTCATTTTTGGTTTCTGCAGCCCACGTTCCTCACAGTGAAATGCAGTTTCATTCGTATTGCCTGCGTTGCCATGTTGTCATGTTGCGTTTTATTTTTTATCTGTTCCAGCTTGCAGTAATCAGCTTAGGTACAAATGTTAAATTCTAATTGTTGAAGCGCTCCAAGCAGCTGCTATACACCTGACAATTCTTCAGTTTGACCACAAATGAAGGAATTTGTTGACTTTTACAACTCAAGCTGAAACGGTTCAATTGATCGTGCATTTGAATTGCCTTCTTTATCATATGTTTCAGATGTTTTTTTGTTTCTTTTCAAGTCCACACCACGCAATCATTGTTTTCATTTTTTGTCCTAATGTGCTTATACTAAGCTGCCCTGTCCCTCTTTTCCTCTCTTCTCCCTCTCCCTAACCCACCACTCTTCAATCCCTCTGGTCCTCCCAGTCTCGAATGGAGGATCGTCTGGACAGACTGGATGATGCAATCCTTGTTCTGAGGAACCATGCAGTGGGCTCCACCGCCAGTCTGCCCAGCGACATACACAGTCTGCTGGGACAGGCACAAAATGGGCCAATAGCAGCCATTGGAGCAAACTTCCCTGCCTCTGCATTGGTTCCAAGTCGGACAGCAGCGATGGTATGAGAACTTCAAGTTTTTAGATTTACACGTATTCAGGATATTGCATAAAGTAAAAACATATTTTTTTGGTGCATTCCTATGTTATTTTCCAACACAAGAATATTCAGCCACCTGTTCTAAACAAGTCCGCTGCCATGTGTAAAAACAAGACATTTTCCACACATGACCACTTGAATTTATCCTGACATATTTTCCATAAGTGTCATGGCTGGCCTAAGGCTCAGCCTCCTCTTGAGAGTGGCTGTATACACAAGGGCGAAGGACAAATGAGAAAAACAGGCGTAGTGGAGTGAAGTTGTGCTTTGGTGTAGGACGTGTTTGTGTGTTGCACTCCTTTTAGAGTTAAAGTGTAAACCGTTTGAGAGACAAAGGGAATGCAGGTCTCGTTATAGATAATGATGTGTTTACCCATCCTCCTTCTGAGTTATTTCATTTTACAGAGCCAAGAGATTTGAAAACATCTGCAGTGGCAATTATACTGAGGCGACTCGTCCAACTGTAATCTGGAGGCGTTTGGAAATAATTTGGGTCGCACACAGAAAAAAACAACGAAACAATGCTGAATTAGTTCCAAGAAGTTCAGATTACTTATCTGTAAATATACCTGATGCAAATGATGGAAGAAAAAGTTCAGCATCACTAAACAAAAGCACATTCAACAATATGTTATGAAAATAATTGTTATCTTTAGATCCACAAGTAGAGACATGCATTTTTATTAGACAATGACACAAAAATGATTCAATTCATTATTTATACTTTTTCTTAATTGATTATGAATGCAAAACCATATCAGAATTCAGAAACAGCATATTTGTACAGTCTAGGGCTGCAACTAATAGCTATTTTCATTATCCATTAATTGCTCAAACAGTTAAATGTTGGAAATTAGTTAAAAAAATAAATAAATAAATGTCCCTCTCTGGTCTGTGGTCTCAGCTCTCCTTTGCCACATTAATCTATTTTATATACACATAAAGTTTCTAGTTTGTTGTTTGGCTCTGTGTTTTCTGTCACTGTGTGTTTTCACTCTGACGCTGAAGTTGTTGGATTTCATTTTGTCCTCTAACAAGAGTTTTTTTGTGGTTGTCAGAAGAGCTCAGTTTGATGTATTTGTTACAGAGAGCTGTGTTGTGGCAGTGATGTTGACCGACTGCGACTGTGAGATAGAACATACTGTGTCTGCACTCACACAGCACTTCCTGTGTGGGAAGAGGTCCCCTCAGACAGAGCTCACCAGCCTCGGCACAGCACAGCCGCAGGCTTTTTACTCCGGCTAACACCCCGCCCTCTACCCCCTCCCATCCCTTTTCATCACTTCTTTTTAACAACCCAGGAAATCTGAATCGTTGGAAACGTGTGTCTGAACCCGCGGCCTCCACCCAAATAGAGGTCCTCAGCTGTATGGTAATCAGGCCCAGCCATGAAAATGGCAGCGTTCTTTTCTTGCCAGAGCCCCGGCTTCCCTCCTCCTCCTCCAGACAAAGAGTTGTTTGGACACCTGTTGAGAGCACAGCAAAGATTAGCGTAGCACCGAGGAAAGGGAGGGTCTCGGGGTGGCGGGGTTAACAGAGGCCAACAGTGACTGGGGATCACATTCCATAAGAAAAGGGGGGAATACCCACCACCCTCAGTGAAGATCTCCCCGCCTCTCCCTGCCTCTCAGAGGGTGAATCAGAGAGCTCAAGAACATGTGGTAAACCTCAGGAAGGAGGGACGGTGGGAGCCGACCATTTTTATGTTATGAATGTGGACTAAATAAGGAGAAAATGGTCAGACTGTGGAGCGGATTCAGCTTGACATCTCTCAAAACAGAACACAAGGATTTGTCTCATTTTAGACGTGAGAAACAGACGTGGTCTTAGTTGTGGTTACAGCGAGCTGAGCCTGAGAATGTCTCAACAGTGAGCAGCACAATGTGACACAAACAAATAAAGAGGTTTTCGTAATGCATCGTAAATAGGTCTTTTTTTTTGTTTGAGAGGGTTGTTACGCAGGTGGTTTTATTTTGTGTTTTTCACCCTTGCTAATGCATTCTACAAACAACAAAATACTCAAAAGCAAACCACCAGCGCACCCCTCTGTGTTGGGAATGACACACTTGAATGACTTATTAGACCCTGTGTTGTATTATGCATTATTTCCAGAGAATTTCTGCTTCCCTTCTTGACATGTCCTTCCTGTCTGTGTTGCAGCAGGGTGGTGCCCACGCTGACGATGCTGCCAGCCTGAACAACAGCCACGGAGGCCTGCCCAGTGCCGGCTCCACTTCCAGCACAGAACTCAGCCACCAAGTGGAAGCATTCAGAGGTCTGTTGCACTCCCCCTCAGTCTTATTATAGTGTGTGTCCAATATTCCAATATTTGTGTTTTTGAGGTTTTTATATCATTCTGTAGCTTCTCAGTTGTGTTCTTTATGTATTCAAATCTGAAAATTTAAATACTGGTCTAACGGCTGAATGGGAGTGTCCATTTTAAAAACCTGGAAGAAAACGAGGATGGACCCGCACTTTAACTCATTACATGGCTCGGTTTATGTATCATGTGTGACTTTTACATTTACATTGTTCGCAGCTGGTCTTAGTTCGGTCCTGGCAGGCCAGTTGCCTGCCACCCTGGAGCTGAAGGTGGAGAAACAGGAGAAGGATGAGATGCAAGACAACCTCTCCAACGATGACAGGTCGGATGATGAGAGCGACAAAAATCTGAGGACCCCTAGAGCCGGCACACGCACGAGGTAAGGACATGTGGATACACCGATAGTGAAATCATTTAGAAATTAACTGATGTTTAGAATAAATTAAATAATTATTTACGCAAAAAAATATTTTAAACCAGCCCAGATCTTTATGATTGATTCTGTGGTTTGGGTTTAGTAGTTTTCTTGTTTTTTAAAGATGTAACACTGCAGCTGGCACAAAGACAGGTTAAGATAGTAGAATAAATTTTACATCAGTGTGATGTATTTGTGACAGATGTCAGTGCAGCAGTGAATAAGTGCTGTAAGATAAGTTGATCTAAACAGGTACTATCCTCCCTGTTCTTGTTATTAATTTTAATTAATTAAAAGAAAAGTGAACAGTTGAAACTGGATTACATTTAGCCCCAGGTCAAAAAGTAAATCATCTGTGTTCTGTTATATTGATTATCTGTCACCAACATTAATGCATGTCATCAATTTTGGTTAATGAAGTTGACACAATCAATGTTCTCAATGTTTTTCACAGTGTAATACTGTAGTACTTGATAATATAATTTGCCACTTGGCCCTGTAATGTAATGAGTTCACATTATTATAGATTGGTTGCTAATTATCAACTGTGCCTGCATGCAACCATGACACTGTTTCAATGATGATTAGTTTTAATTTTGTTTGACTGGAGCACCCTGGTGGCCTGTGGGTCCGACCATGGACCTTTGTTGCATGTCTTCCCCATCTTCTATAGAAGGATATTGTACATTCAGTCAAAGTCATTTTGTTTATTTATTGTGTGCTTTAACATCTAAACAGTTCTTTCTCCCACAGTATCACTGAAGACGAGGACCTGAATCCGGAGCAGAAGGCTGAGCGTGAGCGTGAGAGGAGGATGGCTAACAACGCCCGTGAGCGCCTAAGGGTGCGAGACATCAATGAGGCCTTCAAGGAGCTGGGTCGCATGTGCCAGCTGCACCTGAAGAGCGAGAAGCCCCAAACTAAACTGCTCATCCTCCATCAGGCTGTGGCTGTCATACTTAACCTGGAGCAGCAAGTCAGAGGTAAGTGTCCAGCTAATTGTTGCAATAACTCAAATGTCAATGCTACATCCTAATGCTACAATCTACAGCTTAATGTCTTAAGGCGGCAAAATATCTAAACAGCAGTAGAGAAACTGCCGAAAAGCTGTACAAGTCAGCAATGGTCAAACGCTAGCTGAGGACATTCCTGATTGCTGATGATGTGGATGTCAAACATTGTATCATGATAATGTCTCTTAATGCTTCATTCATTCACTGCAATGCTGGATCTTCATATCACTTTTTGTACTCATGATCTAGTATGATTAATAGGAAATAAACAGATCAAATGCTCTTTCTATTTTTAGTCAAATAAATCTCTCTGAACCTGCAGAGCGGAATCTGAACCCCAAAGCAGCCTGCCTTAAGAGAAGGGAGGAGGAAAAGGTGTCTGGTGGCTCCGGTGACGCCCAGCAGGCCCACACAGGGGTCCATCCAGGCCTGACTGACGCATCCAACCCCATGGGCCACCTCTGAGCAGCAGACAGGTACTCTCAACGCTACTTTCTGCTCCCACCATTTATTTTGTTTGTTTGTCCAAAGCCCAAAGATATTACATTTACAGCGATATAAACCAAAGATGCTACACATTGATAAAGTAAAACTACATGTTGTTTGGCATTGTTGCATCATAGCTTTATTTTCGATAATAACACATTTAGTTGTGGAGCATCTTTTATGTCGAGATGCAGTCCAGTGCTCAAGAAAACAGGATAACAATTAAACAATAACAATTAGTTGAAACAAGCAACAAATGTAATAACAACAAATTAGAGAAAAACAGACAAACAAATAAATACCAAAACTGGTGGATCATAATACAATACAATAATAACAGTGATGCACCAGAGTTTCCCCAAACCAAAAAGCCAAATTGATAAATGATGATAAATGACTTGAGTGTGTTGCTGTTCAATTTATATTTATCGACTGATGGATGAATTGACTCGTTGTTTCAGCTCTACTCACCGGACTGGAACGAGGAGAATTTTGTTTAAATATGTGAAACAGTAGCACTTTCAAATCAACCATCTGTTAAAATCTTGAACCTAAAATATGAAAGCATAAACAGACTTTGTTTTGTGCCTTTATTGATCTACACCTCTGATCAGTGCATTCCTCCCTTTCTCTCCCCAGATCAAAGAGATCCCAATCATACTGCCCCGTTTGAGTCGGTGACCTTGCTACCCAGCAGTGACAGACAGGACTCACGGTTTGTGACACCAATTGGAGGAGACAGACCACTTGAAGCGAAACTACGAGACTAACACAATCCAATCCTAAGATTGAAGAAGAGCCACGTGTCCAGCTCCCTGTGACCAGTTTCCATCTGCAAAATTTCTCCCCACAAAGAAAAAAAAATCTTCAGCACATATCACTGTCTGCAAGAAGTGTGTTGCTTCTGAACAATCAGAGACTTCGCAATCTCCTCCAACCGTATGTGGAAATTGCCTTGTGCCTAAACTGAATTGACGAATGCATTGTAACAGCGATTGTTTTTGTTTGTCTGTTTCTTTTTTTTCTATTTATTATGGTATTGAGCTATAAAGTGTATGTCTAAAGGGAAAGTTCAGTAAATTCAAAGAGAAGTATGCGGCTTTTCACTTGATCTATAGTTTGCCATTAAAAACTGAGCACTCCACCCCGGTGAAGGTTTGGCGAGTTCGAGCTGGGGGGTAAATATTTTGGCACTGAGAAGATTAATTTATTGGCCAGTGTAGAGTGATATTTATACCCAATGGAAAATTATCATTAGTTCTTAGGAAAGAAGACGTAAGCGCCCCATGTTTTAAAAAAAGATGATATATTATTTATATTTATATTTTATTCGTTCTGCCACTGGCCACATGTGTAACCAAAACTACCTATGTTTGTTTCTGTGTAGATTAGAGCCCGATTACATTAGCATCAACGATAATGTCTACAAATGTGACTGATGAATGGCAAACTCTAGGTTTACTGAAAGCTCACGTTTAGTTTCTTTTCCTCGGTAGTGTGCAGTGAAAAAACAGAGAGCAAACGATTTGCAAACCTTAGCATTCCCTGCATATTTTAGTGTCTTAACTAAAGGAAAAGGGGATTTCATTGCCTGTCTGTTTCCTTTGCCATATAGTGTTAAACGTTAGCAAAGCAGCAACATGTTTTTTGCAGATCCTTGTCTTTGTTTAGCCTCCTAACATCAGCACAGAGGTGGCTTTTTTGTTTGTTTTTTTGTCATTTTCATGCCACCAGCTAATCAGAGATCGCTTGATGAAGTAAAAGCAAACAAAACGACGACCATGCTTTCTCCTGGCCTGATGAACACATTGCTTGATTTACTTTCTGTTTATATCTGAAGACATTACATTTCAAACGCAGTTATTCTGAGTAAATCTTAGTTACGCTTATTTGTGTTGTAACAAGTCATTTCTTTAGGCTTCCAGCAATTACAATGTCAAGCGGAGAGGAGCTTTAAGTTATTTTTATTTTTTATTATCCAAGCCGTGATAAACTCAGTACAAGAAGACAGACTGGATATTTCATGGATTTTGTCGAATATAATAGAACTGTAGCACAATAATGAACAAAAACGGTTAACAGGATTTTCTTTTATGTTTCAAGACATTGCTCATGGCTTTATTTTGTTTTCCCCTATCAGTGTGCATGCTTTACGTTTCTCCTTTTATTAAGTCTTTGGTCTTAAGACTTGCTTTATATTCCATTTATTTCTTTGTATATTGTCTTCTGTCATTATCTACACCTTAAACAAGGCTGCCACATTCAGAATGACTATTCTGTATAAAAAAGGGACTTAAATTAGAATAAAAGATGCCACACTAAGAGTTTACATTAAAAATGTATGATTTAACAACTTTGTTTTAGTGGGAAAGAAAAGAAAAACCTACACAGTTTTTTGTGTATTCTCTGACTGAATGTGGCCTTGTTGTTCATTTCAGTATTCATGAGCTTGTGTTCATGTCGGCAGACTTTGATTGAGGGTATAATGTACGCCACTTCCTGCTCTCCTTCCTTCATTTTTTTTATTTCCTGTTCTTCCTATATTTCTTTGCTCCTCTGTTTGCCAAGTTAGACTTTGCTGTATTCCCAGATGCTTTCCCTTGTATAATATATGAGAAAAAAGAAAATCAAAAGGAAAAAAAAAAACATTTGGCTTATTTTTCACTGTAGTTAGTCTTTTATACAATAATACTGTAAGAATATTTCTTGAATTCTAAATATTACTCTTTCTAGATTTTTGAAAACAAAAGTTTTGAGTAAAAAGTTTCTTACTTTATTTTACTATATTAGATAGTAAAATGTACGGTTATTTACAGTAACCTGTCCATTATTACAGGAAATTTACAAATGGCATCTCAAGAACTATAGCTGAATTGTTGCTCGTAGTTTAGGACTTAAAAACGCTTCGTACGAGCTCCAGATTCCTAAAACTGCGACCTCCATCGTATCCTTCAGTCTTCATTGTTGATTGGTAAAAGATTTGTTCTTGTGTCAAATGAAAAGGTAATGTCGATGCACATCAAAAAAAGACAAAAAACTGCGGCAACGGGAATTTGAATTTTCTGTCTTTTTTCAACAGAAAAACACAATGTATATAACATTTATGTTGCAATAAATGTGCCATCTTTTTTTAAACTCAATTGTATGTGCATTTATTTCTCTCACCGAGCAAACACATTTGTTTCTGTTTCTGTTTCTTCACCATATTTACATTTTCTCCTCTCCATAAAGTTTTATTTTATAAATAACAAACATCACAGGAAGGATGAAGTAAGATGAGCTCAGAAACATGGGACTTAATGTAGAGGTCCTTATTGTTTTTTGTTTTATGTTTTGAAGACATTTCTACAGTGGATTTAGGCCAAATGAGTGTTTTATAGTATGTAACTCATTTTTGAAAATAATACCAGTGGACCATTGTAGTCTGTATGAAAAGTGCTATGAATATATGTTTCTATTTTTAATAAAGTGTGATAGCAGCGTACTGTACATGTGCTGTGCTCCTGATTTTTTTTGCATTTAGATTAATGTGGGATTAAAGGGGCAACATGTAAGAATCGACCACCTGTCTAACTCAAACTCCAAACAGACAGGGGGCAGTATATCATCAGAGTAACTGCTAACTGCTGCGGTCACCTAGTTAGATCAGCCGTAGTCCTATTAGCTGACTCTGCCAAGGCGGGGAGCTCAGAGCACCAGGGGAGTGTTGGTGTTTATACCGCTAGCTGGTTAGCATGCTAACTTCAGCAGACATCTCTGCAACAATACATAGATGTCATAACATCAAACTGTTATTTCTTCATACTCTGTTGATGAGTTTTGAATGTTTTAAACTAAAATTCTTACATATTGCACCTTTAATACATGCTAGATAAAAGTCCTGTATAAAAGCCTCTCCACAAACACGGAAATAAAACTGATATTTAGAACACATATTTTATCATTGAGTATATTGATTTAATTCACATTGAATTTCCTTCTTTAGTTACTTTTGTTTGCAACTCTTTATTGGGGTTTTCAGAGTTAAACATAAAGCTGAACATAGTATTTATGGTACAAATATATAGAAAACACAAAAAGTTGGTGAGTCATCACTCATTTATGAGGGAAAACATATATAGCAAATATATAGCAAATTATTTTGCAATGCATTTAAATTAGGAACTCGGATCAAATATAGACAACATGAAAGTGTATTAAAGGTGCAATATATAAGAATTTTAGTAGACAGCATTCAAAAACTAACTAACCTTGGCCCGTCGAAGCCCGTCGGAGCCCGTCGAAGCCCGTCAGTCGAAGGGCAAGGCAAATTTATTTGTATAGCACAATTCAGACACAAGGCAACTCAAAGTGCTTTGTGGGGGCATAAAATTACATTAAAAGACATTAAATTAAGTAGGAAGACATCCAGAAACATTAAAACAAGTAAAAAATAGAAAAATAAGCAAAACTAGAATAGGTTTAAAAGAGACAAGACAATATAAAGTTACCGTGCAGCTCAAGATATCGACCAAAGCCTTAAAATTTCTCCAATAAAAGGCAGTTGCAAACAAAAGGGTTCTCAGCCTTGATTTAAAAAAGGTGAGAGTTGGAACGGACCTGCAGTTTTTTGGGAGTTTGTTCCAGATATGTGGTGGATAACAACTGAACGCTGCTTCTCCATGTTTAGTTTTGACAAAGCTCCTGTGCTATTGGTGTGAACACCAAATCCTGCTGATCCCTTAATGGTTTGAAGAATCCACTCAACAGGTGGCCAATTCTTACATGTTGCACCTTTAAAGATGAATTAATACAAAACATATAGATAAAGTAGAATATTGGAAGTTCTTTATTAACTTTAGTAAAATAAAAACAAAGAAATGAACTGAAAATAGAGTTCAGCAGGAATGAAAGTGATGCAGCTATTATCAAAAGTACAAACGTTTTTGTCTCATAAATACTTTCGGTTGAAGCAGCTTTCTGTAGGCTGAAGTTCTCAATCTGCTACTTGTTCTGTGACTGAAGTTAATGAATCCCCGAAGTGTTGTGAAAATGCTCCTCTGAACCTGGAGGACTGCTATGCTGTAAATCTGTACATCTGCACAGAATTATCGTGGTGCAGATGGAGCATGATGAGCTCTCATCACGTCCTGAGAGGTCTGATCCCGGTTCAGTTTTTTGACGGAGGTGACACCCAGTTGAAAACTGCTGACTGCTGTTCTGCCTGTGGTGAGCTCAGTGATGCAACGTAAATCACGACTGTCATCTTTGAATACTCTCTGCAGAGAAAGCAGAACATGTGAGAGTGTTTGGCTGCTGATGGTGCTGGTGGTGGCGGGTGGGTGTGCATGTTTTCTGTTGGAGTGGGACCACCATGTCTGAAGGCTGACTTCCTGTCATGGCTGCCGGGCCAGCTGACAGAAAGTCCTTGGCTCTCATCCTTGAAGCTCGACCAAAGAGCCTGCTGCTCCTCCTGCTCCGAACAGTAAGATCATCCGCCTCTCAGGATTCATGCTGCACAAAAATGAGCTTTTCTTTCAAATACAGTCCTATCTTCCCTGTAATTTCTACAACATCTTTCTGGGAAAGTTTCTGAAAATGACAATGACATTCATATAAAATTGTGGGCTCATGAAAATAAAATGTTACCTTTTGTTGTTTATATTTCCTTCATATTACAGCTGCTCAACATACTGACTGTAGCAGTGTCAGCATGGGTTTGTTTCAACCAAATACTTATACACTAACAGCAGAGTCTGGGTCTGCCTCAATGTGAGGTTGAGGGGCCCATTAATATTTTTAATAACAATACATTTATTTATATAGCACCTTTAAAAACAGACTTACATACATACAAACCTACAGTACTGTGGCAATTTCAAACATACAGTAAATAAAAAGACAACAGAAAGTGTAATGGGGAGCCAAAATTAAGTAAAAGCTAAATAAAAAGATAAAAGATAAATCATTCCATGTTACGATTACAACATCTCAAAGACAAAAATTATAACAGCATATCGGTAATTTAGGAGTCAAGTGCCCCTTGCTGAATGGATGCTCTCGATGCAGGCACAACAAAATTACACAATACCTTCCCGTGATATCAAAACTTTTCCAGCTGTATTAAAAAGTGAAATCTTTGCCGAGCTTTCTTCAGTACTATTGTTGACCTCCCACTTCAGAGAATACTGCTCCACCCAGGAATTTGTAGTTCTCCACCTGTTGGATTTCCTGACTTTTTATGACCATTGTGACCACTACTGTCTTTGTTTAGAATAGAACAGAATAGAAAATACTCTATTGTCTATCTTTTGCGTTCAAAAGGCAGACATTTTGTCTTTGCTTGCATGTGCAAAAGAGTACATTGGAAACACAGTATATCACAGTCAAACAAGGCACATTAATATACATTATCAGAGAAACACGTTTAAAGAGCAGCGCTAACATACAACTCTAAGTTGTTGACTTTACACAAGTCCACCAGGGATGAAACCAATTTTTTGTAAGCTGCAGATTTACTGATGCAAAATCATCTGCAAACATAAACAATTTAACAGACTGGGATTGGAAATACATTCACTTCTCCACCACATGATCTTCGGTGGTGGCTTTAGCCTGACACATTGGCTAAATTTACATAATTTTTTCCATCTTTTTCTCCTGTTAAAAATCAACAATGGAAAAGAGGAAGTCAAATGAGCTAAAAATGTGCGTCTATGACAGCTCTTGTGCGTGTCAGCTAGGAAAGCCTGCAGTCCTTCTTATGATCAGGAAAAGACTGAGCTGTGCACTGAGCATGCCCAGAGGTCCCAGCTGTGGCACCTCAGAGGAGAACAGAGCTCTCATTGTGCTGCTGTAACCCAACACAGTGGCACAGAGCTCAGATTAAAGGCTGCGGCGTCTCTCTGCGGACACAAATACAAACAGTGGGCCACTACAAAGACAGGGGCAGCAGGGCCTCCGGTTTACTGTAGTTTCTGCTGCAGTGCAAAGATTCATAAAAACAACTTTGATTGTGTTATTTGTTCATAATATCAGCGTAAATCAGTGAGCAACTTTTTCTGTCATTGTCAGTTAAGGAAAGTAACTTCACAAGCAGACTGCTCTTCAGTAAAAATTCGATGTATATGTACATAATTTGAGTATTTTTATTTTATGTTACTTTATACTTCTTCAGCAGTGCATAAAGTAGTTAAATTTGTTCCATCTTGACCAGCTACAATATTAAAATGTTGCTTATATGTAAATGCATCTATAATAACGATCCTATACCTGAGGTGCCCAAACGCTTCCCTTAGAGAGCCAAAACTGAGACTAAACGGTGGCCCACGGGCAGAAAACAAACTCCTACTGTAATGTATTGTATTGTTATGATGCAAAGTGGTACTAGGATCCTGCGCTCAGATTGTGAAAAATAATTAATAGTTATCTTACATAGCCCTATTTAAAGAGCATTTTTACATCACAAGAAAACAGGATAAATACAAATAGTATTATACGCTTTTAAATAATATTTTTCAAGGATTTTTAGGATTATTTTTTCCAAATTTGGACCGCATGACTCTCTTTGGGCAGCCTTGTCCTATAACATGTAATATGTACATTACATGTGTACATGAGCGCTTTTATCCATCACTGGTCATTTTATACGAACATGAAATTCAGACTGTTCAGCCTGAGACTGTGAAGTTAAACTGTAATTGTATGAAATAATATTTAAAAAAGATGTAGCTGGACTCAAACTTTATTTTGTTTTATTAAACCCTTGTTTAAAAATGACATTAAATGTTGTATCTTGTACCTTGTGAAGTTAAAGGTATTTGTTCCAGCATATATTCAGCATATATTCAGTATATATTCATATATATACCAATATGACTCCACCATTTTTGACATCTTTCCAGTTTCTTAAATGAAAACAGTGTCACTTGTATTGAACACAAGCAGCCATGCTAAAACTTACAAAAACAAGATTTAAATTCTGACCAATCAGAACCAGCTTTCAGTGATTAGTGCAGAAGTACTGTACTTACTTGTAAAGTCAATATTTAGTAATTAATTTGAAAAGTTTCTTTCATATTTTGTCCAACCAATTTTTATATATTGAAGACCAAAACTAAGAATATCATACAATCGAATACAACACCACAAACTGCAGCATCTGATACTGGCAGAAGAATCTGATTATTATTAATATTAATTTGTTTTTTAGTGGTAATTTAATAAAATAGTTCATATATATAATATAATGGAACAGTATGACTCTTGAGTGAATGTTTGTGAAGATATTTATATACAGTATTGTTCACATATAAGTACAGTTGATCCCTCAGTGCACTCAAACCGACTTTAATCTTTGTCCTGCTACTTTAAACCATCCGAGATATTATTTATCACTGCTCAGTGGTGTTTGCTTAGTCCTGCACTTCCTCTTAAAGTACATGCCCACCACAGACACTTTATTCCTAAAATAATGTTTTTTCCCTGCAACATTTTTCATCATGTCTTCATCCTTACTCAGCATAATCCCTGCCTCATGCCATGTTTTTACTTTGTAATGCTACCTCGACTCCCACCATGTCTGTGCCTTACACAGGATGCTCTTTAATGTGTGATGCGTTCACTGCACTGAGTCTGAGTGAGTTACAAGCACAGGATCTCATTAACTAACTGTGTTCAGGTCAGCTCACTATCCACTAGATGACGCTCTCGGTTTTTAAAGACATGCAGCTGCAAATTGCGTTTATGAGGTGAGCAAATAATTAAACTTAAACATCGAGTTTGAGGCCTATACATGTGGACATTAAATCATGCATAAAGCAGTTAGTTTGTACAGGAAACTAGCATCCATGTGTGAAGCTAGAGTGTGTAACTTGTTGTTTTAATATCCTAATATTTATGGAATATTTCATTCGGGTGTTTTTGGCTTATTTTGTGTATTTCTCCAGAAGATATATCACAATTACTATCTACTGGGTCCACCCATTTACTGTTTTTTTTCACATAATGGTGACTCACACCACAAAGCTCATGAACCCGGTCATTTTGAATGTGAGAAAAGGTTGTTTTTCCCCCTTTTTTCCCTTCTTCTTTCTTTTAAATGTTGGCCCAGCTTCTACTAAACACAAGCAGCGAGACTTTTATTGCCCTCTCTTAACATCTAGTTTGCTCAGTTTAAAATAAAAGGTGTTTGTTTCATAATGAGCCAATATGTCAGTCTAATTAACAGACTGGGTCCCACTTACAACTTGTTCCCCGCTGCTTTCAGAGCCTTTTTTATAACTCTGCTGAACCGAGCCGAGCCGAGCCGAGCCAGGCCGTGCGGTAGAGAGGTCCCGCCGGGGCTTCAGGGCGGATTCCTGCCGTGAATCTGTTCCTGGACCAGCGGCCTGGGTCTGCACGGGTGGGCGGGTTTGTGCGCTTGTTTCAGGAGGCGGAGCGGCCCGGAGGGTCGGACGTAGTTTTGAAACTCTCTCCCTCTCTCTCTGAGAAAACAACACAGCCACTAAATAAGTTAGCAAGCGGTGGCGTGGGCACTTTGCTCCACCGTTTATCTCGTTTTAAGACCCTTTAAAACAAACTTTTACAATCTGCGATAAGTGAACCGGAGCGAGAGACGACGTCGGTGAGTAAACTCGCTAACTGTTCATTGTAGATGCTCAAACTCAATTAGAGGCAGATAACTGAACATTTGTCACAAAAAAAATGGGATTTAACTTGCCTTAAACTCCATTTAATGATGTGACGAATGGAGTCGAGAGAGGTGTGAAGCTTTGTGAAGTTTCACTGTAGTTGAATCTCAGGCTGCTGCTGTGTTTCATGCCACCTGTTGCGCTCAGCAGCAGCAGCAGCAGCAGCGATGTAAACTGCGTCAACTCAAGCTGTTTCTTCTTCTGCTAGCTGACTAACAGATGAGCTAGCTACTTTAACATTTCACTCCTCGTCTGTTATTTGTTATTTACACATCAGTGCTATGATTTCATTGTGTTTACAGTCTGCTGCTGGACGCTCATGTTGGATTTACCTGACTCTCCAGATTAGTGAACTCCCATTCACGTTACGTAACTTAATGATATTTTCCCACAGTGTAAATCCTCAGCTTTAACATTTACCCCTTCACGGTTCGTTTTACCTGATTTGTTTTCTCCTGTGAGTCACTGCAGCTGTAGACACACTGTCGGGACTCTATGTGACACAGAAAACTAATCAGTTCACATGAGCAGATAAAAATCTGCTTCGTTAAACCTTTGCAGAGTCTGAACCTCTGCACACATCAAAGCGAGGGCCTTGACGTCCAACCTGCCTGCTGACCTCTCTGCTCTGCAGCACAGGGGTCAGTGAAGGCAGCACTGCCTCCATGAAGGACTCAGTGAGGGTTTCCTCCTCTTGCAGGGTAAAATACAATGGGAGGAAAAAAGTTGCACACTTGTTGGAGCTCTTGTGTTTTGGATACATGTGACAGTATGGATGAAAGAGTCTATTGTGTCGTCTTTAGCTTTAATCTGTCCTCGACAGCACTCTTCCTGCTGGACAGGACAGTTTACAGAGGCCCTCTTCTTCCCTCCTGTGCAGACTAACCGGTGTGAAGCTGACTGATTCATACTAATTGGAGCACAAGGATCCACCTATCATTCACCGTACTCATTGACTTGTTAAAACTAAGCTGAGATGAAATATTCTCATGTGGTGTTAGGAGTGACATGTATAAAATGGCAATGGCAAAATATTATTGCGATATTTTAAGTCAATATTGTAATATAATATATATCTCGATATTTTGGAATCTCTTCAAAAGCACTATAAATGCTCGGACTGGGCAACGAAATCAAATCACAATATTTTTGACAGAATACTTCAATATCGACATTGTGACAATATCGACATTGCAAAGGCAAGTATTAGAACAAGTAGAACAGTGGTAAGTTCACAAAATCACATCAATTTATTGTAATGCAGCCTTAAAAACCAGTGTTTTATAAAATTTAATTCATACACCTGTTAGATAAAATGTTAGAAGAGGGCAGGCACTATTTCATGCAGCAGATGCCAAATATCTAACAAGGTGCATGCTTGAATGGCTTACCACCTTGGTTAACCAATTTCCTGGGGGAACCCTGACTTCTTCTATCAGGTTACATGCAATTTTATATTGTGATATACCCTGATATAGTATATTTTTTGGGAAAATTGCTTGTCTTATCTATATAAAACTGTTATAGATAAAATAACAGAGATATCTATTTTTTGCTTATCAGGCAAACTGAATCCCTGAAAAATCATTATATTTTATCATATTGATGGAAAAATAAGTAAACATCTAATATTGGCATTAAGCTATCATGCTTGTTGATTTGTGTTTTGTAGCTTTGTCCACAATGGCCTCATGCAACCAGAGACAATTTAACATAGTTTACATGAGACTGCAATAAACCACACAGCACTTCTTATCAAAAGAGCAAAAAATATACAAAAACACATTTAAGTTAAATGTACTCAAAAGCGATTATTTGAATTGTAGGTTAAAGCAACAGCATGTAACTTTCTGTAGAAAGATAAATTGATTGTTGCGTCTCATCCACTGGTGGTCAGATACTGACGCTTTGGTTTGGTGTCTGTGGTTGGACACCAACCCAAAGCATCACTATTTGACAACCTGGGGATGAGTGTCAACAATCAATTCTATTTTTCTAGAATTTAATTGTTTCAGACATTGGATCAGATTGGTCCCGGCTCTTCTCCCGACCCTACATGGTGATACATTTTTCTAAATAGGCTTGTCAATGAATGAGCTTTACGTATTTGATGCTAATGTGCTGTGTCCTGCTCCTGCCTTTGTTGTCATTCTTATCAGTGTCCTTCCTCCAGGTCCATCTCAGTCCGTCTTTGTATTGTAACATCAGGTAGAATGGGACACTATCAGCAAGGCAAACAGGAACCTGTTAAAAGCCCTTTGTCCAGTGAAACACATGGTGGCTGCTGATGGCTTTGTCTTTACCGGCTTCCCAGGCATAAATGTGTCTGAGGAACATTTAGCAGCTTACTTTAATATTTGTACACAGTTTGATATTTATTGCCAGCTGTGTTCTCACAACCGTGCTGCAAATCTGTCAACTTTGACAACCCTGCAATTATTATAAATGTGACAAAACTGAGCCCAATAAGATTGCGTTGCACTTCCCATGAGCGTGGGCTGCAAATTACAATGTTATTTACACGGATCAAGTACACTGTGTAAGCACACACACAAATATACACACCATACGTTCAGTCTAAACCTCACACCCTTCATAGTTGTGCAGAGAAGATTGAGCTCTCACACTTTTCTCAGGTCTGACTCATGTTGGAGTGTTATCTTTTAATCCCTTTCTCTCAACCTGTTCAACCTATATTCTTGTCATGCTCAGTAAACAGTCATTTTGTTGTACCATACCTGTTAGTCACACACCTGTAAGGGCTCTCGAAACAGTACCTGGTAATTTTTGCTGTTAAAAGAATGTGGCCAATGTTGACTCATACTCTCAGAGATATTATGCGTTCTGAGATGTTAGACACAACATATTGTCTCATTCTTCATTCGGCAAGAGCACAGTTTGATTCTTCTCTCTTTGGAGAGAAAACAAAGCGCTATAACAAGAAAAGAAAATGACAGCAAACAACATAATTAAATGCAGCAAGGCTTTAATGATTCATTAGAGGTGGAGTGTAAATCTGGGAGACATTTGTTTGATTCTGAATTATGTAATGTCTCATCTCTGACTAATACCGCCTGTTTAAACCTTTGGTTGCAGAGGTGGGCCACCTGATCCAGGGAGAGGGATTTATTTTCCTTCTGCATTCCTGATGGAGTCGTACAGAGCGACTGGCATTCCTAACAGCGGACCACAACAGGGCCACACTCAGCCGTCCCGCCCATCCAGGCCCCACAGTAATGGAGCTGGTACATACGGTCTCAGCATCCGTGTTCAGGGGATAGATGGACACCCCTACGTGGTTCTCAACAACCAGGACAGGGGTCCGCAATCCTATATTGACCCTAACAGTAATGGGTACATCGACACAGAGGGCTCTTTCATTGAGAACTATGATGAGTATGATTTCAAGGGAGGGAAGGAGGCTGGATCCAACAGCCCCTTCATGGAGTACAGGTCTCAGAAGATGATGCAATACACTGGTTCTCAAAATGGTGTTGCAGATTCACAAGAGAGGAAATCATCCTCCCTTCTGAACTTTCAGAAGCACCCTGAGATACTACAGCCGTATGATCCGAACACCAACTCACTGAACTTTGATGGTTCCCACAGCCTGCCTTCAAGGTCTCTGCCTCCAGCTGGGACTGGGAACCAGCAGCGAGGTCTCTCCTCTAAATCTGCTGTGCTTGCACCGTCCCATGCCAAGTTGTCAAGCCTGGACCAGAGCAGGGCTCCTGCCCAGCGAGAGAAAAGGCAGCTTCCGTCCCAGAACCTGAGTGAGACAGCTCTGTCCAAGTCGAAGTCTTTGCCTCCTTCCCAGCTTGCTCAGCCTCAGACAAGGACACAGTCACAAGTGGCAGAACCACAGTCCAAAGCTCCTCTCACCAACCTGAATCAACCTCAGTCCAAGCCAATCTCCAAAACCCAGCACCAACCAGTGCCTCCAGCCCAGCCTCAGCCCTCCACTGTGTCCAGTCCCACCAGTGAGCACAGCAAGACGCCATGCATATCCCCCACCGCCATGAGCAGCACGAACTCCAGCCTGGAGCGCTCCCGCCGTGAGCCTGATGTCCTTCCGCTACGCAGAACTGACTCCAGTGGGCCAGTCCTTCAGTCCTCTTCCCGCTCGCGCCATTCCTCCTCATCTTCCACCTCTAAGACTCTGATAGATGAACAGATGGACGCCCTTTATGCGGACACCATCAACCGCCACGAGAACCGCCGCTACATCCCTTTCCTCCCAGGTTCAGGCAGAGACATTGACACAGGCTCCATTCCTGGTGTCGATGAGCTCATTGAAAAGTTTGATGGCCAAGTTGGCAGCCACCAGCGCAGGGGCAGGGCTGGGCGCAGGAACAGGATAAACCCAGAGGACAGGAAGCGGTCACGCAGCGTGGATAGTGCCCTCGGCCTTCGAGATGGTTACACGGAAGAGTTTAGCCACCAGCGAGGCACATCAATGGAGCACGTCCTGCGGCCCTCGCAGCTACGGCTGCAGAAAACGGCCGGCAGTCAGGACTCCTGGATCACAGCTGTAGATGGTAAGGTCGACTCCAGAGCTTCGTCTCGTGCCACTAGCGCGCCCGGCTCCCCTCAGAGCACCATCTCTAAAGGTGTGGGCTTCATACAGGGTTACAAAAAACCACAGACTCGCTCCTCTTCACTACCATTCAAGAGTAAAGAGAGCGAGGCTGGTGCCTCTTCAGCTGGAAAGGTTTCGACGACAACAATGTCAACGTCGCTATCCAAGCCTTCTTCAGCTGCAGACAAAAAGTCCAGTACAGAGACAGATGTTCAGGTAAGAGATATGCTGTAGCACTATAATTAAATCTCTTTATGTCTTTGTGTCTTATTTTACTTACTACACATTGGTATATTGTCCAACAGATGGACGTATGTTCAGCCTTAATAAAATGGGGATCTCTGAGAGAACGCTTAATTTTGCTGTGTTAAGATCTCTCTTATTTCATTAAGATCTCCCTCTAATATCCTGTCTTTTCCAGGCGACACCTGATCTTCTGAAAGGTCAGCAGGAGCTTTCACAACAAACAAATGAAGAGACTGCAAAACAAATTCTGTTCAGTTACCTGAAGGACGGGTGAGTTATCTTGACTTTTCTGTTTTTATCAATCTATATTTTAGCTTTATTGTCTCATATTAATACAAGAAATGTGAGCAAATGTTGTGAAAATGTTGTGGTCTGCACACATTGTTCATTCTAGCCCAGATCCAACATGTTGCACCATAAGGCGATGCATCATAAAGGGAGAGACTGTTCTGTGGGAGCACATAAATGGTTTTTATCAGAGTTGGACTGTTTGTGATAAAAGTGAAGGAATGTGCTCTTCTTACCCTCCCATCCAGGCTGTGAGTGATCCAGCTGTCTGGAGTTTGTTTTCATGCAGAATCCCACTTTCTCTCTCTTTGCTGCAGCGTGAAATGAGGGGAAGATGTTCTGTTTGTCCCTGTAATCAGACACTTACTGCCTGTCAAGGAAAGGCATGTCAGGTTAAAAGGTTAAACTGCGGTTTAGATTGTAAAGGAGCCAAATATGATGAGGTTTACAGTCTTTTAATTAAGGTAGCAAGTGGCTGTCGAGAATTGTTTTGGATTCACAAACAAATGCCTGTTCAACTGTTCTGTACTTGTACTATATTTGTGTGTGATTTTGCAGTGAGAAACGGTTTTCAGGTTTCTACAGTCAGGATTGTGATAACGTAGAAAGAGAACAGGAAACTGCTAGGGTGTGTCGGGCCACAGGTCAGGAGTCACAGGACAAAGGAAAGGAAACACAGATGGAAGTGCTGGAGCTGAAACTGAGCTACATTCCCAAGACCCAGAAGACAAACATTCACCAACAGGGGTTATAAAGGTTTAATGAAAATCATCTGGATGAGGAGAAGAGAGATTTGTGGGGGAGTTTTGCTCTCTGTGTCAGCCTTATAATGTATCACTGCTGTCATGTGAAAGTGTTGTAACTCCGTTTTTGTGGATTCTGATGTTTTCACTTTAACTGGAGGATTAAAATATTGCTCTCTGGGCTGAGAGAATCCTCCCATCTTTGGGCTTTCAAACGCCTGGCGATAAACTCAGAAATGCTCTGTGTTCAAGACAAAGCTGCTTTTCTTAGTTCTGGAGAAGTTGATGTTTAAGAAAATTAGATTTTTACTGACCAGGACAATACTGTAATTAGTTTACAATTAGTTGTTTTGACTATGTCACATTAGGAAAAAATGTGTTGGAACTGTTTCAGTGTTTTATGATAGGAACAAAATTATTACTACTGCTGCTACATTACTTATCCTGTCTGATTGCCAAGAGCACAATTTCTCAATTTTCATACTGTTTGTGTTTGAAAGCATTCAAAGTTGTGATATTTCTTAACTGTGTTGCTGCAATATTTTTAGATCTGGTTTCTACTAATTAACAAGCTGATGGAATTAGACTGCAGCAATCCCATTATACTGCCCATATGTTTGATTCTTCCGCTCATGTGCCTCATAGTTTATTAGACGGGTGTAATGAAGCTGTTTGTGCTGTGAGGTGACACATCAAAGCAGCATGATCCTTCCTGACCCTTTCTAAGCTGGGAATGAATTACTCTGTTCCCAGAACAGTCTGAAATTAACTCTTGATCCCCTAAACACTGAGAAAAGTTGTTTTTTCTTACCTTTAATAACCAGAGTGTGTTGGAAAAAAAAACCTTTGTGTGTGTCTGCAGTAGCAACGACAATGATGAAACAACAAAGAGAAAGGTCAACCTTGTCTTCGAGAAGATACAGACGTTGAAGTCTCGGGCCACGGCGAGTTCACAAGGGGACACCAAAGTGAGACCTTGTTTTATCAATCACTAACAGTTAAAGAACCCATGCAATAAAATGTCCCTTTCTCTTATCTATCTGTGAAATGCTAACTACATGTCAAAAGGGCATCTTTACATATTTGTATATATTAAAATAATAGATTTTGGGGTGTAAAGGTGCAGTTCCACCTTGATGTTTTAGCTGTTTACCAGTAAATTGCTGAGAAATGTGTATCTCAACTGGCTTGACTGAATTTTCATGAATTTTCAAAGTAAACATTAAATTCTGCCTTAACATCCTTGATTGAAACCACTGAAGGAAACTGATCTGAAAGCCATTTTAAGGAGCCTTTTCAAACAGTGTGCATATTATTTCAGGCTCTGATGATCTAACACCCTGCTGGCTATGTACTTTGCATAGCAGACACTATCAGCTATTGAATATTAACCCTCTCACCCTGTAAAAAATAACCTAGACTAAAATAACTGTCTTCATCTGTCAGTCCATGGACTTTTCTGCTCAGGCGAAAGCTCTGCAGGAGCAGAATGCTGAACTGGAGAAAGAAATGACTGACCTGAAGAAACAACTCGAGGTAACAGCAGTCTGACTGCTACTGTGCCTTTGACACCAGCCGATTTATGTTGGCATTTTACTTTATTGCTAAACTTGTTGTTGTTTGAGAATATCCTTTAATCAAGGGTTTAAGGGATTACTGTTCAACTTGTTGAATTTAAAGAGAAATTCTGGGACTATTGGTTGGATGTAGAATTGGCTAAGCTTAACACAAAGGCGCATTTTCATGGACAGAAGAATAGAAATAAACAGGCTGGTCTCATGAAAACCTGTAATTCTTAATGTGTGGGTGGTTTAATAAAGTAAGAAAGAATTCAAAACACTGTTGTTTGCTTTGCATTAAAAGTTAAATAATTAAAACTGTGTGCAGCTGTCGGGAATGCAGACAACATTCACATCTTACATGCTGATTTTCCTTTGCTATATTTAAAACGGATCCTGCTAACAAGAAACTCTGAAAATGAAAGTTCACTTCAAATGCCAATGGCCTGGGGTGAAGAGTGAGAAGAGTGTCTCTATATTGAAATCTCACCATGAATATTTGTGTCTTTCACCATCAGAAGAATCAGGCTGACAGGAGGACAGCAGCAGGTTTGAAGGATCTGCAGCAGGAGCTGGAGAGGATTACAGAAGAGTGCAAGCGTCTGAAGGAAAAACTGTCCAAAACAGAGGCCGAGCTCCAGACCACAGTCGAGGAGTAAGTGCAGGGTGACAATGCTGGAGAATGACATGATCAGTGTAGATTAATATAATAGCATAGCTTTTCCCGAATGTTGTGTTGACTGCAAAAAAAATGGTCAACGCCAGTTTTTTTAAACTTGTGTTAAACCTTTTTCGATGTGGGTGGCTTTGAGGTGACACCCAAATTCATCGCTCTTTTCTGGTATCTTCATCTGCTCCGATGAACACAACTGGCAGTGTTTGTGTTGGGAAGCTGTTGAGGGATCATGCTCATTTCACTGCTCTACAAGCTCCTTGTTGGCAGGTGAAATGAAGCAGCGGTGTATCAGAGAGTACTTTGTTCATATTAACACCTTCCATAGGTCGTATAGTCATAAATAATAATAATTAGCTTGACATTTTGTCCATCAGCATTTCCATGTCCCGTCCTGTTGAAACCATTGTTTGATCTCTGTTGATGAAACCACTCAGACTGTTGATAGTTACTGAAGTGGTCACCATGTCAGGTTCCTCTGGGGTATTATACAGCACATTGTGTCTCCTCTGGTTTGTTAGGTTTATCTTTCATCCTCCATATTAACGTGTGCTTGTGCACTGATTTGCTATTCATTCAGACAGCACAAACTGTTCAGTTCTATTCCAGCCCCTTTTACATATTATACAACTATTAACATTGTTATTTGACTGATATGAGTCTGATATCCAGAATGGTGCCACAATCCAAAGCTTGCTGGTTTCGTTTAGTGTTCTCCGGTTTCAGATAAGAAAATTGTCTATATTTGAGCTTCATGTTTCTGATAATTTTCTTGGATTTCACTCGTATTGGAAGCTCCACTTTTTTTATTCCTTCCTCCTCCTTTGTTGGGCTTTTTATTGTCAACTGTTAATTGGATCCAGGATCTTTCACTTATTTAAGTGATCTGTAGTGTCATCCTCAGTTTCATCTTTTATTTTTTTTCAGAATAGAAAGAGCAACCCCTTTTTTCCAGACAGGAAACAAGGGGGACAGACAGGTCCCAGACTGGAATCAAACCAGGGACCTACCAGTTAAATGGTCAGCTACCACTTGCTCCCCTCTTTGTCTATTCTAACAGCAGGAATAGATGTTCTGCTTCAGTCTACATGACTGTGTGGTGATTTGTTTGAGGTGCCTCACATCACTTATCACCCTCCCCCTCGGTGTTGTCATGTCGAGGTAGTTTAGACATTATTGGTTTGGCATCGTTCTGGTATTCCTTTTAACCTCTCTGCTCCATGGGCCTAACATTCAGACCCAGCACAGGTGCTGCCATTTGTATGTGCGAATTAAGCAGCAGGTGTGCGGGGGTGCATGTGCATATCTGCAGCATATAGAGTGCCTGTACTGTGTGGTGACATGTTTTGTGTGGTTTGTCAGGCTGTTCCAGGTGAAGATGGAGAGGGAGCAATACCAGACGGAGATCAGAGACCTGCAGGATCAGCTGTCAGAGATGCACGACGAGCTCGACTTGGCCAAGAAGTCAGGCGCTGATGGAGAGAAAGACATCCTTATGGCGGTAATGCAGTGTTCATTGTTCAAGAAGAAGATAAAGTCACTATCTTTTTGCTTTAAGCTTGTGGAACAAGCTGTGTTCACTAAAACCTCAATGAAAGATGAAAGTATTTCTATTCTGTCTCATGTTCCATACTGTAAAATGCATCTGCTCAAACACTGAAATAACACAGAATGCATTTTAGGTTGCTATAAATTTTTCTGATAAACCATAACAATTCTATGTGGTGAAGGTCTAATCTGAAAGATTTGACTCTGGAGACACTACAGAATAAACTCAATGAACAAATAAGCATAGAAATGAAAATGTTTGATCTTTTAACAGTTAAATCAGTGTTGTTGTGGTGAGAAAAAGTCTATGTAACCAAAGATGAGGAAACTGAAAATGCAAAATGCTGCAAATTCTGAAATCATAAAAAGTCACCAAACTGTTCATTTTCTACAGGACATGATGCAGCTGAAGCTGGAGATGCAGGAACTTCTCCTGGCCAAGGAGGAGCAGGAGGAGGTGCTGAGGAGGCGAGAGAGGGAGCTGACAGCACTGAAAGGAGCTCTGAAGGAGGAAGTGGCCGCTCACGATCAGGAGGTGGACAAGATGAGGGAGCAGTACGAGAAGGAAATAAGCAGGCTACAGATGTCTTTGGAGGAGGCCAAGCAGGTTTGTTTCCCCGCTGTCTCTCCTGCAGTTTGTGTTCCCTCCTCCTCATTTCCTTCCCTCCCCCATTCCAAAACACACCCTGTCACAGAGGAGTGTGGAGATAAGCACTGCATCAGGGGAGCTGTAATTGTGTCTGTGTGTGTTTTGCATTGCAAGTTGTGCCATATGTTCGTCATCAGAGGTTGGGACACTGCTTTGAAGTCATTTTATTTACATCTTCTTCACTAGTTTCACATCTGTGGCGTCATCTGTCATCTGAGCATCAATATACTGAGCCACCAGTTTTAAAACATGCAGGATTTAGTGGATCCAGAATAAGGTTGGCACCTGAAATCAGTAACACTGTGTATCTGTGGAAAGGATTTGCAGAAATAGCAGGAACAGGAGGCAAAGAGGCCTCCATTGCAGTCAGTCAAGAATTTCAAAACATAATTCCAACTGCAGGTAACACTTTTTTAGTTTCATTCAGTGAATATTAGTTTCTCAGAGCATGTGATGCCTCAGTAGCACCAAGGTTACCTTATTTGGATATTGAAAGACAAGTTAGCAGTTGACTTTTCAATATTTACAGTTCCTCCCACATTTCTGTTTACCTTTTAAACTCCAGTTATACATGTATAGATTTTATAACGTGACAAGCAGATGGTATTGTACATGTCTGCTGTGTTATTCCATGATCTGGTTTTCTTGGCTTGCAGAGAAACATTGATGAAGAGATTCAACTTCCCAGTTTTTGATGGTGTTAAATCGTAGTGCATGAACAAAGTAGACACATGGATCAGCAGGATTAGATATTAACCTACGGCGGAGAGAAGTCATTGGATGTTTTTTCAAAAGCCTTTTCAAGTAGAAGTTAAGCTCAGTTTCAGTTTGCACACTAGAACTGCATCAACAGAGTACACTGATTAAACAAAAACGAAACATTGTGTAACAGTCAAATGTAGCTCGTCATCATTTTTCATGGCAAGTCTTCCTTTTCCCGTCAAGTTTGGAGGTGTTTTGTTATCTCAGCTAGTTACTCTAGGGAGGAACGTTTTACAGGAAGAATTTGTTGATAAAATTGAGACATTTATCAGTATATTAACATGTTGTGAGTTGCCTTACTGGCAAGGTCACTATTGCAGCTTAGGAGCAAGGCTCAATTAAAGGCCTCAGAAACAGATACAGTTCTGTTTTTACTGCATTGACAAAAATAAAGAAAAGCTGTACCTCAGAATCCTTGAGCCCTCCGTCATGAAAATGTGCGATATTCTGCACCATTAGGAGAATGGTGCCAGTTACTGAACAAGACATTATTTAAAAGTTATTGATTAGAGGAACAACAGAGGGGTTGTCAACTTTTGATCTGAAAATGGAGGAAGGTGAGTTAAGATGAGACGTGCACGGCAGGAGACAGGACACTGAAAGGACTGAAGTCACATTGTTTTCAGTAGACCACTGTGTGACTCACATGTGTCCTGTTTGTCTCAAAGACTGGAAGTCGTCCTTGTTCTCGGCTTCCTGTGGGCCTGGTGGGGGTCCATAGCGGCAGCGCTCTGCAGCAAGAGTCTATGAGAACATTTCCTTTTGTCGAACAGAGGTACTGCTCCCCCGAGAGAGTGTGTCATCAGGGGTTTACCCTCAGTGCTTTGTAAACACTTGGCAAGATGAAGTCATTGTTTGTTTCTCTTTTAAGATATAAAAGAGTTCTCACTTGTCGCAGCCTTTCGTTTGTATCCTTGAATTAATCAGCTGTCCTCAGGTCAGACTCTGTGAGGCATCTGTAGATCAGAGGACTGTGCCTATTAATTATTATTCAGAAACATTAACTCAAATTCATTTATAATGGCACTATCAACGCTTTACCTATTTATATATGGTGTTCATGCCGGGGCAATGTGCAAATAGATGATAAGATATGATACGACAGCATGTAAAAGTCACATAAGGTAAATTATTTTGGAGTTAAAGCTACAAAATAAGAATGTTACATCTATGTCAGTGATAAATACTGTTATTCTAGGCATCATGATTTTCTGTGTGATAAAAATAAAGTGTCAGAGTCCAAAATATTGACAGCATGCAGGTTTTTGTCTGAGCTGTAGGTATATGAGAAAGACTGGCATTAGAGGGGAAAATTGCTTATTATCTCATCTTTTCTACTTTGGGTGAGGCTGTCAGAGGAACAAGAAGAGCCAAAGTGAAATCTGCATCTTTTAATTTTTCTACCCTCATCTCCCCCTGACATTTTGCGGTGACTAGAGCGGCCCATGCAAAGAAGAATGATGGAAACTGGAGCACTAAATTGCTCTGCATACTAGTTAATTGCAGTGGCAAGCCATCACTAATCTAATGAGCTGCCGTTCCTGAGCAGCGTCGTGTCGCCTCTTCTTTCTGTGCCCTGAAAGAGCGGTGGGTAATTGCGGACCTCAGTCAACGATGAATGATGAGTTTGTTTCACACAATAATAGCAGCGGGGGTTGGGACTATGCTGAATAAGTGGGTCAGTATGCTGAAGAAAAAGGGGATGTGTGGCTGACCCCCTGAAAGGAGCGGGGGGCCTGTTTTGTGTCTTAAATTCAAAGCTGCATTGTGTTTCCAATGAGGTGAAATCTGTGGAATTTCATCAAGCTTGGAAAAATCTTGCTCATGCTTTCTTGAGAAGACTTTATGAATGTGCTTACTTTGACTGTTACTTATCTGATTTCTTAATGTTCCGTAACAAAAGACGTCTGCACATTTGGAAATGGATTTGATCTTTCATGTCAGCATGTGCTGGAATTCAAAAAATGTGGAAAGATGAGGTGCGGCGAGTAGAGAGAAGGGTTTGTTTCCAGGAATGTCAGGGTCAAAGTGGAGTATGTGCTCCCTGCAGACCTCCTTTTTCATTCAGCTCCATCTCTGTTACAGTGCACCCGCTTCGACCTGCGGGAGAGGCTCCGATCTTTTCATTTCTGCCTCTTCAGGGTGCTGCAGTTGCATCTCCATCTCCACAGCGCTCCAGATTCTCGGTGTCAGAGGTTTTTAGAGGTCTCAGTCGTACTCTCCCTTCCTGACTGTAAAGACAGAGCCTTGCGCTTATCACACCTTCTCCAGCTCTTGTTATGTTTCACCTACAGCCCCGAGCCACAGTGTGCAACACGGCCACATTGTTATCACGCTCTCATCTGTAACCTCAATCCCAAATGCTGTATTTCTTCATTTCCCATCTCCACAGTTTCCACACATGACTCCGCAGTGATCTCCCGCTCACCTAAACGTGGTTCATTTTCAGGCCTGTGTCATTCTCGCACGTATCTCTGCCGGCCTCTCGAGTAATCTCTGCCAGCGTGTGAACTGAAGTCTCACTGTCTGATCATCAAACTTACGTTGCCCAGAGAAGAGTCCACCCTCAGGCTTGTTTTGAAAGTAAAGACTCCCGCATTGGTCTGCGTGTTTGATGATAGCACTGTATTTCCCGGCGTAGCTTTAGGAGCTGATGGAGGAAGGAGACGCTGGGCAGCGAGAGAGGAAGGAAATGATTGAGAGACTTTCTGGATCTTGACAGAGACGGCAAGGAATTAGCCGTTTATCCTTGTTGAAATATGAGGTCTTCTAGGTCTTCAAATAGCTTTAATGATAACTTTATAGATTGATGACATTAAACACTTGAGCTAAATACCTAGGAGTTCAGTTTACCTTGTTGCCCGTAAGTGCTGATGTGTCGGGAGCCTAATCTGCCAATACAACTTGCAGGAGTGTAGTTTAATACATCTGTTGAGATGGCCAGAAACATTTAAAACTTGTGGTTAAAACCTGAGAGTTGCTGTCACAGTGTTTTAAAAGGCAGTCAGTGTGTTTTGAAGTTGTAGACGATTGTTCTTTTTTTCAATGTTTGGAATTTCTTTTAGATGTGGAAAGTGTTGGTTGAGATCTCAATGTTTGATTTGTTAGTCTTTAGTCTTGAACTGTTGTGTAGGATGTGGATTTTGGGCGTTCCTTCTCTCGCTCTCTGCTTTATTCAAACCATGTCTTCTTTGGCCTGGAAAACTGGAACAGGAGTTTTAACTCCCCTCTTTGTCTTTCTGCTGAGACTTTACGAGCCTTTGATTTGAGTTTTGGCACTGTGAAGCCTGGAAGTCAAAGTCTGAGTCACATTCAACTAACATTCTTAATTTTGATAAACGCTCTGTTATTAATGTACTTGCGTTAACAAAGGGGTACATCTGGTAATTCCTTCACAAAATATGTTCTCCTGTGACCTTGCATGAACCATTCTGATACCAGAGAAATAAAATTGCTCAATTTTTTTCACAAGATAAACATGCTGTAAATAAGATGATACTAAAGTTTTTAATAACCAGAGACATGAGCTGAGATGAGATCACAAACTGCAGTTTGATCAAATCTGGTCCCAGGAAAGCCAAAACAATTAGTGATGGCTTTTAGGTAATTCTGCACCCACTACAGGAAGTGTCCATGCAGTCAGTGAGTGACCATGTTGGTGTCCAGGGAGTAAAAAACTACTACATATTAAACTATTCCCTGTTTCCTGGGCAACCTCTGCTCCAAATCACTTCAGATGGTGTGTTCACCTTTTTATGATCACTGTGTTGCTTTACTGATCTTGAAGGCTAGGTGCATTTTGATGAAGGTACATTAAAAGATTTTGGTGTCTTTCAGCCATGCTAGGATTATTGTTGTCGGTCTGTCAGCAAATAGTGTTTGTGGTGTCAATATCCAAATCCCAAAGGTGATTTTAAAGTCAGAAATATGTATCTTTTCCATAACTGAATAAACAAGCTGTTCTCAGAGGAAAATGAGGCCTCAGAACACTGTTTGAAGCTTGAAAGGTGGCAGGGTCCACCACATATAAACTAAGTAAAACGGTATGAAATTGTGTTGAACTTTAAGGTCAGTTTCAGTTCAGTTCAGTTTATTCAGTCATGAAAATGAAGAGAGTTTGTTTGTTTCGTTTGTCTGGGCATAGACAAATCAGTCAATGAATATCTTTCTCTTCTGATTAAAATTTCTTCTTTTAAAGAAGCAATTTTCTCAAACTCACTTCATTTTTATTTTCTCTTGGAGCATTTGCATGGTCACAATCTCGCTATTCTCTGTAAATCTTGGTTAAATCCAAACACCCCTGTGAGCCTGCCATTCGGCTTTGCACAGAGACTCTTTTTAAAAGCAGGATTCTGTTTCCAGTTCTCTAAGGACAAGACAAGATTTGATTACCGTCCTCTTTTGACCAAAGAGATGCCAGCACTTCTCAGCTGTCGCGTTTTAATTTACTACTTCAATCCTTCCTTTCATACTATGACAGGCCTTCTGTTCCAGTTAACCTCAGGTGTGGGTACCCTCTTTTATGGGGAATGCTGTTGTATTTGTAACACATACTTCGTGCTGGCAAAGCAAATCCAGGCTGCTCCACTGCCAAATAATTTTTTTTTTCTTCTCTTGATATGAGGGTTAAGTTCAGATAATGTGATACCATACAGGAAACTACTTGTTCTCTGAATGTCCTTGGACAGTCAAGTCATGCTTGGCAACAAAGGCATTTTTGTTTGTCGCAACGAGGAAACATCACTTCAGCTGTCAAAAACCTCAAACCTACAACAAGGAAAAACAGGAATGGTAGCATAGTTTAACCTCCTGCCACCCAAACAGCGAGCATCTGACTGATAAATCAGATTGGTAAATAATATAAAATACGTGTCTACAACACTCACCGTGCTACTGGAGTTAAATGGCATATTATAGCCTGGCATTCAGAGAAACAGAAATAAGTTTATGTTATTTTCCATTTAAAATGTGAACGTATAACATTTTCATGGCATGTTTGTGGTGGTGCAGAGACAGCAGGTGGATATTGAAGCTTCCTGTGTTGAATCAGTAGTACAATCTGTAGGTGATGGTCAGGTGGAGGTATTGCAGTGAAAAGAGAGAATCACACAGATTGGTTTATAATATGCAGAAGGAAACACATAGCTGTCAGTGTGATATTTTGAATTTGTGAATGAGATGAGTTTTGACAGCACAGGAAAAAGGAAACAGCTGAGAGGATCGACAACGGGAACGACGGGAAAGACAGAGGAAGTAACCAGTAGTGATACATTAGAGAGGAAAACGTCCTCCTTATGGAACTTTTGGAGCAGCTTCATTTGGTATCAGCCAATCAATTTGTCAGTGTTGCTGTGAGACAGTTTTTGTGCGTGAAATCACAGTTGGCATGTTTTTTCAGCTGCTGTCGAGGGAAGTCATGTGTTTCCACATATCCTGGTTTGGAGTACCTGTACTAAGTGTACCAGTAAAATTTGAAAAAGCTCATCATCAGTAATTTAACAAAGGGCATAATGCATTTAATAATACGTAATACCTCTGATTTGATATCCATTATTTGTTTGTGATATAAATGATTATCTATAAGTATATTATATAATGCATTAAATTAAATTTGAGAAGGACTCCAAGGCATATTGACATTGAAGTTTGTCAGATATTTTGTATTGCTTTGCTGCATCAATACATTAGTATTGCATTCATTTTAAGTGTATCTGTGCAAGAAGGATAAACAAACCCTGGGGGTTTTGGCAGCCTTTGCACTGCATGTTATGTTGTGCACTATTCTGTTGAGTTTTGTAAAACAAATGTTTTCACAGTTTGCCAGATGGTGGACGGGGAAATAACATATGGAAAAAAATACCTCCAACATGTTTGTCTTCAAAAAAGAAAAGAAAACACATGCAGAGCAACATCAGGAATGGAGAGGGGAGAGAAATGAAAACATGTTAGCAGCTGGCTAAAACTCTTTACCTGCTTATAGGGGTTTTTCAGAGTTACATTAGTTCATGTACATTATCTTGAGTTTAAATGGAATCTATCATACCTGAGATAAGGGAATAATCTAGCTGACATTTATAGAAGTCATTGTCCTCAGATGTAAGGAATGAACAAGTTCAGGAAACCGATTGACATTCTGGTAGGTGGATTTTCTTGCAGCTGTATTTATTTTTAGACCATTAACTCTTTCGTTATGCTGGAAGCTGATTTGGTTTAATAACTGAGAAAGCCACGATTTCAACACAGCACACAACCTGGGACACATACTTCAATTCCAGCGTTCATGCCGTGCTTCAAAGACTGCACAAAGTTAGTTAATGTGCAACTTTAGACAAACAGTTTTGAGTACACACAAGGACCAGAGTCAAACTTTGAGTTCGGGTAGAGGGGCGAAAAAACTAGTGGTATGATATTACCACATATTCTTCTATGATATTGTACTAATACAGTGAAGTCCGCTTGTGTTGTCAGTCTCTGTTTAATTTGTGATGTAGGAGGTGATAAAGAATTTAATTTAACAGACAAATTAAACAAATCATTGTCTAATAGCTGATAAAGTGATTGTTTTGTTTGCAGTGATCCTTCAATGATTGCTAGGCATACTTTCACACTTGTAATGAATGATTAACTTTTTTTTTAAGTTGATCTTTCTGCAAGTGGTTGTATTGTAACACTTTGTCACTGCGTCCCCTCTCTCTCTCGCTCTCTCTCGCTGGCTGGCTGGCTGGCTGGGTGGCTCTTGCCCATGTTTTTAACTGGTAATGACCCAGTGTGGGAAGTGGGACAGGCAGAGGAGTGTGAGGGCTGAACTTGTTTTGTGTGTAATCAAAATGGAGCACACTGACACAATCCTGACACTCTCTTATCAATGCATTATTATCGTAGTGAAAGCTGTGTTTAGCCCCAGTTCACACCCAGCCCCTTTTTTCATTTCTGAACTTCCACCCTCGACACAATCACAGGACTACCAATGAAACCATGTGGATTAAAAAATGTTTACATGGGTAGAAATCTTAATGTATAAACCTCCTAGAAAATAACATCAGAACAATATCAACGTTTATTTTTGGTTAAAGGCTAGTTAGCAACATTTTTATGCCACAGAAGTTTCCATCACTTTAAAGGTTAAATGTGTTGTATGTTTTGAGGTTATGTCAAAGAAGTCTATGTACTGTGTTGCAGAGATATCTACTGACGCTAGCCCTGTCCTGTCTCATAATACCACTTTGTATTTAGCTTTTTTGGTCTAATAACTAAACTCACAAAATGTCAAGTAAGGAAATATTCATACACCTATTTTCCTTACCAAACAGAAAAATGTAACCGTACACCCTCTGAGTTCAAGTTTCTCTCTTTTACTGAATGAAGACGAGCTTAATGGCTTTGTTACACACTTCGTTACGCATTCAAACTCAACAGAAACAAAAAAAAAACCTCACCAAATCATCTTAGTTTCTCTTTCCACTGTTCCAACAATCAACTCTGGTTTAATCAAATAAATCCTTAATTGACAGTTAGATGTGAAGATATTCCTGCTCTTCATGCCGTTTTTTTGTCTGCCCTGGCAGACGGAGGTCAGCTAATAGGGCCTCTAGCTGCACAGCTGACTGAACTAACTAGCTAACAGAATCTAGTAACTACAGCCATATATTACTACAGCAAAAAGTGAGCAGTAGTGAGCCCATTGATATGTCAGTTTTCAAAACAATGTGAAGAAGCTGCTGTAACACAACATTACTCAGAAGACTAGATCACCTGTGCCCAAACTGCAAATGCTTCAGTCCACGTCTAAATGGTTTTGTCTGAGAGGTGAAACAGTCTTCTCTCTAGATTTAGCAGTATTTAGCTAGTACTGTAAAGCGCTTCTCGCTCCTGTGACCAAACTAAATGACCCAGTGAATCAGAGATGAGGGCGTCTCTGTGCTAACAGGGGAAACAGGTCTGACTGGCCTGCCACCAATGAAGCAGGGAGGCACCCGTCCCCTTTCTAGTAGAGGAGGTGCCTCTATTCACGCACAGTGACGACAAGACGAGCTGACCAACGAGTGCCTTTCATCTTAGTCACAGAGGGGTGTTAAGGGGTGAAGAGTGGTAGATTTTGGATGCCTGCAGAAACTGAATTTTACATTTGTAAAATAAGTTACCATGTTCAAGTCCAGTGTCACAATATATAGTGCCATAACTAACAAAATGAAAAAGACGTTGCTGTTCTATCATTACTTATTTCATTGTCATGCTTTTGTCAAAGGAACCTGTATTTTTACTATTTTCTTCTTCCTGCTGATTGTGATGTCATTTTGCAGGAAGTTGGCTGCTTGAGAAAAACAAACCAGATTTTGGTTCTAGTATTTGTGTTGATGCAGTTTACTGAGCCATCTTTCATCAATGTGTCACCAGCGAGTGTATCTTAGTGAGCCGGGTCTTAAAGGCCGAAGGGTGTGGGCGTGTGTGTGTGGGCTGTAATGTTCTTGGAGGTCACTAATGCACTTTACTAAACCTTTGACACATTTACACAGCTTGAGTATTTATTGAATCAAATTGTTCACTTGTTTCAGTTCTGTTTTTTGAGTGAAACAGTAGCTATAGATATGCAGCTGTCTTCTGTTGTTCTGTGTATCAAAGTGTGGGCATACCTGTACTGAGGTAAACAGGAAATTGCTGAACCAGTTTTCTAACATTCCATGTAAAAGTGTTGTTTCAGTTCAGTCATTTGTCAACCCACGCTGCCAGCCGAAACCTGTCAACTGTCGTACTGATTGAGTCGCGTGGTTGTTGTCAGATTTTTGGCCCCCTTCTCTCACACAGACATTTATTTCCGTCTGTCTCCTGTTCTTCCTCTCCTGCACAGCACACCACCCTGAAATATCAGAGCCAAAGCACAACCTTCATTCATAAATCTGGGCACTGTTAGTGGTCACAAGACATGTCTTAAAAGTCATCTCACAGCAGTGTATCAGGTGGAAAAACTTTGAATCTAGTGACATAGGAGACCACCAGGTCTGCTTTGCTAACCTGCTGACTTTGTGTGGCCCTCAGTCAGCAGAAGCTAATAGGAGCTCAGGTTTAATTGCCTTCGTTTGTGGTTTATTATGAAGTGTGAGAGAATCACAGGAGGACTCTGTTATTCTCCCGTCTCCACAGCAACAAAACTTTAGTGAGAAACTAAGCACTTCGCTTTTTTTTATTTGAGAGTCTCCAATGTTCCATCGTGAATCATTGTTCCTTTTTCTGTTGAGTGTCACACACTCCTGCCTCCTTTATACTGAAGCCTTGTGTCCTGTTCTGATCTGCAGAGCAGCGCAGCAGTGGTCCGTGAGAGGGCTGAAGTGGAGGCAGCCAAGGGTGCACTGGAGGGCCAAGCAGGACGGCTGACCCAAGAGGCCGAGCGGCTGCGCAGGCGGGCACAGGAGCTGGAAAATGAGGTGGCCAAACTCAACCGCATCATCGACGAGGCCAAACTACAGGAGAGCAGGCTGGGGGACAGAGTGGGCCGACTGGAGGTGAGGGGTCAAGAAGCCACAGAACTGCAACTGATGCTAGTTTTATTATTGCTGCAGCATATTATACAGTATGAAAGTCTCATACATACAGTATGTCCACTTAACAGAAAGAGAAGAAGAATTTGGAAGAATCTTTGGCTGAAATTAAGGAGCAAGAAGAGGAGATGTCACGTGCCAATCGAGCGTTGACCATTCGGTTGGAAGATGTGCAGGTGAGATCAGCAACACTATATGTGGGGGAAAAAGATGTGGAGGTCTATACCAAGCATGGTTTTAACATCTTTAATATTGTGCCTTTCTCTAGAGGAACTTGACCAAACTGAACATTGAACACAAGGACCTGGAGGAGAGGTTACAAGAGGAGAAGACTCAGAAGGAGCAGTTCAAGAGCATGAAGAACAACATCGAGGATGAGAGGAGGCTCCTGGACCATACAGTGGAGAAACTCCAGAGGGAGGTGAGTGCACTCAGCTGTGCACAGAAACAATTATCCCCAGCAAATGATTATCAGATCTTTTTTTAGGAAAAAGTTGAGATGCAGTTATTCAATAGTTAAGTTATTTTAACAATGCAGAGGCCAAGTGCTCTTTCAGTTCATTCACATGCAGGACGTCCAGAGAAGGTTATTTTGCTCTTGAAGGAAAGAAAATGTTCTCAGGCACTCTTGAGTGAGGAGGAAGGTTTTATTAAAAGGTTGATTTAGTCAGGAATGTTGGTTTTCAAAAGCCAACTGGCGAAATAGTAAAAGCGAGAATGCCTCAAGAACTTTTTCTTTTCTATGACCATTGAAGTATTTTACTTTTGTTGTTTTTTAATTAAGGAATTGAAAGGAGGCTTTTTTCCCTCACATTTCTGTCTGTCTTTGGCCTGTACTCCATCTCTCTGTGCCTGCAGATGAACAATATTGTGGATGCCTCCCAGTCATCCACTCGAGAGCTGCAGGAGCAGATCGACATTTATAAAGAGAAGAACCGTCGGGAGCTGTCGGAGCTGCAGCGGCTCCTGAAGGAGCGAGGACAGGAGCTGGAGAAGTACTTACTGGCTACAAAAACCCTGCAAGATCAGGTACAGTGGGCTACGTCAGCCTCATCTAGCGTAATTGGCACAAATTTGAACACTAACACTGCAGTCGCAGCCAGAATGGTCAAATCCAGGCCATCATTAGTCAGCCCAGCCGAGGCCTCCCATGCAGAACGTCAGATGATGAGCCATTGTTCTGACTCAACCAGTTTAACCCCCTCCCCTCAACATCATCCTCTCCTTTCAGAGAGAGATGTCATCACTTTGGTATTTCTGCTCCCTGCTGCCCCCTCAAACCCCAACCATAATATTAAAGTGAAGTCTTTGAGCCGAGTGAAGCCGCAGGAAATCTCTGTTCTTTATTCAAATGAATGTTTATACTCCAAGTTAGAATTAAAATGGAAACGTGGAGAATTCCTTTATAATGCTTTGATGTGTGGCCATGATGGTGAAACTTATGACTACTCTGCGTTGTTTGCGTTCAAGTGATTTATCCTTGTCAGCACTTTGGAATGTGGAGAATGTTTTTGTTGGAAGTAGAAATGGATGAATGTGAATAATTTGTGTTAGAAAAATGTGGCTTATGTTGTTTTATTTATCTATCAAACATTTATTTAATGAGGTTGGGCGGTTGAGATTGTTTTTACGGTGACCACACAGAAACAGTTTGTGAATGCAGAAATGCTGCAGGACATTTAGATATCATGTAGTTTAGGGAGGAAAGGGAGCCATAGCAACAAAGGAGTGATACAAATAACAGTACCTGAAAGATTAGCTGCTGGCATACATCAGTTTCATGACAGAGTCAGAGTCATAGGGTCTGTGAATAAGATATAATGGATTTTCACACTTAAGTGCCAGGTTTTCAGCATATTTCAAATTTAAAAGAATGGTTTAATTGAGAGGTGTTTTTTTGACTTTTCTGTTGGAGTGATGAACCAGTGTTATGAGACTGTCCTTTCACTGATTTGTAGCCAAAACATATTTTGTTTTTTTCCCAATCTGCACATTGAGGCAAAAAATAATATCACAATCTATTTGATAACAGTAATGATCAACTATCTGAATTTCTTTTTTGACAATGTGTCACCCAAATAAGATCCACATGAAGTTATATGTCCACTCAGCATCTAGTTGGCTACATCACTCTATTGGTATGTTCAGTAGAGTGGATATGCTAGTCAAAGTTCAAAGTGTTGAGGTTGGATGTCATCATGAAAAAAAAATTAAAAATCTAATACCACTAGTCCTGTAAAACAAGGCGTAGTTCTGTGTACCAACATGCACATTTGGACAATACTTACACCATGAGCTCAGGGGTGGTCTCATACACGTTTCTGCAGACTTCACAGGGAGGTAACGGTTGTTAGAGGTAATGTGTCCTAAAAGGAAGCAATAAGCCAATTAAAGAAGAGCAGACTGTATACAAGCCGATGTAACAATTCAGATTGTTAAAGAGTTTGCAAATGTTATAAGAGGTAGAAAATGCATTCAGCATGTTTATCAGACCTTAAGGATACACACAGTGTGTCCTATCTCTAACCCTGTAAACAAAACCGTGTCTGTTGATGATGAAAACTCCACTGGGTACCTTTTTAATAGAGGTTTTGGCAGGACATGCTCTTCCTAGAGAAAAAAAAAGAGAGTATTGACATTTCCTTCTGTGGGAGGAACTTTCTACTCAAACTTTTGCACATTACTTTCAGCCTTTATTTGACATGCCACTAGTGTTTTGGATTTTCCTGATGTGGGCTTTCAGCTGTACATGTGTTTGTAAGTAAGGTCATAGGCAAAGACAAGGTCTGCATCCTTTTTTCCTGCCTTCATCGGTGATAATGTATCTTTGTCCAGCTGCTGCACAGGACGAGGAGGATGTCAGTGTTGTGATATCATTGTTGTTGAAGCTGTGCTGGCAGGATCCACATCCTCCTCCTCCACCTCTCCTGAGAAACTGGACTGGGCCTAGTGAGTCCACTTTTCCAGCTGCTCTCGAATGCCCCGTTCGGCTCCACCCGTGTGAATTTGGCAGACTATCAGTGAAATTACAAGTGCCACAAAAATGCCTCTTCTTTAACAGTCTTAATTTTCAAGAAAGATCAGGCAAAAAAACAGCAGTAAGTCAAAGCAGGTAGATCTGCTTTATTCATTTGTTAACACAGTCATTTATTCACATCCTAACTTGCTTATAGCTGTCCAGGGCCTGAGAGGGGATGTGTGATTATCCCATTACACCTATTACTAAGTCTTTGTATGCTCACCTTCAGCTCCATGGCTTAAATTAGGTCTTACTTAAGTATTTACATAATGAAATATGGAACAGTTCTGCACTAATGGCCAAATATTTGTTCTGGGTGAGAAAGGAGGGCAGATGATGAATTTTCATTGTCTTAGCATTAAGCAGTGGGGGCAATTTTCCAGCTGTGAGGGGCACTGCTGCTGAATGAACACAGGAGGAAACACTAGCTGCACTAGATTCATTAGTCACTCGGGGGAACCATATAATAATTTCCTTAAGCAGTGACTAAATTGTTGGTCATTGCCACAGCGGTAATACCTGATAAGAAGCAAGATGGCATATTGAAGAAGGAGATGGACAGCCGGATTTAATACACGCTTACTGCAGAAGTAGTTATAACATGCTGAGGGTCTTTTAATGAGATATTGAACCCCCACTAGGCCAGTTTAACTCCTCTTCAAGCATCACAAATGTGTCCTAAATATTTTATGTGGTATGCTTATTTATACAGGACAATTAACTGGGCTAGTGTTTGAAGTTTGTCGATGCATTTTGTTTTAGTTATCACACCAAGGCGAGGAGCTGCGGCGGTGTCAGGGAGAACGAGATGAGGCTGTGCTCAGGGAGAAGACGCTGGAGACAAAGGTCCATGAACTGGAGGAGGAGGCTGCGACAAAAGCCCACAGTAAAGAAGACAAAGCTCGACACGTCAAACTCATGGAGGTACATTATGATGAAGCCACTGGAAAAGATTTTGTTCTTACTAGCCATGAAAAAAGACCACAATACAATCATTTAGGATTCCTGAACACCTCAGTAAACATCAGATATGAATGTTTAGGCTAAATATTTGTTAGAGGGTACATACATTAACCATTATTTTGTTGCTTATTAGCATGCATATTAGTAGCACTATCTCTTTATTACCTGCTGTTAATGCATTGTTCTGCATGACCATATTCTCTTTCTTAGTATGCTTTGCTCAGCACGGGTCTTATAAAGTGGTAGTTCCACAAGAATAGTCAGTATTCCTCAATAACACTTTACAAATGTGGTCTATTCTTATATGCAAAACACAAAACTACAAGTGTTAATAGTGTTGAAATAACACTAAATTTAGATTTTCTAACCTAGAAAATGTTCCACATTCTAAGGAGAGGTCTTGCTCAGAACTAATTCAGTAGTCTCACATAGCCAGGCCTATCTGTACAGCTCTGTGTCAGTGCTGGAGAATGGCCTGACTGTACCAATTCTTATTTTGGTATACGATGAAAAACTTTCTGGCTTGTTTGAATTTTTTTAACCACTTGCAGTTCTCTTGGGCTGCCCAGGATGCAGTGATAGTGCCACTATAGAATAGTGTTAGGGTGAACCTGGGCTGACCTGCAAAAAAAAGGTTTGCTCGCTTGTTTATGTTTGTACTGTTAATGACCAGGTTAAGGTTAGAGTAACTTGCTGTTTTCAGCGTGGTGATTGCTAGCTCATAGGTTGTTGCTGTTATGGTCATGGAGAATAAGACATACAGAATTGCTTGATAATGACAAAGATTAAACCTGCTACTTATCTGTATACTAATGGTTAATATGTGTACCCTAACACAATTATGTATAGACAACTGATTCAGTCACTTACTGACTGTGTGGATGTAATCCGTTTGGTTTTGCAGGACAGGATTGCTCAGCTGGAGTTGGACCTGGATGAGGAGCGTCAGAGTGGAGACCAGCTGATGGACAGGATAGACCGAGGAAGAGAGCAGGTACAACACACACACATACATGCACACACTCAACACGTTTTCATTATCAGTGCTCACTCATGTCAGTGACCTGCTGTCCATGTTCACTTACAGACGTTTCTCTGTTCCATTTCAACCTGTAAATGATATCCAGATCTCCTGCTGCTTTGTCTTCCACCTCTAACATCATGACCGCAATCACTAATCTCTGAATGAAACCAACATGTGATCTCCACAAAACAATCTCAGGTCTCAAATACAGTCCTGAAAGAGTCACATAATTCACATGCAGGTTGATGGGTTATATCAGTGCTCCCTTGGGTGTTTGTGTCTTTACATTTAATATCCACACTCTACAAATTCCCTGTTTATTTCTGGTCAGGATAAAGTGGACTGGTTATTGCTTTGTAAGATGATCTTGCATAATCATTCAGGTTGGCGGCCTGCCAGCGTGGTCTGAGAGTGTCTATCCAATTTTCATGCATCAGCCACAAAAGAGCCTTCTTAATGCGTTGCCTGAGCCAAAATGCTCGAGCTGCCAAATGTCTCAAGTTTTCAGGTTGCGGAGTTCACTTGGAAATGATGCTCAGTACAGTAACTTCATCTCGAGAACAAATCCAGTTTTTGTTGCTTGAAGTCAGTTTTTATAAACCTCGCGAGCAAATGCTCCAGTTTTTCCTTCCTGGCTGATAAAGCTGCTGACGGAGGCACTGTGAAGTGAGATTTAGATAAAGTACATGTGCTTTTAGCATTGTTGTGTGTTCATGGGAGAGTGCTTACTAATCAGAGGTAGGATGTTGGTGCTGGAGTTTTTGAAATAACACTGCTTTAGTGCAACCCTACAGATTTTATGCTAATGTATAGCACATACAGTCCAGTGTTCACAGTCTCTATGAGCTCCAAAGACAGCAGGCCAGTCTGGAACTGACACAGATTCAAAGGTTGTGACCAAAATTTTAAATTTATGTGTGTAGCGACATCAAGAAAAGCTTAATGTTGTTGAGTTGAGTATGTAAATCTCCTTAAATGGTTTCCCTTTTAAAAAATTCCTGGCAATGACAAAAAGAGGCATTGTGACAAAGTGGCAGTGGTTCAGTGTGAGGCGGAGGTCGGCTGTCAAGGCAACACTCGAGCCTTGTGCAGAGTGGAGTAGGTTGAGTGCTAGTGGTGTGTGTTTGTGACTGCACACACACACAGACACGCGGGTATGTGCTGGTGTGTGCGCTCTAATGTCTGTGGGGAGGAGGCGAGGGCTGTGTGGGGGTGTATGGCTATGGGGTGGAGGGGTGGTGGGGTTGCAGCAGAGGCAGCAGGAAGAACACCTGCGTCTCTCCTGGCACCAGGTGCTCCTCTCCTGTCTAAATGAGAGTAATCTCCCCTCTCCTCTCCTGCCGTCTTTCACAAAGCAGATTAGTTTCGCTGTATGTTCCAGTCTGCTGATTCAGCTCCCTCAAGCACTGTGCTGGGTGCACCAGTTATAGGGGCCATCGTTCATCAGAGAAGCCCACTGTCACCCACTAATTGGCATAAAATATCACCAATTCTGAGCTCCCCTCACAAAGAAAGAACCATCGCCACTGTATCGATTAGTTTTCATCCTCCTTTCTTTTGAACTAGGCTATCACTGAACAGTCATGCAGTGAGGCTTCTCTCAGTTGATTTTGTGTTCAGTGACAGGATATATGACAGCACCAGATTAATATTAAAGGAATAGTTTGACATTTTAGGATATACTCTTAATTGCTTTCTTGACGAGAGTTGGATGAGAAGATCTATACTACTCTCAATCCTTGCTGTAAAAATATAAGGCTATCTTCTTAGCTTTGCCAAACAAACTGGGTATAGTGGAAGACAACTAGCCTGGTAACAAAATCTGCCCACCAGTACCTCTTAAGCTTCCTATATTCACATAATTCCATGTAAAATGTATCATTTTTAATCAGTGAGCTATAGAAGTGCTGGTACTGTAGGTGGATACAGTTGTATTTGGATAACATCTGGATTTCAAGTCTAACCTGCTTCTGGTGGTAGGTTTGTATTTTTCTACAGACATGAAAGTGGTGTTGATTTTAAGGGCAATGTTTTTAAATCTGCCCCTATGTTTACTTACTTTGCTGTGCAAAAATTACTAATAAGTGCAAAAGGTTTTGGAATAGCTCCAGCATTCGTAAACCCGAAGGGCAACTTCAAAGTACCGTACCGTCAAAGTACGACCACTTAAAGTGCTTGTTTTTTGCCAAATCCACCAGACTCCATTTACAGAAACAGTAATTTTATCACCATAAAAACACTTAAACTTGACAGAAACAAAATAAAACTCACCAAAAAACATATTTTTGTCCTATTTGCCATTTAAAATTGAAAAATACTGGAATTTCTCTTATTTTAGTGGATTTTTTAAAATAAAATGTAGGACTGATATTTTAATGTGCTATAATCAAACACTTAACAGAAAAGTGTCAGTTTTAAAAGCTAATATTTTATACACAGTCTGAAAGCACACAGCTAAGTGTTTTCTCTACAGAAACTACTGTCATTAATTTTCTTTACTACAGTCCTGTGTCACTGAGAGTTTACATGACAGTCTCGACATAAAGTGGAATGCAGCCAAACAAGAAAATCCAGCTCACCAATTAACTGAGTCCCTTGGAGCATTAACTCTTCTATTGTTTAGCATCTTGACTCACTGGGCGCCACAGTGGTTTCTGTTGCTGGGTGAGACTCAGGCAGTGTCTGATAATAATTGTCATCAGACTGTGTGGGACTGTAGCGATGACAGTGTCTGGACTCGGCTTGACAGGTGGAGCAGATGAGGAATGAACTCCTGCAGGAGAGGGCTAGCAGACAGGACCTGGAGTGTGACAAGATGGCTCTGGAGAGACAGGTACACACTCTCCTGTCTGGAGGAAAACAACTACACACACAGTGTTCCTACACAAACTACACAAACAAAGCACCAACTCATTTCATTCATATGTCTTTTCATTACTTTCATTTGATTGTATCCATTCTCACATCAATTTCCAATTCATATTTTTGGTACACGTGATTATTATTACAATGTGATTATGGTATAAACATACATTTGCCCAGTGAAGCTCACACCTCCCCTATTCGTGACCTCTGCAGAACAAAGACCTGAAGAGCAGAGTGTCTCATTTCGAGGGCTCCCAGAAGTCCAACAAAGAGGGCCTGGTAGCCCAGCTGGAGGGCCGCATACAGGAGCTGGAGGAGAGGCTGGAGGGGGAGGAAAGGTGAGATGAAGGCTCCGGTTGGGAATAGAGATGAGGTGGGCTGTGTTTAGGTGATGGAAGAGGAAAACTTTAGGGGAGAGGTTGACTGAAAAGTAGAGAGCCTCATTAGGTTGACTTGTAGCTTTCAGATGAAAGTTTGAGTTTATCTGCGACACTGATGGATTTAGACTGCAACTTTGGAGTTTTGGAGTAAATGCAGCCAAATCCTGCACACTGATCCTTCAATTATTTGAGTGCTAAGGTTTATGTAGATCAGATTGATGTGTTGCATCACATGTATGTTGATGCATCAGGCTGCTTGTGTTTCAGGGAGCGTGCCAACCTGCAGCTGGTGAACCGCCGGCTGGAGAGGAAGGTAAAAGAGATGATGATGCAAGGTGAAGAAGAACATAACACACTGCAAGATCAAAAGGACCAAGTACGTATTACAACATTCCAACATTCCTAAAACTTAATTTACTACAGACATTTAATCGAATGAATAGTCTGTCACTCAGCCAAATACTGAAAATACTTGTGGATGTCTGTTGAACTCTTTTAACCCTGTGCTTGTTGATTCTTCTTGAAGTTGAATCTGCGTCTAAAGGCCTTGAAGCGGCAGATGGACGAAGCTGAGGAGGAGATCGACCGTCTGGAGCACAGCAAGAAGAAGCTGCAGAGAGACCTGGACGAGCAACAAGAGGCCAACGATCAGCTCCAGAGCCAGGTCAAAGCTCTGCGGAGTGAGATGAGGTAAATGACAACAACAAAAGGCTTTAAGATAATACACAGACATTCTCCTTGTCCTTAAATTAATATATTTCTGTTTCATCCAGGCGTAAGAACACCTCCGCCCCTCTGCTCAACAGTCTGCACGACGACGACGAGGATGATGATGACATCAGCACAGATGGGGAGACGTACTTCAGCTCATTATCGGGCTACAAGCGCTCCTCGAGTCAGGACAACATCCTGTCCACCTTCACTTTGTAAACCAAGTCAGAACCAAGAGATGAAGCACATTCATCACTGTCGGACCAAATGACCGTGTGCTTCTGAAGAAAACTGTAGATATTACACCGAAACATCTGTGAGACTTTCCAGCTGATATCTGGATAATTTAAGATATTTGTTTGTGAAAATCCACAGTTCAACAGAGTGTTCACATTATTCTCCAGGATATTAATACTCAATGTCCATAAATTCACTCAGTATTAATGGATGAAATCATAAAAGTTTTTTTTTTTTTTGATGTTTTTAGTCGTTCCCGTAGAAATGTAATGTATATACTGTTTAATTTACATTCCCACGTTTAGTCTTATGTAAATTTGTCAATTCTATTCTGAGTGGATTTTCCTTTAACAAATGGATTACACACGTTGTCAATGATTATTTTAGCAGTAGTAAACTTGAAAACGCACTCTTTAATGCACTGTAAAACAACCCAACCAGTACTGCCTTTCGTGAACAATATGAAGTTATTAACCGTTGCGTTTTTATGCCTATCAAATATGTTAAATTTACGTACAGTTTCTGAATATTATTATATCATTCAGTCAAATAAAATATATTTACCTTTTTTTTTTTTTTAAGAATGAAGATCAAATTACGAATATATGAAGTGAGGAGTGACAGGTTTTTTTTTATTTATTCATGGTTTAAAATACAAAATCCTGACTCAGTGAGGGATTTAGGGAACAGTAAATGAGGGACTTTGTACACATCCATTTTTATACAGTTTTATACGGTTTGATGACCAATAATAGATCCATGAAAATGTTATTTTATCGCACAGGTTTCTCCAAATATTCATGACATCACAGTATTGCTTGTACATCTACTGGAAAAAGGCTGCTTCGTGAAACCCTGTGGAAAATGAACTTTTTTTTGTCTTTTCTATGATTATTGATTCTAAATCAGACTTTTAACAGTTATAGCACCAACAAAGCCAAACATATCAAAACCACTTCATCTCTCAACACAATTATTTTACTGGAAACACTTTGATTTACTTTCTATCTGTGGTGATTTCTCTCTCTGAATGGGGCAGTGTTATACTGAACATGGTTTAAGTCCTTTTGTTTAACCTCATATGTGTGTGATGCCTGCAGAAGGAGACGTGTGGACATTCTTTAAATTTTCCTTGAACTGAATGAGGGAATTTCTTCACCTTAGATAAACTGTCATTGATGTTTTTTCTACAATGTGATGATTTGCACTCTCTGACGTCTGTGGAGGGAGAGTGGATGAGACATATTCCTGTCACTACCTCTCTGTACACATTTGTATGTTCATAAATCCTGCTGAGACTAAAAATAAAGTTACTTCCAGTTACTCTCACGCGCTTTTGTCCTTGTTGAATTATTCCTTGCAATTGATTATAGCACTTGAAATCTGCTTCAGTCATGTTTGAAGATTAACAATACTCTGCTTTTCATAATGATATTAATAATAATAATATTAGTAATAATAAAATAACATCCGCCAAGAGTTTGTTTGCGCCCTTGCCCATTCGGTTGCTCGTGGTTTGTCAGCAGGATTACACAAAAACGACTGAACAGATTTAGAGGTATATACTCTATTGATAAAAGTTCAAATACATTAACTAAAAATATATATAAAAAATGTGCTCATTAAGCAGAACAGCCCTTTACACAGATTTTTTATACATAAAAATGTATAAACTTTATTTATATAGCACTCTTCCTACCTTTGATTATATCTATAATACTTGAGTAAATTTCCTTCCCACCACTGCTTTTGATGGAGATGATTTGATCAGTTTAGTGATCACTGACTTCACTTCAGTCATCCTGCGATAAAATCTCCGTGGGGTCAAAGCAGCTGTGTCAACAGCAGCTCTTTATCTTTAATTTCGTGCTCAGCGGGTCAGTATTTTTCCTGCTGGAACGAATGAAGCATACGAACCTCGTGTTTGGGGCCTGATCACCTTTCAGTGCAGCTCTGACCTCCTTCAGTCTCTGGGGTAAAAGAAAAGATTGATTCTTGGTGTAGAGCTGCAAAAAGTGTCCAGGTCACATTGTAGATCTGTTTTTTTAGTCTTTAATGCATTAAATCTATTTTCATTTAATGTTTCAAATAATAAAACATGAATTCTTGGGGTTTTCACACTGGACTTTCTTTACCCACAGCAGAACAAGGAGCTGAATAGTCTGGGCTGTCTTACTCTCACTGGCTGACGGCCTATTGTTGGCAGGGCATGACCTTCATTTGTTGCCATTCTGCATGGAACAAACAAATCAACCTTTCAAGTGCCACACAGCATTATCTCTCTCTCTCTTGTGTCAAGCCAAGCAGTAAACTAATAGGGGCTGCAGGCTGGACGGCTTAAGAGGGAAAACTTGTGTACGCTTAACAAGGTGATCATTCCTGGGATTCCTTTATGTGCTCGAGTGACTTCAGCCGGAGTGACTGCTGAGAAATAAAGAGGCAGACAGCTGAGAGAGAGAGCTGTCCAGGAGGGAGCTGTGGGTGTAGATTTAGATTTAGAGCTGGTTCACACGGAGCTCCTTATTTCACAGTGTTAAATAGGAAACATTCAAGTTTTACAAGTCTTACAGGGATCTACAAACAACTCAGTGTAGGTGGAGAGAAAACATTAAAGGAGCTTGAGAGCATTTCTGAGACGGTGCCATGCTGCCCCCTAGCTGTCGTAACCGTAAAGATACAAGCTGTCACATCAAGGCGCCTTCCTAAAAACATATAGGAGAACAATATTAATAAAATGGATATCTGAAAATTAAACTGCAGTGGGATGAATAATATGAATTTTTGAATTTGTTTGAGGCAACTAATGTTTTGAAAAGGACGTCACTATCGATGAAAATGCCTGCGTCAGTGTACTATTATCTTACCACAGGTATGAGCATTAATGATGAAGCCAACGATGTGTACGTGGGAGTGCCCGCTGTTTTTTATCACCAGGCTGAGCTGTCAGACCTCTGCTGACCCACAGGGACATAGAGGGGAATGTCTCCCACGCAAACGCCCACAAACTTCCATCTTGATGATTAATAGCTCGCTATAAGACTTTTTAATCTATGGCTCGTTTAATGAATATAGCATAAAGACAAAAAGTGGATGACCTATTCTTAAGTAAACCTTGTTTTAAGATCAACACACACAGAGTTTGTTCAAGTCGGATCACAATTTGCCTCAAGGGGCTTAAAGTTACATTACTCAGGTGGATGCCTCAGACTGTACACTGTATCTCTCTGTACAGCAGGTCAAACCTGCTCTCTGCTCGTGTGTTTGGAGTCAACGACAAGTCAAGTATGTCATGTCAAGTATTTATGATCAACACATACTTTTAATTTTAATTTCTATGATGTAATAAAGGAAGCTTGTGTTCAGAGGCACAATCAGTCATGTGAAGGAGTTCTTAATTTATAATGTCATGATAATTTTTTGTAAACTCTTTCATTTCGGCAGAATGATCCATAGATTCAGATTAAGGTGAGACGCTCAACAAACGAAAAGACATCACCCTGACACTTCCCCAGTGGATTGCTGACATTAAGAATTATGTGTGTGTGTTTTAAAGTGTGATATTTAAATAAGCAAATGAGGCAGAGTCTATTTGAATATGTGCTCATTTTCAAACATTTCCAGAACAGTAACCTGAGCTAAAATAAACACCTAAATGTGTATTTTGGCTGTTTTCTTCCCACTAGTCTAAAAGGAGACGCGTCATGGAAGCAACATAGTTCAAAATCGACAAGAGCATGAAAAAGCGATGGTTTTGCCTCTAGTGTCTGCTCCTAAATAACCTCACAGATCATCATATAAGTGACAAATTAGTGTCATCAAGAGATGACAGAGTAGAAAGATCATCCATCCCTTATACAGTGGAGAACTTAAGTGTGCTAACCCTCAATTATTATTGTCTACAAATCATCTTGTGACATTGTGTGACAGTTTCAATGTCAGAAACCGACCAGTCCAACGTGTCCCTCCCCTTTTAATTTAGGTCACTGAGATCATTCAACAAGTGATTTATCAGAGGCTGTTATACAACATAAAGCTGTCGTCATTTCCTTCTATTTTGAGCCTCTGCATTGGAAAAACAAATCTCTATTGTTTAAAGTAGGTTTGTCAAAGATAGGTCATAATTCTTTCTTTTTGCAATGAAATCTTTTCATTTATATTTAAGGAGGTAAACAGATACAAAACCGTTTACAGCCATTGAACAGACTGTAATATATCAGAGAACTATAGAGCCTACCACCTCATAGCAGAGCTTACCGTAAGCCCCCTCCTCCCACCCTCAAAATGAAAACAAAACCCCACCCATCCTCCAGTCCTTATTTTATGCAAAATCAGTCACATAAATCAAGTAAGGATCCTGAAAAAATGACTGCGTAAGTAGCATCAAACTTCCTCTTTGTGTTGCCGTCACTCCGCCTCTGCTCAGCCAGGAAACGCTGTCTGAACTTTACAGTAAACAGACTTGCAATCATCCCCACTTTTTCCCCCCCTAAAGCTTCATATTTGCCTCAGCTGTACTTCAATTGTAAGTCATTTTACACAGAAGGAGGACTGTGAAGTTTGTCCCATGAAAAATGCTATAAGAGGGAATCACTTTGCTGCCAGTAGGGACAAGAGAAACAGTGATCAATAACACTTTCAATGTACATATTGACATGCTGGTATTGTTAAAGTATGTTTACCCAAGTAAGATTTTCAGTGCATGACTTTTACTGTAATTTCCCTGTGTGGTATTGCTACCAGTAAAGTATCTGAGTATTTTCTCCCTCATTTTAAGGTAGTGATAATTAGGAGTTTACTGTGTCACTAGAAGAAGTTGTGTGTATTGTTTGTTGCTGCATGCAGGTTACAGTACAGGTGTTTGAAGCAGTTGCTTCTGCAGGATTTTACTGTTGCAACCAACAACACTGTGCTTGTTGTCTGTTCAACATCGTGTTTAACATCAGCTGTGGAATTCAGGTTGACCTGTGTTTTAATGACTGCTTGACAGAAAAGCACCAGAACAACTGCTGACAGATGAATGTGCTGTCTGTGATAAAGATGACACAGCCTCACAATGATGCACTGTTTTCAGAAATGTGTGGCAACCAGCCGGCTGTTTGAACGCACATGCATTGTTTTAGGGGTCATTGTTCCAAAATAGCCGAGTTCTGGTCACGTGTGAAGAGGGAAGTTCATGTTGCTTTACTAACATCTTTCTTTTTTAAAGGATGGGTTCACATTTGTTCACGTCTGTCTTTAAATGTTATTCGCAAAATGTGGTTATAGTATTAAAAGTAAAAGTAAAAGTAGTGCAGAGAAATGTCCCCCGCGAATGTTATACCATTATATTTGAGATTATTTGATTATTAGTACTGATACATTAATGTTTAAACAGTATTTTAATGGTTGATCTAGGTGGAGCTTATTCTTAACTTTTCTGTTTACGGCTGCAACTAATGATTATGGTAATTATTTATCCATCTACAGATTTTTTCCTTGATCAAATAGATATTTTTTATGGTCTGTAAAGTTCAGAAAATAGTTAGAAATGCCCTTCACAATGTCTGAGAGCCCAAAGCAACACCTCCACAATGCTTGTTTTGTTCAATCAATACTGAGTTTAATGTCATTTAAGACAAGTGAAAGCAGCAAATCATCACAGTTAAGAAGCTGGAACAATGATTTATGGACTAATCGTTTAAACTGAAATGAGACCTAATGGACAGTTGAATCCATGATAATGTATCATATTGTATTACCTCTTAATGTGTTTTGTAGGCTGCATAAATACATAGTTACCATAGCAACCATAGCTGTCAAACAACTGCAGTAACAAGCGTGTATTTGCAATAAGGTACATGTAGACATTCACTGCACACAGCCTCACTTGACCTTATGGCAAATTTCATCCTCATAAACAGAAAGTTGTGGTTGTTTTAGGGTGGAGACAGTTTTCTGGAACAATGAATAAATACATTTTTGTGGGCCTATAAACAGATTGACCAACAGAAGGAGAAACAAAGAGAAACTCTGTGAGGTCAATGGTGCTACAAACTGTTTATGAGTCCTGAGAGGGGACATGACGACGTGGTGTGTGTGTGTATAAGTTTTTGTACAGATTTGGTTAAATTATGTGAATTAATTTTTGCGCCTTTCTGTCAGAGGCCACTCCCATTGCCCTCTTTCAGCCAATCAGCATTAAAATTAAAGAGCAGTCCTTTGGCTCATGACCAACCTTTAGACAACCTCTTGTGCAAGTTGATGATACCATTTGAAACTTATGGGCATTTTTGTGACAGACCCCTCCCACTGCCACACCCCCTTTTAGCCAATTGACACAAACATGAACACACACCTTCACACACACACACACACACACACACACACACACTAGACTGACATGCCAGATTTCAGCCTCAGAGGGTGAAACTGACTGACCTATAGAGCGACCCATAAAGCTGCTATTTGCCGCTGAAAATGACAATATTTCCCTCTGAATTATAGTAACAGAATAAAGTAGCAGAAAATAGAAATATTCAATTAAACTACAAGAACCTCCAATTTGAACTGAGGCACTGTACTTGTGTAAATGTACTCAGTGACATTCAAGATCTGCTTTCTACATGTTGCTGCTTGTGAGTGAACATCTACTGTAGTTTTTCTTGTCAGTCTGGCTCTCTGTAATTAATTTAACTTTGCATCCATATCTGATCATAGAGCAGTGAGAGTACAATCACAACAGGAAGTGGATGTTATGTTTATGGGAGAGGATTTCCACATGGATTTCCACGTGACGTTGGATCTGGACAGAGGCCTGGCTGTGTGACCGACTCACTGATTGCAGAAGTAAAGAAACACCCTTTGTTTGATGTCTGGTTACTAATTAACACCCCCCATCTGTAGAAATACCTCTTATATTGTTCTGAGAATTTTTCTTTTCACATATACTGACGTATTTTGACGTTAACTAACAGCAGCCCTTTGTTCAAAAGTAATGTATGGCTTGCTCGGCAGCTTCAGACCTTTAAACTTGATTCTTTATTCTACGTATGTAGTTTCTATTAAAAGGGAGTGACTGCAGGCCATTCATATGAGGAATGTGATCTGGCCATCGGTCTCTTCCTTCAAGATATTGAGCATGATGAAGGAGTCTAAACAGACGAGCACAAATCCATTGTGTTAAACCACGTGACGGTTGTGAAGCAGCGGCTAACAATAACATTAAATAATTATGTTTGCGTGTTGTCTTCCTCTTCATCACTATCCACTATCAACAGTATCAATAATTTACTGAGTAAAGCAGCTTGTGAACTACAAGACACCTACTGTACCTTCAGTATAAACTGACTTTATTTAAATGGAATAAGAAGTTTAAACTTTCGTAATGTAAGTAAAAGTACCACATAATAAAGAATACTCTATTCAAAATTTGACTTTCGTAAATAATACAGCAATAATACAGCGAGTAAATGTACTCTGATGAACTATCAGAGGGAAAAGTACTCAATTTTCAATTCAATTCAATAGACTTTATTGGTATGACATTTTATATGTGCAATTATGAAAATCATTATGTATTATTACACATTTATTATGCAGAATGATCCCTACAATATCAGTTTTATATCAATATGTAACTGATTCATTATTACTGATGTATTAATACTTATATTGTTCAAAACATTATGTAGAAATTGGCATTTTGTGAGATTTGGCGCCCTCCACAGTGTCTACAAATAAAATTTACTACATAGTAACAATGTTATGTGTTGAAAACTTCTATCTTGAAGCGAACATGTATGTGATCCTACCCTCTCACTGAAGTTACATAGTGCAGAAACCATTCACCCTATTACAAGACACTGTACCATCAAAATGATTTTGAAGTTGTTATTTGAAGGTAAAAAGTTGTGTGTTGCTTTAATTATAAGGTTTCAACTGATGTTTATAAACCTTTACAATTGCTTAATAAATGGTTTATAAAGCATTTCATTCTTAACAGTGAAATAATCATTAACTTACATTTAACTGACTGTAAATTTAAACGTTACCCTACTTTATAAATGTGTTGGATAGTTCAGTCTGTAAGTACAAAGTACAATATTATCCTGTGAAATGTAGTAGAATAGAGGTAGAAAGTAGTATACAATTGAAACACCATAAATATTTATTTATTTTATTTATATAACGTACCATACCACCACTGCATAGTTGTAGACAAAAACAAAGATTTATGCTCATAAAAACTTTGAAATAGACCAAATTACGCATTAGAAATATATTCTACCGTTACTACAGCTCTATTTAGACTAACAGATTTAAGCATGCGGAACCACAACAGGAAGATATTGGCAAACTCCTTAACTTTTCACTGGAGTGTGAAGTACAGCAGAAGCCAGCCCCACCTATTAGCCACTCCTGTTGATAAGAAGTGCTCCACCTGTCCCAGCCTGGGTAAGAGGAGCCGCCCTGCATGTGAAAGTCCTGCTCTCAGGCAGGAGGCACAGGACAGGGAGGCAGCTGAAATGTGGCCCGACAGGTCTGATGGGAACTCAGAGAGAGTCGGAGTGAGAGGGAGAGACGCAGGCAGGTTGCTGTGTGACTGACAAGCCTGTCAGCCAGGTGGATTAAGGAGCTGTCTTGCCGGAATTAAAACAATGACATAGTTGTGTTTGTGTTGCTGAGTGTGGAACTGGTTTATCATTTCACTGGACTGAGAGGAGACCTCAGGGGGACCTCTGTGGACTCCCACCACCATCAGACAGAGTGACAGAGTGGAATTTCCCCTCCTCTTCCCTGGCTGGAGCCGGGGGCAGATGGTCGCTCTGAGAGTTTGAGCAGAACTCAGGAAGGAGAGTGAGAGGAAGGGTGGGAGGAGGTCCAGAGAGGGAGAGGAAGAAACGCAAGGAGTGGACAGAAGAGGAGACATGCTTCGCTACGGCTCAGGACGAAATGTTTCCACCACTACCACCACAACAGAGGACTCTCCAGAGTCTTTTAGTGAGGTAAGAAGCCCCAGAGAGGTCAGACACTAAACTCTTCTTCTGTGTTTTGCAAACAGTTGTGTGTTTCTCTCCTCCCTCTTCGTCTCTTTTAACTCTGCAGCCACTTGTTTCTCGTCTGTTTCTTGCCAGCGAGATAAACGTTCCCAGCTAACATTTGATTGTCTGAAAGTTCATGTTTGTTATAGGATGTGTTCACTTACAAGAGCATGTAATGGGAACTGGAGTGTGCAGCAGGCAGGGCTGTCATGTTTATTTGAACAGCTCTCTGATATAACAGGCCTTTGTGCTGCAAACTGGCCTTTAAAGTTATTCCCATTGTTTTCTAATGAAGAAAGAACGCTTTATTATCCAGTAAACTGATCATGATATGAGTGTTTTTTGGAATACAATCTTAATGGTACAAAATGTTTGTTTGTAACACAGCCAAACAAAGCACTCACTGTGATGTAATTATTACTGTAACCATAGCACAGCATTTACATAGACTTTGCAGGTCTGTTGGTCTATAAATAAACCGCTGCTGGTGGTGGACGGTTGAGGTCTGTGAGAGCCGTCAACCACCGCAGTTTCATAGTTGTTTTAGTTTCAACTCCTCTCTGATGACATAATGCAAAGAATCATTTGCCTACAGAACGTCTTTTATTTGCCTTTTGTCTGTTTGTTCTTTCGCAGAGGAGGATCAGGCGCCTCAGGTTAACCCTACATGCGGGGGATACAGAAAACAAGGAGTCAAAAAATGCAAACTCAGACACAGTAAGTCGTGTTATCTCACTCATTGAAATTCCTCCAATTAACCAGCAACATCCTGCCTATACGTCTCTCTTGACAGCTCTGTTCAGATGGGTAAAGGTTTAATGAGTAGAGTTCAGTTAAACCTCAATTTCCCTCTTCAACTACACACACTGAGACTCTTAGAAATGGCGAACAATAAAAAAAAGCATTGATAAATCATCGTAAAATACAAAGACGGTGGAGCAACTGAGATTTATCTGCTTTATTTTATCATCTTGACCAGTTACACAATCATGGCAGGAGGGTGTGTGTGTGTGAGCGCCTGTGATAATGCACACACAGCTGTTTCACATTTACTTCAAAGCTCAGCTCCGACTGCATGTATAGTAAATCTATTCCTTACAATGGAAAATATTTTAAATACTTTCACCGAACAGACAATATGTTTGATATTTAACTGAAACACCTGAGACTCCTGAGAGCTGAAACAGTGTTGACTCAAACATCGGTGACCAAACAAACCAAACTAGCTCATAAAAATGGTATTTGCTTGTTGAAGTATCACTCTGTACAGTATCTGTTGTGTGTGTGCGTGTGTGAATTTGTCATTGTGTGTCCATATGTGTGTGTTTGTTGTAGGTGGCTCTGCCCCTGCCTTTGTTTGTGTTCAGGATTTGCAGTCCAGAGAGGCTGATGTCAGTGTGAGTGTGAGAACTGAGCGCAACTTCACTTATTGTTGGCACCTAGAAGGTTTTGGCTCTTATTAACTGTGCACAGAGGAACACGGTGGTTTGTTTTGAATGAACCTTGGCCAAGGAGTGTGGTGTTCGTCCAGTTACCGCGCCTCAACACACTCCACTGATAGCACGTTGCCGTAATCTCTGAATGTGCTTCCCTTTGGGAGGGCGTGACCCTGACTATTGGAACTGATGAGGACAGTGTGATCAAGAGTGAACACAGGAGTGACACACATGTGCTCAGGGATGACGTGTACTTCAGGGTGCGTTCAGTGAGGACGCACACACTGTGCAGCCTTCAGAGAAGCAGGTTTTACAGACAAACAACTATGTGGAGTGTAATGAAATGGTGGGAGTAAATAAAAATGGTCCATTACATTAAAAATGAAAACACAATAGTTAGGAATGCCCTCAGAGGTCTAATAACATTGTGGGAAATCCACTCAATCGTCAATACCACTCTCAAGTTTCTATGGTAAATACAGCACAAAGCTACAGCCAGCAGCTGGTTAGCTTAGCTTAGCACAAAGATGAAAACGAGGAAACGGTCTCTGTCCAAAGGTAGCTAAATATGTTGTATCTTGTTTTTTAAATCCGTATGTACTAAAAATATGTCAAATTTACAATTTGTGATATTCTGGCAGTGGGTCGTGCAATTAATGAGATTCAGATGTGCTTGTGGGTAGATTTTGTTACCTTTGGACAGAGTCAAACTAGTTATTTCTCCACTATTACAGTCTGTATGCTGAGCTAAGCTAACCAGCTATTGGCGGTAACTTATCTATCTTCTCATCTAACCCTCAGCAAGAAAGCAAAATGTTGCAATGTTAGTAAGAGGTCCAAAAGTTTCCAAAGACGCAAAATATTTCAGGAAGAATCACATGAAATTAAAATAAAGTGATGCACAAGACAACAGCAGTCTTCAGTTCAGTGTTAACCTAAAAACAGGCTCAAACTTTGAAAACACTTCAGGTGAAATTGAAGGAAAAGAACAGGTTTCAAAGGGTTAAAAACACACCTCTCCATGACACTTTGTTGTTTTTTGGTGGGGGTTATGTTAAATAAGTGAGCTTTAGAGGTGCTTGTGGGCAGATGTTGTGACCTTTGGACAGAGTCAGACTACTTTCCCTCTGTTTTGCCAAGCTATGCTAATCTAAACAGCTAGCTCTAATTTCGTATTTATTCTAACTCTCACTCTTCTCAAGAAAACAATGAGTATATTTCACTAAATGTTGGACTGTTGCTATGAGATCCAAATGTTTCTAAATACACCAAATATTTCAGGCTGAATTACTTAAGAATTTGCTGTAAGAGATACAAAAGGTAACAGTGGTCTCAAGTGCTGATGCAGACCTGGACAGACTCAAACATTTTCACTCAACGTAAGTGGATGTAAACATGCTAAATTCCTAAAGCAACCTTATAAGTGATTGTGAAAAAACATAAATGTGAAGCCACTTCAGGTGTGACTGAAGGGGAATATCAGGGTTCAAAAGGTTAGAAACTCACCTCTCTGCGTCCTCCTCACCTGCTCGTTATGTATTCAGTGCTGAGTGCAGAGCTCTGCGCAGGTGCTGCTGTAATTGCGGTGACACGTAACTCTGTTCCAACGAGACACAGTGTTGAGCAGGCTTGACAGCGTTTTTAAAACTTAATTTATAGTTTTGGATACAATACAAAAATGTGCTCAGAAAACATTGCAACAAGGGACTGATTCATTCAACAGACAAGATAAAGAAAATGAAAACTGTACCGGTTCAGTCAGAAATACAAATAAAAAATAATCATAATGTTAGTGGTCATAATAAAAGTAAACAAAACAAATACAGAAGCCATCCAAATAAAATGTCAAGCGTTTATTACTTTATTTATGCTCACTGAAGTTTCTCAAACTTTGATCGTAGATGTATTCTGCAGGAGAGGTCACATGTGGGTCAGCTGCGCCTTTTTGAGCCCGCATTGTTGTGACTTTGTGATGAAAAAAAGAAAAAAAGGAAAAAGTGAAGTTAATCAAGGAGGAAGGAAGTGAGAGTAATATCCTCTGCCCGTGATATCCAAAGATATTATGTGTCAGGAGAAACGCTGGTTAACGTGGTTATTCGCCATAAAATTAGAAAGGGTGTATCCTGCAACCTGATACATCATGGATACAATCCAACCTGTGGCTATGGCCCACATGAGATACAATACATCTGCACCATGACACACACAAAGCACTTTGAAACAGTTGCTGCATATAGAAGTTTCTCTGTCATTGGATTTCATCTCCACAATGGCTCAAAGTCTCTTTAAAGTGAACAAGAGTCAGCCCAACAAGCTACATGAGAGGGTCTTTGTGTTATGACTGTCCTGTCAGTGTTGGAAATAAGGGTCTAATCCAGTCAGTCGAGTCCTCCTGAAGCAGTCAACAAACAAATTGCGCAATTAAATGTCTGACAATGCGATGACATGAAGTCATTCAAAGTAGAGTCTTTAAGTTGTTTTTACATGATTGCATAATCCAGGCGGACAATGACGTCATCAAGGCAGCCAAACAAAGGAAACTCTGTGTGCTCCTTCCACCAAAAAATTTATCTGCAAGAAGAAGGTCAACATTGTCCACCTGTGTGGTCAAACATCGACACTGTAAAATGAATTTGTTAGTCTGAGCCTGCAGAGTTGTTCAAACATAAAGAAGTTGGCTGTTCTTCCCTCCTATCCACTGGAATTCACATCCGCCTATCAGAGGGCCTCCACCATTTCTCAACGACGTGTCCTCTGTAGATGAAGTGGTGGAGAAATGTGAGGCTCGGCTCTGTCCGAGAGACAACACTGACATCTTTGTTCTAGTTCCTCCTCACTGTTATATCTGAGAGATGTTGAGACGGACGCCCCTTTCTCTGGGTGAGAGGTCCTGACAAAGTGTCTATCTATCTATCTATCTATCTATCTATCTATCTATCTATCTATCTATCTATCTATCTATCTATCTATCTATCTATCTAGATTAATTGAATGTAATCAATCAAAAAGAACCAACATATTGAATGACGTGAGAAGAGAGGGTCTTTACCTTCTTTTCAAATGTACATGGGAGCTATTCACACATAGACATGTTTTGTATTCTGAAACAATGTGTCTGTAAAGCAGCAGACTCAATAACAATCAGCCAATATGCACCCATAATCCTCATCCTGGATTCAGGAATAGAAAAGTGTTTCAAACATTATAGAGGAAACATTTCTTTACTGGCTGAGCCTGTGTCTTGTGACAACGTTGAAGTTGTTTAGTTTTAACTGTTCTGTTTTTTTAATGTTATCTATATTCCAAAATGTACTCATGTGAACATTGGAAATGAAGAGAGAAGTTTGGATTCTGTACATTTTTCAGTGTCAGATTATCTATAAGATAATGGTGAGTAACACTAGTTGGAGGGGCCCCCTGGAAAATGTTTGTCTCAGGACCCAGCAGACTCTAGAATCGCCACTGTCTACATTTAACCAGACACAAAACAGACCAGACAGCTTTGCTGCAACATAAACTTTGCTAATTTAAAGGTGTCGGTGCTGTGGAATGTTTGCACAAAAATAACAATAAATTCTCCTAACATTTTTTTAATGGTTTAACCAGGCTGCACACCTGCATTGAAACAAATCATCCGCAACAACAAATCTCGATTTTTTTTCTTTTCTGTAGGCTGAGAAAAAGACGGATGTCAACGGGGCATGGAAGAAGAAAAATGGGCTGATCCAGAGAGAGAGGCCAGCTGGCAGGGAGTCTCCTCAGCAGGTAGACAGCCACATACACCACATGAGTAATAGGCATGACACCGCAACCCACATACTGCCACTGCTGCAGCACGTCGCTGTCACTGACATCCGTCTGTAAAACACGTTTGTGTGCACACAGCTTCAGGCTGTCATTAATAATGTATTCGCAGAGGTTCAACATGAACAGATGCCTGGAGATGACAGGAACAAATTCTATATGTCACATGTATACAGCGTATCTGTCTATATATACAGTACTGTACTGTACTGTACTGTACTGTACATTTGCAAAAACATTTATTTCCATTTTTTTTAACTCTGCTTCAATATCAGTCAAACTGTAATATTATAATAAGTTGCAGCCCTGTAATCCTAAATTGAATTCTTTCTCTTTTCCACTACATTATTGAAATATTTATTGATCTCTAAGCCTCTGTTCTGTAATTTATCTCTGCCCATGACTGTAATCCTTTGTTATTTAGTTATTGTATTGTTTAAAGTGCTGCACCTCTCTGCTGGTGTACATCTCTTTTCACTGGGCGCCCGTCTGCTCAAGGTACAATAGGCAGAAACGGCAGCAGCAGCTCATGTACTGGGTTGCAGAAATGTGACACCTTCAATACACCCTGCACTTTTTTTAGCCGTTCGTTCCCAGCCTCCTGTTTCCAGTGCTCAGCAGCAGCGGTGCTGGAAATACCTGATCAGGTGTACATATGCAGGCATTTGCATCCACACACAGAAACTCAGAACACATGTGATGCGCCTCCAAGTGTGCATGTGTGCACACAGTCAAGCACACGGATACACAAACACAATGACAGTTACAAGTCAGCCTCAGTGGAGGGTGGCTACAGAAACCTGAGCGGTGCGATCTTGTCTCCCTCAGCAGCTCGGAGACATGACCAATGGGGCGCCAGAGACCTCGCTGCAGCAGCATGGGCCCAAAGTGTACGCCGTTGTGCAGAGGACGGGCTCGGACAGACAGCAGGAGGTGATGGCGCGTGAGTGGACGGTCAATCACCTTCAGGATGAGATGAGGTACATCAAAGAGGTGAGTGGGAACTGACAAAAGCAGCCGGGCCTTCAGGTCAACACATCTTTGTTTTCAAACCATCTACTATATGCAGTCCTGGGATGTGTGTAGATAATGTCTGTACATTCTGTGTTTACAGGTGAGAGATTCGTTGGAAAAGGTGAGAGAGCGGATGTACGGGCAGTTTGGAGGAATGCAGCAATCAATGCAGAAGCTTTCACAGGAAATCAGGGTAATGACTTCTGTAACATCATGTGACTACTCATCAAACTCCAGCCTGTGAAGCTGTGAATAAATCTAACGATACAGTGTGTCATGTGTGTCTGCAGACTGCCAATTCACAGCGGAGGAGTCTGGAATCAGAGGTGAAGATCCGGACGGCAGCCATGGAGAGCTTCGATCAGATGAACAGCTCCCTAATATCTGCAAACCTCGGCCTGCAGGTAATAAAATCAATGTCACTGAACCTGTGAGGACCTGCTCCTCAACAGCTGCACGTGGTCACACTAAAGGCTGGCTTGATAAGTAAAAGAAGTTTCCTTTGCAGAAATCCCTTCTGGAGAACTGTCAGAACAGAGTGGACAAGAGGGACGAGATGAAGAGTTTGCGGAGCACCTGTGAGAAAACGCAAGAGAAACTCAGAGAGACGGAGAAGGAGCTGGCCGCCGCGCAGGCTGAGAACCAGACTCTGAGACTACAGGTAATCCTGAGCACACATCTCAGTCATGCACACCCTCGTGCGGGCACAAATTTCAAAAACAACAAAGTGGGACTCACTGATTCTCTTAGTCAGCCAGCTGGTGTGACAAGTGGGCGCTCAAATGGCCTGTTCTGATGAGTCAATAACAGAGGAGAAGTGTGGCACTGCATGACAGCTATGAAACAAAGAAATATGGGAGAGCTTCACATGTAGAAATAAGTATACTTTACCTGATTCCTTATCACTTTTAAATCTCTGCAGTTCCTGTGTTTTTTTAAGTAGGCAGAGGTGGCAAAGGTACACAAACTCTGTACTGGCGTAGAAGTACAGATTCTTCTTTCGTTGTTTCGGCTACGTCTTTAGGTTGAAATCAGTCTTGTGATGTTGGGAAGGTGGCATGCGATGATGCAAAATAAAAATAACTGATAATTCCCCAGAAATGCTTTAAAACTAAAGTAATGAGCCTGTTTTGAAAATGTGAGGAGCAGAAAGTAGAGATATTTCTGTTAAAATGTAGGAAATTAAAGTTAAAGGGTGTCAGACAAAGAAATACTCAAGTACAGAAGTACAAATACCTGAAAAGCAGAGTAACAAAGTATTTGTACTTCATCACTTCACACCTCTGGAAGTAGATGAGAGTAAATTTAAAGGTAAAAAACTTAATTGACTATTGACAATTTTTTAAAGTATCTTTGCTTTGCAGAAACTTAAAATGCCAACATTTTGTTGTTGGCGACTGGGCTGGACAGACAGTACACACTGTAAAGCTTTGATGCAGCAGATTCGATAACATCATCTCACTGCAGTACAGTAACACGTCAGCTGCATCTTTTTTTTCTAGTGTCAATATGGAATAATCAGCCTCGCACAGTCTTAATTTCTGCTGTGCTGTGAATTGTCCAGGTGGAGACTTCACGGGAGGCCAGCACTCAGGCGCTGCAGGAGCTGTCAGTGACGCTACAGCAGGAGTACGAGGAGAAGCTGCGGGAGGAACAACGGAAACACAGGGAGGAGATTGAAAACCTACAGGTCTGCATTCTTTACTCCTTATTCATTCATTAACTGTCAGCATTGTACATCACATGCAGCTTCAGTGCTCGCAGATACCAAATCTTTTGTGTCACATGAACAATGGATGTGTGACGATTGTGCAACATGTCTCAAATGTTGTTGGCTTTGACACATTTTACAAAGAATATAATGCAGTACAAATTTTATCTGACATTCAGCCAGAAATACAAAACATTAATGTAAACTGCCATGTTTTTCTGTTCACCTAGGCCCAACTCGATGAGTACATCAGGCGACTAGAGGAAGCAGAGAGAAACATCAAGACTGCAGAGGCCAAGATTGCTGAGAGGGACCAGAGGATCATGGAACTGGACCGTCTACTGGACTGTATGAGCAAGGTAAGGCACACTTTGACAAAACCAAAGTCAAGCTATCTACACTTTAAGCAGATAATAAACCTTATAATGATGAATATTTTTACAGGAAAAGGGTCAACTCCAGAAGAAGCTGCAGGAATGTGAACAGCGTCTCCGCTTGTTGGAGCTGACAGACACGACTGATGCAACTGTAGCCAAAAGGTACAGAAAGGACAAAACAATCCCAACTCAAGGTCAATTTCTGTATTTTTCATTGAGCTTTTAATTGTATCGCACTGTCTTCATCAGTAATTATAGTTTATAGGTTGTTATGGAGTTGGATTTGGAGATGTAGAAGTAGAAAGCTTGGGCTAAAAGCACATAAAAGGATCTTCCTTTTCAAAAAATATCTTGTTTCAGTGGATGTGCAGTACAGACACTGGAGTAATGACTCTCAAATGTGGGCATTCTGACTCACAGTAGTGTTGAAGCATTTGCACTATTAAAAACTTAGGTTTTTCCCTTTAAAGTTTGCTATCCGCAATCCGAGAAGTATCTGACCTGACTGCACATTTCTGGAAGATGGAAGAACTCCACTGTGATGTATTTATATGTGGGTTTAACTGGCTGCCGATTGCTCCTGTTTAGGTCCAAAGAGCTGCAGTCTGAAAGTGTGGATCTGCGTGAGAGGATCAAACACTTGAACGACATGGTGTTCTGCCAGCAGAGGAAAGTCAAAGGAATGATCGAGGAGGTGAGGAGCGTTTATATATCGGTGTGCTAATACTGTCCACTCACATGCACTCAGGTCTTCTGTTCTACTTGTGTTTTGATAATGGGCGTGGGTGAAATACATGCATGAGCTGAAGAAGTAAAAGTTTGTTTGGCATCAATAATACGGATGAGTTGCACACAAGGAATATAAAACTTGATCTGACCCAGAGTCAATAAAGGGTGAGGCATTGTGGCAGCCAGGTGGATAAGATGCATATTTATAATCAAAAGATAGAGGATTTAGTGATTAAAGTGCATCATTAGAGTCTTAACTGGCCTCTCTTCTCCAAAAACATATTCCCTCCATCATCCACCATATCTCGTAGGATGACTCTTAAAGTGTTGCATCGACTGACTAGTGTTTGCCAAAAGTAACCATTTTCTTTAATGAGTCTGTAATTTATGAATAATTTTCAAGACGATTTCTGGAAATGGCTACGTAATTACATAGTATACAGTGTACAGGGAGAAAAAAGCACGGTGTTCAGTTGCTACACTAGTCTATAAATTGCATGTGTGTGTTAGAAAGTCTTGTAGTAAGTGCACAGAAGGTCAGCTGAACATGCAATGATGTGAAATTTGTCTACAGGCAGGTTAACAGTGATAAATGAATAATTGATTAATATTATTTTTTGTTTAAATTTAACTTTTTAGAAAATATATTATGTAATTTAATAAAGGCAAATATAAATAAACACACAAGTATATGATGGCCTTCAATATATCTTCACAAAACGACAAAAAGACAGCTGGACATAAAAAAGGAGCAAAAAAAGATTAAAAAAGATAATAATAAAAGATGTGACTGAAAACAGATGTGATTTGTGTGATTTGGCGCCCCCCACAGTTTCTGAGTGTAACACCACTGTCATAAATACAAATCTCAGGTCTGTAACAATTTGTCAGACGTAATGCAGGTGCAAACAAAACTCATTACGTCATAACAATGTTTTGTGTTGAAAACTTGAAGTGAAACTTGTTGAAGTAAACCTGTATGTAACGCTGTGATCCTTCCCTCTCACTGAAGTTACATAGTGCAGAAACAAGTGATGGGGGGCAGAGTGGCTGAGAAAGAGACACCATTCACACTATAACAAGACACTGTACCATCAACATGATTTTGAAGCTGTTATTTTAAGGTAAAAAAAAGTTACATAATGTTGCTTTAAATGTCGTTTTCTTGTAAAGGTTCAAACACTGCGAGCTCAAGTCGCTCAGAAGGATATGTTCATCTCAGAGCTTCTGGACAGAATCGCAATAGTGGAGTGCGAGGTAAGACAAATACGTCACCGTGTTTACCGCCTGTTTTGATTATGGTGTGGTGTGGTCATCTGCTGCATGTCTTAATATGATTTCCTGGGCTGCTGAGCGCTGGATGTCCTGAACTTTCAGCAACGTCTGTGTGATTTCCTCGTGTCACTGCACCTATCAAATCACTTTTACATAAAAGTGACTTCAGTCTTTTGCATGTAGCTGAGCTGACTGTGTTCTTTCCTCTTTTCCTTTTCCTAGAATAATGAATTAGAAGACAAGCTGAAGTATTTTATGTCCACACAGAATAAGCCTCGAGTAGTTTTGGAAACCAGGGAGATAGGAGTAGGCTGTGATCTGCTCCCCAGGTAAGAAGCATATGTATTAGCATCAGCTTATATTTGGTGCTTCTTTTGGAGGTTTCTCACTCTGAAATCTGAAATCTGCAGACGTGACGCTGAACCTCCTGTTCAGCGTGAGCCAACTCATCTCCATCCCATACAACACCCACCACCCCTCCAACTTCCATCACCAGTGAATCCTCCATCACCCACTCAACTGTCATCTCCACCTCCACTTCTTTCCCCTAAACAACCATCATCTCCCACACAACCTTCATCCCCTTTACAATCTCCATCTTCTACATCTCCAATTGAACATCCATTCGCCTACCTGACATCACCAACCCAACCTAGGACGTTCAAGTCTAGTAACCCTCCACCCAGCAGGCTGGAGAGCAGTTTACTGAGGTACACTCCTGTCCAATACAGCCGCTTCCTGCAGTCCAGCCCCATAGTATACACCCGCACGTTCGAATCTGAGTCTCCCGCGAGTCCAGTCCAGTCCGGGAGGGATGAGGTGGACGCAGAAACAAACACAGACCCAAAATCAAGTCCAGGGGAATCCACATCATCTCTGTACTCTTCTCAACCGAGATCAAGAGCCCCTCAAGTTTATTCACCGTTTATGAAACTTATGGAAATAACAGCGAAGATAAACATAGACTGATGTTAAAGTTATAGCCTGACATTCTGGGAAATACATGTTCTCGTCGAGAGTTTTAAAGAAATGTTCATTACCACTTTCATTTTAGATAGTAGATATGAAGATACAGTTAGCTTAGCTTAGCATTAAGACTTGGAACAGTGACAAACAGCTAACCTGCAAGCTTCTCTGAAGGAAACAAAATCTAGCTACCTGCAGCTCTAAAGCTCTCTAATGAACATATTATAGGTAATATGTTCAATCTGAAAAAAAGAAAAACAACAAAAAAAAAGAAAAAGAAAATTTGCTGTGGTATGTAGGGTGAGGCGCAGGACTCCTTGCTGGGGAGCAGTGACTTCCTGGTCTCAGCCAAGAAATAGTCTGGCCCATGAACCACTGTAAAATGGCAGGTTGTTGGTTTTAATCATCAAATATGCTACTTACTCAGCTTTAGAGGTACTTTTACAACAATGTTGTTACCTTCGGACAGAGGGTAACTATTTCCCCTTTTTGAGTCTTCATTCTATGCTAAGCTAACTGGCTGCTGGTCGTAGCTTCATATTTAGCGGACAGACAGTGGTATAAATCTCCTCATCATGTAAGTCTCTGCTAGGAAGCAAAAAACTGTATTTCTCAAAATACTGAACTATTCTTTTGAAAGTTTTGTTTGGCCTTGTTTTTACCACTGACTATCAACTCATCTCATGTCCTCTTCTTTGACCTCAAATTTAACTTTTTATACTTCTAGTCTTTGCACAGGATAGAAACAAATTAACAAGTGTAATTACTGAGCTTTAGGGGTGCTGGTAGCTGGATTTTTAAACCTTTGGATGGAACAGAACAGGGAAACCCTTTTTCCAGCCTTTTTACTATGCTAAGCTATATGTAGCTATGGTAACCGTAGCATAAAGCTAATCTGAACACCATGAGTGTACCGTAAATATGTAGCTGCAGTTATTATAAAGGCATATGCTGCCGTGGTTGGTTAAAGGATAAGTTCACCCAAAAACAAAGATTCAGTCATTATCTCCTCACCCCCATGTCGATTGGAAAGTTTCGTAGTTGACAAAATTTTCTGAAGCTTCAAAATAAAACATTGTGCTAAACATCTGAAGCTGATGGGGGCTTGTTTTAAAACATATAGAACAACTGAAAAGAAAAAAAACTTGATGTTTGGGAGAATGCTGCTACACTGTTTTGCTGTGAAGCTACAGAAATGTTTTGCACACGACCTGATTTTCCATCAGCATGAGGGTTAGAAGATAATGACTAAATTTAAATTTTTTAGTGAACCTATCCTTCAATACTAAGTTAGTTACTGCAATTACATATTTACAATATAGTCATGAAAGTGACATTATCCTTTCTTCTAACCAGCGAGAAAGTGATTAAGTGATTAATTCCTAAAATGTTGAACTATTCCTTGAAAACTCAGTTTTCTTGTTTTTTTCTGATTTTCACTGCTGTTTTTTTTCATCTCATTTTTTAAACATACTTTGCAGAATATGATTCTGCTTATAAAAAGTCTTCTGGAGGTTTGCAGCCTGTGTTTGCACGTAGCACTATTCATGATTTTTCTGTTAAAAAATGTTGCTTACCTTGGGGTGTAAATAATCTGTTGCTCTGTAAAAATATTTTGTAAATAATGTACTGAAGGATTATATTTGTTTTGTTTACAGCGAATGTAGCCCACTTACGTTGCTCATGGAGCTCTGAGCATTCAAGTCCTCTATGAAGGTTATTGTGTGTATTTTCCTATCATTTTATATTGGCTCTGTACAAATTGAATATAATGAATATTATTTTCTTATTGTCACATTATGTACAAAATATTTATTAACATGCTTTGTGCCTTTGTGAACAGCCTACTTGATACTGGTGGTGGGAATGAATCTTTAAATTGGCGACAGGGTAATATATATATTAATGAAGTATAAAGTACAGTTCTGTGCTAATGATGAGCTGATCAATAACTTTAAGTATAATTATTGACCTTACTGAGGTGACTGCCATTCCTGAGCCACAGGCACAAGTATTATCCAGCTGTTGTCTGCACTGCCACAACTGTGTTTGAAAGCTTCATGATGTGCCTTTTCCTTATCGATACATATCATACTGCGACTAATGATAAGAGGCCAGCATATGTTTGGATAATAAAGACTTTACTGTAGAAGTAACGAGACAGGCTGATTTGTCTTTGTACAACCACACTAACATACTGCACAACCTCATACACTCTCTAAAGCCTGAAGCCATGTATGACTACTTTGTTGTTCATGTGCATTGCAATTTATCATGTCTGGTAGGAAACACAAAAAGGGGGTTTTGTATTTCTTCCATTTCTAATGATGCAATTTCACAACTTTACATGAATGTTGTGCGAACACTGAACTCCAGATGAACTTCATGCAAATATGTTAAAGCTCAGAAGTAGAAATGGTCGGGAAAACCAGAGCAAGAGCAAAATTGAGTCTGTTTTGATCTAACTTGGTAAATAGGACATAAATGCTGAATACATGCTTTGCTAAAGAGGAACTTGCGACATAATAAATAAAGAATAAAAGTCTACTGAGGTTTTATTTTAGCTGCAAAGCTGCAGTCAAAAGCTAAACTGTCGTTGAACTGAGATAGGGAACAGAAAGGACACAGCTGTAACCTCCTGGTTGAAGCTGGGTCATTGTTCATTGAGCTGACGAGGAAACTGATTGGCACTGAGGCTGGGAAACATCCGGACAGGAAGTGTGGAAAATCTGACACAGTGAAGCCTGTTTAGACTGACTGCACTGGTTACAGAAAAGAAATAAAGATCTTACATAAATAACTTTCAGAAGTTGGAATTTACAGAGTTTTCTTGAAATTTAAAGTTGGTGCTGATGACTACATTTGACCTGCAGAGGGCAGCACATCACCTTCACTGGTTGTGAGATGGAGCCGAGGTGCATTACACCGGCCTGAACAGGGGTGGCGCTAGAGCTTCACCTCACACGGCTGATTTCCGGCGTAGAAGAAGAAAATGAAGCTCCACTTTGAAATGTTGCTGTCTCAGACTGGTCTCACACTGAAGAAGTGAAGTTTCCGCCATTAAAAGTTTCTAAAGCTCGATAACCATAAAAGAGTCGCGTAACAGTTGGCGTTGTGTGCTGGTTAACGTATGATTAGAGGTTGTGAGTGTAAAGTTAAACTGAGCTGTTATCTCGCGCGGTTTGTGGATGGCTGTAGCTAGCTGTCACTAGCTAACAGTGATGTCCTCGTCGTGGACGGAGCGCCAGGGACAGGTGGTAGACCTGAGACACCAGAGCAGAGAAGAGCTCCAAGAACTGCTCCTGAGACAGGAGAAAATACTCTCCAACAGGTAAGTTCACACTAATAGCCCAAGTTATTGCCTCCTGTGAGACATGAGAGGCACCAACTTAGCTGAGTTCATACGTGACTCAGTATGACACTTCGTGGCGTTCAGTCGCTGTTAAAGTATCTCTAATGGATGGTAGATTAATGCGATAACAACATTACAGAAGAGACATGATGATTAACTCACATAAATAAACTTGATTAGTTTTATTTAAAGCTGCTCTACCGTGACTCAGCTGAACCACACTGTTGTCCGTCAGTAGAGACATGATGTGTTGTTTTCCTGAGTCTGTACAACCATGCTGCCAAAAATGACAACATAGCTAGACTTAAATCCACAAACTGATTTATTATTTCAGGGTTGTCCCTAATCCCTACCATTGTAAGGTGTAGGTGCAGCACCCAAACCGTTTTGGCCAAAACCCAAGCTAAATGAATGTAAAATGTGTAGAGCATCAAAACAAACTCAATGACTTTTCCCAGATCTACACACAGTGAACTTCTTTAGCAAGTTTTATCTTTATGCTTTTTGTGTGTTATTTATTATCTCTACTAGCCTTTCCTACTTCTTTTACACATATATAATAATGATCTAAAATTGATTAAGTGATTAAGTTAAGTAGCATATTTTTTTTAAATCAAAAAAATGTACATCTAAACCTCCTGCTCTTCCACAAACCTATGGAAAAAGTGTTGTATCCTTAAATAGATTTTGTTCAATGTGCTATACATTTTAGATTAATTTATTGTATTACATAGATTTCCAAGCCACAGTCTATTGTGGTTACATAGCAGTATTAGATCAGAAATGAAAGAATTATCCAATACTAGTGTGATTATAACTAATTTAATATGAAATGATGTCAGCCAAAATACAGAAAAAGACAGGCTGAATAAATAAATGGTGGGTGAATTGTTTCCTTGAAATTAAAATGATGTGTGACAAATGCCATCTCAACCCAACTGAACTAATGGTGAGCGAATACACCATCATAATCAAAACACCAAATTAGAGGATAACTTTTGCAAGACTGGTGTTTATCTGTATTTATCTATGAAGACATTTAATGTTGATTTATTTGTTTAATGTCTCCCATCTGTATCTTGACTGATTGTTTTGAATATAGCATGAAGTGATGGGTTTGTGTTGTTCACAGGAGGTTGGTGCAGACTCTTCCTGATAAAGGGAAAAGGATAAAAGAGTTCGCAGAGAAAGTTCGTCTCGCCATTGAACATCATGATGAAGAGGAGAGGAGACAGAGCTTGGTGTCTGCTGCCAGGACAGAGTTACAATCAAAGTACAAGCAGGCTTTCACTATGCAACAACGTGCTGTCTCTGCCCCGGAGAGTAAGACCTCACCTGCCTCAGCTGACGGGCAGAAAAACAACAAAACTTTGGATGAGCAAAGTGAAGAGTTTGTCTCCAGAGCAGCTGCTGGTGAAACCATGGAGACATCTGCTGCTTGGGCCTCTTTGAACTCTGATGAGACAAAAGAGGGTGACCTTGCGGAGGCCTTGGAAAGGGTCAGACTGTCTGAAACTAGTTCTGGTTTCAGTAGCGAGTCCAAAGAGCCATTAAACAGCACAGCAAGAGACAATTACTTTTTCAAAAAGCAGATACCAAAAAAGCCTCACTATGTAACTGTCCTGGAAAAAACAGAGTGGACTTCACCGTCGAGCAGGCAGAAATTCAAACCAAATCAGTGAGTGGACTTTGTTTCCTGATGTGATGATTACTTTTTGTAAACATTTCTAACAAAAAAAGACTTTAATGATTATGTAGATTACATTTTATGTTATTTTGCTCTCTGTAAATAAGAATGTCTCAACTGTGTTTCCAGGCTGCCCCAGAGAAGTGACATCTCTCCCTCAGGATCCTCGTCACCTAGCCAGTCCTCTGAAGGCTCATCGCCGATCTCTGCACAGGCCAGGAGGGAGCAGGACAGAAAACACTTAGATGACATTACTTCAGCCAGACTCCCTCCTCTTCATCACAGCCCTGCCCAGCTTCTGTCTCTGGACGAGTCAGCTGTCCTTATAAAGGAACAAACCAAGAAGCAGCAAGTAAGTGCAGCCGAGTTCTCGACAAACTCTTGCTTGACAAACAGTGTATACATTCAACTGTAGGCAGACTGACAGGGTCTCGCAGCTTTGCTGTGGTCTAACAAAAGTTGAGTAGGTAACTTTGCCAGATGACCCCTCGTTTTTTTTTGTTGGAGCCCACAGTGCGTCGGCACCTGTGCACGGGCCTCATTCAAATCAGTAAAGGTGTTGCTTTGTTTTAGAGCCCGACTGATATATCGGCTGGCCAATATTATCGGCCGATATTAGGCATTTTCCAAACCAATCGGTATCAGCATTTATAATGGCCGATAAATGAATATTTAAAAAATAAAATCAAAACGGACGAAACACCCTTCAACCATGTTATGAGTGTTGGCGTTGCATAGTTTATCCACCAGAGGACCCTCTACAACGTCCCTGTTGGCAACACTCATGTTTAGAACGCCACAAAACCCTACAACCAGCTGATCCAGCCAGAGTCGGGCAGAGCGAACCAGTTATCTAGACTGAGTTCATCGGTGAAGTGTGTTCATGGTGAGTTGGCAACTGTCACGAGAAATACATTGCTTGAATAACAATTAAAAGAACATCCCCATCAGTTCTCTTAACTCAAATAAGCATGACAAAATTTGTGACTACCATGTCCAGTTTTGCTGCTGTTACGTGTAAGCCGAGAGTGAAACTGACTTAGCTAGTAATTTTGTTGTTCCTCTGTTCTGTTGTGTCAATAAAACAAAAGTTTATTTTTAAACTGCATTATCATATTATTTCAGTGAGGACTCATAAATAACTACAAATAACTAAAGTTACGGAAATCTGTTGTATGTTTTGTTATGCGTTTCTGGATTTTTTTAAATTTATTATTAATATAGGCCGATATATCAGAATATCGGATTTTTAAATCACCAAATATTTGTGTCGGTATCAGCCTTAACAATCCTTTATCGGTCGGGCTCTACTTTGTTTCCCTCAGTGCTAAAGTGGTTCTGAACACAGCTTTAGTTTTCTACTGTTAAGGACTCCAGTGGAGAATAGAAGAACATAGAATTAATGTGAGGTGTCTGTCTGGGTGTGTATTATGTTTATAGGGGATAGGAGGTTGGGATAAGTGGTATGTGTGAATACACATTTTCTTCAGTCGTCAACTCTTTCTTCTTCCTTCCTCTTGTAGCTCTCCTTCCAGTGAAATTCAATGCAGCATAGTTCAGATCATGTCTGCTTTCAGTCTGTGCAGACAATAAAAGGCTCATTATATAATCATGTTGGTGTGCAGTGCTGCTGGCAATTATGTTAATAAAAAAAGTGGTAGACTTAGACTTAGAGACTTAGACTTCACTTTATTGATCCCGTTGGGATGGCTCCCTCAGGGAAATTGAATTTCCAGCAGCATACAGTTCACGAGAAAATAAACTCTTAGCAAAAAATAGAAAATAAAGATAGGAATAGAACAAAATACAATAGAATACAATAAAAATAGATTAAAATAAAATAGGATAAATAAAATAAGATAAAATAAATGTAAATGTAGAGGACTGTATATTTGTTATTGTACAGAAATTATTGCACGAAAGTGAGAGTGTCCAGGTATGTATGTGAATAAATAGATAAATAGATAAATAAGTTATTGCACAGTGAAATCACAGTATTGCAGTATTGCCGGTTATCTATTTCCTCCTATTTCCTCCTCCCCCCAAGCGAGGAGTTGTACAGCCTGATGGCATGAGGGACAAAGGAGTTCTTAAGTCTGTTGGTCCTACACTTGGGAAGGAGCAGTCTTTCACTGAACAGGCTCCGCTGGTCGCTGATGACGGTGTGCAGAGGGTGGCTGGTATCGTCACTTACAATATCATGTACCGCTTGGCTCAAGCTGTCATGTTTTGCTTGTGAAGAGGTGCTTTCCTGACAATAAACGAAAACAGGAATATTACATTATATAAAACTTACATTGATTCAAAAAGTTTTAATTACAAAGATATTAACATAGAAATCATTGTTGTTTGATTTCCTTAATTATTGACATTTTGTACGTTAAAGATACATTTTAATGAGAAACACATGGAACAACCAGCAGTATGAAGTGTAAAGTAACACATTTCTACTGATATTCAGATATTTAGAGTTGTGGAAATTAGCCCAATCATAATTTGGAGTGTAATAGATGAAATACCAACCTTAAGTTTTTAGTGAATTGCAATAACAACAAACTAACTGTTTTGCAGTATTGACTTTGGTGTTTATATTTTACCAGGATGCAAATGTTCAAACAAATTGAGGTCATACAGTTGTGAGCACTTTGACTGTGACGGTCACTGAAAATACTGACTAGTTCTTTATATGATATGCACTTTATATGATTTTATGATGTTGATATTCTGTTTGTCCTTTTTTAATGATGCTGCTCCTCATGCCTTTTAAATTGCCCCTCGGGGACAAATAAAGTGTTTTGATTTGAATTTAATTGAATTTTCACATCTAATCAAATGTGGAATTTATTTGTCAAATGTAAAAAGTCCACATCACTTCCCTCCATCAGCTCTAGAGGGCAGCGTTCAGGCAGTGTAGGCACCGTGTATCACTCCACATCCAAAGTAGTGACTTCAGAGCCAAACGTCAAACAGTGTGCTGTTGTCAGCTCACGGAGGAGCTGTGAGCTTATTATCAGTCCTACTTTTGTTGAGGGTTTAACAGCTATGGCTGTGCTGCTTTTATGATAATGTGCTTGTTTTCTGTTTACCAGCCTATTCATGTCAACTTTTTCCTCTGTGTTGTGTTTAATTCCAGGAGTTGCAGGCCAAGCTGGCAGCCCAGAAACTGTCTGAGGGATTGAAGATCTCTATGGGGAGCTACACTCCTGACGGTGGCCCCATGGCTGCCTACAGAGAGGTTCACGATGAAGGAGCCCAGCTCTCCTCAGAGGAGGACTGATCCTGGAAGGCCAGAGCTGGGGAAACCAGTGTGACCTTGGCCCTGAGGGAAACGGGCTTTGGACCTCGCAATCAGGACCCATCAAACAGGATTTTCACTCCAGGGACAAGAATTCTCAAGAGAGGAAAAGAGTCTTTGCATAGCTCAGCTCAGGAAACTGAATGGCAGGTTGAGAAACTTAATTGTCATTCAGTTCGTATTGGGTTCAGTTGTTTCAGTGCAGGAATAATAATACCTGCTGTTGAATAGGAGTTTGAAATGCTAAATTTTAAGCATGTTTCATGAGGAGAATGTTTCTAATCTGTAAACTGAAACTGGTGACTTTTTGGGCCTGAGAGTATTGTATGAACTTTGTACTTTAGTGTGTTAATAAATAAATGCACTTAAAGCTAATCAGCAGATGAAGCAGACTGTTCTGGCAAAAATGGTGACAGTTTACAGGTTTGTCTAGACAATAAACCTGATCCTGCAGATATTTGTCAGATTTTATTATAACAGAATTGAATAAATATCTGATCTCCCAAATGGTTGGTCTTTGTATAAAGTGTAATATCACATCTGCCTGAAGTGAACATCTCTGTCTATATGAATGACAGTTGCTAAGGAGTTTTCTTATTTTATCTTATCTTATTGAATGTGTACATTTTGAACAGCATTGAATATCTTTATCTGCCGGTTTTTAGGTGGAAAAGGTTATTAGCATATCTCAGCAATGGCAATCGACCAAAATAAATTGGAAGAGCAAAAATCCGATATTGTGCGTCCCTTTCATTTCTCCTCACTAGTATGAAATTGATCACTGATGAGAACATGAGGAAAGTGGTTTCCTTTTCCATGTGTTTGATTTAACGGACAATCAAGTCCATTCAGCACAACAAGCCTCAGGTCAGCGTCTGTATCTAACAAAGCTTTACAAGCTGTACTCTGTTAGCTGTAACCAGCAGTGTGCTGGTATTTCCATTGTTTTCATGGAGACTTTTTCTGCCACAGCACCGAGCCAACATGAGTATGAGGGCCAAACTGAACTCTGACCTGACCAGAAATATGAATCATACAGGCTAGAGTCTATTGTATAAAGACAGCACAATCTCTGAACTTTGTTTTTAATGTGGAAAATATGCATTGCAAATTAAAAGTATTGTGTCATATTTAATAGGCTGAACACATCTGTTAAAGCAACATTATGTAACTTTTTTACCTTAAAATAATAGCTCTTAAATCATTTTTGATGGTACAGTGTCTTGTAATAGGGTGAATGGTGTCTCTGTCACTTGTTTCTGCACTATGTAACTTCAGTGAGAGGGTCGGATCACAGCGTTACATACATGTTTACTTCAACATACAAGTTTTCAACACATAACATTGTTGTGATGTAATAACAAATGTAATTTTGTTTGTAGTTAGCACCTACATTACATCTGACAAATTGTTACAGACCTGGTATTTGTATTTACGTCAGTGGTGTTGCACTGAGAAACTGTGGGGGGCGCTAAATTGCACAAAATGCCAATTTCGACATGTTGCTTGAAGTAAAACTTTTTAAAATCTAAAATGTACATTATTTCCCCACCTAAATGTTGTACGATTGTCAATTCGAAAAGACTAAGACTTTTAATGCACCATAAATTTGTATTTTAAAGGATAGGTTCTCTACCCACCCCCATGCTGATGGAAAGTCAGGTGAAGTTTCGTTGTCAACAAAACATTTCCGGAGTTTTACGGCAAAACAGCATAACGGCATTCTCCTAAACACCTGAAGTAGATGGGGACTTAAAACATAAAAAAACAACAAAACAATAGCTCGTCTGGCTTGATACAAGTCAAACCCAGAGATCCCAAAACGTTTTTAAACAAGTCCCCATCTACTTCAGGTGTTTAGGAGAATGCTGCAACGCTGTTTTGCCGTAAAACTCCGGGAATGTTTTGTGGACTACGAAACTTCACCCGACTTTAAATCACCATGGGGAACTGTTTCCCCTATTTAGTAAATAGATGCAAACTATTTTATTGTTAGTTCTCTTCTCATTTAGTTCATTTATGTGTGAAATAAATCTGAAATCTGATATCCTTTTCAATTTGTAGTGAGGTTCTGGTCAGCTGCAGGCACTGATTCTCTAAAATCCTGCGAGATGTTATCAAGCAGGGATCTGTGACACACTTGATAAGATTAATGCAGGGTTAGTGAAATATTGAGGCTTGATGGCTGAGACATCTGGACTGCATTTGGATTGTTGCTTGGAATGGCAGGCGATGATGGGACGGCAGCAGGCTAATGCAACATGGCAAAAACCATTTCTCAACTTTGCTAATATGTGGTAGATAAGAAGTGCCAGCTACGTTCAGCATCTTTCCAAACTGCCTTTCCCATCATCTCTCTTCCAACTTCTCGCAGAAGGCTGCAGGCCATCTTAATTTAAACAGCCTGATTCAGGGATTTTAATGAGGAGGAAAGAGGCACATTTGGGGGAAATGAGGGTGGGTTCATGTAGGTCAGAGTCTGGTGGTAGATGCTCCTTGATAACCTTTGGTAATTTTTTGCTGAGGCATTGGTGGGAGATGTTTCAGGGGGAAAAAGCCATCTGATTGCTGTGTATTTAGACACTGTATCTGATGGGCTCCAGAGTGGCCCTGTGGTGACGTCCAATAACAAATACATGAGTACGTTCCACAGAGGATCCTCATTGTGCTGGGATTAATTACAGCCTACCTTGCTAACAGAAATTCAGAGACTGTTACCAATTAAGGGGCACATTTTTGCCGTAGCTTTTCTCTGTGGTATCTGGCGTCAAACAAACCTAACTCTGAACGTATGTTGATGTTGTTGAGGTGGAACCAAGCACACACTCTCTATAGTCAAAGCTTTCTTATGTTGTCCATTGATGATGAGGTTGTTTATACTTCGACTTGAATCCCAGGCCCCTTGTCTCAGATTAATAAGCTCCTCATGAAGTAGTCTGCAAGTGATTTGCTCCAACTCCGAGTCCGAAATCACATTTTGGATTTCAAAACTGCCTCTTCAAAGAGCAGTCAGCCCGGCCTTAAATTAGATATACAGTATGATGTATAGACTGGCGTTAAACACGAGTTAGGCCCACAGCAGAATGATTGGATTATATCTGCCAGGTTACAAAGTCTGAGGTCATGCTTTTTCCATTCTCTGATGTTTTTGTCATATTTTTTCAGGGCACATGACGCGATGAAATAATGCGGCAGCTCTCTGCAGATAAGGTTACAGCCTATCTCCTCATCCCAATTAGGACCAGCTCTCCCTCCTCCAACTGCACCAGAACCAGTGGTGGAGGAAGCACTCAGATCCTCAAGTAAAAACATCCAGCAATGTAAAAATGAGTCAAGTAAAGTAAAACTACAGAAGTGTTATCACCCAAATATAGCAGAAATATTTCTTTGTGACTGATTTACAGTATTATAATCAGACATTATTAGATCTGTTAGGCTGATGGTTGTAGCTGGTTTAGGTTGAGCTAGTTTTGACTTCCTTAAATACAGCTCGCTAAATGAGTCCAGTGGTTCCCAGCCTAGGGGTTGGGTCACAAGATAAATCCGAAGGGTTGTGAGATGATTAATGGGTAAGAAAAGAAAAAAAATATCACCTTCTGTGACACAAGTTTATAGTCTTGAGTCTGATTTACCTATGCTATTGCTATATGCTAGTGCTATTTATCTATCTATGTTTTTTGAGTGTGAGGTGCCGAGTTTTGGAGGTATAGGCCTTCTCCTGAATAAAATAAAATTAAATGGAACTTGGTATGTGGTACTTAAAGCAACAGAATAATACATTTGAAAAACTCAACAGCAATGTCTCTTTCCAGAAATCATGACTTGGTTACCCAAGATAATCCACAGATCTTGTTGCAAGAAGTTTCATGTAGGAACTATTTTCTTTCAACCAAACTGCACCCACCAACCAGATCGCCGCACAGAAGTCAGCAAGTACTTGTGGACGAGAAGCTAGCTAACTAAGCTAACTAATGTTGAAAAACTCAACATTGCCTTTGAGTTTTTTCATCAATAGTTTTTGGAGGCTTTCACCACCACAAGCTGAGTGGCATCTATTTCTAGGCAGATACCTCCAAATGTCAGCAAATCACACCAAAACAATGTAGATCTGGGGCGCCCCAAACATTTTCCCTTGGAGGGCCAAAACTGAAACTTAATGGTCGGCCCTGGGCCAAAAGAAAACACTTGCTGCATTGTATTGTAAAGTTAAGATGCAGATGCAAAATGAACCAAAGGATCCCAAGTTTCCCTTAAATGACTGACTTCCTGTGCAAACTGTCACTCTGCCCAGTGTGCTCACATTATGAAAAGTAATAAGCAGAAGTAATAAGCAGGGCTCCTGCATAGGCTACCAAAAGAACATTTTACATCACAAAAGATAAAACTGTGTAAACAACAATTTATATTATAATTTTTAAAATTGACGGGCCAGTTTTGGCCCACGGCCCCACTTAAAGTCGGACTATAGGTGAGAGGAAAAATATGTATTTTTGATGTTGGAACTGCCCCTTTAAAGGGGTAAACGTCTCTCTGAATAAACAGCTAACAGCTCATTCTGTAGATCTGAAACCGTTTAAATTAAGGGGTCACAAGCCAAAAAAGGTTGCAAACCACTGGTTTATATCCTGTTTTTTTAAAGGGTAAATGTTACTCTACAAAGTGATTAGTAAATATAATTGTTAGGTAACTGTAGTGGAGTGAAAAGTAGAACGTATCTTTATGATTAGTAGTGGAGTAGACTCTTTTTTTTACATAAGAGTCTACTCTTATAAACTAATTATGTTTAGTTTTCTATCAGGCTTTCACTGATATTTTGAAGTGTGTTTTCCTGAACTCCACATGTGTGAGACAAACATCACAGCAGGTTGGAGAAAGACAATCCAGCTCATTTGTGTTTGTGTCAAGTGTGAAAGCAAATGTTTTATATGCAAACGCAGTGAGCTGTGAGTGAGAAACAAACACCTTGTGTGACTTCAGTGCCTGTGGATGTTTTGTGCTCTCTCAACGTGGCAACAGGGATAGTAAATACTTTCCTGATAGGACTATGCTGAGGTCTCCAGTTATCTCACCATGAAACATGTGCGTGCGTGTGAGAGAGGAAGCTCACACATAGCTCTTGTCATGACTGTCGACTGTCTGAGGAAGCATGATATGTGGCTGCATCGTTCATGAGAGTCCTGCAGCTGTCTCACCACTAATGTAGATAGAGGAAAATATTCCCTGACTGGTGGGTGAATCTGACAGAGGTGTCTGGAGCTGAGTGCCTGTCGTAAAATATGGTCATCACAGGAATGATTTATTGCATTTTTACATTCTTAAGATTAAGTTTTCTTCTTTTTTAAACATTCACCAGATATGGCTTTTTTTTGTTTTACATATGATTGTGGTTAGAGTGCAGTATTTTCTGTGATTGCTTATATGTTAAATACTTTACTCAGACGCTGGTTTTACAGTAAAATAGGATCAAACTATGTTCTGTTCATTGTAGCTTGAATTATACCAGCTGTTTCACAGAGAGTTGCCCCATGATGATGTGGATGCTGACCACAATTTCACCGAATCTTGCAGATTTGCAGATGGTGCATCTTTGCTTCACATTTGTAACTCAGTGTTATCTCACTGAAACTCACTAAACATGTAAAATATAGATCTTATAGATGCTAACGATTTCATCTTTCTGGTCCCTCTCCATAAAATGACAATGTAGAAGGTTTTCTACAACAATTTGCTAAATTGTAAAAGGACCTCCAGCAGCAGAGCCGGTCAGTCCTCTTGTTCTGGACTACTTATTACTAGTACCTAAAAGCCCTATTAGAGTAACTGTAAAGATATGGTGTTAAAATATTGCTTTGGTAAAAGTAAAAGTCTCCCATACTTTAGTTAAAGTTTTAAAGGGGCTCTGACAAACTTCTGTGTTGTGGAAGCCCATTGTGGAGCGGAGAGAGGCACTGAGACGAGGCACTCGAGTATGTGCACAAAGTCACATCCTTTGGACTGCGTTCACAAAGAAATCCTCAGTCCAGCAGCATTAAACAGCCTAAACGAATCGTCCACAGGCTTTTATAGACGACAGAGAGAGACGGGGAAGGTCTCATTTTTCCAATTGTTATATAGAGCTCCTTTAAAGTATCTGATATTAAATGTAGAAAGTAAAGAAAAAGTACATTTCTGGCAATAAATACACTAAAGTATCAAAAATACAAGGAAAAGTATGTTATACATTTATTTACATGTATTTAATATTGTGTACTCTGGGCCACATCGGAATAGTGTTTTATTTCAAAAGACACCAGTTTGGCTCCGATGCAGCATGCAGTCCTCAAAGTAACTAGTTACTAAAGTTATCAAATAAATGTAGTGGAGTAAGAAGTATGATATTTGCCTCCAAAAATGTAGTGAAGTGGAAGTATAAAGTAGCAGAAAATGGTATCACTCAATTAAAATATAAAAATTCTACTTAAGTTAAACACTTGAGTAAATGTACTTAGTTACATTCCATCATTAATTATTACCAATTACTACATAGCAGTAATGTGTACAGTATCTCCAAAAACTCAGGTCTCAGAAAATGAGATCAAAATACAGAAGTTCCACAGCTGGATGAAGAAAAGTTGCACCTCATTGTTAGTTATCGTAAACAGATTCATTACTATAAAGTGAAATATTCATGAGCTTAATGGTTTTGTGTTGTCTTAGTCCTTTGTAGTCGCTTCATTTGCTCGGCATACCAGCGTCCATTAGACAACCAGCCATCCACTATCTGTGAGCACAGCGAGTGTCTGTGTGGCCGCTGGCAGCCGTGTCCAATGTGTGTTTTTGTTTATACACATGTTAAACTGATGCGTGTGAAAATCTCAGTAGTCGTGGTTTATTTCACACTTTCAAATGTTGTAGTGAGCAAAGGCTCACAGTCTTACATCCTTCATCTCCATCCACTTAATGAATTTGATAGCTATAAACAATAATGAATAATGTTTAGTTTTCTTCTTTTTCAGAAAGACACACGAACACACGCTTCTAATAATCTGCAAAGCACAATAAAATGCTCATGGGCTGTTATTTTATTGTGTGCTGTGCTGTTTTGATTATAAGACAGAGTGTAATTGTTGTTTTTCCACCAACACTTTTGTTCCAATAGTTAACTGACCACCAGGTTTCATGTAAGTGCAGTAAAGCTGCCCTCAGAGGCTCAGAGACATAAGAATGTCACAACACAAGCGTTTTGTTTTTCCTTTTCCTCGGAGCAGTGTTTACAGTTCAAAAGCCATAAAACTGACCACAAATGGAAAAGGCATAGTATAGCTGTAATGAGTTATCCTTGTGTAGTCACGTCTCGTAGCAGATGGACTACATGTTTGTTTTAACTCTCTGTACAGTACTTGTACTTTAACACTGGATGGCAGTAGTGTATCTTAGTTCTTTGTCTCTGCAGCCTGAGTTTTATTCTCATGTCAAGTTTTCATGCAAAATCTTCAAAAACTGTTATACTGACACGAAGCACTCATCGATTCTGATGCTCGCTTTTGTGGATTTTTGCAGTTTGTGCATATTATCAATAGCAACATGAATAAACTAAAAGATCGTCATGGATTTTAAAGCCAGCGTCACCTTCTCTGAGGAGATGTGAAGAATCAACAGCTGTCAGCAGTTATTGGTGACAAAGAGCTAAAATTACTGCTTGATTCCAGATAGTGAGTCTCTACGTTTCAAAGGTGAGGTACATGTCCCAGGTGAGGCCAAAGCCTCACACCTGGCCACTCAGCCCAGATAACAGCAGCTCTCAGACCGGACCAACATCTCTTGCTACGACTGGAGATTGTACAAATATGATTTGGATACATCTGTGCTCGAAAAGAACTCCCACATCTCTGCTTGGAAAGCTTTGCATAACAATCCTGAGGCACTAGGAAGAAAGGGCGGAGGGAGAGAGAGAGAGAGAGAGAGAGAGAGAGAGAGAGGGGAGGGAAACTAAGGGTAAAATGGGTTGAGGCCCGTGATACATGGTGTGGGCCAAGAAGCTGCCAGCATCCCAGCCGCTCCATGTCTGGCCTGGCACAGCATTAAGCAGGCTGTTTTGGGGCCTGTCAAAAGCTCATCACGGCAAGGAAGCCGTCTCTGTGGGGATGCTGCGGGGGTGCCAGGGCCCGGCAGGGGGGAGAAACCAGAGACCCTGCCCAGCAGCTTGGTCATAATGAGGAGGAAAATTCTTATTCTTGTATCCCCATTAATGTTACAACAACAATGCACTTTTGTCCAACTTTTTTTTTCTCTCCTCAGGCATTTTCTTTTTTTTGATGCCCCTCATCTTTACATTTACTGAGACTTGAGACCCAAGTCATTAATGTCATAAACTTGACAAAAGTTCCTCTTGTTTAAAGTTAAATGTCTTGGTCCAATCCTTTCCCGTTATCTGAAGCACATTTACCGTCAGTGTATTGTATTCACTAATCGATTATAAAACTCTTGGTGATGTCAGCTGTGGCAATCAAGCAGAGTACCAGTGTGTTGAGGTTTAATATTTTGGCCAGTGTTGTTTGTGACATCAATCTAAAGCTGTCCAGAAACAAGGGCGGTCCAAAACAACATCATATTGTTTTTCATTACTGCTTGAGTGAAATCATGTTGATTTGAGCACATCCCAACTAACAAGCACCAGCACTTTAATTCGGCCAAATGACACAAAACCTCTAAAATATATATTAAAAAAAGTCTTGATGCCAAATCCTTTTTTTGTGTTGCAGGTGAGAAACAGAAATGTGTATTTCCCATGCCAAGTGGAGTCTCACAGCTCTGGTGAGTCAGCGTTGTATTACAGCTTTCTGCGTAATTCCTATTTGTTTGTAAAATGATGTTCATAAAGTCTGTATTGCACAGTTAAGTTTGGCCCTGGGTCCTGTGTCTTACAACAATAGTAAAACCACGCAGTAAAAAAAAAAGAAAAAAGAAAAAAAAAAGAGAGATATCCTCTCCAGTCCAACAATTATGGGGCCTCTATATGGAGTAGTTGGCTCGTTTATATGCTGTAATGTTGTGACCGTTCCAAGCCCTGAGGCCAGGTGTTTTTGATTGCAGTATAGCACGTTGGAGCGCAGACTCTGCAGCACGGCTCCGGCCCCACAGGATGGTTGGATGATAAACCAGAGGAGACTGAGTGGGAGTGGGAGGCCCAGACTGTTTTCCTTATTTATTTATTAATGTTTTGTTTTCTCTGAGAGAAGCTGTCAGACAGACAGGCAGCTACACCCTCTTATTAGATGACTTCCTTCACTCCACAAATAAATTCCAGCTGAGAGTTAACGTCTCAGTGTGTTTTGGATAAATTACAGACAGGGACGACATGGGATTTTATTGCACAAACAGGCAAAAATCTGGTAAAATGAGTAGAATCACTGTTTCGGGTGCAAAAAAAACACAACAGACTACACAAGCAATGCAATGACTTCACTTTTATTCTGTTAGAAACAATCTTCATATTTTCTCTGCATGTTTTGGTTGTTGGGGTGTAGACCTACACCTCTGGATTTCCCTCTTAGTGGAACATTATCCCCTCTCGTCCTCTCCTGGTTGTTGTTTCCCTTTAAACATGTCAGATATCACACTGACTGCTGACAGACTACATGAACAACAACCTGCCAGTAAAATCCTCCCCGAACTATTTACAAATGTAAAAAGATCCAGAATGTGGTAAACAGTTAGTAGTGATGGGGACAATGTGATAGTGTTGCCCTCTGGTGGTTGCATTTCTTCCTCAGGGAGAGGTGGTTCAAGCCCTCCATTTGATTTTATTTTGAGAAATACAGATGTCATGCAACATTTAAATATTAAGGAATAAGAAAAAAAAAGATTCTTATGGATTATATGAGCAATTTTCTTGCCAGGTTTTGCAGCGCTGTAGGGAATGCAAAGTAAGACTCCAGAGTAAAATAATACATATGGTTAACAAGCTGTCAGATTTAATGAGGTCTAATCCACTGATTTACACATAAAACCAAAGTCAGCACATCTGAAATATTTGGCATAATCTTACAATGAACTGGGAAACAAAGTTCAGCCACACAAGGTAAAAGAGCGGTGAGACTGAGCCATGCAGTAAATATGTAGACATTAAGCCAAAACAATCAGCTGAAAGAGGCTAAAATGCTCCATTGAGCGACAGAGTTGGATGGATGGGTTTCTGCCTTTTATATAGGTATAGATAACATTTATTCATTTCATTCATTGTTAAAATAAGAAATATCAATAATAGAGCTTTAACACCACATATTGGGGGTGTATCAAAATACCAAGAAAAATGTATTGATTTATACTGCTTTTTATAAGTTTTGAATTGAAACCAGGTAGTATGGTCAACCCCTAGACAAGAAAATTATTCACTTTTTAAATTTTGTCATTATGGTGTAATAAATGGTATGCATTAATTGAATTTGAGGCACACACAAAATATATTTAAAGCAACATTATGTAGAAAAAGTCATTTTGACAGACGTAATGTAGGTGCTAACTCAAACAAAACTCATTACATCATAACAATGAAAATTTGTATGTTGAAGTAAACATGTATGTAGCGCTGTGATCCGACCCTCTCACTGAAGTTACATAGTGGAGAAACAAGTGACTGAGACACCATTCACACTATTACAAGACACTGTACCATCAACATGATTTTGAAGCTGTTGTTTTAAGGTAAAACATTTACATAATGTTGCTTTGAACTTTTCCAATTTTATTTTACCTTCTGCACTACGAAAATGGAGGGACGTATATAAGGTCTGTATGTCTTTAACTCTTCGTCCTTTAAACGTAACTTAAATTATAACCGACAGACACTTTGATGTAACACACCAAATAAATGACAGTGTAGAGAGAAGGGTGCAAAAGGTGTGCGCCATGTATTTGTGATCTTTGAGATGAAAAGGTGAAATTCTCCTACATCACAAATGTCCAACAGTTAGCAATCAAGCAATGATTCGCTGAACTGAACTCATAAAAGCTGTTTGTCTTCCTGTTGCTCTTTCCTATCTGTCAGCATAAAACATAACAACATTACAAAGCGGGCCATGACCAATGAAGAATGTATCACACTCAAACATTTACAGGCTGCAGATGGTCCTGGTTGACTTGTGTATACATCCCTGTGTCAGCCTCTACAGGTGCCACGGCACAAAGTAATAAAAAGCAGAGTGTGGAGGAGTTGTGGACACAGGAGGAGGTGGAGGAGAGAACAAGGCTGCGCTGACATGTTTTATTCACCCACTGTATGGTGTTCCTCTTCAGACAGGCGCTGGCAGTCAGACTGTAGCTGTAACATTCTTGGTCGCTTCTATAAAGTTTGTTAATGCTAGGAACAAAATGATTTGGTCAACACACCTTCTTACACACATTTTTAAAATGATCTTTTTAGACTCATTCTAAAAAAAAAATGTTTTTTTTTAAAATGCAACCAATCGCCAGAAATTTTAGCATAGTACATTTCTGGAAACAGACACGTTTCTTTAAGTTGCAACTTTATGTTACTTTAGGTTCAATTTTCTATTTCTGTCTTGTTACAGCTCTGTGCTTATGATCCGGTTAGGTTTAGGCACAAAACACAATTGGTTAGGGTTGGGAAAACATCATGTTTGGCTTAAAAAAACAGCTAGGTCGCCACAAACACACTGACTTCATGTCTGTCAGTATAAAATGATGTCAGCAAAATAGACAGAAACAGATTCAGTCCATCTGTACACGTAGATATTGACTTCCACCAAGGAGTTAATGCTTTCATCCGTGTCTGTTTGTTGCTTGGTTTGTTAGCAGGATTACACAAAAACTACTGAATGTTTTTTTCTTGAAACTTGGATGGAGGATGGGTCTCGGCCCAGAATGGACCCCATTAACTTTTGTAGTGAAGCCGAATAAAGGTATGGATCCAGATTTAAAATTAAGAGATCGGGCATTTTCTTGACATTTTACTTTTCTCAGGGAATCATGCATGGATCTTGATGAAAAATCTCAGGTGTATTTAGGTGGCTGGCATGTATACTGTAAGTGAGTACAAAAGGGGACCCGTTGGGCTTTGGCAGAGGTATACACTCTACAAAGTGCCATGAGTGCCATTATGGTTGGATATAAATTTTTGACAAACCTTCAGCCTCAGTCTGTTTTGAATCACATGAGGAAATCCTCCTCCCATTAGGGATCAATGATGTTAAAGTTATAAATTTAGAAGTTTATTGCATACCATGGGTGGTGGACAGCTAAACTGATGTGGATTATGTGTCTGAAGGGAGGGTTGAGGGATGAAGGCATGAGAGAGGAGGATATCGGAGTGGTCGAAGGGTGGATGATGGACCGGAGTCAGCTGGAGGCGGGAAGACAGAAGGGAACCGGAGGAGTTAAAACTCAGAGTGGGGGAGCTGTCTCTTTATCCACTCAGATATTTTTCTGGTAAGCGCCCAGTGGCTCTTACATTCAAACAAATAAGAGACGGGAGAGTGAAAAGACAAAAGGAGTTTGGGGTTTATGTTCATGATACATGAGGTTTTTCAAATGACAGCCATAAAAAAGGTCATGACAAACTGCTTTTAGTAAGTCTGCTTTAAATGCGTTGAGTCAATATCATGGTAATTTTCAAGGTCTTTGTTTTTTAAGAGCCTCATCTCACAACAGGTGCTGCTCTACCAGACAGTGCAGTTTGACTGTAAGGACTGACACAAGCTGGGAATAGACAGTGAATGTAACATGACTCAGCTGTGTAATCGCCTTTGTAATTTGGGTGTCACCCACTTCAAAGTCCTGCTTCATGTGTTTTTTTCATTATTTTGTTCGTACCTTATACCTCACACACTGAGTCACTCACTGGTCATAAAAATGTCCCGGGAGTCATTTCTCCGAACTGAGGGATTTACGTTTCTGAACGTGAAAGAAAGATGTTAGAATGATTCAGTCTTTTCCTAAATCTTCTGTCAATTCTCATAAAAGCCTGATATATATATTACAGGTATGGGAAGTGAAATGGTTTTTAATGTGACATTACTTTAAAGTCCCTGCACACCCACACATTAGACCTCTGCTCTGGTTGAAGGTGGGTGGAGCTGTGATGACAATTAACAAGTGGATGATTGGATCAACAAAACAATCAACAACAAATTGCTGGGTTCAGGGCAGTGGCAAGTACAGCCTTAAAGGCCCAGACACACCAAAGCGACGTCAAAGAACTAGCAGCGACGAAAGTGTTGTGTCGTCTCACATCGCTTGTGTCACTGCCAAAAGCTGCCTTTGAACACACGGTAAAGATTACAGCTGGCAGCCAAATAGTCTGTACGTTCTGCACCTGCACAAGAGCAAACAACTCTCAAAACCACCAGATGGCAGTTGTTTGTATTCGTCATGCAAAAGAAACCAGAAGACTCAGGAATGCAGATATGCAAATCGTTGTCATGATAAAGCAGTGTTTGCCTTTCATTTTTTCACCACTTGTAATCATGAATATGTCTGATAAGAAAGTTGCAAATGCCACTGGCCAATAGGTAGAGGCAAAAAATAAGGAAAACATGTGTTAAATGGGTGATATCATGGATACTACAACGACAGGCTCAAGGGGATTTCCCTTTCTTTTTCAGTTTTTCTTCTTGTGCACAGATTCGCTTAGCTGAACAGCCAGAGGTATTTCTCTCACCAATGTGCTCCACTGCAGATTCAACAACCTGAGCAGGCTGAAAAGCCACCAGCAAGGACACTCATGTCACATCAAAGTCTCTTTATATGTCCTGGAAAGTACTACTGCATAGGTGAACAAAGTTGTACAAAGCCTTTTGTTAAAGGCTGCATGCAGAGCTGAATAAATTCTGATTCACTGCCTCAAGTGATGTCACTTGACTCCGCTTCAGTTGGGTCTGAAGACTTACAAATTTGAAAATGAAAAAACATGGACATGTGGAGTGCCTACCAGACGTCTGTAGCTGTGTGTTAACTCTTAGGTTTGATAGCACAAGTGAATCTTTCTGAATACAAAGTTGCTTCAGTGTTAATATAAAACATAAGGTAATTGCAGGTTGAATATTATGTCTTTCTTAATTAAAAATGCATTATAGAAACTAAAAAGATTGGCAATATACATTTAAAAAAATAAAGAACACTTTGTCCAGAAGGTGCCCATTGTGAGGAATGTGTACTGATGGAAACCTTAGACTCACCTTATCTAATCCCAGTGGTTATCCAGTTTCTCCTTGGACCTAGAGTGGTGCTCATCGCTGCTCAACAGCCTCATATAATATGTCATAGTGGTTTTGGACTCAAGGTGCAAGATAATCACAAGTATAACTATGTTGCCCAAGTATGTAAAACTGGGGCAGGCACTCTAAACACTCATGTTACATCAAACTTGCATATGAAGTGTGGTGGCCAGTACGTGCTTGGAACAGCTCGACACTACATAGAAGTGGTCCAACAAACTGCACTCAGCAGCCTGATCTGCACAGTCTCACTTCACTGGCACACAGCTACGTACTAACCCAGACTCCCTCAACAAATTATTATATTTCCTCCCTGCTTTGGTGTCGGTGAAGTTTTGAAGGAAATGTTCCTTCAGGTCTTATTGATTAAGAGTGATTTTGTTTTCACTTTTACTCTTTAGAGATCTCATAGTGTAATCAAACTTAATCCTTTGTTTTGACAGCTAAATGACATTTAAGATTACAGCATATGATATCTCATATCATGTAGTGCACACTGTTATATTTACATAAGGGATGTACTACACTCAGTTGCTCACTAATCTTTTTAATAGCTGTTTCTCACAGAACTACGACTTGTCAAACGTAGGTGTAGTGAATAATGTTAACGATGGCTGCGTTCCATTTAGCTCCTCCAGTGCCAGGTTGCTGCTATTGTGTATGCTGGCTCACTGGCACAGCTTACTGGGGCACCTAAATGGAACAGAGCCATCGTTAACGTTATTAGTTACACCCGACAAGCAAATTGTCTGCCCTGAGAAAGATCTAAATTAGTGTCTGTGATTATCTCCAGTTTGTTGACCTGCATGTTCACGACTCCCACATGATCAAAACCGGCTTATTTCTGATTTGAGGAAAAAATAAACAAATTCACTATTTGTTCTAGAGACACTGCAGGAATGAGTCCTTAAAACCCGTAAGGAAATTTTTTGCACTTCCAGTTCCCTTGTCTTGGAAGTCAATGGGTTTTTTGGATGGGTTTTCGGCATAATGCCTGATTAAAGTGTCTTTGGTTAACACAAGTCTAAGTGATTTTCATGTTTGTTCTACATCATAAAATACACCCCACATTATAAAAGGCGGTTGCAAACAAAGAAGTAGCTACACAATTGAGCTTTGTTGTCATCTGGAGATGAGGGATGCTTAGGGCAGACATTTCAGCTCACTCTCACTGATGCCAACACATGGGGCACCATAATCAAATAAAAATTACAATGGTACATTTTTTATTCGCTCCTCTCTCTCTACTATATTTATTCCAGAAAAACTGTCACAGAATAATGTTGGTTCTCAGAAAAAATATGGTTACATACTATTAAGGCGACAAACGAAACACCCTGGGATGGCTGGATGCTGTTTTTATTCATCATCTTAAAAGACTGTATATGTCAGAGCAGTCATGGCAAAGCTCCATGTACTGTAGTCTCAAAGCCTCTGGAGGCTAGCCATTAGTCCAACCCAGCCCTGGTACTACAAGACCATCACACTAAACAGAAAACAAATGGCAATAAAGGACCTGGCAAAAGGAGAGAAGCAGCTGTGACTGTGTCTGTGGCCCAAAGTCATTTGAGAGTATTCTTTAATCCTGACACCTGCAAGCCATTTCATCATGATTTACAGTGGGGAAAATGCAGTGTGGGGGCAGGGAGGCCACCAGAGGGACTGTTTTCACAACAAATGATGAGGAACACACTGTTGTTTCGTGCAGGCCAGGCATTTGTAGTTATTTGTTCGCAAAGCATATGGACAGCTTGATCCGACAATGAAAGCACTGACAGAAAATAGGCTTCTCAAGAGACTGTATGTATGAATGCTTATTGTATTTATGTATGCACTTACTGTCTTATGTCAGGAGAGAAGAGTGTGACTGAATAAGTGTGTGCGTGTGTGTGTGTGTGTGTGTGTGTGTGTGTGTGTGGCTGGAGGTTTTGGGACAGGATATGGGGTTCACATGAATGATCATTAGCAGGATCTCTGCAGACCTGACCAAGTACCCAGCTGCTCCTCCATAATGTCTTGATATTAGGGTATTGTTTACATCCATTCACTTTCTCAAGCCATTACTTGTGTGCGAGTTTGCCACATGCTGAATTACTTTAGGTGTGGACATGCTGAATGTGTTGTATTGTGTAATGTGGCAGCAGTAATTATCTGTGACAAACACTGTTCACATGTGGTGCGAGGATTTAGCTGAGTTGTCCTACCTAAACACATTCTGGAGTTTGTGTCTGCACATTACAAAGTTATGACTGCTGTTACGACTTTTCAGTGAAGAAATTTCAAGTTATGAAATTACTTCATTGTGGAACTGAGCTGCCATCAACATACACTGTGACTCGTTAACTTTGCCTCATAATAAAACAAGCTGAAATACTTACTTTTATTAAAGGTGTAACTTGTAATTGCCAGAATTCGAATGCAGCTCCAAAACTACAACCGCTTACTGCTGCTCACTTTACTGGACTTGCTACTCTTTGCTGTAGCTATCTTTGGCTGTAGCAACTAGTTGCCAATAGCAAGTAGCTAAGTTAGCTATGGAGCTAAGTGGCCTTGCCAGCTGACAGGAGTCTGCCTGCACCACAACCTCGGATGCCGGGAGGAGTCACCCCTGTAAACAGGGCTCAGTCAACCAGGCTCTCAGGAAACATGGCTGGACACCAGACTTGGACTGAACACAGCCTCAGAGACTGACATTGCTATTCAGTGTGCTCTTAAAATTGCATTTCATTTTCATATAAATATTCTCAGGTTTCAGCTCATAATATCAGACAAATTGAGGCAACAATGAGGCAAACAAAAACATATTAAGAATTAAGAGCTTTACTCTCTCAGCAGAGTGCCATTTAATAGTAATCCCCAGCCGTTACATTGTCTCCTCCAAGTCTGCCCAGAAAAACACATCGGGTGCAGAATCTTTTCTTTGCCCCTCAGTTCTCTCGCATCATGGAGGTGTGGAGGAATGAATGAGCTGAAAGTAATATGTTCAGGTTCCTGCAGCACCTGTGGAGTGCAGCGAGTGTGCACAGTGTGTCCTACATCCCACCAGCTCCTTCAAAAGTATCTGCTCCAAAAAAATGTCACTTCTGAAGTTCTTAAAATATATTGCTCTTACACAGACACCATATATCACATGCCACTTCAATTATCAAGACCTTTTGTGAAGTGCACAGGCCGAAGTGTTTTTTTCTTCCAACCATATTGGGCCTCTAGTGAATCACTGAAGATAAACGCATCTGTGACAAAAATGTCAGAAAGAAGATGAGAATATTGCTGTATGCAGATGATGTGCTTCTGTATCTACCTCGTGCAGCATATAACTATTGCAAATCTTGCCATCAGATTTAATATCAAAACATGAACGTAAACTAAGGCCCAAAGACCCTCAAATTACAGCCTGTCACCACAAAAAAAACAACAAAAAAACCCCAGCTGTACAGGTTGTCTGCGCAAGCATGTTAATACGCTCCATTTTTACCTTTGTTGTTTGGCAGCGACCTCTTATTGTTGTTACCTAAACCCAACCAGGTAGTTTAGTTAACTAAACCTAACCAAGTAGTTAAGTTAACTAAACTTAACCAAGTACTTTTATTACCTAAACCTAACAAAGTAGTTTTGGTGGATAAACATTTTCAAACACAAGTTTAACATTGTTAAAGTCTATTCTGACTCAATAACGTAATGTGACATGACGTAAACAAGTGTTTTAGTTCCCTAAACCTTACCAAAAAGCAGCAGAAAACTGAGAAAGAAACTGATGATAATGAGTGACTTTTGTCCAAAAGTAACAAAAAATGAACAGTATAATAATACGTTCCTAACATGATACAACCCAGTCAGCCATGACAGCTTGCTCCAGATACAGTTTTTTTATCACTATTTTATAAGTTGAAATGATGGTCTTAGAGCAACATTAATTATGATGTTCCAGGAACAACATCGACACGAGTCCCAATGCTGTAGCATCAGAACAGCATGATTGGTCAGTTGCAATGATGGTCCTGGAACAATTAACAAATATTTATGATGTTCAGGAACAACATCAACATGGTGATATCAGAGACACTACCAACACAGATCTCATCTACTTCCTACTCTCTGGTTTGCAGAGAGCAGCTAACGTGTCAAATTCCCCAACACCCCTGTCCAAAATTCCATATCAGATGTTGTCTCTGATCTTTGGCAACAAAATCTGTCTCCTCTCTCTGAAAAGATAAAATGTGCCAGAAACCAAAACTTTATACACCTCCTACCTCCAGACAGTGCTGTTTTGGCCTTTTTCACCCCACAAAATTCCTCAAAATCTGTGTCTTATAAATCATTGTATTGGTGTGTTGACGTGCTCATGAACACTAAACACAAAAGGGACAGCTTTTGAATTTGATTCAAACCAAATCAAATATTTTTTTGCGATAATTTTCAGCGGTTTTACATTAACCAAAGATCAAACAAAATATATGTTTGATATTATGTAGACATAATTAGAATTACTATTGTGTTAAACTATTCATTGTCGTAATAGTAAGGCTGAACATTCAACCAATGCTCAGGAAGCCAAATGAGGCCCTAAGGTATGATAATAGTTAGGTGTACTTTACAGACTTACAGCACCTCAGCTGTAATAATGAGAGGAAAACTTTTCAACTCAACACTGGAGCTCAGCTCAGTTGGACAGGTAACATGCCCTGCAAATCATTTTTTTCCACCACTCTTATCTTTCCATGCTATAATCTAGTGTTGCGTAAATCACTGAAGTGGGCTGGTATCAGTCAGCGCAAAAACAGCTCCTTAACACAATACACATTCAGGACATTGGATATCTTTGAGATCTTTATCTTGCAAATTACAAATGAGCCTGATGGCAGCAAAGGTTATTTAATATCCATCAACTGGCAACTAAATCATCCAGAAACAACCATAAAGGAGAACAAAATATACCGGAATCACCACAGAAATAGTAAATAGCAAAAGTTACATGGTACTCACGTCACTTTCTGTTTTCTGTCTTTTTGACAAGTTGTGATTATAATTCTGTTGTATATATTTTGTGATTAACTTTTAGAGGATTCTTTGTTGTTCTATGGCTCAGAATGTAAATAATTTCATGAAGATTAACAATTGCACAAGAAAAATTTGGTTGCAAAACTGTTTTTGGACACGTTTCATATCTTTATTGGCATAAACCTCTTAAATTGTTTTTGTTTGTTTTGAAAGCAAGATGATATTATCAAACCACCGCATATTAGTTTTTCCTCTTGTTTTTATCTTGTGGTTTTTGGACACTTCATGCAGATAAACAAAATAAGAAACACCTCTTTATTTTTAAATGAAATCTCTGCTTTGCTCCTAATTATGTACTTAATAATATATAAACATACATAGGTTAAATTTGCCTGAGAGCACCAGGGAGCTTACCTCAGACTCTGCTGGTTTTATCTTTTTCTTCACACACTTTTTTCCTCCACTTTGTTTCCCTTTTCTCTCCTCGGCGCTCCCTTCCCAGAGATGACACTGTCATATTTTGAAACATCTCTCTCTTGGTTGGCACTGCTGTGCTTCCCTCTGTCTCTGTGTTTCTCTTTTGTTAAGGACCACACAGAGGGATGACATGTTGGCGGCACATCCTGGCTGGGTGGCCCGGCTGCAGGAAAGATGTGGGTGACAGGATCAGCCTTCAACAGACTATGGGAGTAATGCGTGTAGACAGTGTAAAAACCAGTCTTTTGGAGACCTGCAGAAAGAGCAACGCTGGCAATTCTGAATAAATGCACTTTGAAAAAAAAAAAGAAGGGAAAAAAAAGTTCTTTGGGAGCCTTGTTTTAGCTGCAGCCTCCTGCACTGGACTCCCATGCACTACTAATGTCTTAGGCAATAGAAGCAACTCTAATCTATCTAACTTTCTATTCCCACCAGTTTATAAAAGAGAATCATCTGGTGAAATTTGCCTTGTAGAGATCTCAGAGGTAAAAATCATACCGCATAAAACTTCTACAAAATTTTACACAAAATTAACCTTGATAAGTTAGTATCTAGTCCTGTTAAACACTCACATTTGTTGAATGATTGCAGCGTTAAGCTTTCAAGAAAGTACAATCATTCCAAATTTACCTTAAGAATCCATTACTCGTGTCTTTTTTAAAGCGGCACTCGGTAGGTTAGGAGATTAAATTCAAACTCAAAATTTTAATATTTACAATATTAATGGGGTAATAACACACACTCAGATATATTCATTTTTTCCATAACTGAAAAAAACAAGCTGTTCTCGGAGGAAAATAAGGTCCCCAGAACAGTGTTTGAAGCTAGAAAGGTGGCGGGGTCCACCAGATATAAACAAAGTAAAACAGTATGAAATTGCGTTGTCCTTTAAGTTTGAGTTTGTTTATTCAGTCGTGAAAACAAAGAGTTTGTTTACACATACAAATTCAGTCAATGAAGATCTTTCTCTTCTGATTAAAATTTCTTCTCTAGTGCACCTTTAAATGGTGTTTTGTAGTTTCAACGTGTTATATAATGTATGACATGGGAACTGATCATGCACAGCTTTCTTAAAGTTTGTATTTTATATCATATAACTGTGAAATGTTTAAAGAGTTTTCTGCCTCTCTGATCGTCTCAACCACACTGAACCACTTCTGTGAAGTTCAAGGAGGCCTGAGAACTCCTCGACCCGACGTGTTACCCAACATATCATTAAAACACTTTGGTTCCTGCAGAAAATGGAGATGATCACCCCCTCTCCTGATAATCACCTTGTAGCATTTAGCACGTACTTAACAAAACAAATGGCCTCTGTGTGTGTGTGTGTGTGTGTGTGTGTGTGTGTGTGTGTGTGTGTGTGTGTGTGTGTTTGTGAAACAGAAGAGAGAGATCCACTGATGCTGGACTTTGTCAAGGTTGAGAGGTGGCAGAAAAAATAGATCAGAAGTGTCATCACTAACAGGCCTCTGGATCCCAGCGGTTCGACAGCTCCTACATTCTTGCTCCAGATGAAGAATGGCACGACCACTGATTGTTTATTTTTGTTTCTCTATCTTGTTTTAGCGACCCCTTTTTAATGAGAATGAGCAGTTGCACATTAAGCTCTGCTCTCCCTTCCTTTTTTTCTTAACTGCTTTTGAGGCAATGAGAGAAAGATAAACAGAAAATACTCCTTGGTTTTTGTATCTGCACAGCCATGGAAATGTGGGAAGCTGGTAATGTTATATAATAAGAATACAAAACTTAAAACACCTTTTCCAGGTCTAGAATTGCTGCTTCTGCTTTGAACATTGACTTGAATATCTGTAATTTTTGTTTTTTTCTTTACAACTGCAGAAATAATGTGACTCATGAATGCCCTAAGTGTAAACAAACCAACATGAAACTTCTACACCCACAGGTCTCATATTATTTTGAACCGACAAAACATTTACAGACTTTTATAACATATCAAATGAGGTGGATGGGGGGTGGATAGTTTTATAAATGGAAAAATAAAGGTACATTTCTCAAAGGTGGGAAGTAACTTCTAAGTTCAAATACTTTATTACTTTACTGAGCTAGATTTTTCAGGTATCTGTACTTAAGTTTTTATTTTTCTAAAAACATTTTACTTTTACTCCCTACATTTTAACACAAATATTGATGTTTTCCACTACTTACTTTTTCAAAACAGGCTTCTTATTTTAGTTTTAATGCATTTGAGGGGAATTATGGATTATTTTTTATTTTACGCCACTGCACACAATGGAAACACACAGAGAGGGAGACTCGAATGGGGAGAAAAGGCGTGTTAGTGTCTCGTATCTGCAGAGACCCTAAAGCCCTCTGTCTGTATTTTCTTATTTTCTCAAAGTGCTCGGGACACTTTACCAACCAAACATGTCGGTATTTGGCGTCCTAAGAATGAGACTCAACAATCAACTTTTTTTCTGGTGTGTTTACAAACAGCACAGGCAAATTCTACTGATTCTACTTTTAAGTTTGAAGGTGCAAACAAACAAACTCTCTTTGTTTTCATGAATGAATAAACAAACTGACATTAAAGGACAACACAATTTCATACTGTTTGACTTTGTTTATATTTGGCGGACCCTGCCACCTTTCTAGCTTCAAACAGTGTCATGGGGACCTTATTTTCCTCTGAGAACAGCTTGATTTTGTATTAATACCTCATTAATATTGTAAATATAAAAATTATGTGTTTTAATTTCTTCTCCAAAACTACATAGTGCCCCTTTAATAGTCTCTGACATATATTAATATGACGTGAGGTTAGCTTTGCACAGAACTGGTTGGTAGAGATGTCCTCCAGAGGGATACTTTTTACTTTTATTCTCTGAGTACATTTCAGAGCCTGCACTTTCTGACTTTCCTTGAGTAAAGAAGTTTTATTAGTACTTCTACTCCTACCAGTCTTTTTTGCGCAAGCATCTGTACTTCTGCTTGAGTAAAGAATGTGTGTGCTTTCGCCACCTCTGCAATTAATGAACACACACACTTAATAAAGGATAACAGCTTTATCGTTTCAACAAAATTAAGAAAGAAGTCCGTACGTTAGTGTTTTAAATAATCCTCTGAGCAAGTAGCAGCCTATTACACATTATAGTGTGCATGTGGTTTGGTATGTCAACGTAGAATAAAGCATGTTAACTCACTCTATAGGAGGGGGAGGGGAAATAAAGAAACATTCAAACAAATCTGCTGTCAGCAGATAGATAAAGACACAAGCAGCAGTGTGTGTGTGTGTGTGTGTGTGTGTGTGTGCGCTCTTCGGGCACCAGTAGGCGGTCAGGTGGTCCTCTGTGCTTTCCAGTCAGGCATCTCACCACCCCACCAAGCACCCCGGTGCCATTGTGCGACGCAGAAGCTGCATGACTGATGCGACAAAAGAGGAGACATTGATCTTCCAAGACAAGCTCTGCTCTCAGCGCACTGTGGTGTGTCGTAAGGGAATGGGCTGATCCTCTCGAGCAGGCTGCAACTAAGCTTTGCCTTTTTTTTTTATAAAACCGTAGTAGAACTTAATCCACATCCCCAGGAGGAGGGAAAACTAGGGAACAAAATGAATTTGTGTAACAGGCCTTGTAAGATCTTTAATAAAGACTAATAAGGAAATCCAAGGATTTCACAAACTCAAATTCAGGAAACTGAAATATGAATCTGAAAGGTCAAATTTCATGTTTTATTAGAATATTTGACTTGATTTGAGGAGAAAGCTTTCATAACACATAACCCAACCCATCCGGCACACAGCACTGACAGGTGTGGCATTTCTAGTGTACCCTTGAGCATGGTACTTCAGCTCACTTATCACAGCTTAATTCAATTGCTCCAATAAAACAATCCAGCTGCATAAACATGTTACAGAACGTGTGAAAACAGAGAGCATCTTTAATGCTCCCTGGATAACGCTGTCTGCTACGGGGGCCAATAAATCATCTCACTCTGTAATTTAATGATTTAAGAGCTCACTTTTTGTCACATTGTGGCACCACGCTGGGCCGAGGTGTCGCTTTCTTAAGTGTCCATTACTGTGAAAGTCCACTCTCCCAAATGGCAGAATGGGAGGCCCCATTTGGGGTGGCTGGTTGAAGCTGTGACAGCATGAATCTGTGCTAAAGGACTGGGCCTTTACACCTGTGTGTGACACAGGGGAGGCTGAGCAGTGAGTGGGAGAGTCAGCCAGCTGTGCTCTCTTGTGGTAGCTGCAGGGATAGCCTGGAAATCATCAAATGTGAGATCCCTTCTTTGTAAGCCACTAAAGTCACTCTGTATGTTCATAATTCTCTAAACTGATATAAAAAAACACTTTACAACTTCTGAATCACACATGTTGTGACTCAGTTGTCCGGATTTAGCTGCATTTGGGCTTTTTTTTAATGTAACTGCAGATGTATGACGAGTTTTGAGCTCTCTTAACATGCAAAACTTCACTTCTAGAGATGAGATCACAAGATGTACACTCCAGCCAGTATTTCTTTTTTTTGTTGAGGGGGTGCGGCTCATTGCTTTGCTCAGTGCTGTGAGATGTAATTGCTCACTAAATAACCATCTCTCAGGGGTGGCCAGCCTGCCATTCAGCACAGGTCTGCACAGTGTCCTCTCCTGCTCTGAGGCCAGTCCAACACGTACAGTGGCTTTCCTCTGTCTCCCAGGACGGCTCTACCAGCCGCTTCATCAAGGCTGATTGCTGGAGACATTCCTCTCCCAGCGATATGTTCACCTGATGTGAAGCAGACCTGTGTCCCAAACACTTGCAGAGGCAGGGAAACAAGAGGAGTCTCCCTGCTGCAGGAACTGGAGGACTTTTCTGCTGCGATCACACACTTGCAGCCACAATTACACACCACAAACTTGCAGATACACTTGCTAACCACAGTGGCACACAAGTCTTGTGGGCCTCATTTGAGTTAATCCTCAGCTTTGTCACTGTGAAGTGATACAAGCACTCCTGCCAGCCGGCAAACACAAGACTCTTTTTGGTTACAATGAAGGGGATTTTTTAGAGAAAGATTTGACCCCAGAGAGAGGCCTCCTCTTGTTTACACAACAAAGTTGCTGTCGTGTTATTTATACAGAAAACCGTTTCATCAGAGGAAAAAAAAAATCTTTATTTATGACCCCGACAATGACACAAGAATAAGTTCAAGCCCTTCTCCATCTGTTTGCAATCTCAGTGTAATGCTATCATCACCTGTTTCCATGGTCCCGGTCACATCTGGCTTGCATTACCAAAAAAAAAAAAAAAAAGAGAAAAAAAAAGAAAAGAAAAAAAATCACACAAGGTGCATTTTTTCCCCTTCTCTCTTTGTGTGTGTGCTTTGCTTTAGAATTTGGCTTATATTTCTGAAATAGGCTGCAACAACAAATTAAGATCTGAGACACAGAGGAAGAAAAAGCATTTATATCGGGCTGCAATTTGCTTTAAATTTAAGAACCAGACTCCCTGGGGGTCTGAACATATTAAACCCAGGAGTTTAAGCACTCTGTAAGGTTTATTGCAATGTAAAGCCAGCTTACAAAGATAACAAAGGGTTCGGTTCTCAAAGCTGGCAAAGAACAACTCTAATTTGTTTGTAGTTAAACCCATTTACTTGTAAATAAAGTGGAATCCCTTTCAATGTGTGTCTAATTTGAGGGCAGAGTTGTATTACAGGTATCTCTTTCAGGGATAGACTCTTCATATTTATGTTAAAGCGACATTTTCAGCTACATCATGAACATATTTGATGTTCTTGCATGTTTGTGGTTAAAGAGGGGCTAACATTTGCCATATGATACCATAATAGTAAGACACACATTACAGCATATAGTGTACTGTAAGCGAAATCTTGCCCAAGGAAATGTATTTCCCTGCCTCATAACAGTCTGGAATTTGTGTATCCGTTCTGTCTCTCCCATGGACACCAGCTGTGCAGCTGGTGCTCGCTGGAAACTGCAGTTAGCCTGTAGTCGAGAGGGATTTTTAACACAATTCTCCCCTGTGCATTCAAGCAAGCAGTAATGTCATGCAATCGGGGCCATGTTATCATTGTGTGAATCCTGGAGAGTGATGTCAGAGGAAAAAGGAAACTAGCTAACTCCCAAACCAAGAGAGCAAAGGTTAGAGGCAGGTTGGCAGAGACCCAGATTGGCTTAAAGACTTGCCTTATTCTTTTTACCCTTTTCCTTAAAAGCATAGTCGCTTCGTCCAAATGGCTCACATGGACGGGATGCTGCTTCCTTTGGCATATCTGGTTATGAGCTGTGATTTATCATAATGGAGTAATAGTTGTCATTTTGGGGTTAAAGATAACAGCTTTTTTTAAATGGAGCATCCCGTGAGATGGCTCTGCATTGATGGAACACACTGTTGTAAATGGATGAAACTGAGACGGATGGACAAAGTAATTCATTCGCTACATTAACGTGAGCTTTTCATCATCTGTAATGAAAAATCAACAGCGCCTAATCTATGAGGTGAAAGATCGTTTTGTGTCCCTCAGATGTTCATGTTGTATCTCTCTTCTGGGGCAAAGGATCAAAGCAGACTTTTTAAAAATTAAAGTCTCAGTCATGATGGAGGGAGAGCGTGCAGCATTAATGCATTGGGCAGTTTGCTACTATAAAATGAGTCTATTGTTACAGCTTGCCACAGCAACGCTTTGATCGCTGGAAAAAACACGCATGACGTATCAAACCTTGCATTTTTTCCACATTTAGCAGCTTCATTATTTAGTTGCTAAACTGTAGCTGTATGATGACTCATCGCTGGTCCTCAATGATGACAGATAACCATTTATGTTGGAATACGTTTTTTGCCACGCCTACATTGTAACAAGTTCAGACCAGCACTTATTATGGGAATATGAAGTAATGGTCTTACGAGAAGAGAAATTTTAGTGATTTCAAAAGGGTGACTGTGTGTGCGAAGGGTTTTCTTACCTCAGATGGGCCGATACTGACTTTCAGAGAGCAGCAAATCTCCAATCTTGCTTCACAGATCAGAATCCACATTTCACTCCCTTGAGGTTTCCCAAATATTCACTGATACCGATAAACTCTGATAACAGCGCTCCAAAAACACAAAACAAAGTCAGTACTGTGGCTTCGCTTTAACATTTTGTTTCATATGCTGACGATTTTCTGCAGACAAGCTTTCATCAGACCAGAATTCTCCTCCTTTTATAGAGAATAAGCAATCATCCCCATGTCTGAAGGTGAAGTATTAAACCAGTCGCCAGAATAAATGTTGGCAATTTATGTTTCTGCAAACCACGGATATGTTGAAACTTTACATTTCTTTAGGTTAAATTCTCAATTTTATCTTGTGACAGCTGCTTTAAAATACCTGCTTTGCTTGCAACTAAGATGACTGGAGATGTCACAACCTTCTGTTTAAAGTATATTTTTTGTTGCCACAAACACAGCTAGAGATGTCCCGAGGTATTCTTAAAATTATCCAGTGGTTTCACACTTACAAATGTTGAAACACAGGCTCGAAGTGCACTGGTGGACAAAAGTGGTTGCCCCTATAGATGAAACATGATAAAGTGCCCTCTATGGTACCTTATCAGTTCCCTATAAATGTATCCCAACTTTCTGTGCGCTGGACTGCATACAGTTGGTGCCCTTTTTTTTTCTGCCCCTGACCCTCAAACATCCTGACTCCCCCAGTGGTAAAGCTTAGCAGCTTTCTCGTGTAACTCCACCACCATCTGCTCCGCCTCAGACGATATAAAGTCAGGTCATAAACATGTATTGTGAACTTGATAGGACACATATTGTAGAAATGTCAATATGGTACTTAGCCTATGACTAAGTAAGATTGCTAATTGTTGAGTCAAAGCATCAGCATTTGACGAGTTGTGATTAAGACCCAACAATCAACTATTTTACAAATTGGACCTTTTACTGCCAACATTTTATTTGGTGACTGAGTTGGATATAGTAAGATATAGCTATATATAGATAGATTTGTTTGTGGAAATGTATAAGAAATAAGACGCCAAACTGAACGTTTTTCATCCCATGTAATACGCTGTTAGCTCTGAGGACGTGCACCTGTATTGCATTGAATGTACATCGATACTTTTCATACCCACTGATGGTTCCAGATGACCCAGAGGTTCCAGGTCTGTCTGTTTGGGTAATTCGATTAAATGCAAATTTGTTTGTGATATCAAGTGAAAAGATAGGAGCCTTCCAGCAGGAATACTCTGGCAGAGAGCTAATGTTTAGTTCCTGTCGACCTGCAGGCAGAATATACTGTGATTTGGCCGTGTTCTTATCTTAGTCTTGTCCCATAAAAGGCCTCGGATGTCGTGCAAACAAGTTATGATGAAGTGCATGCACTCTGTACAGAGTTGTGGTGGAGAGGAAGGAGTAATGGGAACTCTGTAGCAGTTATTACGTCCTTTAACTCATTCCAGGCCCTGCAGAAGCTTGATAACACAGATTTTAATTACTTCCTACAGCCCTGTCCCAATGTTGTAAACTTATGTCATTAAAAGGACAGTTTGTGTGAAGACCACTGCTTTGTATTTTCATATCTTGCTAGGAGACTGGTGTTGTCAGTGAAGCTAACAATAGATACCAGTGTGTTTCTGTTTCAGTACAGGATGCAGCCTGTCCAGGGATCACACACAAGTATCATCTTAGAGATGTGTCTTGGCCGAGTCCACATCCAGGACTCCTATCGGATGCCTTCTTGTGTCTTTAGTTGTCCTGCCATGGAAGTACAACAGACATACACAGCCTAAAAGTTACCGTTAGAGGCTGTTGAAAGATCGCTCTCCTCCTATTTGCTGTATGTATTTTACCTGATAAATGTTGTTAAGTTTGTGGATATTTCTGATCACAACAGCATCTCATTAATGAACAAAATAAATGACCGGCTAATCCTGCAAAATGGGATTGTTATTGGTCTTTAATAAGAGAGCTTGTGTCCAATCTACTGAAGGTGAACAAATAATGTCGGAGCATTTCTGGTTGCAGCCAACTGGACTCCCTTTTTTGGTTTTGATGGCTCACAGCTTGTTCTTGTGCTTGTATCTTGTATCTTCAAAGGGAGAAAGGATGCAAAGAAAACAACTTTATTTTGCTGTTGCATTGAGCTTTATTGAACAACAAGACAATGCCAGACAATATCTCACTGAATTCAATATTACCTTTTTCCTTTTCTGTAATAAAATTACATATGAAACACTGGTTTCCAACTTTCTTCCTTCCAGGAACACAGTTAAGTGAACCATATGGTGTTTTTCAGAGCAGCATCAGTTGAACTTGCAAATGGTTTCTGTTAATCTTTTTGTAAAACCATTCCAGACTCTTTAATACACCCCAGTAGTGCTGTATTATGAACAGAAACAAATAGTTTTGTGTACTCGTACAGTAAAAAGCTCTGCTGGAGATCAGCTCCTACATGTGGCCCTTTGCGACATCCAAACATGTGAACAACACTTATTTGTTGTAAACATTTAGAAGTTTCTGTGGGACTTCAGTGTTTGTATAAACTTTATAATTTTTAATGACAGTATACTGAACTACACACATGTTTTTTCTTTCTTCTTCCTTAATATTTTCTCTTTGTGTGTACCTAAATGTCTTATTTCTTGGTCACTCCTATAGGCAGATTTGTTAAATGTATTTCCTCCACAGGTAGGTACAGAGAGAATCTGTACGCTGTAATTTTCTGTCTGCAATCTAAAGCATTACAGAGAGAGAGAGAGAGCGAGAGAGAGAGCGAGAGAAAAGATCGGTAGCTTACATCACATCCATACGTCCGTGTTTGACTCATACTTGATTATATAGACAGATGGAAACTATTTCGACATCATTAGTGACTGTGAGCATTATGATCATTGCACTGACATCACTCTGGACACTGCCTCGTGTCTATTTTTGGATGTTCCCTGTGAACAAACTGACACCCCTCCTTACTTTCATAAATAGTTCCTGATGATGTATATGATATGTTTGCTCTTACACATTTACAAGTTGGAGAATTTGTTATATTTCCAAGGAAACTATGTGGGCTCCGCCATGAGTAGGGAGGTACTGAAACCGCCCTTTGGGTCAATTTGATAGGCGTCATCTTCCACCTCGCCGCCCTCATTGTACTGAAGAAAAGCACTACTCAAGCTCGGCCATAGACACATCAAGCACAGATTTTATGATGACATTCAAAGCCGCAATGTCACCATCTCATTTAAGTCCTTTAGGTACAAATGAGTCATTTCATTAGACTCAGAATGAATTTGGCACACCAAGGAAAACCAATTGATCAGCTCAGCAATTCTGTTCTGAAGGAACTTATTGAATCTAAGAAACTGTGCTGCAAAATTGAACCTTTGAGGCTATTGAACAGGAGGAGAGATTAGCATGCAAATGGCTCCCATAGATCATCTTTCTGAGCATAGGGTAATGGCTGCTGAATGATACTTATCAAGCTCCATAAGTGCTCCTTCCAATAAATACATAGTCCAGGTCATTTGTATTGGGATTCAAGTGTTGATGGATATGGGATTACCACTTAACCTTGGAGTAATTCCAAGACACCGTTTAAATCATCCAATACATTATCTATCCCATAACGGCTTGACCAGTCTTTAAGGATATCACTTCTTAATGCAAAATATGTTTTATGTGATTAATTAAACTGGAGGTGTTGGTGACCTATTAATCACATAGATGTACACGTGACAGGGCATCACTCTCCTTTGGTCCAATGAGTGTTATTATTTTGACCTTTAGTGCGTTACAGCGTTGCACATAAGACCACAGACAATACCGAAACTTTATGTTTTCTATTCAGGAAGCACAATAAATTTAACAATACATAAAACCAGCTTCTCAAATGTTTTTAACCTCCTGCAGGTTTGAATCTGCCTACTAACAAAGAAAGCTGATTATTATCATGTGCTTCTTGTTGAAGGCTGGCTCTCATTTCACAACCAACACTTGACCCTGACCCTGCCTGCCACAATTAAATCTGAAGGGTTTCATTCCAAAACACTGTATAACCATTTTAGAAAAAAAGTTTGGCCTCACACATAATCCCTCAGGAACGTAACTGTTTCTTAAAGCTGTGTTCTTACTTTAATAGTTACTCACAGTTGACTTAAGGCAGGTTTTCTTTTTCGTAAGTGCATGGTCTGTCTAATCTTACTCATATTACATACTCACATGTTGAGGTTTTGGTCGCTGTAATCATTCCTCCTCTCCATACCAGCTGTGAAGAGATCCATTCCTATTGTGAACCTGGTGTTAAAGAGACAAAGTCCTCAGTCCTGGTTCTGTACAAAAATGCATTCTGAAACTAATAGTTTTATCTTTGCAATGTGTTGAGTAAAATGCTAACGGCAACATGTTCACAACGACAATAACAACATCCCGATGCTAAGCAGGTATACTGTCTACAACACATCGTCATCACAAAACGACTGAATAGGTCGCTTGCCAGTGACTCCAAAAATGACATGTATCACCATTCCCCAAACAATATGACCATTTCATTTATCGTAGACTCACAGTTTGGTTAGGTTTAGGCTCTTAAAAGACTTGTTTAGGTGAACCTATGTTACATATGTAACCTAAGTTATGCTCTGTACTAACTATGATCGTAAGTTAAAAGAACTCACCGTTGACTTCTTCTTCAAACTGGACGCAAACAGCGATCTCTTGAATCAAAGTCCTGTGCTTGTTTAACCAAACCATCTGTCCTCAACCTCCTCACCATACGGACCTTTCACTTTTTATACTCCTTCTCCTCACCTCCTCCTTTGTAGCTGTAAAATTACTACAGCCGCTAGAGGTCGCCACCTAACAAGAAACGCAAATATGGTCATAGTAAGCTGCTTTCAAAGTCGACCTTTATGGTCATTTTTTTATTGATGAGGATGGGCTTGACGTTTACTATCATCATCATCATCATATTGTGCCTTCTCATGCTCTTCAGATGATCCAATTTCCTAAATTGGGAAGTCATTTTGCTGACTTTGGTGTGTTCATGAGCTTTTAAGTCATAGTTTCAGGGTTAACAATAGTTTCTAACTATTCTAGGTCACTGTACGTGGACAGCAATCAATTGCTGGTACCATATTAGAAGTTACATTTGAGTATGTAGTTGTATGTAATACATGAATTAATACAAAGTTTCTTACCACTTACCAAACATTAACTTTTGTCCATCACACTTCTGTCTGTGTGACGACAAAGTCAACAAGTCGTGCACCAACATTTTCACCGGCTTTAAAACTTTGAGGGCGTGTTCACGTGAATTTTCACAGTTGGTAATTCCTTTTTCTGATTATTCTGATGAATGTGCTATTTATTTAGCATGTTAGCATGCTAACATTTTCCTCATTAGCACTTAACAAAAAGCACAGCTAGGGATTATGGGAATGTTATTATTTTAGCAGGTATTTGGTCATAAAGATAAAATGTGAAAAGTCAGGGATTATTATGTTCTGTAGGATAGACTACATCCTCCCAGGACAGTGAATGTCTGCACAGGATTTCTTGCCAATCCAGAGATGTTGAAATATTTGTAGGGCTACAAGGAGTAACTTTAAGTTACACTTCTTGTCTAGTTAAACATTGACTGAACAGAATGAGGACAGGTTTTTAACCTCATCCTTTATATTGGATTTGCACAGACTGACAGTTTTAGAAAACTGTCATTTTCCGTAATGTTAAACAGTCTTGTCATCTTCACTCTCATGCTGACACGAGGTCGTCAAAGCATCACTGTGTGGAGGAGTCTCACTGTTCACATAGTGAGTCCTGACTCACACTACACTGGAATGAGAAGCATGTAAAAAGATGCTTGCACAACATTTCGGTGAAAAGAATCAGACCTCTCCTGCAAGCACACATGAACACACACACACACACACCCACCCACGCACACACACACGCACACAAGCACGCACACACACACACACACACACACACACGCACACACACAGCTCTCCACTGCGAAACATGCCTGTAAAATGTCTCTAAAAGCAAAGCAAGAATAAAAAAACAGTTCGTGACAAATGAAGAAGACCAGACAACATCACACATTATCACCCAGACACAGAGTGACATTCATGTTTGGTCCGTTCACTCATGTGAGAAAATATTATGAAAAAACAGATGATAGGAACAGCAGCGCTATCTTGCTGGAATATTAACTGAAGATATAAACATGGCTTTTGAAGGATAAGGGTCCATCTGGACAAAGGGTGAATGTCCCTGTCAGTGTGTGGTCTGTTTCCGAGCCCATGTCCTTAACTGCGGGGTTATGCTCGTACACACTAAGAAAATAAGGCTTTCTAAAGGGTTCTCACTACGGAGATGTGGACCTAACTGGATCATTTTTGTTTTTTCAAACTTTGATTATTTTAAAGATTACAAAAGCACTTTTCCACTCCGTACTGAAACATTTACCCAGGAAGTCTCACCAATAAGACATGATAATTTGAATTTGTCTTTTTCCTAATTTTTCAATGATCATCTCCAAGGTGTGATGTTGCAGTGTCAGTGATATGTTTAGATAAATGAGTTGTGAATGAATTTAAAAGCACTGTTACTTACAATACACTACACTGTTACTTCTTACAGTACATCCAGTGAGGTGTTAAAGGAGCAGAAGAGTTAAAGGTGCAATATGTAAGAATAAAAGAAGTAGGGGGTGGCATATGACCAGAGTAAATGCTAACTGATGCTAGCTGTAGCGGGCATTAGCTAGTTAGCTCAGTTAGCCGTGCAGCTAGCGCTCTTGACTGGGAGCTGGACAGGCTGTGGCTAGCTGGTTAGCATGCTAACTTCAGTAGATTTCTCTGCAACACAACACATTTAATTTCTTTGAATTTTGCTGGTAATTTTATTTGATTGTTTTCAACTAAAATATTGCATATTGCACTTTTAAAGTAGCAAGGGTAAATTAGAAAAAAAAACGTAATTTCATATATTTGAATAAATATGCCAAAAAATATATGTGCAACTAGATTTCAATATTACATTTTACATTTGAGACCAAGTGCAGCCTTGTTAGTTCTCTTGCTTGAAGTAAATAAAGGTTCATGTCTGCACTTCTAACTTGAGAGTGTGTGTCCATAGTCTGCACTGACATTCCCTGTTGTGTTAACAGAGTGCGGCAATAAGGAGATCAGTTTTTCATCTTCTCGGTGGAAAGGCTGCAGATACCAACTGGGAAGGGAATTGTGGGAAAACGTACCCTGATAATTCAACAGCTGATTGCCAAAGAAAGGCTCCAGTGCAACGTCTTTACATCTGTTCACCTCATGTTTCTGTTGTTTTAGCCCCTCTCAATGGGCACATATATGTCCTCACCTCTCTCTTTTAATATATCAAAGATGGGATTTGATGAATTTAACTGTGTGTCCTGTTTGTTCAGGAACGAATCATAATGTAAGCGAACAGTCATGTGGAGGAGCCTTATAAATGATCCTGAATGATCTTTTTTTAACAACATATAGACGAGAAGTGATTATTTGCCTTTAAACTGATGTAATCTGTGTGTAATTTAAACAATTCAAATGTTGCATTCACAGTTTGATTTCAACATCACGATCCCACGCTGGGACGCTTGGATACAACAGAGCCATCGTTAATGTTGTCAGTAACACCTATATTTTTCCTGCTATGTGAAGTGAGAAAGTCAGCTGTGAGAAAGGCCTGTAAGCGCTCAATTAAACATTTGTTTGGCCTTTCAAATATTTCAAAGAGTTTAGGGGAGAATATTTATATCTAATCCTTCAGTCAATGTTCATGTTACCTGTTCTCTTCGCCGCACATTATTTTACAGTATTTGTTTACTCAGTGGATCTAACAATGGCTACATTTACATAAAGACACCTGTGCAGTTAAGTAACCAGGCTTTAGGCCATGTGAGTAAATGTTAGAAGTTGTTATTAAGTAACTTCTGGCCTTGGAAGTTGCTCGGCCCACCCCCTCACCTCTGCTGGTCCTGACCCTCCGCAACACGTCAGTCGTTCTAATGACCTGTCTACTACATACTGAAGAACCAACCAAACTACGTTAAGGAAACCCATGTTTATGAAAGTATCTTGTATGCTGCATGGCGTTGAATTTGTTTCTTGTGGATTTCCTCATTAGATTAGATTTTTTGTTGCTCTTCACAACTCTACGAAATTTATGTAGCAGTTTTTCCAGCCTAGTCACCAGAATAAAATTTTCGTATTGTTCATACATTCAGTTTGTATGATATCTACACTGTGTGTCCTATCATGTTCACATTGCATGTGGGCAATATGAGCTGACTTTCATGTCAGGAGGTGCAGGGGATGCTGGTGGTGTGACGACTGGTGAGATGGCTGTGAAGCCAGAGACCAGTGTTCATGGGCAGATGGCATTCCAACATTTGTAAGCGTGAAACCATTGGACACTTATAACAAAACAGAACTTTTCCTAACCCTAACCAAGTGGTTTCTGAGTCTAAATCTAAGGTCTAAGTCTAAGGAAGAGCGTTGTTACAACATGAACATATCTGTGGTTTGCAGAAATGCACATTGGCAACATTATTCTGGTGAAAGGGTTGAGCTAAGTGAGTGATCATTTTATTTCCACCATGCTTTCAAAATATCATCCCTAAAAAAGGCGACACCTCGGTGTCACAAGACCAGCAGCTCAGTTGTTGGAGCTGACAGCACTAATGAGCCCTTAAGCCCAAGCTGAAAAATCTGAATTTATAACTACTTTTCTATTTAAATATGATTTTCATTACTATGTTCAGTAATTAAAGAAGTGTTGCACACATATTTCAATGACATCATCTCTTTGGGCCAGTTTGCTTCCTAGTGAGATGCATCAATACAAGATTTTCAGTTACAACTAAAGACATACTTGATGTGTTCTGACCCGGGTCTGTGAGGTTCAGCAGCAGTAGTGTTTTTATCTCTTGACTGATTAATGCAGCATGTGCACATAAGATCTCAGTCCTGAATTAAACTGTGAAATGTGTGACCTCTTGAGCAGATGAAGAATAACAGAGTGAACACACAGGAAAAAACATGTTTTTCAGTAAAAAAAAGTCTTTACTGAAAAAAACTATGGTCATTTTATAATTTCATAGCATATGATTGTATAAACATAAACATAGATGGACATCAATGAAAATCAGTTACATAATGTTTAAAATACATCTACTCCTCTTTTAGCAGGTGAGAGTAAAATGCCTTTAAGAGGTTAAAATCTTCACGTTTACATCAGTCAAAGGTCGACATACAGTGTTAAGTCATACAAGCTAAAATATAAACAAAGACAATTAGAAATCAATTTTAACTGTGAATTAACGTTTCATCCATTCATATCTGAGGCTGACGACACCAGTGGTCTTGAATGAGCTGACATGCTTGCGTAAATTCTACCAAGACAATGACACATGAGGTTTTTGACGATCATACCGCACAGTACAAAGAAAAAACTGCCTCCCAACACGTGACAAGTTGCTAGTAAAGGGTTGATTGCAAGTGCGGCGACTGAGTCTCTGAGCATCCAGCAACTGTGGGGGTGAAGATCAGGGTTTATCGGCTGGGAGGGGGGTTGTTATTTGGGTTTGCAGCCTCCCCCATCGTCTCTGTGAGTGCTTAAGTGTAGTTAGTGGAGGAGGTATATATTATGGGGGTAGTTCAGTGGTTGTCAGTTAGACTAGAGACAGTCCACAAACTCAAGGTGGGTGGAGATTGGCGTGTCCGTGGTGAGCGATGCGGAGTTGACGAGTGGTCACAGCCTGTAGTTACCATGGAGGTAACTGGTTTTGATGGTAATGTGGTTTGCCACCGTGGACGGACCGACAGGAAGCAGTGTCAGTGATGAGGAAGACGCTACCTCCTCCCAAAAAAGTGTGGCTGCCTTAAGAGTTCTTGGCGACCATCTTCATCGTGATGGTCTTCACTTCTGAGTACTCCTTTAAGCCGCTTTCTCCCCTGAAAACAGACAACAGGAAATAGTCACAATGCTGCTCGTTTTATCTAAACTATCATCCCCTCAGCAGCTTTGAAATATAGTGTATACACTGCTGGAGGCTCCTGATGTAGAAACATTGCAATATCCTCTTAGATGAAGATTTATGTGATGTTAAGCAATTTTTGAAAGTAGCTTTTCAAAACACAGAGTCAGTATTAGTAATATTTAGTGGGCAGGAAACCAAGTCATACTCACAATTCACGTCCATTGCCAGACATCTTATATCCTCCAAATGGACACTGTGTGCTCAGAGCGTTGAAGCAGTTTATCCTGGGAAATACACAAAACATTGATCACTCTTGTGTGTTTGACTCATGTGGTTTGCTGTTATAAAATGGTGCATAACTTTGTCCAAAGCAGTAGTGTTACAGCTGCATGCAGTGAGACTGATGTTAAAATGTAATGTCATTGTCATTGCTGTTTTGGAAACCATCTGGGTTTAACAACATAATTCCATCATTATATAACAAACACAGCTGAGAGTTGTCAGGTTGTATATTTGTGAATTCACCAATTGTGGGCGCTTTGGGTGGGAAAGACTGAATGGATGCAAAGAAGATTGAAGTTGAGGTAGAGTGGAAATGGGAAAACTTTGGGATTGGTGCAGCCATAAGACAAAGAGTTTTCAGCTGGACAAAACTCTGACTGAGAAGATAATAAGAAGGACGGGGGAGGATTCTGTGTTATGTGAAGCATTTTTATACAGTAACCCTTAACACAGACAGACAAGATTCAAACTGAGGAACTGTGGCTGTTTGGCGAGCAGATATTAAGCGATGGAAGAGAGAGAACTGACTTTGAATAGAACCAACAACAATGTTTGTTTACAATAACTTCCAAGTAGAAAACCCCTGCATCACGCACTAGCTGTCATACAATTTGTCTTTTTTTCCTGATGTTATTTCAAAGTGTTTACATTTAATTCCTCTAAAATGCATGTTTGATCCTTTTCGCATTAATAACAACACTGTCACTAACGTTATGTTGGAGACATGTTGGAGAGTTTACCCAAACATTTTACCCAAGCTGTTAGTCTGAGTTTGTCGCTGTTGTGAAGATATCAAAGATGCTAGCAATATCATCCCAAATGTCTTTGATGACAAGCCGTCAGTGTGTTATTTGGGGTGATATTGTTGGAAATAGGCCATTTTGTTGAGGAAGAGAAGATGGTCAGAAACGTCTCAAAGTACCAAACAAAATCCTCAACAGATGAAGATAAGTAGGATGGTGAATGATCAGCAGTAAGAATGACGGACGAAGTAGAAAAATGTTTCCTCAGCTGGCAGAGGATTGCAGTCAAGTATGACATGTGGTGAAAAATTCTTGGCAGATGCTGCATGTTAGCTATACGTCTACTCCTACTAGCCATCTGCAGGTAATTACAAAAGAAACACAATTTCAGGTGAAATCAAGAGGTTGTGTTTTATGACCATTTCATTTATACTTTACTCATATACTCATTTATATATAATTATAAAATGAGGGTGTCGATTTACATTTACATGCTCAGTTTTGCATTGTTGTCTCGCACTGACACGTTGCTCTTGATATATTTACATCTCGAATGTCTGAGCTGAGGGAAAAAAGTAAAAAAAAAGGAAGGAAAACATTTCTTTGTGGCTTGTGTAATGATAGTGAAGTGGCACGAAGCCAGTTAACAGTTCCTGGATGCCAGAGTCTTTCTGAGATGGTTGATACTTCCCACATGAAAAATATTACTTGTTGCAGCTAAAAGAAACACAGCAGATGAAACTTACCAGACAGTGCCAGCCTGCATGGCTGTGGTCACGGTCATGGCTTTGTTGATGTTGTTGGTGAAAACAGCCGCAACAAGACCATAATCTGAGTTGTTGGCTCTTTCTATCACTTCCTCGATAGTTTTGAACTTCATGATCTGCTGGACGGGGCCAAAAATCTGTAAAGAGATAAAATATAAAGGTTGGTTACTTGGTCATATTAAGAGGTCTGAAACACTTTAGTACTAGCAGTTTTAAATACAGAACATTGACTTGAATAAAGTGTTTTTATATTGTGGTATTACTACTTTCACTTGAGTAAAGAACACCACTTCCTCCACAACTGTTTTTCTCACAGGTATACATGCATTAGATGTGCTGGAGCCAACAAAATCCCCGTTCTTTAGCATTGTACCTCCTCTCTGGCGATGCGCATGTCATCCCTCACATTAGAGAAAACAGTGGGCTCAATGAAGAACCCTTTCAAGCCCAGAGCTTTGCCTCCGCACTCCAGCTTGGCTCCTTCACTGATGCCACTCTGGATAAACTCCAACACACGATTCTGCTGCTCCCGACTGATCTGTGGGGGAGGAGAACACACATTACATCAGATCCCAGGGCCGAGAAGACAATTAAAGAAAGGTAGGGAGAGTGGAAGAGGCATCGAGTGATAAAAAGAGAAACTTCTGCTGTGTTGACCTCACCTGCGGACCCTGCTCAGTAGTGGGATCAAATGGGCTGCCGACTATCCTCCTCTTGGCTCTCTCCACACTCCTCCGGACAAACTCATCATATATGGGCTCCTCCACATAGATGCGAGAGCCTGCGGTGCAGCACTGGCCTGCGTTGAAAAACACGCCCTGGTGGGCCTGTTCTACAGCCAGATCCACTAGGAAAAAAAGACAATTTGGTCAATAGTTTGCCTATTACAAAAAACTACCCCATTTTTTTACCTCCACCAGGGAGGTTATATGTCCGTTTGTTTGTTGGTTGGTTTGTCAGCAAGATTACACAAAAACTACAGAACAGATTTTTTCGAAAACTTGAAGGGAGGACGGGTCTCAAGAACACTTTTGTTAATTTCTCAGGGGATACTGCATGGATCTTGATGAAAAAAAATCAGGCATTCAGGTGGCTTGTATCTATGAATGACTTCAATTTGGTGCAAATTGAAAATCTGATGAGTTTAAATTATGGTTAAGCAGTAACATTTAGAGTGACACAGTGCTACAGAGTTTGAAGGGGACTATTGGGCCTTGGAGGAGGTATGTGCCATTCTAGGTTAAGTCGTGAGTCTAATTAATAACTTATAAATACTGCTTGATAGTGAAAAAAGTCAGAATTGAATCATCTCATCTACACACAAAAACAAAAACAAATAAAACAGTGATGTGTGGAGTATATTGTTACACAATTTGCCCACATATTTATTGGAGCTATCCTGTGCAAATCTGATACCTGACACCTGAGAGACAGGACCCTGCTGTTGCGCACAAAGGGTTAACGGACCCCTGTGATTTATGGGTCTCGGCTGAAGCACCCGACGGAGTCAGGGCCCATTCTCCTGATTTACAGGGCCTGGGGAGCCCCTCTCACGGCTGCTGAAAGCATTTGAAAGACTCACCACCCCCAGTTTGGTGAGCCACTTAGAATTTATATGAAACCCATCCATCCACAGGTTTTCATAGCACTACAAAGCTTTTGAGCATGTTAAGATTGTCACTCCATGTGTGTTTATCCACAGACTGAAGGTCCTGAGAATGGGAACTTAACAAAACAACGATAGTGACGGACCACCATGTGAGGGTGACAGGTAAATGAAGCACTGAATCAACAACATTAGTTGAAAACTTACTATCAGCATCAGCAAAGATGATGTTGGGGTTTTTTCCTCCCAGCTCCAGCGTCACTCTCTTTAGGTTAGTCTTCCCAGCTGCTTCTTGGATCAGCTTGCCGACCTAGCAGAGGAAACAGATCAGGGGTTTACTCAGAGAGATGCAGGCCAGATCAGTAAATCAGCCGAAGCCATTAAAATAGCTTAGAGAGGTTGGTTAGCTCCAAACAGGGAATGCACCGGTAAAGCAGCTGAAACATGAGTTCTCCAAACACACAGAATGAATATCTATTACAGGTTTTCTGGAGACGGCGACAGGAAAACAAAAAGATGTATCAGCCGATTATGGAATCTGATGTCTAATGAAGGGCAGGAAGAAGTAACCACAAGGTGTGTGGGTGGTGTTCTGTGATCCGACTATCTGAGACAGGAGGGGGGTTTGGTATGAAACGGGTCTGGTGTGTCAATAAAGACGACGACAAGGGATCTGCTGTGGTTTTTCTTTATCTTTCTATCATCCCTGTTTCCTCTTTAATCCTTATCACGGGGGATAATATCAAATAACAAAAGGAAAACCAATAGATAAAACATTGAAGGACAGCATTGCTTGATATGGTCATTAAGTAAACCACTCATCTTAAGAGACCACACCAGTCTTTCTGCATGTTTGCATAAGTTAAATTTTTGTTGACCATTTTCAAACACATGCTGTAAAGTTTTAGATTCTTTAATGATTTTGCTCTGCCGTTACTGGCAGCCACTGACTTTCTTTTGTTTTCTTATGATATGAAAATAGACTAGCAGACTCAAAACTTGTGTATATTGCATAATCTGCATTTGTTTTTGTTACATGACAATGTTATGACATTATTATCATAATAAGGCCGATTAAGTCTGTATTTTGATTCTTCGCAGTTTCAATGTCCAATAAATGCCTCGCAGTAGAAGACAAAATAAACTCCCAACGGTTTGGAAACTTGTTAGTTAGCTATGATGTAAAGTATAGATCATTTGTAGTAGATAGGCTAAAACATGCAAAACAGCTGATAATGTTCTTTCAGGGATTAGTTTGACATTTTGGAAATGATGCTTATTTTCTTTCTTACTGAGAGTTAGATGAGGAGATCAAGCAGGAGGTTAGCTTAGCTTAGCGAAAAGACTGGAAACAGGAGGAAATCCACCTACCTTCACTTCTCAAACTCACTGATTACACATACAACCCCCCGTGAAACCAAAAAGTTGTCATATGAGCCTTTGTATTGTTTGTATGTAGCTAGCATCAGCAATGTGTGAATATGTGGAACAAACAGGCAACCACTTGAGGGGGCAGATGATTCGAACAACAGCGGTGTTGTGGCGTGAATACAATTGAAGGGGCAGATGGGATGACACATTCAGGGTCTGAATGTCAATCGATAACACCTAACACCATATTTAATGTACAGTTATGAGTTATGTATAGTTATCTCATCTAACTCTCAACAAGAAAGCAAATGCACCTACTTCCCAAAATGTCGAACTGCTCCTTTAAGACTGATAGAAAATGGCAGTGATGGTGATGATGTGGTCAAAAGTCTCAACAGTGGAGTGAATTAGCTGCTTCAACAGAAATCTTTTCCGTGTTTCGACATATTACATTAACTCGAGATAACAACAAGATAACAAGCCTGAGAAACCCCGCAAACCTCCCTCACAACACTACACCCAAAACAAGTATTCATCTTCCTGTTACTCATACTGTCTGTTTCATTTTCCAAAAGTACTGACGGTATAGTGGGAAAGTGGGAAGTGGGAAAATACCCTCCAAAAACCCCCACCTACAACATGGAAAAGTCTCATATTCTCTCTCTATATTCTCTATTGTTTAAGTGGCTATACTATGATATAATAGAAAACAAAAGAGTAGAACAGAATCAACCCTGTGCTGTGGCTAGTACCAAAGCTGTATAAAAGCAACACAATACTTGGCTCGGCTTCATGTTTCTGATGTGTTTTGTCTGTCTTTGATCAGAAACACAAAGAGGCTGACTAAGGGGGAGACTAGCGTGTGTTTATTCAAGGGTAGAGGAAACACGCTGGGCTGCGAGACTCCTCCGTGTGGAGTCACAGCCACATGTGAGTCAGAACGAGGATGAGTTGTGGTCCTGAAATCCACCTGTAGCTTCACGACCACCTCCCAGCCTGTGAGGAGATGCTGTGGTCACCGGTCTCCCCCCAACCCCTGCTACTACAATGCAGTGACTCACTGTCTGGGCATCAGCCGTCTCTCACAGCACTGGCTCATTCTCTCAGTAATTGACTCCAGATCACATGAAACAACAGGAAAACTAGTTTAAAAAAAAAATAAAAAATGGGCCACTCACAAAGGAAATGTTCAATCACGGCGTGATGATAAAAGAAAGAAGATGTTTGCGTTAGAAGGTTTAGCATTTAGCATTTGAGATACCTCTGCCTAGGTGGGACAAAGCTCAAGAAAAAAATGTAATATTCTCTAATTTCTCCCACATGAAATGGATTCTTCGATAAAAATATTTTCCTGTTAAATGGGTTGAATTGACAGATATTATGATATTAATACACTTGAACTAACATAATTCAAGCTGTTAATGAACCCAAACTGGTGTGACAGAGCGCCGCGAGATGGTGGCCAGGTTGGTTTATAGGTGTGTGATGTTTCTGAACTCCTGTGGAGCAGCTGGTTTCTGGGAAAAAAAAGTGACCTCAGTGACTGTCCAGCCTTTTCCAATGGGATTCACAGGAAGTGCCTTTGGAAGATGGCCATGATGTCACACTGCTGTTTGATGCATTGCTCTAAAAACATGTTGCTTGAAAGCATCTCCACTGAGAGGGAGTTTTGACAGATGTGTCATTTGTGGATGCCAAACTGATTCCCATTCTCTTTTCTCTTTGGTCTCTACAGATGGGAGGCTTCTTTCAAACTGTCAGATAATCCAACGATTAACATTCTTCGTAAGTCAGGGAGGTGGGTCATCAGATTTGTCAAAGCTGTAGTTTTCAATATCCTATACAAGCTACTTGTGGTTTCTGTGACAATTACAGAACTGAACTCCAATTTTCTGTGAAAGGGCACAGATTGGGACAAATCTTCCCCTTGGGGCATACAGAGAGTGAGCTAATAGATGAAACAAACATCGATTTTCTCATCACATCTGATAATTAGACAAGACGGTTACAGTCAGGAGAAACTTTATAAACTTTGTGAAATACTGTCTATGACAAATTCTTCATTATTTTGGCCTTCTTGTAAATTCTGCAAATGTTATACATTAAGTCTTTTTTGTGAGAAAAGCATTGTTTCTGTTCGTCCTTGTGTCCTAGGTAGTGAGATCCGATCACAAGTGGTGACTCGAGCCGCGTTGTAAAGCCAGGTGTGAACTGAACTGTCCACTTGCGATCGGATCACCCGCGAAGCGTGTTAATACCAGGTGTAAACAGGCCAAGATGCATGCTTATTCTCCAACACACCACCAGAGTCAAAACAGACATCTCCAGAAACCACAAGGCTAATCTGGACATTACATAAACCTGGCTCATGTAACACAGATACATGTGAAATACAGACTGGTCCCATCATAACATAAATTCCACATTAGGATTGCTGTAAATGGTTTTACCAGAGGGGTTCGTTTGCAGTTAGAAATAACAGATGTTTATAAATGATCTGTAGAAAAGGAATCTGCTGTCACTCTGGCTGCTCCCTGGAATGCATGTGGACCATAACACCTCAGACCGCTCAACACCTAACATGGTATGTCCTTGATGATTGAGCTTGCCATTAACTACTTCCCTGTCCTGCAAAGCTACAAGGGTTTCTCCTGTGTGTGTCCTGATAGTGAGCTCAATGAAAGACGCTGTGGAAGTGAGTTAATACAGCAGAGGAAAACAGAATAGGGGCAGCGTTTCGGAGAGATGTTTGTATACTGCATGTGTGTGAGATAAAATCAGAGCCGTCCTGTCACGAGCAGTAATGACAGGGCATGCAGCTGAAGTAAGATGTTTATCATTTAGACTTCAATACAGGCACACAACGTCCCCTAATTACCCAGCCCGCTCTTATGCTCTGCACATGTTGGCCACTGTGTCACTTGCTGACAAAAGCAAGCATTAGACAGCTGTTGATCTGAACCACTTTATTAGAGAAAAGTACCTCGGTTGATCCCGTGAAAGCCACTTTGTCTATGCCCATGTGCGAAGCAATCGCAGCTCCTGCCGTTGGCCCGAATCCTGGCAAAATATTGACGACTCCCGGTGGAAACCCGGCCTGTCAAAACAATATGAGAGGAAACAAGCTTTAGCGGAGATGACAGCAGAGCCAAGCAAAACCACAGGCGGTGTGGGGGAATCCGGACCCAACCCAACCTCCCTACCAGCAGAGAACGCAGAGAACATCAAAAAGAAGAAGGCAACAGACAGATAGTCTCCAAAGTGAGGCGAGGTCAGAGAGAACAGGGGGAAGACAGGGAGGATGTGGACACTGAGATTTGTACAGCATGATTAGGTTTCTCTACATAAACTTGTGATGCATTGTTCCTATCCTGTTCAACTCACTCATGTGTTTGCCCCTATTGTACACACTCGTTGACCCTGTAGCTACAATACAATGCACTGCGCTTACTATGTACTTGAATTAGTTGTATTTTATGATTTACAAGCTGCACTATATGTGAAGCTCTGTTATGTTGTGTCTATGCTTTGTGTGTCAGTGCTCTTATACGTATGTACCAAACCTAAAGGGGCAGTATGTAAGAATTTGAGTTTAAAAAAATGTGAAAATAAATTAAAATCATCAACAGATTGTGAGGAAGTAAGAATTTTGACGTTATGTTATACAGTATCTACTGAAGTTAGCATGCTTAGCTTCCAGTCCGGACCAACTAGCTACATGGCTAACTGAGCTAACTACCTAACAGCAGTTAGTGGTTCCTCTGATGATATGCCGCCAGCTATTTGTTTGGCATTTCAATTCAAGAGGTGGCCAATTCTTACATATTACACAATTATGTATATAAAGTGTTTGATTTAACTCAAACCAGCATCTTTTCCTAGACCTAACCAAACTGTAACCTTTTCACAATGTTGACCACATGACCACAAGGGAACATTTATGTTGTTGTGGCAGTGGCCTGTTCGGTCTTTTAGGGCATGAAGACGTGTTGACTAAAATCTAATGAATCTGGCTCAAGCAACATTATTATCTAACTTTTTAGCTTAAAATAACAGCTTCAAAACTCATGTTGATGGTACAGTGTCTTGTAATAGGGTGAATGATGTCTCTATCACTTGTTTCTGCACTATGTAACTTCAGTGAGTAGAATCGCAGCGTTACATACATGTTTACTTCAACATACAAGTTTTAACACATAACATTGTTAAGATGTAGTGAGTTTTGATTGTAGTTAGCACCTAACATGTGTGTTACATCGCCCCAAATGCCAAATTCTACATAATGTTGCATTAATGATAAAAGTGATTCATTATAGTCAGTTCACTTGAATATTCTGTGTTAAAATGTGTTTCAACTTAACATCTTTTCATCTCAGTCATTGTGAAAACCACCATTGTGAATTGTTGTTGTGTTTTGCCCTCCAAGGCCACCGTAGAGTCTGCTCATAGGGAAGTGTGTTGACTTTTTAAAGGGGAATTTTTGAACACTTTAAGGACCACATTGACCTCTGTTGTACTGAGGTAGCTAATTAAATCAAAACTATCTGCATGGTTACAGACCGCTACGAGTGAGTGATGAAAAATGTTTTGTTGTGATTTCGGTGAACTGGCCCTTTAACTCTAGCTTAAACTTTTTTATGACTGATTCTGAAAGGATGCACCAGATATTCAAGTGACACTCGGTTAAACATCTGCTTTTTGTCACCTTGCGGTTACACTAACATTAGACTATCCAAATAAAGTGTTTGCCAAATTCACAGTGAACTTTGTGTTCTTGGCAAACCTGTAAGTGATTTTGATTCAGTATGCTGGAGCATTAACTTTGAACATGTGAACTCATTGTGGTTGGCAGTGAGTGACTCTGTCAATTACCTCCTTGACGAGAGCCGCTATGTAGAGGCAGGTGAGCGGTGTCTGTTCGGCCGGTTTGAGGACAACAGTGTTTCCACATGCGAGTGCTGGTCCCAGCTTCCATGCTGTCATCATCAGAGGGAAGTTCCACTGTGCGAGACACACACACACACACACACACACACACACACACACAACACACACGCACACACACACACCGGAAAAAGACATCATGCATCTGACTGACACACTGGGTGGTCACAAGTCAAGCTCAATAACTCATCGCTCTTAAGTCACTTACTCTCATTTTCACTCTGTCTAAACATAGTCAAGTGAGAAAATGTTCTCGGCACTTGTACAGTATTTTCTCTTCCCACAGTATTCTGAGAAAGCCGGGAAATTGCAACACATGTGCAATAAACCCATATCACTGTACAACACACAGGCCTGTGTTATTTCTGCTTTGCACAGGAGCCCATGGGGCTCAACGCAGAACCACACGCTTTCTGCACTCTTGCACAATCAACAGTGTCTCTTTCTCCTTGATCTTTTACTCCTTTCTCACCATTCTCCTTTCCTCAAACCCACTCTATGAAATCCCTCAGCTCACTCTTCTGCCTCGCATGTCTCAGTCTCTATTACTCAAGCTAGCTGGCACCGTTATTTTTGGGGCTTACCAGCAGGATTTACCCGAATAAACAGTGACTGTCAGGGAATTACTGGAAAATGCAGAATGTGATTCAACAAACAGGCCGGACTAACAACCAACGACGTCTCTTCTAAACTCGCTCTTATCTTTTCAAGCTCTTGTGTCCATTTGTATCCATCATGCATGTCACTTGTAGGAAGGGGGAATACTCACAGGGATAATTTGTCCACAGACTCCAATGGGCTCATATCTGGTAAATGTCAGATACTCTCCATCTGTGAAGGAACACACACACACACACACAAACACACACGAGAAACCAGTGTTAGTCATTCTGAGCTTTAGTAGTTTAAAGCCTGAAACACATGAAAAATGTCACCACCTGATACCCCCGCTGTTGTTGACTCAACATGTTAATTTGTAAACGAATCCACACGCAACATTCCTGGTGACTTTACCCTGGTGAGAGATTACATTTCCTACAGCACAGGCATGTGTGTAACAGTTTTAGGTCATAGAGATGGGTGTTATGCTGGAAAGGTTTGCTCATTCTTCTTGCATTACTTAAGTAAAAGGAGGTACTTACTGAGGGTGTGCCATGCTTGTTCATTCCCCACAAAAACAATTGATATTGAGAAATGTGTGTTTAAATTTGTTACAACAGTCGTCAGCTGATGAAACATTGCCTAATGTTGCATTTGGACTGGAATGATCAATGCGAGATGACAAGCCAGATAATCATTTTCAGTGTAACAATGGACGCAGCACTGCGGTAAAGATTCTCATATGTCAAACTTGTTCCTTATTTCGGCAGTGGATGTTGGGCCTTTCCAAACTGTTATTGTTTGGAGAACGAAACTATAAACCTATTAGACAAGAGATTTTCGGGAGGAACTCGAGTATCTGCAAGCTTTGTTTGAAAGTATGACGCCTTCAAATGACTTATATTTCAATTTGGAACAAGCAATGTAAACTATACCGGACTGCGTAGCCAAAGGTGCTCCACACAATGACTCTCCCCATTCATTTCACACTGTCTGTGATAGAGTCGCGCACAATAAGCTCAGCATAACGTGCAAGGCGGAGAGATGCTGAGAGGTGGCTGCTGTTAGATGTCCTGCGCTACATCCCGACAGGTGAACAAAAATGGTAACTTGCATCATCATCTTGCTACATGAACACCTTTGTTTATGTTCTCTGAAGGTCTACTAGAGCAATAAAGCTCAAACCAAAGCCCTGGGAAAATGCTCGCTGAGGTTAGTTTGGCAGCAGCACACAAGAGAAGCTTTAAGAGGGACATTATAGTGGTATCAGCAGGTTTCCCATGCTCTTTCTCTTATTCTATTTCCTTTTTTTGTGCTTCCTGTTGAAACAGACAGCCAGAGTTCCCCTTTTTCCATCTCCCAATTCAATAGTGATGGCAGCCTCCTCAGGACAATATCAGTGTTTGGTTTGATGGCCAGTTTGATACTTTACTTTGCTGAGTATAAGCCTCCATTTTTCTACAAAACCTTTATATTTTCATTCAACTTAATACCCCAAATTTCTTGAAACAGCGGTGATTAATATCTCCATAATAACAAAGGATCAAATGATGGTGTGTAATGTATAAAGTTGAGCATTTTAGCATCTTTCAGGTCATTGTTTTGGTTTTCACACACACAACAGCAGGAAACTTTTCAGAAAAAAGCCTCTAGAAATCCCAGAAAAAAGACAGAATTAGTGACTAGCTGGTGAACATAGTGGAACATTTAGCAGCTAAACAGCCAGATGTTTCCCTCAGGAGTTGGTAGGGACCAAAACAGAGCTAAAAGAGAGCACCCAAAACACTCAGTTACATTGGTCAAAGTATTATATCCAACCAATCTAATAACAAGCCAGTGATTTTACCTTCACACCTACACACCTCTGTGTCCATCTCCAAAATGTATCCGGACACACGCATGATTCATCCTAGTAATCTTCTGCTAATAACCTCCAGCCACCCCTTCAGCCTTTTGTCCATTTCACTTAAACTCTGTTGAAGTCATCGAAGAAGGATCTTACCCATTGGAATAGAAGTGCCGTGGATCTTGTCTGCATATCCAGCGAAGTACCTCAGAGTCCTTATGGTTCCTTGGAGGTCCACAAACAGGGTGGGCAGGAAAGGCTTCCCACTGTTCAGTGACTCTATAGTCTGAAGAGAGACGGGGGAGACATTTTGAGAAATATGTGATATAACCTTGTGATCCTCACATAATTCCATACTGTTCCAGTCTTTACACTCTCCCAGGGGTGAAATGTGACACCAAGATAACACTAAACCACAAATACAGCCCCTAAGTTACAGTTATATGTTCTCTTTAAGGCAAAGTAAGTTTATTTATATTTCTTAAACACAGAAGAGGCCCAAAGTGCTTCACAGGAGGCATAAAAATGCTTCAATGAGCAGGAAAACAAACTAAATAAAACAAGAATAAAATGAAATAAACAGACAAAGAAATAGTGGTTATGCTACAGTTTCAATGCAGCTACAGCGCTGTTATAAATAATTAAACAAATAGGGTAATAATCCAGTGTATAAGAGGACTGTTTTTATTATACATATACACATTATAACATTAACTGATGGGGTGAAATGCCAATATTGCACTTTCTTACTGCAAGATAGACACTGTCTCGCTCCACCAGGTCAGCCAGTTTGGCCAGCAGACGACCCCTCTCTGATGCGTCCATCCTTCTCCATACGGAGCCCAAAGAAAAGGCGAGACGAGCCGCCTGCACCGCTTTATCAACATCAGCCTGTGACACAAGAAGGAAACATAGTAATAATCCAACCTGAGACAGTAGACAGGTGCATTTGTTTGTCAACATTGCTGAACTAAGGAAGACCCAGAACGACCGCAAATAGTTTGAACGTGTATAAAGAGCTAAGAGCCAGACGTTATGCTGTAATGAGAAGAAAAACTGAAACCTAATTTTACTGTTGAGCTATCCAGGTGTGGAAATGAACTAAGGACATTTACTCAAACAGTCTATATGCTTCACATTCATTGCTCAAAGTGTATATTTTCAGAAAATCTGATTTTAAGAGGTGGGGCATGATTTGTGACATCACAAATAGTTTGGGAAATCAATCTTGGTTCAATATTGCAAACACAAGTGTGCTGTGGAAACTTCCTCCAGTGCACAAACACTGAGAATGGACTTTGCAATGAAGTAGAAGACGTCTTGTGTCCAGCAGGAAAACTTTGCATGTTCATATATTCTGGAATTTTTAATGAGGGAGAAGAAGTAAGTGACATTTTAAGCATTTTAATGCAGTATTTATACTTATTTCCCTGCAAAAAAAAACCTTGTCAGACCCACATTAGAGATGTTGTATGTGTCTGAATCCATGTGTGAAGATGAGCTTTAAATTCTGTTTGCATACTGTAATCTGAAATCGCCATGTTGGTGTTGTTCCTGGACCATGATTGCAACTGACCAATCACATTTTTGTAATGTCATTGCTTTGCGAGATGGGACAAAGACCAGAAAAATACGCACACAGAAGAAGTGATCCATTCTAACACGTACTTAATGTTGTGAAAGAGTCTATTTTTACCAGAGCCTAACCAAGTATTTTAGTTGCCTTACCAAATAACGACAGAAAACAGAAAAAAAATGGGAGTTAACAAGTCTTTTGGGAGACAGTCCGCTGCTAAACTCTTTCAGTCACAATGGCTTCACATGTGGTCTTTGTCGCTTCTTACAAAGGTGCAATCATGGTCCTGGAGCAACATTAACCAAGATGTCTTGGAACAACACTAACATGGCGATATCAGATAAAACACATCAATTAATGCATCAATAACAATAACCCAATTATGAATTCATTGACACTGACAGGGCCTCTCTGCATGATGAGAACTTTTATTTAAATTGTGTTGTAGAAATACTTCTATACTCTTACTCCTACAACTTGTACCTGGAGTATTTCAAAAGACTGTCCCAGCACTGATACTATCTGGAGTAAAATAACCCTGTTTTCAATGAAAAGGACATGACAGAAGATGCTTTGCTGTAGAGAATTTACCTTGTCTGCCTCCTGGACCTCACAGATCTGCTCTCCAGTAGCCGGGTTGCAGGCAGGAAAGACCTTCCCACTGACAGAGTCCTGCCACTCATTGTTAATGAAAATCTGCAGGGAGGAAAATGCAGTGTTTAGTATTGTAGCAAAAAGATGAAACGATGGGTCTGGATCATGAAGGCAACGTGAATTAAATGCACAGAAAAATTTTAAAACTTTACTCAAACTGACTTTATTTGAAGTAGCTGAGTTTAAGTGAGAGATACTGACTAAATTCTTTATTTTTTTTAAAGTATTTATTTCATGTGAAGCAATGATTTCATTCCACCATGTTGGCTGAGCAGCTCTCCCAGACTCTTGTGTAAGGGATATGGGAGAATCTCTGGAAATCTGGACACAGATTCCTGCCTGTCCAGCATTGCTCTCTGGGGAGTGCTCCACCATCCAGACAAAGGGGTGGGGGGCAGATAAATCCCTATCAGACACCAGACCCACACCCACCCACCTAACCACCCACCCACCCCCACACTCACAGACACACGTTTCACAACATCACTGCTCGTTTACGAGATCATAAAACACGTGCCGCGCTTGGTTTCTGTGATGCGTTAAAGCGAGTCTTCCGTTAAACAACCGCCTGGGAAACAGGACACACTCGACATCTAAAGAAGGAAGATAAATGTTTACAAAGCTGAGAATTATGTGAAGCCCCTCATAAGCTGATGACAAGTGGAACAAAAGAAAACGCGAGGTGTGATTTGAAATCGCAAATATAGGCCATCTTACGCAACAGCTCCTTCCTCGCTGACATGTTTAGATCCATTAGGCAGACTACTCACACACTGTTTTTAATGGCTGTCAGTCTGCTTGATAGATAGAGTGCAAGGAGAACATCTGCTGGCACAAATCTATCCCTGTGTATACATGTGCTCTTACCGGCCTTCGACTTTAGAGATTTCGGACGCACCGAGCGCAAAACCTGAGCGCCGGGTTCAAGTGTCCCACAGGCCCGATCCTCCCTGAACTCCCCGACATGTTTACCTCCATAAACGCTCGCCTTTAAGTACTATTTAATTGGCTGTAAACTGTTAGCCGTGTTTACTTTGGGGCTGGTATAAAATGCCAGGGAGTCTGAAAACTGTTGGAGCAAACACATCACCCTGCCTCCCTCCTCCTCCTCCTCCTCTTCATTCCCACGGCTCACGGTCTCATAATGTGGACCCTGCGTATGAATAACTCACATGCAGACGTTTAAGGTGCTCAGTATCTGCGTGTACCATCCCGCAAGAGCCATTCCTCCCATCCCCCATGCACCTTTACGCACACACAGGCTGGAGTGGCTTCTTCTTCTTCTTCTCAGGGGCCACCTTTAATCTGACGCTCATTAAGAGCACTTCATAAAATTGTCAGTAACGATAAGGAGCAGAGGGCCAGCTACAAAAACAGAAAGTCCTGTAGAGCACTGAATTAGTTTTTAAATTTATAGGGGCCACTGAAGTGGGGCACCCTAAATCAAGAGGAGCCCCCTGACAGCCTCAACAGTCGGAGCAAGAATGCAGACCATGGGTAGCTTTATGCATGGCGTTAACCCCCTCTCACAAGACGCTGCTAAAGGAGGACGGATGGAGCTGGAGAACAGTGGAGCGAGCCGCCACCTAAATCACGGCCAGAAAAGGACAACTGTCAGCCGCCGCTTGGCTCGGCCCTCTCTCTGAGCTCGGACTGGTGTTGGACTTTTGTCTCGTTCCATTCACAGACTTGATTAAGATGACAGCACTGAGGCGTAAATCAACTCTCAAGGTTTCTTAAAATTGCTTTTTGGGATCATTTGGATGAGGCGCAAAGAACACAAGAATGAAGTGCACATTTTCAAATGATAAATAGTGTTTTTCCTTTCCCATTCCCTGCGGGGTGGATGCTATCACTTTACATCATGGTTTCATGTTTATAAAAATCTACAGAGGGGGTGAAAGTATTCAGATCTACTGAAGTACAAGTACTGTTACTGCACTAATACACCACTGCAAGTGAAAGTCATGCATTCAAACCTAACTCAAGTAAAAGAAAGAACTATCAGCAAAATGTACTTAAAATATGAAAAGTTTAAGTGTGTTGCTTTTGAGCTGAAGGTTGAGCTCATTTTAACTATTTTATGTACTGTTGGGTAGTTTAATCTACAGCAATGCATCTTATTCTATAACATCATCATATTTTTGTCACAAGAACCACAAATCTCTATAAATCTAACTTTTCATGAGCTCAGAAAAACAGATCTTCAGCTGCATTTTCCAGCCAATCCAAGAAGGTTTTTTAAAAAAGTTTATTTGGATAAAGAAGAAGGAGAATTTAAAGGTTATCAGAAACGTTAAAAACTCACCAGATTCAGAGTTTCACTGGGCAGGAAGGGTACGAAAAATTGTAATCTGACCAGTAACTCGTAACTAAAGCTGTCAGACAAATGTAGTGGAGTAAAAAGTACAATATTTGCACAGTGCTTAAGGAAATATCAGTGTTGTATGAAGTACCCAAAAGTCAAACTTGAGTAAAAGTGAAAATATTGTGTCAAAATATTACTTTGATAAGAATGAAAGTCAGCCACATGAAGTGTAATTGAGTAAAAGTCTTATAATATCTGATATTAACTGCACTTGAGTATCAAAAGTACAAGTAAAAGTTACACATATATCTACATGTATATATTGTATATTAGGAGTCGATATTAAGCATTTTTCTGATTATCTGAATCAGTGTTGTTTTTTCATCAGATTAACGATAAAATAAATAAATTTAAAAATGACTGATACAGCAGGCAATCTGTAAAGTAACTAGTAACTAAAGTCATCAATATTGGCACTGGTAAATATAATTTGTTAGATTTTTGCTGAAAATCAGTGAGTACTTAGAGTTAACTTTGGTATCCAGAGACAACATTTTCTGTACAAACAGTTTTCTGCTTTTTTTAACTTTTAGATGATTTAGTTTTAAACATTAATTTACAAAACCAAAACATTCAAACTGACAGAGAGCGCTGTGATATGTGACGCCTGACACGTAACGAGGATGCCTGATGTGGATTAGAGCTAAGCAGTAAGCATATAGGTCAAGACTTTCTGCATGGGCCACAGGGCAGCTGCAAAACATTTAGCAAGTCCCCACGCTGTTCTGCAAAAGCTGTCAATCATCATCTAGAGACAGAGAGAGAGGCAGACAGGATCGCTATGGGGACAGTGAAAGGATGAGACAGGATGTATGGACAAGATCGTTTTGTTCATCAAATCAGCTACAAATTGGTGCCCGTGTGTTCATTTAAAATGCAGGTGTTTTAATCGCCGTCACCCGTTACAGAAAGATTTACACACTCGAAGTAAAAGTAAAATACGAGGGTGTGAACGTCCATTTGTGATGCTCACAAAACTTTGCGTGATTTTTTGTGATAAGTCATTTTTTAGGAGTAAGCTGTAATAGGAAGCAAGTTAAGCCAAAAATATTTTCTGCAGCTAACAAAACATCTGTTTGGCTCTTTGCTTCTTCTCACAGCTCGGATGGTAACGGCTGAAGGAACACGTAAGTTCTGATTTTTTATTTTTTTTTAAAAAAGAGGGGGTGGGTCTGTATGGGGAGGGGGTTATGCATATGTGTGTGTGTTTATACACAACACGCCAAGATTCCACAGCCAGACGGATCCTACCCGGGCACCTGCAATACTCGTCTGCGCAGGAAGTTTCATATCCTCCCCTATCACAGGACCTCTATTTCCTCTCTGGTTCTGGACGGGTTTCAAAACTCTTATAATTGCTGCTGTTACAAGTGAGCGGAGAGAGAGCATGTGAAAGTGGAGACCAGCTGGTGTTTTTTTCCCCTGCTCCTCTCCACATGTCTGACACCACGGAGCCTTCGTTGTTTTTCACTCACACACCCACAGACAATGCCACCCTGCGCTCCTGGGTTTGGCGAGGGTGACCTCGCTGTCACTGGCTGGCAAACGTCTTTGTCTCGTCAGTGTGTGTGGGCAAAGGGGTTCGAGTTGTTCAGTCTGACTCAGAAGTTATGTGAGAAGCCCTACTTTGACATGCCGCTGTAATTACAAACAACTTCTTATTCACTTTTTTCAGTTGATTCACTCTTTTAATGCAGTAGTCAAACCACAGCAGATGTTGCGTGTCACTGGAGCTGCAGACAGTTTTAGATTAAAGACTTTTTCACGCTTGTATTGTCCTAATTTCTTAATAGTGTCTTCAAAACCACAAATGGGATATTAGATTTTGTTTTATAAAGCTGAATGCAAACTTTGTGGGCATATTCTTATTCAGTAAATGCATATTTTAAGTTAAATCCCCAAACTTTGCCTCCATTTTCGAGTATCTCAGAGGAGCAAAATGCCAGAAAACAAAAATATATCATCTTTCAGACTTAATATAAATATTATTCCCTGAACATAATATATGAGAAGTTACTCTTAAATCTTGAAATGAAATGATGAAGACTGTAGAAAGCAAAAGACAAAGGCTACACAGTTTGACTTTCATGAATCAACAATACAAAAGACCTCTCCTCTCACTCCTAGACGCTTTTTTTTTTTTTTTTTGCTTTGAACATCTGAGGTTTGATGGGTTTCCTGTGTACTTAACCATTCTTTAAATCTCAGGTCAAGCGAATGTTTAAAGAACAGTAGTTTTACTCATGGGGATCACTGGACGAAGAGGAAGTAATTTTTTAAAGAAACGTGACGCTTCTCTGCAGACAAATAAACATGGAGGAGAAGCACTTGTGTCTCTGCTGTGTCCTGAGAAACAGGCTGCTCCATCTCCAACAGATTTATGAAGCCCCATGTTTTTCATAATGACACCGTAAGGATTTACACGTTCCTTGTCAGGAGGGGCTGCAGACTGAAGGTATGGGAAGTTAACAGGGTAACCTCGCTGTCACTGCTCTTCCTTATACAGTGATTAAGAGACAGGGGACATGATGTTGACGTGTCTGCTAAGATGGTAATTTACACTCACTGCACAAGTAGGCATTTCACACCAACGGACATATTAATGGCGGTGCACACTTACCCTGTCACAATCCAAGAGATGTGTTTTAGAGAGTATGTGGCCATGTGTGTGCAGAACAGGGAGATTGTGTAAGCAAAAGGCCAGAGAAGGAGGGGGAGAGAGTTCTCGCTGTGCTCGTTGTGATAAATCATTTAGGTGCACGGTATCCCCTAACTTTGGCTCTGTTTGATCTTGATCGCAGTAAGATGGTGGTTTTGAAGTGAAAGACTCCAGAACTGCAGGTCAGGCTCTGGCGAGGCAGGGCCACTAACCCACACAGTGAGACAGGGTCATAATTTACACCCCGGTGGACAGCACCTAGCATCGGGGAGCCCCAAGCCTCCATCTGTGCTATCTCAATCAGTGACAGATTGATGGAGCCTCTTATTCATCCGAACTGAGTGGATGTCTCTGCATGGACGGCTTTTGCAAATACACGGGTCTGCGGCAGGCAGGTTCTGCACAGGTTCCTACGGTGAAAGTGCACTAAAGCCACCATGAGCAAAGCAACAAAGAAAATTTACAACTGTTGATTAGATTAAGAGATCTTTAACCCAGACAGTGAGCGCGGCCACAGCGAGTTTGATCCCTCAACCTGGTCCTGGTTAGTTCTTTATAATTGTGGGACTATTTTCTGCCTTATTAGGCAACAATAAAACTACAAAATACACTTTAAAAATGCAGATTTTGCGCATACACAGTCTTATTAGAGGGCTTACTGCGATCTTATACCTTTAAGAGTTTGCAAAAGGCTCATTGCGCTCACCTTTCACTTCACACAATAAAAGCATTTTACAGACTGTTCCTTCAAAGCAAAAGCGGCAAAGTTACTTCAATTCCTGTAAAATCTGTCCCACTAAGTGTCTGCTTTAACAACTCATTATCGCTGAACGGTGTGAAAAACCACAAAGGCCAAAAGTATCACCCACCAGAAAGAGCAGGAAAACTTTCTCTGTGTGCCTTAATTATTCACAAAACCTAGCCTCTCTCTCTTTGTTCTCTCTCCTGCCACAAGTGGAAAACATCAATAAATAGCTATCATGGCACTCTTATTTATGGCTTCCTTCGTGGTCCTATCAACCTTTAAACTGTTTCTGTCTTGTAACCCAGCTGTTGGAGCCTTCTAGCAATAGAAATGTGGGGGTAGGGGGAACGGAGAGAAAGTTTTTCTCCTTGTGTTTTCAGCTACAAGAGAAAGGCTGTGCGAAAAAACTACTTATTCAGCTTATAGACTAATAACAGAACTCTAATCTCAGAGGGAAGATAGCTTTACTGATACAATCAATGTGTCTTTGACGGTGAGGAGTTCATGACTCGGTGAAGAGGACAAGGGGCAAACGTTGATTGCAATAAGCCTTTTATGTCACATACTTCCCTGTTGCAGAAGCAAACCTGTTAAGTAATAATACTGTATCAGTGGTATCTGTGTTTCCAGGGTCGCTCAGATGTAATCTTTGCATTGCAAAAAAAAAAAAAAAGTCATGGTGACTTGATGACTGAAGATTTTTTTGAATTTCTATGAAAGTTAGAAAAAGATTAATATTAAAGAAAAGATTAATATAACTGAGGAGACTCTGTGCAGCTCCATCCACCCGCCCTACAGGCCAGTGAGCAGTGTTGGTTGTTCCCTCGCAGCCGGTGGGGTGGAGAACAGGAACAGGGTGTGAGGACAGCCCACGCCAGGGGTTCCCATAAATCAGGGCCCTTCTGCCCCCTATGTCCACCAAACCAACAGGGACTGGATGATCCAAATTCCTGGGGGTTAATTCACCAAGTCGCTCCCTAAATTTCCTCCTGTACACCGTCGTGTCCACCCCTTCAACTAACACTCTGCACTGCGAGGGAATGGAAAGCTCTACACAACACGTACCGTCCTCTGTGCAGCGGCAGCAGCAGTGTGCCCTTTGCTCTCAAAACGCCGAGGTTTGTGTGAACACAGAGCAGTTAAGGCACTGATTGAACTTCCACCACGCTATCGTTAATGTGTCCTCTAGGAGACGTGGCGTTTTCCTCTCACAATCATAAAAAAAACACTAGTTTTGCAGCTAAAAGACAAGGTTTTGTTCAGTAGCAGCAGAACTGCAGCGGGGTACATCCTCAGACTGATAATGAGACGTTACAAAGGACCTGATCTTAAGACTTAAAGTCACTTCAGACTGTTTCAGTGTGTGCATATGTTAAAAACATATCAAGACACTGCAGAGATGTTATCAAACAGGCAACAGAACATTTCATTTGAGAGCAAATTTCCCAGAAAATAGACTGGATGTGGTTTACTGATAAATTATTGCTTCACTTAGTACGTGTGCTGCTATTTATATAATAAAGCGACAAAATGTTGAAGAACTCACTGAAAACAGGACTTTCATACAGAGTCTTCACAAGATGTTATTTTTTTAATTAATTTTAGTCTCATCTGCAGCATGATTTGTTTCATGACTCAAATAAAGTTCACCATTTTCTCCACCCACATATTTCTCTGACTGCAGGATGATAATCTGCCCTCTAAATGCTAAAACATTTCTTCTCTAAACCAACTCGCTGTCAGATAATAATGAGACCGATTTAAATTACTGCCAATTCTTTGGACTTGACTAACCTGTGTGTAGTGTAAACTGCTGTGATTGCTGTGGCAGAAAGAATTTGGGCTGCTTTGTTTATACACAAACTCAGCCTTTGCCACTGATCGCTAAAATCACTGTGAGCAATGAAACATTAATTATATTAACAAGTTTACAACTCAGTGAATGGCACAGAAATGCTACTGAAGTGAGACGTTATAATCATGGTGGAGGATTTGAAAGATTTGGTATATTTCAGTTTGGTATTTCTACTTAATTACTTCTTTTATGGGCGACTTTAATTGAAAATATATTTGATTAATTGGCATCCCATTCAGTGACCTGAGAGGATGTTGGCCTGTGTCTTAACAGAGGCTGCACTCCAGGTGCAAAGTGAATTAAAAACACTAATCACAGTAAATAATTCTCTCTGTGAGCCAGTTTTTTAATTTTTTTTTTAAAGACTTTAAGCAAAAACAACAACACTTTTTTTTTTTTTAGTTTATCTAAAAATAAAACAAGCTCAGACTTTGACACGCCCTTATTAATTAAAGTTATTGCGCCTGTTGTAACGTTATTGCAATTAAAAGTGGCTTAATTATACACAAAATCAATTATTAGTCTGTAACATAATCACATATTTGAAATGACTCAAATTTGAGAATGTAGGCTGACATCCCCCCTCTGTTGTTGATTTTTTTTTTTTTTAAATCAAGTTAAGTGAAACCAAGAAAAAACAAAACTAATCAGCTGTAATTCTTAAATATTTAGTGTTAATGATCTTGTTCAGAGGTTATTGATCACTTCATGCTGAGCTACACTGAGCACGTGGACGCACAGAGACTTTATAACGTGTCAGCTTTTAACATCAGCCCTGAAGAAATCAAGTTTTGCTTCGGGGGAGTTTGTCAGCTCCAGCCCTGTGAGAGCAACACAGGTTACTAGATACTGAAGCTGCCCACAAACACACACACGAAACACACACGAAACACAGAAAAGTTTAGCTCAAGAGAAAAGTTTTGGTTAAGAAAACACACGGCCACGCATCCAGGAGGAAGACGCTGCGCCGTTACGCGCAGAGTTAGCGGCTCGGGCGGACACAGACCTTGGTGTACTTGATCTCCGGGTTGGGCACCGGTGAGGGCATCAGCTGGAGGGATGCCATGAGAGCAGCGGGGTCGCTCTTCACCTCTCCGGGGATCTCGATCTTACTGGAAGTCATCTCGGCCGTCTCTCTCTCTCTCTCTCTCTCTCTCTCACTCTCTCTCTCTCTCACTCTCTCTCTCTCTGTAGTCTGCTCGTCCTGCTGCGCCTCTCGGGGGTTTTTTCAACAGATTTCTGATTAGGACTTTGGGTTTCTTCCTGGGTTTATAGCCAGGTGTCAGCCGCGGTTCATTTTCATTGGGCAAAGGAAAGGGCCGTCCTTTTGAAAATTAAATCCACGCATTTACATAAACGACCTCCGCCATGCGTGTTGAGGAGGAGAAACACATCCACCCCACCCACCTCACACTCCCGGTACACTCAGCTTTCCACTGCTTTCAGTCTACAGTAATTCACAGTTTTACCAACACTTATTAAACTCTCAGATTATCAAAAAAAAAAAAAAGTGGTGTCAGGGGATCACTGTCTGATCTTTATGTTTATCACAGGTGTGGATTCATGTGAACTCGATGAATCAGGAAGTTTTAAATCCCATATTTTGCACACACACACAAAAAAACAAACCCTAATGAACCCAATATACAAAATCTGCCCCACAAGGTGCATTTAACAGCTGTTCTGGACTTTTAATCATATCACGACCTTCATCTGCAGATAAGACTTTGCTCAGTCGTCACGCACACGTATATGTTCAGATTGTATGTTTTCAGACTGCTCTCCACATTAAAAGTTCACTTTTCCCCCTTTTTTATTTATTTTTTTTTACCTTGCATAAGTAATGAACAAACTTCTACATGTTTACTCTCCAAATCTCACATTCCTTACACCGCCATTAACCATTTCCTAAGTGGCATAAAGGTGTCAAACCACTTTCCTCACCCCTGTCCTCTTTATTTGCCTTACACAACCTCCCCACGGTCTAAGATGTTATGTAAATGCGGACTAGAGAGGGATTGCTGCTCCTTGCTGGGGTGTTGTTGGCAGAGATTTGTCCTGCAGGTGATAATTCCTTTCCTCCTTTCAAAAAAAAAAAAAAATCCCAATAAACATCCACCAATTAGCTGCGAGCAATCTGTCTCCGAAAAACTAAAGGAATTAAAGCAAATCCCCGCATTACCAACACCCGCATTCATGAGGCCACGCAGGTAAGAGTTAAAGGGTGAATCCGGAGTTTATTTGAGATTTAGGCTGCCAGGAGTAGTTTGTGTGTGTGTGTGTGTGTGTGTGTGTGGTCAGTGGAAGAATAATTTAAACACAAGCTCTGTGATGTCCTTTAAGTGGCTTTAATTCTTCAGATTTCATAACTTCTCGACAAGGACAAAGGAGTGTGGAGACAGATGCAGGCCCATCATTTGCAAATCCCCCGGAGGATGTCGTTTCTCCATCAGCACATCAGCCTTTTTTCACAGCATGGGCGACACTCTCAAAGTGTCTGTTTCACATCAAAGAGAGGACGGGGCCTGAAACTGTGACATTGATTAATGCATTCAAAACATCCCAATCCGCAGCCTGTCGCCTCACCTTTTCACAAAGCGCAGTGAACGGAAGATAAGACATGAGACATGAGGGACGGTGTGACAACACTTCAGCTCAAATGTATTCATGGAGCTCCCTCTGTTGGAGGAAGGGAGCCTCGGACGTGTCAGAGTCACACTCACTTTTATTCAAAGTTTTTATAATATTCAGCAGCGGTTTGATGAGGAAAAAATAGGATGGGATTGTCACAAAAAAGGAAGAAAGAAGGCAAGAAAAGTGGAAATATGATAATATGTGATGAGATGGCTGAGGAGGAGGAGTGGAGCCACAGCAGCTGCAGTGAAGATGGTGAGTGAGGACACTAAAAAGAAAAGAGATTAGGACGTTTTTAAATAATAATAATGAAATGTGAATGTGGATTTATTTTTATTTTTCTGTTTTAAATTCACACAAAGACATTTAACACCTTAAAAACAGAGGCTAAAAACTCCTACACTGTGATATACTTATATTTTCCTTCACATTTTCTCATATAAGCGTCTCAGACGTGTTGAAACCCAAACACACAGCAGGTCATTATGTTCAGACAGTGCAGCGGCAGTGTGCTGACTGACAATAGCTCTCAGTAATTCAACATCTATGTGTATTTTATTCTCCGGAGAAATACTAGTCTTTTTTTTCATTTCAGCATTCAGCAGGCCTAATAAATTAAACCATCATATGTAAAAGATTCTTAAACATGCCTGATCATACAAGCGAATTGACAGCTTTTTTTAAAAAATTGAGGTTTTAATAATGTCTGTACAGAATTTACTCGACGATAATTTAAAAAGTGGTTTTGGTTTGAAATGTTTTAAAATCCAAAAAAGGCTTTAATTAATGTATTTGTTATTATTATTATTATCTTAAACTAACATGTGTTGTGTGGGTTGTAATCTGAATTTAAGGCGATTATGTTTGCATGTTGAAAACAGCTCAGTCCTCTGTGTTTTATTACATTTAATATCATCCACACACGAATGAAACTTTTCACTGACCTGAAAATCTTTCACTTTTTTTATTATTGTTATTTGCAATTACACTGAGCCAAGGTTTAGATTTAAAAACTCCCTCATCTCCCCAAATTGTTTGAAATAAAGAGAGAAATCAACTTTATATGTCAGTGTTGTCAATAACAGGGCAAGTGAAGGCGCTACTCACACAGCTGTGAATAATATGAAATCATTTTTTGTAAAGTTGTATAATTGTTGGTGATAACAAGTTGAAGATAATCAGTTCTGTTGTTTTTCTGTCTTTCTCATTTATTCATGTCATAATGTGTCCATTGGGAAGAATATCTTATCTTATCTTATCTTTCATGCATTAATTGTAAAGGCAGCCCATTATCTCGTGATTTTCAAATTTATTTTGCGATAACTGCATTTTTAAAAATCCTCATATATCCTCCTTCGATGCGCAGCCTGATTTATTTTACGTGTGCATCTCAAATAAAAGCAGCAGTCAGGTCTGGATGTCGCTGCCTGCAGTATCTAATAAAAAGTTAGACCCCTTGTGGTTATAAAGGGAAATAGATGCAGAAAGCTTAACGTGTCCGCCGGCCTGCACGGTCGGAGCGCACCGAGTGGGAGGCGGCAACCTGCACCGACAACCACACACACACATACACACACACACACACACACACACACACACACACTCCCTCCGTAGTTTGTTAGCTGTTTGTTCTGGCCGGAGGAAGACATCAAGGAAAGAGAGGCTGAGAGAGAGAGGGGGGAAAAAATGGAAAATGAGAGCAAGAGGAAGATGAAGGAGAGATTTGGCCTGAGGCGGGACATCTTTAAGGAGTTCCTGGCGGAATTTCTGGGGATATTTGTCCTGATCGTGAGTACCTCCCTCTGCACCTGTCATCCAGCTTAAACAGCCGCTTTAAAGCTGTGAACCAGTATGCTAATAAGGTGTCAAACTGGGTCTCCGGGGACTCTGACTGCTGTCTCTCAGATGTCTCTATTAACAGATAGCATATTCTGGAGCTTTTCTCTTTTATGTGCTCAGCTGTAATTTGCTGCTGACAATCAGACCAAGATGTGGCTGATGTGGGACTGTTTTTCCTCCTCACAACTCCCCCAGAAGTAACAGAGCATTTGAATTATTGTTACTATAATAAGTTATTGTTATATGGGGGGAGAAAAAATAGGCAAATGATTAATCACTTTGCAAAACATTTTTGTTTTTCTGTGTTTGCTTCTCATTTCTTGAAGGAGTTGCCTCCTTTACAGTTGCTGTGTTTCTAGACTGGTCTGCCCTCCACCTGTCAGCCCTCTGTGGTGCCAGATCAGAGGAGTGATGCAGCTTCCACAACAGCCCTCTTTTTCTTTCATCTGAATTACTTCTGCCTTTTACCTAATAAGTGGGGGGATTCATTATTTCTCCGAGCTCCAAGCTGGACAAATTGTCTGTGGCAGTCGGAGGCTGTTGTTGGACAAGAGGGCTAGTGTTAATGGCGGCTATAATTGGAATAATTAAAAACAATGAGTCTTTCTACCTCCACCCTTTGTGTTTTTGTTCTTGTCTGTGTCCCAGCTCTTTGGATGTGGTTCAGTGGCCCAGACGGTGCTGAGTAAAGGGGCTCTCGGGGAGCCCCTGACCATCCACGTTGGTTTCACTCTGGGAGTCATGATGGCTGTTTACATGGCGGGGGGAGTGTCAGGTAAAAGAAGCACACTGACACATACACAGCTCATGTGCATTACAATATTAAATCATCCACTTTTCAAATGATTATTTCTATTATTCATTATTCTGCAGGTTATGCTCTTCATTATTATTATTCAATTAGACAGTTGGTCATTAAAATGCCCAAGACATTTTTTGTTCTGCTTTTTATTGTACGAGCAAACACCAAAACCCAAAGATATTCAGTTCACAGTGATACAAAACAGATGGAAAAAAACTGTTTTTCACAAAACATTTCAAAATGTGAAAACATTTTCAGACTATTCACTTATTAAGTGACAAAGAGGCTTTGTCTCTCAACTCTCTGGGCTTTTTCAGTGATAGAAAAACAAGTACGAACATATAATTATTTGATATTTCAGTCTGAAGAAAGTTTCACACACATGCTGGTAACAAAGGTCGTCACTCAGTGTTTGTCTGCGGTGGAGATGCGATCTTTGGTCTTGGATGTTCTGGCCGTCTCTTTGCTCTTACAGCAACAACAGCTCTCTCCTCCAGGTTACTCAGTGTCACTGTTTCCTCCATCTTCAAAGCTTTTACGTGAAAAAACCTTTGCAGAAAAGATCACGATGTAGTCTCATCTCAGATGACTTATGTCATTGCATTAGCTTACTGATCTAGATAAATGACCTATAAAGACGAGTGTATAGACTTGTAGTGTTACATAATAGAGAACATTTAACATAAAGGGACCTCTTTTCTGGTCTATAAGGTCAGAATTACCTATACTAATATAAAAAAATGGGGTTTTGATTTATAACTTGCTTTATAACCCTCTGTAGTGGTCTGAATTTCAGTGTAAGAGTGGTGTCAGTGTGCTTGAGGGCTGAAGATATTGTGTCCTGATGTCCAAATGGGACATTATAGGCTACATTCCTCAAGGATTACAGCAATAGGAGTCCTCTGTGCATCCCTTGTAATGATAGGGACAGGAAGGTTGTTGTTAAATGTCACACTGCTTCTCGTGGGCTGTCTGAGCCAAAAAAGTGTGTGTCCATTAATCAGCAATCAAGGGTTGCACTGTGCAGGCTTCATGAGTTGTTGTGTGGTCATTTGCATCACAGTTGGGATGTGAATAATCATCACAATCAGAGAGAAGAGATCATATATATGTTGTTGCGTTTGACTGTGTGATAAAAGCTTAAAGGTGCAAGTTGTGAGATGGTGATTATTGAGTCTCATTCCCAGGTGAGAAGGTGGCCGGCCCTACCTGCCAACCCTGGAAATTAGATTCAATTATCAAATATCTTTCAACTATCGCTTTTTTTTTGTTTTTGTTTTTTTGCATGTTTAAAGGTATAGTTTAAAATTTTGGGTGATAAAGTTAATCTCTCATATTTGCCCATTAAATCTGAAGCTACAGCTAGGAGGCAGGAGACAACAGCTAGCCTACTAGTATCTGTGTGCAAAACCACAGATAAGTTCAAACTGGACATTTCTTCATGTTGATTTCTTCACTTTACATTTGTTTCAGTTGAATTTTATATTTCTCTTTTATCACAGTGCTGGGCTTTTGCTCTGCTTAGGTTAAGGCAAAAAAAAACATTTGGTCAGGTTTAGGAAAACATGTTCTGACTTAAAATACCTGTTTGGTCGCCACGATCACGGATGGAGATGGTCCGGCTTCCCATGAAAAATAGTCACTTTTGGTCACCACAAAATTGCTGGAAATGTCCCCAGGTGTCCTTTAAAATATCCACTGATGTGACTCAAACTGCGGTCTGCCGTTTGGCAGCCTTGTTGTCTGTAATAACGCCCCTCCACCTCCCGATGTGAAAGTCCGCCAATAAGCATATAGTGTGAACGTGATATGCCACCTTTGGTTCACATGTCAGCACTGGACGTATCTGTGGTTTGCAGAAATGTTAACTGCTTGCATTATATCCTGGCGACTGGGCTGGTTACGATTCATTTGTTTAATCCATACAAAAAAGGGTAAAATAAAACATCAATTCGTTTTTAATTTTAATTAATTGAATACTCAGCTTTAGAGGTGCTGGTAGGTGGATTTTGTTATCTTCGGACAGAGCCAACAAGCTGTTTCCATCTGTTTCCAGCCTTTATGCTAAGCTAAGCTAACGAGCTGCTGGCTTCAGCTACATATTTATCATACAAACATAAGAGTGGTATAAATCTTCTGGTTAAAACTACTGCAAGATACCGAGGAAGTGTATTTCCTACAGGAAAATGTCAAACTGTTCCTTTAAAACCTTTAAAAGGCTATGCTATACAGAATTCCCAACTAAAAAGTCCCAGGATGACACAGATCCTCTGTAATCGTGAGTTTATTTTTGTATATTTGAAAAGATTTATAAATATTCTGCAAGAAATTCAAGTTTGATAGAGATGAAAAATATATGAATTTATGTGAACAAGTGAATAAGGCTTTTCATCTCTGTCTTGTTTATGATGGCTGTTGTGATCACTCTGACTCGTGTTACAGTCTTACTTGTGCTACATGTTTAATGAGAAGAGTTGTAAAGCTTCAGAGGAATAGCAGAAAAGCCCGAGGACACGGAGGTTAATATATGGAGAGCTTTTGCTGCATGACTGGGCCATTCAGCCCCGGGGTCCACAGCTCAGTGGGAAGCTTCTGTCCAACGACATCTCTGAAGATGATCATAGGTATTGGACTAATGAGCTTTACTGGGGCATGGGTCTCTGGAGAGGAGGGGGGTCAGGTGTGACAAGCCTGGCTTTCTAGGCTTCCCTGGCAGGGCGGCTCCATAGGAGAAGAAAACACAATTGTTTTCACTTTGTAGTCTCAGATTTTAGATGACAGTGTACCGTAAGTGTGACACATCATGGTCACTCTAATGACCTGCAGTCTACGTGTGCCTTAAGCAGATTCAAGCAGATTATGTCAGATGCAATTCAGACAGGCAGGTCTGGCTGGTTGTCGTGGTCAGTGTTTGTGAACAGGATGGGGAGATTAACAATGGGCGCATGGCTGATACCCCCAGTGGTGTTACCACAGCGAGGTCAAAGCCAAGATCCCAGAGTGTTAAATAAATGACCCCACACTGCCATCACAGCCCAGTAACATTTGGCTGGAATGTGTTCAAACACGCCTCTGAAGGACAATGTGGAGTATATGAAAACAGGCCGACAAACCCGGTGCTCTTTGTTTGAAAATACCCCAAACGTTTTGAATGAATGAGCAGCTTGAACAGAGGCGCTAAATGATCAGACAGCCTGTCACTGACTGTTTTAATCCACTGAACTCAGTTTACCTTGTCTTTTAAGAGAGGACACAAGAGACTTTAAAATGCACACAGATGTTTGACGTTTGATTTAGAGTTAAAACGATTAGTCAATTAATCAATTAGTCGATCAAAAGAAAAATAATCGCCAACTTTTTTAATGGTAAATCTTTTAAAAGGGCTCTATGTAACAATTTGTGATCACTTTTTTATTGGCCATATGTGAGCGGATCGGAACACGACGTGAAAAATGACACCTTCCACATCTCTCTCGGTTGCCTATACAAACCTGTGGACTATTTGTTTATGTTGTTTAATGCTGCTGGACTGTGGATTTCTTTGTGAAGGACTCGGAGTGGATTTTTTGTTTTCTTCTGTCACTCTTCCAGTGACTCGAACACTATCCTGGTCGATGATGGTACAAACAAGCTAGCAGTTGTTACCCTCTCTTTTGTTGGGGTTTAGCCATTTTTATCCAAGGTATCTCTTCCCTACATGCAAACCAAGTTTCCCACGGTGCCATGTTGCAGGAGTGTCCTGTCTTTAGCGCCGCCCAAGACAATTGTGATTGCTTAAAAGAAATGAAAAAAGGAGTGGAGTTAGAAAGAAGTGAGCTTACCAGACCTCTGTGGGCCACTTCTAGCTTGAAGCGCTACTAGCATAGCACAACAGAACCTCTCAGCACACTGTCAGCATTCAAGTTGCATTGTGGGTTATGTCACTGCCAGGTTTTTGATTGTTTTTCAACAGGAGACTGGCAGAGTTATAACAGTCGAGTGCAAAACCAACCATTGGAGCTCTCTTTAAAGTCATTTTCAATGAAAAATACCAAATAAATGCTGGTTTCAGCATTTCAGTATTTGCTGCTTTTCTTTGTCTCATGTTTGTTAAACTGAATGTTTTTAGGTTTTGAATTGTTGGTCGTACGGTGCTTTAGGAACTTCAGTGGACATTTTGCAGCATTTTTCATAGACTAAATATCATGATAACTTTAGAAAACAATTGGCATGTTTTGGATCAGAAACATTTTGGTACTTTTTTTCACTTCCATCTTCTTTTTAAAATACGCTTCATTTTGTTTTAGGTTGATTTTGCTCATCTCTTTTGGTTGCATTGTTGCAGGAGCTCACGTGAACCCTGCGGTCTCTCTGGCCATGGTGATCCTTGGGAAGCTACCTCTGAAGAAGTTCCCTGTGTACGTGCTGGCACAGTTCCTGGGGGCTTTTGCTGGATCCTGTGCTGTCTATGGGTTGTATTATGGTGGGTGTAAATGTGTAAACATCATCACTAACAGAGAACTGTCTAGCAGGATTACGAGGTTATCTAGAAAGCATTTCTGAGGAACACAAACAAGTCTGACACTCTGCTTCAAGAGTGTTTTCCTTGTTATATTTGGATATTGTTTTTATGTCGGACTTATTGTCAAAACTACACATATAAGAAGGAGCTTGTTAGTGTAATTGCATGAACAGTCACTGATCTATATTGTGTTTTCTGTTTCACAGATGCTTTGATGGAATATACCGATGGAGAATTTGTTGTTACTGGTGTGAATGCCACTGCCAACATATTCGCGTCTTATCCTGCAAAACATCTCTCAGTCCTGAATGGGTTTGTTGATCAGGTGGGGCTTCAGACTAACTTTAAATTTATGTGTAATTCCCCCAGAAAATATTCTATAATATATACCAGTGTCAGATATGATAAAAAAGCCTAACTACATCCACATGGATAATAATACTTTCTGCAGTTTATTGAAACTTCCTGATAACATGACAATAAAACATGTTTTGAATCGTTTATCTGTTATTAGCTTTGGAGGGATTTGCCTCTTATATAAATGGAATTATTGATGTCAGTGACATAATTTCCACCAGGATCGTGTGTGCGTGGAAGCCACCAGAGCATACAGAGAAGCATTTAGTGCAGTCATGAGTACGAATTTTAGCATCAGTGGACATGTGAGTTGTTTACTGATGTATGAACAGTCCTTCTCCGATGCTGAAAATAACTTGCATCCGTCCTGGATGTGTATGAGATGCAGATGTTAGTTTACGAATTTGCGAAGGCAGTGAGGGAATTAAAGGTCTAATGAGTTGGGTTTTTTTTTACTTAAATTGTTATATTTCAAAGTGAATCCTTGTTTTACGGTGATGTTTACAAGCATTGCTAATGTAAACAAAGCCTGAGAAACATGAATTATTAACTTTCAGTTATTGTGTAGAGTTATGACGAGACCTGACCTGACGAGAATTTAAGAGTAATATCAGGTTCTGACGGTGTGTTTTTATATTTGGGAATATGCATGTGGGTGGCAGACTGTATACCTTTAAGTGCTCAAATTAGATCTGTAAAATCAAACATTTTTATAGATGTTTTCTAAGCATTTGTTCAAAATGTGAAAGATTATAAAATTCAATGATCTACCTCTGTAGTATCTTCTTAAAAGACGGCCATATGGGCCCATATAGTAAAGCTTTCTTATACAGACTAAAACCAGGGGAAAGGGGAAGCCGCATAATTAGCTTAGACAAAATAACAGGGCAGAGGTCACCACTGCAGATGAGGTAACTCAAAAACAACAACAACAACAACAATCAATGTAGATGTTTTGAAATACATCTGATGTTTTACTAATTGCCTGATGTTTTTGTTTTCAAGGTAATTGCCACTGGAGCTCTGATCCTGTGCATCCTGGCCATCACCGACAGGAAGAATATTGGCGCTCCAAAAGGCATGGAGCCTCTGTGCATCGGCCTGATCATCATGGCCATCGGAGTGTCCATGGGTCTGAACTGTGGCTATCCAATCAACCCGGCACGAGACCTCGGCCCGCGCTTCTTCACGGCTGTGGCCGGGTGGGGCATGGATGTATTCAGGTAATTTTACTGATGTAGAAACGAGTAGTCAACCAGTCGATTAAACGTTGCTAACCTTAACTGTTGCATTTAAGATGTGACACAATATTTTTTCGAACAATTTGTAAAATGTTTCTGGTTTCTGGGGGTTTTCTTACTTTTACACCACTTGACTAGTTTAAACTTATGTTGAAACGTCAGGGAAATTAGTCACTATAGGAACATTCCCAGTAGGAACAAAAAGTTGCCTGCTATCACGCATAAAGCACACACGTAAGTAAGAAATGTTTTGTGGGCTGCCTGTCTGAACAAGCTAAAAGTCCATTATTCAGTGCTGCTCTCACGCTCACCAGCGCCTGAGATGTAGTGGATGTGTGATGTAACATTTTAACCAAGTAGCTGCTTCTTCCTTTCCCACACAGAGAGCAGCATAGCTCCATCTCTTCTCTCTTGACAATCTGAATTAATATTTCAAAGACCAGGCGTGTATTTCCTGCATTTTGAAAAAGGGCTGTGGGATTTAAGTGAACCGGGAGAGATTCCATGCACATAAATATGAAATATTGAATGCTTTATTACCAAAAAGCCACGGCTGTATGTTCCTCATCCTCTCTTGCTTCCTTTCTTCTCTCAGAGACAGCACAGCTGTTCCTGGTTTTGTTTTTATGTTTATGTTTTATTGTGTTTTTAAATTTATACTAAAAAAGATGTGATGATGTTGTGATTTTGATCCGATTTGCAACTATGAAAAATATTACTTTTACATATATAAAGATTTAAATGTCCGTAAAGTGGAGACAAATTGGTAAAACAGCAATTGGCATAATTCACCTTTTACATTAATATTGCAAACTTGTTATGGAACAACATGCTATTCATTTAGTTGTGTCTTTTAGCTCTGTTTCAGTCTCCACCAACTCCTGAGAGAAATATCTGACTCTTTAGCTGCTAAATCTATGTTCACCAGTTAGTCGTTTCCTTTGTCTGTCTTCATTTCTGTGCTGAGCAGACACTGAGCACTGGGTTTATTAGAGCCTTTTCTCTGAAAGCAGCTGTCTGTTGCAGCCACGAGAACAGCGAGAGTGAACCAAAACAGTATAGTTGTGAGTCGGACAGTTCAACAATGAACTGAACCAAAGGAGAAGAGAGCTGATTCAGGTGGTAACTGTCTGTAGATTCATCACTGCGAGTGACGTCTCTCACATCACATACTGTTGTATTGTAAAAATATAAATTAGCTGATTCAATGTCGTCATATTGTATATTTTGGTCACTACTTTACAACTATGAGTTTCGGTGTTTGTTAGAAGGAAAGGATTCCTCGTTTTTTGTGATAAAAATAACCTGATCAGGTCAACCTCTCAAAAGGGCAACCGCAGTTTAATAGAACAAAACAATTATAATACCACACGGCAAAGGTGCCACTCTCATTCCACAGAGCTGTACATTTGAGATACTGTCTGCACGTTACAAACAGGAGAGGACAAGGTGCATCCCTGTCGCACTTTCAATTTGGACTTTGTCAAGAATGCAAACAAAGCAGTCACGCTACATGTATATAAACGAAATGGCTCGCAGCAGCTAACTTTGTATACTGTACTCTTATGGAATATTTCCGACTTCTAAAACCTTGAAGGCTGTATAAACAAACTCTTATGACCTTTCGATTGCCTGTGTGGGACTAAAATATTGATTCTCTGTTGATATTGACATCAGTTGCCATTGTTCTTCCTGATAATCACTGAGTGGAGTCTCCTTTCTTTAATTATCACTGAGGCACAGTCGTGTGATCCCTGGAAAGTTCGAACACATTCCTCTGATCGCCTTTTTCAGGCTCTGAGGACGATACGGTCAGACTCTCAAGGACTTTTTCCTGTTTGTTTTACAGATTTTCCCTGTATTTTTTTGAATATTCTACTGTACAGACATTAATACTGATGTATTGATGAAAAGATAATAATAGCTGATATCTAATAGCAGCACTCCTCTGCAATTTTAAACAGGATTATCTGTATTATAACAGTGTTCGACTCTATTTAAAGGTATTTTCATTTTTAAATGGGTGTAAATATCCTTACAGAAAACATTAAAAGGCCAAAAAAATACTGTATTTTTATGGAAAATTGCTGATTTTTTCTACTATTATTTTTAGTATTTTCTGGCACCTCCTGTTTGCTTGAATACCGGTTTTTGACATGTTTTTTTGTGCAATGATAAACTGTATAATGTTAACTGTCGCACTCTTAAATATCCAAAGCTCTGAACATTTTAGGAGCTGTTCTCATCCACCCTTGGCACTTTTCCATTGAGCAGCTTTTTACAGTAACCAATGAACGCTGCCAATGAGATACCGCAGGCTCAGAGTTTCCAGATCCTTTAAGGTCACGTTTGTGTCAGCAAAGTATCTTCCGCTTTTCTCTAACTTCTGCTGAAAGCAATATCCTGTTTTCTGTTGAGGTGATGAATCGTTTATAGGAGTGTCCTTGAAGAGCTCAAAAGATGCCGTCTGAAGCCTCTTACAACTCTGTAGAGGCGTACAACCTCAGTAATTGCAGCTTTTTTCATTTGATGGTAGCTAGCGTCACTTTTTGTAAATTATACTTGTACTTTTGGACAAAATACCCGCAAAATTATTTTTTCCCTCTCTCACATGTTGTTTCTGTTTAGATACATGCTGTTTGTGTCTTTGCCCTCAGTGCCCAGTTTATCATTGACCCCTGCCCTTCAAAGTGTCGGTGAACGTCACTGCTGGCATGAATATGTGGTTGTCAAACTAAGAACAAAACACTGCTTGGACAATAATGCTGTCTATATGAAAGCAGTATAACCACAAACAGTTAAAATTTTTAATACAAGGATGTTTTAAAGCAGAATTCTTGATTTATCATGAAGATTACATAATATTAAGTGGTGGAGGCTAAAGATACAGATTCTGATGCTCTGTGTCCCCATACCACAGCTTTAACTATCACCAGATGGCTTGTATGACTTTACAAATGTAAAGGTTTAACGCACACATAAGCCCCTACTATCATGTATAAAGTATGTGCTAAATCTGACATAATCTTTTATATTTATGACATAAATACAGCAGCTACAAATGCAGTGTAATGTAGACTGAGGATTAATGTACATCACGTCCCTTTTTAGCTTTGAGTGTGAAGGGCGGCACTTGGCTCCATTCAATGTCCACATGGCGTCAATGTGACCCACTGGTTGTCTGTCTCCTTGCCTGATCATCTTAGCTGTGGCAATAGATTAAAGTCTATAATCCAGCCGCCTACTTCCTGAATGCCTACAGGAGACAAAGATGACTCGCTCAGACGCTTGTTTACTTTCAGGCCCACATATCAGCTCTGTTAAGTGAAGCTCTTTCACCTGTTGGGGGAGTCAAGGCTCCTAACGGCCACACTGACCAGCAGGGCTCTAATCTCCCTCCAGCTCTGTCTGAGGTCGGCCACAGTCAGAATGAGGACACATGAAGTAGGTCTAATACACAGAGCTCCTTAAGACTTTACTGTAATCTGGGATAACTGCGTATAACTCGCCTCAGGTAGGATGATACAGACATAAACATCCAGATTGGAGAGGCAGTGTACATGATTTCATTCAAGAGAGTACTGCATCTTGTTAATACTGTATTTCTATTTAATTAGGGGACAGATTAAACCAAAGCAGTGATCAAAAGTGAAGCAACAGAGGGCTTAGATATCGTGACTAGTCTAGTATGGGGCAAGCTGGATCCTACACTTCCCATAATGCAGCTCAGTAGTGGCAGTCATTATGCTGCATTGTTTTTGTATCAGAGTAGCCATAATTACAAGTTAGGGAGGTAGAGCGGTTGTCCACTGATTGGAAGGTCGGTGGGGCAATCCCAGACCCCTGCAGTCTGCATGTCAAAAGTGTCCTTGGGCAACCCCTTGTTGCTCCGGAAGGTACAGCCGTCGGTGTGTGAGTGTTACCACTCCTAATGAGCAGGTGCAAAAATCTAATATACACTGTAAAAAAAATTCTGTTCAATTTAGGGTAAAATATTGGTCCCTATGGTGTCCAGAATTTTTACGGTGACAGTGTCAAAGATATTACGGTATGCTTTATTGGCAACTGTAAATTTCACAGTTGAAAACAGTTTTGTTTACAATTGATTACTATGAAAAGAAAAACTGAAAATCTGTTAATACGCTTTTAAAATGAACTGCTATACTATAAATTTTATTTATTTTTATTTTTAAAAATTGTATTTTATTGCAAACTTCATCTTTACGATAAATTACTGGCAGCTGTGGTTAGTGTAAAAAGTATGGTAAAACACATGAGGCATTACAGTTGGTCGGCATAGATACAGTTCATCATGGTAAGATAAATTACAAAGGAAACAACAAATAAAGCACATTGTAAAGCAAGGTATATACAAGAAAACACTTTTGATTACTTGCTTGCATTATTATGTTACGTTATATTACGTTATGTTATATTATTTTCACAGTAAAATTTTGTTTTTTTTACAAATCACAGTGAAGCACTGTTTCTTGATTTCTATTTTTGATTTTATGGTCTTTTACCGTTGCTATTTGACAGTTTTTTATCCTCATTTCTTTAAACTTTTATTACAGTGACGGGGACAACAACATGAAATAACATTAGTCCGTTACTGTCACAATGCAAAACAAAAATGTTGCGTTTTTATGCTTCGGGTTTTCATACAGAACAAACATAACATTGTTAATCTGTGAGTTTAAGAGGTGCTTATAGGCAGATTTAATTACCTTTGGACAGAGCCAGGCTAACTGTTTCCCCTACCTCTAGTCTTTGTGCTAAGCTATGCTAGCTGGCTGCTGGCTGTAGCCTTACATTTATTTAGATATGAGAGTGGTATCGATCTTCTCTTCGAACTCGCAGCAAGGAAACGAAAAAGCATGTTTAGCAAAATCTTTAATTATTCTTTTAAACCCAGTTATAAATAATCAAATGTTCTATTTAATCTGCAGTCTGTCTTGTGTTGTCCGATGACCCGAATGTGAACCATCTCTACACCCCATGTGTCATGAGCGTGACATCAGACTCTCCTGTCCTTGTAAACGCTCTCTCTCCATGCCACTAGTTTGTAATGCAGCCTCTGGCGTTCTGTTCAGATTAATAATCTTAATTTACTTGACTAATTTTCTTGACTGAGCTCCTAAAGATTTTCCTGTTCATGCAGCATGTTGTGTAAATAGTGAAAACATTGGTCATTTGTACCCTATCATAATAATTGATGTATATGGGTCCCCCTCACTGCAGAGCTGGAGGTTGCTGGTGGTGGATCCCTGTGGCAGGGCCCATGGTCGGCGGAGCAGTTGGAGCTGGCATTTACTTTCTCTTCATTGAGCTGCACCACGCCGAGCCTGAAAAACAGGAGGAGAAAAATGTCCAGGACAAATACGAGATAATAACTATGAGTTAAAATCTAGAACAAGAGCAAAGTGACAAAGCAGCCGATTCTCACCCTCAGAAGGCAAACATGTTCATCCAGATGAAGCAGTTTTATACATTTCTACAATTAAATTTGAAGGAAATTTACAGTTAATGGTTTAAGACGAAGCATGCATCTGACTGCACAATTTCATAGTGATTTGTAAAATATGCATGAATGTTTTATGAAGCCTTTCAAGCCTCTTCTTGTAGAAAGTCTTTTTATTTAGAGGTTTCAGATTTCACCTGCCAGCGCCAGGGGCTCTTTCATATATCAGAATATTAAACTGTCTTGAGGAAAATATTCTCTTTAGACATAAAGCTTTTCCTCTAATTCCATGAAATCATAACCTTGTATGGAGAGTTTCCTCTGCATTATGCAGTATTCTTTGTAGTCTCCTATTTCTTAACTGGGGTTGTCTCCTCTTGTTAGAAATATTTGCCAAGTTTCTGTACAGCATTTATATTTTTACTACAGTTTAACTTACAAACAGGGGCATTAAATAAACGTAGCACTTATGAAACAGTTGATTTCATGTGGAAATGTGGTTATTTATATTGTTCTTAGTGATACATGTGATATGTTTTGTGGAGTGACTTCCTTGTTCTATTTCACTTAATCCTTTGCATGTGTGAAAACAATGTGTGATTGATTGCTTTATCTTGCTAACACTTTTAATGTAGAAGATCCAGCCTTAAATTTGACTGTTTTTGCTGACTTTTTCACTCGTCCCCACATATACTTATTGTCACATTGCTGGATTATTTGCTCATCACAGGCATCCTTGATATTGAAAAGCCATAATTTAGATAAATATGACATTTACGAAAGACATATAAGTTTCCATTTTCTGCGCAAGAAAACCCCAGTGTTGAATTTTCTTTGCAGCAGAAACTTTTACGAATGTCACTGAATTCTCTGATGAATTGTGTTTGGATCAGTGTTGTGTCAGCAGCAATATGCAAACACTGACTCTGTTTACAAAATAAATCCTCAGAGCTGAAGTAAAATGTGAAATAAAACAGAGTTTTGGCATGGTTTAGGCTTGCACAACAGCAAACTATCACAGAAGGAAATAAACTTCTTGGAAATGTACAATTGAGGTTTAAACTGGACATTCCTTTGTGCTGTTGAGCTTCGTTTTGCTCGTATTCTGTGAGCACAGAAATGTGAATTTGCAAAGACAAACACAACGTCAACAGGTTATGTTTAGAAATAATGTGACTATGTGTGCTGATCTGAACAAGCATTCGTTCATATATTAATTGTGAGGTTATATTGTGCTGCACTGAATGTCATTTTACAACAGCTTGTACCTGTGTAAACACTTGTTTGGCGACGTGACAATCCCTTATATTAAAATCTTTGTTTTTTCATCCGATGGTTTTACTTTTGTCAAACAGAAAAATGTGAAGAAAGTCGGTGGCACAGCCATCAAAGAGTGATTTTGCTGTGAAGTCCTGCTTTCACCACAACCAGTTTGACACTTGTAGTGTCAAACTGTAGTGTCAAACCGTGTAGTGTTACAACCCTGTATGTGGCCTACGTGTGAATCAGAATAATTACAGTATGCATGTTTGAAAAGCAGCAGAAGGTTTGTTTCACTTCCAGCTGTTTAATTAAATGGTGTATGTGTTGGTACTCATCTCTCCTAAAGTCCTAAACTTTGATCTTAGTGCTTCTGTCCTGAGCGGCAGCCTGTCAGGAAGAAACATTTTAATCTTTTAAATCTTTTGTTTATTGTTGCTTGTTTTAAGTTGCTTTTTCTAAGGTAGTTCTATCTGTCTGAATCAGCTTGTTTTACAGTATTCTGTGTTATTGTATTATTGAATAAAGTTTGTTGAAATGACTTGTTGTTAAATCACTTTCTGACGATCTCCTGCTTAGATGTTTGTAGGGAGAACTTTTGTTCACTCACTTGCTCTTTATTTTAGTGAAAATAATGTCAGCCAGGCATTGTTTTTATTATCCAATAAGAAAAAATGTGCCTGACAACATTTTGACATACCGCATTAAAAAAGCACAGGTGTAAATAATGAAATGAATGATGACTGAATTCCACTGAGCTGCTGCAGTTATGGTTTACTGGGACACTTGGACTTGGAGTGGTATGGAATTGAAGTGAGCCTCCATAAGTGTAATTAGTGACACGACACTTGTGCTTTTTCTTACTATGACATGTCAAAGTGTCTGCTGTGAAATTTCAAGTTTTAAGGTTTTGCTTCTAAATACAAAAACATGTAAAAGCTAAGAATTTCTGAAAATTGAAGCCACTGACACATTTTATTCCTAAGGAGGAATACATCTTCAACTGTCTTTATTTTCCCTTAAAAAAAATATCAAATTATCATGAAGCTTATCGCATTACACTCTTGTAAATATCTTACTCAAAGCACGGTTGAATTTTAAACAACAATGATGGCTGCATTCAGTTTAGGTGAGCTGGTTCAGGACTCTGGTGTTGTGCATGCTCACTCACTGACATGGCTCACTGGGACACTTAAAACTTGTTAAAGTTATCGGTCACACCTGTGCTTTTGCTGCTTTATCAAGTCAAAATGTCTGCTGTGAAAAGAATCTTTTGGTCCTCACAATATATAGATCAGGTACGGGCATTTAATCAAAAAATAAAATCTTCCATCATTACTGTATTACAGAGTGCTTAACTACAAAGCAATTCAACTGATCACGATGGGAGCGGAGCAGCAAGTACATCAGAAATACATTAAAATTTAAAAGAAGACAACTGGAACTGGCTTATATAACTGAACTGAGAATGGATGAAGAGTGTTTTTGTGGTTCAGTGCTTGCAGAGCTCCTCCCCAGAGTGTTTCCTCACTTTGACTTGAATAATAATAGCTTTACGTAATAATGGGCCACAGTAGCTGCTATGCATGAGCCTTTTGCTCATAGCAAAGTATTCCCCCAGTTTCATTCTCATACTTCGCCTGATTTATAGTATTGTATCTGCTTTCTGTCTGAACTGAATAAACATCTGTATTTGTGTGTATTTGTTTAGCATGCCCAGATGCAAACACATGCAGACACATGCACACACACATACATAGACACATAGACACACAGTACTTGGAAAAGCTGGTTGGTTCTCCATGTTTGCTCTTCCAAACTGTTCACCTGCAGATGTGACATCACATGGTAGATAAACTGAAACTTTAACTCTTTTGCTGCTGGACCGAACTGAGGCTTTAAAGAACGTGTTCACGGTCTCACATGTTATTCTGTTCATGCTGTATGTAATGTAGCAAACACACTCACTGAAGCCTGAACAATGCAACTACTGTATGTGTCTGTGTGTGTTTACATGTGAGTGAATACTGACCTGGTTTGGAACGTGGCACAGTTTTTATATAGACATATTCTATAAATACATCCGACAATAACATAAAAAATGTTTCTGTATCACTGTTACACATTCCACAGCCTCTATGATCCTCATCATATTAATAATATATAGTAGTTGATATAAGAACATTTATGTATCCAGTTGAATGGTGCAGCCTAAGTTGATTTAAATATCATCAGCATCAAATATCGACACTATGTGCAGCCAGTCACTGTATATTACAAACAGTCTCAGACACTATTGTTTGGGTCACATCAGCTTAAACAGCATCAGTTATGAACCTCATAAATTAATGTGACATTCAATCAGAGCACAAATTGAGATTTCTCCTTGCTTATTTCAAAAATATAGAGCGATACAGGAAAATTCACTAAAGTCTTTCAGCTGATTAATTTTAAGTTCCTGACCATCAAAACAAGGTGACAGACACAGAGACACCAATTCATCATAAGCTGAGTTTAGCTCAGTTGTCATGTTGGGGGAAAATACTATACTTTTTTTTTAAATAAATAAATAAATAAAATAATTTGGATAATTTTGGAGTTGGTATATATAAAAAATATAGATTAATTTAAGTTTGTTATTATTATTGTACGGATTACAAAACATATTGTAAAAATACTTATTACAGTTGAGCTGCAACAATCAATCATTTAGTTAAGTTGCCAACTTTTAAGTTAGTTGCTGACCATCCTGATACTCAACAACCGAAAAGAGAAAAAAAGAAAGGTCAGCAGTACCAGGCTGGCTTCGGTTTGTAAAGGTCTCCATGACCATTATGTGACCACTGTTTGTGTACACCCACCATCTATTGACAAACTGATACTTGAAAACAGTCCAGTGACTCGCTGATAGGAACATTACGAACAGAAATTAGGACTGTTTTGATTTGATCAATTATCTCTCATAACAGAATGTCATTATGTAATTTACCATGAAAATAATTGATTTTCTTGGATCATTCTGCACAAAACAGATGATCTGTGACCACACTCTGTTGATAGACTGTGAGTACACTGGGTACACAAATTGTTTCAACTGTTCATGTCATGTCATCAACATGTGTTGCAACAATGCAGGAAAATTCAATTGTCGGACGGTGTTAGTCATTCATGTTTTGTTCACAGACTTAAGTTTGTCTTGAAGCTGGTAGTTCTGTTAAAACTACATTTCTTGCACTTGTAGATGAGACATGGAGAGGGTCTGACTGAAGGGTCTGAGGTCATTTTTAGCTCTCAATCACTATCAGCAGTACCAGATCCCCTCCCACGTTCATATCTCTGCTCTTTCACAACGTGTTTGATCTACACGACACGGCCTCCAGCCAATCAGGACAGGACCAAATCCCTCTTATCCATAAACCATTACTCCCTGTGTCCTTTCACTGTCTGTACATTACAGTACAATGTGTTTCACACTCTGATTTCAAGCCTCCGGACAGTAATGAGGCTTCTTTAACTCACCTTCAGACTCTTCATTAACTGCATCCCCTTCAAAGATTTTAAGGCTTTCTCTTCACCTGTTGGAGAAGTAGTGACACAGAGAACTAATAATGTCTGTGGTCAAAATCCTTTGCTATTTGCTGTTAACATATCACCTCAATGAGGCGAAGAAAACCAAAGGAAGCAGAGCAGGTGAGTGAAATGTCATGTTAAAATCATGCCATAAAGACATTTTCTGCATTGGTGTAACTGCCTGTATTTGTGTCTAGATGTTGACAGATCAAAAGTTTGGTTATATTTACATAATTGGATTGGTGTGTCTGATGTCATCATAGTTCAAAAGTAAAAAATACAAGACTCCCTAAATATATCTGTACAGCTCCCAATCAGCTGTCAGTTCAAATATCAGAAGCAACGAGTTATGTAATTGATATCGAGCTCCTGGTGACAGTTTTCAGAGAGGGGGCACCAAACTGCGTTTCAAAATTTGGGCTTTAACCTCTTGAAGCAAATTTTATCTGAAGTTTATTCAGAGTTACGATATACAGTCACAATTTATTTTGTACCTGAAACTACATGGTGTGGAGTGAAGTATTTACTTGATTAAATCGGTGTTTTGTGCATTATTACCTCTCATGAAAATATCAGAATACAATATGTATTGTGCACGACCGGATTAAATGGAAGGTACACCAGGTAGACTTCTCCCCGCACAGATTCTGAGTAATTTTACAGACAAACTTCATCCTCTCCTCCAGAATTAAAAATAAATTTCTGTGGGTCTGAACAAAGCCCCGCTGCACAACATGTGTTTGTAAAGAAGCAGCTGTTTCATGCTCGAGCTGAGATAATATATCCGGATTTCTTCACATCTTGATTGTTTAGTTTATTGGTTCAGGCAAAACTCCACTGATAATTCTCAGATTTAAAAATCTCTTTTAAACAACTAAAATGCAAATTAAAAGCCCGTTTTAAGGGACTTGTCATTGTATTCTGTAAGATGCATTCAGTTCTGGCACTATTCATATTTCAAATTGAATGGTGAATGAATTATTACACCACTATACGGTGGCTGTTGCAGAAAAGATAGTACGTACAATATTGAAACAGCTCCTGTCAAATTTGTGTACAGGACTGACCTGTTTTATATCAAGTGTCTTAAACATTTATTGTTGTGTTTTTTTTAATGTAAATCTGCTTAAATTGTGCGTTTTTTTAGTTTGTTCATAACAAATATGAATCTCTTCTTTGGTTGGTTTAAGGAAATTCCTCACTGTAAAAACAACGAGAACATCACTTCAGAAATCAAATTATCATCTAAGATGTGTAAAGTACACTCTTGTGCTCTGTAACTAATGAGTGAGGCTGTTTGTAATTGCTCTACATGCTCAAACGGGTAAACAATCATAAAAGTGAAGACACACCAAGTAAAATGTGGGATTTGATGAGCAGAGGGATGGATGATGGATTAATGATTACAGTCACTCAAATATTTTCATCGTGGGCTTGATATCAGCGACAAGAGCTCATCGGAATGAGCGTTAAGGCGCCTGGGTTTCTGACGTCATTAACTTTACGAATAAATATACTGGACATGAATCAGTGACAAACCATGAAGGAAATGTAATGACAGATTTCTTTGGAGGTGGATCTGTAAAGTTTATGAGATTTCTGAGGTTTCTGGGCTGTGGTTTGAAACATGTTAAGTGAGGAGGAGTTTATATAAGAAATTACAAGAAGAGTCTGGCTGAGATTAATTTAATGGATCTGTCTGTGAAGTCTTATCTGTGTGCATAAGCCAAAGAGGTCTGCATGACCTGGAAACACAACAGCCTCCAGTCCAAATGGGCCTCAACAGAAAACAACTACATCAGATAATTGCATCAATACATGCATTAAAACATTTCTTCTGCTTCGAGTGGACAAATTAAGTGAATTTCCTTGCGTTATTTCTAATAATTCACCTCAATGTAAACACATCCAGTCCTGCAGCAATCCTCTGATGAGTAATCATGAAGAACAAACAGATAACTGCTCTGCTCTTTGGTTGTAGCGGACGAAGAGCAGAGGGGAGTCCTGAAGCCGCATGTTAGCAGTTCAGTCTTCGGCCTGTTTGTAGAAGGTGAGGAAAACTGCGCGCTGGACCCTCTGCAGCTGCACACTCTCACCTCCTGTGGCTTCAACAGCAGTAATCCCCTCATCATCATCACTCACGGGTGGTCGGTAAGGTCAACTTTTCTTCCACTTCACTGACTTGAACCACTGGATACAAAACATGGAGCGGTGAGGGGGGAATTGCTGCTGGCACTGTTTCAGAGTTTGTACATAGATCAAAACCCTGAGATGTAGTGAGATAACAAGAAGTAAACATGCAGGACTGCAGGGAGATTCCTGCAGAGACTCTGAAGACCAGCATGCCAAACACATATCTAACAGCCAGTCTTGTTTTTCCTCAGGTGGATGGTATGATGGAGAGCTGGGTGCACAGGTTAGCCACAGCCCTGAAGACACATCTAATAGACGTCAACGTGGTGATTACAGACTGGCTGCTCCTGGCTCACCAGCACTACCCCACAGCTGCACAGAGCACTCGCACTGTTGGAAAAGACATAGCTCACTTGCTGCAGTCACTTCAGGTCAGGGGGAATTTCTCTACTGAAGGAAGCTGCTTAAAACTGTTTAATTATTCTATGCATTAACCAGATTTAAGTTGTCTAAAGTCTAATTCATGTTCCTGCCATAACAGGTACACTACCGGTTCCAACTTAGAAAGGCTCATTTGATTGGCTACAGCCTTGGGGCTCACATCTCTGGATTTGCTGGAAGCTATCTGGAAGGTTCGGAGAAGATTGGAAGAATTACTGGTGGGTTTTCTACTGGGTTCAGTGATAATCGTGCTTTCTATATCCCCAGCCAAAACAAGGATGTTTTGGATTCTAAACTTATTTATTCTGTGATCTGTAACAAACTGGTTCTTGGTTGTATATTGTCCAGGTCTTGATCCGGCGGGGCCCCTGTTTGAAGGCATGTCTCCCACGGATAGACTGTCTCCCGATGACGCTGAATTTGTGGACGCCATCCACACCTTCACCCATGAACGTATGGGCCTCAGTGTGGGCATCAAGCAAGCTGTGGCACATTATGACTTTTACCCCAACGGAGGAGACTTCCAGCCAGGATGCGACCTGCAAAACATTTATGAGCACATAGCCCAGTACGGGCTCCTTGGTACGATGAAGAACACACTGCAACAGCTTAGAAAATTATGAGAAAACATTTATGTGCATACTATATAATATGGTCATTTAGGAACCATAAAAGCTAAAGGTCTGCAAGTGGCCGCGAGAGGCTGTAATGTTTATTAGACTGAAATAACATTGTTTTTATTGCGGTAGGCAGAAAATGCAAAAATTGCCCTGAGGTCGGACTGGAGGAAATGTCCTGTAAACTGTAAATACAAAAAGGTTTATCATCTAGGGACCATGAATATGCTCAGAAATGTTCATAGAGATCTATTAATTGTTTTTCATATTTTTTCTATACAAACTGAAAGATTTGGTATCATCGTGGAGCCATAAAAAAAAGGTCAGGGCATCTTATGGAGAGTCAGCCATTACTTTGCCAATATTTTGAGTACAAAGCTGATAATTTGATTTGAGGATGATGACAGGACAAAATTCTTGGAGTTTCTATCCCCTGGGGACAATGAATGTTCGAGAAAAATGTCATTTTATAGACCACATTTACACGGCGGCCATTTTCCTCCAACATCATGCTCAGGGTGGGAAGTTCAAATGTTGTACTACTGTGTTCCAAGATGCAAGTCATGTAAAACGTAGGGAATCTGACAAATTGTTATCATTTCATGACGTCCTGAGTGATGATGATGATGAATAGTGATAATCTGGCGTGACACATATTTGATAACCCATTAGCTGATGTTAGCATTAAACCTAGTCCTGTGTGTTTCACTTCCTGGCCTAAATAAATGTGTCCAAGATGTGCGCTGATATTTTAGAATTAATTTACACCTTTCCTGTCATATGGTGTAACACTATCCAATGGTAATGTTAGGTAGGAAGTGGTTGAATGCTAACTGTAGCTGTTGTTAAACGGGGGCCAATAGGTTATCAAATATGTTGTTTTACCTCGAAAAATGGTCCGATGTCCCTCCAGATTTGCACTAAATATTGTGTTTTCAGTTGCTCATCAATCAGGAAGTGGTAAAATGATAATTACTTGTCAGATTCTCTACATTTAGAGACTTGCAACCTGGAACACAGCATTACCACGTATGGCGTTGTGTCCAGTTGATTTTGATGTTTCTTGTGTGAAAGCAGAAAATTTAAGCCTGGCGGTGGCACTAGAAAGATCTGTTGGTACTGTGAACCATGAATATCCTCAAACATTTCCTGGCAATCTTGCCAGCAGATGTCGTGACTGACTTATATTTATCACCATCAACTGTTACAGTAAAAATCAAGGCATCAGGGCACGTCGATAAAACAAAAACAATGTTTGTGTTGAGACTAAACCTAAACACTTCTGCGTATTTCTGAACAAATCCAGACTGAAGACAAATATTGTTACTTCTCAGGCATACAGGAGCTTATTTTTTGTGTTTTAATGTCTGGATGATTCTGAGATTGCAGAGAGTTCTTGTTCAGGAGTCAATCAGACATGTCATCCAGCTTTTTTTGTCCTCCTGCCTGCCATTTACAATCCTGCATCTGAGGAGAATGTGTGAAGCAGTGTGTTCTGCTGCCTAACCGCTCACTTGTTTGCCTCTTCCTCTGGCTATCATAACATTTTATTTTCTTAATTGGTCTTGCCACCTCAAATAACTGGTTTAGGATGAATATCTTGGGCACCAATTCATCTTTTGCTTGTTGACAGTTTCTCTTTCTGCGTTCGGGCAGATGAATTTAATTCCCTCTAGTCAAACACAAGTGGCTCTGGGATTTATGGTGCCTCTCAATCCAAAACACATCCGCATAATATGACAGCGAGAGCCACATTAAAGCATCTGTCATCCTCAGGAGTTAATTAGCAACATGTGCCTTTCCTCCGCTCTGTCCGTCCCTCTGAGCTGAGCTGCCTCCAGGCTACAGAAGTCTGCTCAGAGGAAAGGGCCTTCAGAGCAGAGCAGGATTAGACATAATGAGACGCTTTAAGGGGATCTGACAGGAGGACAGTCTGATAGATGTCAGGCTTTGGTCATAATGAAATCAATCCACAAATAATGGTCAGACACCGTGATTAAGGTATTCCACAGCCTCTCAATCCACAGGAGACTATGTGGAAATGATCTCACGTTGTCTCAAGTTTTAAATGTCTACCATTGTTTTATTTCCTCTGATAGGTTTCGAGCAGACGGTGAAATGTGCACATGAGCGGTCTGTGCATCTGTTCATTGACTCTCTGCTGAATGAAGACAAGCAGAGCATGGCCTACAGGTGCAGCGACAACAGCGCTTTTGTCAAAGGCGTCTGTCTGGACTGTCGGAAGAATCGCTGCAACACGCTGGGCTACAATATAAGGAAGGTCCGCAGCGGCGCCAGCAAGAGGCTGTACCTGAAAACACGCTCTCGGATGCCTTACAAACGTACGTGGTTGTCCTTGTCATTTCAAACAGACTGAAGATACATTTATACCTCTACTGTCATTATATGCTCAGTTTGCAGACCAACCATACAGTCTCGACTGATCATTTGACATTGAAGCACAAGTTGCTGAGTATCGTCCAGAAATTAGCGCAGATCATTGCGCAGGTTGACATGTTCACTATCAGGAACATAGGCACTGAAGTTTAGTTTGAGTCAGTCCCACATTTACTGTCCTGCTCACTGGGGCACAAATCGTGTATTAATCCACCACTGAAAATAGTTCCCAATGAAAGCACTGTTTAAACAGGTTTGAGTAATGTTTGCTAAAAACTAAAGTGCTGTTTCAAGAGATTTTTAAAAATGTAATTACATCTTTGTGGTGACATTTACATCTTTACTAGAAAGTCTTTGGTGCCCCTAGTGGTAGAATTTAAAAAAAAGACAGATCACAATGCGCACTACTCCGTGTTTAGCCCCAAGAAACCCGACCTGGGAACATCAGTGGGAGACAGTACAATTACTCAACTACTGTACCTGACTTCACTTTTGAGGTATTAAACTTGAGTATTCCATTTTCTGATTCTTTTTATTTTCACTCGACAATAAATCACAAAATATAATCGACAGATATATTATTGTATATTATTATAAATTCAGTTAAAATAAGACTTTATTGATGCCTGAGGGTAAATTCACACGCTGTGTAATTTCACCCCTTGTAATTATATTTCGATGCAAATACTCAGTGATGTAATGAAACTATGTACATTTACTCAAGTACAGTATTTAAGTACCATTCTGAGGTATTTGTACTTTACTTGAGAATTTCCGTTTTCTGCTACTCCATACTTCCACTCCGCTACATCTTAAAGGGAAATATTGCACTTTTACTCCACTACATTTATCTGATAACTTTTGTCACCAGTTACTTTAATTTATTTTATTAATGAATTAATGTATTTTATCAGCAATCAGATAAAATAAAACTGATTCTGATCATCTAAAAAATGGTGAATATCAGATCTAATAAATGGCCAGTCGACCCCTAGTATTCAGTACTACATATAAATATATGCGTGATTTACTTGTACTTGTACTTTTGATACTTAATTACAAATAATATCAGATACTTTAAGACTTTTACTCAAGTACTATTCGCATGGTCAACTTTCACTTTCACCGAAATAATATTTTAGCATGATATATTTACTTTTACTCAAGTATGACTTTGGGGTACTTTAAACAACACTGCTAATACTCTGCACTTTTACTTGTATTTCTACACTGTGGTTTTGCCACTTGTACTTAAGTAAAACACCTGAGTGCTTCCTCTGCCACTTGGGGACAGTGAGATAAAAAGGCTGAAAACAATGCATAGATTATAATATCTGTTTTTAAGCAACCAAAACCCCACAAATGGCTTTACAGTATATAGTACCTGTATGTAAAGTGTGAGTGGTAGTGGCTCTGTGAATTCAAAGTCACTCTATTTGCATTATTAAATGATAAGAAGTGGCATGGTGGCCTTTTTGTGCTGGCGGTCTGGCTCTCCAAGTAATCAGATTTGGTCAGATTGACAGACTGTGTTGGACGGCTTATCTGTCCTCATCTTTTCTTCTGTTTCTGCTTCCCTCTCTGCAGTTCATCATTACCAGTTCAGGATTCAGTTTGTCAACCAGATGGAGAGCATTGAGCCCTCTCTCACCATCTCCCTCTCTGGAACAAAGGAGGAGAGCGGCGACCTCTCCATCACAGTGTGAGTACTGTACCACCTCCCATCAGGCTTACATTACATCACATTTATGCCCAGCGTTCTCATTCTTTGACACATGCAATATGCAGCTGGGCTCTCAGCACTATAAAGAAAGAAGGCATGTTACAGAGAGCAGCTGACACACATGGAAACAACTCGGGCTGCTGCATGAAAGAGAACTATAAATGGGGATGGAGGAGTAAATAATTTAGTCAAGACACTATTCCCTGACAACTGTGTTACCATTCAATGTTCTGTGTATCAAAGCGCCTGAGAGGAAATCTCATGTGCTGTCCTGCTTTACTCGTAGAACATTACAGCAGAGGATCTCTGCTTTGCAATAAAGAAATGTGACAGCCTGTTGCAGGATGTTCCCTGCAGTAATAATCTAACTCTGTTTTGTCTTCTTTTTAACAGCCCTGAAACAATTTGGGGTAATAAAACCTTCACCTTCCTGATCACCCTGGACAAAGACTTAGGGGATCTGATGTTGCTCAAATTGCACTGGGAGGGATCAGCTATGTGGAAGAATGTGTGGAACCGGGTGCAGACCATTATTCCCTGGGGCAGCCGGAGGATGAAACCACTGCTGAGCGTGGGCAAGATCAGTGTCAAAGCAGGCGAGACGCAGGAGAGGTACAACTCTATATTACAAAGCACCAGTGATGGAGAAATATCCAGATGTTTTTAAGCTGACTTATCTCTCTTAGATCTTACTTAGATTGTTCACTTGGGTAAAAGTAGCAATACCACAGCATAGAAATACTATACTACAAGTAAAAGTTGTGAATTCAAAGTCTTTATACAGTGGCTGAGATTAGCCCCACCTGAACCAAGTATTGAATCATTCATGTATCAATACTTATAATCCAATAATGGGCCACTTTACTTACAGTTCCTTTACTTTTGGTACTTTAAGTATATTTTTATACTCATATGTACTTTACTTAACCCTTTCATGCATGGTGTCCACTATAGTGGACAGATATTTGAAAGCCATGTTTAACTTATCTAAAGTTGGATTACCATAAAGGCCAATTTTATCTAAATATAGGGCCAATAGGCAGAATATACCTTTCGGTGCATAATGTCAACAAGAGTGCAGGAGCTGACACGCATATTTTCAGACACAAAAAAGATGTACAAGAAAAAATATTATTATTATTATGGATTTCCGGTTAAAATTATTGTTTTTACCTGTCTGGTTTTCTGAAAGTAAAAGGATTAAACAGGTATTCCTGAATTGCTTTTAATACTACAGTGGACCTTTACATGCCTTCAAAATAGCATATATTGGAGAATATTGGCAGGATTTTCACTTGTTTCAGAGTAAAAAACAAACATTGAAAAAATGTATTACTTTGTGGTTTAATAATTCATGCACGGAAGGACAGAGTAAGACCCTGAGTGCAGGACATTTACATGTAACAGTGCTTAAAAACATCTGGATACTGCTGGGTAGCTTCATTCATAATAATATGAAGCATTCTTTATTTGTTGATTTATATTTTTGCTTTAATAATCTGAATCTGCAAAGCAACTACTAACTAATTGTGTCAAGTAAAAAGTACAATATTTTCAAGGGCACTATTTAGTGCATGAATCTTAAATAAACAAATCAATCAAAGTTGTATAAAATGGAAGTACTTAAGTAAAGTACAGGCATCCATTCCATCAGTGAATACCTCAATATAAAAATACTCCATATCATTCACTACATTCAAGGTTGTATGGGTTGAGAGGTACAAATGAAAAAAGTAAGTGAAAATACCCTTGATGCAGATTTTTAGTGCGTATTGTTTTATGTATTTCATCAGTGGATCATTGTCACTGCTGCAGTTCAAGTACAAGTGCATAAAAACTGTACTTAAGTACAGCAGATGAGTACATTTACTGCAAGAGGGGACATGAAGAGTCGAGTCAAAAGAAGATTATTTCTATTAGTATTAGAGGATTGTTTTATATTAAGTTATTAATCCTACCAACTATTTGAAATAACACATTCAATAAAGAATAAATGTACTCATACAATAACATTTTGCAGTGCCCTATTCTTGCCAGCAGAAAAAAAACCTTCTGCTTCGACACCATCGCAGACTTTTAACGCCACCTAGTGGATTATTTCCCCCCACACACAGAAACTGAATCATTTATCATAATTTATCTGCTACACTTAACTGAGCACACACTTTCTGTTTACGTATCAACAACATTGTTTCTGTTTTCCAGGACATCTTTTTGTGCCATGACAAATGAGGACCAACAAGTTGAAGTGTCGCAAGATAAAGTGTACGTGCGCTGCAAAGAAGAAACACAGAAACAGCGGAGAAGGAAGCACAACAGACTTGTGAGGGAGCCTTAGTCTGTTCAACAGACTGAAGATCTCTGATGGACGCCCTGCAAGTTCACAACAACTCCTGAGAGTGAGGCTGTGCAGATTCAGGGAGTAAATTAAGAATTATTAATTCTCTCAAAGAATTGGCACTGGAGAAATGCTGAATGCTAAAGTTTATTAGGAGAATTGAATCCTGGGAAACTGAGGCTAGAGAACAACTAGCACCTATTGTAAACTTATTTAATTTAAACATGTTTAAATTTGATTATGTGGTAAAATTATAAATACGTATTGCATGTGACCTTTGTACCAGACACTTTGTTGACCAGAGCCACACAGTGTAGTTTAAAGATCCAGGCAGATTTACATTACGGTCTGTCTCTCAGGGGGATATAAACAGCTGGGCATTTGCCAATTCAAACATTAACCAGACAGTGAACACGAAGTCACCGACCTTTTGATGACGTTAGTTCCAAAGTATGTAAAGTTTTTTTTTTTCTTATATAAAATGATCAATCTCATCATTAAAACCTGCATTACTCCTTCAAATAACATCATCTCCTAATCAAACTCAAACCAGAGCAATAAATATGCACTCTGTTCTTTTCTATTCTTCTGTGTGGTCTGTTTTTTTAAAACACACCTGTGTACACGCACTGCTCATGTACTGACAAACGGACTCATCACCAGAATGTCAAAGATGCTGTCGAAAAAGCTGACACTGGTTACTCACTCTAGTGTGAAAACAGTTAACTCTGACTGTACATTTAAAATAATCAGCAGCTAAAATGTCCAGCTGCTCAGGCAGCAGTCAGCTTGAGAATCAAAGCTCAAACAGTAAACACAGCAAATCTGGCAGAAACCCTCAAAGCAACATTATGTAGAAATTGGCATTTTGTGCTATCTGCCCCCCACAGTTTCTGAGTCCAACACCACTCTTATAAATACAAATCCCAGGTCTGTAGCTGTTTATCATACCTATTATAGGTACAATAACTATAACTACAAACAAAACTCATTACATCACAATGTTATGTGTTGAAAACTTGTATTTGAAGTAAACATGTATGTAACGCTGTGATCCTTCCCTCTCACTGAAGTTGAGATGTAGTGTAGAAACAAGTGATAGGGGAGGCGCAGTGGCTGAGACAGAGTTACCATTCACCCTATTACAAGACACTGTACCACCACAATGATTTAAGATATGTTATTATTAGGTTAAGAAGTTACATAATGTTGCTTTAACAAATTACAATCTACAGTGTATTTGATATTGCGTAAAAACATTAAAAACAAACATTTGATCAAGTCTGGTTTATTAATGCATTTCAAGTAGTTCAAAAGAAATTATACTTTTGCACAATACCTTTGCAATTTTAGTCAGATCTTCAAAGTAAGCAGAACAGATAACAGAACAAAAAAAGGTCAACAAAAACAAACAGACCATTGAAGACATTGTATAAAACACAGGACACATTAAAATCAGACAGTAGTTCTGAATCTATACCATTTTGGATTCTTTGTTTACATCAATTACACTTCAGTGCACATTTGCTCAACATCATAGCAACACATGTGAAAGAAAGAAAAAACCCCTCCCAGAGAGTATCATTAACCCCAAACACCCCACATCTTACCATATCAACAAAAAGATACAAGAATGACTCAGCAAAGCAGCTCTCTCTTGCGCTTTCTCATACACACACACACACAAAGCTTTAAAATTTGCCAAAGATAATGAAAAATATACTTTAAGCTCCGACCCAAGAAAAAGCACTACCAGTAGCACCGAAAAAACAAAGAAAATCAGTAGAAGAAGCCACAGAGGATTGCATTGTTGTCTGTTCAGAAATGTTGCTGTACCACATCGACATGAGTGAACACAGGAGAATTTTCCATGTACCTTTACAGGAGGAAACATTGAAGGCATTTCTCTGTGAAGAGGCTAACTTGTTCGATGTTGAGCTCTGTGATACTCTGCATAGAATCGATCTGATGGATAACACAACATCCTCAAAACAACACTGAGCTGCAGCTGTGCGCCATGCAGCTCTTTTGCAAGGGTAAGAAAAAATAGTTGTTTCTCCATCAAGGTGTTCTCTCCTAAAATAATTGTAAGAAACTATAAATATATATATTTTTATATTTTGCCAGTAACTCAGCTCTGAGTATTCTGCACTCTCATCCATCTGTCAGTGAAGTTGACCTAAATTTAATCACAAGGTAAGCCAAATTAGCACTGGGTGATAATATAATATTACACAAAGTAAATGCTAATCATTAGCTTTCAAACAAGCTGAAAAAATCTGATTATATTAAAATTTTCACATATTGGTCTATATAGTTGTATATCAATCATCACTTACGTTTCCTGTATTTATCAGACATTGCCAAGCCCTATACCACACCATTTCCAATACAAAGCTTTAGTTTTAGTAGTCCAGTCTGATAACATGGATAAACTGCCACCTCATGCATATTTTCAGTCTTGGTACAGATCACTGACAGTAGTTCACCAACTTCAGTCACACTGCTCTGAGTAGGCACATTTTTGATGCAATTAAAGAAATCAAGAGGGCGTAATGAGGGTAACAAAGTTCCTTGACAAACTCCCGATCATTAGTAAAAGAAAGGACAGGACAGAACAGAACAGAACAGCGGTGGGTGGCTGACAGTGATTGTTCACTCTGGTAAATGTCTGTAAACAGCAGCAACAAAGCAACAATAAAATTAGAAGCTATAGTTTTCCCTCAACTGATTAAATTCTGCAACAATATACAAATAATCTGAACTGCGAGTAAAATCAATAAAAGCTAAATCCACAGTCACATTTCAACCAGAAACATTCATCTGGCTGCGGAGGCCCAGAGGAAATAACTGCCTTTAAGTGGTTTTAACAGATTACTTAAACAACTGCCAGTGTGTGAAATTCAAAAAGTGGACAGAACACAGGTGAAAATGTGGGCGGGACAATCATACCAGAACGCTTCTTTTCTATCATAACTTCTCATAAAGGTGTGCTTCTTTGTCCACATTGTTAACTTTAAACACATTCTTCTATGTGATTTCACCATTCTCATTCTGAATGTAAAGACGTACACGTACAAATGTCATGTGTTACATATCAGTGCCAAAGCAACGAGTCAGCCGTAACAGAATAAAGGTGTGATACAATCAGGTTGATGGAAAAGCTACTCTCTCATCATTCGTTTCAGCCCCAGACTATACCTCTGTGTAAATGTAGCTGCAAAACCACATCACAAAGAGAAATAACACATATCCAGATAATCAACCTCTTCTCCACAGCCCCTCATCTGATACTATAATCTTATTTATATACATTCTTTTCATATGACCCCTCTGCAGCTAACGTGAACCCTTCTGTACAGGCTTCAGCCAGGAGGGACTTTACCCTGAAATACACATGCAGCTATCTTTTCCACTCAATACACTTGTTTTCTGTGTTATTAATCCTGAGAAAGTGAATTAAAAACGTAAATAATAATTTGTCAAACAGAAAATCAATTCCATTTGAAACACAAAAAAAAAAAACCTACTGTGAAATCTGTACAATTGCACACTGACAGAAAACATGTATGCTTTAGAAATAAAAAGCAACAACAGCTGATGGTGCTTTGACTTAAAACAATCTAATTAAATTGGCAAAAAATAAGTTTTCCTCCAACTCAGTTTCTCAATGTTGTTTTTGATTGGCAACAAAAACCCCATGTTACTTGCAATCCTGCTTTTGTGCTGAAGATGGCAGCACTTCAGAGAGGAAGAATAGGAAAGAAAAAAGGTAGCACAGATGGAGAACAGAGGAAGGCAACTCTAACACACAGCTGCTTCTCTCTCCTCCATTCTGGTTAAAAAAAAAAAAAAATAGCATTCAAATATTAAGACCACATAACAGAGATCAGTGAATTTCTCCTCCTGTCCCTCATTGGAAAAGTTATTCGTTTCCTATAAAGCTGTGTGAACCACTGCTAATCTGGCTCTCAGAGCAGAGGTGCCGAGTGAGTTTGTTAGGCCCAGGAAAAAAAACAAACCCTTCAGGCTTTTTGTCCAGTGAAATCGATCTAGTTTCAAGTTCTTTGAATTTTGCAATAGGTGGTAAAGGTAACTCTTTGGAGAGAAGTGCTCCTATTGTAGGCACTAGGAAGAGCCAAGGCGAAGAGCAGACTAGTGTCTCAGCGTCTCATCTGTCCCATTTGATAGTCCTCTCTGTGCTGACGTTGGTGGCGCTGGGCCTGTGACTGCTGGTTTGCGTGCTGCGGTCTTCTCCTTTTCAGTGTACCTACAGGACATTGAAAAAAAAGGATATGGATGCATAGTTTTAGAAAGGTGTCCACAGCACAAAAGCCCAACAAATCTACATTGTATGACTTCTGTTGAAATAATGCCTCCAGAAATGAAAGAACACACTTCAGACTTGTTCTTTCATTTTCTGGAGGCATTTCGTCATTAGAACTCATATGATGTCGATATGTTGGGTTTTAATGTGTTTCTCCATCCATCTCCCACAGACCTCAATACAGCTGTCATGACAGTCTGGCACCAAAGATTCATGACGTAATGACCCTTCCTTCTTTTTTAAGTTTCTTGAGGGTCCACAGGAACAGGATTGAAAAACCCTAATCTAAGTCATCATATCCAACAACTCCATTCCAAAAAGGTTGTAAAGCTGTGTAATACGTGAATAAAAACAGAATGCATTTTTAACAAAGATCCCGCAAACACTTACGACAAAGATACAGATTAACAATAAACTTCTATTGTCTAAAATGAATGCAGTGCACTGAAACAGTCCACAACATTTTTGATGTAAATATAAACGTCTATGATGTACTGTACCTGGCAGTGGCTTTGGTGGGGGAAGTTTGGGATTGCTGCTGGGGGTGTGGACGCTGCAGATTTTGATGAAGCCGGCCATTAGCATAATGAGAGCGATGCCCATCAACAGCACTGCCCACCAATGAGCCTGGATAACAAAGGGTGATATTAAAGAATGACTTAATACAGGCCAGAAACGCCACAGAAATAGTTTTATATGTGTTTGTGACATTGTGTTGACAGCTCTTTACAACAGCTCCATTTCTTTGACTGAGACACTCACCACTATCCACTCGGCAATGTTTTCGTAGAGCGCTGCATTGAAGATGGCTTTCTTAAGTCTTGCCAGAGGCCCGTCAGCGTCCACCAGACGACACCTCATAAAGACGTCACAATAACCCTTAAAGTCGTTGCAGGGTGAGCCAGGCTGCAGCGTCGTGACCGTCCTGTTGAAAAATCTGGCCCATTTGTCTGAGCCGGAGCTGCTGCAGGTGCTGGGGTTCACTGAGAGTAGAAGGAGAAGTGGTGACTTTTGAGACACTGACGATATCTCAGCTCAATAATATATATTACATAATTATGGCTTAATATTACTACTGTGTGTGTTTTCGCAGCCTGCCACTCACTTTTCTCCATGCAGCACACGTGGCACAGCTCAGCTGCCTCATCCGTGCCATCTTTGCCATCTTTGCTGGCACAGGTGCACATCTCGAGTCCATACTTCTCACAAATGGAACCAGTACATAGCTGGTCCAAACAAGCAGGTCGCAGACATAAACACATTGTCAATACAAACACAAGCTCAAAAACTGCACAAACCAAACACCAAAAAAAGAGCAAGAGGGTGACTAAAACTAACATACCCCATTGAGGCAGACTTGTGTTTCTGAATGGCAGGACGTGAAGTTTTGCTTTGGTTCTGAGGTGGGACACAGAGCAGTAGCTCCATTGCACTTGCCCTCTCTGGCACACTCGGACTCCGGTCTACATCTGTCATCTGCGCCCTTGAAAGTACACTCTTTTGTGCAACATGGGCCTTGGCTGGGACTGTGGAATTAAGAATTATAAATATGCAATCAAAAATGTTCTATTGACAACAATGTTTAATACTTTCACAGACCACAGGACTGTACTTTAGTGGCATGCACATCACATCTGACCTGCAGATTTTGCCAGGTTGGAGTTTACACTTCTTGCCCTCCCCTTCATTGGCACTGTAGCAGCAGGGGTCTTTACACTGATCACTGTAGCCACAGTCACACTCCTCTCCAGCTTCCACAAGTCCATTACCACAGATAGGCTGGCCAGACTCTGTACACACAGACACAATAGCATGAAGACAGGAGCTCTCTCTCACACATCGACAGGAACAAATTAGTTCATAAGAGAGAACTTACCGACAAAACAATCATCTCTCTTTTTCATCAGAACAGCACTTATATTGCGGATGCTGCAGAGGGAGAACTTGTTATTGTTGAGCTTGTCCCCTGATGTTGCTCTGGCATACATGATGTAGTTGCCCTGCTCCTTTTTCTCCTGCAACTTAGACTCTCCAGGGGTGCATTCAGTCCCAGAGTCATGCTGTAAAACAGGACAAAGGGCAAAGAGACTTAAGAGACAGTTTGCATATAATATGCTGCACAACTTGGCAAGAGAAAGAAGTGTACTGGTGAAGGCCAGTGTTTTAAATGATAATACTTACAGGGGAGCCAAAGTTGTGCCCAACCTCATGAGCGAAAGTGATGTGTGACACCTTGGGAGGGACATGGGAGGCGTAATTCTGCACAGTGATAATGCCAGTGTTCAGAGACTTCCTCTTCCCATCAGAGTAGAGTTTGCTCTTCTCACAGATCCCGCCTGAGCTTCCTGTTGCATGAGATGAGGAAATATAAGATAGGAATGGATTATTGTGCTACTTAATGGAAATACACACGCTACACATAGGTTCATCAGCTTCAAAAACATGTTTGTTTCTGTGGGGAAAGGAAAAGAGTTAGCTGAAGTTATTCGTTCATACCATATTGACCAATGTATCAGCCAGGTCTCTGCAGTGTCAGTTTGACCATGAAACTAAAAACGTATTGGTCTTCATTAACAAGGACAAAGTCTAAAATCAGTTTTCATAAAAAGGTGTATAACATGTGGTGTCAGATACAATATCAAGCGAAGTGTCTCTGATGCTGTAATGTCACTATCACCCCTGTTCTGCATCGAGCAAAAGAAGAAAAATTATCTTATTAAAATTCTCCTTTGAAAATGTGAGCCATTAAAGTAGACACAAACTTAAAAGATGTCACCCTGACAAACACAGACCACCCGCATCAGCAGAAGAAAAGGTGCCAGCATGCAACAGAAAATAGATTCTCAATTGGCACTTCAATGATAAAACTACTGTTTTTTCTAACTACTGTGGTCTTAATTTTCCGTCATTCTTATTAACATATTCCATGTAGTGATTCTGATCATTCTAAATATATATGTATATTTTTACTCAACATCCTAGTAAATTAACCTGCCCTCAATCATTATCACGTTTAAGTGACGGTAATAATAATAAACTGTGCAAGGAGTTTATAGTGGTGAATACAAAGATATGCCAGCTAAAATAGCTGTCTTTTTCTGTACTTTGAATCATCATCTAAAATGAAAATGCCTAAAACAAGATCCATTTGAGAAGCACAACAAAAGACTAGAAAACACTTGCAACCACCGTGAACAATAAGCATGCCTGCATTGCTGCAGCTGCTTTTTCCATAATCCATAAACCCAGTCATAAGGAGGCAGCCTCCACTCGTGCAGAAACATGAGACCAAACCACTTAAAGCAATAAACAATGTGTCCATTATGTGCAAGTATACATGAGTCTGCCTGCACATTAAATGTTTGTATACTGCATATATGCATCTGTGTGTGCTTATGTAGCTCCTCCACTGAAGCCACTTATATCTCAACACCAACTGGTCACATCAAATAGGATCCATATTAGTTGTGCTTGACCAGTATCCCTGATGGCCGTTTGTTCCAGTCTCCCTTTGTTCAAACAATCAGCCCACTGCTAGCTGCAATCCATCTCCTCTCCATCTCTTATACTCAATCGATCCTTTTAGCTTACAGCATTCCTAATTTGCCCGTATTGATCGTCTGTGTTTGTTGCTGTATTCGTCAAGTTGAGATGGTGGTGTCTGAACTTATTCAAATGAAAGAGAACCCTTTATAACTATCATTCATGCATGCATGATGTGTCTGTGAGGAAAGAAGCAGTTTAAATAAGATGTCATTATGAATCCTGAAAGATGAGGACAGGCAGAGGCATTTCCTATTGGCATTTAATACCACATCAAAAATATGTATGAATCTGTAATAGAAGCAGCAACTTATTTTCTCAAAAATTCAGATATTCACAAAATGCAATACTTGCTACATTAAATGCGCCTATGTGTAGATTTCAATGGTTTCTTAGTATCATTCATGACATAAAGCATCTGAAAAGGTTAATTAATACTCTCATACCAACCAGCTGACACACTGTAAAATCATGGTAGAGCACATAACACCTATAATGCTATTTCCCCCGTGTTCCACATTAGGAGATAAATACATTTTAAGACCAACATAGGGACTGTCAAAGTGAGATCTATGTTCACATCTAGCTGCCCTTCTACTCCTGTACCACTGTGCAAAGAAATAAGCAGATTAATAATGACTAAAACATAAACGCGTTCTATTCACTGTGACAGATTGTTTTCATTTCTTCTTCTTCCTCCTCTGACCGTAATGTTTGAGTTTTTAGATAAATCACTTTGGAACCCTCTTTTTGCAAGGAAAATAATATTTAAGTTCACACCTTCGTAGTGTATATTGGATAATGGCCAGAATTAGCTCATGGACGTATCGACGTAAATATGTTGATTTACGTAATGTGCGTCAAAAAAAATATATAGTTAGATTAATCCAAAAAATAAGCGTTAGGTGCAGCCCTAGTCGTGTTGCACTCAGAAACTCAAAGTGTCAAATCAAAAACAAATTGCCAATTTCTACATAATATTGCTTTTACAAAATCACAGATGAAATGATTAGACTGTCCAAAATTTTTTATTATCCTGCCAAAGATCAGTGTAGCGAATAGAAGGAGTATTGTTCAACTGGAATAAGTCCTTGTGTTTGAAAGCACTGACCCTGCTGAAATGTCTCTCACCAATGGAGGAAGTCATTATCAGGGTTGTGTGTGTTTGTGCTTGCGGTTGTGCTGTGTACCAACCTGAAGGAGCACCAACCCAAGCCAAGCCAAGAACCCCATCGTCAAAGTCTCGATCAGTGAAGACATAGGCGAGGCAGTAATCGTCATGGTTTTGTTCAGAGTTGAGCTCCAAAAACTTCTCCACTCCGATGTTGGAAAAGCGGAAAGGGTTGTTTCTCACAGTTTCATCGCTGGTGGTATTTATCTGAAGGAATGAGAGTTGAAAAGTTACAGAAGAGAAGTGACAAAGGAGAGAGACCCCTACAGTAGTAGACAGACTTTGTAGAAACTAAAAAGCCTTTGGCGAAGAAAACTCTGGCAGCCTGAACCTAGCTGACATTTGATGCACCAGAAGTTCAAAGCAAACTCTTTGTGTACAATCAACTCACCCTGATCCTTTTAACCATGAAGCTGATGTTTCGGATGCCCAGGAAGTCTGTGCCCTGGTAAATGGAGTCAATGGCCTTCACATGGCTGGAGATCTGCAGAGAAAGTCATCATTCAGACAACTCATGATAGCTAGTTTCTGGAGGATGATGATGATAGGATGATTCTGTTGCATGACGACGTTATATTATTACATTAATATTATCTTTTAATCAGGCCTTTAATTAAAGATATGATAAATATTTGAGTTTATAGGTGCCAGCAAATAGGTCAGCTTCAATGAATCAGCTTCTGTATGCATGGGACTGTACCTGTGCAATGACAGCCTCTCTTGTACCATAGAATTTGAAGAAGAGGTGGTCGGTCTGGATGAAGAGTTGACATGTATTTTTCTCCTTCGCCGCTGCCCTCTTTCTCCTCAGTATAACAGGACGGTGGGAGCTCTCGTCTTCCAACACACTGCTCACCCCCTGTACAAAAACAACAGTCAGCATGAGGAGAAGGGAGATGGAGTGGGGAAAGCATAGTAGTCAGAAACTGAGGAGAGTAAAATAGATGGCTGACTCTTACCCTGGCCAAATACAGTTTTGATTACAGTAAGCCGTTTTCTCTCTCTTTTTTGCAAGCCTTTATAACACTAGTTCAATACTGTGAGAATGGTGAATTAAGCCATTGTTCATTTGTCCTGAAGAGTATTTAGAGTTTTGAGTGTGGCTTCAACATGGCCAATAATCAAGTGTAAGACTGAAAGCATTTACACCTTTGCTAAAAATACACATGCTCTCACTTTTAGTGTGAGGTGGGATGGATAAGAGATGCGATCTTTTTTAATCTCTTTGTCCATCTGTGTGTTTAATTATGAGCTGCAAGGAGGGGGAGGGGCTTTGTTGTGAAGCTGGCAGTGGCACTTACTTTGACTGACTCCTCTTCCACTCCAGATGTCTGGTACTTCCTCATCCTGTCAAACACTGAGTGGTCAGCGCAGCCGCCCTCTGAGCCATACTTATGAGGATAATCTGGCAGATAGAGAGTAGAAGATAAGGGAATGGTTGAGAAGAGCTTACACTGAACCATGGACCTCTTTAAAATCATGTTTAGCAGGGCTGGAGAAAGTGAATCAGGGTGAGTCTGGGTGCTGCATAAAAAAAAAAAAAAAAAAAAGCTTGAGCGATATGGATTTTCTCTCCACACATCAGAGTTCCTCTATTTCCTTTATATCAGTCAACTGAGCAGAAAAAGTTATTACACATGATTTTCCTCTACTAATTGAAACAATTGCTTCTCTGCTTAACCCAGACATTTTCCAATTTACTGCAGCTGTGTAACAATGCTCTCCCCAAGCTAATACACACACTGCATTGACATTCTGCTGCATTGAATTTTAAAGGGCAAATGGGATGGGCCTTCAAACAGATCAAGAATTTAACTAGACTAGACTTGAGTGAGTGACATGACTTGGCACTTCACTTGCCTTAACTAAATATTCCACTGGATTTGACACAATCCCTGACTTGACTTGCCCCAGAAAGACTTGAGACTTGGACCAAACTCCATTTAAACTAATCGATGAATAAAGTAATAATCGACACATCAATCAACAATAAAAATAATTATAAGTTGGAGCACTACAAACAACGCTACATCTGCTAAATAGCATTACCATCTGGCTTTAGCAGCTGTCTTTACTAGATCACAAAAACAAGATGGGATCAGTCTCACGATATACAATCACCACCTCTGCTAATAGTCACAACACAGCAGTTCAACACTGGCCACACCCATACAGGAATCCCACATCAAATAATGTAGAGGTCAAATTGATAAAGCAGCTTCGGATAAAGAAGGAATAAACAGACTGGTGAAGAGGAACATATCGTGTTTATTTTTAGCTTGTTTAATATGGAAACTAAAAGGTTAAAAGAGGATTATAGCACTAGTCGTTTCAGCCCAGTAGCAGGTGAGACAAAACAACAGCAGGAGTTGTTGATCATAGTGAAAGTAAATGGCAAATTGCTGCCATGCGGTATTATGCCTTTATAAGCCTAATGAGGGTCAGTGTCCAAAGTGTCACGATAATGAACAATGCAGACAGTGTGCAGGTGTAACATAGTTTATAATGCTTCCCCTTGCCACTGTACTTGACATGTTAATGTTGATCTAATATTCTGTCTATTTAAATACGTATGCGGTTGCTTTTAAGGGAATGACACACTTTACGTTCTTCCCAGTCTGTGTTGAAAATACATGTTGCAGAACAGCTCAGTGACCCATTACCAGAGTAAACCAAGGCAACTTGATTTAACACAACACAAGATTACACCTGTGACACCGGTGTATTTGATTTATTTGATCATAAAGTGCTGGCATACAAAATGGGTTTTCAAAAAGATTAACTAATTTATGGATGGTATATTTTTTAGCTGGGTCTGCAAATCAATGTGTTCTAATAATGCTGGCTTCAATCAAACTGTTAAAAACTTATGGCTCACTTGCCTCTGAGCTGCTTGTATTTGCAAAACTTATGATCCCCGCCTGAAGTCTCACAGCCACTGTTGGCCATTCAGAAAAGAGAACAGTACGGTGCTGTTTACTAAACTGACTGAACACACACTGAAACAGCGCATTCAACCTCTGACAATGCATTTTCAAATTTTTCAGAGAAAGCCTTCTTTGTCCCTACAGTGAATGCCATCTCATTCAACTGCTAATTGAAAGGCCCTTGCAATTTGGACAGGAAATTAAAAAGGTGAGAAAAAGGACTTTTTGTTTTCAAAAACATCACTCCTCCACCTTTGTCACAGTCAAATGTGTAACCATGAACCTGTGGTAAACTTTGGAAAACATCCACACAAGTTTTGTCAGGGCCAACCACACCCGCACTCAGGAGTGATACGTTGGCAAATCTGTATGTAAAACTGCCAAATCAGAGTTACTGAGGAGATAAAGAGCAGGAATTAAGGCCAAAAGACATACAAATATTTTTATTAATCCAATGGGTTTCATTTTTCCTCATTTTAACCTGCAACCTTTTGTTCCATCTAACCAGCTTCTTCTCCGTCACTGCTGACGGAATTACATGCTCCAACTGTGGGCGGATGACTTCAGCATATCATAACCACTGCTGGGGCCTCTCAATATGTGCTTTTGTTAAAAACAAATTTGCAAGTCGATTTCAAATACATTAAACATTTGCTTGAATTTCCTTCAGCCGTTCAAAAGAACCTCCTCATGTCTGTGTTTATGTGTGTGTGTGTGTGTGTGTGTGTGTGCGGTATTAGTCAGCTCGAAGCCAGGGTGGGTTTCATATCAGACTCTCTGCCTCTCATGCAATTCTTTGGGATGGAATCATGAGTCTCACATCACTAGCTTATGTTTCTACTCATGCAGTGTTTGTTTTACTGTGTGTGCCGACAACCCCACGTCACCTGTCTGAAATCTCCTCGAAACATTTGAGTTTTCTGTTCTTCTTGAGGAAAAGATTGGGCCTGAAGCTGGCAGTTTCTTAATCGAGTATCGGTTGGTTGTAGTCTGACCTTAGAAATGACTCTGAGTCATGCGCCCACACATTGCCATGCTCCACTCCTGCTTCCAGAATAAATGCTGACCACCTCGACCATGGCCAAGAGACCCAGAGCCAAATCCTGCTGCTACCAGTCCGTCAAACATAACTTTCTCTCCAAGCTCGTCAGGCTGGTCTATTAACTGCTTGACCATGAGCCCCTTACTTTACAACACTTGCCACACATCACAGTTTTAGTCGTCATAGTGGAAAAGCAATCATCCTTCCTTCCATACTGGCTCAATTTTATGTACAACACAGAACTCATCAGATAAAAATATTTGGGATACATGATAATATTGGCATGCCATTGCTATCGGCTGATAAAGGCTTTAAGGTAAAATATTGGCTTTGGTCCGAACTGAACATATATGTACAGTACATGTTCATTATATGTAAGAGCTAGCCTCCTGTAGAATTCATTTTTCAAAACAAATGGGGGGCAGCAAATCACAAGAGTAGCTGCTATCTGCTGCTAACTGTAGCTGCCATTAGCTCAGGTAGCTCAGTTAGCAGTGCAGTTAGCGGTCCATGTGATGAGCTTGGAGCACCAGGGTTTTGTTGGTGCTTACACTACTTGCAAGGGAGCTGGGGCTAGCTGGTTAGTATGCTTTCGTCAGTATCTCCTAAAAATAATGTATTTACGTCAAAGTTTCAAAATTAATTTTTCTTCAGATTCTGTTGGTAATTTCAGTCCACTTTTGATTGTTTTCAACAACAAAAATCTTACATATTGCACCTTTAATATATGTTAATTCTGTTACAGGAGAGACTTGATGTTCTCCACAATTAGGTGGGATTTTTTTCTTTTTTTTCTTTTTCCCCATATATTGGTATCAGAATATGAAGTATATTGTACATTGGAAAAAATGTAATACTCTGCATCCCTAAAAATATTTAACTCTCTTAATCTTTTGTCAATACATTCCTACAAAGATGCATTTGAGAAGGCTACCGTTAAAAGTACTTGTACTACAACCGACAAGCCACATGTCTAAAATATCATATCTAAAAACAAGAGAGTGACAACCTTTCCCTACAAGTACATTCTGGAGCTGCCCTAGACCTCACAGCACCTTTCAGTGATGCACACGCAATGGCAGATACTTACCGATATCATCTTCATGATAGATGATGGAGTGGAAGGGCACATCCTTGTCCTTAAGGTACCTCTCCGAGGGCTCAACAAAGTATGTCCCTTGGTGGGTTTTAATGAAGCCCTCAAAGCGCCCATCAACCACAGAGCCGTGGGCCAGTGTGCCCTTTTCACCTGAAACACAGAACACGATGAGGATGAGCAGGGGCAGACAAAAGATCTTCTTCTGTATCTTTATTTCACACACACAAACCTATCACAACAGGACAAACAGCCTTGTTTTTTTCTCTGTGTACATTTGAACTCTGCTGGAGATGGGCAGCAGGAAGATGTCCAGGAAGGGCATGGAAAAAGAACGGAAGGAAGAAATGGATGAAAGCTAACAGTAAGTCCTGTGTGCGATGGACTGTGACGTGATAAAGACTGGACAAAAACTAACTTTAAATCTCTCTCTCTCTCTCTCTCTCTTTCTCTCTCTCTCTCTCTCTCTCTCTCATACAATATCATATAATGCACATATATCAGATAAAAACATTGTCACTCAGTTGAAATGTTTAAGACGTCGTTCAAGAAATGATGTGAGATATAATGCAGGGTGATATATATGATACAATGAGAAGGGATGCAGACGTTTAATTTAATTGAAAATAAAAACACCCTAATTGGATTTCCCTTTAAGAAACCATGCATCGACAGAGGATGTGGAGTGCAGAAAAAGCTGGACTTACCAAAGTTGTCTCCACTGTAAATATGTGATGTATCAATGGGTGTCTCCTCCCCTGACACCTCAATGATGAGATCTGGAGAAAATAGAGATGTATCTCTCTTCATCCGCAAGTTAAAATATCTAAAGAGAAAAAAAAGGAGAAAATGTTTCATTAGCATGAGCATGTCACAACATAGCAAAGTTGTTCTTTGACACGCTGGCACGTGGGCAGCACGACACACAGTCCTGCTGACAGTTTCACACTCAACCCTGGAGCTCTGCTAATGTCATGCTCTCACCATAGAGTTTTAGTATTGAACACGCACAGAGAGAATTTGGCAGAAAAAGAAGCTTTATTTACACCTTTTTATTGAGCTTCACATTGCTGCTGCACTGGTTGTTGCTCAGTGCTGTACTCAGTGAGTCGGAAGGAGAATTCTGTCATGAGGAAAAGCACATGAACACTTGTGCACGGCCACAGTACATTTTTTCGTAATCCTCTTGTTCACATAACTGTGATGTCAAAGACAAAAAGGCAAGCATCACATGAGGTGCACATGAGACACTACTGTAACTTTCCAGAAGGCAATGTAGTTCAGAGGAATACTCCTTACCGAGAATCTCTTTCATAATCACACGGTTTAGTCTCAAGGTGTGAAGCTTCCTGCAGATGACTCAAATGATGTTCACATTCCTACTCATGCTGAGCCATTTATGAATGGTACCATTTTAGTTGTCTTAAATTAACGTAATCCAGAACAAGTCAAAACACATTTTAGGGTAGTCTACAACTAAACCTGCTCAGTTAGGCGAACAGAAGACGCTTGGTAACATTTCTAGCAGTGGTATTTGTTTTCTGCTGGCTATTGTTTAATGTGTTTCTTTCAATCATGCTGTTGTTGATTGCATTTTGTTTGCTTAGCTTCCTCAGTATAGCTAAGTTTGTTTCAAGCTTCTGGAAGCTGAACACAAGTTACAGACATGTGGTACAAAGACAAAGATCCTTTTTAAACCCGACATGTATGAGATGTATGTAGGTGGTGGCAGGACACAGTTTTCTCTGCTGGGTGAGACAGTTGGAGGTTTCCCTGAGAGTGACAGTGGTAAAGCAGCAGTGACTACAGTGGTGTGCTAATGAGCAACTCCAGCCTGACACTGAGGGGACACACCACTTTAAATTCATACATAGTTAACCACCACAACCTTTCAAATCCTGCATTTGTTTACATCCTTGTTCTTCACTGCCTCTGTTGGCACATCGCTACACTCATATTTCCACGACCAGTTGTCAACCAGAACAGCATAAAACCAGCGGCAGGACTTTTTATCACGTCATGCACACGAGACACAAACAACATGGTATCAAACTTGTACTAGTGCTCAAAAAACCTACAGGGTATCCTCAAACTCCTCCAGTTTGCAACACAGGCTTTCTGCTAAAGGTTTTCCGTCTGAAGATAGCTGAGATGAGATAATGTGATGTCATCAGCAAGGTTTTTGTTTCAGACTTTGGAAAGCTCTTTCCAGACCCTCAGAGGACATCAGGCTGAGTAGCACACCACATGACAAGTAAACTGGCCATTATTTATAAAATTGGTGGAAAGCCCTTTCAATGTTTGTGTAAAATGTGGGGGACAGACCAAAAGTAGAGGGTTATTTACCTCCAAGTGGCTCAGGGACAGGGCACACCGTTAACATCTACTGAAGCAGCAGACGTTTTGTAGAAGCAGGTGTGTTGAGAGGGATAAAAAGGGGTTGAATGTGTGAGGACAGGCTTACTGCAGAGTGACAATGAGTAGATAAAAACAGTAAAGCCAAAAGAAACTGAGCACAAGAGACAGACAGTAGACTGTGGGAAGGAGTAGTACAGATAATGTTAGGGACAGTGAGATAGCAGATGATGTTGAAAAAGGTCAGACACAGTCCAGGATATCCCTGAACAGGATGACTCCTCGACCTTCCTCAGTATTCAGTTTTCCCTTCATCATTCCTGTTATCATTTCACACACATCCCTTTCTGTCACTGGTACAATATCTTCTACTCATTGGTTTCCTTCACTACTTAGGCATGGATAATTATTCAAGAAGCAAACTAATGTTTGTGTTTCTGATGCCAAGGAAATCAATATTTTCTTGCCCTGTTTTTGATCACAATGTTCTCTTTTATATTTATCCAGGCCTGGATCTGTGTTTATATAAATGCAAAGTTAAAAGGAATTTTTCCTATTTTTTTAGCCGTCTGTTATGATGTGGTCTGCATTCTGAACAAGGAAACGTCTGTCAGAGGAATAATTCAAATGAAGGGTAAAATGACCTACTCTTTGAAATCAGTGACACAGAGATCACCTGGCAAGAGATAAGTCCGAATTCCCCTGCTTGTTATTCATCCTGGCACACCCGTTACAGTTCTTGGGCCTCTCCCCACCTTATTAATGGACTTTACAACGATCAATACGACCTCATGACTTCATCTATGCCCCATCAAGAGCTCAGTTGACCCATGATGCCACACACCGGTCACAGCTGCTGAATCCATAAGTACATTATTCAGTTAGATTTTCAATCTGCATTATCATATTGGCGAACTGCAGTGGCATTTTAGGTGTTCATTGACAGGGAAAACACAATTTTAGCGGCTTAAAAACTGCATTGTGTAACTATTTGCAAATTTGATCATGGGAAGTCAGTAATTTTAGAACAGCTACAGGGATGTTTATTCTGAGAATCACTTGACATGTAGCTGCTCTTGTTTTTGTTTATTTTTTGAATCCCCCCTAAAGAGTAACAGTATTTGTAGAAGTAGCAAAAAAAACATCCTCTGTGGTGGATAATAAAGTTAATCTAAACCAATCTAGTTAATGTCCTGCCAGTTTAGGAAAGCACATGACAGAAATGTGAAATTAATGTATCGCTTATTATTCCTTTTTAAGGCCAAGCTCCGACAGTATAAAGTTACTGGCTGTGCTGAAACTGTGGCTGTGGATATGGTTATTGCTCAGACTGCAGCTGCATTTGTGGTTGAATCTTTGATTCTGTGGATATGGCTACAGCAACCACACTTTAGCCACGGTCTGTACTGCTCCTATTAAAATTAGCCATGAAAGCATACTTACGCCACAGGCGATTTTAAACTTTGCATCCTCTATCAGATATGACAGGTGTGATACCAAGACAGTAAATTCAAGAATAACAGTCGAGCAACGCTTCCATGTCAATTCACTGCACATACACAACCTCTGCATGTAGTGTCACACCCCTTAAAAAACTAATGTGGGACAGCCATAATCATTACAATCAAAGAAAGCCATAATCACAGCAACAGCCAAAGCCCTGCCACTTTATGGCTGTAGTCATAATCACAGCAATGCAGAAGTCCCTTGGAGTGGTTCAGTACATAAAACCTAATACTAAATCATAATACAGCTCAGCCTTTCTTTAAGGATCAGAGGGAAAGCTAAATGTATTGTGAGGTAACGCAAAATACTTAACACAAAACTTTCAGCCTTTCAGGGGCTGGGTGCGAACTAACCAGGCAAGTAAGTACAAACATGAGAGTGGATGAGAAGAATAGAACAAAAAAATGTTTCAACAAAAAAAGAAATTAAAAAAAATCACTAGATGGTCAAAGGTTCAATGTCAGAAAAAGAAAGAAAGACAATCACTGTTCCAGACAAAAAAACACACAGCTTGCAACAGACGAGACAGAGGAGAGGCTGTGGATCAAGTCTCATCTCACAGAAGCAGCTGACTGATAAATTATTCAGACATATCCCAAATGCTGAGCAAACTGACAGTCATACAATTTGCCTGGTAAGCAGGCCAGCTCAAGATAAGGAGTGCCCTCAAGCAGTGTCTACAGAGATGCTATACCTACCAGGAGGTCAATAGCTACAGTATACTGTACATACTGTATATTTAAAACATGTTTTATCAACTATTTTGAGCGATTTGGCTAAATTAATACATTCTATGGAGGAGCATCCTCTCTTGCGTTTGCTTTGTGTGTTGACTGTTCAACTTTTTGCAATGTTTAATATAAAGGAAAGCCACAGTATTTCTTCTTTACTTGCACAGTTGTAAGTACAGCGTACCACAGACAGGAAGGTAGAAGTCGGACAGTCGCGAGCTGACGGCTCTACCATGGTGTATGTTTTTTATATTTTAAAGATGACAAGCTATGAACTACCTGAACTTTACCCTGATTTGAATAAGCGGCATTTAAATAACACAGAACTGCTTGTTTTCTCCCTCATTTGAACCACGTTAGATATTTGCTTTAATTTGGACAGTGTCACTGCTTTTTGGATGAACAGACCACTTGAGAAACTGTGTGTGTGATCCACTAATTTCTAAACTTGTAATATGAGTATAATCACAGTTAGAAAGCAGATAACAAGAGTAAGTAAAATGCCTTGTCATTCAAGGGACTTGAGTAACTCACTTTCCCATTCAGGCATGGGTAAAAAAGAATTAAACACATTGTTTTTTCTGGAAATGAGGCTGTTCTCAATTCCTTGCCATCTTTGCTGAGAGTTGCACATGTGTATTGCCGATCGAGAAAATGGCTGCGGGTAAAGACACTTTATGAGCTGAAGAGCAAGCATTTCAATTATTCTGGAAACAGGAATTTAGTAAGAGGATGCGCAGTTTGCTGCAAGTTTGAGAGCAAGGCGGATAAGATTAAACATGACATTTGACCCCAGTCTTTGCTGTTATTTGATAACGGCTAATAAATAAAACATCTTTTACAGGTGCAAGTAAAAATAGACTTCAGGCAAGAAGATTTCTGTCCCACTTGCCCCACCAGGCAAGTGGAAAAAAAAACATTAATAGTGATCCATATGTGGGTGATGATTACTTCTCAAAAACAGGAAGCTGAGGCTGGTGAATAGACAGTGTTTGACTACTTTTGTGGCACCTCACTTTGTAAAGAAGCTCTGCACAGAGACAACAGTCTGCCCTGCCTTGTTCCATCACCTGATCCAGCCACAAATACTCATGTGAGTGGGCATTCACAAGAAAGCTTTTCTCTTGTTACAACAAACCACCAACAGTACAACACAGCCCTACATTGGGGTTTCACAGAAGGGAGAGTGTGTCTCTGTGTTTGTGTGACTGCCCACACTTGTAAACCTAATAAAAATCACCAAGGATGTAAAGAATAAGATTTGTGACCACTGGCTTGATTCTGTCCATCTTAAAGCTAACTTTATCACTATTCACACAAATGCTTATGTACAATATGATGTCAATACATCAGACAACAGCCTAAAGATCATAAAATATCTCTTATACATTACAAAAACAAAATAGCTAAACACTGTCAACATCATAAAAGTGATACTTAATATGATATTGTTACAGCTTGTACACAGGTATATAATGCTGTCTCCACAACTCTGTGCCAAGTGCCAATAATATGAAGCTAAACTTCTTTCTTTCTCTACTGGGTCAACATACAGTGATGAAAATTTAACATAATTTGTCCTCATACCACAAATGTAACCGTCATGTAACAATACATCCAGAGGGATTTAACTATGTAACTATCAATATTTCAACACTTCCTCATTATTCTTTCCTCATAGAAATTGTCTTAACTGTTCATAAATCTCTCACTGTGTACTTTCTATTGAAAATGTCTGGCCTGCTCCACAACATGCCATGTTTGTGCAGTGCTGCTAATTTTTCCTTTGCTACTAGCCATCCATGGGAGTTTGTTTACAGTAGATACACTGCCGGTCCATTTGGACAAGATTCTTCATCAAACTGCAAACCATCCCCAATACAATTTCCTCTACAAAATAATGTTTATATTGTTTATATCCTCTTTAGACACCACAGAGTGCTCAGACATTGAAAATGATTATGCTGCATGACGCTGTGATTGCCTCACCAATTCAGGCAGTGCGTCCTAGGCTAGCATGGACAGGAAAGAGCACATAAACACAGGAAAGGGATCTGTTTGACAGGGCCTTGATAACCTACAACAAACAGGCCTGGTGAAGAGGAACGCAGGGGGACCTTGCAGGAAAAACAGTGCGTCTGAGGTAAATCATTGTTATGTTCTTCAACGTGGCAAAACATGATAAAAGAGAAAAGCCTATATAAATGAGAGTGAGACAGAAAGGGGCAAATGGAACAAACATTTCCTATTTACAGGAAAATCCACAGAACTGCACAATCATAAAAACAGTATTTTAAAATACAATTTACTGCATGTGGATACTGAGGGGTGATATTTATGTACAAATTAAAGGCAAAAGAAAACAAACTTCTATTGTTAGTGAGTCAAGGCAAGCCAGCTAGTCCACATTTTCTATGTAATGTGCTGAGGCTAAACTGGGGTCTAGTAATGACTGTAGTATGAGCTGAAGCCTATCATTACACTCAGAAAGACTGTCGTAACATTTTGAAACATTGCCACTGCATCATTGTTGCATCTACTGTCTTTGACTCATAAAGGTGAGTTAAAAATGTTGGACATGATTTGGGTATGAAGACATATCAAGTTTACACACCAACAGCATTTAATGTAATTGGAATTCATTGCATTTATTTTCTTGTTCCACTTTTGGCACCATTTATTTGCAAGTTTCACTCACACACATTCTGCTGCAGTCTGCTGTGACTTTATACCAAGTGACACGAACTCAGCTGATACAAATCAGAGAACATTTTAACAGTGTTACCGTCTGAAATGCTGTTTTCAAAACAAGTATGGCACCACTGTACTCAGACAACTTGGCCTTGACAAGGGCTCATCTCCAATTACAACCCATTTAAAGCAGAATCAGAAAGAGGTGGAAGGAATACAAGGGGACTCTACTATCAGGGGTAAAAGGGGGAAGGATTTCATTACAGCTTGCAATAATGTGGTTAGTCTGGTCTTTTCAGAGTTTTACATAGCCACAATATTGTCACTGCAGCTCCCAGAGAAGCCTGCACCATAGTGGCAGGTGTCTTTTATACCAGGTATAAAACCCACTCAATTAAGATCAATCCCTCAAATTTCAAGGGTTAATTTAATTTTCACATATTTCTTGTCCAATGCAAAGAAAATACCAAATTCTTTTCCACACATGGACTTTTAAGCCCAGATTGTGGTCACATTTATTTTGTCTTTGGCTACAGTTATTTTCACGACCAGATGGTTCAATACAGAAATAGTATAACCTAGTCATAAATTAATCTCACAGCACTAGGGGGAACTGGGTGACCATTTTCAAATCCATTTCACATTCAAATGCATTGCCTGCTAATCATTGCATATGAAAATATAATCTTGTGGTGATGACACTAATGACTAAGCACAACAAGCCCAGCACAGCATAGGTAAAGGTTGACCATGATGAGATAGAGGTCATGAAGAAAAGACATGAATACAGGTACTTAATATTGTTCAAAATATTCTTCAATAAAAATTTTTAAAAATGATGAATTTATTTGGAGATTTATCATACAATACAAGTCTTACAGTATGTTTAGTTTCCAGCTGTAGTGCACAGGGTAAGACGAATGTAAAATTTGAGCAGCATAGTATGAGGTAAAGTCAGGAGATAGAAAGAGAGTTGTGAAAAAGTGAGGAGGACACAGAGTGTGTGTGTGTGTGTGTGTGTGTGTGTGTGTGTGTGTGTGTGTGTGTGTGTGTGTGTGTGTGTGTGTGTGTGTGTGTGAGTGTTGACCTAAAACTGACCTTCCGTGTGCTTGGAAGTCCAGCTGCACAGTCCTGTCTTGAGGAGAGAGTGCCCTCTTGGCTCTCTGGTGACTGCTGTGCAGGGCTTCTGTGTCATATGATAAACCTTCATAATGGCGAATATATTTGCTCAAGGGTTTCCGAAACTGACCTGGAAGAGAGTTCAACAGCTCATCAGTATTTGTCAACAAACATTTGCGCAAGGCACACATTTAGCTTTGACATTTTACTACGATTTCTGGTTCAGTTATTAGTGTGAGTATTTATCTATCTCATGTACAATTTGACTGACACAACAGAAAGATACTAGAGCCTAATGTGTTCAAGAAAATGCCAGCACTCCATTGATAGAAAAAAAAATGAAATAATCAATTCATATTTGTATTCACTCATTCATTTTGATGAATCTTATTTACAACAAGGTGTCTGAAAAAAGCTAACATGTTTCACTTTAAAGACTATTGTCTGATCAACTAAAGGCCTATGTAGCCTGGTTGGAAAAACAGGGATGAATCTCTGTAACAGTGTCCAGCTATCGTACAAGCTGTCACTCACTATATGTGCTTAACAGGCTTACTCAGCTTATTGATGTGACCACAGAGGTAATCCAGCCGGCTTTTAGACTGACCATTTCTTTGTTCTTTTCACAAAGACAAAGAAAGTCAGTTTAAAGCACAAGTGAGGAGCACATGATGCACATCAGGTGACTGCGGTTCTGTTTCAGTACTACTGTATGTCATTGTGCGAGAACAGTGGCTGAATTGGTTGCAGGCTGTTTAAATGCTAATCTACATTCCTAAGGCAACACAGAATTCCCTTAAATAAGTATCTGTCTGAAGTTTTGGGTCATAATAGGAAATGCTCTGCTGTGAGCTACAAAAGCAGCCTTTGGATCAAAGTTCAATAGCGAGGGGTACATTTAAAAAGGTGAGACAGACAGTGAGCTCTAAGCTTCTGTAGAGAAAGAATGTACAAAATACACAATATCAAGACTCCCACTTGCCAAAAGGGATAAGCACCACCTTGCCTGTGTTTTTTACCCTGCACTGTTTTGCTGTGGTGGGAGTCACAACTCCCCAGACTGGGAGAGGCTGTACCAGGCTAGTAGTAACTTGTCCATGAATGCAGCAAGAAAATATTCCGACAATCAGCTACTTTAGCCCTTCTTCACAAATAAAACTAATGACAGCAAACTACACTGAACTAACAACCAGACGGAAAATGAACAAGACAACTTTGGGGTGAGAGAGCGAGGCTGTAATTAATCAGAGAATATGTTGATTTTGTACAAAAACAAACACTGCCAGCTCAGATTGCCCAGATCTGCTTTCTCAGTAGGATGTGACAGCTCCATTAATATGTAATAATGTGACAGCACAAGGCTGATTTGTCAACAGACTGTGGCTTGCAGAATAACTTAGCATTCACTATTTCTAGACTGTTTTAACATTTCAGCTCACATCAAAACATTAAAAAAGGAGCAAAAATATAATAAATAAAAGAATGTAGCAACTACAGTATAATGTGCTGTTTTCTAATAGAGTGCCTTTACATGGACACTAGCATCCTTGGTTGTTGTCAGGGCAACTGGAGTATGTAAACATCCTAATCCTGGTTTCAGATATATGAATATGCCCTACACTGTCAAAAAAAAACAAACAAACATGTGTGATGTTGTTTACATGCTGAAGTGAAAGTTAGACACTGGTAAAGCGGAGGATAAAATGATCATTGATAAAACACTGTAACTCCAAAGTTAACCGTCATGTCTTTTAATACAGAGGCCAACACTGGATAAGAACAAAATGTAAGCCATCAAGAGAATTGTTAAGAAATTTAACAGATTTGTTGAGTCAAACTCTTTAAACCTGCAACAAGTTTTCTTCTTCAACGTATCATTATGACGTAAATATTGATTGCACAGTGTAATGGATATAGAATAATGAAAACATCTGCATTTACATTGGTTCCTTATAAACTTGCCATGCCGCTGGACACAAAGTCCTCCGGGAAAAGGAAGGTGAACCGGCCACTTATTTCTTATTTCTACAATAGACTAAATGATGGAATAAACTCCCATTTTGTCCTGTGTTGTTGTTATTTGTGACTAAGGAAAATGGAAATGATCCAGTTATCTTTGCAATAGTTGTGTCAATAACAATACCGCTTAAAATGCCTGGGGGGGGAAAGGTTGTCTGTCAACCACTGGGCTCAACTGGTGTTACAACATTCCTACCAGACTAAAACAGTGTTCATTTGAAGAGACTTCACTGCAGCCCCTAAATCTTAAATGGCCACAAGCCATCTTAAATTCATAATTTTTTAGGTCATTACAATTTGACCGCATCTACCATTATCAGGGTTATGAATGCCTCTTAAATATATCAAGCTCAGGACCAGTTCAAACAACTAAATTGTCATCATGACTCAATAAAATGTATCTTAGAATATCCCACATTACATATAAAAGCCTCATGCTCAAAACATTTTTCCACAAAGCTGCAACTAACGATCACTTTCATTGTCAATTCATCATGCAACATATCAACTCAAAACTCACTCATGATATATATTAGACATTTTTTTATTTATTTCAACACGCCTTCATTTTTTAAAGTATATTGTCTCTTATATGTGTCTCTTATTTTATCTCTCTATTCCTCAACTTGACGAGTTGGGGAATACTCAAAAATCAACTCTTACAAATTGGATCTTTGATTGTTTTAATATGTTGTTAAATTACTCATCAACCTCTATTACACTAAACCCTCTTTCTTAGGTACTTCCTAATGCTGAGAAAAACTTACTGATTCATGACCTGACGGTAAGGTAACAATATCCTACTGTATTTGAGCTTAAATGGATGACCTCACTGAAATGTATAGACAGCAACAATAACTGGCAGTCAGTTTTACTGTAAAAGCTACGTCATCATGATTTCAGTGCAATCTGGTTCAGCCTCAGGTGCCCCAGTGAAGTGCAAGTCTTGACAGAGAGGAAACTGCTGACAGGAACAGAGGAGGTGGAAACAGCATGGATCACAACCGATCTGAGCCTCACATTACCATGCATGCTGGGTGATGGCAGGCTGGCTAACATGACACATCAGACAACCCACAGCTCAGAGCAACTCAGAATGTCTCTCTGCATCATTATGTATCATACAGTACTGGAAAAATAACAGCAAGAGGGTTGGTTGTAACCAGCAAGCATCAGGTCTGAACGAGATCGTCTATAACGAAACTGCTATATTACATAAACATACCATCAGTGTGAGCAGACCAGTCACAAAAGCTGTGTCAAAATTAAGATAACCTTGTTTACCTGAAACACTGAATTCCACAGAAATGTTTGATCGCTCACACTAAAACATTCACAACCACACATATTATGTGGTTTAGTGGAAAGAAACAAATTGCCAGGTGTTTGTAGTAGGTTCAGATGAGGACGTCTTTTGTCCCCCCCTTTCCTCTCCCTTAGAGTACACAAACAGTTTCTCTCTTTGTTCATGTGAACAGCTGAAGCCGTGATACGTTTCTGTCTGCTCAAAAAAATGTTAAGAAGTAAGGTAAGAATTAAGAAAACGGAGGGCTTTCTCACTTTAAGTTTACACTTCAATTAGCACTACTGTATAAGAACTTGCTGTGTTTGCTGATATGCCAGGCAGCATGCAAGGAGGATGTTGCTGCACTCTGCCCTAATCACGGCTTGTGCAGCGAAGGCTTTGAACACACACTTTGTTTTTAGACCAACAGACAAAAGAGTAAGCGCCATGAAACATATCTGGAACAAACCATAAATGTAGGCTTTTGGAAACATGAGTAAAAAATTACAATCTTTCAACAAAAAAAAACATAATTTTCCCGTTAGACAAAGTCAACTTGCAACACATAACTATGACATCGAAGAATCTTCTTGTGAAAAGTGATCAAGCTAATATTTACCAATCAATGGAATTACAATGTCAATTCTGCTAGCTTATGGTTGACTCTGTCACAAAGTAAGAGCATTAAAAAAAACAACCCTCTAGCTTGCTTTCCTGTCCTGGTTTTGTACTGTGCTTTGTCTCACCCTGCACTTGCGCAACTGGATCTTCAGAATCACTTCAGTTTGTATAACTGTTTGTAAATCCGGAAATGGTATAAAATACCTCAATACCACGATAAGAGTCGGCGATAAGGTGGAGACAGTAATCTTCAGGGTAAAAAATTTTGTCTGACTAATTATGACTCACTGAGATGGAAACTAAGATTGAATTTACTGGAATTACAGCACACTTTTATCTGCATCCAAACAGTCCTCAGAGACCTGTTTAGATAAACATATGATACTGAGATAAGAGAACATCTTAAGTGAGCACTTGACAAAATTACTGAAAGGTGGATGAGTTGCACACTACTCAAAATTAGTTAGGGGTATTGGGATATGGGTGCATATATGCATGTGCATGGATATGAAATAAAAGTCAAATGAAATGTGTCGACTTATTTTTGCTCCCCAAAAATATTCACAAAAACTCAGAGTAAAAATTCAGATATGTCACAGAATAAACAATCAAGTTAAACACTAAAATATCCCAATATCCCGGACTAATTTTGAGTGGTGTTTTGGTGAAATCAACACAATAAATTGTAATTTATCCCAGGGAAGGACAGGAAAGGGACATCAAGCTAGCTGACATTGTGGATCTTTTTGCTGTGGACCAAATAAACGTTTAAGTTAGGGTCACTTCAGGTCAATGGTGGAAGATTTACAAACGCTCAGCTTGGCGATTTGCTTGACAGATGTAATAGCTGTCAAATGTTGCAGCAGCGCGGCATATCACATATCTACATGAGTAACATGCTATCTATAGATTACATGCTGCTTTAGAGACGCAGCTAAACTTTGTTGTTTTGACATTATCCTCTCGCCTCTGAACACTTCGCGTTACTTCCTAGTGTTTTTTCATCCGCGCCATTCAAAGTGTGTGTTTACAGACGTAAGCGCTGTAACGTCAGTCTACCGGGCAGGACCTGTCAAAAAAAACACGCTGTTCTCCGTTTGAATACTCAACCTGTTTTACTCAAACGAAATTATTCGGGCAACTATTCCGCACACTGACGAGTAAACACGGATTAGCAGCAGTTGCCGTCAACATTAGCCAGCTAGCTAGCGAGTTAGATAGCCAGAGTACAACTGCCTGATCCGATTAGCGGCAGCTTCACTGACGATCACCGAGCACTTTTCCTTTTCCTGTAAACCCACGGCAAACTTACCTGTAACATCTCGTAGGCAGCAGAACAAGAGAATCAGATTAACTAATATCATATCGAAGTCCCTGTGAGCCCGGTGAACTAGCTAAGCGACCCAGCGATATCGCTGAATGTTTCGTGTTTCGCTTTCTTTCACTTAAAGGTATAGTCGTCCTTCCTAGTTAGCTAGATCGCTCCCATCCCCAGCACACGGCGGCACCAGCGTCTGTCTCGAGCAGCCCGACGTCAGACAGACAGACAGATGCACCGACAGACAGTCCCTCCTCCCTTCCGGCGTGTTTTGCCAAGAAAGCAAGGACACACCCATCCCTCTACTATTGTGGTCATAGGTCGAGGGACTCTAAATACCGGCTATAAATCACTTCTAAGTGATAGTTTAGTTTAAAATAAGGACAGGAAAACATTTCTGTGTGAACGTCTCGGCCACCAGCTTGAAAACACGCAACAAACTGCTGCTGATGGAGGTTTTCATGCAGCTGACAGCGACTTGTTTACTTCCGCAAATCATGACTTCCGGGTTTACCAACTGTGTCTTATGGAGGGTTATTTCATAGTGGGTGGTGTCACATGGAGGATAAACTAGGAAATAAATGATAATATAGCAATGGCTACTAAATTAAGAAACACGTGGTACAAATATATGGTGTGCATATGTTTGAATATATGAATCTATGTTAAAGGTAAGCTGAGAGATTGACCTCAAAATGTGTAAGCAGTGATTTTTTTAATTATTTGTTTTTACTTATTTGCTGAAGGGAGTGTTGTCTATATATTTTTTATTTTCAGATTTATTTTCATTCTTTTGCTTTTAGATTTTTTTTTTGAGAAACAAAACAGAGCCGGATCTTTAGGCCCATAGGGATTAATCATTAGCTTTCCAGGGTGTGTTATGTTTGACTAAAAGTTATTTATTGTTAAGGCCTGTGCCTAATAAATCCAAACATAATATTATGATATAATAATATATAATGTTTTTCCTTACTCAACTCAAGGGTCTAAGGACAGAGGATGTTGTTCACTGTACACATTGTAAAGCCCACTGGGGCAATGTGATTGTGATTTTTGCTTATATGAATAAAAATTGACTTGACTTGAATATATTTCTTCTTTTTTTGTCATGTAGAGGCAGCCTGCGTTAAAAAGATTTACAGCTATCCCACTATAGACCCTGTCATAAAATAAAGGCTGAATGAATGCTGAACAAGTTAAAAAAAAAATGTATCTGGACTTTTAGTAAATACAGTGAATAATGAAGAAAACAGTGGTAATGAAGCACTTACAGACAGACAGCAGAAGAAAAAAATCATCACACATGTTCATAGAGGTCTGGATTTCCTGGTTTGGTTTCCTGTATCGGCCACAAGAATTATATCACGACTCTCCACTTCACACAAGTAATCTCTGAACAGAAACAGTACTGTTAAGAACGTCTCTGTTGTCTTTATGTGAAGATAAAATAAGTGTTTTAGATCTTAATAGGCTCTCAATAAAAAAAACTAAAATGAACAGTACTGAGAGCAGTTAACAATGGCTATATTTAGGTTTGTGGTTTGACATTTCTAAGTCTTAAGTTATAGCATGTGTTTATGGTCCACAGCACTACTTGGTACTGTTGTGTGTGTCTCTCTTCGCTCACAGCAGATCATATAGCCTACTTTAGGTCCCAGAGGCTGGTCAGGTCATGCTGACGGCCTGTATACAAATATTGGCCTACTTAAAAGCAAATTCTGTTCCAAAATTAAAATAAATTTGAAAGAATATTTTCTTAAAGTAATAGATTTAAACAGCATTAGATCATTGCATTCACTGAGAGCTAAAATATTAAGAATTGCCGACATAACAGTCAAAAAGGCTTCTTTTATTAAGGTCTTTTAATTGAAGAGGCTTTATAACTTACAAAAATCCTTATCAAGATCATGCCTATACCTTGAGAGTGGTATTGAGAGCCAGGAGCCTTACCCTATTCCAAAAATAAATGAAAAAAAGGGAACAACAACAACCCTGTTGCACCTGTTTCCTTTGCAGCACTTCCTCTGTACTGTCCCCGTGATACTATTTACCAATCAAGTGCTTTAGGTTATGGGTTGTTAGGGTTAGGTGTATGTTTAGGTCCCCGGAGTTTGATTCTCATGCAGCCTGTATATTTCTTTCCTGGAAGAGCTGTGATGCTCCTCTTCTGCTCGGTCAAGTAACTGCTGCCACCCAGCGGCACTAAGTATTTACTGCATCTGGATTGATCAGCCCTGTCAAAATAATATCTTATCCTGGGTACAGTTACCTTCAGCTGCCTATATGGCTTTGCTTGCACAGACAGATCTTCATTTCAACAGGCCCAAGGAGGTCTGCAGTATGTAGTCCCCAAACTGTAGTTTTCTTTTAGAAAATTGAGTGTTTAAAAAAGGGTGGGGACTGTGCGCCTGAGTCACTTTGTTGGTTTAAAGTAGGGACAATAATTGTGTTTTTGCACCCACGTAGGAAATATTACAAAAAATAATTTGTTTTGTGTGTTACAACCATGGATTTGGTTCACACCCACTGCCTCGTAATTTCCAAAGTCTCGTTGATCCGGATAGTAGTAAGGAGGGTTGGCTCCGCGAGATCTGTGTGGCCTCACAAATGCGCGAGCCCTCGTACGCAAGGCTGTCACGGCCACGGCAGGTTCTGTTCATGATGCATTCAGGAGTCCTCGAAAAGAAAAGTTACTCAAACATGCCAAAGGGTTGAGATACTCCACAAAAGTTACAGCAGTGATGAAATGTAATTCAGTACATTTGCTCAAGTACTGTAGTACAGTTTTGTAGTGATACAGTTTTGAGGTATTTATACTTTTCTTGAGTATTTCCGTTTGTTGCTTCTTTATACGTCCACTCGACATCCACATTTTGTTGCACCACATTCATTTGATAACTTTAGTCACTAGTTACTTTGTAGATTATATGATATATCAGAGCCAAAGTAACACATCTTAAATGAGTTTATTTTATCAGCAATCTGATAAAAAAAAAACAGGTTCCTATAACAAGAAAAATACTGAATATCAGATCTGATAATCAGTCTACCCATAATATATACTGTATATACATACAAGTTAATACATGTAGGCTATGATTCACTTTTACTTGTACTTTTGATGCAGTACATTTAGTATCAGATACTTTAAGTATTTTAACTATCGTCCTTTGTTGCTATTATTCTTTTATTTATCTCTATTTTGGCGTTACTCTTTCTTTTTCTGTGATTTTGGCAATTTTATGGATTTTATTCCTTCAACTTGCAATGACTCATATTGTCTTTTGGTGTTTTTACATTTTCTGTTCTGCCTTCGTGTTTTAACTCACCCTAGGCTTCCCTGTGTTTGGCTGGACTGTTGAGTATTTATTCTGTAAAGCTGTTATACAAATAAAGTTTATTATGTTTATTAGGATTGTCATTATGATGATTATGGTTATAAGTATTATTATTATTAATATTAATATTATCATTTTTATTTTATTGTATTCTTATTCTTATTTTTATTATGAACCTAGTCATCTCGGTCAATTAATAATGTTTGAAGAATCATAATTATTCTAAGTGAATATCTCTGATGTTTCACACAGTGTTTTCTCTGAGTTAAATTTAAGAATGTATAGAATACGAGCCGACTCAAACGCATCACCGGCTGGCCGTTGCTTTTTGCCGCCCCCTTGCTCGGCCTGAAAGCAATTCACTCTGATGACGTCACTCGCAGAGTTGTCATGGCGTCTTTGGGACCGAAGCTGCTGCTGCAATTTAGCTAAAATCTGTCGACAGTCTGTAAATCGAAATGGAGAAAAATGCAACGCTGCATCGAGACACTGACGGGAGCTCTTTGTGTGCCACGATCGCGGGAGAGATGGCTGACGTTACGGCTGTCGGCGGAGCGAAAGGAGCAGCCGAGAAATGCAAGAATAGTGAGGCTCCTCTCAGTACTTTGGTTAACGTTAGTTGTAATAACAGCACCACAAATGTTAGTGCTCCCACCGCCGTTAATGTCATTTCCAGTGCTGAAAAGTCCGACGTGCCAGAAGTGATCGAAGTCCTCCCCGTGCAGGAGGACAAGAAGAAGGACTCGGCGGCGAGCGGATCGTGGCCGGGGTCCGGGGATCAGATCAGTAACGGGATGGGGCATGACTCGGTGCTGGCTGCAGAAGATAGCGAGGGTGGTGCCTCAAAGTTAGTAAACAACGAAACCGACGGCCCGTCCTCACCTCCCGGTAAGGAGAGCACAGAGGTGTCGGCTGAGGTTTTGGCTTGTGCAGAAAGTGAACCGACAAAACTTGCCAAACCTACTCGTCTGTGTCCGGACAATGCAATCACAGCAAACGTCAAGTCGGTGCAGTCCGCTGATCACACCTTATCGGAGGGATTACCGAGTGGGAGTGACCCCGATCCCAGCCTCGGTGGAGAGTCCCGAAGCATAGATTCACTCGAGTCCTTCTCCAACCTCAACTCCTGCCCCAGCTCCGACCTGAACAGCGAGGGGCTGGAGGACACAGGACTGGCCCTGGCCCTGCAGAGCGAGTACGGGGCTGATGGGACAAAGAATTCGTGCGCTAAGGACCGGGCCGCCGGCCAGTCCATATACCACATTAAGTGGATCAAGTGGAGGGAGGAGAATACGCCGATCATCACCCAGAACGAGAACGGCCCCTGTCCATTACTGGCAATTATGAATGTCCTCCTGCTTGCATGGAAGGTAAAGCCTCCGAGGCGAGCGTGGATCAATGGGAATTGGATTCTGAGCTCATATAAATAGGCAGATTTTTATAGGGCTGAGATCCATCAGCTCCATTATATTATGTTAGTACAATGTTGTAAGACTTCATTTAGGTTTCCTAATGGTTAACATACACTTTCGACTCCGGATCAGTCATTCAGTGCCTCTCGTTTCTCATGTTGTAACATTAATTTGTGTTCATTTGTGCATTTTATTTTCAGTTTATTTCAACATGTCTGCACATGATGGACAAGTGGTGTGATGTGTCTCTGTTGCAGGTTAAGATGCCGCCCATGATGGAAATCATAACTGCTGAGCAACTAATGGAGTATCTTGGTGAGTGTTTGCAGCAATTAAACCTTTTACACATGAGCAAGTTGATCAAAGGGGGGAGCAAGTGATAATTATCATATTAAGCCATGTCACCTCACTGAACTCATCCCTCCTCTGCTTGGCCTTTTTCACCTGGGTGTTTCGTAACATGCAGACAATAACAGATCTATTATAGTTTACTACATTTATAATAATCTGCTGGACTGCTCTCACAGAGTCACAGTGACTTGAATTTCCCATGAGTCCACACTTGTAAACACACCGTCCTGTAAAGCCACCGGCGCTGCGTTTCAACAGCCGAGTAAACATTCTTGTGTTTCACGTCCTCTCAAATGAGCAGTTACATTCTTAAGGTCAGATATTTATATATATTCCAGAGTCAACAGAGGAAGAGAGCAGAACAGGGGAATCCCCCCTCATCCAATCTTCTGCTGTTGCAAAGGAAACCGGAGCTATCTCTTCTCTCTGGCTGTCTCCTGCCCTTCATAACTAAAATTGCTCGACAATATCAAAGTAGAGCGTCTGATTACAGCGGGGGGTCTTTAGAGGTAGAGCCAGTCCTCCCTGGTTTCTTCTTCAGTGTCCACTTGCGCAAGTTAACCAACATCACGGCACTGTATGTCAACTCTTTTACGGAAGATATTCCCTGTGCTGTGATTGTTGAGCTACCACGACTCAAACATTGCTCTCAACTCTATAAATCGCAGTTAAGAAAGAAGTAGTTTTTCTACAAAAGTGCCCATTTGTGTGGTTTTTGAGATGTCAGAACAATAGTGTTAATGTTGTGTAATGTTCAGGGGCTGCCGGGTTACTTCTAAACTCTGCACTGTTTTGTCAAAACACATAAGACACAAACGGCAAAGGGTGATGAAGTTCAGATGTGGTGTTTAAAGTGCGGTGGTGGTCGTCAATCAGCAACTCAGCAGTAGCATGCCAGTGATCCACACGCATAGAGGCAGATGGATCCAGATATTAAGAGGAGGGGGGGGACTGGAGTTGAGTGTGTCCTCAGTTCACTGGAGTACAGAGGCAGCGAGGGGGTTTCCCTGTTGTGGACACACGGTAGTAAAACCACTCGGCTGGCTGGCTCGCTGCTGGAAAATAATCTTGACTCACGCTCAAATCTTCATCTAGGGTGACAGCATAGAAATCAAGTCAGAAGAGCAGAACAGCTTCACAGTCTTAGTCCGAGCACGTTGTAAAACTCAGCTACAAAGAGTCTGCGAGCCTGACTGGTGCATCAGTTGAGAGTTTTGTTCATAAAGCATAAGCGTGACTGCTCTTTAAGAGGGTCAAACATGTCGCTAGTTGAGCAGTTATTACTCACAGCATGCACATGAAGAACTCATCATGCCTTTCCCAGTCAGTCATCACAATTATAAAGCACCAAACACAAGAAAAAGACTTAAAAAGGCTTTTTTTCTTCCCTGGATGTACTCCATTCATTCAGTTCTTTTTCCTCTCCGTGTGTTGCTGTTTTTACTTAACATAGCTGTTGATGACAGGAGGTCGACGGCATTCTTCTGAGTAATTCTCAGGGAAAGTATGTGTTGACAGTGCAGCACGATACTCTCGCCAGCTCCTAATAAATTAATGATTCTCTGTGAAGCACTTTTAAAAAATACTTACACAAGAGTTTGAAAAGCAAGCAGTAGACTGCAATGAAACTTTTAGCAGCAATAACAAGAACGTATTTGCATAACGTCACTGGCTATTCAATCTGTGAAATGCTTTAAATTTTTCTAAAAAGACACGGAAGTGAGGAAATGTTAAGGCGGTGTGCTATTGAGGAAGGAGAACACGCTACAACAAAAACAAACACACTTGAGATGTCATGGTCAGCTGTGTGTATGACTTCACTTGAAAAATAACCACCCACCTCTGATGTGGTGTCAAGTGTAGATTTGTTTTGTTAAAAAGTTTACAGTGTTCATCAGGCTGAGCAGAGCTGGAGCCAGACAGCTGCCAGGCTGCTCCAGAGCCGAGTTGAAGGAGCTCTCAAGTGACACTGCAGTGGACAAGGACTCGACTAATGATCCTACACGATCGGCACAGCCTTTTTTTTTTTGTAGAAACTGTTGGCCCGTGATAAATAGGGGTGAGAATCACAGAGTGACTCACCATATGATAAGATTAGTGATATTTGCCCAAGATTAGGATGGTATCATGATACAGCGATTCTGTGATAATCAATACATTGCGAGACAATCATCTAACGATACATCACAATATCTGTCTAACTGAAGAATACAATACGCCCCTGACAACACAGGGTGTTGGATACAGTGAATAGAGTCTTGGCTTAGTGCCTTAGGGACTGCAACTTGTCCATGTCCATGTGTGCCATCACTCTAATGTAAAATAGCCACATACTGGCAAAACGCCAAAGTGCCAGAAAGCAGAACGGTTCTGGAGTTAAAATGTTTAAAGGAAGGGTACCACTATTACCACTTTTACATCAGAGTTTGCATCTACATGTGTTTCTTTTAAGCTGTTTGACTTTTTCACATTGCCAGGAGACGAGTTAGTTTTTTTCCTTGTCTGTCAACAGGGAACAGTAGAAAGTAGCAGGTCATATAAATCATCAGACTACAACCAGAAGATGTTCAACTTGTTTTAAAGTCTTAATCGGTAGTATTCTGAATTTGACACATAGGTTCTGTAGACATCCCGCTTCTTTCTGATCTCTGTTGAGAGTTGCACATGCGCAGTGCCGACCAGGCAGCTGCCAGCCCGGCAGCCACGAACAACGTTGGCTTTTTTAATACGGTATCTTTTACTTCTCTTTCAAACTGAGCGCCGACTGAACGATGTTCAAGCCCGCTTGAACCTCAACTTCAACACACATCACGCCTCAAGAGGGCCGAATAGTAGCGCTTTCCCCCGGGTGTTGTGTTTCCATCACAGCCGACCGAAGCCGGAGCCGATAAATACCCATTAGTGCCGATTTTACATTTGAAGGCGAAAGCCAGATGGTGAAAGCAAGCATATGTTAGTGGACTTTGTAGGGTATATTGCTCACAAAATTCTATTCAACCTGTGTAAATTTACTTTACACCACAAGGAGTCATGATATTTGGCCCCAGTGTATTGCAGGAGGAAGAAATACAATATACTGCTGTATCGATATTGTGTCCCATCCCTAGTGCTACACCCCCCAGTGGCTTCTTGAAACATCTCAAAACACCTTCAATACAAACTCTTAAGCCATGAAGCCATCGTGAATATCAGTGCAAATCGAGGTTTTGATTGTTTTGCTCTGCCAACGTCTCTCTCCTTGTGTCACTCTGCAGGAGACTACATTCTGGAAACCAAGCCTAAAGAGATATCGGAGGCTCAGCGGCTAAACTACGAGCAGGTAAGGCCTGCCTAATCACTGCGGAGCACTATTAAACAGGCGTGTGTTTTTGCTTATGTGTGTGTATTAGTAAGCTGCTGACTGTTCATGGTAGTCGAGGAGCTCAGGGCTTTAGGGATGAAGACACACACTCTCTCTTTCCGCCCTCCTTGTGTGGAAACACAATTGTGCAAGTTTAACGTGAACTCTCACTTTTGTCTCTGACACACACTCAAAATATCTCAGCTGTTTGCACCGCCATTATTGATGTACTTTCACCACAGTACAAAAAGCAGGATGCATGCTGCTCTGCTCAGTCAGTATAGCTGCACGCTCACACCAAAGCAGGTTAGCACATTTGCATTGAGCCAGCAGATAAGGTCAGCGGATGTGCCGTAATATGGAAAAAAGGCATCGAGTTGATGGCAAACCACACAAAACTGCAGCTTAGCTTTTTTTCCACTGCTCTATAGGTTACATAAGACGTGTCTTGCAAGGCCCAGGGAACAACAGGGGTCAGGAGTGTCAGATTATGTTGTTTCACATGGCTGTGAATGCTTAGAGACGCATGGCTGGGTTCAGCTCCCGGCTATTACTGAGGCGTGTGTGTGTGTGTGTGTCTTACCATGAGAGGCACTTGGAGATGGAGCTCCAGCTCCGGCTCCACTGCTTCCTCCCATCTCCGCTGCCTGCCTACGGAGTGGGAGAGGCCCTCCCTCCCTCTCCTCCTTTTGCGTGGCAGAGCACCAGCACATCTGTGAATGATTTGAAGCCACACTTGTCCCTCATTCAGAGAGTAGAAAAAAAAAGTCTGCTCGTAGAAGCTCGCTGCAACAGCCTTTCTAAATTTAAGTTGAGCTGAAATACAACCTCTTAAATAAATCAGTGGTGTCCTCAACATGCACCGTTAAAGGAAGGGAGTGGTTAGAGTTTGTGTTGCATAGTTATTATGGCAGTCTAATCCTAGACGCCGGCCTGGGAGCTCTTCTGCATGTGGGTGTCCTCATGTCCATACGCTGTGGTTGACACAGTATGGGGGCTACAGTGGGCAGGGCTCTGGGATCTAAGAGATATCTGAGATGTGTTTATGTGCACGTCAAACACGTCAAGGTATCCTCTTTTTTTTTATATATATATATATATATATATCTTTAGGAGATGTGTTTTCATTGCCTATTGGAGTGTTACAAGATACAGCTGAAGCCGCCCTGACTTTGTTCAGTAGGAGTTCACAACAGAAGCAGTTCTATTTTTAAATTCGGCTTAAAAAACATCATCTGTCACAGGAGTGTATGAGGATTAAAATAGCAGTAGCACCACTGCTCTTTAGCTATTGTTAAATATTTACTCGGAGGAGCTGTGGAAGTGAGAGTGTAGTTTTGCTCTGCGTTTGTCTCTGTAGACCCAGCTCAACAGCAGCACTCTAACAAAGCAATTCATCCACCATGACTGTTGAACCACTGGAGGAAATGTGTTATCATGTTTTTAGAAACCTCTTTTGTTTGAACTTACTCACAGTGGTGGGTGTTGTTCCCAAATGTCTCTTAAACCAAACTTTTGTTCGGAGTAAAGCAGATAAAAGCATCTTAACCCTGGACTTCATGATTAATCATACATGAGTATCTGTTTGGTCAAGACCACCTAAACCGAGAGCAGGTCATGACCAAGACCAGCGTGTACCACACTCCATGACACACCTACAATAAAATTTGGAACATGCTAACTATATAACAATAATAATAATAATAGGCACTTATTGATCTGAAAGATCCACATTTGCATAAAATCACACACATAAACACAAGACGAGTGAAAATCCCTCTTCATTCACCTCTTTTATTGCCAAATGTGTGTATGAACACTTAAGTGTACACATGAGAAAAAATCAAAAGACATTAATTAGTGTTTGTGTGGGAATTTTCCTTTTTTTTTCTATGAGCAAACAAATACAAACACCAAGGATATGAAATCAACCTTACCATTTTAATTAAGCACTCCTTATCCATGTACCTCGCACTCATACATTTTTTGTATAAACATGAGGTTTAGTGACTCTTGTCTTCTAATATAAACAGTCGTTAAGTACAGTATGTATCAAACAATTATTTTATACAGTAATATTCCTGAAGTTGTGGTTATTTTAATTCTCCTTGTCTGAGACCGAGACAAGGCCGAGTAAAAATGTGGTCGATTTCGCGACACTAGTAGATGCCCTGGATATCAAGTTAAAGGCCTTCTTAATATAAATCTCAATGTGAGTAAGCAAAGACATTAAATGAGACAAAACCATGATAAGAAATTGCACAGATTGTGATGTCAGAGACAAAGAAATGGCTTGTTTTTATTAAGTAAGAATCATAAAAGCTCATAACTGAAGTGACTGTCGAGACTTTGCTGCCAGTCGTGCAGGTTGCGGTGTTGTACGCTGGTTTTATACAAGCAGGATCCAGCTAATTTTAAGATCAGAGATGAAGCTGGACACTGGATTATCATTAGTTACGTACATGTGTGCAGTTTAATGGAATCCATTGCAATAGCTCTGATGCAAATGTTTTGTATCTTTATGAAGTTTATAATCAGTTTATATTGAATTTGTCAGAAGGGGTTAATTCACCTCTACAGTCAACATAGTTAAAGGCGTTGTTCTGTCGGATTGCATTATATTGAGAGGTGTTCTGTCCTCCGTATGTATGTAAATGAGCACTGACATTATAAACATTATAAACACTAGATTAGCTTGATGATTAATCCAACAAAAATGTGGAGCAGTGGCAGCTGCTGATGTGTGCCAGGATTCATAAAAGTCTGACCCACATTGTGGGACATCACAGTCTCATCACAGTCTCATCACAGTCTCATCACAGTAAACTGTTATTTACAGCTCCCGCTGCTGGGTCATGGCATTATGTAATGGTTTACTTTTGTTCTTCAGTGATTGATATGTTGGCTTTTTGTTAGGCTCATATATCTGCTGTGTGTGTTTTTTATAGATTTTTATAGATATGAATGCAGACAGACTAATTCATTTTGCATCAAAATTCTCACACTTGACAGTTGAATTCCCTAAAATGATTTTTATTTAGCAAGGACACCAATTCTGTATCAACCCAGTATCAACCTTGGGATTTATTTCTCAACCCAAAACTGTTGCTTGATTGTGTTGCTTGGCAGAAAAGTTTTGGTTTTGAACTCAAAATGCAACATAGAGGAAGCAGCTCATTCTATAACATTTTATCATAATTCTACCTAATTTTGTAGTGAGGCTTGATTATAGTTTGATTTCTTGGCTGCACAATTTAACTGCTACATATGCGTTATCAACTTGGACCCATAATCTGTCAACTACCAGTTAATTACAACCACTCAGGATGCAGTTTTTAGGTACATTTATGGTGAATGTCACTTAAAGCTGAAGAGTGAAAGTAAAAATACTGAAAAGCCTCAGTTGAGTCTGTGTTAATATTATAACATAGAAATCCAACACAAGCGCAGATGAACGTGCGCGGTGCAGTGCTAATCATCTGATCTCCAAGTGCTCGTCTGCTGTTGCAGCCCTCTGCCCTAAAATGAAGAGATGTGGTCCATTACACAGCCCCGCTAATCCGGCCATCACTGCTGCTCATAATCGTCCTAATCCACACTCTCAGATGGGCCAGCTGAAGGCTTTTCACCTCAGCTTACTGTGCCAAGCATCGAACGCTGGAGTAGCCCACTGTTCATGGGGCGTACAGTATCTCTCCTGTAAATTGAAAAATATAGTGTTCGCACATTGGATAAATGGTAACATACATTTTTTTTGTTAAACTGCAAATAAATCTGTTTGTAGACTTAGGTTCATTGTTCCTGTATGTGTAAATGAATTGGCTTTTCTCTCAGGTTATTTTATGTGTCGTGAAAGAACTGAAAATGGAGACCACTCCTGACTACACACTCATAATAGAGTTGTAGGGCTCAGCTGCGAGACTTATCTTGATCTCAGAGTTAAATGGCAGCGGAGGTTTAGAGCCAGCTGGGAACGTTGCTCTGAGGCTGAATGCAAGAACTCTGTCAGGTGTGCGGGTGCATAAATGTGACGTATTTGGCATACATGTGATGTGATGTGTATCAAGAGTGTTTTCTCTAATGTTCACACAGTGCAGAAAAAGGTTGGTCTGCTGATAAAATCGTCTCTCAATAATGTAAAGATTAATGGTCTTCAAAGTGGAGACAGTTCAGTCTCTTCTGTTGTTCAGACGCTTGCAATTGAAATGCTTGTTTTTTTTTTACAAAATGTAAGGTAAACTGATCCCAATATGTTGAGTTTTCTGCGTGTTTTGATGATTATCCTGATTAAATCTTAAATTGAAATAATTTGGGCCAGGATAACTGTGACATGAAATCTTCACATCGTCTCATACCTGATCCTGTTTCTATTGTTATTTTCACATCTGACCAATAAAATCAGTCTCACACACATCATCATCATCGCAGATGTGGACAGATGATCAAACCACCAACTTTACAACCAGTACGGATCTAACTACCTCACTTAACAAAGTTCTGATCTTTTCTTATTAGTCTCAAAAGCAAAAAAAAATAGGTATTTTTCTCAGTTCCGTTCGGGCCACATGAATACCAGAGAAGATGAATCCAATTAAAACCCTCAGGAACCTAGAGGTTACTTATTTTAATGAAACTTGTAAACACCCTGCAAGTGGTGATGCTATACATCTCAGGAGCATAAAAGTCAGCATCTCTCTCTGTGCATGCACACAGAAAACACTGGTAAGATTTATTAAGAATTCAGGCAGAAGTTCTCAGGCAGACAGACTCCTGAAGGCCAAAGATAGGTGAAGCGAGGTGAAGCATTACTTCCTCAGAGTAGGTGTAACATCAACAAAGCAAGCATACCGATCTCTAGATGAGACCTCTAAAAGCATTAAAATGTACTGAAATAAAATAATTGGAAGCTGTCAACCATCTTGACCATGCTGCTGCTCTAAAATAGGCCCAGGGGTGTTTCTAGGTTGATTTTGCTGAACTAAAGGTAGAGCAGCACTTTCTGTTGTGGGTTTGCTGGGATTTGGGGTTTTGTTCAGTAAATGTATCAAGACAGTGAACCTGCCCCAGGCATCTTTATGCCTTCAGGCTTTGTTTTGTGGAACGTTTACTTCCCTGGTGTGGAGCTACATACAGTATGTACACCAGGAAGCTTGATGTCTGTCTTCATTTCTATTTCCACAGACCACTGACTGTCTGGTACATAGCACAGGGGCACTTTTTGAAGATTTTTATGATTTCCTCCTGGTATCACAGCTCAGTCTGTGCATAGTGTGTGTGCGTGTGTGTGCATGTGGGGGGGGGGGGATCATGTGAAAAAGTGACGTCAGTGCATATGCCGTGTTACAGTGACTCATCTCCCATCATCCAAATACAAACACAGTTAACATTAATAGTAATTTGTTGATATTTTGTCACTAGACAAAATAAAGGTGTGATTTATAGTTATTAAGTTCCCAATGACGTTTAATATATCAGTGCATATATTAATATGTCTGAGCACTTAAGCATGTAAACCTGTTCTAGTAGTAACCCAAAATTAAATTATGAACCTGAAAATGAGCATGTGTCCTTTAAACTGTCCCTCTCTATATGTAATATTGACATAATATATATCCTAACCCTAACCCTAACCCTATCCTTCCTCCATTATATACGTATGGTTGTTGTCTGAAGTGTTTGATAACTACATTTGTGGGATCATTGCAAAAAAATGTATGTTGTATGTACATATTCTGTGAATAAAAGAATATTAGACAATATAGAGATATCAGAATTTTTTTACTCCCTGATGTCAGTATCCAAATTGGCCCAAAAAATCCACTACCGGTCGGGCTATAATACAATAGTGGCTAATAATGGCTCCAGAATTGAATCATCAATCTGACATGACTGTACTAAAATTTGAACATTTTAAGGGCGACCTGGTGGGAAAGAGGCAGCTGACCATCTAGTTGCAGCGTCCCCTGGTAATTTTCTTGTCATGTCTCTTCTGTCCACTATCAAAAATAAATGCAAAATCAAGCAAATGTAGTGTTTATTGCAGGGCTATTGCATTATGTTATCAAACGTCCCTGGTAATTTGTCCAACACTTGGTAATATAACTGAAGCGAAATATGTCTCACAATAATGAGCCTGAGAGCTTACACAGAAATCTAACATCAAATGGTTTCCTGGCAGAGACTTCCATTTCTTCCTGTGGTTGAAGGCTGATTGACAGTGAGCAGAGCAAAACATAACAAGTGCCGTAAATACAAAAATACTAAACTTAAGCAAAGTGTGGTTACTATAAAGAAGAAATATTTAACAAAACCAAATTAAGGCATGAGCAGTTTTTTTATGTTGTACAGGAATAAATGTCAGCTAATGGTTTCTTGTAAAGGTAGAAAAATCAATCCCTGATAGCTCCAGCTTTGCTGACTGTGTGCAGACAACCAGGAATAATGTAACAAATAAAGACATGACAACAGCTGCATCGGACACAGCTTTTGGTTCCGTATAATGTTAACACTACACAAGCAAACACGTCTTTTTGAGATTTGTTTAATCCCTCTGCAGCATTGTTATCACGCAGTTCTGAACAATGATTTTGAAAGGTTGTTCTGCTTGTCTTCCAGAACATGAGTGATGCCATGGCAGTGTTGCACAAGCTGCAGACAGGTCTGGACGTGAACGTGAAGTTCACAGGGGTGCGAGTCTTCGAGTACACCCCAGAATGCATCGTGTTTGATCTGCTGGACATCCCTCTCTATCACGGCTGGCTGGTTGACCCCCAGGTGAGATGAACCTCACTCATCATCGCTGCTGTTTCTCTTCGACATGGATACCAACTTGTTGTATTGTCCTCCTGTCCATCCCTGATACATCTCTTTCATATTCACTACAAATGATGAAATACTCTACAACAGTTTTGTATCAACCCTAACTTGTACAAACAAAACATATGCTTTGTATGATATACACTCACACATAACTATTTCTATCAAATTCTGGTGACTCGGCTTTACCGAACCTTATTGCACCTTATTGGTTATGAGCATTATTAGTCATGTTTAAAACTTAATCCTGGTGTCTTGTATCAAATGAGGTGGATACAGTAGTTGCTGTAAAATAATCTCTACATTTGCTCATACATGTTACCATGGTTATCAAATGATTTTGGGTGATTATAAAGAAGAACACTTCCTTAACAGTCCCCACAATCAGCAAATGTGTTAAAGACATGATATGTAACATTACTATATCAACAACAAAAACATCTAGAGCCCAACACAACTTCTAAAATATATAATGTTGTAATGCAGTAACACTACCCTGAATGCTCCAAGCAATGTTCACTCCCGAAAAAATCATTAATTTTAATTTGACAGTGACACATCTCATTCTGTCAATGTCGTTATATTCCCTTTAATCCCATTAGTAAATATAACTTCTGGGGAAACACCAGAGCTGCGTTCAGATCACCTAGTCGGTCCCTGCGAAGGGGAATGCACAGGGTACTCAGCCATGTTAAGTAGGGAGCCGAAAATGCTCAGTCAAAGGGAAAGGAGAACTGTTAAGGGAAGAATTGAAGAACGGTTCATCACTTCGCTGGAAGTTGATAAGCAAGATTACCCATCAGTCATTGCGGCCAAACAATCGAGCTCAGCTGTAACTCACTGTATCATTATTGATGTGAATATTTAAGTGCCTGAATTATCTAAAAACCACAATGCTCATATTATATGTATTATTCATATTGCTTTATTACTTATTTATTTTAATGTTTCTCTCACATTTCGAAGGAAAGCAAGCTATTGTTGCTATTAACTGCTCCTGTATTTTTGTTCCTTTTTACCTTAGAACTGTAAGGTTGACAATTGTGACAACAACAGGGTGCAGGAGACCTGGCTTTAATTTCCCGTACCATTCATAATTATCAAGGATGACGTAATATAAATATTACAAGACAATAATCTTTAAATCATCGACCTATTATATCTCATAATAATCTCTAAACACACACATAATAATAGTTTCTTTAGGAGTGACACTGTAGGCTTCATCTTGTAAATGAATCAATTTGAATTAATCAAATCAAATGTATTCATAAATGATAGGTGTTGTAATGGTATCAGTCTTCATTTAAAGATATATTCAATATTTTATTTTATTGGTGTAAAATTTCCCCCGTAGCAGTGACGAAGTTGTTTACCTTAATGGCATAACGCTCAGAGGAAGTGATGTCTGCATCGGTGACATTGCAGCGTGTTTTGCATGGTGGAATGTTGTTGAGGGAAGTTGCCTTAACTGACATTCCCTAAACAGGGCGTAGAGAGCACTGTTTATGTATGTTGTCCATGAACATTTCTGCCTGAGTCACATCAGATACATTTTCATTGGCAATCGTGGTTGTTTAGCGAAGAAGACTCCCATTGTCCAACGCTTCTTAGCAATGTCATTAAACTCTGTATTTTGTTATTGTTTTGATTGAGAGACCACAGGTGGCATAAATTACAAAATGTGCATTATAGAGTAGTTTGGCTTTTGAATTCATACTAACTTGATATGTAGTCCTGTACAGGTCTGTAGTTGGCCCGGTTTGTGTTCCCACTCCAAACAAACACCTCCAGAATTTTCTTGGAAGTGGACCACCTCCTGAGGTGATCTGTGTGCACTTGTGTCATCAAGTGTTCAAATGAAAGTGTTCATATGATCCTAGTTAACAATTAAAGACAGCAGACCTCAGTTGGACTGTACCAAAAAGGGAATCAAGTCTGCACAGCGATAATAGCTTCAGTATGAACCCCTCGCCACCAGAATTTTCCTCTCTAGTATACATTTTTTATAAATCTGCTGTGTTTTTGAGTAAAAACAGCAGAAAAGCCTGGTGAATGTTCTTTCCCACAGTTTTTTATCTTTGTTTGCAGATGCATGACATTGTCAAGGCAGTGGGCAATTGCAGCTACAACCAGCTGGTGGAGAAGATAATATCCTGCAAACAGTCAGACAACAGTGAGCTGGCAGGGGAAGGTGAGTCCTTTCTCTTCACTCTAGACTTTCTGACCTGCCCAACTCACCTCCTGTCTCCCCCTCATCTCTTTTCTTTCCCAAAGTGTGCTCGGAAGTGGAGAAAGAGACATTTTCTTTCACTTTAACCTAATATATTTGCTCAAGTGCAACATTACTGGAGTGACCAAGTTGAAATAAAACAAGGACATACATGTGGCTACTTGTCAAATGACCTACTTCCACAGCACACAGTTTTCTTACCAGCTGTCGGTAACTTCTCTACTAAAAATATTTGCTCATTCAACACTGAGCTTCCTGAGTAGTTGTCTGCTGGGCTGCTGCCAAGTCAACACATCGAGGCCTCAGTAGATGATGAGACGGACACGGGAAATTCACTCATTTCTATTGTGTTTCTGCTTTTGTAGCACAGAAATTATTTGTAAAAGCAATGTAATGCTTATCCTACACATAAAAGATGAAATTAATTTGCAACCACTTAAAATAGACTGATAATTCTGAGAAAATGAAACATCTGTCTCTGAGTTTTGTCGTCATGCTTAAGAGCTGTTAAATATTTGATATTAAGTATTGAATAGTTAGTTTCTTTTCCGTCCGTCTGTACAAGTTGTGGCTCATTCTGCAGTCGACTGCCTCTCTATCTGTTCGAGAATCGCTTTGATTCTGTGTGTGTTTGCTCCAAATTGAATGTTCCGTCTTACAGATGTCTCTCGCCATCTGTCTCTCAGCCTATATTGAGTTCACTATAGTAACTGTGACCACTCTCAGCAGCACGCAGTCAGAATGCTGCTACAGACATTACAGCACTGTTTCCGACATGTTTTCCAAATAGTGACCTATGTTCATGAATGAGTAAGGATTTTTTCTTTGATTGTAGTGCAGATGACTCATCCAGTGGTCTGCGGTCTAACATTAAAAATATTTGTAAATCAAAAATAAAAGAATCACCACTCAATTTCAAGTCAGTTTGAAATCTGTCTGTATATTCTGCAAAAGACAGGAACTAGAAGCAAACATAAAGGTGGAATAACATATTCAAGTAAGACTCAGTATGGGTCCATTGGCTAATAAATCACAGATTCAATCTCTCCTTCTTTATTCTCATGTTTCTTCCTCCCCCTCTCTCATCCCAGGCATTGTAGCAGAGCAGTTCCTGAACAGCACAGCCACACAGCTGACGTACCACGGCTTATGTGAGCTCACATCCACTGTACAGGAGGGAGAGCTCTGCGTCTTTTTCAGGAATAACCACTTTAGCACCATGATCAAGTACAAGGTAAACACAGTAACTTCCTCATTTGCCTCATTTGCATCAGTTAGAACGAAAGTTATGTGCCATGGAGGCCACTGTGGAATTTGCAGCAACTTAAATAGGTCAGATGTGTTTTGAACTGTCCCTCCTGTCAGTGACAAGTGCCCTGAAGCCCTTTACTTTTACAGGAACAACCACTGTGTTTTGTACAGAATATTTAAAAAAACCCTCCAGTCAAAAATGTTCCAGTTGAATGTTTAAGCTTCGCTGTGTAGAACGATGAATGTGCAGAGTTTGACACTAGAAGGATGTTTTCACATTCATACGAACATGATTTGTGACATCACATACGCAAGTGCAATATGGAAACTTGAATCCTCCAGTGCACACACACTGAGAAGGAACTTTACAGTGAAGTAGGAGACATCTTGTGTCCAGCAGTGAAACTTGTGAATTGAAAAATGTTTGTTTATTCTGGAATTAAAATTAGGTAGAATGAATATGAGCAATTTTAAGGATTGTAATGTAATAAATGCACCTTTTTTTCCTGCATAAACCATTTCAGACACAAATTAGAGAATTTAAGGTAGACCTTAAAGGAGCAATTTGTAAGATATGGCCAGTATTTTAGTTAAAAACACCCAAAAAATCAACTGTGAAGAAGAGACATCAGTGTTGATGATATGCCAAAGACATCAATGTATTGTGTTGCAGAGATGTCTGCTGAAGTTAGAATGCTAACCAGCTATCCCCGGCCAGTTCTGTCTAATGCCACTTTGTATTCGTAAGAGGCGATGGATAGCCTGATAGCCCCCCTAGTTTCATCTAGAGCTGTAAAAGCATTGAGTTTGCTACTTAGTCCAACAAGTAAACAAAATAAACTCACAAAATGTCAAGAAAGGACATAGTTTCACGCCTATTTTCCTTACTAAAGAGAAAAATACAACCATGGACCCTCTCAATTAAAGTCTCTCTTCTTCCAAACTCAGACAAGCTGAATGCCTCATTAACTCATCATAAAACACACGAACTCGACATTATAAGCACCTCTAATATATGTATGAAGGGGATCTTTAATGGGTATTTCTACACAAGCATCAACCACATAAATGTCAGCAATTTTTTTCTGTTATATTGCAGATGTTCATACAGATTATCAGCAAAACATAATGAATTTGCTTCAATTAAACGCCTCTCTGAGGGCTGTGCAGTAAGAAATACTTCAATAACTTACTTATTTTTAATGAATCATTTGAGTAATTTTCCACTGTGTTTCAACATTCTTAATTATCATTTGCAGCAGATAAGAAAACAAATTTGCTATCAGGTGTTACTATCTACTATCCACCACTACTCATTATTTTCCCAAAGAGTTCACTTCACAGACTTGCTACAACATGTTCTTCAAACTGATGAAAAGTACATATTTAAGTATCACAAATGTACAATATTACACATCTGCATCCCATCTCTAGCAGTCCCATGCCCACAGCTGGCTCACCATATCACTGCAGCTCGGGGCAGACCTTTCCTGTTATCTACAGGAGGGGAAGTGGAGCCTGCTTACTTTTATTTTGAATACCAGTCCACAGTTGCCAATGAAAGCAAAGCTGCGCGCATCACCTATAACCCTCAGACAAATCATCATGACAGCCTAAGTTCTCTTGTAATCACTCAGCTGCAGACTTATGTGGATACAATCACCATTAAAAACAACTACATACAGATTGTGTGGGTGTGTACCCATGTATGTGCGTATATATAGTATGACCGAGATAAGATGTGTGTATGTAATGTGTATGTGTTTTTTTTCATAGGGCCAGCTGTACCTCCTGGTTACAGACCAAGGTTTCCTGACGGAGGAGAAGGTCGTCTGGGAGAGTCTGCACAACGTCGACGGAGACGGAAACTTCTGCGATTCCGAGTTCCGGTTGCGGCCTCCGTCTGACCCAGAGACTGTGTACCGAGGCCAGCAGGATCAGATAGACCAGGTCTGAGCACAGCAATTATCCACTCCAAAAACCACCGTGTGCTTAATCATGACGTGCCTTTCACACCATCAGTGCGCCACAAAACCAAGGGCAGAGTGACCAGTAACATCACACTGCAAACCATTTTTTTAAGTTGGTTACTAGAAGTTAGAGAAATACTGGAGGAAAAAAAGGAGAGACAAAAAGAAACAAAACATGGCATCAAATCTGTGGAAACTCCAGACTAAAATCAACTGTGCAGCATTTCAGGCTTAAGACAAACTAAAAAAAAAGTGAAGTTCCTCAATAATACATGTGCTCCAGCTCCTCATACCAGCTTCTTAGACGCACACAACAGCCTGGAAAGCCGCCCCTCTGTTCTCATCCATGCTTTGCTGTACCACACAGTCTCCACATTGTACTGGATTTATGTCTCTCGGGTATATTTACTGGTTTCACAGCTGTCTGCTCATTTGTTGGCTGGAGTGGTCCAGACACGACGCTCGCTGACAAATTGTCTGCCGTGCTCCCACACACAGAGACCAGACAAGAGCATGGGGGCTATTACTTTTTATTCTCTTTGCTTACTCAGGCCCAACCCCTCTTTATCTACCAGATAGGGCTGGTGAGAAAAATCTATTCAGGCAATTTTCTGCACTCATAATCAATTCAGTTAGATTGGAGGAAACTTGTAAGGGTCCCAGAGGGTGGAATTGGGTCTTTGCAGTGACAAAGCACATAACATAATAGAGGATACTGAATGTAATACAATGGATAACACCAGCATGAATTAGATTTTGCCAACTGCACCAAAGCTGATTACTACAAAAAGAATATTACAACAAAAGTAAATTAATAAAGACAGACACAAATGGCTCAGTTAATAAGTAAAGAGCTGTGGTTGTTAGAAATGACCAAGTTCAGTAATTGCATAATATAGACTTAAGCATCACAAAGCTTTGCTTATCAAGCCTTTCCTCCCTCTTTGTTCATGTGTGTCAGGACTATCTCATGGCGCTGTCACTGCAGCAGGAGCAGCAAAGCCAGGACCTACAGTGGGAACAGCTCCCCGAGGGCATCAGCGACCTAGAGCTGGCAAAAAAGCTCCAGGAGGAGGAGGACCGACGAGCCTCGCAGTACTACCAGGAGCAGGAGCAGGAGCAGGCAGCGGCGGCGGCTGCAGCAGCAGCAGCAGCAGCACAGGCACAGGTGGGGAGGGAGGGGCTGAGGGAGATAGAAGCAGGTGGAGGAGGGAGGAGATGTAGGACTTTGAACAAAGTGGGGCACTTAGTGTTGCAAAGAGGGAATATGTTGCCGTTTGAAAACAGATGGACGTGTGCATCAGAGAGTTTGAGCTATAAAGGAGGAATTTAGTGTGGATGAGGGAACTAGTGGTTCTGAGGGTGCTGCAGCACCTCCTAAAAAAAAAAACATAAGTTGATAATGGTGATGTAGACTCGAAGCAGAGACACACAGAGAGAGAGAGCAATTGTGTGGACGGATTGTGTGTGACTTCCCAGATCTCTGCATGTTGCAGATATGTGAGATACACTGTACTGAATGAATGACGTCTATAAAAGACATTATTACAATCAATGTGACAATGCACACTTACTTTATGTTTCAAAGTGTTTGTAAAATTGCCCTATTTTCAATCCAGACATTAATATTTGGCTTACACTTTTTTCCAGTGCATAGCGATAAGTAGCATTGCATGAAATATACACACATCTATAACTTTACACTCTTCTGCCCTGTGGTCCTGTTGGTGCAGCAGCGGCAGCAGGAGCCTGCCGAGGGAGACGAAGCGGACAGAGGAGGTGCAGGAGCAGGCGGAGCAGCGGCTGGCGCTGGGATGGCGGCAGCAGCCGGAGCCACACCCAGCCCGGGAAAACAGTCCTCCAGCGGGGAGCGCAAAGCCAAGAAAGAGTCGAAGGATAAAGACAAATGTGTTATTTTGTAACATAGAGCGTGTCTGTGTGAGTGTGCGTGTGGGTGTTTTGTGCATTTGCTTATCTGTGAGAAAGGGGACAGCATCAGTTTCTCCTCGGACTGGACACAAACGCGCTGCCCCCAACCTGACGATAAAACAAGGGAAGGAGACCTTCGAGGAGAGGCGCGACGAGACTGACGCAGGATTTGCTGTTCCCAAACCACTGGTGCCTGCTATCCTCTCTCCTCAGTGGAACCTGGACATCAGAGGCAGGGACACTACAACGACAACTACCCCGTATCTTTCATAGAGTCGGCCAAACTTTGTTACAAGTTGCACAGTGCACTATCTTTGTGATGTGGGGTCAAGTTTATTCGGGGTGGTATGTTTTATATCAAAAGACATAATCTGAAGAAACAAAATGTCACCCTCTCACCGTGTTCTTTTCCAAAAAAAGAAACCATTCATTTCATCCGTTTTTCGTTACTGCAGCTTATAAGCTTTATTTTGTACGTATCAATATTTACAAAACGTATATAAACAGACCCAGCTGTTGTTTTTAGTTTTTTTTTAAGTTAGATGCCAAGATTCACATTTTATTTATGTATGTGTGTAGCTTTTGCGAGAGGTTTTATTTCTTTGTGTAAGCTGAGAGGGACTTTCTCATAATATTGCCTGTTGGAAATCAATGTAACACTATTTGTGTCCCCTCCGAGACACTATGAACCTGAAGGGTTAATTAATGCCAGATAGCTTCCAGATACTGTAGCTACCTAACAACACTCATCACAGCTTGCCCTGTTCAGATTTGCCTTACCAGAGTATGGCAGTGTTGTATTCTGCTCTGTCTGAATGTGAACGTGTGTGTTTTTATGTGTATGGTGTGTACAGTACACGTGTGCTATGTGGTATAATGGCGTGTGGTATACATGTCTCATTTACTGAGCGTCGCTGGTGTGACAAGTTTCAATTTGGAAACGGCCAAAACTTTTAGTTAAGCTACAAATTCTGGATTTTAACATCTTTTTGTGTTTTGATTCAGACAAAAACCACGGTCGGGACAGGCAAATAGGGATTCATGTCGCGGATTTAATCGACAAAGTTTTGTCTGAATCTGATGTTTCTGTGTGAGACAAGATTAGCTTTTGGCAGATTAGATGGCACCCAGTTTAGAGTGTATGATAGTTCTGAAAGGCCCTTTTTCTTTCTAATAGTCTCTACTCCTGAAGAGGCGCAGCGTGCATGCAGGCACTAACATGATCTCCTCTGTTAGGTTCTGGATGTAGAAGTTCCACTGCGGCCAGGTTTTGAAAGGAAATGCCACAGAATTTAGTCATTTGCATGTAAGATTCCTCTAAACTAGGAAAGTTCAATTATCTATTGTGAACATGAGGTTTTCCTTTTACACAGTCCAAATCTGTGAGGTCAAGATATACAACAGGAGCTTCAAATCTTCTGTCTTCTTTCATGCTGGAGAAAGTTACATTAGCCCTAGAGGTGGAGATTCTTCTGTTATCCATGGAAAATAAGTTCACAAGTTGAGCTCTCCTAGGTGGAACAGGATTTACATTGTGAATGCTACAATTCTGTGGTCTCACTTTTTAACTTGTGTGCTTTTCACTGCAGCAAACACATGATGTACATATTTACCTGATGCATTCTTATAATGGATTTAGCTAGTGGTTTGTGCCATTATTGTACCATGGGACTGCCTCCTGAGAAACTTTTCTATCTATACATTCCAATTGGATGCCTTGACTCAAGCCTTCTGTTACAGACTGAGGGAGACTGTTGTCAGAGGAGGTCTTCTGCAGTGCTTGTGAGTTTTGTTCAGTGAGAACAAACCGAACGTCAGGACAGGACGATGACATAGAGGCAGCGGGCTACCTACTGTGTGGGAACCCTTTCTTATGGGCTTTGTGCGATGGCTGGAGTTTGAGCTCCGTGTGTGTTTAGCCCTAACGAGGCTACGTTTTGTATATATATATATGACGCCTTACGACATTTCAACCTAATTTATAGGACAAAAAGGAAACGGGCGTATTAGCAGAAAGAGACAATCCATGCATTTTTTTCACATCAGAAATACTCTCAGGCCTTTTCTGAAGGGACATATCCTCGAGTGTCTTTTATGTATCGGCACAGTTCCTCGGCCTGTAGTCACTTTCTCAGTCACGACTTTTGAGTATCTGTGTACACGCAACAACTATTTCGACACTTCGAAGGACTCAACACTATTTTATTTAAGACCCTCATTGTTGAACTTCACACTAAAAAGAACAATGAATCAAGCTGCTCTTCTTGTGTTAACTTGGACTACCTGATGGAAAATTAAAAAAACTTCCTTGCACACAAGAAACATTGTTAATTATCTACACTTCTCATTGACTCAGCAGTTGTTTTTTTTGTCATGCAGCTTGAATAAATAACATGTAATCATACGATGAAGGCAAGGTCAGCGGGGGAGGGGGGGGTATGGGGTATGGCGACATTGAGCTATTATTTTTGTCTGTGTTTTTTGTTTTTTTGCTAGTTTCACCTCATTTATGTCTCGGCCCGTCAAGTGAACATGCTGATTAGACATTCCAGTGGAAGTTTAAGAAATGAAACTTCACTTAGGGCAGTTTGAGATGACCTGGGAAAGGTTTTGTTTTGTATGAATGAAAAGAACGCAGAGTGACACATGCCACACATTTTTATTATTATTATTATTATTTCAGATTTACTACTGTGCATTAGCTTGCCATCCCTCATCGTTATTACTCCCAGAATTTTATATTTCTGTTGTAACGTGTTTGTTCCACCCCTCGTTCCTAAAGATGAATTGATCAGAAGGATATTGTGTGTTCAGTGTCTCAAAGTGTTTTTTTTTTTCTTGTATGCCTTGTAAAAGTGACGGTGGGGTAAATGCTGTAAAAAAAAAAAAAAAATTGTGTTTTGACAAGGTGGTCGTTGAACAAATAGTCGTCGTAATTGGTTTTGCACTGTTACATTGATATGCACTAACAGAAGAGAAACATACCTCATTTTATACAAAACATAAAAATTGTGCAAGAGTGCTATTGTTCTTTGGGTACCTTTTAAAAACTGGCCAAAAGAATTATCTCAAGGTGGTAGCGGTAGCTTAAGCCAGCTGAATAATATGAATTTGTAAAAGTGTGAAAGGGCTGTCGAAATGTTCTGGCTTAAATTTGTTGAAAAAAAAAAAATAGTACCACTTCAATAGAACTTGCTGCAATTTGATATATTCAGGTTAGTGGTACACCTATACCAGACAAAAGGCTACCCGTACCAAGGCCTGAGTACCAGCACACAGCTCATAGATGGTGACAAAGATATGAACTACAACAACAGAACGATGGGTGTCATTTGAGGCAGTTTTTCTACAAAGTACGGCAGAAAATATGTAGACAACACTGGTACTTGACCCAGTCAGCAAAAAAATGGTGTAGGTGCACCCCTAATTCAGGTCGTTCTTTTTCCAGTCCATCATTCAACTACACAACTTTTCAAACAAACTTTTACAAACAAAAACAAGGGAAAGGCTGCTTTATAAGGCTTAAGTGTTGTCATCTATGTAGCAGAGGGAAACGTTTATTCTTGTTGTGTGAGACACATCCAGACTGCTGAAGGGAGGTCTTTTTCTTTAATGCAATATCAAACTCCCAGATTTTACTTTGTGGTGCATGTATGGTGTGGACTGAAAATTTAGGCTGAGTAACAAAAAAAAAAAAAACCTCTTAATTATTAACTCCCCCGAGAATATCATCTCCACTGTACGGCCCATTATATTTATAATTCACATAAAACATACGAGCAAGAGGGAAGGAAGGTGTTTGTGAATACGGGAGGTTACTCATTTGTGTTGATTTCAATGTTCATCTATTTACATAAATGACCAAATAATGTATGTAGCCTTTCACATTACAGTCACATAATGTATGTGGTGATATATATATAACAAAATGCCTTATAGACGAGGGACATTCAACCTGATTAGAAGTACCAGGATAATAAAAGACTAAGATCAATAGTTGTCCTTGTTGTCATTTGTAATTAAATTATGTTTGATTACATGGATCTTCTACAAAAATATATATATATATATAATGCATAAAAGTTTAATTGATTTAGCGCAACTTCAAGTCCACTGCATGTGATTCCTTCTCCTATTATTCAAGGACCAGTGATGGAATGTAAGTACATTTCCTCAAGTACTGTACTAAAGCATCATTTTAAGGTACTTGTACTCAGGGGTGGAAGTAACTAATTACATCTACTCAAATTTCTGTAATTAAGCAACTTTTTAGGGTACTTGTACCTTTTATGAGTAATTTTCTTAAGTCTGTACTTAAATATGCATTACACCATGTAATCTATTCTGTTACTTTGAAAATCATAATTCAGTACCAAGTACAATTTGAATTAATATCGAATCCTTTCATCTGCAGTTTTGTAGCCAATAAGGCTATCTGATCACAAACCAATGAACCAATGAAAACTGGCATACGGACAAAAACACTAAACTGTGCAGGAGGCCCAGGTTTGGAGAGGTGACCATGACTACTGCACAGAACAGAGCAGGAGCTGGGAGAAATTTAGACCGAAGATTTGGAGAAACAGAAACCCTGTTGATTGAATGCTGCTTTTGATAAATCATTAAACATCAATGGTTAAATAGTAACTAATAGTCTGAGTAGAGTTTGAAAAGAATAGTATTTTTAAAAACAGTAGTTTTACCTGTAATTGAGTAATATTTCAGTAATTTAACTGAACTTGTACTTGAGTAGATTTTTAGTACAGAAATGTTCAAGAATTAAATAAAAATGATAAAAGGTAAAATCAAGATATAGATAACAGACAAAAAAAAAAAAACATGCTATGAGCTGCCATACCAATATAGAAAATGAGCTAAATGGTCGCCAAGTGGTGTAGAATTTTATGGTGGACATGTCTGACTTTTTCTTGGTGGATGTGATACCGCTCTAATTCATCAGCCATGTTTGGAGGGAGAGAATCCTTCTGGCCGGCTGAGAGAGCAGGAAGCCATTATATATAAATATTACACCCATTGAATGAGGCATCCACGGGGGTCACACCAAGCAATGACATTATCAGAGAAGGGTCTTCTGTTTTCCCACTTAATCTAAACTAAGATTTCAAAAATGGATTGACAAAATCTATACAGTCTGAGGCAAGACTGGAAGATGTAGCAACAAATGTGCTAGGAGCTTATTTGCATCGATTCCATCTTGATCTTCAGTTGTTGTTTATATAATCCTCACATGGTATAAATTCCTAATTAAAATTCTATTTAATCAAATTATCCCACCAAACTGACACTCATACAAGACAGGATTATTCCAGTGTAAGAGTACTGGTTGTTTTTCTGGCAGATAATGAAGCTGACATGTATGGCAGTGTGCACAGTACTAGATGGGAACAGGGTACGTTGACAATGCAAAGAAAGTGATGTAGAGGAGACAATGATGCTACTGCTACAATCAGCACAAGCCATTCTTCGTCAGTCTTCAGGAATTTAATCAAGCTTTATCAACCCATTCTGACAGGTGTATGTGACAGTCTTATGTACATGCAGTGTGGACCTGGTTGTGCTGGTCCAAGTGTAAAAGGACAAATAACAACCTCTTTAGTTTTTTTTTTCCAAATGAAGAAATAAAACTGAAACAATTGAGAAAGCAATATGGAATATGGTTGTGAAGTTGCAGAAAAACCTTAAGTACCACAAATAAGAGACCTCATCTGACTGCCAGATGTCATTAATTCTGCAGAGTGATTACAATAACAATGAGCAAATATAAAAACATGTGTTGTGGTTCTTTCACAGGCTCTGAAACCACTGAATGCCCTGCAGTAACAGACTGAAAAGCCAGTATTTATTTTAGAGACACAGACCTGTGTGTTATTCAACTCATGGCCTGTGAGAGGTATTTTGCTACAATGCAGGCTAGTTTACAGTTCGACATTGTTTTAGCAAATCCAACTAATCTTTACAAAACAGGAAATCCACACAGAGTATGACTTTTCAAAATAATGTCATCCGTTTCCTCACAGAGAAACACCCAAATAATTGCTATCACTTCATGAGCACTATAATACACTAAAATAAGACTTATTACACTGGAAAACTGAGTGTGACACTAGGCTATTGAAAATGTACATACAACACTCAAGTAGCGGAGAAGTTGGTAACATCACTTGAAAACTTGTTACAAAGACCGAGGGCTGTACAACATCTTCCTAAATATAAGTAAAACATGTGCACAGGGTTACTCAATAGTTACAGTAGAACTGTCAGAAAAACCCTACACTGAGGTAAACACTGGTCTATACAAAATAAAATAGTGTTATCAACCTCGTGGCTGCAAATGTGCCACCTAAAACTGTTGATATCCTAAAATAAAGAGTTCGGAAAAAGTCTTCAGATTTTGGTTGCAGTTAGAACTGCCGCGGCGTTCCTTTGTAGGGCTTGAACCCGCCCACGTTGCCACCGCTGGGAATGGAGCTGCTGGTGATCTGTACAATTCGGTTCAGTCCAGATGAAGAGTGACTGCAGAGAGAGAAACAAAGGCAATGTCTAAGATGGCTGAGAACAGGGTTAGGCAGTTTTGTCAGCGTTTATTTATAAATTTGGTATACCTTGAAGGAGCCATCATGCTGCCCCGGCTTTCTCCCATTCTGCGATTATCGGGGAAGCCCCTTTCCTGGGAGCTTGATCCACCGTGCCACTCCTTTCTCATTCCCTGCTCCCGGTGTTGACGTTCCACCACCACCTGTCGGCCTGAGGTGAACGGCTGGAGAGACAGAAGAGATTTGCACTCAGGAGTCAGTGCACTATGTAGTTTTGGAAAAGAAACTCAGAAAATTCAAAAAGGTAATATTTACTATATTGATGAGCAAATAATACAAACGCAGAAAAAAATATTTGATATATTTCTATAAATGAATAAACAAGCCATTATCAGAGGGGAATAAGTTTCCAGAACACAGTTTGAAGCTAGAAAATTAGCCATCTACAGATATAAAATCAAAGTAAAACCGTATGAAATTGTTGACCTTTGAGGTCAGTTTGTGCGTTCAGTTTAATCAGTCATGAAGGGAAGGACAAAAAAAAAAAACCTACATAGTGCACCTTTAAATATACGTGTGGGCAACAGACTGAAACTCTAATCTTAATGGAATATGACTAATTGTACTCTTGAAAAAAAATGTAGGCTTGCAGATTATGGATCTGTAACACTGGACTAATATTTTATCAATAAAACTAGCACATTAAAGAAAATTATGTTAGTGGACTGCATTTCTAAACTAACGTTAGCTACTGCTACTGCTGAGGAGCGGAGACGAGGCACTCGAGAACGTGCATAGTCACATCCTTTGGACTGTTGCGAAAAAACCTTCACAAAAGAAATCCACGGTACAGCAGTATTAAAAGAACTTCAACAAATTGTTCACAGGCTTGTACAGGCAAAGTAATGACAGATGTCATCATGTCACATTTCAATCTGCTAACATATGGACAATAAAAAAGTCCCTTTAAGATAACCATCAGACATTATACAATGACAGTATTTTTTGCATGACCAGTCAATATCCTGTAATATTAGTCCAGGATGACCTTAGATATGCACTCAAGCTTTTACACGGAGGGTAAGCTAACCTGATTGCTCATCACCATGGGTCTTGTGTCTCGTTCATTAAAGCTGCTTCTTCCACGGCTGCTTGAGGAGCCTCCTCTAAGTGAAGGGCCTGGACCGTCTCTGCCTGGTCGCTCTGCACGCATGCGCATAGGTCCTCTGTTTTCATCCCAGCATTACAGATACAAAACAAGACAAAATTAGCTTTCGATGTATGGGGCAAAAAACAGGCAACCGATAATGCTTCTCATAAGACTGCATTATTTTATACCGTAAGTCTCCCTTGTTGGAGTTTATGCCTCCATCATTCTTCCATCCATGCCCTCCATCCCTGGGTGAACGGTTGTGCGACATGCTCGGCATTGTAGCTCTGGCTCCCATAGGGCGATCATGAATGGGAACAGGCCGCCTCTCATCTCTGTCTCTGCGGTCTGTGTCCCGGAGTTCGGTGCGGGGAGGAGGAGGTGGCTCAGCTCTGCGGACCGTTTCAAAGTTCTTGGGGTAACGGTCAAAGCCAGAGCTCTCTCTGTGAGGAGCAGGGCGGCTCTTCTTTACCTCTGGCTCACCATCAAACCGGTTACGTCTTTAAAAAACAACGTGGGATTAGTCACATCACAAAAAGTGAAATTAGCAAGACACAGCATTAAAGGGTTAACTTGTTTGGCCAGATGCATTCATACATTTTATTTCCTCCGTTTTCCCGTGATAACGAGTTAATTTCATTTGTTTTCTCGAGATCTCGAGTTATTATCTCGAAATAACAACTGCCGTTTTCCCGAGATAACGGGATAATTTTCTCGAGATCTCGCGATCCCGAAATAGCTGAAGCCTTGCTAACCGTCTTTTTAGATTACACACACTAATGTGTATATTATCTGTAATAGCAAGGCGTAACGCTCTTTAAGCCTGTGTCAGGCCTTGATTGAAAAGATATGTGACGCGGTGATCAATATGCTCCTGCTCCTCTGACATTGCTACACTGAATGATGTTTCCTGCAATGATTTAATATACTACACTATTGTTTTGCCTTCTCAAGATCTCAAATTAATTATATCGTTATCTTGGGAAAACAACGTTTCGTTATCGAGAAAATTATCCCATTATCTGGGGAAAACGGCAGTTGTTATTTCGAGATAATGACTCAATATCTCGAGAAAACAAATGAAATTAACTCGTTATCACAGGAAAACAGAGGAAATAAAATGTATGAATGCATGGCCCTTTAGGGCTTCTGTACAAACCTACATTTTTGTAATACATTTTAATTGTTTAGACCTTTTTTCCAGCAGACATTTTGACTTGTTATTGTATGTGTTGCCAATATCATGCAACTATGGCTCTGTTCAGATGTCCCAGTGTCTGGTTGACACAGTATGATACAGATACAGATTAATACAGCCATCAATATTTTTTATATTATTTACAAGTGCCTCTTCTTACTGTGTCTTTTTCTCTAAATAAGGCCTCTTGTAACTCATAATGTTGGATTGCTTCAGTTGTACCTGTCATACGTGTTGGGTTGCTCAGCAGCAGCCTCTGGAAAGCGACCTCTCTCTCTGGGATTGAAGTTCGAAAAGCGGTTCTGCTGCCGGTTGAAGTTTGAGCCTTGGTTCAAACGGACATCAGACTCAGACTGCATCTTCTTGTTGCCATTCCAATAGGGGTCGTCTCTTCGACTGAAACAATAGACATATCTCATTAGTCATCTGATCAGCAATGCTTAGGGTTATAACTTCTGTTGTTTGAAAATGTTCATGATGTGTTGTGGTATTGTTTATTTATATTTTCTATTTAAACACAAAATTGTGCTTGCTTAAAGAGGGTGAGAGCTTGGTATTAATTTCACCCTCACAGCCACTGAGCCACAAAACAAACCTGTAAGCCTGTAAAAATACATTACAAGACAAAAAAGTAATATCTTGAAAAAGCTGATCAAGATCCATTTGAATCTATATTATAGATGTATACTGTGCATTATGAATGTCAGTTAATTAGAGACCAGGAAAGTCCAATCAATACAAGGCAGTAGGAACAGTTGAAAGGAAATTAGTGTGGAGTCACCAAGAAGCCCAAACAGAATCTACAGTATGATTTCACTTAAAATTAACTTACCTGAGACAAAATGGTGACTAGTTTAATGATGCTGACTATTAATTTATCCACTAATTTTTGATCAGCATTTGGCCCTTACCAGGTGTTTTGGATCCTACCAGGGAGCTTTCTCTCTGTTACCTTTTCTATGAAGTGTATAATCACTTGAGTTCAGTTTGGTTCCTTGTTTCGATGAACAATCATCATTTTAGTTATAATAACACTGACACCACAAAACTGCTAAGGGACAAAAACTAAATGTAAATACCCGTGTTCCACTTCACGGCCTCTCTTGAGATTGTTTCTTTTTTCTTGCTCATATCGGAGCTGCTCCTGCTGCCTTCGCAGCTCCTCACGTTCACGTGCCATGCGCTCTGCCTCTTTACGCCGTTCCTGAAAAGACAATATTTAATTAGAATTAATGATAGGGACTTGGGTGTCATAACACAATCACAGGCAGACTATGTGATTTTGTTACAGAGTATCGTTAAAAACTTTCTAAAAAAATATTTGGATTAATTTTAAAACAAGTGGTAAATTACAAATAAAAGAATAACTAACAACTTATTCTCGGTAATAGAAACAGCAGTCATGCCGCTTTTTCCTGTGGCACACCAGAAATCCTGGACTACGACAGTTTGACACAATCATTTAAACACTGAGAAGGGGAGTTTGCCAAGAAGCCTGAAGATTTGACAAGCAGGTAAATTTGTTCATGTACCTGCTCAATTCGGACTCTCTCTCTCTCAAGCCTCTCCCTCTCCAGGCGCTCCCTTTCCAGTTTTTGTCTCTCCATCTCCAGTCTCTGGCGCTCCCGAAGCAGGTTCTCCCGTTCTTCTCGCTCACGCAAGAGACGGACACGCTCACGCTCCCGACGATCTCGTTCAGCAATTTCACGACGCCTTAGGAAAAAACAAAAACATCCCTTGTCTTAGAACTTTGGGAAAATATTTAAGACAAACATGCACCTCTGCATTTTAAATCTACGAAATGTCTGTGAACTGTGTTTATGACTACCTGCGCAACTCGACGGCTCTACGGACACGGTCCACACGAGCCATCCGTTCACGCATCCTCTGCTCCTTCATCTTCTCAAATGGCAGGATGTCTTCCCCCTTGTTATTAAAAGGACGCGGTTTGTCTTTCATCATCTCCAACTGTGAAGGGAAAATAGAAATGTATAAGTTAATAAGTTAAATTAAAAAAAGCTCAAGGATGGATCATTTTAAAGATAAATGCTATGCTTTATACCTCTTCAGGAGGAATCAACCATTTTGGCCGCCTTTGAACGTTCATGTTGACAAATGGCTGCAAAAAAAGAACAAAGCAGAATCTCATTTCATATCCTCTGATGACAAATCTTAAAAATGCTTTAAATTACAATTAAATTAAATTTAATAAAATAAAAAATAAATAGTCTTACTTTATCAAAGTATCTCCCCCTCCTGAAAGGTCTCATTTTTCCAAAATTAGAGTCGCCTTTGTTATGATAAATCGGCACCATCTTGCCTGGGCTCTTTGGCCCTAGAGAAAAATAAAAGATAAAAAGTGAGAGAACAGACATATGCTTCTTGATCAAATCAAAAGTTAGGTTATCTAATTTAGAGATGAGAAAAGGAATTAAAACATACGCCCATGCTTTCTGTCATCTTTCTTCGAAGAATCTTGTCCAGAGTTGGATGATACAGACTCAGATTTTCCACCTTTGGGATCCTGTTTCTTGGATAAATCTTTGTCCTTTTCTGAAAGTTTATCCAATTTCTTGTCTTCTTTTTTGTAAGATGGTGGTGTTCTACATGTAAGGATAGGGGGGGGGAAAAGGTTAAATGTGCTTTATGTCAACAACAGGATTAACTTTTTGACTTTTTCTGTCACCCACTTGTTAGTCAACTTTGCTCCTGTGGAAATGCGCTTGTCACTTGATTTGCTTGAACTTGCTTTGTCCTCTGCTTCCTTCTTTGAGCTGTCCTTTTTGAATGGATCATTTTTGGCCTGAAAAACAGCAGCAATGGAATAAAGAGATGCAGGCCCACTATTTGTCCACAAATAATAGGGTTACATTAGACCGATCAAGATCCCTGAAAACAATTCTGACTTGATATCTGCTTCCTAACTTACCCTTTCAACATATATCTGCTGTCCGTGAAGCTCTGTACAGTCGAGGTGGGAGACGCACCGTGTCACCTCTGTACTGGAGGACATCGTCACCAAGCCATAGCACTTTGAACCAGGGCTGCGAGCATTTGTAACCACCTTGGCGCTCAAAACCTGTTGGTAAATAATTTAATTTCAACGTTTTTCATCAACACTGAGCATAAATTCACAGAGATATTTTACAAAACAACTAATTCCAAAAAAAATTCACATCATTTACCTTCCCGTATTTGCCAAACAGGTTCTTCAGATCAGCAGCTTTGGTGTTTGAAGACAGGCCGCTTACCCAAATGTTACGAGAAGAGCTGCTGTTGCTGCTACTGCTAACGACTCCTGATGAAGACGTTTTACAAAACACATTTAGCAGGCAATGGGTGTAAAACTTTGCATCAAGCTGAACCAAACAGGTAAAGCTTCCATGGGTTTCATATTTCTAACAACAACAACTAAATGTAATGAGTCTTACCCTTGTCATCTTTTGCAGCTTTTCCATCTCTGTCTCTTGAAGAGCTACAAAGCAAATGTTGCAACAACAAACATAGGAAATAAGTGAAGGTAAAAAAAACAAACCCTGGTGTTAAGAGACATTCACACATCTAGTGAAACAAAACACCATATTTTGTTTTCAGAAAAAAAATCCTGTCGGCAAGGCGTAGATCTGAACCAAAGGCTTCATTTCTTTTCCAGTGGTGAGATGGGTCATGTTGTCAGCCAATTTATTCCCTGGACCAATGAAATCTTCGGAGGTTTGTTCAACTTCACAGCGAATCATTTGACCAAAAACAAAAAAACAAAAAACACTGCCATCACGGGGTCTAATGCTCTTTTACAATGCCTTGTGTAGAAAAGGCTTTAAAACTGCTGGAAAGGTCAAAGTAACAAAATAAGAGGTGTTTTCAGAGCTCCTGGTAAATGTCACAATTTAACCAACTTCAGAAAATAAATCAAAGTAGTAAATGGAAGGATTAGGTACATCAGTGAACATTTCCCTTATGGCAAAAAAAAAAAAAAAAAATCTTGAGGCTACCCACAATGTTGCGTTCTTAGTGAGCTGGACTTGGTAGTAGTATCAAAGAACTGACATAGAAAGACAAACCTCTTTGCTTGACCTGATGCCCCAGTAGTGGAGGGGCCTTTCTTCCCAGAATCCTTTTCTTTATCTCCCGTTTCAGCTTTCTTCAAGGCCTCTCTGCCGTCTTTCTTCGCAGCCTCACCCCTGGATCCATCATCTTTCTTACCCTCCGTCTCTTCCGCCTTCATGTCATCATCTGGGCCCATCTCAGCAGAGGCCTCTGGCTCATCAGTGCCCTTCTCGGCCTCTGTATCTGGAAGTTTCACATGTTTACCTGTTTCCAGGAGATCGTCGCCATCGACATCTAGGGTGATGGCATCTTCATTTGGGATTGAGACGGACAGGTGATCGTCCTCAGCTTCTTTAGAGGAACTGATGGCTTCAGCATCCATCTCAGCCAGATCGTCAGTCTCCATCTCTGGCTCAGCCTCCACCTCTGGCTCAGCCTCCCCATCCATCTCTGGGTCGGCATCCTCATCTACCTCTGGCTCAGCATCCTCATCCACCTCTGGCTCAGCCTCCCCATCCAGGTCTGGCTCAGCATCGACCTCTGGCTCGGGCTCTGAGTCAGCCTCAGCCGCCGCAGCCTCTGACTCTGGTTCAGCCTCAGCCTCGACCTCAGCCTCAGGCTGAGCGAGGCTGTCTTCACACGGTGCTGGCTTAGAATTTTCACGAGTACCATCATCTGTATCAGTTACATCTGAGGGATTTAACAAGGATAAACATGGCAAAAGACAACTTTTAACATTGACATGTCGATTGTAACTTGACCTAAAAAGTAGAATAGAAAGCACATTTAGTGTTAATGGTCATCGAGGGCGTAGACACCACAGGAAGACACAAAACACACAATCTTCAGTGGAAATGGGGGACGATTCAGTGCTCTTCATTTCTTGACACATCATAAGAACTTGAGTCATCATTCATACTGAATATGCAAATCCAGATGCTTCCTACAAGTGTGGCAGTTCTCCAGATGGGAATCTTGTGACAACGTTCAAATGAGGAGGAACAACTCATCAGTTCATCCCTCTGCTTCTTCCATTATGCAAAATGCATCTCCAGCTGATCAGTCCAAAACTCAGTTAATTTGAGTTGTAGGAAATCTTCAGTTTCCTCCAGTGTTTCTTCAACATTCAATGTCATCGATGTCTTATCAGCAGATTTCAGAACACTCTGAAAAATGATCCATCATCGTCAAATCCAACTTGTTATAATGTGTCCAGTTAACTATACACAACAGTGTACAAAAGTGTGTCCACTGTCCCAACAGTCTGCCCTTGCCAGTCCCTGGCCATGATGGATGTCACATCTCTTCACTGCACATCATGCTAGCAGGAATATTTGCAATGTTGACAGATGTCTTTGATGAATATATGAAGTATCTAGATCTTTCAGTTGCCTCCTGACACAAGGCTTTGGCATCTTTACAAGGGTCCTTGAGTTAGCAAAGTCTTGGCCACTTTCACAGGCTGTCTCACCTTATAAATCCTGTAAAAAAAAAAATAATAAAAAAAAAAGGATGCCCGATTCCTGTGGTGAAGGGAGTCCAGTTTTCAGCACTATCCAGTGCACTTGTCAGGGTCTGTCCACCAGTGTTGGTAATCAGAATGTCAACAGGAAAGTGCAATGATCATCTTTAAATTGGACATGGTTAAACGTCAGCTTGTTTGTGAACCTTCACTCTTCGTTTCCCTTGGGAATGTAGTTGAATGCCAGAGGCAAGAGGGAAATCCACTGAAGTAGACAGAAATTTTCTTTAAACACGCTGAGTTATCCAAGGAAATTGGGTACCTGGGTTAAGGAAACCCACATCCAATGATTCATGTGTGTACCAATAACAAAAAACTTGAGTCAGTCTTCAAAAGTGTTCATTAAGCATGTCCTTGGTGCTCCTCCAAGTGCATTGTGATCTAGATAGTGCAGTAGCTAGTAGAAGCATGTAATACCACTAGATGCAAGTTTTGCATTTAACCAGGACTTTCTTGTCATTATACGCATTAGCTGTGAAAAAGAAAAACCTCGAGTTAGCATTTGGCATTGGTGTGCCAGCATACATACCCTTTTCTGATTCATCCTCTTCAGTTTCCTAGAAAAAGAAAATACTTGGGTGAGCTGAGAAATATTTTAATGCAACAGACACAGCAACAAAAAGGTATTTACACTGAGTACAGAATTAATTATTGCAGTATTCTGATGGCTTTCCTTTCTATCCATAAACTACAAACTGCAGCTAAAAGCACTAAAAAAAGTTTTAACAATTGTGAATCATATTTGTGGCTTCAGAAAGGTCTGATTTACATTTTAGAATAGTGTGTAAACAGTAAATCTAGTGTCTGAACCGTTTCCTGTCACATATCTTTGACTTCCTCAGAGCCACGTGTGACCAAAACTTCATGTTTGCCTTTACATAAACCAGTCAAACTGCTCTCATTATGGTAATCAGGCACACACTTAAGTCAAACATTGGTTTTTAACAATTCATTGCTATGCCTTGAACAAGAACTCTACAAATGTGGCATATGATGCAAAAATGCCTAAAAAGCAGCAGAGTTGTGGCACACATGAACAGAAATGGATGCCATAGTCACCTTGGACAACACATCTTCGTCCCCTGTGGTGTCCACATCTGAATCCCCTTTTCTCCCTGCGAGGTGAAAAAATTACAATTTGAAAAACCAACATGAAAACGAGAATATATTGACATGCTTAGCCTCCACATCTCACTGGTTAAAAAGATTACCTTTTGCTTTTCCACCTTTCCGAGTTAACGAGTCAGTTGGAGGCTGGATCTGAATGATTTCTGGGTCTCCACCTTCATCCTCAAGAGCCTTAAGAAAGACAAATTTATTTTAAAAAACTGCAACAGCTTTTACAAAATCAGTAAAATCACACACCACAAATGGAATAAAGGTTTCACGTATCTGAAACTACTGTTTAAAGAACCTTAAGCCTCTCTGGGATAATCTACTACAGATTTGATAGGCGAGTAAAGTCCGATTAAAGCAATGAATTTCTACATTTTCTGCACATATAATAAAGGTTTCACAAATACGATAGTGGGTGTACAGCAGTAAGGTTTAACCTAATATGTCTTACGAGCTTTCACAACATTTGGTGTAATAAACGGAGGCTCGACCGATCAGCACTTTCCCTTAACTTTCCCCTAAACAGCTTAATTTACTCCGATCGTTAACTAATGTCTGCGTCGTAAAAGCATGTGCGTGGTCCTCCGCGCATTTCACAAAACAACTACGCCCCTGTATAATGTGCTACTGTGCAATATGCTTATTAACATCGTAAAGCTTGGAGGTGCAGCAATCCTTATTCGTGCGTTGTTTCGAGGCAGATGCACCAGGCCTGTCGTGTCTGTATTGACCCTCCGATTGAATGAACGCTTAAATTACACCTGTGCGTATGACCTTAACGTTAACGTGACTGGATACTAGCCTAGCAGGAAATCTGTCAAAACATTAGCGTAAGCTAGCTAGCTAGCTAGCTAGCTAACGTTAGCCTTTTGCAACTGTGCATCGCATTCCCCAGCTCAGTCCCCCTTTCTGCACTAATTAGCTTCATTTTTTTAGTTACCTGTCTCAGTCTTGATAGAAGGACGCTCTTTACACCAGTTGTGTCTAAATTCCTTTGTTTCAGCTCGGATTTAAGGTCAACAACTCTTAATTCGGATATTTTCTTACACTCCGTGGAAATGGCACCCGTCGCCATTTTACCTCAAGATTACCGAATCGTGCGCGCGTACCACGGCGCGCGGACTATTTACCCAGCTTCTTCTTCGCTGTCTTTATTTGTCGTTATTAAACGTCACAACGCCACCTCCTGTAGTGGACGATCAAGTGAATACACGAAAACAAATCTGTGTGCTGTAAAATATCACATCTCTAACAAATTCCCCGTTTAAATGTCTTTTCTTCCTTTAAACCACAAATCTATTGTCTATTACAGTAGAAAATAAAAGCCAGGTAAACTTAATTTATCATAAGTGGTGGTTGTGTTACCCTTTAACTCAACACTGCAGCTTGTATCAAAGGTTTATAAGCAGCTAGTTATAGCCTTTCCACTAAAATGGACACATATTTTTGTTTGTTTGTTTGTTTTTTTAAGAAAAGGGTTGAGAATCATTCTTTAAACTCTACAGACAATTCTTCATTACAGAATAATAATAATAATAATAATAATAATAATAAGAAGAAGAAGAAGAAGAAGAAGAAGAAGAAGAAAAAGAAAAAGAAGAAGAAGAAGTTGCACGGGCCTTGGACTTGTCTTCAGCCTATATTCAGCTGCTTCTCTTGTTGATCTCAGAAGACTTTTGGCTTTCCATCTAATCTAGACCCAGTTAAACTTGATCCAGCAGCCTCAGATACCTGTAAATCAATTACAACTTAATGTTCTGCACAATATGCGAGATCCTGCCCATGTGCTGTCCTGCACCTGTCAAGGTTAATAGGATTCTAAGATGTCATTACACATAATCACACCGAACCCGTCCTTTATATTTTACAAAAATGAGTACATCTTCACGTTTATAATGTTTGATTAAGTTTGTCTCCGTATATGTTTAGGTGCCAATTAAATGCCATATTTCTCTACATTTTAATTTTAGCATGCAAGCCCCTGCATATACAAACATACATGGTGATTAAATGCAAAGATAAATAGTGAGCAGCAGTGCCATCACTAAACTCAAAGCATTGCTCTTCCCTTCAATGTTAATTTAATCTCCAGAACATGCCTGACTGGGGTCAAGTGATAGTTACAGGAGATTTATTTAAATATCAAAATTCAAATTGTTGGTATTTTCTGATTTTGCTCTAATTTCTGCCTTTTTTACCTTTTCAGGCATCTAAACAGGCATCGGGATACACGAGGGGTGTTGCGATACCAATATTGACAATAATCGTGATATTTGAATATGAAATACTGATATTGTGTTAATAATATACATGATAACACTGTGCAAATTGTAAATTGCCTCTGAAATCATTTCCATTTCTTTCAGCTCTTAATTTGTAGTGTGTGGCAGTTATGCACCTTAATGCTGGTTTCTGTCAGTCATAAAACTGAAGAAAACACAACAAACTAAGTTTATAAAATCAATTTGACAGAGCATCATTATTTTATTTTATTTTTTTTGTCAAAACAATAGGCTTCTCCTTTAACATAACTCATTACTTTATCATTAGGCCTACTTAAGTTGTGTCTGGTTATCATAAACTGGAAAAAATCCAACCTGTTAAAGATGTTCACATACTTATTAATGCATTATGTTAATATTCACCTTAGAGGGAAAAGTCTGTATAGGTCTATGTGTTATGTGATTCAATTTCAGCAACAACTTTTTTTATTTATATTCAGTCGGTCATTCTCAATCTCATCTCAAATGATGATTCCTTGCAGTCTGGATTGGAATATGTATTGCAATGTATGAATAATTTACACTTGTGGGATTATTTATCCTTCTCAGTGGTAGTGTTTGTCAGGTAGCCTATATGTAATTATAGATTGTGAACACGTTGCCCCATGATTATTCCTATAAATACACTGGATTAATAAGTAATTACTACGTCATTACTTAGTCGTGCAATTGCACATTCTTGATAATCTTATCTTTGAGGGTTTGTCACCTTTCTCCACTTCCAGCCTATATCCGCTAGTGGGCGCGCTAGTATTTGGAATCGATGATGTGGTGATGAGGCGATACATTCAAAACAATGGTGCATAAACTTATATTTTCATCACTGCACGGGCGTTTAGACGTATAAAAACACGGGGCTCCTTCTCGAAATGTAAACAGACGCGGAGAGGGTGTCCTCTCCACACACGGTTTGTTCGTATCGACGCGCTCTGCTTCGAAATGTAAAGGGATTAAGTTAAATCCAGCTGTCGCAAAGTGTCGTGAAGTCGCAGACTCGCTTGGCTGCGGTCTGGCGCCCTCTCGCGGCGGCGAGGACAGCGGCAAGTGTTGTAGCCGGAGCCAGCGAACAGACGACCTGCTGGGTAAACAAGAGTGGATGCCTCGAAAGGCAGGAATGGCAACTTCGTCGAGGGCTAATAGTGAGACATTTCTATCTTGTAAAATAGAAACACAGTAGAGAGGTCGCACTACCTTTTAAGAGTCGACAGGATTCGGTTGCGAGTCAAAATGGCTGAGTGTAATCGGGTATTTGGTGGGTGAAGTGGGACTAGCCTTTATGTTAGCTTAGCTCGTAGCCATCCTGGGCCCATTGCCTTCGATTTTGCTTGTCGGATCAGCTCGGGACTGTGTTGTCAGTTTCACAATCCCAGCCACTGAACGTCCTCGGATCGCGATTTCTGTGTAGGCCTGCCTAGTTGCAGTTAGGGTTAACATTGCGATAACTACCCGTTTTCAACGCTTGTCATTATCTCCCACAGGATTTAACCTCCCGTGTTACAAAACGGACGGTGACACATATTGAAAAAAGGACTTAGACGCAGGTACGTGCTGTCTTTGTTGTCTTCTGTCTGGAGTATGTGTCAGGCTAGGTGGCTAGCTGTCCACTTTGGTTCCTCTTGATACGTTTTCTCAGCAATATTCACACAACTTACCAACATTGTGTGTGTTCATATTTTAGTGCTCCTCCGTGAACACTAGTTTATCTGGCCTTCAGTCACTTCAGCAGCGTTTGTGGGATACAGACAGACAGACAGCAGCAGCAGCAGCCGAGCTTATTGTAATTGTGAAGCGTTGTAGAAACTATGCTTAGCCTCAGTTTCAGGCTCGATGCTGTCAAGCTAAATACATCTTTTTTTATGTGTTTTGCTGGCCTGGTCAGAGTGGTTGGTAGTCGTTTCACAGACAGAAAGCACAGTGTGTATCGTTAGCAGCAGCTCAGCAGTCCTGTCTGAGACGTACATCTTGATTTGCTCTACTTCTGCCATTTCTCCTCCACCATATATTTTCTGCTGTGAGCAGCTGCGACTGGTTGTCTTGATAGTATCCGCATCATCTCTTACTTCTTGTTATTTGCTGCTGTTTAGGAGACATTTGCATTATTCAGCCTTGATGCATGGGGATTTTTTCCCCCCATCCAGGGCTGTCCTCTGAGGCCCCTGAATTCATGCATGTCATTGCGCAGCTTTTCTGTGGCATCTGAAGGACTCTCACTCATCAGTGAGTTCCATGTGTTTATAAAAAGCAGAAAGAGCCTTGTGGCTTGTATTAGAGATTAGTAGGTTTCTGGGTGAATCCTTGAGGAAACCAGCCTCTGGCACCATCAACCTCATCAGTCTTATTTCCCAAAAGTTGCAGCTTTAGCTCAAGTGACAACCGGCATGTTATTCTGAATTAAGTTGTGAAAGAATAGTGATTATACGTTGCTTAATGTGTTTTAAGTCTGTAATAGCATTTTTTGATGCAGTGCAAGATTTATGAACACCGTGAACACCTGCACAATCTAATGCAGTCTATAGCAAAGTGACCCTGCAGCGAAATATTAAATAATGAAGATTTAATCAAAAATATTACCATCATATTATTGTCTACTCCAGACTAAAAGGAACATACTTGTTTGGTACAGACCAATGAAAATGAAATGCAAAAATTAACATTCCCACTTAAATCGTGACTCGAATGACAATCAAAATATCTGTCAAAAATAATGGCGGTATGATTTTTTTCTGCTTATCTTTCAGCCCTACATCTAATGTTGTTGTGTGGCATTGTAACTGAGATGGTAAAGTGGATTCTCTATACGTTTTTATAGCTGTGTCTTGCATACTAAGAAGTCTTTCTGAGTGTTGAATTTGTAAACTGAGGCCCCACGAAGGAATAAGATGTCTTAAAGGCGTTAGTTTGGGGTTTAAATTTTCCCATGTGTGGCACGCTTTGTTGTTTAGATTTTGATGAAGATAAAATGACATCATGTGGTCTCAGCAAACAAAGTGGATAAAGCAGGCAAAGTACTTCTTATGTTTATTGTCTCTTGTGTTTTTCTACATCACTTGTACATCCAGATGGGCACATAGACAGGGTCGGTACAAGATGTTCCTAATTCTCCTGCTGAAGTTTTAGCTCCATGATTTTGTTTTCTGATAACATCATAGCAAGAATGTTCCAGGGGGCGAATATCACCATGTGTACATAGTATGTTCATCTGCATTTGTGAAAACTGTCCCTAATGTTATGTGACGAATTGCTGAAAAACACAGTTGATCAGTAAACATCACTGCAGATATGCAGCACCATTTGTGGTTTATAGCCATTAGTAATATCTACAATACCTTTGATCTGCTTTGGATATTCTTTTGGGAATCATTCATATTCTTTGCAACTGGGTGGACACTGTGTGTGCTTCAGCCAAAAATACAAATCTGGGATGTCCAAACCGGTCTGCTGGATCAGTATTGGGGCAGATCAAAGCATCTATTAATGGATTAGTGTTAACTATACTAAGTGTGATCTATTACAGAATCAGGTTTGTCACCATTTAGGTTTTAATATCCACGGCGTGTGCCCTGATATTTTGGTACATGCTCGCAGTAAACATAGCAAGAGAGAAAAAAATAAAAAACAAACTTCAAGTTATGAATCTGAAATATAAGATAGAATAGTAACACTTCATATAGGGGTACAGATATTAACAGTTGACTAGTTGGTTATTAGCATGCACATTAGTTGCATATTGGCTCTTTATTAGTCATCATTGAGCACGTAGGAATGCCTTATTCTGTATGACCATATTTTACATTTAGTAGTTTGACACATACTACATATTCTGAGTTAGGAAGAAGTAATTTAGAGATATTTTTTCCCTATAACTTGTAGTTTTGTGTTATTTAGGAAGAATGACTTATTCTTTTGGTACTTCATGTACAACAACTTCCGTCCTTACTATCAATAAGCAGCAGTTATCAGGTTATTGGGTGGAAACTGTTAGTTAATGGCCAAGTAGTTGTAAAATGTGGTCATGCAGACTAAGGCCTGACCGCAAGTGCTTGACAATGACAAATAAAGAGCTAATATGCTACTAACATGCATGCTAGTAAAAAAGTGTTTGCTGTATTATAAACCTTGAACCAGAAACACCATTTAACCACTGCAATACAGCAATATCCCGATATCTTGCCCATTATTACAGTGATATCCCCATATGAGAGGTCTTGGGTATGTTAAGAAAGTAATCTTCTCAACATTGGCATATCTGTGTAACTGAAGAGTACATACCCTTAAAGAAGCACAGTTTTCATCAAACCAGCATTTAGAATTATAATAAATGTATTCATTGCATTAAAGGGAGATTTCAGCTTTATTGACAGCTGAGGGCATAGAGAAACACCAGTGCCCCAGTAATCCTTGTCGATACTAACATTACTGTTAGCTGGCAGAGTGTAGTAAGCCATGTGCCCTCTGAAGATACACAGTCTGCAGTTTACATCATAGTCTTTATCATAGACCAAAACTTTTAGTTGTGTTTACGAAGTAGCTTACGTTTCGACAGTACTGGAATTTGACGTCGTCCTGGGAGACCTTACACTGCTGTGGAAATTCTCCCACTGCAACATGCATAAAGAATCCCTTTGTCTTGGGAGTTACTCGCTGTTTTACACAAATCTGGACAAAACCGTCAAGTCATTATCATGAGAATCAGTTTCATGGTGGTGTGGATATCCCATTTTGATTTAGTCTGATTCTTGCGTTGCTTGGAATCAACACTAAATTAAACGCATAAGTACTGACTCAGCCATGACTTTTGAATCAGCCTGTGGGTATTTTTTTTTTTTTAATCTTTAATCAGCAGCTTTGGGCCACACAGTCTTAATTTGTCCTGACAGACAGGATGACCACATTTAACACCATCTAGTATTTTTATGAGCATGTTAAAGCTTGTTTTTATGTCAGTGTCTTGTTGATTGATGACTAAAATGGGAGAAAGTTCTTCTCTAAAGGGTTGATGTTGAACAGTTCAGTGCAGCATAATGACAGTCACAGTTATCACATAAAAAGAAAATAATACGGATCCGGACAAAAATATTAAAATAATTATCGACTTGTTTTTAAAGTAATCGTCTATAAACTGATTTTCCCCTCTCTATGCTCCATGCATTGTCCTTATATTTCTCTTATGTAACTTTTACAGTTGCACTTGATTTGTCATTCTATCCTTTGCACTCTGTCATAACTTTTACAATTAGGGATAGGTATTATTGCTTATAGTCATTTAAATATGTAGTCCTTTTTGTGTTCATTTACACCAGTTATTTAAACTAGAGTTGGTGCCTTGGACTGCTTTTCTGAATGAGCGATTGTCAAATGAACTTTGGAGGAGCTGACTGATCCTCACAAGATGCCTTAATATATATCTCTGTTATCTGAATGGGCCATTTTAATGTATTTACCTATTTAAATAACATTTAATTTCAGCATTGCATTTCATGGATGAATTAGAAAATACAATGTTTTAGCTCATTGCTCAGAACCGATTTAAATTTGAGCACTCTTTTGCTTTTTTTGTTGTTGTTGTGATATGAAAGGTCTTGATCCAGTCACTGACGTAATGATCTGTCCTTTGGCAATCATCTAGCGGATCAGTTTGTGCACCTGTAACTCTTCTTTTTTCATCTTTCTTTTTTAGGTTTTGTGGGATGCAGCGGATAGACGCCTAGGAGCTGATGCGAGTGCACTTGGTGTTAGCCCTTTGAGGACGGAGCTGCCACCATGAAGAGTGAGGTGCCATCTGAGGCCCCCAGCAGACAGGAGCATCTAAAGGAGCCACTGGTGAACCCAGAGCCCATGGAGGCAGCCAAGAGCTTCCCCAACAACATGGAGGTGATCGGGAAGGCAGGTAGCGAATTCGAAACCCTGTGTGAGTCCAGGCACCTGCCCCTAAGGGACACGGGGACACACAGAGACTCAGAGCGGAGCCTCCCTGGGCGCAGAAAAAGAAAAGGCCAACAGGCAGGGCCGTCGGACTGCTCGCTGAAGGAGGGCCACATCAGTGAGAGTTCACTGGCCCCTCAGCGTCCTAGGGTCGAACTTTTACAGCACCCCAGTGAGGATGAACATAATCACGAGTCCTCTTTTAGTGACTGTGCTTCCTCCCCTTCCTCTAGCCTGCGATTTGGGGACTCAGACACTCTCAGTTCAGAGGACGAGGGGGAAGCTGGAGCAACAGGGGGCCAACACAAGGCTCCTGCCCTGACAACAGGAGGAGCCACCGGAGTAGGCCTGCGCCCTGTTCTGGGTCGAACTCGGGGGAATCGCTCTCATAAGTGGGTGCGGTCTGAGGCTGAGCCGGTGCTGCTGAAGCGGCCATGTCTGAGCAGCCGGCGGCCTCTGCATAGGAAGCGCTTTGTGAAAACAGCTCCCGGAGGGGGTCAGCGGACTCAAAAGCAAAAGGAGCGGCTACTGCTGCAGAGGAAGAAACGTGAAGTTATTGCACGTAGGAAGTACGCTCTACTCCATAGCACCAGTAGTTCCAGCGAAGAGCTGAGCAGTGACTCGTCCTCCCCCTCTTCTACCGAAGCAGAAGATGAGCTGTATGTAGATGTCAGCAGCACCAGCAGCCAGCCCAACAGTGCTACTGTTGCAACAGGTAATTACAAACCACAACACTATTGTAATGTTGCATTGTGATCTCTCTATTGTATCTATTGAAGTTGTAGTACAAAATGAGCTATGTTTATGAAGGATATATCATCTTGTTAAAAGCATTGTTAACCAACAAGGAAGGCTTATGTAGCATGATACTGTGTCATCGCAGTGAGATCATCATAACACAGTGGACTACAGAGGCCAGGCTCTGCAGTCAGGATCAGGCATTATCTTATTGTATTCGTAGAGCTATCAATGCCTGTGTTGCAGTGGTTAAATGTATTCATGTATTTATTTTATTGATAAAGAGTCAGTAAAGGAATGTTTAAATGGTTTATAGAATATACAAGCCCCCCTTTACTGATATAAGACAACATGGGTTTAACAGATATCAGCAGGCACATATTTATTTGTATGATTGTTTTGTGCAGCTTGTAAAGAGAAATAGGCAAATAGATAGTACAGGCTCACAGGCAACAGGATCTCTAACATCGCAGAAAAAAAACCAATCCAGCATGAATTAACATATTTTAATTGCACGCAATGTGAATTAATATGTACTGAAAAGCAGAACAGAAAAACAGAAATGTCTGACGCAGGAGAAGAGGTCAACATGTGTTGTGCAACTTGCAATGGGAGCAACAATTGCGTTGTTTCTCACACAAATGCTTGATAGTGTAGTGCATTTAAATTAAACAGAATTTAAATGACCTAAGTAGGCATGAATTATCAGAAAAATGTATCTAACTTTTAAGCATAGACTTGCAGCTCCGTTCACTGTACAGTCAGGGATGCTACATACTCTTTTCTGACCTAAGCACAATGTTTGTGACATTAACTTCTGGGTAGAAAACCCTGCATCACACAGTAGCTTACATACATTTTACCTGTCTTTTTTTAATGATGCTATTCCAAAGTGTGTACATCCAATTCATCTAAAATGCATGTTTGATGCTGTCATATCTTAACAACACTCTAACTAGGTAATTAGGTTGGAGACCTACTTTACCTCTTAAAAAAAAAAACATCTTGTGTTTACCCAGAACATCTTTAAATGTTACACTTTATGACAAGAGAAAACACAAGTTTGCTGAATTCCCATATCTCCACAATCCAAATCAACTGGCAGCTTTCTACCCGGAAGAAACTGTTGTTGCCGCGACGTCACAAGGATTTTGGTCTATATTGCTTCCCAGTCTTTCATTGATACTGCTGATGTGCAAACACATGTAGAATTGATTTCAACACAAAAACAGTCAACATTACGTACGAGTCTCCCTTGTCTTTCTGCGCGCTCCATCCATGTACCACCCTCGCCTAAACCAAATGCAGTTTTTCCAGTAAGTGAGATTGTATCTGACACAAACGACTTCTGGTTGTAAGCCTCACGTTTGGAAGGGCAACAAAGGGGTTTATCTGTGAAAACGACTTAACTGAAGCAGGAATAACAGTCCACAGGTTTTCATTCCGCACCAGGTGATTTCATTGTGGCTTTCAACCAGAGAAGAGGAAGTAAACAGAGAACTCATCTTGCTTAGTGTTTGGCTGTAGTGAAAACACACTCGTGCCCTTCATTTCACAAGTCCACATAAAAAAACAACTTGGCAAAAAATGTAATAATCCCCTTTACAGCTTCAGTTTACATCTGATAAATGTTGTGACATACATAAAAAAAAGCGTCTGCGTGATTTTGTAATGGCCTGGGCCCATCTGATAAAGGAATAGCTGCTCCCCCGAGTCCCCTCTGCTTTTCAGGGCTCCACACCTGGCAGGCTATAATGGAAACTGCAGCTCTCTGTACCTGTTGCAACAACACGTTTATGAAGCTCCTAAATCTAAACCATAGCTTTCTGCTCTCATTCCCAGCAAAGTGTGCTTATGAAACCTCCTATTTTCAGATATGAATGATCCAGCATTCACAACAGGAGTCAGTGTGACCTCTAAAAAAGCCTCACCTCTACCTTGGTTCATTGTTTTCCTCATGTAGCCATTTAGCCTCAGCAATATTTCTGCTGCTGTGGCCCTCGGGGAGAATGGAAAGTTGGTTGTTGTGCCTCTGTGGTGGGAAGCAGGTGGGAGAAAACTCAAACACTGTAGAGTGGGAGCCTTTGCATAGAAACAGCAGGTCTCGGAGGGAAAACTAGGCATTTGTTTACAGCAGGGGGAAAGCAAGGAGACAAGTGATGAAACCTGCAGTCTAAATGCCCTGAGTCGGAGCAGGTGTGTGATGTAGCCAGGAAACAGTTTATCCTACATGAGGTCAACAGACTATATTAAATAATTCACTTTGAGTGCAGCTCACACCTCGCATGTTGTTTTAGTTAATAAAGATAAGATTCTTCTTTTTTTGCACACATCTGGCGATTGCTGAAATCATCAATGACTTTTACAAATGATGATTGTTCAGTCTCAAGCATATTGCATGTCCTCTTACTGCCAACAGATCAAGTGGCTACCTAAGGTGAACTTCAGCAAGTTGTCCACCTGATGAAAGTAATAGTAGTAGGTGTTGTTTACTGAACAAAACACTGCACTCACTGGTTACAGTTCTCCACAAGTTGTAAGTAAGATGTTGTTGTTTGTGTAACCACATGAAGGTTCATCAGAGTGCCAGACAGCTCGACTAGCAGAGGGTGCTAAGCAGCAGTTCTCAGGAGACAGTTGGGATAGAAGTCACACTGGGGAGTTATGGACTTTACTAGCATGGCAAGTCACTTAGTGATGTGCACAAAAACACAGTCTACACTACTGCAGCAAATAAATGGAGCCAATGAAAGCTTGTTTTAAAGTAACAGTGTATTTGATACATCAGAACAGACAAATCTAAATATCCTGTCTTTTATATTGGTTGAAATAGATGGCATTCGCTTTTTCAAGGTTGGCTTAAAATTTACATCGAAGGCCAAAGAATGTGAGAGAATTTTTAACTTTGACTCATACCAAATGCATGAGTCAGCAACTCTCACTTACACTGACAAATTGTGACAAGAATTAGAAACAGGCATGAGACTGTAAGCACAAGTAAACCTGTATTGTCTGTGACTATACGATGTATATAATCTTCATCACTGGTGGGGATAAAAGTTTAGATTTATGTCTGACCTTGGATAAAGCTGTAGATGAAGCTGTGTGTTCAGTTATAAAAAATACAACACAGAATCTGTCCGGGGAGGCGTTGTCCCTGTTGCCCTCCCGTAGTCCTGGCACTGTCTCTCCATAAAGAATGATGCATTTGTCTCAAATTAGTTTGCCATGACTTCAGCTTGTTTGAACAGTGCCTGTGATGAACAAGGCTCCTAGTGTGTCATATGGGTGGCATTGATTAGAGCTGCAATGATCAATCGATTCATTGATGAGTTGTGAACTACTAAAAATGAATCGTCAACTATTATTATAATTGATTAACCAGTGTGAGTGATTTTATCTTAAGAAAAAAGGCAAAATTATCTGATTCTGGCTTCTTAAATGCGACAGTAATGAATATCTTTGGCTAATGGGCATAACGAGACATTTGAGGATGTTGTCGTGGGCTTTCGGAAACGCTGATCAACATTTTACGCCATTTACTGACATTTTATTGTCCAAATTGATTATTCAAGAAAATAACCAGATTAAAGCTGCTGAAAGTGATATATTTGTATTCGAATAAGTGTTAAATAGCTCTATATTCCAGCAGTAATCACTGTTATAGAGTGTTTGGTCAGTAACCATGTCTCTCCTCACTCTGCTCATGCAGTAAAAGAGAAAACACATTTTTTGATATCCCTGCCCACTCTATCCAAATGGGACGGAGAACTCCATGATCCACAATGCAGAGAGCAGGATCCTCCTGTTTGCTGCCATGTCTGGTGATTACAGCTTCACGTTCATATTGTGACGTAGAGAGAAGGGAGGGGATTGGTAACTGCAAAATCATTACTTTCAACCTCAGCACTAGTTAATACACAAGCAGGACCACTAGAGATGAAGTATTAACAGGGAACTGGTCAATTTTAGTTTTGAAATATAAATGACTTTTCCTGTTTTGTTTTGAATTGTGGAGATTGTTTAAAAAGTACATGTAGTTGTTATGATGGCATATAGTAGATCATAACATTATCCACAAAACGGTATGTGATATGAGTATGCATTTTCTTTCTTAAGTGTCTGACTGTAGCAGGTCTTCGGTTGCCATTCGTAATGATTTCCATCCAACATATAAAGAAATAGTCCATTCTGTTGTCTTTATTCTTGTCTTTGGGAAAAGAGCTACCCTCTACTCTCCTCTGTCTGATCTGTCAGTGCAACCATCTAGTCTTAGTGAACGCACCTGGGGCATCTATCATTGTATTTAGTCCAGGCAGAGATGGAGTGAGATCTGTTGCATAGGGAACCAATCACAGAGCAGATTTGGGAAAAGAGAAGGGGAAAAAAACCTATCGCAGTGCAAATATAGTTGAGCACTGATGACCTACATTTCTCCTGTTAAGCTGTGAGCCTGATGATTCTGCTGTTAGCATGATGACACTAAAGAAAATACTATCTGGCCACTTACACAAATCCATTAGTTTTAGACAAAACCCTTGAGAAAGAAGAGGAGTAGAAGCTTTTTGAGAATAAATGCAGGTAAAGTGGAGAGTACAAGTCTATGTTTTGTGAGTAGGAGAATGTGACAGCATGCACTGACTTTAATGTGTTTATTTGTTGTTTGTTTGCACTTAAAAATCACCAAAAAGGGCATACTGGTTAATTTGTACTTAACTATTCACCCAACTTCAATGTGCAAAATTCCTGAATAAGTGTCGAATTTCAATGAAGAGAAGTCAAAATCAAGAGTGCAGGCTCCAAGTTTTCATTTGAAGTATGTGTATTCTGGTAATTGTGTTGTAGTTGGATCCTTTCTTTGTCTATGTCCACCTGTATGATGTGTGTTAGTAGTATACTAAATTTAACTGGTGTGTTCAGGTGCTCTGGATGAAGATGTGGTGGTCATTGAGTCGACTCCGGCTCCGGCTCCTGCTGTCCCTGCAAGTGAGGAGATCAACGTCACCTCAACAGACAGCGAAGTGGAGATCGTTACAGTTGGAGATGGTTTCAGGTGGGCATTCAAGCTTTTTCAGCAAGCACTGAAATAATGTGTTTTTATGAATTTAGCATAAGCTATATATTCCAATGTTTCTACATATCTTTTGCATGGATTTGATGTGAGGTGATAATTGACTGTGGCTCAAATATAGTGTTAAGGAATGTTTTTTTGCTTGCCATTTGGGAACATTCCTCATCAAAGAATCAGTTGATTGGTAAAGTAATAAACTGATAACCCATCAGAGACATTGACTTTTTCCATTTGACATCCGGGGACCTAAATCCATGTTTATTCTGTAGGTGCGAGAGTCATGTCAACAATATCTATTGCAAAAATGTCTGCAACATTCAGCCATTCACGTCAACAGTCTTTTACTAAAGTAAGCCCAGCAGAGTCATTTTGTTTCATAGGTTGATTCTGTTAAATATTATTGTTTGTCCAAATTGTTCAGAGCATTTTTTTCGTATGAGAAATCCTGTTGTTGGAGCCTGAGGCTGAGGACAAGCTTCTTCTCAGTATGTTTTGCATGACTGGTCATGTGATGTTGTTCCCCTATCTTTAGAACACGAAGAACCCCCTTTCCTTATACTGCAAGACCATACCTGTTATGCTATTTATGTGTTGTTTGCCTGGGTAGTCTTTTGTCTCTTTGCTTTTTTAAAATGGTAGGTGAGTGTTTTGCTACTAATGTCAGCCGTTGGTGGGGTGCTATAGATGTCATTTTGGATGTTAGTTAATAGTATGCCCTCTCTCTAGCAGTGACCATAGCATGAGTGATACATAATCTATTGGTCAACATGGTCATAAGCCCGTCGCACTTGTGATTGCGCTCACGAACAAGAAACAAATAGAAGAAGTGTATGTCGCAATATCCTAGCAAACCAATGAGTTTGGAACACACTTGGACAGCTGTAAAATGGATGATGCTACAAGAGAGGTCAAAAAGTCTTAATTGCATCATAGTTTTACTTAAATTAATTCAAGAATGCCATAGAAATAGGTCTCTATGGAGGAGGAAAGTACTGTCTAACATTATAAACACCATAACTTGAATTAACTAAGTAATTAAGTTAATTCCAAGTGTATGAAAAATTATGTTTAGGCACCTTGCTTATTCAAGTATTAAAGTGACACCCACTTCTTTCCTTCTATCTTACTTTTAAATAAGGCTTCACAATTAATCTAAATATTATTAAAATTGCAATATGGCCAAGTGCAATATCCAAATGTTTGTTTGGTACAGACCCCAACAAATGTTGTGGATCATGTCGCAATCATAATATCTGTCAAAATTATCACAATATGATCTTTTACCATATCGTGCAGTCCTACTATTAAAAATGGGAGCTGTTGACTACAGTTTTTAAAACTTGTTGCTCTTAGACCTTTTTTTCCAGGTTGTTTCACACTCACTATAAATATTCTTGTTAATTAAATGCAACATGGACGCTCAATTGCAAGTAAAATGGCCGTGTATATGCCTTTGAATGAGGGCATTTATTTTAATGAATGAATGAATTAGACTTAAACCACATTTAGACTATGACATGCAGTTGGGTAAATGCAGTTGCTGATTGCTAGTGTGTAAAGGTATGTATGGTTCTGAGGATGGGTGGTTGTGGTGCTGTATAGTGCTTTATGGATTCCATAGCTTACATTGCCCAGAGAAAGAAGGCTGCATGCAGAGTTGTTTATCGCAGCAAAACCACATAACTCTGAAGAGACCTGCTCTGAGCTGCTGTTAATGAATTCTTTCTAGAAGCAGCACACACAAAGCTAACTGCTTCTGTGAATAAATGTTCATAATTAGCCTGTGTCATGGGTGGACAGCTTGAGTGGTAGGGGCAAAAAATGTCACTTTGAGCCGGCTGAAGGGTCATTATGTTACTTACCACTCACATTTTGAAACCAAATGTTGCCATTATTAGTTTATAACTGTTAACACTAACATTGAAAGTGGAGAAACAGTGAAACGCATTTGATATTTTTCAGATAAAATAACCCTGGAAGCTTTTTTACACCTTCTAGCCTATTTACTAGAAATACGGTATACTTTACATTCATGCTAAACATTTTCCCAGACGTACCAGTGTTTTTGATGGGTTTTTCACACCCTACAGCCTTGGTGTTAATGCAGTTCTTTAATGTATAAAAATTTATAGAGGCTTGATAAAAGCGTTAATTAGGTAATCCTTGTCAGTGAACACAGTGTCAACTTAATTTCCTTATTGAGACTTTGTGACACACAGTGGTATGAGTTTTTTAATCAGTAATGGCATGCATACATACAAAAATTATGATGGAGAGGTTTAGGAGGAAAATCTCTTGTGTAAGTAGTTGTGAACTCATCTTTTAGATTTTGGGATGCGACAATTAAAGTCTGTTCAGTGCCACGACAAACTGACGGAATCCATATCATAGCCACCTTATCATTGTATACACCAGCTTGGCTCAACAGGGTAGTTGATAAGGGCTTTAAGAAGTATGCAGAGGATGAATAAGAGCTTATCTAAGAATTGGAACATAGCGCTCTGTTTCTTAGAGAACTGCTAAATATTTACAGTCTGAAAGAAATACATGTACAGCAGATAGTCATTCTCCGCAGCTGACTCCATTTTCTTCATCCCACTGAGAACCATATTTTCCCATTTTCATAATATGACTTCCTGTCTCAGTACTCCCCTAATTCCTCATGTAGGCGATTATGCAGCTCAGATCTCAAGCCTCTGCCCATATCTGTTTGACTTTTCCATCTTTTTCACAGTATTGCTCCTTCTTTCCTACTTTATGTTGATTCAACAGTAATATCTGAAAATAGTTCCCGGGAGTGGTTGCACCAAGTCTGGAATGCTGTGGCTTGTCTAATCTGCCTGTTTTCCTGACTTTAAAAGATGTCCTGGCTCGCTAGAGAATGTAGGGATGAGCTTCCTTGAAGGGGGGATGGGCAGCAGGGGAGCAGGAGGGCGGGGGAATCAGAGACCAGCAGAATGAGCAATGAAAGCTTTGTTTATACCGCCAGTGGTCTGATTTTTTTTTTTTTTGAATGAATGTTTGTGTGTAGTTTCATTTTGTCCACACTAAATAACAGAAACTCCTCTCTGTTTAATGCTGTATGGTTCAACAGCTGAAACTTACTCCAAAATGGCCATACAGCTGGCTCCACACCTTTCTACAACAGTTTCAACAACACTATACACTAATCTTAATGAATGTAGGATTTATTGCAGGACTGTTGTATTAGACTTCCACTAATTTTAGCTACAGGTGTTCCTAATAAACCGGCAACTAAGGGTATATTACCTTATGTGATTCAGCTGCACACTAAGCAGCGCTTTAGGGACATAGTTCATTATGTTACTAAAAGAGGAGCAAAGAGGCCATTTTTAACCAAAACCTGCTCTTCTCACGTTGCTGAGTGACATGCTGTCAGTATTGAAATCTTTATCTGCTCGCTGTTATTTATTTGTGTCACTCCACAGTTCGCTCATTTGTGAAGCACTGCATTAGGAGAACATTCCAGCGTTTTAACAGTGCGCTGTGGGGCGTGTTTGGCAGCGGCTTTACACACAGCACAGTGAGTTACAATAAACAAGGATTATGCAGCTGATATGGATCAATTTAGAAAAGGCCCATTCTGCATATCAGCTCAGGGCACACATAGTAATAGGGTCCTAAAACATTTTGAATGTCATTAGAATTTCTGTGGCTACAACTTCTCCAATCCTTTCTATGTATAAAAATAAAAATGTTGTTCTTGTTTTTCAAGTGTTTGAAAAAAATTGGGGGGGCGTGAAAGTCTCTTGCATTGCATGACTACAAAAACATCAACCTACAATACTTACGTATCCAGTATTCTCTGACTGAGATTGGCCCAAATGTAACTTTTATTTAACTTTTGTATAACTTTATTTATATATACTTTATACATTTTTTTCAGTTTCAGATATGTACGGGCTATTCACATGTTGTTAGGTGTCGGCAATATCGTCAAAAACATCTATCACAGTAAATTTTATTAATATCTATTTATATATATATTTGTGAGACTGTTTTAGAATTGTTCCAGAAAAAATGCTGGATGGTGAACCTAAAAGTTGAGGACCTAATATTGAACTCCTGAGGGACTCCTTTTTAACAAATGGATCAGTTGAAAAGGCTTGGTCCGGGTGAAGTGCAGCCCACTTTTGTAATGGTCTTATGAGTTTTTTGTTTTGAGTCTTGCTGGAGCCCAGTCTGGTTTTGGGTTCCACTAGAACTAAAATTGAGGAGTTCATTTGCAGACCTGTAAATTAATATTCAAGATCAAGAAGTATCAGAAATTTTATTGTTTGTCTGAATTGTTGAGAGCTATTTTCCCTTGTGAGTAATCCAGTCTGTTGGAGCCCGAGGCTGAGGACAAGCTTCTTCACAGTATCCTTTGCATGACTTGTCATGTGGTGTTGTTCCCTTTCTTAAGAACATGAAGATCCCCCTTTTTATACTGCTAGGCCATACCTGTTTTGTCTTTTTTCTTTTTTTAAATCTCAAGTGTGCGTTTTACGTCTAATTTCTGATGCTGGTGAATTTGGATGCTAGTTAATATTATGCCCTCTCTATAGCAGTGATGGTGGTGCTGACTTATAGGATGAGTGATAATCAGTCTTTTTGTTGACATGTTATGAGCCTGTTACACTTGTGATTGTGCTCATTAACAAGAAACAAATGAAAGTAGTTTATGTAAGTGTAAGCAAATCAGTGAGCTCGGAACAGTGTACTTAGACAGACAGTGGAGAAGTGGATGACACTACAAGAGAGATTGTATAGTCTGAAGTCTAAATTGGTATATATGTATAAACTTTAAATATAGCCTTTTGATTTTTTCCCCTTAGGTTAAGGTAGGTGTAGCTATCTTATCTAGTTTATATCACAGTAATAGTATATAGTACAATAATTATTCTGTAAATTCAATAGAGTGTAGTAATGATTCCTAAAACCGGGAAATCAGTCAGCGTTTTTACACTTCTGGTTGCCCTATCTCAAAGTCAGTGAGTTTGATATAGTTATTTTTTATGTGTATTTCTTTTCACACTGATGATGATTGATGAGGACACTGACAAGCAAAATGCACTATATCAGCATAAAGGACTTGCATGCCGCTCTGTAATTATAAGAAGTCATTACATCAGCCAGTTCTCTACTCAGTGCTGAGAGTTAGAAAGTGATGTCATCGTATCCTTAATTGTGAAGACAGACTTGATAGGTTACTTTAATGAGTACAAAGCTTGATGCCTCAGATTGTCTACCACTCTTGCACAGTGCTATTTCTGCCTTGTATGATCTAATTCCCTTAACTCCCAAACCAGCAGTTTACTGTGTATTACTGCAGTGCTCAGCCCTCAGCACTCATCCCTCCTCTGATCTCTGGGGCATGTGGCTCACATCACGTTGGCTTGGCACAACCTCAGCTTTACCAAGACACCCATTCCCATAGTGTTCATGTTTACAATGTACTGTTTTCCTCTCGGCTACCCACCCACCCACCCCCAACCCTCAGGGGGTCATGGTGGTAAACAGATATTTACAAAATAATCCCAGGTCTGCTTAATTAGGACCCCCTCCCTCGTGGCTAGTCCGGTTCCCTGGGATCCACCTAGAGCTGAGGAACCTGGCCAATTAGATCCCAACACAACCACCATGCGCCCCCTCTGTTTGCCACCCTCATTGCTGTGTGTTTTGTGGTTAGTTGGGCAGAAGTTTGCTTTAGCGAATTGTTTTTAAAAGCTAATAAGCTAATAAGCTTCCTCTTTTATTCCACTAGCATTGTGCAGCGTGTCTCACAGGAAATTGACTTGGATGCAGACAGTATGAGCTAATGGGAATCCCCCTTATCACAAACTGCAAAGAGGAAGGCATTTCCTGCGTTAAAACACATCCGAGGAATGTGATCAAAGCCAAATTCTGTTAGCACTTAGCCCTCTGAATAATGAGGAATATTGATAATTTAACCAGTCCATAGCTTTACATAGGGTTATTTAAGTGTTTACACTTTTTGTTTACAATATTGGAGTCTTTGAACTCCTGACTACCATTGGATCATCAACAACTAAGATAGCAAACAGTGTAGTTTCATAATTCTAGCTTTTGAAGTTATTGAAATACTTGTGAATTAAAAAATCTTAAAAATAAAAATAAAAATCATTAAGTCAGGACAAAAGTATGTATTGGTAGCATTTTTTCTATAGTTTCCTGTGCCTGATTCCCATCCATCTTTTTTCCTATTTACAGTGATATGTAGCCTATATCCATTCAGGGAAGCTCAGGGAAATACCCTTGCAGGTTGCTAGTCTTTCCCAGGGCTGACACAAATAGAGACACGTACATACACATATATGTTGACACCACAAGCCAGTTTAAAGTTTGCAATTCACCTGACATGTCTGTCCGTCTGTCTGTGATTTATTGAATAGGTTGGTAATTTCCTTTGCTACAATGAATTAATGAGTCAAAGTCACTGATCTACAGTAAATGTTTTGACACACCAAAAGCTCCATAGTTATGATGAAATTGTGGTTAACAGGGCAGTGCTTGTGGCGCTCAGTACACAGCCTTTTCCCTCTGCTTGTGTGCATTTTTTAAATACTCCCAGGGAACAGCAGTGAAATCCCCCAGCCACAAAGCTCCATGGTATCCAGCTTTACGGCACTCCCATACAGTCTCTAGTCTGTTGTCCCTTGGGCTCATCCCTCCTCCCTCTGATCACCTGGCTTTACTGCACTGTGTTGGGAAATGCGGCTATTCCCTGGCCTCTCACTCCAGTCTCAGAGCAAAGGGGTAGAGCGACAGGAGATCTTTGAGAGAGAAAATTAAAAAGAATAAAAAAAAGGAAGGGCGGAAGGCAGGTCAAGGAATGTACAGGGCACATACGTGTAGGAAAAAGGAAGGTGGGTGGAAAGAATGATGAGATTTAAATTGAAGGTGGTCGAGGATTCAAAGCTCCATTATTGTTGTCCTGAGAGAACAAGTTATCTGTAGTTATGTGTGTTCTTTGCAGCTGTATTAGGTCTTGCTTTCTAAGATGCGCAGGGGCATTTAAATGGGATAGTGTGTATTTTGTGCTCATGTGCCATTGAGTGAGTGTACTGGGCCATACATAGCCATATGTCAGGATTACAGACCCTTAAAACTGTTTTGTTTCATGATCAATTGTGATGGAAAAGAAAACATTAAAGAAGCGTGTAAGAATTAAAGCAGATGGTCTTTTCCTTAAAACTGGTCTGTCTATGAAGTAGAAGGACACAAGTATTGAAACTGATGCTACATGATAATAAAATACTGAGAAAAAGGGCTGTTGTGTTCCATTTTGCTTAAAAGACAGAAAACCTACAACCACAAAGCTGCACTGGACCAATAAACGCTCCCGTGACGTACTGCTCGTTGGGCAGTGCTTGGTTTTGGCTCATTTGTATTGAAACAGAAACAATATGGCAGTCAGCTGGTGACAAACATTCTTGAATTACAGCTAAACAGTACACTTAAATATGTTTTTGAAAACATGTGAGGCAAGAGAAAGGCAATGCAGTTACAATATGTTGGCTCATGTTTGATCAGCACTGCCCTGTTTTACAGTTTGACCTGAGTTTGGTGAGTTGCCCCTCTCTCCATCCATGAGAGAGGGTGGCTGCTCTCCCTCTCTTGGCCCTGAGAAGCTGCAGCCTTTATTTACTGACAGCTACAGCCTTCACTGTACATTTAATTTACTGCTAAACTGCAAACTTTCTGCCACCTGCTCTCTTTTCCAGCCGCTCCGCGCACTAGTTCTTTCTAGCTCTTGCTCTACCACTTACCTTACGCAGGTAATAATACCTTATTCTTAAAGGAGCCATGCAACTCTTGTTACATGTGGTTTGAAGTTTAGTTTCTCTCGAGTGTCAGTGTTCGTACTCTTAAGATATCTGCTGTATTTTTCGAGGTGGGTTAAGTTACTGCTGGTTAATACCCAACTTTTCCTGATTTTGCAGCTCAATAACAAAAGCTTTTAAATAACTTAATTACTGAGTACTTTTATTGCGAAGAATATACAGGAGATGAAAAGTGTTTATTACCAAATTAGTGGTGCTTTGTTGGCAGCATTTTTTTTTTCAGCCGCTCCTTTGACCAGTACACAAAACAAGCATGTCATCAGTTAAAGACACACCTTCAAGCAGGTAGCCCTGTTGTAATGAAAATGCAAATCCCTGCCACACTGGTCTGACATGTCGAGTCAAACCGAGTAGAGCCAGGCAGTATCCTATCATTACTATGAACATTGAGAGCTGTCAAACACTAATAACATTAATAAAGGCTACATTTCATTTATGTGTGCCAGAGCTACAACCCTGGAATTATACTGATGCAGATAGTTTAGAGACATTGTTTATGTTAGTAGATGTCCCGATGCTTTTCCTGCCATGACAAAAGGCAGTTTCTCAGTTTGTTTTCAGAGTGTGGGTATTTTTTTTCTTGTCTCACAAAAGGTAAATGTCACAAAAGAAGTAATTGACTGACACACAGTTTTTAGAGACTACAGTAAAATTATTATCCTCACTAGCTAGATCTAAAAACAATTGTCAGAAGTCTGGTGTTGCTTCCTCGCCTACCTTTTCACCAGCAGCCTCTTGTCAAAGCAGCCACTGTCCTAGAAATGAGCTTCAGAGTCTGGCTGTGAGAACATTCCTGGTGAGGCAGGCGGTCCTGTCCTGCAGTTGCCTGTAATAGGTTTTCTATGTCTGTATGTCTACAGGTCACGCTCAGTGGGGGGTCTCAGCAGGATCTGGGCTAATAGTTGCTCCCAGAATCGTCTCCAGGAGCCACGTGGACGTCACAGACTCTCCACTGTCATCCAACCACTTCGTCAGAATGCTGGGGAGGTAGTGGACCTCACTGTGGATGAAGATGGTAAGAATGAACATAATGAAAGTGCATCATCCATGAAATTTTAACTGTCTCTCTAAACGACAGCTACACATCATTTCAACTCCGGTCTCATTTTTCAAGTGTTGTAATACTGGATGCTCTTAGCTTTAACTGGAAACTTGATAGTTACTGAATTAAAACTGTTTTGGGTAAGTGTGTAAACCAAGAGCATTGCAACAGCTTCTTCTGTGTAACTCGGTCCACTTTTTAACGTCACTTCAACAGTAGGACAGCTGAACACTTACAGCAAACATGATACATCACCTCACTGTCTTACAACATATCACTCTGCCAATCTTAGCCTTTATGTATTTTACCCTTTTCCCTCCCTCCAGTTGAAATGTCCTCATTTCAAAGGTTAAGACAAATACATTTTATCCTACAACATCTGGCTATGTGAATCAATCATTATTCTCAGATGTTTCTTAACTATCAGCCATGAAGAAGAATCGCCTTAAGTGATCTGTGCTATTAGCCTTGAATTTATACAGTGAAATTCATGACATTAACGTAACATCTTAACAACTTTATTGTCCCAAAGATGCTATATATCTGTTCATCCTTTCAGTCCCTTCCCCTTGGATTTTTAGTAGATCAATTTTCAGGAAGTTGCAGAGCTTCAAGTAAAGCCACACACCAAACCTCTTAAAATCTTTTCTCAATTTAGGCATGAGATCGGACCTCTATAGACGCTAAAAGGAGTAATGAGCCTAACCTGAACTGTTAAGTACAAGAATAATGTGTTGTATTCAGTTACTAAGTTATAGAATAAAGCTTTACAAATGTGTTTTAATTGCTGTTGGCTAAGAGAAGATTTTAGATTCTGTTATTTAAGTACCTAAACAAAATGGGCTGTTAGAATGCTTTAAATAGTAACTCACATCAATTACCCTACTCAGTGATGAGAATAAAGAGTTTGTTGTTAAACATAAACCATTAAAATTAACCCACATTAACCTCAAGCACTACCATATTTATTTTTATTTGCATTTCTTTTCACGGTGCACTTTATTTTCTGCTGCTTTGTAACCTCAGGTATTACGTGACTTGTGTCCACCGTCAGCCCACGCTCATGACAGATAGTAAAATGGTAGAGCACCAGTGAGTATTAGAGTATTTGCATTTCTTAGGAGAAAGAGGGGAAATTAATTTGTGAATATGAAAAGCAGATGGGACGCACATACTGGAATGCTAATTAGGTCTGCTCTTCTCCTCGGCTGCTAAGCCTCCGCAGATAAGTACACACATGCTACAGTCCACGCTAGGACTTTTTTTTTTTTCCAGACAAGGTGTTATTTTGGATTTTAGGTGATGACACCAATTGTGTAAATCATGCCTTTTCATCTACGAGTAACAACTGGCACATCAACATGCAACATGTCATCATTTTTAATTGTCAAGGCTTTGTTAGCAATTATTTTAACCTTAGTGTGAAAAGAATTTCATTAATGATGATTTGGGAAACAAAATATACAATCAGACCCCAACGACTTCGCCAATTAAATATTTACCCTTTACAATTGTCATTATTCATCCTTTTCTAAATAATCACCTATGTTTTTTTTATGTCTCCTAGATCTCTCAGTTGTGCCAACAACCTCTGGCAGCATTCACCCTCAAACAGTCAGGTCGTCCTCGTCATCATCTTCCCATCATGCCTCTACCTCAGAGCTCAATGATGCCCCAGGTCCTTCCACTAGCTGCCCAGGCTCAATACCTGAAAGTATGCACACACAGAGGCAAAGTGGCTCTACTCGCACAGCCACAGAGGGTAAGACAGGACATGGCAGGTTGAAACCAGCTACTGTAGACCATTTTGTTTGTTTTGCTCTGAGGCAGCTTGGGTCCAGGATTACTTCCTTTCAGTCACTTTTATTTTTTGTAATGTTTTGCTGACTCATCCCATGTTTTTCCTGATTTAATATCTTACTCTCACCAGATGACAGCAGACCAGGTTTGTCAGGCACAGCAGGAGAAAACGCAGGCACGGCCATGCCCAGACTCCCATCCTGCTGTCAGCAGCACTCCCCCTGTGGAGGGCCCTCTCCTGGTCACCTGTCCCTGAGCCACTCCCACTCAAGCTGCCTGCAGGCACCGTCCTCTCAGCAGACAGGCGGCTCTCAGCACGGCCACAGTCATGGCCACGGCCACAGCAACGCTCACCACTTCATCCACCACGTCCATCACCCAGCACCACAGCCCCCTGGCACCCTACCCTTTCAGGAGCCGAGCTGCCCCGTGGAGCGACCCAGTGCTCTGCCTGCACCCTGTGCCGGAGTCAGCAGCAGCAGCAACAATAGTGGTAGCAGCAACACAGGCCACTACCATGACCAGGTACGCCCATGCTGCGCTCAGTTTGACAAAACTGTCATCAAGTAGTTTACATATTAAAATATAACCTGGGTCTCATTTCAAATATGAAGACTGTATGAGTGAGGTGAGAAGAAGAAGTATTGAAGTTTTTAAATTAGTCTTGCCACGTTAGGTTGCCCCATTGCTTTGTCAAAGCTTCGCTATGCATCGTCCTGCCCTCCTACCCCTCCATTAGTAAAGGTCATGGTCCAACACTCCAGCTCTTTAAACAGCAAGGTTCATCCTATATGTTTCTTTCACTCAAAAAGAAAAATTCTACAGTGAACAGAAGATTTAATTGGACATGGTATACGGCTTGAATTGTGTATGACTTGTGCGTGACTGTATTTGAACTCTGGGATAATGATCTCAAAGGAAGACTCATTTAGTATTCCACAGGAGAAGTTCGTTGCTCTTCTTTGTCTTCAACATCTCCGCCTTCGTTCCACAGCAAACTCTGCCTGTGGACCTGAGCAACAGCAGTGTTCGGAGCAGCGGAAACGGCGGGGCTAGTTTCCATGGCAGCACGTCGGCCTTTGACCCGTGCTGCCCGGGCTCCACCTCACGTCCTCCCGCTTACGTTTCCCAGGCCACCCCTGGGCCTAGCCAGCCAGCTGTGGTGGACTCGTTCAGCTCCTCCATGGTGGCTCAACCCCAGCCGCAAACACAACCCCAGCCCTGCAGACATTATATGCACCCCTCCTGTGAGTACACCACCTTCAGCAGACATTCAACAATGGTTTATTTTAGCCTTTTTTGTGGTCAGAAATATTGCTGTACAGAAAAAATCATATTGAGATTATTTTGCCAGATTTTTTGTTGGTAATTGTAATATGAGTCTGGATTTCTCATGCTGTTTAATGTGCTGCAGCTAAACAGATTATTGGCTATCTGACCTGCAAACTGATGATTTGTTTTAATCAGTTAGTTGATCAAAAGGAAAGTAATTGCCAACTATTTTGATAATTGATTAATCGTTTCACTAATTTTTAAAGCAAAAAATGTGAAACATTTGCAGGTACCAGCTCCTTAAATGTAATGATTTGCCGCTTTTATTTTTCATTTATGATTGTCAATGAAAAGTCTTTGGGATTTGGGCTGTTGGTTTGACAAAAGAAGTGATTCAAAGATGTCACTTTGAACTCTTCTCGTGAAATTCTTGTCTAAAGAATTAGTCGATTGATTGTGAAAGTAATCAGCAGATAAATCAATGATGAAATGAATCATTAATTGCAGCCCTACTTTTTTAACAGTACGAGCTTTTAGTAGGAAAGTTCATGGTTGTTTAAAGTCTGTAGCTCTGGTGTTGTAGCAGGCTGCCTTCTGGCTCAATGTGGCTGTCTGCTCTGCCTCTGATAAAAGCCTGATACTGCTTTATACAAGATTTGATTGGCTGTAACATCCAAAAAACAAAACCAAACTAAATGAAAAATATCATATACAGATTTCACCCTTTTCGATTTATGATTTTGTTCCTCAAAGGAGAACACAGGACAAGATATTTACAGAGCAGCTATCTGCTATAACAAACAAAATATAATGTAATTTCAGTTGGACTTCAACTGTCAGCTACTGCCTTTGGAAAATTTTGCAGTGCCATAGTACTTCTGGAAATTGGCAGACAGCTGCACTCCTAAAACCTAGTGCTAATAGTAATTAAACAGAGCCTGATGGTTAATGTGCCAAGTGCTGTGGGAACTGTACCAGGCAGAAGTAGTTAATTGCTCACTCGACTCAGAATAGCTCAGTACAGAGAGTGATGCGCCGTCACAAGGCTCCCCTGGTGGGGATGTAGTGAAAGAGTGAGTTGACACTGGTGCCTGCTGCCCTCACCTCCCTTTCTCCTGCCTCCTTATTATCCTGCCTGGACAAGTAGCAAGGACGTCTGCAACTAGAAGAACAAAAACAAAAAAATAAATGAATATTTATTAAATGGATGAGTCACAGTAGTGAGCTCAGATCGTTTTGTCTTTGCCAGAAACCTGTCACATTTATCAGGGAAGGTTTACATCAACAACAAAAAATGCTACAAAGGCCTCATCTGTTACACGATGAGCCCAAAAGTCTGTGCTGGCATAAAGTACAAATGTTAAACCATTTTGCCAACATTTTGACTATTGTTTTAAGTGAAAAATAAATACATTTTGTTTTGTAATATCCATAAAGGGTAACTCCACCAATTTTACACATTAAAGTGTGTTTACAGGTCTTGGGGAGTACTACTGCATATGTGAAGAAAGTAGTATAAAGCCTTTTGTGTCTCCGGAGGAAGCTGCATGTAAAATGATAAATATCCTCCAGTGATGTTACTCAATGACTAAATTGCATTGTGGGTAATGTAGGCATCCAGTTTTGTAAATTTGAGTTACCCTTCAAAGGATAAGTCTGGTGACATACTATATATTTATGTTAACAAATCACAGACACTAAAAAAAAGTGATTCTATTGTGAAATATTTCCTGTGTACCTGAAGCCTGATGGAGCTTAATCCTCTGCTCTATAGAGCTCCATTGTACAAATCTGACTCTTAAAAGGCAGACGCTGTGTAAAACATAAATAAAACATTATATGATAATTTGCTAATACCTTTAGACAGTTACACTATTGTTTTAGCTCATCAAATTAATTGATTTTTATAAAATTTTAGCTTATTCTGAATTTGATGCCAGCAACACATTTCAAACATGTTGGGACAGGAGCAACACAAGACTGGTAAAGTTGCAAACTCACTGTTTGGAAGATCTTGCATAAAAACAGGTTCATCTGTAACAGGTGATAGTATCATGATTTGGTATGAAAAAGGGTGCATCCTGGAAAGCCTCAGTTGTTTAGAAACAAGTATGGGGCGAGGTTCACCACTTTGTGAAACACATGATTTGTATAAAGAATATTCCTCCATTGGATCAGGAACACTTTAAGTTTTTTGGTAAACTTAGTTTGTTTGCAAATCATTGCAATATGTTTTTACTTAAGTTTTACACAGCGTCCCAACTTTTTTGGAGTTGGGGTTGTAGAGAAGAAAACACAACATAAACAATACGCTAAACGAAAGACAAACAGATGAATCTGGAGATCCAAAAATGATTAAAAACACATCATTGAGCCACATTGTTGTACTGGCTGACATGTGTCTTGATTGCAGTGACCATGGGCTTTGAAGGTTAGTCTGAGTGTTTTTTAAATTGAATCTATTTGAGATGCCTTCAGTCAGAACAAATGCATTTGGGGCTGAGTGCCACAGACAGGCTGTAAGAGTCGTGAAAGTATCGACAGACAGACTCACACATTGTCTGATGGGATTTGTCAACAATAAAAAAGAGAGTATTTGCAGCATTACCCTTCGGTGTTGAAAGATGTTTTTCTCAATTTTTTCCCTTTTCTCTTTCCCAGATGGCCCTCTAGCACGCTCACTGCACCATCAGCCCTCCTCCGCCTGTCCTCATTCCCACGGGAACCCCCAGCTAACGCCTCAGCCCCCTCCTCAAGGCGATTATGTCATTCCCCACACTGTCACCTTTCATCCGCCACTGCCATCCCACCCTTCAGGCCACGCCGTGCCCCCTGCCCCTCCCCCTCCTCTGTCTACCCACCACCTCTCTAGTTCAAGTGCCCCGCTGGCCCAGCACCTGCCTACGGACCATCAGACCCTGCCACACCATATACCGGCACTCGGGGCCTCTGTGCAGAGGCTCCATCAACACGAGATGCTGCAGAGGATGGAGGTCCAGAGGCGCAGGATGATGCAGCACCCCACGTGAGTACCGCCATCGCCCAGATGTTGGTTTTTTTCCATCATCTTGAAGTGAAAGATAAAACTCCAGATATGAACTTGTGTTTTTCTTTCCCTGCAGACGAGCACATGAGCGTCCTCCTCCCCACCCACACAGAATGCACCCCAACTATGGCCATGGACACCACATCCATGTGCCACAAACTATGTCTTCCCACCCTCGCCAGCCTGAGCAGAGAACAGCATGGTCAGTGTCAGAGGCAATGGGGCTTGGCAGATGGTTGCTTTTAGCCCTAATTTAACCCCAGTTTAATGTCAGCTAATCAAAAATTTCACATTTTAACATGACGCAACGCTTCCTTGGTTTTATGTTCAGCTCCACTAGAGAAAGTTTTGATGTAATGATGACTGATTGCTCGTTACGTGTTTGTCAACAGGGAGCTCGGCATTGAGGCTGGAGTGACTGTGGCACCGTACCCTCCAGGGCACCTGCACTCCCACCTGCCCCACTACCACCCTCCCCCCAGACTGCACCACTTCCCCATCCCCTTCATGGTAAGAGAAACCCTCAGCACACATGCATACATTAGCATAAATGAAAAAGAATCACTTTTATACTAAGTCTGGCTTAGATTAATGGTGTTGGCCCCTTATTTATAACATCAGTTATTTCAAGGATGGTTTGGTGAACCACATGAATAATACATTAGCAATTAATAGCAGCTCATCAGGCATTTCAAGTGCACACTCAACAAATCCACAAGCCTTGAGACGGATCCAGCACACATATAGTCGACAGTTTCCTGATGTTATTGCTTTTTTTCACTCGGTCACCCTCAAACCTCCAAACATTAGTTGTCTTCTACAATCAGTTCTCCTCTGTAGCATCGATGCAAGTGCACATAAATTCAGGCTGCTGTTTTCCAAATGTGTTTAGCACATCCACTGTTCATCACAGCATGCACGCTCAGAATTAGGGGGTAGAGACGTAGAACCAAAGAATATGCAAGTGAATTTTGATGAACAGTCTCGGCAGAGTTCATTAGTTTTAATTTGTATCCATCTATGACCTTCATCATGAAATATTTGCCATGTGAACACATTCAGAGGCCCCTTTAATTATCTTCTGAAAACTCAAGTTAAATTTTAATTTTAGAGATGCCAGCAGCAGTAATGACTCTTAAGAGTCAGTATATGACAAAATGTCAGTTACACAGAGTATAGTTAAACTTAAAGCAGCGATGATCTCTATTTTCTTCATAATAATGTATCAGATGACAATATGAAATGGTTAATTTGTAATAATGAACCTACAGACAATCTGCAGCGCCCCTTGGTTTTACAGAGCTTCATAGTGAGTTGTGTATTTCCTTGTAAAAAGTGTCAGTTTGTCGTGGCACCATTGTACCGGCCTGTCTGCTTCAGCGTCTAAACTCCTTACATTTTGCAGCTGTTTGAAAACACACATTTTTTTAACGGTAAACATGTCAAATTTTACTCATATAGTAAACAGCAACCAATATAGGCTATTTTTTTGTCACCTGTGGAGAAAGTCCCCAGACTCCCTTAAAAAATTGCTTAATTTTGTGAGTTGGCCTATAGCAAATGATTTTCTATTTGGGCCTTCTTGTTAATTCGGTTTGTTCGGTAATGTTTAAGATATTTCTTTATTTGTGTAAAGAACAATGTATCTGTTGAGATCCAATCACAGGTGGTCACTGGAGATGTATGTCCAGACCCATTTTAATGCCAGGTGTGAACTAACGGGCGTAAAGCTGTCCACTTGTCCACTCAGGACAGTTGTTGATACCGAGCTTCTGAAAGATCTACGAAATGAAAACTATTAAGGGGCCCTGTGACCCAGAAATGATTAAGTACATTTATGATTGAGACGTGTTGAGATTATTTTGAGAAAATGTCTTACCAAAGTTTTTTTTAAAAAGTGTTGTCTCGTGTTTTCTTTCTCTCACAGCACACTGGCATATCTGAAGTGACCTACCCTCACATTCGGTACATCTCATCTAGAATGACTGGCTTTGGAAGAACCTATGAGGTGAGGACGTTTTTTGTGTGTGTGTGTTTTAAAAGAAAAATCTAAATCTCTCAAGAAACTGTATCACCGTTTCATTTATCACTGCCATCATCAGTATTAACTTTATAATTGCTTGACTCATCACCACATGACTGATCACTACTGTGATACTGTAATAATGAGTTTATTTGTATTTCTTGCCGGCTTATTCCAGAGCATTCAACCACGTCTCACTTTCTTCCTCGCTGGATGGAGTTTGCTCAGTTTAACATCTTGTTAAATTCGAGGTTGCTGTAACTCAGTTGGCAGTGCAGATTGGCAATTAATCATAATGTTTGCGGTGTGATTCCCGAGCTCTGGGGAGCATGGACTATTTCATAAACAAGTCGAACTCACTGAGTCACAGGCTTCAACCACTAAATTGGTGGGGATTTATGAAGGAAAAGCTATTGTTGTTGCCAGAACGCGTACCTCTACCAAATTATAGGCAAAACATCGCAATGGGATTGGCTCGGCAGATGGTAGATTTTTGTGTCCTCTAACAGTCACGGGATATTTAAGAACTGCGGAAAAAAAAGAGAAATCATGGTTTGGGTTAGGAAACGAACCCGTTCTCCTGTGTGTGACCCACTCATCCAGTCCGACCTCATCCTTATCCATACTTATATATACAGTTCAGTTACGTAATTGTGTTATTAACTTACGTACCTTTTTGTAAGTGAAACCAAACTAAGTAGTCTGTGCCAAAACCTAACACAACATCAACTAGGGTTGTTCCAAATGCCTCTGATAGTGGTACACGAGTTTATGCATCGACCCGATACCAGCAGCGCCTCGTACACCTGTATGCAATTTAACAGATTTTTTTGCTGTACATGTAGCCAGTATAACCTTAAAATAATATTAAGATAATTAAAACAATGTTATTATTATTATTATTATTATTGTTATTATTATTATTATATATTTGAGACTATATCGTGATGTATGATATATAACTTGATATTTTGTCATCTTCTCAAAAATACTTCATAAAATTGCGACTGGGTGACAAAATCAAATATCACAATATTTTGGAGCAAATAGGCCCGACTTCATGTGATTTCTGATCAGTAATCATCAGTAATGTGGATATATGGACTAAGTGGGTATAGAGTAGTATTAGAACAAGTAGAACAGCCTGGTAAGTTCAGAAAATTACATCACTTTACTGCAGTGCAGCCTTCAAAACCAAGGAACTCAAAGAAGAAGGAAGGGTCATTACGTCACTGAATCTTGCTTTGGTGCCAGACTGCGGTGTCAGCTGTACTGAAGTCAATGGGAGATGCATAGAGAAACACACTAAAACCCAACATATCTACATCGTATGACTTCTGGTAAAGAAATTCCTCTAGAAAATGAAAGAACACACTTCAGAGAGCAGGTTAACCACTGATTTTTCAAGTCATACGATGTAGATATGTTTTAGTGTGTTTTTCCATGCATCTCCCATAGACTTTAATACAACCGGCACCACAGTCTGGCACCAAAGAAAGATTCATGATGTAGTGACCCTTCTTCCTTTTTTAGGTTCCTTGTTCAAAACCAGCAAAAGACTTACACTTATCAATATTTTTCAAGGTATTGTATCGAAGTTAGAATTTTTACGGTGTTGTCAGCAACAGATATACCTCCAAGAAACGGTCAGTCCAGGTGTGTTGTATGTGTCTGTCTTTATCTTAGTGGTTTGTTTATACTACTTCCATTCAGGACCTGCTGCATTTAGAGGAAAGATTGGGGACTGTGAACCGAGGAGCCTCTCAGGGAACCATAGAGAGGTGCACTTACCCACACAAGTACAAAAAGGTGAGGACTCGTGATGGTGTGTGTGTGTGTGTGTGTGTGTGTGTGTGTGTGTGTGTGTGTGTGTGTGTGTATGTGTGTGCGCGTGTGTGCGTGCGTGTGTAGCCATGTATATAATGTTAATTGTAATTTGTAGATACTGTATATAGTTGAGCATGTCTGTTACAGTTGATTCTGGGACAGAGTGCGCAGTGGTCTTTTGTGCTCATTTTAAACGTCTGATGTTTAGCAAAAGTACTGTAGTGTGTGAGATTGCAGCTGTGAAGACAAAAGTTTCCTTAGAGGTTTCCAAATGTATCTAAATAAGCAATCTAACACCCTGCCACCCAATACAGAAGGTGTTGGAGAGAGACATTGACCAACAGTTAACCCCTGAAGCTTGGGCATCTATTGGGAAAAATATGCACGCAACCCCAGAATCGGTGAGAAATAATGAACAAATCAATTTGGAAACATGTCTCTGCTCACATGTACAGTAGATGTTAGTGGTAGTCTTGGGGGCCAGGGAATTCGGCTCTAGATTAACTTTGATTTGGATAACTGTGATTTGTTTAGCATAGTGACTAGAGATAGAAAGTTTTATTTTTTCTGTTTTCAGGACAAAATGACCATTCTCTCTGTCCCCTAAAGATTTGTTTTTGTGTTTGTTCTAAACATAGTTAATATTATATTTTCATACAAATGTAATATGTATTTGTAAAGTTAACAGTGTTTTAGCTGAACAGTTTAATGTGTTTAACTGAGACAATTTTAATAGGATTGTTTACAATATGTAATGAGTCTGCTGAGGCAGCAAAACGTACCCGATGCTGCGTATCAAAAGTCATGTTTCCGAATGTTTCCCACAAACAGAGAAAGCTGCATGGTAAGCAAGACGAAGATGAGGGGGCAGATGAAGACACAGAAGAAAAATGCACCATCTGTCTGTCAATACTGGAAGAGGGGGAGGACGTCAGGTAAGAGGCCCCCCTCCTGGGTGTTTGCTGCTCACAGATTTGAATGTGTTCAATTATGCTTTTAGGGGCGTGTCTGTGTTCACACAGACATGACACCTCTCCTGAGATTTAAATTTTTTCTTAAAAATAAACCCCAAAGGTGTAGTAATGAACAACAAACCCCAGAGTGCCTTAAAATTACCGGCCTCATGGAACTGCCTTTTTGGCACAGAGTCAGTTTTTTTTTAATAGGGTTTTCTGCCCTCTGTTGGTTTGAAAGTGATCTAAGCCACATTTCATTTTTACCTTTTTTTTTTAAAAAAAATTTTAATTGAAGTTTTTAAAATTTTTGCTAAATTATTTACAGTACCCAGGTATGATTATTTAAAGGATTTTGAGTATATATTTTCAAACTATAGCACACCATATAACTTTTTTTTATTATTAACGGTAATGGTCAAAGTACAAATGTATTTGTAAATTATTCCTTCGTTATAAACTGTCAGCAAACAAATGGCCGTTGCACATTTCTGATCGAATCAGGTGTTTGTCACACCTCTAGCTTTAAGCATTGATGTTTCCCTAATTGAGTACAGTAACGCTTGGCTTGTTTTATCATTTTTATTTATTAAAACAGTGGCCTTGTCAGCGCTGAATAAAAGTCAGAGGGCAGCAGTCAGTGAAAAATAATAGATTAAAATTTTACATGAAGAGCTCAAATGTTTAAAGGCTCTTTTAGGATCTTGTAGAATGAGTACAATTAAATTGTAATGCCAAAAAATGCCCTATCTCACATTGTTAAAGAAAGTGAGGAAAAATTCCTGGATCTGTCCTTTTATCCAGCTCTGCACCAAAAGTTAATGAGGTCTATTCTGTCCCGAGACCCATCCTTCAACCAAGTTTAGTGGAAATATGTAATATAATAACCTCCTCAGCATTTTTTTAAAATCCTAGTTATTATCTTTATCAGCTGAGTGTTGTAGTTTGTAACAAATGTTGGCCAAAAATGTGCACCTAGTGTGTTTGCTGGACTGTTTCAGCCGTGGATTTGGTGCACTAGTGAGAATTTACAGCAACAGGACAGTGTACGTGGAACTGATCGAAAAATAAACTTCAACATCCATCGTCATTATAATCAAGGAGCACATCACTTTAATAGTTCTAGTTTAGATCTATGGTACAGAGGAATAAGCTATTTCAGGCTCTGTCAACACCTTTTTAATTCCCTTTTTTATTGAGTTACACCAAGGCCCGTACAAACAATGTAATCCTTTTTATAGGGCGTAATATTCCTATCTATGAGTGCCTTTTGTAAGATACCGTTATAACCGTGGTTAATACAACTGAGTAAAAATGAATAATACAGAAGCAAATAAGGACCAATAAATAAAAAAGGAATATACAGGTAAATAATAGGAAGTTACAAAATAGAAAAGCAACTTTAAACCTAATAATAAATAGAATGAAACTGTTGGGGTGTGCCTTCATAACAGTCACCTACTTTACAGGTTCTAGTCTTTTCATGGGAAAAATATAGAATATCACCAGACTTATTCTTTAAACAGCTGCAGGTAGACTTAAGAGATAAGCTTGATATCACCGTTTCCTGCTGTGTTTGTAGGCTGATTTGATAACACATGTTCTCCTCTGGCTGTGTTTCCCCCTCAGACGCCTACCATGTATGCACCTCTTCCATCAGCTGTGTGTGGATCAGTGGCTCCTCACCAATAAGAAGTGCCCCATCTGCAGAGTGGACATTGAGGCGCAGTTGTCTGCCGAGAGTTGATGCTGTTTTTCTAACACCCCCCCGTTTTGTTGAAAATTTATTTTGAGATCATATTAATTTTCTCTTCAGTACTGCAGTCAACCAAAGATGGCATGAATTACCTGCGCAGCTCTACCATGAGAAAATAAAAAAGAGAAACATCTGACAAAAAAGCATCGAGCCTAGAGTGCCAGCTATCACATATTACTACAACAGTTAGACTTCTCCATTAAGGGTTTAAGATTTTATTGTATTTATAAAGCTTTTATGTAGCTTTTGATTGTTTCCTCAAGTGTCATTTTTGTTTCGTTTCTCTGCATGTTTCCTTGCAATGCATTTCTTTGCACATATAACGTGGGCTTTAACACGGCCTAACAACTTGCAGGTGAGGATAGCTGCTCTAGTAAAGATGCATTTCTGTAAACCTAATGCCTTGCTTTACTAGAATAGAATGTCAGCCTCCGGTTTTTAAAAAAACAACATTGCAGGATTCATTTTACCAATCATTGTATTGATTAGTTTATGTTTAGAAGATGTGGATTGTTAGTGAAAGATGTTTTTTAAGTAAAATCAAGACATTCCTAACTAGGGAAATATGTTAACAGATCAGCTGCTGTATTAGTGCACACCCAGTATTTCTAGAGTGGAAATAAACTCCGATGTTCACCTCACTCCCAGAATATGCACATGCTTTGCTACGATTACACCTCCCTCCAGCACCTTCATTCGACTAAAACACCGTTATCACCATCTTCCGATGTATTTTAGAGAAAAAGAATGTCACCTCCCTCTCTTTGACTGTTCTTTCTAACCTGAACGATTGTCGGGATCTGCTGTGAAGCTCTTCTCCATTTTGTTTCCCTGCAGATGGGCCGTGATGGTTAACTAGGGTTCTGTAAGATGATCTCAGGTCTACATGTGTGTAAGACATTTCACATGAGCCTGCGACCTGGGATCATTTTGTCAATTTGATACCGGCAGTGGCGTTGACTTTTAATTTCCTGTGTGTGTGTGTGTGTGTGTGTGTGTGTGTGTGTGTGTGTGTGTGTGTGTGTGTGTGTGTGTGTGTGTGTGTGTGTGTGTGTGTGTGTGTGTGTGTGTGTGTGAGCGTGCGTTCAGAGGGAAATACACAGCTCAATTTGGGATTAATATTTACTGTTTGTTCTCACACTTCAAACCGTTTTATCCACCCTCCCTTTTGTCTCTCTGTAGTTGAGCAGCGGCGTCCATTTTGGCTGCTGCGGAAAGAAAAACACTAATACTGTTGACTAACTCACTCGCATAGACTTGCACAAGAGAGAAAAGGGTAGGAGAGTAGTAGTGAATATGACAGTGCACTGAGGCCATGTATTTCCACTCTGATGACTATTAAAAAAGGAATTAAAAAAAAAAGATATTTTGAATGGAGTGTTGAAATGCAGTACTTAAAGCAGGTATCCATGCATTCATTGACTTAAAGGCACCAGGATCATATTCTGTGGGATTTATATTAGTTTTAAAAAATAATATTAATAAACTTGGATAACTCTTAACTGAGTCTTTTGCTTGGCGTCCTCTTTGATAATCAGATGTTTGAGTGAATGTTGTGTTATTTTCTGAAATGGTTTGGTAACACTATAATAACCATTAATACAAGGAAGATTATAGTTATATTAATTATTTCACGATTAACAAACAAACATCCCCTACAAACCTTTTATTAAGCAATTGTTTATTGTAAAGTTGCAACTGATGTTTATAATATTTTGTAAATGGTTAATAAATACTGTAGTTCATCTATAAACAATTATTATTAAAAAATGGCAACTGATGTTTATAAACCTTTTAAATCGCTTAATAAATTGTTTATAAAGAAATGTATTGACAAGTCAAATAACTATTAACTAAAGTTTAACTCACTGTACATTTACCATTTATTAATTATAGTTATTGTAAATGGTTACCAATGTTATGAAGAACATTGTCGGTCTTTGAAAATGTTGAATAGGAATCACTTCAAATACTGAACAGAGTTTAAAGATGTGTCACTGCTAACACATGTCGGTGGTGCTGCCCGTATTCAATGCATTAAGGGATTTATGAGTTACCCTGGGTGGAAAATACGTCATGATTTTGTACGATATATTCCACTGATTTGTTCATAACTCAATTTTTCTCAATAATTTCTTGGGCAGCAATATCTAATATATAAATGGCACAAACATGCAGATATAAAGATACATAGTTGGTAATTAAATAAAAAAAAAGAATAAAACCTAGTAGGTATTTTGTGTATAATTGGTTGTTACATTTACTAAAAATCTCATCTTCACAAACATGAAAAACAATGCTGGTTTAAAAAAATAAGTATAGCTGAAGATTTATGGATAAAGACAGCCTGGATTATGAACCAGGTGTAAGAAAGGATCCTGTATAGATTAGTCATAAATAAATCGATTTAATCCTTTATTTTCAAAACAAACAAAAAAAGACCTTTTACTGGCAGCGGTCATAGTGGACAGACAGATTCACCTTCTGTGTTTAAGAACAATATGGCTGATAATATACAATATGTAGCTAAAACAAAAGTGAATGATGATCTAGCATACCGTTTGTATGCATACTGATGTCAAAGAAAACGCATATTTAAAATATATAGGTTTAAAATAATTCATCTGAATTTATGTTAATGGTTTTGAAGAGCTAGTCTGACAGGAATTCAAATGAAACCTGCAAAGAAGCATCAAAACAGGAACACAGGATCAAGTGCAGTACCTACTGCAGCCACAAGGTGGATATAAAGCACAAAGGATTCCTCACTGGAGCATAAAAAGAAGTGAGACAGGAAGAGCTGCATCAAAAGAGATACTGATGTTGATTTAGTCAAATTTTGAAAAAAAATTCTTCTGTATGTTTGGTTGAAAGCCTAAAAGATTTGAGCCTTAGGAGAAGATGTTAGAAACTGTGAATGTGAGCAACAATACTGTTTATGTTTCCATTGCTTTATGCTCTTGTAGTTCACTACACAGCTTTAGTATTCACATATACCACAAATCGTGCACCAGTGGTGGCATCGTTGGTGCACTGCAGCAGGTGAACACTGTGCAACAACTGCATTGTGTCAATATTGACACCTGTGCTTTCCCTGCTGAGGTGTGTTGAAATGTCCTTCACGGAGGAGGCCTATCAGATCAGTGGAAGGTGTCACATAAAGCTAGATACAAATGTTTTCTCTCCCCATTCCTGATTGACCAAACAAATCGACCAAACAAAGCTGTGCAATTCAACAGCAACGATTGAAGACTCTGAGGTTTTTTTCTCATAACCTGGGTGAACTGAAATGCAGTTTGGATAATACAATTTCAAAGAACATTTATACATTTTAGTCTTTTTATACCCTCCTTTCAGTGATTTCAATTATCTTCTCAACAGAACTTTATTCGTGAAAAAGTGGAGTCCGTCACTGCTTCTAAATAAACAGTTACATTCAACTAATACTGTATATTTGAACAGTTAGATTAATTTGTTAAACAACTAAACAATGACAGATTATTTAGTGGGGTTTGGTCAACATTTGTCTCTTGGAATAACAAACTGTAAAATCTTGTCATCAGGTGAGTATGGCAATAAACATAAACACAGACTGATGGTTGTTCATTTAATGGGTTCTCTGATAATAAAACAAAACAAAGCAGTTAAATACACAATATTACATGCTTTATTAAAATCTACTGTTTTGTATTGCACAAGGATGTTTTCAACCATCCAAGACCAAATGCAAAAGATCTATGACAGAAGTCCCGGCAGTTTTCACTGACTAGAGCATAATGTGGTTATTTGATTAAAAAACAAAAACAAATGAGGATTAGGAATGTGTAAGTAATGCAACAGCAGTGCAAAAGATGTGCGCAAAACACACAGAAGCAAAAGGAATTCGTTGTAGTGCCACGGAAAAATGTCAACACATTTCTTTCACCTAAAACGACTTTTTGACAAAACAAAAATCCATTCACCCGAGTCTGTGAGATCCGTCATGAACTTAGTCTGAAGTGGAGATAAAGCAGCCCTGTGAGTATCAAAAGCAGAGAGAATAATAGAAGATCCTTAAGAGGAAATACAAAACAGTTCATTTAAATCCTAACCGACAACAGGCCTACTCCTCAATATGAACACATATACAGAATCAGATCTGAAAAAGCCTGTTTTTATCACTTCATGTAAACAAATTATTCTCCTCAGTAACTCGGCTTATTGCAAGCTTGGCAACCTGTCCTTCGTAGACTTACTGGCTGTGGCATGAACGAGTGATGATGTCTGTGTCCAAGGTAGTACCTGTACCAATAAAGTGCTAATACACCACAGACAGCATGCTCAGGTTACAGTATACATGGCCTCTACTCTGTGTGAAAAATATACTGGTGTGATAGAGAAACGAAACGACAAAAGAACAAAGATAAAGGTGGTTTTCCAGGTGATTCACCACGTTGCCCTCTGAATGTTTTCTGCACGGGTGGAACAGACTTTGGTAGTTTAAAATCATTAAAAAATCACAGTGCGATGATTTACTGAAACTCCATTCCCTGTAAGAAGACAGAGTTTTGCACCAAAATAAATATTCCTGGTAAAAAGCAGCAGTCATTGAGACGACCACCTCTGATTCAGAAATCAAACCTTCATCTATTAAAAAAAAAAAGATGTGTGGACAGCCTGGTCCCACAGATTAAGCATCCTTCATTCCAACTCTTCAAAATGTTTGAGCTCAAATCCTCAGCAAGATATAAATGACAGTAAGGAGAACACAGAAAGCTATAAATACAATAAATAGTTTTGTTCCGTACTCTGGAGGAAAAACAGACCCCAGGGTCAAACAGTCTTTAAAGCAGAGCCTCATTTCAAGCCTGACGGTCTTTTGGTCTGGTGGTGGAGCCGAGAGTTACATTCATTTACTACGAAGGCAGCAGTGGAGGAAGTGTGAGTTTCCCTCCTCACAGTGTTTCTCTCTCGGACTGTTAGCTTCATCCCGTCCTCTGAGTGGGTCAGCAGGGATGCAGCAGGCTCTCCTCCTCCTTTTCCTCCTCCTCGTGTTATACAGCGGCAGCTCCTAGATCTTGGTGACGTAGTTGTTGGGGAAAAGTCCCTGCTTTCCACGAAGTCGTCCTGTCCACCACCCGGAGGCATCTAACCGACAGACATGAACAGATTAGTGTCCCGTTTCAATCAAACTGACATCTTCACAAAATTAAGGTAACAAAGCAGCCGTTTTGTCGCGCGCATACCCTCTTTGATAATGTCGATGAGGTCATCAGCGTTGAAGCTGAGCTCGTCTGTGTCCTGAGCATCGTAGGCGTACAAAGCTTTGCACTGGGGCACCTGGGGTTTGGGTTTGGGTGCAGGTTTGGGTCGTCCTCCTCCTGGCGGAGGCCTGCTGGCTGATGGTCTGTGGGCTCTGAGACATTAAAGGAAAAAAGAGGGAAACCGCACGACTGTCAACATCTGCGGGAGGGCACTACAGGACATAAAAAATTCAGTTCACTGTGCTGCAGTGGCTGTGAAGTTAAGACAGAAGAAGGTGAGGTGTTTACAAAGAACATCCCAAAAATGTGCGCATGCATAATCACCATCTTGTCCTATAAAAAAACCTCCAAATTTATTTTAAATTAAATTTAGATTTTTCCTCCTTCCTCCTGGATAAAAATGTGTCAGACACAGGTTATTGTTTTTGTTATAATTATTTGGTTATGTAGTGTTGGTAAAGCTTCCTGCTTCACTTGAACAAAATGCAGTTGTTCCAAAATCAGCCACAAGATGGTGATCGAATGCACACTTCAACTTTAACCAAGACTAAAAGATGTTTCTACTTGGTGAAGCCTTTTAGAGCAGAGAGTGTTGATCCAGAGTCAGTGGTACCTTTAAGATCTCAGTTTATAATTCTGTATACAGGCTGAATTCATTCATCCGAAAAAAAACCATTAAAGTCCACTGACAGTATATTCTCTTTTAAAATATTGTTTTTTACACATTGCCAAGTGTATTAATACTGAGAGTAAAAAAAAAGTGGCATCACCCCAGTCCCAGTGATAAGCAAACTGTACATTTGTAATATATGCATTAACTGGATGAAAACATTTATGGGTCTCAGTGGGGTCTCTACATGAAAGCAACTTTTATCCTCTACATTTACACACACAAAATATTCAGTAAAAGACGATATTCTTACTAGTGGTGTCGCAATATCGCCATATTCATGATAATCGTTATTAAAAATTGAACTATCGATATCGGGTGAATAATCCAGGAAAGATGTTAAGCCTTGTGCATCTTCTGTTTATGAGTTAATTTGGTTGCCTTTTCTCTTGTAATTGAGTGTAATTGTTCTTTCTTTCTTTTCTAAAAGTTACAGACTCTGGTTACAGACTCTCTCCACCTCCCCACACTCGATTTTGAGGGTAATTGCCAAAAAATGAGACAAAACACACAGTAAACAAAGTTAAAGATAAATTTGATTGCTATATATATATATATATATATATATATATATATATATATATTCAAATTCTATACCTATTGCAATAATACCATTACTGTGAATTTGCTTGGTCATGGCTGTTTACATTACTAATGAAAATGAATATTCCACTTATATTCCAGTTTACATGCAGCCCTGCATACTTCCATTGAGGAAAACAGCCTCCTCTTTCATTCATTGCGTTGAGATATTTGGGCATGCTCGTATAGTCTTTAGGTGCGTCTCTCCTTTCGACCAGAAATGTGGGCTTTTCTTTTGTGCATGCATCTCTGCTCCAACCGTGATAACTGTTGGCTAGGAACCGCCTGGAGCTGACTGTAAACAGGCAAGAGGCCATGTGTCGCAAACTGCAGTAAGAAGCCCAATTTTGTAGACCTGAATCATATCAATACATCCCACATGTCTTAATCAGAAAACGCTACATGACCCACATCAAATTGTGAATTGTGAATATTGTCATATTTGGAATAAAAGTGGAATATCAGTGTGCACGTAAACTTAGTCAATGTTCATCTCCTAAATAAAACAAATCCCAGATTTAAATGAGCCACCAGAGGAGGTGCACAGCAGGGATTCTTTCAGGATTCTTCTACAAAAACTCTTTCGAGGATCTTTCATGAGAGAAATGAAAAATTTATCACATTAAAATGAACTGTACACGGATTTCCCATTTGATACCAAAGAAACTGAGCAGCAGCAGGAAATGAAATATTAGTTGCAGACTACAGTCGGGCTACTTCAGCCAGTTTGAACTTTTGTACAAAAATGTACAAGAGAAGAAGCATCAACATGTCCTACTGGACCTGAACCACCACCCACAACACTGCAAACACTCCAACTCACATTCCTCCATTTGAAGTTGGCCGTCTGTCTCCATTACTACAAAAGAATAAATCATCCAAATTATGGCAAATTACAGAAACACGAGTGTGTGTATTAGTGTGTGTCTGTGGTACCGAGGTTGTGTCGTATATAAAGAAATGTAAGTTTTCACTATAGAGTTAAATAATACACAAAGTAGAAACATGAAACATTTCAAATATAAATGATCTTACATCTGTAAATATTTTTTATAAGGAGGAAACACAAGAATGTAAGTACTTAATGGGAAAGGGCTTTTAATGTGACCCCACTTAATCCCATTCAGAAAAACAGGCACAAAGTTGAGTCATATTAGCTTGAATGATAATTAGTAGCATTCGTCACATATCAAAGTGGTCTGGCACTGATACATTAACATGTGAGTCATCTAGATTCACAGTAATGGAAACAGAAAAGGGGTCTGGTCTTTTAGGAAAATGATAATTAACACTTTTCAGTCCAGAACCAACAAACTCTCAGTTCTAGTGCAGGAAGACGTGCTCATCACTGCACACTTCATGTTTTCTTTGGTACCGTGACACTGAGTTTCGCATTTGGAGGCAGTGAGATGTCAACAAATGCACTCACATTGGACTCGGACAGGTCAGATATAAAACTTGACAGATGCAGCTGAGTTTTTAAAGTTACACAAGACATCAAAAACAGCTTCAGAGAGGCCAAATAACCTCCAGATAATAACAGGACTGCAAAACTACTTCATATGTCAACGGGAGAAGTCTCCAAAAATCTTAACCACAGAGTCTGTTTTCCTTGTCTGTGTGATCTACTCCTGTACGTACTGTGTGCTTTGTGCGTTTTCTGTGTTTTCTGTGTCAGTTTCTCACCCTGCGGCTCCTTGTTCTGGCACTTTAAGACAGTCCAGGTTTGGCTGCGGCCGGCTGCCGCCTCGCTCCTTCAGCTGGTTGACGTTGCTGGGCAGGAAGGGCCGCGTCGCGTTGCCGGCGGAGGGATGCCTCTGGCTGTGATGCTGCGAGTTCCTCTGATTGGCTATGTGGTTGGTGTTTTTGATGCCACCATTCTGGTGAGCAACTGCAAAAAGATAAAAAAAAAGATAAAGATGGGTCTCGCTGTGGTCCACAGCGGGAATGTGAGAGAATGGATGGTGGTTGATGGTTGGTGTGAACGCTGTACCTGGAGGTCCCGGTGCCGCCCGAGCCGGGATGTTCTGGTGAGTTCTGGAATTGCTGGGGCGACTCTGAGTGAAGCTCTTCCTGGTAGGGCCTGAGGACGAGATTTTGAGCCGTTTAGAACAACATAACATTTAAATGTAAGAAGAAAATAGGACAGCGTACACCGTGGTGGGTGTGTATATCAAGTCAAAAATAAAAAATTGAAAAAAAGTTTGGTTTCATTGAGTTTAGAATCAAAATTAATGTTCTTTCAATGTTAGTGCTAATTCAGAATAATGAGAATCATGTCTCCTGAAGTCATGACTCCACTTCATCACGTGACTTCAGTCTACACCTTATCGACGGACTGTTGGGTAAGTTTGGAATCGCCTGCCACAAAAGCTTGATCTGGTACAGATGGCTGAGAGGACTACTCTACATTTTTTAATGGTCTTTCATGACTCTAGGTTGTAGAAAGTCTCATAAATAGATGGTATTCTGAATGAAGGGTTTAAAAAAAAAAAAGAAAGAAAGTAGGGTTTTGTACACAGAAAGCAAAACTCAGTGGTTTAACCACACTGGCAACTGAACAGGCAGAAAGAGACAAAGGAATCTCTGAGCAACAGAAATATGAGTTATAGCCACCATAAACTCACTGGTCAACAAAACATTAAAACAATTTTTATAAAATAAGAACATACGATGGACCAACAAATCATAGTTTCAACTGATTCAACCACTGAGTAGGTTGCAGAGGCCTAAAGACGATGGGTTCCCAATATTTTTAGAGCCCAGAGGCACTGTTGAGGTTCAATAGTGATCGAGGGACTTTTCCGGACTGGAAAACAAAAATCAAAGGTTATTTGGGGGAGATAATGCTCTTCTTATACTCACGTGTGTTCTTGGGAAGCCCAGGGCCGACGCTGACCTGCAGAGATTTGCTCGAAGGCTTCAGTACAGGCATGTCTCCTTGACCCTGGACAAACATCACCTGTCGGGAGCCGCCGCCACTCAAGAAGCCCCAGTTCTCCTTCTTCAACTTCATCTCCAGTCTGAGGGGTAAAAAAAGTTTTCAGAGCTCGAGCCAAAGATTCATTCTCTATAAATGGTCCCTGTGAGGTTATTTGGAAGAAGTGTTGGATCCATTTTAAAGGTGTGATTGAACTGTGGTCAATTTGCGATATATTTTGTGTGTGTTTACTTACGTGTTATTAAACTTGAGTGGTAGCTTCCTCTGAGTTTTCTCCTCAAACCTGCGGGACAGTAAGCTGATGAACTCCGTCTTGAAGACACACTCCAGCAGGCTGTCGTACTCCTGCTCATGCAGGATCATGAAATCGTCCTGCATTGTGCTGAAAAAACATGAACACAACAGTTACTGAGATGCTCCTGTGTGACATTTAAAATCCTCAAATCAGCTGTGACATGAAACAATCTGAGAAACAGTCACAAGATCGTTTTTTTTTTTTGTAAAGACGCTCTTCGCCTTCACTGCTCTGCTTTGACGGACAGCGGTTAAGATGGAGACTCAGAATCATCTTTCACATTTGCATAGAAACAGAGAGGGGCCTCACAAAGCAGCTCACATCTGAAGAGGGAAGACAGCTTGTGCCCGTAACCCACACAAGGATACTTTGTTCCTTCCAGTGAAGTGGAGTTTTTCTCTGATGAGCTTTTTACAACTCCTGCTTTCGCTCATTGCGCCACCTGGTCTGTATTACCCCCACTGACTCAAAAGCCACATGCTCGCACCAACGGTTCTGGGATTTCTACCTCTAAAACGAGTTATACAGCGTTCCCATCGACAACAAAGGCCAGAGAAGTCTCTCAGTTCCTTTTACTTTTTTCCTTCTCTTTGCAGTAAACTCGTCAGCATTCTTTCACGAGGATGTTTTTATTTCTGCAACATTTCTGAGACCTGCACACACAAAAGGACAGACGTATACACAAGGCGTGGGTTAATATACTCCACATGTCTTCAGTGTCCCTTGTGTGACATTTACAGGAACATGGGAACTCGTGTGATTGGAAATCCAGACTGTGGCTTTGAAATAGATTCATGACTTTGTCTCCAGATTATATGGTGGGCCCCCACATAACAATCTGCTGCATGCTGAGCAGTCATTGTCTTGTTTTGGAAACAACTCATTACCTGCTGGTATCTTCTTATAAACAGATTTTGTTCTTAATGTTCTCACAACAGAACATGAGCTCTGAGTCCCAGCGAGGACTGTCTGAATAAAGACATCAACTGGAAAATAAACGCATTAACACATTTCACTTTGGAGTTTGGACATGAGAGGACATTTGTTTTTTTTCTTTCATTTAATTTGTCCCACATACCAGGAAACAACATATTCCAGCTCAGTTACTAAAAAGACAATACAAATAAGATAAAGTATCAATCAAGTTTTAATTCATTTTTTGTTATGTATATCCAAATGTTTTATTGTTATCCCTGCAACATGCTTTTTTCAATCAGTAATTTCTTGTCAAGTTAAGTCAATTTTATCTCATGTCACTTTTCAAATGGAGCAGGTCTAGACCATACTCAACTTTAATTGTTGAGGTTTTGATCAGTTGTTGCAAAAAAATAAGAAAATAAATGCACTGGGGCGCCCTGGTAGCTCAGTAGGTAGAGTGTGCGCCCCATCTATAGAGGCTGTTTCTTCGCACGGGGGGGCCCAGGGTTTGAAGTGTAAGCTTGACAAAGGCTGTCCATGAGCTGGAAACCCCCTGAATTAACAGCGGAAACTAGGGGTGGGAGATCTGGCCAAAAAATGATGTTACAGTCTATTTAATCGCAATTACAATCCACAATCTAAATTTCGATCTTTTTCTCAATTTGGAAATGGCCAGTATAGTCTAATCAGATTTGAAACAGCCATTGAATTTCCCTATTTGCACCATTAAAACACAATATTGCATCAGAGATAGTTCTTTTTTGGCACAAGCTCCCCGTCCGTGATGTTGGAAGCTATAACTCTTGTTGCATTATTCACAATACGTCACCCAAGGAAGAGCCAAGACAACATCACTCTATTGGTGTTTTCACGTAGCTTGAGTCTGCTGGTCAATAAGATCATGTGAAGTTTGGTAACAGAAGTGAGAGGAAATTAAATATTGTGATCTCGATTTGCTGTTAAAGTATATTGTGGAAGCCTTCAAGGGTGCAGCCGCAGTTCAATTTACTGGAGAGCTGGAGGTGGTGGAGCGGCAGGATGCAGCGCTCAAAGTCGACGTATGCAGGTAGAATGCATTTGTTTATACGGACAGGTATTGTTGGAACAATAAAGGCTTGAACAGTATGTGGAACATGTGACTAAAAAAAGACTTCTCGGCCTGCTTGAGTTTTCATTAAAACCACCTGAAGCATAAAATACTTGAGCAAAATTCTGGTTCGAGCAAAGTAGCAGATAAAATCGACAGGACGTACTGAAGCAAGATGTTACATCGCTGTCGGAATCATCGAAAACATTTATTTTAGACTAGGAAAAACCATGTGAAGGGACCACTCTGTACCTGAGAGACACTGCCAAGATCTTCTCCACATCAATCCGTCTCTTCAGTACCTCTGTCACCTGCCCTTTCTCTGGTCCTTGTTTCACCTTTTCTCTTCCAATCAGGTACACAGACTTTGGGGTCAGGATCAAGTCCCTTTTAATCCCCTAAACATAGCAGAAAAATAAAGAGGAAGATTGTTAATCATAAATGTTTTGTCAGTTGTTTGGCCATAGAAATCACACTGAAGCAGACCAACCTTGAAGCGGCGGTCATATTTGGTGACTTTGTCTGCGAAGTCGATCTTCTCCCTCTTGGCCAGGAACTGTCGCAGCTCGGGCCGGTCATCCATGCCCAGGTAGTCACCTACAAAGTTTCTGTTGAGGCTGTGTCGCCGCCTCTCCTTCCGGTTCAATAGCAGATCAGAAGCTGTATAACCCCAGAGGAAGAGAGTGAGAGATGGAGGCACACAGAGGCAGCTGGAGAGACAAATAGAGCTGTAAAGACTTCACTCACCCTCTTCCCTCATCTGGACATACTTCTTACGGGCCACGTATTTCCTCCAGGCTTTCTGGATGGTCCTGGCATAGCCATCAAACTTGCGCTCCCTCGTCTCTTCCAGCAGAAAGAGCTGTGAGCACAAAGAGACATACAGTAAGAGACCGACATACCTCGGTGCACAAACCCAAACACACCTGAACAGACTGAATGGATGGAATGAGTGCACATACATACTGAACATACCTGCGTACAGTTGAATACACAAAGACAAATATGCGCTCCTGATGTCACTGATAACTTTTTTTTATTTGTTCTCAAGGTCAGAATGACAGTTTGACTCCTAACTGCTGTACAGGCAGTGTCGTTATCCGACAGCAGTTTGTTAGTTGGTCGGTTTGTCAGCAGGATTGCAGAAAAACTACTGAAGAGATTTCCATGAAACTTGGGTGGAGGATGGGTCTCGGCCCAGAATAGACCCCACTAACTGTTGGTGTGGATCCAGATAAAGAGACGGATCCAGGAATTTTTTCTAGCTTCCTTTAACATTGTGAGATGGGGTGTTTTTTCGACATTTTCGTTAATTTCTAAAGGGATCATGGATCATGGATCTTGATGAAAAAAATAGGTGTACTTAGGTGGTACAATTTGATCAAGCAAAATAAAAAATAAAACATTTGGATCCAGCAGATTTAAATATTTGATATTGGATTAGGCTTGATTGAATGTAAGGAGACTGTTGGGCCTTGGTGGAGGTATGCACTCTACTAAGTGCCATTCTTGTTGAGTATTGTTTTAAGACAGACTACACTTAAAAAACATGATGTTATTCTTGGATCATTATGTCATTTCACCACTTCCTGCACAAGGAGCTGACTCTGGGCCAACAGACCACCAGTCCTCTCACCAATCTATGTCATTTCCTGATGGGCCTCTCGACACGCAATCACACTCTCTGCCCACTCCGTCCCAGACTAAACATCCTGCCCACTGCTGTAACAGGCCTGGCATCGACACGGCCGGCCACAGGAACAAACCACAAACAACACCGACACACAGCAGATCAAACTTCAATCACAACGGCTGTGAGGAGAAAAACTCACTGAGTCATTGACGGAGACCAGATGAGTGTTTAACTTCCCAGGTGACAAATACAAGGACAAACAGCAGGTGTGGTTTTTGGTTTATATGATGCGGTGGTGATTTTTGCTTAAAACTAGCATTATTAGGATTTTATCTAAGGATTATTGTATTAATAAAATGTTAAAAAATCAATTATTTACATGATTAATTGATTAATCAGTTGGTAAGCAACACTTTATTTAGCATTTATAGACACCATACACCATTTAATACATGTGGTTGTTTTTCTGATGATCCACAAACTGAAAAATTATTACAGTCCTGGTTATCATCTTAACTGTGACGAACATGTATATATATGCAGAACACATCAAATAAGTTATCTTGGAGTTGAAAATGGCAAAATAAATAGATAATAATTCACTTTTACATATAAATGACGTCTCTCTGCTGTCTGCACTGAACACAGCTCTTGTAAGACCTCCGGCTGACAGTAAGCCACAGCTCATCCATCACCACTCTGAAGAAGAATCTCTTCTTCGCCAAACAAACTTTACTTATTACATCCAACAGGCACAAAACGCTTCAGTCATACAACTAATTAGCTGGTGTCAGTGTCTTATCAGACAGAGAGGCTTGTTTTAAGAAGCCTGGCAGCTCATTTCAGCGGTCCGCCCTGTGTGATATTTGCGTTTCATAAGCACACCTCAATGACTCGGACTCTCAGTCTGCCAGTGTGGGGGATGGTGGCGTACACGCCTGCATTGAATAAGTAAAGGCATTCAGGATCAGCTGTAAGGCCTGAATTAAAACTGAGATGTCTGTGTATTAGCTTCCAAACATACTTCTGTGTGTGTGCACGTGCATGCTCGTCCGTGCATGATGATGTGTACAAATGTTAATAAGCGAGAGGCTTCACACACAAGTGCTGCTTTCATAGGAATCATGAAAAAAAGGAGTTATGGTGGAAAAAGACAAGCCTTTACGATGTCCCCCCAAACTCTGCAACCACAGCCTGTGCTTGTGTTGACTCAGTGCTGACGTGGTACAAGGGTCGGGTTCAATCTCCTCCCCTGCAGCAGGGATTCGAGCATGATTTGGGACACTAGTGCCCTTTTATGGTGTTAAGTGTAAAAATGGCGGGTTCAGTTTTTTGCCTGCTGACATGTGATTTGAGTTTCACGTCTGTACAAGTTAAACATGTGCACAAGTTTTTGCTTTGCATTACATTTTCCAAGGTGGCTTTCTTATGATGTAAGAAGCAGAGAGCAGGATGTGGCGGTCTGAAGGTGAGACAAACGTACCGACTCAGGGGCTTTAATGAAGATCTTGCTGCGTCCAAGCTGGAACTGATCCTGGTCCATGTTGACAGACTTCAAGAGATGAAGGACGCCTTGTTTCTCATCTCCTCGCCACGTTGGCCAGGACTCTTTGGTGAGGATGGCGTACCTGGGGACCAATTAAGCAGAAACACAACATTTACATGACGTAGTGTATCTTTAAGTTGGGCTGTGGGTATCGATGTATGCGTGGTTTATATGTTATTTTCAAAATATTTCAATAAAAAAATTATATAAAAAACAAATGACGCGAATAAAACTTTAAGACATCAAATAATGAAATAATAAAAAGTTGACATCAAATCCTTTTGAATAATACATATGACCTCACTGCGAGTGTGAACCACGTTACCTGTTGAGGAACTTCCTGAAGACTCTGCGGTAGGCGTAGCCAGCACGCCTCACCCTGATGTTTTCCTTCAGACCGAGGTACTCCACCTGGTGCTTCACTCTGAAGACAGAAAACCCAGGATGAATATTTGGACAGCAAATATTTCAACTTTAACTCGAACATCTTCTACCAGGTCTACAGCACATGAACTTCCTCCTGTACTACCGGAAGGGATGATCACAGGTCATTGTATGCAAAACAGCTGCATTTTGCTAACTTTTTCCTCAAACAAAGACCTTCAGCACTACTTAGTACACTCAGACTTCCTGTGAAAACAGCAGTTCCGGTGCTAATTAATGAGCCACCCTGTGCAGGACTCACAACAGGAAGGTCATTGGCTCTGAACAATACTGCAGTACTCTGCAGATGACCATGTAATACCCAAAGCCTGTGTGCAGCGAAGAGTGCGGGAAACTGAAACAAAGGGATAAGGTGGGGGCTCTGAAACACGCCTCACTTGACTTGGGTCTTCAGACGGACGAAAAACATCCAAAAAAGGGCAAAAAACACAAAAATTGGAGGCAAAGCCGATCAGAACAACGATCCGGTGTTTACCTTAACAAAGAGCCAAAAGTGAATTTTTGTACTTTAATCAAAGAGAGATTGTGTAACATATGATAAGTCATGATGAATGATACGTTAGCTGAATGTTATGCCACTTTTGACTTTTTTGTGGCACTGACTTTGTTTGTATTCACTTTCAATGCAAATTCATTGTCTAGACTTTTTCTTTGAGCTAGTTGCTCTACCAGCTGATTCCAGTTAGATGCGTTTGTTTCCATTTCAGACAATCTTCTATTATTTAAATATACCAGACTGTTGTGGGTTTCATTCACCTTTAACTTTTTTCTACTTTGTAAAAATAACATTTTACAAGCTTCAAATCACACTGTTTCTGCTCAGAATATACATGCGACAGATAATTTGTCCACTTTGTTGTAAGAAGGGGTTTGTCACTTCAATAATGTGCCTTCTTACATGTTTGGGTGGTTGGAGTCATGTGAGACTGTGAGGACGACAGGAGTCAGTCACTTACCGGCTCTCCTCCCAGTCTCTGGGCTTCTTGGTCTCGTTGGGTTTGATGCAGCGGATGTAGTGTGGAGTACATTTCATCAGCGTGCTCACCAAATCATTGGCTTGTTTCTAAGGGGTGGAGGAAGGAAAGGAGAAAAAGATAAATATGAGAATGACAATCGTGAGAATGTCAAACCACAAAGTGCTGTGACTGAATTACTGATTGACTGCTGAAGGACAGCAAACACACATTATCTTTTTAAAGGCCTTTTCCAACAGCCTGATAAAGAAGAGCGGCAGGCACACACTGCACACTTTGCTGAACACACACCTTTATTTTGCTGCCTGCAGTTGTGGGTCGACCCTTCTTCTCAGCGTTGAGGTTTTCTGGAAACAGTGCTCTGATGAAGGAGCTGTTAGAGAACAAAGGTGAGAAGACAGGGAGTTAGGACTGACACAGAAAGGCTGGTACCAGCAAAAACAACGTGCTGTAGACCTGAAAATAATGTTCAGTCTCTCTGGCAGCCAAAAAACAAAAATGCAGCTAATGATTAAAGAACCAAGGACCTTTGACTGAGGTCACTGGTTTAAATTCCTGAAGTACTTGGGAACATTTGGAGTCGGGGGTGGGTGGGAAAACAAGAGATGTGTGCATTTGTACAAACACCTTTCTGCGCAGCAAATCTCCCCACAGCTACTGCTTCATAAAGGAATGTATTCTACTACTTGGGAACACATTCATTTAAATAAAATAGTGAATTACTTTTGATTGAAATTTGGCAAAATAAGAGGGAAAATAAATGTATATGTTTAATCCCATTTCATCAGGTATTTTTCAACCTTTTCTTTCTGTAGTTGAAGGGTGTAAAACATCTTTCCTATGGAGGGTAGACATTGTTTATGAAAAGGTCCATAGCGGAGGGTTTTTCTAAAGCCAGCATTTCTTCACATCACATCAGTACTAAAATCCAGTGAGTGTGACATTAAACCTCTCACTTTCTCCAAAAAGACTGAATATATACATAACAACATGGGTGGGCTTGCAAATCTACACTGGGTTTCAAGGAATAACATTTGTGTCTACTCCTACATTTATAGCTGAGGTGTTTTATAACAACAACATCATCATCACTACACCATGATGTGTTGCTGCAGGTCTGAATGTAGCAGATATCTGTGAAGTTTCCATGTCCTCAAGTCTCTCTCAGCTGAAGACAGAAGACACTCAACTAATTTCATCCTAAAGGAAAGTAGCTCAGTTTGTGCTCTCGAGGTTTCAAAACTTGATATGTAAGTGTAAGAAAGGAGAGTGGGGGTTTAATTGTTACAGAGGTACATTTAAAGCCATCTACAGCTGTGGACTGAGCCACAATGTTGCCATTCATGACAATGATTTAGCATCTCATGAATTTGGACTTTTGGTTCCTACCTGTGAAAAGCGCTACGCCCACTTTTTTAAGACGCAGTAGAAGCTCTCCCGTGAGGTCGCATGACGCCAACGTTTAACTCAGAGCCGTAAAGTGAAATTAACAATGACATCTTGTAGTTTTTCTTCACAGTTACACAGTAAATTTCACACTTTTAAAGCTCATTTAAAGGCTAGACATTCAGGAGGGTTGCCTGGATTATCTGATGTATGAAAAGCAAAAACTAATGTAAAGTCTAGATTTCTTTTTCCGCTTTTGTGATCAGCGCATCTGTGATTCAGGCAACAAGTATTCAACTCCTTTTGAACTGTGTTGTTCTTGCTTTGAACACTCAAATAAAATGTGGTGACTGTCAGGCCTGGTGGCCAGGTGACAATGTGTGTCAGCTTTAGACCAGGCCAGGTCGACTTATTCTAACTTGCTTACAGTATGTCGGCGCCTTTAGTGTTTATTATCTTACTATTTCCTTTGTACTTTTCATGTTAGTATTTTTCTAATTCCAGCCCCTTTCTGGCTTTCTCCCACATTAGTATTTGTTTCTTTTCAAACATCTGACTCAAGGCTATGAACACAGAAGAAAGGATTAGCAGGTTGTGTGTACAAGAAGTCTCCTAATACTGTCCAGCTGACAATACTGCTCATGCCTTTCTTCTCTTTTTAGATGTAGTGCTCTAAGGAATGAGGCTGCTTCCTTCCTTCTCAGGCTTCCTTTATGTGCGACAGTGCCAAACTCTTTTATCTATGTGTGTGCATATGATGTACATATTTGTATGCGATGTAAAGTCCACGCATATATTTTCCAGCACGTGTCTGAATTGGATTTTGACATAACCTCGTTTCATGCTTCACAAAACGTGCACACAAAGAGGGCGAGCAGTGGCTGAGGCCTGCAGGGGTTACACAGACAATGCAGGCTGTTTGCACAGATGGCCACTTTGACACAAAGAAAGCCCAAGAAACCAAAACACAAGGGGAGCAGACTCCACAATGCATCCCCGCAGGGAGCGTGCACTTGTAAGGCCAGACTGGGTAGACCCTGCCAGACGTGATTCAGGGCAGAGGGCACGACATAACCCCGCCCTGCACACTTCTGCTGCATCCCGCCAGTTTCCAGATGCACTGGAACGTCTGAAGCGCTCATTCAGATGTATTCAATTATAACCATATGCATCACAATAGAGAACTCCCTTTAAGTGAGCACCATAGAAATCGTCACCACATGTCGGTGCAATGTGCAAATAGGAGTTACTTACATTTCACTGCTCTGCATCAACTCAATGAGGTCATTAAAAAGGACGTCTCGGTTCCTCTCACAGAAACCTTCAGCGTCGTAGGACACCTGGAAGAGATGGACAGAAGGATTTCTAAGGAGTCACAATTATCAAAGAGGACGAGGTTGAAATGTTAGAAAACCTCCAACAAAAAGTAAGATGACACCTGTGTGAAAATAAAAAGATTGTGACTGATATTCTGGTCTTGAATTTTATGGGAAAAGAAAATGAAGGGTTGCAGATTCAAGTTTTACACCTCCGAGGATTAGCTGCCTTATAAAACCAGCAGCGGTTTAAAAGTATATAAATTAAACCGTGTTATTTCTGCGATACCCTCGGCTGAGACTGGAGGAATGTTTTGAGCTCGGTCATGGGAGCCCCTCAAGTCTTTATGGCACGGCTCATTAAGCCCACGGCATGTGTGCCAGGCTGAGGCCACCACACATCTGGAGAATGACACGGGACAACCTCGGGCCAGAGTGACCACCAGAATGCAAAAACAAGACGCTTGATGAACTGTAATGTATAAACTGGTTACCATGTATGACTATGTTACATAAGGGGAGGGACTGAAACCGTAAATAGGCGAAGAAAGAGAGAGAGAAGGGGGTGTTAGCTTAGATGGGAAAAACTTTAAAAAGGGCGATGATGACGACACCGCCTCCAGAATTAAAGTACCAGCTGCAGAACTGGTATTTATGACAGATCAGACAAGTGCGGCGCAACAACTTCACGACCAAGACTATAAAAAAATGACATTTTCATAATTTTCTATTTCCAGAAGTTGCTGTCAGCTCCTATACTAAGGACTTTATGCATAACATGATCGTTTTTAGTTTATACTACAGCAAAGACAAAATGTAGAAAATGTAGTACAGTGGAAGTATTAAGTAGTAGAAAATGGAAATACTCACACTAAGTACAAGTAACTCAACACTGTACTTAAGTAAATGTACTTAGTTATGTTGAATCACTACATACGAGCATCGGAAGTGTAAAATGTTAATGTAATAATAATAATAATAGTAATAGTAATAATACACTAGACTTTTCTAGATATTCAAAGAGAGTTAAAGGAAACAACCAAACAAAACAAAACAAACAATAAACAGAAAAAGTGAGTCACTCAGACTGACCTTGCCGGCGTAGTGGTGGATGATGAAGCCCTGGTTCCAGCTGTTGAAGTGATCGTGGGTGTTGATTTGCATTCGGAGCTTCTGTAGCATAGTCTGGTCAGCCCCTTCGCCCACTGCGTGCATGGTGGCACACACATCGTCCAGGATGCTCATGATGCCGGGAGGATTCTGGGATCACAAGGAAAATATTCAACATTCATATAATCCCTGTCTCCAGAATTCATGGACAGGTTACCACCTTGGATTTTATATAATCTGAAGTTGACTAAGTATTAGTTGCTTTTTTTTTTACCTTTTTGTGTTTGATCTGTAGGTCCAATTGAAATATACCCTACAGAGGTTATATGTACTGGGGCTAGAGCAATTAATTGATTAATTGATTGATAGAAAATTACTCCTCCTAGTCATTTATCAAGAAAAAATGTCTCCACTTGTCATGAACTTGTACTTGCTGGTTTTCGCACATTTCTCATGTTCATACTGCAAGTGACAAAGTTACAAAATGGCCACGTGTTGGCAGCTACAGTACATTGTCGCCAAGTCACCGTCATAGTCATGGCATGCTCTACTTTGATTTGTAGCAGGTGTCACTAAGATTCAGGTGTACATTTTTAGTTTTATGTCACCGGCTTCAAAATGACTTGTTGACTTGTGGCTGTTGCTTTGTCACCGGTAGCTTGTAACCACTACGGTTCCTTTATGACAGTAAATTTAATCTTTTGAGGGTTTTGGACTGTGGATCCAACAGAACAAGACATTTCCATTCAATTCACTTCATTTGTCTCTTGGATGGAATTGAAGATGTCAATGTTGGACCGTGTGATGGATTTTTCACAATTTGTTGACATTTTATAGACCACATTATTGATTATTGGATAATAAAAATAATCATTAGTTGCAGCCCTAATAGATGCCATTAGAAGTTGATAATTAACAGTAAATATCATGAAAAATTGTGACGTTTTGACAAAATGAACTGTCACATTAATCTTAACATAATACAAAAACATGAAGAAACTTCACTTTTTGACACCAACTAAAGGCGATGTGAAAGTTACAAAGCTATGAATTGTATAATCTATAAACTAACAGAGGAGCAGCATCTCTCAAACACTGCTCTCACACACACTGCTCCATTTGGCTCCATAATGTCCTCAGACGATCAGAAGCCTTCAGTTCACACAGTGCTAACAGTGTCTGTGACTCAGCGAACACGAGCCTCTGTTAAAAGGACACATGTAAAGTTGTCACTGGATTAAATAAAGTGGGTCTGAACTGTCAGGCACCGATACAGATCCCCTTCTCCTCTCAGATGGAGGCTTGTTTTAAAGCCCTTGTTGTAGATTTCATGGATTAGGCCTCTCAGTTGGACAGATAAATCAAATTAAGAGGCATGTCGGCACGTTTGAGGATATCAAGCTGCAAGTCATGGCAACGGAGCAGAACCTTGGCCGGAGCGAGCAACTCGGTTTACAATATGAGGACAATAAAACTAACAAATGTTTATCATTAAAGAAAACTTATCATATCCAAGTTTGTTTTGATTTTAAAGGGAATAAAAATGATTTGTTTTAAGTTTAACAACTCTGCTCTCAATAAATCTTTGTTTACCTCCAGCATGAGGCTTGTAATTTTACAGATGGCTGCTGGTTAGAGAAATATCTGACAAACCAAATAGATTTCAAAGAAATGTGACTCAGTGCTGATCGGGAGCAAATGGTTACAGTTTATTTTATTTCATTTTAGATATTTTGTCTTGTTTGTCTTTGTAAGTTGGATTGTATCTGTGTATTTTGTACATATTTTTTTGTTTTGTAAATAACTGCACTAGTTTGTTTGTGTATGTTGTTTATGACAGAATAAAATCACGTAAGATCGGATCAACACTTCTTAGTTTTCTACTGAAGTAAAGTCTATGTATACTTTTGCCACCTCTGCTGGTCTATAAAATGTCAGAAAGTAGTTGATAAATGCCCATCACTTTTTCCTCAAACCGAAGGTGGTGTCTTCAGATGACTTGATTTGTCCGAGTGAGTCACATAAAAGTAAAATTAAATCTTCAGATTAAAGAGGTTGGAACTAAAGAATATTTGACATTTTTGCTTGAAAAATAACTTTTCATTGATAAGAAAAGAATTGCTGTTGCTATTACGATGTGTTTTTGATACATTTCTAGATTCACATGCAGGTTTCGTAATACTAAAATGACACATTTTAAGGAAAGTGCACCCTTGGCAGTAGATGCACACTCCTGCTTTCTAGTTTGTTCATTTATTTATGATTCATTTACTTTGCTCTCGATGAGATCACAGACGATCTTGTTGTTGAAGTATTCAATTTGAGTCCACTTGATGCCCTCCTGCACATACTCCTCCTGCAAAAGAGAGACATGAGCAGAGATCAGAGTCAGATATCAAACATAGAATGAGGCTGGATATAAAAATAGAGGAAGGAAGTTTACCTGTTCTGCCTTCAGCGTCAGCTCGATGAAAATCTGCTGCAGTTTCTCGTTCACAAAGTTGATGCAGAACTGTTCAAATCCATTTTTCTGACAAAGAGAGAACATAGTTAATAAAATCCACACAGGCTAAGTGAGCGTTATCTTCAGTAGAGTGTGGATATCCTGTAAGTTCAATGGGCTTTGTTTGGAGTGGGAGCTATTAAAGGAAGGGACCCATTGTGTAATTCACAGCACATACACTGGACCTTCGGCCTGAACCTTATGTGATGGTGGTCTGCAACTTCCTGTCTAATAAGGCAGCTGACCTTTACTTACTTTGTGTATAAAAAAGAGAAAGCCTTCAAACTACAAGACAGACTGGAGTTGAGTTGGAGTTGGTAATGTTATTAGTGACATGCTGCACACTAATAATCCGTAGTCAATATTAGGCATCTAGAGCTCTTGCAAACCAAAGTAACAGAAAAACACTTCCATTTAATTTGTCCAATCCTATCAAACTAAACAAGCAAGTAATCAGATTAGAAAAGCCTGTTGAAGTCTGCTGTCTCAATCAGGAGACAGAACTTAATCCACATGCTTGATAAATTAGTCTTATCCTTTGTGTCTAATCTGTTTAAATGCTCAAACTTAATACCTGTTAATCTAATTCATGTGTTGCTGCAGAGGAAAAATCCAGCAGCCATGTTTCAGCCTGTGAAACGACCAAAAAACACTTACTTGGAAAATTTCAAATCCATAAATGTCCAACACTCCGATATTAATCTCCTGATGATCTTTCACCATGGCTTTGTTGATGGACTGAAATCAAAATATTGAGTTGATGAAATAAATGTTTATTATAGGTTATCAGCTGTTTTTTTTTATGAAGATGCACTGAACAGTACAAACAACAGTACAGCAATCGTACCTCCACCAGGAAGTCAAACACTCGTGAATGCAGGGCTTTGGAGAGGGCGTCACGAGTGTAACACGCCTGCTCCACGTTCAGAGTCACGTCGATGGACTCCACCGCATTTCCCCACTTGCTGTCCATCTTCCGGCTTGTCAGTTTCTCCTTCAGGCGCTTCTGGTCGATTCCAAGCAGAAACGCAGGAAAGGCTAGAACTGTTAGAAGACATAAGAGAGAAAGTAAAGATCATGGAACTGGATTGTGAGCATGTTACATCACAGGATAGACATTATAACTGTACATGAATTTATATACTGAAAACAGCCAGTTATAATAATATCATCACAGTCCTTCATGACAAAGAGTCAATTTGGCTATTTAAACATGTCTAAAGGCATTACAGTTCATCCCTTAGAGTTGACATGATTAGTTAATTGCCAGACAATCAATCCCCAAATACTGATATTTAATTAATTAATCATTTTAGCAAAAAATGCCAAACATTCCTAGTTCCTGCATATAAAATTTGCTGCTTTTCTCTGTCTTACGAAAAGGTACTTAAGGTGTAACAAGACATTTGATGACATCATATCTCTCTGATTATCTGAATCAGTGTTTTTTTTTTTATTCGATTGCTAATAAAATTAATAAATTAAAACATGTGCTGCTTTGACTCTGATGCAACATGCAATCTACAAAGTAACTAGTAACTACTGTTATCTAATAAATGTAATGGAGTAAAAAGTTAAATTATAGTGGAGTTGAAGTATAAACTAGCAGAAAATGGAAACACTCAAGTAAAGTGCAAATAACTCAAAATTGTACTAAAGTACAGTACTTGAGTTAATGTACTTAGTTACATCCCATCAGTGCTTCACTGTTGCTGCACTATTATGATAAACTGAGATGTAAAGCAGTTTGTCAGTAGTGGGTCCAGGCCTGAACCAGCCGAGACCTTTCTCTGAAAACCAGCATGCAAATCAACATGCAGGATTGCAGTCATTTAAAAGGCAGCCTCATGTATCCTTTGCATAGCAGAGAGAGCCACTGCAAATTCAGTGCTCCAAAATACCTTCTGCACTGCATTTACTCTTATCAATCGATGATAAAGTCTCACAAATCACAAAAGCTTCTGCTGACAATCACAATGTATGCCATTGTGGTGTACAGCCATAAAACTGGCAGCAATTCAGTGGCTAAACCACTGAAACAAAACATCCTCTGGACAGAATTCAGAGCTGATGAGCTGAAGCAAAATAGAAGAATAGCATTGGGCTAACCCTTGAAAAAAACACTGCAGATCATTTGTCCCGACCTGGCGTTGATATTCTCCCCTGAGAGCTCCTCCCTGCCTTATTACAGTGACTCACTTCCCCTAGAAGGAAATGGCTCTCAGTCCTGCAGACTCACTGTGTCTGGGAATGCATTAGACCACTGCCGTAGCTCCGCTTACGGGCCATAAGGGTGTGACTGACCATACGCCTGCTTAAATAATGAGGAAAAGTCACTCTTTGTGTCAGGAAGGAAAAGTATGGATTGTATACCATGGGCTGGGGGCTTTTACAGAGGCTGTGTGTGTGAAATTCGGGAACAATGCTCATAAAAATAAGTTCCCCTGCAGGATATTTGTTAGTCAAAGTGGCAGTGGACAATGAGAGGAATAGGAGGGGGTGTTGTCAGGACAGAGGGTTGAGCATGTGGCTTCACTCATCATGCATGAGATGTGACACAAACAATGACCCTGGCATTTCAACAACACTGACGAATGAAAATAATGTTTGAATAATGACATTCTGGACATTTTTTTTTAAAGAACTAAAGCCAGCCTGAGGCACAAAACACATTATCAAAACATCAAAATGTTGCTTTCCTTTTGAAAAAGATGAGCTTATTAAGAATTCCATCTTCAGTGTGTTATGAGATTATTCTTTAATATTAGCTGATCCTTGACGGCCCGCCAGTTTTTAAAGAAACAGTTAAACATTTTGGGAAATTGTTTGCTCTTTTGCCGAAAGTTAGATAAGAAGATTGATACAACTCTCATTTTTGCACACTAAATGATGACAAATACTGGATGCAAGAGGAAACAGTTAGCCTGCCTCTGTCCAAAGATAACAAAATCCAGCAATTACTAGTTCAACTGTTAAATCTATTTGGTTCAATCCAAACAATTATGGAAAGTTAATGATTTGGTTTTATCGGAGGGTTGTGTGCGGGGCTATTTTGCAACCAAGCTCAGATGTGCAGCGGTCTTTGTGCTTAAAAGAGACATATTATGCTCATTTTCAGGTTCAAAATTTTATTTTGGGTTACTACTAGAATAGGTTTACATGCTTTAATGCTCAAAAAACACATCAGTTGTCTCATACTGTCCAGTGCAGCAGCACTGTATTCCCCCTCCGTCTGAAACACTCTTTTTTTTTTATCTCCTGTCTCTTTAAGGTCCGCCCTCCTGAATACCCAGTCTCCTCTGATTGGTCAGCTCACACACGCCTAACCCAGCACTGCTAACAACGACAGAGCGGCTGTGATAAATCACTTCTTTACGTGCCAAACTAGCCACTAGGCATAAATTATGCAAATGTGTGACTCTGTGATGTAGTGGGATGTCACAAAGTCACAGAGTTAAAGGCAGGACTACAGACGAGGTGTTTCAGGTGCAGTGTATTCTGTGGGAGAGAGGAGCTTCAGTGGGTGGGGACTTTGACCTTTTAAAAGCACGAGAACCTATAAACCACTGTAGGAAAGGAAAAAAACAAAGAGGAAAACAGGTCTCATTTAACTAAGATAACTGGCTGCTGGCTGTAGCTTCACTGTAGATTCACTATACAGACATGTGAGTGGGGATCTTCTCATCCGACCCCAACCAAAAAAAGCAAATAAACGTATTTCCCAAAATGTTAACCTTCTCAACCCAGTGGACCCTCCTGTACATATTCATTAAATTGAATCCATTACACACTTTTACTCTTCATGCAGACGAGACTCCTTTCAACCCACAGAACTTGAGTTATAAGGTCAAGTTTTCAAAGTTTCCAAAAGTTTCACACTGAATGACGAAGCCATAAATGCCAAACTGTGCACAATCCCAAACCCGAAATAGCTCTTCTATTTAAAACCACAAGATCCCAAAATAGTCATTTTAACAAACCAGCACGTCACTGCTGTGATCAAGTTACTTTTAATTGGCCCAACCAGCCAAATAATGTCCAAATTATTTGTACAAGTAGTCTCAACATTTCTCTCAGCGAGAGATGACGCACCGACTCTGGCTGCTGAGTGTTGATGTCTATGTGAACTTGGCCCGGTGATGTTTCATATGGGGAGCAGAGGTCTGTGCAGCACACAGTAAGTGAGGCTGGAGGGAACAGGAAAGGCGCAGATTATGGAGTGCCGCTGTTACGTCTGCACAGAACAGACCGAGGCTTTGTACACTGCACTCATCTGCATCACACAGACACAGCATGAAGAGGAAGGAGAAAGGAAAAGAAAAAAGAATAAAAAGAGGCAGGAGAAGGCAAGAGGGAAGGGGACAGAAGGAGAAGTATTTTCCAAGTAATTTTAGTTTCTGACGAAGTATGTCCAGACCTTCAATAATAGAGTTTTATTTTCTGGTAATCTAGCGTGGCCTGGATTAGTGCAGACAGTTGGCTGCAGCCCTGCATTAACACAATAAAACTTTAGGGAGTGAAAGTGGTGAGAGAGAAATATCCTCCAAAACCAACAAGAGAAGGGCAGCTCAGGACACTGAGGAGAGACATTCAGAAAGGCAAGAAAACACAGTGAAAAGAAGAAATTAAGCACAACCCCGCCACGACTCAATCTTAACATCGGCACCATTGTTTTCAACCTCTTAACCATGGAACTGTATCTGACTCTTTTTAGCCATGCTAGTGATGTGACTTGATGGTTGAAAATGTTGGTCATCCACCACTTCAATCCAGACCGAAATATCTCAGCAACTTTTGGAAAGATTGCAGTGTGCCTTCAAACTCCCTTGTGGATATTCTATACGACTTTAGTGATCCCCTGACGTAAACTAGCAACGTTTTCACCTAATATCTAGATATAGAAACAGCCTATGTGGCTGGCTATAAGATCAGAAAGAAAAAGTGCTCAGGAGGTTCAAACAAAAAGTGTTGACGGTACTCTTTGGTAGGGAACACAGAAGCTCAAAAAAGAGAAATATCCAAAGCAGTCTTCTGGCAAAAAGGTTAAAAAGCCTTTATCTAGATGGGTTGAGGAGGGCAGTTTGTGCTGCTACACATGGGTTACTACTCAACTCTTTTTTTAACATGCATTGTTAATATAATATAATAGCTGGCTTTTTAACCTTTTTGCCAGAAGGGGCCTTGGATTTTTCTCTGTTTTTAAATAGCTACAAGACGGATTAGCACAAAATCTGATACAGACATTCATGTTCCCCAGAGGATAAATTATAATAACTGATGATATCCTGACTTTCATCTAGCGCCATCATCAGGTCAGTGTTTAAATGTGTCTAATAGCTTGGTTTAGGACCAAATACTTGCAAAACTAATGACATTCCTGTCAGCATTAGCTACAATTACGCTTAACTAATGCAGCGTTTCAGTCAAGGTTTCCCGGCTGTCCGACCTCAAAGCGTTAGAGGTGAAACTTGCCTGACGATAACAAAATGTCTCTTTGGCAAGTGTGCACACGACTGAACCCTGAGCCTCCTTACATATATGATCAAAATACAACACGAGGTAACAGACGCCATTAAACCTTCCATTCACTCGCCTAATACAAATACTAATACAAACACTATACTAGCATGTTAGCATGTAGCTCAAAGTGTTGTGGTGTCTTCGTACAGTCTCACAGAAACACTAGCATAGCTGAAGACAAGAGAGTATTTTTGTAACAAACTAATGTAGAAAAATACAACAAGCCTGTTAGCAGTGTCACTGTGAGAATGTTAGCATGCTGGTGTTAGCTTTTGTCTCAAAGCACAGCTGTGCTTAAAGACAGTCTCAGAGCCAACATTTAGGCTAATATCTTTGTTAGCGCCGCTAGCATGGCTGTGGACTTTTAGTCTTGTTTGTTTGTAGTTTATTTTAATGCCTTATATTTTCTTTGAAAACAACTCGCCTTTAATTAAAAAGCTGTTTCTGTCAGAGTCTGTCGAGGTTAAACAACAACATGCTAGCAACATCATCTGTTTTGATGGGTAGTGAAACATTGCTGGAGCGTTAAACATTAAATAGGCTAGAAGTGAACTCCTTTTCCTGTCCACACACAGCTGACTGACAGTGCATAAGTTCTTTTGTCAGAAATAATATAAAAATGTGCCATGATAAACAAAGATGACAAAGAAAATCTTTATCTTTCCCTCTCAGCAAACTAAAAATAACCCATGCTTATGTTCAAGTGGTGTGTGAGCCTACTTACACTCTTCACTCTCCACAGCAGCGTAGTTGCCTGCCTCCCTGAAGCTGATATTTCCCAGGTGCAGGACTCCAGCGACGATCTGAAGCACCATGGCGCGGTCCTCCGCTGAGATGCCAATCACATCCATAGCATGCTGGGAAAGCAAAGGAAAAGATCATGCTAAATCAGGGCCGCAGTGTGGGTTTACTCACTCCTGTGGTACCTAGCTCATGTCCTCTAATTACTCCTGTTGCGGTCTGACTGGTAAACAAAAACAGGAGGAGATCGTTGGAAAAGAAAACAAAGGAGGACTGGTAGGGAGGGAGAGGAATGTGAAGAGACGACTGTGAGCCACATGAACACTGGGATGAGATTCATAGACACACACACACACACACACACACACACACACACACAACACCACTGAGGGCGTTAGGTTAAACAGGAGGAATCTGACCGTACCACTGTCTCCTGGAAGTCGCTCTTGTCGTTGATGTCGTCCACTTTGTAGGAACCAGACTGATTGAGGTAAGTGTAGTAATCCAGGGTTGTGATTCCCAGGCTGCTCTTCTGCTCTCCACTGGCTCCTTCTATCAACTATAGACCAGAAATAAAGAGATGTGTATTGTGGATGCAGCAGTAAACGACACGCTTTTGCAAAAAGCCTGTGCAGTGTTACTTTTTTAACACATTTTCTCTGCCCAATGGTAAGACTGAACTCATCAGTCTCATCCAGGGACCATGAGCCATCCACAATGAAAACAGATTGACCTTCTTCCTGCAGCCAAATGGCAAGTACAGTCCAAAGTGTCCTGAAATCACCTCACAGACCCTCTTCACGAGCCAAATGTATCCCGTTCTCGCTTCAGCTGGAGAGACACAATAAGTCTCACCTGATAGAATATATGGAAACTCCTCTCTCCAGGATTCCTCATGACGACACGCGACTTCTCCAGAAGGAAGTTGGAGATTTTCCCTCCGTCTGGTTCTCCACCGGAGCTGAACTGGATCTCAAAGTATTTCCCCTGATGGATGAAAGCATGTTATTCAGTGTTGGGGTCGGGCTGTAATATAGCTTAAAGCCAGAGCTATAACCTGGCTTTTCAAGTGGTGTGAGTGTGTGTGAGTGTGTGTGTAAATGTCTATTTATATATAAATCTGATTCTGCTTTTGTTTTCTTGCTCTCTTCTCCAGAGAAACCTGTAACATAATATCTGTTCCAGTCCTAAAAGTGAACAGAGACACTATTTATTCATCGACAGTACCCCAGAAGTAGTGATCGCAGGCCAAATTCATTTCCCCAAAAGTGGATCTAAAAATATCCCAACTACTGAGACAATACTGCTTTGTATGCTAACCTGAACTCAGCTGGAAAAGTCCTGAGGAAATATATTTTCTAAAATGTGCTTTGCCTTAAGTCTAAGTCCTTTGTAAGCAATAGAGGATGTGCCTCAGTGGTTCTGCACGTATGTACTTCTCTGGTTAACCAGGACACACATGAGGTTTGCTTCCTCATGCAATCAAACAGAAAACAAGAAAAAAGCTGTTGCTGCAAATCCTTGTTTTCAGAAGTCTGAGTGTGGATCCGAAGGTGTGCCACAGAAAAGTTGAGTCCTCAAATTATTCCAGGGTAAGTAGTACCTACTGCGTGTATTTATGTCTGAGCAACACAGTTTCTTAGTGTGAGTGGGTGATTCTGACTTTGTCGTCCTCATTTACGCTGCAAATCAGCAATGGCACACATGAAAAAACTGTGTTTTCTGTCCTGATTTAAACTTTTGCCTGAAGGTTGTTTTTACTTTGGAACAAGATAAGAATTCGCTGCAATGTTAGGCCTCCCCAATTCACAAAAACAAAGGCCAACTCATGAAATGAAAGCCTTACGAATCTGCTGGAGTTGTTGTTCCTCACAGTCTTGGCATTACCGAAGGCCTCTAGCAGCGGGTTGGACTGCAGGATGATGTCTTTGACGTGCTGCGAGGAAACAGAGGCAATGAGCTGTTAGCTACGTCACAGACCGACTGTACAGCAGGTACAGATACCACACACTTCACACCAGCGCTGACTGGCAGGCTGGCGTGTATTTCTCTGGAACTTTCCACTTGAATATAAACACACACACACACACACAAATGCACATCTGCAGACAGACACACAAAAAGTCTGGAGGACATTATCTTTCCAGTGAGCCATCTGCACGTCAGAAACACATGAGTTTTAAATCGGTACACCAGACAAATCTACTCCTACTTCCATTATTGTACACAGAAGTTGAGTGGAAGTCATTTCTTGGAATATTTTTCTTGTTTGTGATCCTAAATTTAGTCCTGTATGAAAGGAAAAAAAACAACAGCATTTCCTACTACTTTATCATATTTTGCTCCTCCAACCCATGGAGCAGCTTCAAAGCACGCTGAATCCAAAGACATAACGACTAAAAACTAAGATCACATTTCCAATATTGTCTAAACATGCTAAATATTTTATATCCATAACCTTTATTTTTGTTCATTAATCATGCATGAATTGAACAGGTGTGAATAGTCTTTGTGTAGATGACAGAAATGTTATTGGCAGGGAGTTGATATCTATCAAAACTATTCCCACACACGTGTGAACACACACAGTAAACATGTTACATAACAATGCATGTGCTGTACTGAGCATAACGCACAATGTGTGCCGAGCTGAAGGGAACAGAGTGAGAAGTTCTGCCAGACAGGAGCTGGAAGAGGTGGAGACAAAATGTGAAGTCGGATTGTGTGTGCGTGTTTCCAATGTAATGGCTATATTTGTTTAAACAAACGATACCAAGAGAATTATTTTCATAACCAGCTATATGAGTGTAACATATATATATACTGTAAAATGCAACTCAGAACAATGATAACGCTGTTTTACTGTTGAATTTAAAGCCTGCAGATGATTTCTAACGTCGCCTCAGAGGAAGCAGCTCTGAGTGGATTACATATAAAAATCCCACTGCCATCATGGCGCAGGCATTTCCTCATCAAACTTTAGATCTTTATCGAGCTTAGGAACTGGACATCTGCTGGTTTGGGGGGCAGCCAGATGGCTGAAGGGGGGCTGGGCAAATAAGAGGCTGCTGATGGGCTGATAGTGGGCTATAAGGATGAGGATGATAAGAGGAGGGATTGGGTCTGAGGAGAGGAATAAGTGCAGGAATGAAGAAGATACAGGTTGTTTGATTTGAAGTCTGCGGTCGCATTATTGTCATTTGAACGATTTGTGAATGAAGTCCGGTGGGCAAAATACAATCAAAGAAATAATTAAAGGATGACACACATTCATTTACATTATATTTTTAGCACCAGTACATCCAACAAGCTATGGAAGCCCATTTTCGCTAGTAATAACAAAAAATTCCCCAAAACAAAAGTTGAAATTATGAGATAAAAAGTAAATTATGTGATCAAAAGTTGAAATATTATAAGAATACTAATATTGTTTTGAGAATAATGTTGTATTCGTGTTATTTTAGAGGAGAAACATCAGAAGAACAGTCTTTTCCCACGTTATATTGAAGAACACGGAGCACAATGTGAAGTTGTTCTTCCATAACGAGCAGAGATCTTATGAGCAGAGATCTTTATATGCTTTCACTGTCAACAAGTATTCCTGTTAGCTCTTCAAATTTTAAGGAGATGTTTTGCTTTCTGTTATCAAATCACATCATAAAAGTGTGCATCACAGCAGATGATCAAAATATTTCTTTGAGTTGAAAATGAATCACTGTCGAGTCACAATTCCTTCTATGCAGCGAAGCATCTCAAGAATCTCAAACGTCTCGTGCATCTATTACAATCAGTCCTCAGAGACAGACACGAAGCAGCTCCTCTCACCTGTACTCTGGGTCCGCCCCCTGACACTCTGGAGATGTAGCCCATGATATATTTGGCTGCTACCGTCTTCCCCGCTCCGCTCTCTCCACTGGAAAAATACACAAAGATTTTAGTGTGTGTTGTCATGCAAACTGAGCTCAATGAACTAACAGCATGTGACACCTGCTCAGATGTCAAGATGAAGTGATTCATGCAGACCTGGGTGCTTGTTTGGTATTTTAACCATTAAGTGTGGAGGACCAGTGTAATTGCTTTGAGCAGCTGCGGGTACATGTTCATGATGCCATCATTTCTAGTCTCTCAAGTCAACAGTTTTTTATTTGCCCAAAGTTGCACCAATCTCTTTGCTTGTTTGATCCTGCTAACTATTCGAAAATGCATCCGAGCGTGTGGCGGAATCCAAAGCTGCGTATTTGGGTTTGTTCGTATACTCACTATTTAGTCCATAATAAAGAATAATATATGTTTCCTGGCTTCAATCTCCTCTACCGTCGCACTGATCTCATCTGTCAAAAAGTTAGATTTTCTCTTTCGGTCCATCTCACTTCCTGACTAAACCCTCATTGGTGCTGCATTATGTAAGAGGAAATCACAAGACAGGTGCTGTCAGTTTGAGTTGATTTGAGATTTATAGATAAGAGACGTTACAAATAGGATTCTTAAAACCTGTTTAAGCAAATTTTTTCATGCTAGCATCTTTTATGAATCCAATGTAAGAAGACTGTAAGAATGTATCTTCTAATCAAACCTAAGAACATTTTCATAAATGAGGCCCCTGGAGCGCATCCATTATACTGAACCTGCCGAACTAACATGTGAAATCCCAGTTCCTGCTTTCATGTGTACACTACACACTCTATTTACTGTTCAAACAAATGTGTTTTTTGTGCACCTGGGAGCTAATTTCAACTCAGAGGCTATATGTGTGTTAGGCTACAGCACATCTGGACAGATGATTGGACAATTAGGACATTAATCTTGTTTTGTCACATTCACAGATTTTTCCCTCATCTATCTCCTTCCCCTCATCCTACACTTGTCTATGTTCCTCCTTGCCTTTCACTTTGCCAGTGTCGTACTTATTTTGACATATGTGGTTTGGCAGCGGATGACAACGGAGTCTGTTTTTTCTTTCTGCGCCTTAAAGTAGAGTCAGGTCTGTAATGCCTCTGTGAGAAACACAGCTGCAGACTGTTAGAGGCTGCCAGAGGAAGTCATGGGAGCCACTCTATTACACAGCAGTCACTATATGGTTGTGACCCTCCCCCCTATATACCTCCTGGTTTCTTCCAAATCCTTTTTGCATTGTCTGGGCTCCCTCACTGCACACCCAAGTAACAACTAGAAACTGATATGCTGAGCAGTAGTTTTACCATTTTAATGTCAGAAAAGCCTGCAGAGCTTCGTCTGAGAGCATGTTTTTACTCAGGGAAGTTAAACTCTGAAGAGCTATTTTCAACACAAGCTGCAGCGGGAGTTTGAGTCCCACTTTGAGCCCCCCAAGTGGGCGAGCTTCATTGTTGTGGCGCTGAAGGCATTGTCAGCTTCCTCCAAGATTTATTAACCAAACAAGGACATGAGTTGAACATTGCGATGCAGAGGTGCAGAGGTTTAAGCTTTAACTTTCATAAATTATTACTGACTTCAGCTATGAGAAGGATGCAAAGTCAACACTGACTTCTAGTTTTGTATTTGTTTGAATCTAATGAGCCGTACTGCATTCCCACACGGTTGAAGTTGCATGTACAGTACAGTTCTGTATGTTCAAGATTGCTTCACAGATAATGCAAGAGCACTGTATTCTAGCTGCTTTGAAAACAATGACTTCTTTTTGTTTTTAAGCTACAGGAGACTGTGCAGCTGTTGCAAGGCTCAATTTAATCAACCAATCCACCAAAAGAGTTTGTGATTATTTCACTTCTGCAGACTCTTGCGAGCAATTATTGTGGTTGTGTTATTGAAGCAATCTGATAACACATGATGACAGACACCCAAATATATTACAGATTTATTTATTTTTTTAACTTTGCCAAGGACGTTATGTTTTCGCCCGTGTCCTTTTGTTTGTTGGTTGGTTTGTCAGCAGGATGAAACAAAAATTAACAAACCAAATTCCATGACACGTGGATGGAGGATGGGTGTCAGCCCAGAATAGACCCCATTAACTTTTGGTGTGGATCTGGGATTTTTTTCTCACCTTCTTTAAAAAGGCGAGATAGAGCGTTGGTTTTTTGTTGGTTTTTTGGTAAAGAGCTGCAACAATTAATCAATCAACTATTTTCATAACCGATAAATAGGTTTGAGTCATTTTTAAAAGAAATCAAAGGAGAAATTCTCTAATTCTAGCTTCTTCAATGTGCATATTTTGTGGTTTCTTTACTCCTCTGTGACAATAAACTGAATATCTTCATGTTGTGGACAAAACAAGACATTAGAGGATGTCTTCTTAGTTTTTGGGAAACACTGATTGACATTTTTCACCAGTTTTCTGACATTTTAGACCAAAAAACTAAATTGACAAATCAAGAAAATAATCAAAAGATTAATCAACCATGAAAATAATTGTAAGTCTCAATCCTAATACGCTATGGTAACTCAGATTTGATAGCAGAAGTGTTACCTCACATACTTTCATTATTGTCTGACACACAATGTCCCAACTGTTGAGCCGGCCGTTTCAAAGCAGCACAATCGGTCGACCTTTTAGCCCAAAATAATTCATTTGCTGTCATCAGTGCCTTTGAGAGGAAGGAGGAAAAGACGGGAATGGTGGATGAAATCATGTGCAACAGCTGTGGGGAACACCACATCGGTGAATCAGCAAGGACTTAGAACAAGAAGATAGAGTCAACACAGCAAAACGTCAGCTGTCCATGAGCACCGAACCAAAACCAGGTTTAGATTTGAACCTGTTTTGCAGGTGACATGTTGATTTAAAGACTGAAATTGAAGCCACTTTGAGGAACAGAAAGAAAGAGATCGTGGCTCTCTCTGTCGTACTCTGTGATTCCTGATCCGAAGCTGTTGGTCCTCAGGTGTCAAAACGTTTGGCTGAGTCTTTTAAAACTCAGCTCTGATGATTTCATCTAACAGTTTAATGGGGAGTGCCAAACTGATAACACCAACTTGCTCCAGTTCATCCCTTTAATATCTGATCCAGATGTCTAGCAATAGCTACACCAGTCACATTGTGTAATAAGCACATAAAACTAAAGAAATAGGAAAAAGGTCAGAATTTCCCAGCAGGATTGGTCAAAACGGCTGCAACACCTCATCCTGAATCCCCCTTGGTGGTTATTTCACACATTTTCTTAGTAAATGTGAAAAAGCGCTCACACAGGCCGATGCTGACCACACTGCCTGGCCAGCAGTTCACACAGCAGCCTTTGTTTGCCGAGACCTGGTTCATCATAAAAACCACTTCCATGCTTTTGTTTGCTGATTTAGTCGATCACAAAATCCACCTCAGTGCCTTTATGTGGGAAACTGAACTAGCAACTGCTGGCTGTCCAAACAACGGGCGAAAGTGCTGAAGCAGGGGTCATTCATCATGAGGTAAGCACTATAGTAACCGCGCCGCTCAGGTGACCAGGATAAAGCCTCAATCATGACACCACACTTTTCCCTCTGCAGCTTTGGAGCTCAAAAACACTCACAGACAAACTCAAACAGGCTGAAAAAGCAGCTAGAAATCCCTAAATCTAAGGAGAGAGTTAGTCTAGGGTGATTCCAGGATCATGCAGGTGTTCTTCCTGTTTTTTTAAAGAAAGGAAATCTGTGCCTTAACTTGCATTTTACTTAAGTTAAAAATGATTGGATAGAAACACACTAAAGGAAAGCGTCACTCTCTGTCGGTCAGCTGTTTCAAAGGATGTGGTGGAACCTGTTCTCCTGCTCCCCTCCCAGCCATTATCACGACCTGCAGAGACTCAGCTGCACTTCAGCTTTGACATAACACCTCACAGATCATATTGTACAGATGACTATCTCCTGCCACAAAGGGAGAAGTCACAAAATGAAAACTCAGTCAACTGAAAAGCTCATATTACATAAAATAATGTAAAACATGTGGTCTCTTTTGTGTGTGTCATATACTTTGGTTGTCACATGTGGTGAGTTCATGACGTGTAAAGAAGGTGGAGAATGATATGTGGTTCTTACCTGATGATGACACATTGGTTCTCACGATCAATCATCATGTTTCTGTACATGTTGTCTGCCAGAGCGTAGATGTGAGGAGGGTTCTCATACTGAGCCTGAGAGGTGACAAAAGATTAATTAAATTCAAAGGTCGAACAGCTTTTGTAGTAAACTTTATGGAGGCTATTCATCTAAAAAGTAGTATTACAGGACTAGTATTAAGTCCTGTTTGAGCAACATTTGCAATAAACTACAATGCCCAGCTGTTTTAGGGAATTACTGAGACATGTAGGGAAGCCATCAAGTATTGAGAGATGGATTAACACACAGCTGTTTTTGGTATTTTCATTGGATAAGTTGAAAGTAATGAAATACAGCATAATTTAGATACCAAAGGTCCAATTTGTAAGACAGTTGACTGGTGAGTCTCATTCCCAACTAGTCAAAAATGGACGCTGTGGGTTGGTAGGTAGGGCTGGCCACCAATCCAAAGTGTATTTGACTATCTTACAAATTGGACCTTTAATGCTACTTTGGCCATGATGACTTATTTCATGGACTGTGAGAAGACTGATCTGCACTAGAGCTGCAACCATTAGTTGTTTATGCAATTTTAAGAAAAAATGACAAACATTTGTCCTTTCTGACAGTATGAGTTTCTGGATTTTAAAGAAGAAATTTAAAGACATTGACTAAATTATTAGTTTTGAAAATAACAGGCAGATTAATTGATATTGAACTTAATTGTTAGTTGCAGCTCTAATCTGGACAAAATAAGACAGACTATCACTGCGGCAGCCAAATGTGTTTTCCTCCAACTGAGCAAATGAGTCGGCAGCTTCATGAGTGTTTTAAACTATTCTGAGCAAATGAACTTGTGAATCTGAACCCAGTGCACTTACTAACAACTATAATCTGCCAAACTGTTAAATCTGGCATGTGCGATGCAGAGTGTTTTCACAGTCAGTTAGGATTTTTAAGTCTTTCAGTGCTCCTGGCTTAAGGAGACAAGCCCACTCTCAGCCGGCCGGCCAAGAGAGGAGGCAGACTTGAACAGGCTGTTCTGTGAAGGTGCTGCCAAAGACTTCTCAATGGTTGAGTCAAGTTTCTGACAGCAACATCTGTGCCAGCCCGCTGGAAAGTTCGCACTGCAGCTAACCCAGTTCGTTTCAAAGCCTTTTGTCCTTCACACTGTTGCCATCTTAAATCCCCAGACACATCAGTACTTCTACAATATGTGAGTGAATTTTTGGATGTGAATCTTTCATCAGTCTACTTACTGCACCCTGATACATCTCCACTTCTTTTTCCCCAAAGTATGGCATCTGCTTGAAAGGGTTGACGGAGATGAGCACAGGACCGATATATGTCTGATGAGGATTCATGTTAAAGATCATACAGTGAGGACAAACAAATCAGCAGACAGCAAACAACACTGATTTAAATCACCTCTTATTGGAAGTGCAGAAGTTGTATTATAGTACTAAATGTTCCTCCTTTCACGGCAGCAGAGTTTTAAAACTAAATTACATATTCACAGAGATTTTACAACTATAAAGGAAACAAGTGACCTAATCTACGGCTGCCATGACGTCAGGGAAGTGGAGGAGTGCAGCAGTGGAGTATCTGGTGATCGGGCCTGAGGCTAAATAAGTATCCAGTGCTTACAAATGACAGAGAATAGACCGACCATGTAACACTGTGAGGTTTCATGCCCCGGAGCCAAAACGCTGCTCAAGGCAAATAAAGCTGCTATTGTGGGTGGCCTACAGTGACCCGCAGCCTTGGCAAGGAGACCTCACAGTTACGGCTATTTATTGACCCAAATCAAAGGCCTGACTCAGAGATGTCGAAAAGAAAACTGCCAGCATTTACTAAACTTCATAATCCTGAGCACTGCCAGGGTGCGGATGAGGTTTATGTAATGAGCTGCTTTGTGAACGCTCGGAGTTGCTTTTTCAAAGGGGGTTATTCATTCATTCATCAACTCATTTCATGTCATGAACAGCTTATGTGTACTGTATACATGTGTGTGTATGTGTGTGTGTGTGTGGCCACAGCCACATCTGTGTGATGTACTGTATGAAAATGATAGCCCTCAGCACGCCAGACTGTAGACTTCTCCTTCTCTTTTTGCTATTTCTCACACCGATTTGTTCACATTTTGCACCACAGTGAGACAAAACTAGAGTAAATCCAGACTTTGGTGAAGGAGCTGGAGTCAGAGGTCTGGGTGGAGGCCTGCACAGAGAGGCCCTTTGCCCCCTGCACACGGCGGTGCCTCAGTCTGAAGGCATTACCTTCCCGCTGAGCTATTACTCACTGCTACAGTGACGCTGTGAATGACCATTCAGCTATTCTGGGAATAGCGTGGATGAGACGTGGCTCTGCTATCTCTCGCCAGGATGTGAACTGCGATTGTGAGCATAAGGATACAAAGATGTAGTCATCCATGTATCTCTTCTTGAGGTTGTCCACGATGGCGTCCTCATTGATCTTGCTGAGCAGCACCATGTCATCCACTCCGCTGTGTTTGACATTGTGGCTCTGCCAGTGGTACCGGTAGTGCCCCCGGCTCCCCTGCAACATAACACACACAAAGTACAATTGTTAGGTCACCATAAAAGGACACAATGAGGTGGCGTGGACTCATCGAGAGAAGGTCATCAAGGTGAAGCTGCTACATGAATGAGTTGCGGCTTTACAGCCCACTCAGAGGCTGAGGTAGTGTGGTTTTATCACACTGTTGAGATTATCAAAAAATTGAAAGCTAAGGGGAACGTGGTTATTATTACAGCAAGGAAACGTCAAAGTGTGCACATTTACTGCAAACTTGGACAAAGTACTGCATGTTCAGATTCCCAAAAGTGCTTTGTGTTATTTGTCTAAGTGTTAAAGATGCTCTGACCCACATCCTGACAATCGGGTTTCTCCCTCCATTCCTGTTGTTTTTTTTTGTTTTAGCTGAGTGAGTCTCCGGAGAACTGAGGTCATTCATCATGCGCTATGAGTCAGTGTTGTCTGGCTACTGTGGACGAGGGTCACAATGTGCTGTGAGTCTCTTTCTCCTGGATGGAGAATCGCTCAAAGCCGCAGAGAGCATCCAGAACATTAGTCAACACTCAAGTTAACTCTTGACTTCCTCCCTCTTCAGTGAGGAAGTGTGGGGAGAGGAAGGAGCAGAGCGGCAATCTAAACAATACAAGTCGAAAAAAAAAAAGTAATTCACTCAGCCATACTTCAACATCTAGATACTATACTATACTATACTTTATGTAGCAGAAGTGTAGACATACAATATTCTTTAAAAAAACATTATTTTATATTTATCTCTTCGGACGGCAGTAGATCAGCCCACGTCTGTGGTCAAGACTGAAATGTCTCAACAACTACTGGATGGGCTACCATGGCACTTAGTTCAGATATCTATGGTGCCCAGAGGATGAACCCCTTGATTTTGGTGAACCCTTGATTCATCAGGTCAAATGCTGCCTTCAAATGGCATCCGTGAGCTCATGGTTACAACATGGGTAGTTGTGTACACTATATGTTGTGTAGCGTTCAAGTGGTTGAGTCATGAAAAAAACGTTGCAAGGCAGCAGCGTCTACAAGCCACCTAGGCTAGCATTTTAGCATGCTAGCAAATGTGAGTGATGTAATGCAGGAAACGCAATGTGTTTAGTGCAAATTAGCAAATGTTGCTAACACGCTAAAATGAAGAAGGTTAACGGGGTAAACATCAAACATCCACGTGTTTATTGTGAGCATGTTAGCATGTGGATGTTAGCATTTAGCTACACAGTACAACATCACAGAGCAGCTGGCACGGCTCATTATGGCAATATGGTTTTAGAGCATCTCTATGAGAAAATGAGAATTTATGAAATGTTTTATATTAAACTTAATATACAGGAAGGAACTGTTCTCTCCATTATCTCCATCATCCTTTTCGAGGCTCTCCTTGAGCCTTCCATTGTATCACAGGACCTTTATTAGCAGATGGGGTTTGCCAGGTTGTTTTAGGAAAGGATTTAGGCAGGATTTATTAGCTTCTAGCAGTGAAGACCGCTCATCTCACCCTCCCCCACACTGGCTGCTAAGAACAGGAAAAATACAACAGGCCCCCTCTAGAGCCACTGTTTGGTTTGTCCATTCTGGGCCACTGTAGAAATGGTGCAACATGGCAGACTCTACTCTCTCTCTGTGGATATGAAAGGTTCATTCTAAGGTAAGGAAAACAGTCCTTTACACTGCTGTTTCCAACATCAAGAATGGTTTCTGGTTATCTACTTTATGTTTTGACTGTCAGAGATTGTGGATTCACTCTGATTTCAACATTATACTGCACCTTTAATATCGTGCAAGGCAAAAGATTCAGCAATATTCTCAACTTATAGTGACGAACAAGGTCAGTCGGAATAATCACTCCACAAACCGGATGCAGCACAGATATCAGGGGGTGCATGAAATGAAAACAGAAAAGGGCACAACCCTGCTCGTATCAAGGACCACAAAGTAACACCACAGCTAAAAAAACTGTGGAAAGTCATTTTGCATTTAGTAATTAACTCTTAATTACTCAGCCAGGGAGGAGGGCCAGCAAGCGTTTAATATCCTCCAGGGCGACTTTATTCTTTACAACAGCAAAAGTGAAACCACTTTACAGACTACTGTCGTAGCATGGGAGATGGTGAGGAATGTTAACAGCTTCTCAGCCTAATTCAGCGGGAATTTACCCCTCAGGAGGGAAACAGCAAATTATAGCTTGATTAATTCTCCAGTTCACAACCATTAACATGTTTTACTGCTGTGTAGGTGCGGCAGAGGGAGATGCTGACTTCCTTCCTTCCTTAGCAACGATGACACGGTGATGTCACTCACAGGGACAAAAATGCTTCCTGACAATGAGTGAAGGGAGAGGGGGGGAATCTAAATATAGGGAGGGAGCGATAGGTGCACAAAGAGAAACAGGCCAACAACACACAGACACATCTGCTGCATTATTAATGTGTTTTGTGGAAAGTTATGACCCTCTGATAAGGAAAACTCCCTAAAAAAGGCCAAAAGCGAGAAACTCCAAGAAGGAGATCAGTGAAGAAATCCCTTTTTCAAGATTAACAGACATTCAGTTGGTGTCATTTGTACAGAATAGATAAAAGCATGTTAGCAGTAATGCTTCTGCAAACCACTGATTCTTCCAAATTTGTACGTGTCATAGGCTACATGAGCTATTGACATGTGTGCAAAACATGTCATATCACATTCACATGTTTTATTAAAGGTGGAGTGGAGCCAGAAGGCTGCCAAGCCAGTGACCGCAGATCAAGTCTTCAACATTTGTAGGTGTGAATGTACTGGATATTTTTAAGGCAACCTTAAATTTATAGCCGTATTTGTGGCAACAAAATATTTTTGAAGGGAAGTTGGGCCATTTCCAACCAATCGTGGTGACCAAAACATGATGTTTTCCTAACCCTAACCAAGTGTTTTTTGTGCCTAAACCTACTTAGAGCATGAGCACAGCATTGTGACAAGAGAACATTTTTAAGTTGCAACATAAAAAAATGTACATTTCTAACTTATCTGTGGTTTTGCAGCAATATACTTTGCCAACATTCAATCTGGCAGTTGGGTTGTGGACACACAACTGACTGGAGACACAACAACATTAAGTAAGTTAAGTACGTGACATATAATATTAGGCAAATATTAAGAGAGTTTAAGGGCTAAATATGTTTGGATTGAAGATTGTGGATGTAGACGTTGAGGAGCATCCAGGCTTGTCCGTTTTTAGGGCATTATCATGCAAGAAAAGCCAATAACCTACTCAGGTTACAGAAGGCTGGTAATCTCCTTGGTAAGATTATTACCAACAATATGAAGCGGACTCTTCTGAAAAGATTTGTGTTTATTTTAATTAACTTTGTCATCAGAGGGGCTGAGTGTGCCTCAATACAGTCAAGAGCCCTGCGTTCACTGATCTTTATATCACTTATAAACCCAAATGCTCTTTTTATTCAGACAAATACTAGTTTTCCTTTCGCTGCCACCTATTTATTAAAAGTAGTACTCTGACAGATGAGAAGCTTTTCTCTGAAAGCAGACGTTAAGAGAGAGCACTGGCCCGACCACAAAGCAAAAACAATTGAACATGCTATATTTAACCTCTCTCTGCTATGTCTGGAATGAAAGTGTGCAGATGCAAGAAGGGAGAGGTAATAAGATGGAGACGTAGGAGGTAAACGTCAAATATTCTGTGGATTGTTTCATCTGTTTTGATTTAGGCCTTGTTTAATGAGGCAAGAGGACTAAGAAAATATTCTGATATTATCTAGGGGAGCGGACGAAGGGAGTAGCTGCACAGAGGAGGAAGGCTGCACACATGCACACAAAGACTTCTGGGAGTTGCCTGAAACTACCAAACTGCTGCTGGAGGGTCATTATACTCAAGTGATTGTAGTAGGGCAGGAGAGTCACTTTCCCTACAAAGATTTGTTCTCTGTACCAGGTTTTCGAACCAGTAACTATACTGTATACAGTAATATGTAATAGTGTAGTGAACAGTAGGTGTTTCAACATGTTAACAAATTGTCCTTTTATGAATCTTGTTACACTTCTATGTGTCTTACACTGTAATTAAACCCTAGGGCTGCAACTTTAACAATTGTTTTCTTTGTCCATAATCTGTGACTTATTTTCTTGATTAATCGATTAGTTGTTTTGTCTACAAAATGTCAGAAAATATTTTTTAAAATGTCGATCAGTGTTTCCCAAAGTCCAACATTATGTCCTAAAAAGTCATGTGTGTCCACAACTCAAAGATATCCAGTTTGCTGTCATAGAGGTGTAAAGAAAACTGAAAATGTTCACATGTAGGAAGCTGGAATCAGAGAATTTTGACTTTGTTTCTTAAAATGTTTCTCAAAGCGATCAAAATAGTTGGCTTTTTTTTAAACATATATATATATATATATATTTGACCACTAATCAATAAATCCTTGCAGCTATACATAACCCAGTGAGTTGGTGGCTGCTCATTAACACTAAGTCACACTGTGATGTTACTGAAGTCTGATGACGTGGTAGGCTATATGCAAAACAACTTTATTAATGCCTATAAGGGGAACTGGACATACTTGTTTAGACAATACAAAATGCAACAGCACATACTGTACATTAAGCATAACAATTATAAAACATACATGTAATACCGAATGTTAAACTGCCAGAAAAATGTATTTATGTACCAACCTACCGTCCTCTTAGTCTTCCTCTTTTGTTTGTGAATACTTTGTTTTTCAATAAACATTTCATATCTTTTTACCCGCTATTGACCATATTCACAAAGCGGCCAGTTTATTTTTGATGTCATGCTCAGGGCGGTAAGCTTGAATGATGGGATAATTTACCACGTACCGGATGATCATCAACTGAAAAAATGATGGATGGTGAAAATCTAGAAGGACATCAGGCCACATTTCAAGGCAAAACAATATATTTGATAACACGTTAGCTAACGTTGACATTCAACTCACTCAACTTACTCTATTTGTTATGGTTTAGGTTGCTATATACATTTTTGTTAAGGACACAATAAAAATCATCCAACTAATGTTATTTTATATTCATCCACTAAAAAAATTTTAATGAACTGTCATTGAACATTTTCTGATACTGGAGATTATGTGACCGATGTTTGTGATTGATATCCATAGATGTTATAATCAGAAACCTGCTGTCTCAAATTGAAATCTGAATTACTAAAGGCTTGTGGTGGTGGTGGTGGCATCATAGTACACACACACACACACACACACACACACACACACACACACACACACACACACAGGGGACATCTGGCACAACGAGAGTCTATGGTGGCCATAACAACGCCATCACCATGGAACCACAGACTTCCTCCGGAGCACAGCAACACAGACTCATTAAACAAGCGAGCAGCTGACATCACTCATATATTGTATTTAGAAGCACTTTGATCTAAATATACGACACTTTTACAGATACCGTAACAACAACAAAAACAAGTCTAAAAAAATCAATGCAGACAGTTTTGACTTGTTTCGTTTTATAATCAGATCATCCAAAACCAAAACCAGACCGGACCTTTTCCCAAAAGTTAATACAAAGGAATTTCAATACCAGTCCTGATCCATAAGCCCAGGGTTTCCCTTCATGCAAATACCATTACCATATATGGAGAGTACTGCGCGGCTCTGGCTCGGGGTACAGGAAATGGCTGGGTTTGATTCAGATTCATAAGCGGCACTTTTCCCCTCATTTCTCCCCTTCTGCGCCGGTCTGCTTTTCCACACTAGGATCTGACACACAGTCCACCATGTGTTAAGACTACGTCTCTGCTCTGCCCTCTGAGTCAAAATCTGGACGGAAGCCATGAGAACGAATTCCTCTCTTCTAAAATAAGAAGCAACTTAAGTCGTTAATCACTCTGCAGCAAAAGTCTGGAGAAATCGCACAACTTTGATACAAGAGAATGACTGAGGACAGATATGTAAAGCTGACCACATGGGGTAAAGGTGAATCGAATGCTGGTCAAATGATACCGGTTGAGTTTCTGTACAGCTGAAGCCTCTGAAGCTTTAAGAACACAGCCTTCTTAATGCTACAAGACGGACTACTACTGTAGGTCATGTACTGAATGGGACTGGGCAGGGGAAAAAGCTCAAAGCATTTCATTGGATGTGACTTAGACTTTGGCCAGGAATGGACTCATGTTTGATAAGCCCTCATGCAGTAGATTAGAGGCACCAACATGTACCAGTTTCCTTGACCTGATTTCTAAAGTCAATGCTGCATTAAAATGTTGTGTTCCCAATACATTTTTATCGTAAGGACAAGCTTTAACAATGTACACATCCAGTGCATGTTTTTATATCATCTCTCCTCTCACCAAACAGCTTGTTTTTGCAGCCGCATCTCAAGTTTGAGATCTCTAAAGCTCAGGTTAAAGAGCAAGTGATGGTCAAAGAAAAGATGATGGCCTTAGATGGTGGTGGATGTTGGGCACTGACTAACTGGCCAACTGCAGTGATTCAGATGTGACTTCCATTTCCAAATCATTTTGAGTATTTGCTGACAACTGTGTGGTAAAAGGGCTGCTGGTGACGGAGCCAAGGACAAAGACCCAAGTGATCTAATTTGGTGAACATGTGCCACAAATTAAAGCACAAATTCAACATAACTCCAGTCATGGAGTCCAAAGAGACTCTTTGTGTTATGAAACTCATTTAGGTTTTTGTTTTGTTTTGCCAAACAAAGGAATCTCTAAATATTCTCCTTTTTAACAATATTTTTGTAAAGCATTTTTATCACTAAATCTGTCGTCCAAAACGTAGACAAAGGGGTCAAAATTAAAAACACCAGACTGGAAATCTGGTTTCACTTCCAACTAGGGATGCTATAATATTGCGATATTCAGGAGAATGGTGATATTTAAAAAATGAAATATTAATATTGTGTTAATAATCCACATATGATAATATCATGTGAACAATCAAGCGAAGATGTTCGGCCTTGTGCATTGTTTGTTTAGGAGTTCATCCGATTGCCTTTTCACGAGTAATTGAGTATAATTGTTCTTTCTGTAACATGTTTTACAGTTTTGGTTACAGACTCTCTCTCTACCTTCCTTCACACGTATTTTGAGGGCAATTTATTTGCCAAACTTCTTTAGATATTGTGATAATATCATCATTGTGAATTCGTTTGGCCACGATAATTCATTGGCATTCATAGGCAGTGAATATATGATATCTTGACAGCCCAACTTCCAACATAACTAGTGAGACTAACACTAGCTACAATGATATTCGTGTTATTAATGTGTCTTGACTTAATTTGAAGGAAGGAAAAGATTACATTGGGTTTAGTCTGCAAGTCGATATATCATGACACAATTTTTGCTGAGAACTAAAGAGATCTGAGGTAGTTCAAAGATTTTACTACAGAATATCACAATACAGTTACTCCCTGATAGATGCTGAAGATCACAGTGTTGTTTGACCCATGATAATCTGACAGAAAGATACTAGTTTTGACGCAGAAAGCAGGCAGAACACACAGACATCAAGCAGCAAACCTGCGGTTTTGCATGTTTTAGCCCATTAGCTCCAAATCATGTATACCATAAAGGTTTTTTTTTATATGGATTTACGACATTCAAGACAGCCACTGTCATCAGTTAATTTCGGTACGGTATGAAAATCAATGTACAGAGACTTTAAGCTTGCTTGTGAAAGAATCAACACTGAGTCGGCTTTATTTTGTTTGACTACGTTACATAATTGTCACACAGTCATGTTCTGTAGCTGTGAGCAGTGACTGGAAAACTTATTGATAGTTTGAACATTTCTGGAAACTTTGTCTCTCTGGAAAACCAAAGCAAATTGTTTTAATCTAAATTTAAATTATCTTTCTCTAATCATCTGATTTCTGAGTTTTCTTGAATGCATCAAAGAGTCCCTGCTCACAACTGTGTAATCACACAGCCACATGGTATCTATCCTAACAAGAAAAGGCACCCAAGTGTCTGCTCTGCAAGTTCATTGCCATCTCAAAATAAAATGAGAGCAAACTTAAAGACTATGGTATGCTTCACAAAACGATATGTCGTAAATAACTGTATATATATAATTTGCAGTAAATTGTATGAAAAATACAGAAACAGTGATGATCAAACAGCAAACATTGAATATTCATGTCATGAGTCACTCTATTTGTCTCGTACTGCTACAGAAAACAATTTTCAAACCACTAAAAGTGCCTTAATTGCTCATCCACTCTTTAACTGTGCCAAAAGGCATCAGGAAATAGTTCCAACACACGTTCACGCCAGTAATGCGTAGGTTGATTTTGACTTGCTCCTCGCTGGAATCCAAAACATATCTGGTTGATCTTAACTAAACAGAGCTTAAGGAGGTACTACTCTCTAAACAGCATTTCCACCTGGTCTCTGTTGCTTGCGTTTGCACTTTGTCCAAGATCACTCACTGTGTGTAATCGGTCCAGATGCAGCTATAAACTGCTGACTGAGATAGTTGGCCTTTCCAAGGGAGAGGGAGAAGATAAACAATGATGAGAGACACAGTAGAAGTAGAGGAGGGTGTATGTGTGGTGTCAGAGGAGCAGTGACCCACAGTGTGAGACAATCTGATCCGGTCTGAACTTCTGAGGGATGGGATGCTCATTAAGGTCACACTGAGCCACACACACACACACACACACACACACACACACACACACACACACACACACATACAAGTACCTCTTAAGTAATGCTTGAAACTCCAGATGAGGCTGGAACTTGATTAAAGAGTATATCCACACTGAATTACACAGAACAGAAAGCTGGTGCAGCACAGCTCTCTCTAAACTGAGACTGTTGATAAATGGTGAGACTCTGTTCACACTAAAGCTGGGAAAAATATATATACACTTATAACTGTAATTTCATATGTGTAAAGGCATGCAGCTGTTTTTATTGTGTTAAAAAACGGACACACGAAACGCTGAGAGGGCGTGACACCCCAGCGAGATTCAGCTTTGTTTCAATAATACCTGTCCAGGTTAAATCTAAGTTATGCTGCTGCTTTGACTTTCTCAAAATCAAAGACAAATAAAAAGCTAGATGGCTAAAGTTTGGCAAAGCAAATGCACATTTTGTCACATTTGCCTTGACACCATACAGAGGAGGAAGAATGAAAGCAACCCGTTACACACTGTCTCTCTTTTAAAGGTATTACTGTATTGCATATTTTCCTTGACCGTGTCAGTCATTTGTTGTGTGTAGTCCAGGATGGAAAATGTCTGCAGAATTTGAATTTGGAAAAAAACTGATGATCACAAATCCAAGCACATCTGTTTGGCTGATGCTTGTAAGCAAGCATCTATTAGCTCTACTCTTTCCTTCCAGCTTCTGTAGGAACTTAAACGTGTGAGGTCACTGGGTCAACAGGGCTCTGACTTTGAGGAGTCATTTTTGTGTGATTTATTTCACCAAAACTGTAACCGCATAGCTGGAAAATTAACTTTAATTTAATTTCAAGTAAACTAATCACCTCATGGTTCCACGGGGAAAAAACCCATTGAATGTCCGATGTGACTGATTCTAACTTCAAGAACGAGTAGCAAAAATTCAGATTCAGATTGTGTCACAAAGTCCTAAAGTGGATTTCCCTTTCAACTCTAAAATACATCCAACAATGCCACTGACTCAACAGACTTTGGTGAAGAATTGTCAATCAAAACAGCTCTGACCTGGTAATTAACGTCATATACTGGGAACGATAACTTTCCATTAATACAAAGGCTTGGAGTCACTGAAAATGGTGCCTTCACAGGACATGTGAAATGTATGAAAATGTGAGTAATATTGAATATAAACTTTTTTGCTGTAAATGATAAACACCTGCACATATTTACACTTTATATCTTGAGCAGGTCAGTTTGAAACAACAGTATAAATATGGCAGATGAACCAGCCTTACTCTCTGTTTCCACGTCTAGATTTCTGACACTGTTACCGATCTGAGCTGCGCAAGGTCACACACAAGAGAAGAATGAAAATAAATATATTATTCTACTTGGATTTGGTAACATGAGCACCGACTAGTTGTAATGATGTTCTCAAGCTGTTCCTGCAGGGCAGGGCTGAACACCGTCCCTCCCAGAGAAAGAAGACATAATGATGAAGTGTAAACTGAAACTTGACGACTTCTAACACATCTGAGACTGAACAAAGCTTCAGCTTTACAGTGGCACCACTTTTCTTTATCCCAGCAAAGTAAAACCATGGAAACTTGAGAGCTGCTGATTTTAAACATCTCAAATTGAACCGGTCTCTTAAACGGATGACAACGGCAACAAGGCAGCTAATAAAATATAGTATCAAAGGCAGTGTGGTTTAGGGTAGCATTTAGCTGAAATTCTAGACAAGAGACGTGTCACAACGCACTGCATTTTCATTTTAAAGTTGCCTCAGTAGTGGTTGAACGTAAACAAGCCAAGTGCAGTGGAAACTCATTCATAGCCATGCCTTGTGCCACAACAGGGCATCAAGTTTCAATCAATGAAATCCAAACCAGCATCTCCCCCAGAAGCAACCGAATACATGCAAATAAAATAGACACACACTGAAAAGTCTTTTAATCTGACGCTGAGGTGGGTGAAGAAGCCTCTCAGAGTGAATCATGTTTAAAGCAGTAGTTGGTTTGGTAAAATGCCACTAAACTTGGCGGGGCTTTCTGTGTTTCCTTCAACTCATGAATTATTTGAATGCATCCACGGCTTCATAGAAGACAAAAAGGAGAATCATGGACTCATCAGATTTGACTTTCGCCAAGTTAATCGAACCGAAGAAGAAAAAATGTGGCATTTTTTTTAGAAGAAATCTTCTAAAGTGTGTAAACGATTTACCCAAGATGGCTTTGAGACTGTCAACAGCCCAGCTTGTGACTACATAGTAATGCCTCCAGCATTTCATTATGCACCATGGACAGAAACCTCCTCTAGTATCTGCACTAACAAGCAATACGACTGGAAACAGTAGCGGCTCACTTTATCAAACAGCTGCCTGGAGAGGAGCAAATTACTGAAGTCAAAGTCTCCAACATGTCACTAAGAGAGCTTCCAACTGAATCAGAGAAGGCTTGCTTCTGTGTTTTTGTCAGTCCAATGTCTCAATTTAAAACAGATAAACTGGAAACAGACCTCCAGGGCTGAGTCAGAAAATAGACATGTATCTCATAAAAACACACCAAATTATAGGAATTCTTTTGCCGTGTGCCAGAACTGTTTGGGTCTTGAGTACAGTGCTGAAAGGCTAACGCTGGTCAAAGGTGCCTCACATTACTGTGAGAAAGGTCCCTAAAGGTCAGACAAGGTCAGCTCTGTGCTTTAACGTAAGAGGAAGAATTCATTTTCCAGACACTACATGGTTTCAGTAAACAGCACTTGTACTCCAGAGAGATTTTAGACGTATTAAACTCATTTTCAGGTTCATACTTGTATTTTGGGTCACTACTAGAATAAGTTTACCTGCTTTAATGCTCAAAACACATATCGGTGTCCTCACACTGCCCAGTGCTGCAGCACTGTATTCCCTCTCTGTCTGAAACATTGTTTTAGCTCCTGTCTCTTTAAGGCCCCTCCTCCTGAATACCCAGTCTGCTCTGATTGGTCAGCTCACACACGCCTGAGCCAGCACCGCTCACTGTGTCTCCGGTCGGCTCTGTTGTGTTTTCAGCTTCCAGTTAGCTTCACTTCTAAAGTGATTATAGGCATAAATTATGCAAATGTGCAACATTGTGATGGAGTGTGATGTCAAGAAGTCACAGAATTAGAGGCGGGACTACTGATGAGGCGTTTTAGACAATTCAGGGGCAGTGTTTTCTGTGGGAGAGAGAAGGTCCCATTGACGCAAACTTTGAGCTTTTAACTTTCAAGCTCATTAACATGCACAAGAACCTATGTAACACACTGAAGGAAAGGAAAAGAAATGAAAAAGCATAAGAGGTCGCCTTTTAGGTTGTTCAAATACTACAGGAGGTTAAAGATGTCAAACAGAATGATGATAAGCCAAGACCTGCATATTTATAATTGTGCCTTAGCGCTTTCTCATGCAGGTTCATTGGTTGAAGGGGTGTGGTGCATGCATTAGATGAATGGGACGTTTAATGACTGATCAACTGCACCAAAGTGAACACATTAAAAGTACAGCTAAAATAATGACTCAGCTGTTGTTATATTCATGCACTGACAGCACAGAAAATCCCTGAAGTGCCTCCCAGTACGCGGTGAACGGAGCACCAGCCAGCACTAGTTGATGATGCATGCTGTAACGCCCCTAATTAAAGAGGAGTGCTAAAAGTGCGAAACAAAAATACATAAAGGAACAGAGCGGTGAGCTTGGACCTGTGTCATCAGGAGTGTCTAGTGAAAGTGGGCTAGAAATGTCTGCTCCTTTCTTATGAAATTATAGGTGGAGACTGAAAACAAGAAGTGCATCAAAGTTTGCCTTCAGCTTGATTTGCTTCGTTGGATTCATATCAGTAAATCATTCGTCTCTTATGAACTAAAACAAGCTTTCTGAGTGCAAGAAAAGAAAAGCTGGATTCCAATCAGAAGGGTTCATTGCGAAACTGTACTATATCGTACTAAACACTGTATTTCAAATAGGCCCATGAGCTGGTGACAGAAACTGTTCTTAAAAACGTAATTTCTCATTGTGACATTTTCCACAGTAAACATTATATTTAAGTACAGTTAAACCACACATAAATCAACATTTGTTTACTGCTACGTCAAACATTTTGCAGTGGAGTAAATCAACTCTGCTGTTTATCAGTTCATAAGAAAAACAATTTGCAAAGAACTTCCTGTATTTGAACCACGATCTCTCTGTGATGGACAGTGGGCCCATTTTAATCAGGAAACAAAGCTTGCGACTGTCCTCTTATATAGCACATATTACCCTGCTGCAATCAGTGTCGTAAAAAAGTTATAGTTGATATCGTGTTAAAATATAGTTTTAGTAAAAGTTAAAGTCACCCATATGAATAGTACCTGAGTAAAAGTCTTACAGGCTGGTCACATTGGATGCTTGTGTCTGCCCAATCTGTTTACATGGAGTTTGCCTTTGATGATTGTCAATATATATGATGATGTGATTTTCCCTTACCCCCAATGAAAGAGCAAGAAAGCGGGAGGGAGAAAGAAAGGGAGGGAGAGAAAGAAAAAGAGAGTGCACCAGAAAGAAAACTGTTGTTCACCTGTTGTGTGTAATGTTCATGTCTCTAAAAGGAAGCACCGCTGCAGCCGCACCTGACAAGCGCAACTCATGCAGCCAGGTAGGCTGCTCTTACCTGTTAACATGGACGCTGAATGAGAAGCAAGAACGTTAGGCCACGTTCATGCGTCGCTCACACAGCCAGTGTGGCCAGCCTGTCAAAGTATTTGACATTAAATGTATGTAGGTATTCAAAAGTACAAGTAAAAAATATTTCCATGCATGAATGTGCTGTATACTATGGGTCGATTGATTATTGGATCCGATATTTCTGAAACTTGGAATCAGTGTTTTTTTACCCGATTGCCAATAAAATAGATTGTAATTTGCAAAAACAAATAGTAACCTAAATTATCAAATAAATGTGCAGTAAAGAGTAGGATATTTACCTCCAAAATGTAGTGGAGTGGAAGTCTAAAGTAGCAGAAAATGGAAAAACTCAAGTAAAGTGCAAGTACCTCAAAATGGTACTTAAGTATATAACTTGAGTAAATGTACTTAGTTACACTTCAACATTGGTTGGAATGCACATGAGGATGATGTTTACAAGCCAAAGGATCCAGGAAAAAAAAAGGGATTTTAGTTTTATTTCAACAATTTGTTTAGTTTTCATGTTATTGTTTTCCAAGCTGCTGCAAGACTGTCAATAATGTGAGGAATCAGACCGAAGCAGCCAAACACAACGCCGATCATGTCCAAATAAATAGTTATGTTGGCTTATTAGTGATATTATAAATCGTAAAAACAGAAATCCACAGGAAGAATAAAAGAGATAGTAGCGAGCCAATTGATAAATATGACAATCTAAGGAAAAAGATGTGGGCTCTGTCCCCATGTCTGCTCTATTAATGCTATACTTCTATGTTTAGCTGACATAGTGAGCATATAGTACACTGTAAATCTAGTGTTTATGGATGAAAATGACCTTGAGTTCAAGAGGATACTATTCTGACGCTCCAGTCACTGCATGATTCCACAGTTAGTAATGCACTGACTCAGCCCTGCCACGGGACATGTGCCAAAAAAGACAAACTAATTCAAACCATCTAAGTTTGACTTTGTTTCCAGTCAGTTCAGTTAGTTTAAGTCTTTCTCGAGATACACAACAGCTGACAAGCCTTTTTAAAAGCTTTGACTCACTTCTCTCCAACATCACTGTCGGCACTTTTGTGAGTTTTTCCTCACATGGTCTCGTCCATAAATATACATGTACAGCTTTGTATTTTGTGGATATCACTGTGAAATCACACTCTTTTCTTTAGACTATGACAGACATTTTACTTCCCTGGCCAAACTGCCACAACATAGACAACAAGACTAATGAGGTTTCCACTTGATAGAGTAAGAGGGCTGGTGTGTGCCAATGGGAAGCTATCAGAGCAGATAACCCGAGCACAAATGCGGAGACAAGGAGTCTGACCTTGTTCCCTGTCCACGTTTAGGGAAGTCATACATGCAAATAGCTGCTATAACAGCACACTGTTTCACTGGTTCATGATCTAAGAACAAGGAAAATAAACTAAACAAGCATGAAAGGATGTTAGTGGATTATGTTGACACAGATAAGAGCATTTATAACAAAGTTAATGTATAATTGACAGGTATTATTACCTGTTCAAAGTAAAAGAGAACTGGTGTGAGATGAACCATGAAGAGATCACCAAAGATATTACAGTTCATCCTGAGGCGGGTATGAAAATGTAGCAAAATTCATGACTATCCATCTGGCAGTGTCAAATGTCACGCTGGCGCTGGAGGTAAAGTCAGTAAGATTCCCCCTTGGTCATCATGAACATCTGCACCAAATTATTTCAATAGTCATTGAGATATTTCAGTGATATGTCAAAGTATTGGACCAACAGACAGACATTAGAGCCCTGCTACTAGCATGGCTAAAAACATTATTACCGTCATCGCACCTCAGTGACATATAATTACATTTTACACCTATAATATCTCATATAAAATACAGCTGTGTAATTATTCACCAAGAGAGTAACAGGTCCAGTTAATATCTGAGAAAATATATCACACAGTACTTGGTTGAGCTGCTTTGTGGATGACCTTTGACCCTCTAAAGTAGCTGCATCCTCTCCCAATAATTCACAGTGAAATGAGTGGTGGATGAATGAGTAGACGAGCAGAGTAAAGGTTTCCCTGGTTGTTGGTCATTTTAAAACAAGGCTGAGGCAGTATACAGAGTTAAACTGTACAGCCACACGGTCCTCTTGGCCACAGGAGGGGAGCACACACTGCTCAGGGGACACAGTCAACAAACTGAGTCACAAGGAGAGAAAACCGCCGGGTGCTCCTCACCTCACCACTTCCAGCATTCAGAATATCATGTCTCACAGTTACAAGAATACTCTGACGACACCACGATGTCACTGCCGGACAACTCACTGATGAAACGTGAATATAAAAATATGCTTTTATTGTAAGTGCCAACACAATGATAATGCTTAGCCATGTTAAGCTCATTTTAGCTCAATAAAAATCAAAACCAGAGGGTGTCATCCCACCTTATCTTATCTTAATTTTGAGGAGCTAACAGCTGCTGTACAACAATAAACAAATAAAGAAGATATTACTCCCAGCAATAACAGACATGTCAGTAATCCAGCCTCTTACATCATGCGTACAGAGCAACACTGCTTTAATAGAAAAAAAATGATATTCAGCTACAAAATGTTCCACAGTAGATGGCAGATGCACGACTCCGTGCCTGAGTTTTAGGAAAATACAAGATATTGCGGCCAATTAAGAAGATGAGGTAAGTGATGGAGTAAATTACTGCGAGTGTAGAGTGAGTCCATCTCTTGAGTCTATAATTTTTTTGTTGTACTGCTGGATGAACATATGTCATCACTGGATGTGCAATGTAATAACAAATTAAAATCAAAAAGAAATACTACCACATCTGCTTGCAATAAATTGAAAGATTAAATAATAAAAGTCATGGAAATGTTGCATTTCCACTAACAATTAAAAAAAAAAGATGCAGATGCATAAAAGAAGCAAAACCAGGATTTTATTCACACGAAGTGAAAAGCTCACAAACTTCACGGTATTTGACAACTTGAATTTACAGTGTGAGATTTATAAGCTTCTCTTATTCAGACTGATTTACAACAAGTGCAGCAGTAGAATAAGTCAACACTCATGAGGCCCATCATCACAAACAACAAAGCAGTGAAAACAGAGTGGCATCTTTTTAACAAAGACGTATGGAACTGATCACGAGGAGTGTGTGAGTGTACTGAACCACAGCGACAAGCCTAACGAGTTCCCCAGGTCCACAGAATGGGTGTTCGTCCTGTTTTCAGAGACGGGCTTGAATTCCTGAGCAAATCTCTACAGCCGTGATCGGTTTGAAAATGGAGCGCCAGCTTTGAAATGAAGGGAAAGGGGGGTTACTCAGTACGCACCTCCCTGTAGGAGAAACTAATGCAAACCATCTGCTGTCATACTGACTCGCTATTCAGCATCTGGCACAGAACGAACCAGCGAGCGATGCTGGTGTCTGCTAGTCCAGACAGTTAGGATGACAATCAGACTGTTTTTTCTCTCTCTACTACTCTCTACATGAGCCGACAGACAAAAGACAAAACCTACAGTGGGTTTCCAACAATTTTGACCAAACTTCCTTTATGGTCTTTTAAGTTCAGAAGTTTTATCCCTCTCAACACCACTATATTCATAACTCTGCCATTGCTGGAGAGCATTTTCCGCTGTCATTCAAGTTACCTCCCAAGGAGAAAACAGCTCCTGTTCAGTCACTGTAAAACTGAAGCAACCATATGTGGCAAATAGTCAAAAAACTGCAGTGTGTAAGTGATAACAGCACCACAAAAGCTGAATTTAAGAAGGAATGCTGCAAGAATATATTACGTATTTTTAAGGTCACGGCTCAAGTGCAACTGCTCTATTATGCTGACTGCATGTTATGCAACATTTGTCCCTTGGGTTTGTCTTTGCATGGGAAACCCGACCTACAGGTTCAATACACCACTATAACTGGCAGAATGCTAACAGGTTTCAGTCCTACCTGTTTTAAAAAGACATTGTTTATGTTGTATACCAACAAAGCAACAGGTTTCATGATGCTCAGTGAAACATCCTGAACACAGACAGTAGGTTATTCAAGAGGCTCATAACTTGAAGGATGTTTGCTAATTATTATCATTTAAAGCCAAAATTATGACTTCTTGAGACAAATAAAACCTTTAGTCAAAAGTGTTGTCTCAGCAGCCAGAAAGACAAATAAAAATGTGTCTGAAATGCTGCATTACAGCTGTGTTATTATGTTCAACAGCCAAAGTGGGAATTCTGCCACAGAAGACTGTGGCTTGAGAAAATGTTGCCTAAACACAATGACAAGGCCACACAACCTCCTCCATAACTTAGCTCTAGGCGTGTCTGCTGCAGGGATGGCATTCAGTAACCAGGAAAAACCTGTAATACACACACACACACACACACACACACACACACACACACACACACACACAGCTGCACACATACACCTGACACTTGCTCCCTGGCTGCCTCTTCTTCCAAGACCAACTGGTTTTAAAACAAGAGGCTGGACCAAGTTCACACAACTAATGTTTTTCGGTGACATTACATCTCTCTGGGCGTCACTCAGACAGTCAGATTCAACAGCTCAGGGTCAGTGCTTTTCTAATTACTTTCACTCCAGCCCATAAAAACTCTGTGACGGTCGAAGGGGGCTGTCAGGGTGAGGGAGAGAGTCAGGGAGTCAAAGACAGGCTGAGGATTACTTTAATTTTGAGAGTGATGATAAATATTGGTTGAAAGAGGACATGAAATTACACTAAATATCAACAATTATCACATACATGATCAATGAAAATATTTTTTCCTGCCATGTTATGTCACAGAAACTGCAGTTGAGTATAATTTTAGATTTGGTGAATGAAAAACAGAGCTGGAACTATTTAAAACACATGTAAAGGGGCACTATGTAGTTTTGAAGAAGAAACTCAAACTCAAATTGTAATATTTACAATATTAATGAGGTAAAAATACAAACCCAGAAATATTTATCTTTTCCATAACTGAATTAACAAGCTGTTCTCAGAGGGGAATAAGGTCCACAGAACACTGATAGAAGTGAGAAAGGTGGCAGGGTCCGCCACATATAAAAAAAAGTAAAACAGTATGAAACTACGTTGGCCTTTAAGGTCAGTTTGTTTATTCAGTCATGAAAAGAAAAGAGTTTATTAAGGCATAAACAAACCAGTCAATGAAGATCTTTCTCTTCTGCTACACAGTGCACCTTTAACTTTGGGGTCTCATTAAATGAAATATTGTATTATGGATTACATGTATGGCAATAAAGGCAGCAATATAGTTACATGTTATCTGTCAATGTTTAACATGTGTATTCTTATTGGCCTCATTCAGTAAATATTCATAAAACCGTAGTGTAAATATTACTCACCATCCTCTGTCTTCAACACAACAGTCGCAGTCTCCTCGGTCGTATTCCCCGCGATCCAGTTGATTTGTGAGAACCTCAGTGAAGTTCACACCGTCTCAAACAAAAACAAAAAAACTGTAGTTGTTAAAGCTTACAACCAAGAGGAACAAAATCCAAAAGTTTACACAAGATATTCCCGATAAACTCCCGAAGGCATGGATGCGTCTCCTCAGCGGTGTCCTCCTCCGTCCATTGTTGCTCACAGAGCCGACACTGACAGCAGCGGACCGGGGATCAGACACTCTGGAGCTGGATGGTAATTTACCGAGAGAGAGGGAGAGAGAGCAGTGCCCTCAAAAATCGGCTCAAAAACATAACACAGGAAACTGAGCCAGATGGTCCAATCAAAGGGCGCCGAGCGCGGAATATGCTTAAATATTCATTAGGTACTGGGAGCGACGCAACTGGGCATGCGCAGCTTTGGGACTTCCTAACAACAGAGGCGAACACAGAAAAAGTCAGCATCAGTCCACTCACAAGCCTGAAGTCTGTATTCACATACTGTCTGTGCTGTCCTGTACACCTTTAATGTGGGTCACATTAATACATCTAACAATAAAAACGGTTTCTTATACTATTTTTGCTGTTTTGCTTGCTTTTCTCTCTTGTTTGTGCATAGCAACCATCTGTTAGACTCTTAAATCAACATTTATCTAAACTCACTGCACACAAATTTAACTTTAACAATGTCAAATTAAGCCTTTGAGCGCCTGTCAAGTTAAAGATCAGTGTTTAAAGCCATTTCCCTTTACACATGCTGCTCACTGTCTCAGAATCACTGGTATATATCCAGTTCATTCCTTCTGATTTATACCAGTGTTTAATCTTCTATCTGACTTTAGATGATCTACTATAAATTCATTTATTCAAAAAAAATAAAAGGGTATAGTCCACAAATTCAGTAGCCTACTGTAATCCAGTCTGACTCCTCCTCCTCATACAAATAAAAATGCAACTCAAGGCCTTTAGGAAACCTCTTTTGAAGTGTATGGGTGGCACTGGTATCCACTTCGTCTCACAACCAGTCTCCAGCCAGACTGAGGCTCGCTTTCAAATGATGTTGGGCGGTGAGGCGTCTCTCTGGGTGTAACCTGCCTAACAAGCTGCCTCTGTATGCAGTAGTGTGTGTGTGTGTGTGTGTGTGTGTGTGTGCTGTAGTCATATTTTAGATATACTTTTACACCTAATATGAATATTGTAAATGTCAATGTTGAGGTGTCATTTGCATTAAACATTACTGCCTTATCATCATGACCAGTATAAAGGTGTTTCAGCTTGTATTAGCAGCAGGTAACAGATGTGCCAACAAACACCAGCAAGCAAATACAGCTGTTATGATGTATGAATAATAGATGAAAAAAAGAATAAAGTATAAGTAGGTTTGGTGACGCTGTTGGGATCAGTGTTTTGTCACCTCCCAGTGGACATTGTAGGTAAGGGCAGAAATGATGGAACTGTTTATTTTATAACAGTATATATAATGTTTATTAAATAGGAAGTCACATTGAGATTGAAAATCTTTGGCTAGCCAAGACAGAGTCAAAATAGCAGCGCCAAAGACATGACAACACAACAATATCAAATCAAACAGACAAGGCGGCAATATTTTGGAAGCTGGCAGTGACCATTTCCATTATTCTACATTTAAGTTTATTTAAAGGGACACTATGTAGTTTTGGAGGAGAAATTCAAACACAAAATTTTAATAACTGAGCAAACAAGCTGTCCCAAGAGGAATATAAGGTCCCCAGAAACTCTGTTTGAGAGCTCGAAAGGTGGCAGGGTCCGCCAAATATAAACAAAGTAAAACAGTATGAAACTGTGTTGTCCTTTAGGGTCAGTTTCTTTATTCAGTTTATTCAGATTTTTGAGTTGCTTTGAATTCATTCTAGGTAGACATATACATCTTTTCAAATGCAAACGTTGAGCTAGAGTGTGGTTGCAGGGACATAAGCTTGTGTGCTACAATGCAGTGGGCAGGACTGAAAATCCTAATAATTCGTCATGTTAGTCTGCTACCTCTGTGCAACACTAACTTCATATCCTTTCAGAACTGTCATTCCATTCCCCATCGATCCGCCGAGCACCCTCTTCTGCCCATTACCTACAGTATCAATGCCAACCACTTTCTCCTCTACAAGATCATCTGGCTGCCTTCAAGTTGCAGTCTGTAAGCCTGCCTTTAAACCTCAGAGAGACTATTTTATTTTACTATTTTAGACTGTCTTTACTTTTGTCCCCTGCAACTGCTTTTGGTCATCTTTCTGAGTGTGTGGTACGTGTGGTTTATGTTTATGTGTTAAATGCTAAAAGAAAGGTTGCACAATATAAGAATTAAATCTTTACTGACTGAATATACAAAGTCATTAAAATCTACACTAGGCTTTATCTAATTATTTTTTGTCATTTATGTCAGATGACTGAGATGTGTTCAGGACTTGTGGTTGAAACTTTATGGCAAATGTTTGGAATATTGTTCAACAAACATGAAGGTTAATATGTCCCAGATAACAGAATTTCATTAGGAAAAAAAACCAAACAGTTTTAATCATTTTGATCACCAGTGTACTGGGGTCAGTTGAAGATAGCTGAACTTAATACATTTCTGTACAAAAATAATGATACATTTATAAAGGTGTATGGGCTAATGAAGTACTGATTCTAGTGAGTACTTCACCGTGTTTTCAGAGTGATGTTATTCAAGGATGATGCCAAAGCAATTTAGACATCTGATCTTTATAAACTCCAACATTTAAATAGGTGTCTTATGGGAGTCCTATTTTTTAGTTAGATAGATAGATATGATGTTTTAATTCCTAGAATAATACTCTTTTCCAATAACCAGCAAGTCTAAATCTCTTTTGGTATCCAGCCCTAAGGCTCCAGTAATTGACTGATAGTGCCATCTAGTGCATAGAATCTATACAGTTAAATTTCTGATGGAAGTTCAACCTAAAACATACTGTTTTGCATGATGAGCTGACATTTTTGGCTTTTGCATCATCTTAAAGTGAACACAGTTTTGTTGTAGAAAATCCTGGTTTATTTTGTTTATCACCTTGTTTTATTTTGTTTTAATTTGGGTTTATGAAAAACATTTAGCTAATTATAGGCACTGAACCTGTTAGACAAAGATTTATAGATATATCATGTATAATGTTATAATATTAGCTTTATTGACTTTTCTTGATGTGCCCTTAATTTGTTATTGCTCACTTGTAAATATGTTTTGGGCTGGCCCAGTCCTACTGCTTGTAGAGATGTGAATTTACTGTTGTGGGTTGTGTTTAACTTCAAAGTACCTAAGTAACTTAACTTAAATTGTAGTTTTATCTGGACAGCCTGTCAGATTAAATACATAGCGACATTAGCCATACAATTTTGTTGTGCCTGCCAGCGTTTGTATGATTTGTGAAATAAAGTTACTGTTAAAAAAAAAAAAAGACACACACCCGAAATCCTCAACTTCTAATGCCTCATGGGAGTTGTAGTCCACGGGTGATGTACTTGATGTATGCTAACAAAATAATCGTTGTTTTATATTTGAAACGATAAGGTTAACAACATTTATTACGACGCACAGTGTTTGATAACTCTTTGGGTTAGAAATATTGCATATAAGTGTTTTGTTTCAGCTTTTCAGAAAGTTTGATGAAAGAAAGTCTCGGTAGAAAAAAAAACAGGTCAACAGCGGAGCCCGGAAGTAGGGCGGGACCTCGGCGCTTTATAAACATGGCCGTTAAGTCCTTTACTGCATCGGGTCCTGCGTTTGGCTGAATTTGTTAGACTTTCAGGAAGTCACCGAGGGTAACTAGTGCCGTAACAGGTGGGAAGAAAATGTAGACGCACAACGGACGCCTCTAAATTAGTTTAATCGTTTCATGACTGCGCGGGGACGGCGTTAATAAACTTCATGTAGTACTTTACGCTAGCTAGCTAGCCAAGCTAACGCCGACGTCTCAACGTTAACTTCTGTCAACTTTTTCAACCAGCTAGCGTAATCTGCTTTTTGACCGCTTATCGACATGGAGGAGTGCCGTCGCTGGCCCAGGCTGTCTCTATGAATATTTTACACACGGACGTGTCGGATTTACTCAGCTAAGGGCTCACCAAAACTTTCTTCCAGGCTCCTTTTTGGGTTGTTTTTTTCCACTGGCAGCAGCCGAGGGTTTGTCAGGCGCCCGTTTATGAACATCACGGAGAGGTGCGGACATAAACAATGTTTTCTGTCAAACCCATGAAACCAACCTTCAAGTGTTACCTTCCTCCTGTACAGGTATGTGTTACAGCAGAGTTCACTTTACGCGTCAAATAATTTATTGAAGTGACTTTAGGCTGAAGTTGTCGTGACTGGGGTGTTGCGGAAGGAAGGTTTTGACGTGTGTTGTCAAGATTATAAGAAGAGTTAGCCCGAAAAGGGGATGCCATCTATTTAATTTGGAGAATTGAAACCCCCATGGTGCAGCTGATACCATTTTGAAAGGAACAGTATCCTCTCTGTTGTTATGGACTCGTATTTGGCTTGCTTTGCCTACAGGTGCATGCACTTCTCCAGACAGTAAGTCGAGGAGTTTGCGTACAAAATCACTGTTTAAACAGTCAAGGTCAAGACTGGAGGTGGGAAGTGTTTTGTGTTCAGATAACATTTTTCCCTTGGTGTTTTGTTTTTTGAAATGTATATCTAGTTTAAAATCATCATATTTTCATGGGCATGATCTGGTCTTGGAAGTCACTTATAGATTGTAAACTCTGAATAAAAGTTAACCTGATCGCTTACATGTAAGTCTAGGTAAATGCTTTCAAGCGAGGATTGATCAAACTTTGCTGTGATGGCACATTTATGATTCACATAACCCAGATTCCTTCACTTCCACCCCACATCAGCACTTTAACCTCATAGTCATTCATTCACTTGAAATTACTGTGCTGGAGCCGAGCCAACTATGAAAAACACATGACTGTCCAACTGCTTATGGACTGTCACTGTATCTTCTGCAACTGTGTGCAGTATTTGGGGATCCAGTATTAATAGCATTGGTTGACTGTTGTGTATCTTTGGTTCCTTCTAGTTTTGTGAACAGCGTGCCCCAGGCTTATCATCGCCTACCACATGTTGTGACTGCTTATGCACCACTAATTCAACAAAACAAATTATGACAGCTGTCAGGAACATGGTCAAAGATAGAATCTAAAGCATGTTGTTATTTTCCAAGCCCTATTGTGTGTCCTCACAGTTTTGTTTTTATCAGCTCTACACTTGGAAGCAATTTATATTTTGTGTTTTCTTCCCTATACAAGGACCCTTTTGAGTGGTCCCTTTCTAGCCCCTCCACCTTTAAACGACATTATTGCAATTATTCATTAACCATATGACAAACAAGTGTTTAACTAACTCAAATGTGGCTTATGCTTTTTTTTTTCTAGACTGATGTGAAGAAGACTATTGAACCACCCATTAAAAAGTTGGAGCCTAAGCTACTTCAAGGTAAATTTGTTTTTGTGTTATCCTAAAAACAGTTGGCACAGAAACACACTTTTAACCAAACAAGACCTGTCTATTTGATCAAAAGCATATCAGATATTCTTTGTGGATTTACATTTTATGTAGAGATTGCATTAATAATCAGACAAAAGACTGTATTTGCCTTGTATCAGATGTACTGTAGCCATCCCCTGTGTGCAAAGAGGGGATGTAGTTAAGTGAGCAGAAGACTTGTACTTTGGCAAAAAAAGCTTGTATTGTGTCATTGACTAAAAAGGTATTGTTACTCATGTCTCTGCATTTATTATTAAGCAACCTCAGTGCTGGGCTGTGAGAGTTTAGCATAAAGCTTCGAAAATAGAGAATTGGGTTTGTTACTTCCTTTTGTCTCATTTGCATCACTGTCAGTCAGTGTTGCATTTCTTTAAAATACTCTGTGGTCTTAAAACCTCTAAAGTTCAACACGAAATCTTGGATGAAGCTAGATAATACGTAATCCTATTTTACAGCTGGCAGTGTGTAATCAGACTGGTTGAACAAGCATTTCAGCCCAAGCAAACATGCCCCATTCTGTTTCATCCTGATCAAATGCAAATCTTTTGTTGCCCTTTATCTGTATTTATTTGCTTTCCCAAGCTGTCAAGATTTCTTCTTACACAGTATTTGCCTGTTGTCCATTTATATGCATCAAGATTATATTTGTCATCAAGATCAACATAGTGAAAACACCACAGTTTGACATTATGCAGTGCCACCATACCGTATTTTTAAATAAGCAATATACTGTAAATTCTATGATGCTCAAAAATTGTAACTTCCTTTTTTATAGGATTTTGCTTCCCCTCTGGGCTTCTGCAGCAACTGCAGTAACTCAATCTTAAATGAATAAAAGCAGGAACATTCTCTATAAAATGTAATAATCTGATTCTTGTTTGGTGCTTGACAACATCACTTTTATGGCTACTACGCAGTTACTTTCTTTAAATATGTTTAACCCACACCAAAGAATTAGAATCATTGGAAATCTGTAATGGCTTCTCAAACATCAATGTATTTGTTGATCAGACCCATCCTAATTTAAACTATTAGAGTGCAGGTTCTTTACTGATGATGCGAGTGCGCCCTTTAATGAGGATTTATTAACATCACCCTGCCAGCAATATTGCACGAGCAGCAGTTTAGTCCCTCTGCAGCTTTCAATCACCTGGGTGTCTCTGTACCTCTCATTCACAGGAAGTTAAGTTGGATTGTAAATATGGCATTCTTAATAAATTCCTGTTTCTTTCAAGCTGTTCCAGGCAAGACTTATGTTCCCATCATGATGCCATAGTTGGCAGCTATTATTTATTCTGGTTCAGGTCTGAGCAGTTGACTTGGGAGCTCATGGGAGTGGCTCAACACACCCTTTGCATAGTGTTACGTAACGTGTTTTTTGTTGTAGTAAACATACAGTGATGTCCTCTATAAAAGCAAGAGAGAGTTCTTAAGCCTTAAATTAACTGTAGTTGACAGTTTCACATCTTTTTACGGTTTCTTTAGAGCCACTCGGAAACTTTATTTGCTGCACTTTAGTTAACTGTGTTTTATTTAAGCCAAGGCTGACGTGAGAATTGAAATTGACTTCTCGCTTAACAGCTGGAAAAACAAACTTTCCATACATTTCCAGGCAGCATTGCCACTTGCTCCTTTTCCATCTTTGGAGCCGATCAGACAAACCAGTTACATGAACAGCTGACTGTACATTTGCTGCGTGCTGCTCTGAGGCAGTCCTTTGATCTGACTGTCTGTTGGACTCCACCCTGCTGCCCCAGTTCTCATCTTTTAAAAATCCCTTGGGGAACTTTATATAGCCACATTCTTGTCTAACCGTTAATCGTTTTGTGATCATGTTAAAGGGGCGAGGGTCTTGTTACTTATAAAGATAGTTTATAAAAAGCTGCCTCGTCAGCCTAAAGCCAAAGTAAAATCTATAATGTGACTTGCATGTGGCAGAACTAAAGGGGGTTACTGTCCCACTTGTCATCACAGAAACCTTGGAGGTGTGCAGGGCCTTTTGGCTTTTTTAAAGTAAAGTAATTTAAGCTTTTTTTAAGATCTTGATTTTTCAACCATGACTCTCTCACAAAAAAGGCATTCAGTGTGAGTTTTGTATATGTGGTTGCACACCTATCAATATAAATAAAATTGTTATACTGTGTCTTTGGCCTGAAATCATTTGTTTTGCACTGGGAAGTTAGGCTAAAAAATACCAAACTTGGAGGTTCAATAGATTGTGATTGCAAAGCAGTATGTTTGTAAATTAGAGATAATAATCAACAAAAACGTTATTGTTTAGTTTGAGTCTGAGAAATTGAATAAGGGATTGCACATACCAATTTATAGCCTGGTTACATGAGGCCTTTACATTCAATGCAGAAAGTCAAGTGCTGGTATGAAGATCAAAGTTAAACCAATTAATCTTAATTTACTTAACATTGTCTTTGTAATCTTCTCTCTCTGTATTCTTCTTGGAACCATAGGTTTTACACTTGAATGTTTTTATTTATTTATTTTTTCTCACCAGGGGAGATAGTTGTGAATGAGGTGAACTTTGTGAGGAAATGCATCAGCGCTGAAAGCAGCCAAGATGATCTTTGGGGCAAGTTGATATGCACCAACTTTAAGGTCTCCTTCATCCCCCAAGATGCCCCAGCAAAACAGGTATTTGTGTTGACTGAGTAAGTCAAAGTCAAACTGTGCTGTTTTGTATATTTAGCCTTTCCAAGTAGCAGTCAAAAAATAGTGCTGATGTTTTAATGTTCTGATGTCTGATCATTAAGATAATATAGTTGTCGCCCATGGCTCCAGTTTAAGCTTGTGAACTACATACGTGCTGTCAGCATACTGCTGAATAGCTTAAAGACTTCCATTTGCACAGCCTTGTTTATATGTGCAGTGCATCTGGCAAGGAGGAAGGAAAACTTCCTGCTCTACATTGTCGGTGATATCGCACAAGAAGTGAGAGAACAGACGTCATTTCCAGTTGTGGGGCAGACTGTTGCCATAATAACAAAATGGAACTTGGTCTTTGCTCAGTCTGAGGGGATCAACTTGATCTACCCACCAATGTTTGAGACAGTATTTTGGTGAGTTATGGGTGTAATGTGATGTCTACAGGATACAGGTTGTCAGACTTTTTTTTGTTGTTGTTTTGCCTTTATCACAGAAGTCCAAGCTGTCCCACCTCCTGCTTGGAGAGCACGACATCCCTCTCACCTGTCTGGAGCAAGTAGTAACAGGTATGTCTGGTGGCAACATTTGTAACATAACATTGGTGGCTTTTCTAACCCTTTTTTTGGAAAGAATTCTGCAGATGAGTTATTTTCACGGAAATTACATTTACCTCCTGACTTCCACATGGTTAAATCTTATTACCAGAGCCCAAATGACCTCAAAATTAACTGTTAACCAAACTATTAATTTTGTTGTGACATTAAACAAATAAGATGGCTAATGTAAGCATTTCTTAGTGTATTCGGCTGATATTAACCTCTTTTTCAATCAAATTTCCCCTGATTTTAAGATTCAGTCAACTCTTTCAGCAGATACTGATGATCTGTACCCGGTCATTTTGAAGGAGTGAACTACGATCAGAATTGAAATTCAATGTGCCTTTCATTAATCTTTGACAGCTTGGCTGACTTGTCTCGTTTGTTGTTCTCTCCTGGTCAGCAATCTGATAACAAGTGATGTCACAGCTAAAGCTGTGATTAGTGGCAGTATAGCCCAGCTGGGATTAGCCTTGTTTATATATCTCATTGCTGTCGATTGCTGACACTGCGAGGGCAACTGCCCAGAGCAGTGTTTGCTGTGTTACAGTGAGGGAGTAGGAGGCTTTGTTTTACCCAGCTTGTTTTTGACCTGTTTGAACTGGGCTACTAATGACAACATTAAAATAATTGTTTTTGTAAAAATATAGGATTATTAAGAGCAGGCCCTACTGCTGCATAATATCAATAAAATCAAATATCAGTACGTCTTAATTGCACTGAACAGTAATATTTTGGGCATGACCACTTGTGCCTTAACACTGTCTATTACATGGTATGCAAGGCCCCATTTAAACCAGGAAATAAAATGGTGATCTCTAATGGAATATGTTTAGGTTAAGGTCATAGGTCGGTGCTCTGCCGAAATCCCATGTTCCTACAACCTTCATCCAAACATTTAATATCAGTTGTCCAAAACTCTCAGGCAGAGTGTGCAATTGCAACCAGATTTTTTATTCTTAAAATAACACAAGACATGTATTCAGCCTTGGCAGAAATATGTGTTGAGTCTTTTGCAGTTGACAGTTATCTCTGTTGTGTCTGAAGAATGCTTTAAAATGTATTTTTACATCACTAAGTACTGGCATCCGCATTAGCTGAAGTATTCTATTTATGTTTTGTGTTTGTTCCTTTCAGTAAATGATACAAAGGGGAAGAAGAAAGTTTTGGGGTCAAACCAAAAGCTGAAGTTCAACCCAACAGAGCTCATCCTCTACTGCAAAGACCTGCGCATCATAAGGTTCTGCTTTGATGAGGCTGGGCCTGAGAGTGCCAAAAAGGTGAGTGGTACTCCATTTACCCATTTTGTTTTATATCACACAATAGTAAGAATTTGATCTTTTTATAGATATCAATCAATGCTTCTCAGATTCTCAGAAACTTTACGTTAGCAGTTTTAAGGATAATAAAGCCACCATGTGTAAAGGTTGAAAATTTCCCCTTTCTGAATTTGGCGCCCTCTGTGGCAGCATAAAAAATGCAAATTGCTGCCCAAGTGCTCCTATCGATCTGACCTGGGGACAGTAAGATCATTGGGCTGAATACAACACAAATGGCACCAATTTTCACCACAACTGGCCCATTTCATAAAATGTTTTAGACATATTGGCCTTAACTTTCTTATTGCCATACCTCCTGATGACTAATTGCTCAGTATTCCCCTTTTCTCAGTTTCCCTTGTCCATTTCACTGTTATTTGTTGCTGACTAAACTTTTCCTTTCCTGACTGCGTGAGCTCACACAGACACACACACACACACACAGACACACACACACACACACACACACACACACACACACACACACACACACACACACACACACACACACACACACTGTTATGACCCCCTTCCTCACCGACAAGGATATTTATGTCATCCAAACTTTGATGTCCTGCTCTTCCTTTCTCCATCTGAATAGAAATGACTAACGTTTCACACAGCATTTTCAGTGTGGCCGTTAGCCATTAGCAGACATTGAGAACAATGCTTATTCAAGACGAAGGAAACTGAGAATGATCCCGATTGTAGGAACAACTGGCAGCGTGACTGTGACTCATCTCCTGCACGGAGAGATTGGATGGACAGATGTTTTATTATTCAGATTAGAGCTCAGCTGAGGGACCTGTAACTCAAGGGGAATGCCAGTATATATTGATATTATGTCTTGATATTTGGATGATGTCCAGTGGAAGGAAGTTGCACACAAGGGAAATTAAAGGAAGTGCTTATAATACAGATATAGTGACCAGGCATGTGCTACCTAGCAGTTTGCTTTGACTGATTTTATCACAACTTTACTTTTGGAAATTGTAAGTAGAAGGACAAAAATTCAAATCAGGAAGTTGTCACCTGGGAAAGAACCTGCCAGGTTCTGGGAACTTGTTACTGCTTGAAAGGTTAACACAGCCAAGTGTAACAAAACATGTTGCACTCTCACGTTCTAACCATGGGTGTTGTGTTAAAAACATTGTGGTATCTGGAGCTGCAGAAGTCCTAGACATAAATATGTATTTGTGAATTATGTGCACAAAGGTCTTCAGGAGCTCTTGGCTCCCTGCAGCCTCACTACGTGACCCACAAGAGTTTGGCAGCTGTATATCTCTTTACAGCGTGCCATTGAAATGTACATGAATGTGAATATACGCAGTTGCCTGTCTGATCTCCTCCCGTGTCATCTGGGAGCAATTTTTGCGTAGGTTTTGGAGGACTTGGGAGCTGCACAGCACATACCTGCAGCACATTTGGCTGACAGCAGTTTTACTGTATAGCACTGCATTAAACACTCTTATGGCCAGTGTTGCAAGTCTCCCATTTAATGTGTTTCAAAAAAGCAGTATTCACCTTATTTTGCATACTCTGTTGGGCACAACAGAATATGGAAGGTTATTTATGTATAGAGCACTGAAATAGAAATGAGTCTGCCCTCCATCACTCCTTTTTGAGTGTATTTATGGACACCATGTATGTAATTACAGTTTGAACCTAAAACAGGACTCAGTCCTTTTTTTTTCTTTGTGACATATGGGATTAAGCCAGCCTATAATAGCTTATTTTGCCATAGGAAATTACAGAGTTGGGAGCAGCCATGTCTACACACACACACTCTTTTTCTGTGTCCTCTCGTGTTATTCGCAGCTTTACTACTGAATGGACTGCTTTGTGTGACTCCAGTGGAGCCACAGAGAGATTCTGTCGTGTAAACGCAGAGCAGTGGGCTGTCAGTTAAACATTTGCCTTCCCAGGTTTCACTTGTTCTTGTGTTTGTATGGTTACAGAACATACCTCAGAGTTCACGTTTGCACTCTTGGTGAACCTCAGTTTGATAATGTTTAATTGATCCAACCTTTCAGCTGTGTTTTTATTGTACTGTATGTCCCATTAAAGTACTTTGTCTTTCTATTCTAGGTTTGCCTTGCTATTGCCCACTACTCCCATCCAGCTGACCTTCAACTGCTGTTTGGTTTTGAGTATCAAGGGAGGCGTTACCATGAATCTAAAGGTATGGATACAGCTTACCATATTGCTTTTATTGCTGCTAAAAGACGTGACATGATTTTGAAAATGTTGCCCTCTCCTGTTAATCCACATTTAAGTTTTCCAAATTTGACTCACTGTGTTTAATTTCTCTGCATTATACTCAATCATCTCAATGTGTATCTGTGTTCCCAGGTGAGCACGTCAACGGTTCCAGCCCCCGAGGAGGATTACAAACCCCCATCTTTGACCGTCCTTCAGACTGGGATCGCGAGATCAAGAGAACCGGGGCATCAGAGTGGAGGGTGTGCTCCATCAACGAGGGCTATGCCATCTCACAAAGGTTTTCAGCTCATGTTGTTAATAGTAGGCAACTTATGATGGCCAGCGTAGGCAGAGCGCGTCTGTAGCTCCTTCAGTTGTTACGGATACTCTAAATTTCACCCTTGACTCATACTAAGTATGTTTTGGCAAGACGGTGTGTTTACACTGTAAGCTTTTTTACTTCATGAGTGACTTTAGGAAAAAACCTTGTGAATGTCTCTAACATGCAAGGCTATTTTGGACAATATATGCTATTCATCTGGGTTAAGCAGTGACATCATGGCGGGTTTTAAAGTGAGGATTGTGCAGTGTTTTATGTGGAATTTAAGAAAAGACTGGAAATTGCATAATAGTAGCTGCATAAATCACATGAAGCTAAAACAATAGTTATAGTACACCCTAAATCAGTTTTCCCTCAATCGATGAAAAACCCTTACTGCTGAAGATACAAACCAGATGGAAGTATTGAGGACAGTCAAATTACTACCATTAGTACAATATTATGGTTTGTCAACATGAAGCAAGACAATTGGCTTATTTATATAAAAAAGATGGGCATGGGTTTAAAGAGTATAGCCTAAATGTATCTTCATTGCTTTAGGATGTCACTTTCTTTTTTAGTGGTGTCTTTTGTGATTCCTGTGTAACACCACTTTTTCTCTAACTCTTCTTTTTAGTCTTCCAGAGTACGTTGTGGTCCCTGTTTCTTTGGCAGATCTGGATCTTAAGAAATACTCTATGTTCTTTACTGATCAGCGCATCCCTGTGAGTACTTCAAGCTCTGATATCTCCATTAAACGTGGAAGGAATACTTTGTCATTTATCCCTTTCAGTTATGTATTATTAGGACTATATTATTAGTTTATTATTGTAATAATCATTATCTGCAGATTCCAAGTTGATTGATCAGAGCATCCCTTTGATTTGGCCACTCATCCAATGTTCTTCCTCATAGCTCTGGTGCTGGAATCACCCAAATGGAAGCGCTCTTGTGCGTATGACCGGCATTAATGATCCATTACAGCAGAAGAAGATTGATCAGAGGTACAGCCAAGTCCTCAGCTTCATTCAGATTCAAAACATGTATTAGATGTGTTGATCTCCTGTCTTTCACACTGAAATTCAATAGCAACAAACAGACATTCAACTGTAACGGTGAAAAAAGAAAGTGTTGAACTTCTCTTATCTCTTATAATTCAAAATCTATATTTTTTAGTATTTCAGCTGTAATGATCTGAATATACAAATGTCGTGCTACAGCTGTTTAAAGGTGTCCCTAACCCATTCATCTACATCTGTCTTGTGTTGTGCAGGATCTTCACTGCCATCACAAAAAGCCACCCACAGCGCAGTGAAGTCATCAAGTCAGAACTAGACAAGTGTCTGCCGACCATCCTGGACATACAGAGCGCCTTTGTTAAAATCAGGCAGATCTGTGTCATAGGTGAGCCTCATTGCAACTTTGAACACTAACAGTAGATAGCCACAGTAGTATTCAACCTCTGTGTGAAGTATATCTCAGTGCACGTGCTTGTTTATCATAGGGCAAGTGTTTGACTGTGTCTTGATTGTGTCCAGATCCTTATGAGGAGTCTGAGGAGAGGTGGCTCACTTCGATTGAAAACTCACGTTGGCTGGAGTATGTCAGGTATGTAAACAACCTGACACTGCATGGTACCTCGAATAAACTACCAGTGCTGTGAAGGTTTAGAGTCAAAATCAAAATGTTTCACGATGTTTGTGTTATCCTTCCTTCCTACTTTCATGAGAAGGGTTTCTTTTTCGGAAAGCCTTATTATTCAGCCTTGAAATGGTGTGGTAATGGGCAGCAACTGGTGACTGTCATCTGCTTGCCTGGTCGGTAATTGGTCCACAAGCACAAAAAGGACAAAAAAGGAAATTATTGCATTTGTATCTTGCCAAGATGTTTGTTACATCTTGACATTCTGTTTATGATTTAAGGGCTTTCCTGAAACACTCAGCAGAGATGGTGTACCTCCTGGATGGAAAGAATTCTTCAGTCATTCTTCAAGGTAAGACTCACTCTTTGTCTTTATCAGTCATCAGTCCCCATTTTAATACGTCCATTTGTGAGATTAAAAGTTAAAGGTTCATTTATTAGTCATTTTACAACACCAGGGTTGTAGAACAAAATTGAATTTAAGTCCTACATGCTTATCTCCTTATGCTACATAAGAAAACAAACAAACAGCCAAACTATTTTATATGGTGGCTTTGGTTTGGCTTCAAACACATATTTGCACACCAGCCATAATGCATTTTAAATATGGTGGTCAAATTAAAATCATTACCATATTCTTACCATCAGAGTGACCTTGAACATTTTTGCTTTGACCACTTTGCTTGCAAGCTTGTTATTGAAGAATTTGGTTTATTTTTATGCCTCTACAGAGGAAGAAGACAGAGACCTCTGCTGTGCCGTGTCCTCCTTGGTGCAGCTCATGTTGGACCCTCATTATCGCAGCCTCATCGGCTTTCAGGGTTTGGTGCAGAAGGAGTGGGTGATGGCTGGCCATCGCTTCTTGGACAGATGCAACCACTTAAAGAAGAATGACAAAGTGGAGGTATTTGTCTGACAGTAAATAACCCAGTATAAGTTTGAATAGATCTGTCGAAGCCCTTATTATTCTTGTTTTCGTCATTTTTTTTAATGTTTTCTTTCGGTCTAGTCCCCTCTGTTCATGCTCTTCCTGGACTGCGTGTGGCAGATGATGAACCAATACCCAGCAGCGTTCGAGTTCACAGAGGCCTATCTGACAGTACTGAGTGATAGCATGTGGATCCCACTGTTCAGTACTTTCCTCTTCAATTCTCCCAAACAGCGAGCTCAGCACTTGATGGTAAGGAATACATACTATCTTACAACTCTGTGTACCAAATGCAGAAGATTTACGATAATCACGAATATATGTTTAAATGAATTAAATTAGAAAGAATTAGAATAAGCTTTTGCAAATAAGGCAGTTTATGAAATATAAACATCTGCACAGAACATAAAAGTAACCTCATCTGCTGCCTGCTTACAAGTTAAACGTTAAATATATGATCTATCAGAATGTGTTCACTCACATGTAAAACAACTGTATGTTTGTGTCATTGGTCAAAAATAGAAAACACACATTAATTCCAGGTGAGGGTGCGTAACAAAGTCACATGTTTTTGTGGTATCATTTTGTGTGACAGACTATAATTTCCTTCTGTGTGTGTCAGATAATCGACAGGAAAGCGTGCAACGTAATGCACACAGATAAGGAAACGCTGAGCTTGCGGTCAGGGATGTAACCAATAAATTTGACAAAAGCAAATTATGACAGTGTGGTGTTTTGTTTACCTTCGTAGTTTGTTGGATCAAGTCTAGAAGGTTTTTCATAGTGTACAATAATGTTTTTTGTGTCTTACTATGTACAGAGCATGAATAAGTTGTGTTTACTTTACAGGACTTTGCCAAGAATAAAGCCATCCCTCAAGGAGAGGACCAGGTTGTGTATTTCCCTCCTGTCTGGAACTGGTCACAGCAGTTCTCCACCAAAGACCAAACCCTCTTTAACAACCCCATGTATGTAGGCAAAGGAGCTGCCTGTGTTCAGAATGGGGAAGTGAAAAGCTTCAGACGCACAAAGGTACACAAGACACTGACTGAGCTTTACAAATTTATGGTAGTGCTAGCAGCAGTTTGTTTGTGTGTTTTTGCTCTTCTTTAACAACCTTGGATATATAACAAACACTTCCAACCTTCGAAAGAAGAAAGAAGTTTTACGGAGATTGTGCTTTCCTTCCTTGCCTCTCTAACCATTTCTAATCAATTTAAAGTGCTCACAACTCCATAGACTTATTTTCACTGCAGATTACGATCAATAATGATGTATAAGTATTTTCAAAATAGGTCACCCCAGTCTTCTGTCTTCGTCTTATTTTCTGATCGAGTAAATGTTAATATGTTCAATCCATCAAGTCAGCAGGTGGTTTATTGGTGCTGAGAATTTATGGGCAGCTTGTTTTTTGTGTCATCAGCAAACTTCAGAAAGTGAATTATTACACAGAAAATAAATAATTGCTTTTTGCTTCCCCTGAAGTCGTAGTTTTTTTTTTTTTGATAACACAGTTAGAGATGCCCAAATTAAGAAAATTAAATGGGTGACCTTTGGTTGTTCAGCCTGCTGCAGACTCTGTCAGAGAGTTGTTTATCACGTTTAGTGAAGAAAATCTAACCCTGTGTCCTTCCTCCAGCAGAAAAACTACAGTTCCACATTGCGAGGAACGACTGCATCTATGCGTAATGGACTGAGGGGTGGAGAGGAAACGCTGCCCAGGCGTGGCTCTCTGGTGTCAGAGCTGAAGCCTGATTTCTCAGTAGTGAAGGATGAAAGCCCGTCAGAGCGCTTCTTCAGGGACTGGTTCTCTCGACCTGCTGACCAGCAGGGCGTCCTGATTCCCCTGCTCATGCCTTCACACGTGGCCCTCTGGAAGCTCTTCTTTCTACGCTGGGTTCCCGAGGCCTGCATTCACAAAGGAGGCCCCATGACCGCCTACCACAAGCTCTCTCAACTGGTCGATGAGATCGAGATATTACAGATCCATCTCAGGCGGTACAAGGGACCCAGTCCAGGCAGCACTCCACTCCCCAGCCCAAGTGGGCCCCCTTCAGACCAGAGAAGGATGTATTTTAAGGCCAGTTCCCCGAATGACCCCCCTACACCTCCAGACTACCTTACCTCCTCCTTTCCCTTCACCCCAGTGGGAAACCTGTGCCGCCGCGGTATCCATGGGACTCCAATTAGCAAATTTCTGAACGGGGCAAGGATCTGGCTCTCTACAGAGACTCTAGCTAATGACACTGTCTGAGGTTGTGGGGCTCACATTTCTGAGCTCAGTACAGGCTTGTGTAACAATTAATCATCTTATTTTCTATTACCTCTTTCTAAAATACCAAGAAGGAACATGAGAAATGGAACAAATTAAATACAGGACTTCTGATTTAAATTATTTATAAACTAGAATTTGCACCGTTGTTGCTGCATTGAAATCTGAGGTTATGTTTGAACTAAAGTGTCATCGACACGCCTGAATCATTTTTGTCCATTACAGTTGAGGAATTCAGATTATCTGAAGCACATCCGCCTTACTGGCCATTGGGTTGTTACTGTGAGGTCTCCTCTTACTGTGAAAGATCATCATACTAATCTTATAATAGATGTATTTTCTTATTTACTAGAGCTTAGGTCTTTCTCAAGATTTTGTGAAGCTAACTGCTCTTTTTGCTGAGCATACTGTACGGCGCACACAAACGTTTATTTTAATATTGAGTTGAGATGAGGTCGAGAGCTCCCTCTCCAAGATTTACCTGTGAGTCACGCACATTTTAAAGCAATAACTGAAAGTTCACCAAGTATGTGTGAAGCAATGTTCTCAGTTTATTTGTCCTTTTTTGTTAAATTAAATCTCATTGGTCAGTAAGACGCCCTCACTGTAATAGAGTTGACATTTTCAACCAAATAGGAATGCTTGAAAAAATTTTTTTTTTAAAAAAGGCTGTTTCTTTTTGCAGCAGCAACGATGCTCTTCACTGAACACTGATTTCCAAGAATTCAATTTGTGTGTAACTTCCAGGAAATGTCATTTAAGATATTATATTATTTTACCTTTGTTTTTATTTCAGAAAGAGGAACAGAAAATACCACTGCTAACACACATTTTACGATGTGGTAAAGACAAAGAGGATCTGGCCTGGTATGAATGTAATTGGGCGTTTTTCTTTTTCTTTTCTTTTCTTTTCTTTTTGCACAGACTTGATGCTATTTGCTCCAAGTGCCCATATTTTGACGGTTGTGTTGGGGTCCCACTGTAAGTAGCAAATGGTGTGATTTCAGGGTCTTACTTTGTAGGTTAACTCTATTTTTGAAGCAGAGAAAACGGCCTATATTTCTAGTATCGCAAAGCAGGTGATAATTAGAGGGGGAAGTGGAGCGGTGGGGACTTCAATCTGTGGTAGATATTTCCTCTTCTCTTTAGAAGGGGGTTTTATTAACTTTTATAGAGGCCTTCTGGTAAGGCACTGAGGAGAGACTATTCAGATCGACTGTATCTGACTGGGTAAACATTGGAAAGCAAAGGGACAGACCAGGGCTTTGACTCAAACCAGTCTCCAGTTTATAAGGTAGTGAACTGGATTTCAAGCAGTGAAGTTAGTGATCCAAAGAACTTGACAGTGATGGGTCGATGACGAGTGACACAGCTTCAAGGCAGGAAACGAACAGCAGTAATCTCATCTCATCATCTGGATAGCGAGTGGCGTAAGTACACCACGTGTAGTTTTGATGTACCAAAGTAAGATTACGATAAAAGACTGCAGGGCACACAGGCTGGTCAGAGAAAGGCCTCAAGTTTTCAGCCGAGGGAAAAGGATTGAAGGAATGAACACATTAACTGTTTAACATACTGTACGTAGCTATAACAATACTTACATTCGTATTAACATTTGTTCATGTTTTGTCCACATAATCATACTGGATCATAATCATACTGTGGAGAGGAATACTATAGTAGAAAACAAGCAGTGAACTACTTCCTGTCAGGGTGGTGATAGTAAGGTTGGAGCATAAAGATTTTTGTGACGCAATCAGGGAAATTTCCAGCAAACTACTTTCAGATCGCTGCAAAGATTTTAACATTTGGACGTCTTTTAAAAATGTTCACTACCAGCTGAACTAGGGACTGGTTTGATACACATCAGGAGAAATGGATCAGTCGTCCAGTCCCTCTTTAGAACTGATGAGAAACTAGCACTGTGTAATGTCTTAAAATAACAGTAGAGCATTTCTTTTATAAAAGTCATTTTAAATATAAGACCACTGGACAGACGCAACATATGTCCTATTATACAGGTGCATTGATCCTTAGATGCTAGATTAACCAGTTTCCAGCAGATAAACTCGTGATCCTTTGGCAATAACTAGTTCAGGTGTTTTTTGATATAGATGTGTATAGTGTGAGTGCAGAACCTGCAAAATGCTATTAATTGCACATTTTACTCAATATATAGGATAGTTTGTTTTAAGGTGGTTGTTGAATAATTTTGGCAAATATTATAAATACTGTATATGCTTGAAATCTTCCAATTAATATTTTTGATTAATGGTACTAAATAGCTTTTATCTTTGATGTAGTCTTTATATTTTCTGGAGAGATATTTATATGCTGTGTTTTTCCACTAATTCACAGTGTTGCACTCTGCTATAATTGCATGATGATCGTGCCACTGTGGCACAGTTTGATATTGATTAGCAGCAGATGTATTTATTCACTTATGCAAATGTTCTCTAAGCGGGATGCAGTTGCTGCTGTTCATCCCCTGTGCCTTTTTTGGGAAGATTTACCATTTTTGTAACTACTTTCTAAATCTGTTGACTTATTTTAGTTTTCTAAAACTGTCGATTTGTGAATTCTGTAAATCTAGTTAAAGTCGGAGGTACTGCACTGAAGCTGTTTTTTTTCCTAACAGAAAATAAGGCTCAAATGTGTACCAGTAACCAATCATTACATTATTTTTCAAAGGAATTTGCTCTCTGGCTTTTATTTCCACTGGGTTTCACTCATGAAAACAAATCCATCCAAGAATCCACTTATTTTGTTGATTAATCTCAGACATTACAAATAATATGAAAAAAATGTCACAACAAAGCTTGTTCAATTGAATAAAAGTAGACGATTCCTGGTACCAAGTGACAATTATACTCACTAATAATGATATATGAATCCTGTATACCAAGAGTTTGTCCTGGCAGTAAGAATTTAGCATTTCCTCTTTGAGGGTTATCAAAAGAAAGAGAGCGAAAGTGAACAAATGAAATGGAGGAAGAAAAAGTAAGAGGTGGGTTTGTGCTTGATCATTTCAGAAGTACCACTTAACACTACACTTATTTATATAGCAGCTAAAGAAGAAAAAAAAGGTCCTGTGTGCCCCTCTGTGATTATAACCAGAAGCACAGTTTAACAAATTGAACAGTTGGAATAGAAACTTACAAGCAATATAATAAAGATCCTAATGAAACAATTGCTTTTGATGGTGTTTCTTAAAAGAAATCTATGTGGTGATTAAACTTCTGGGAGGGTGACACATGTCAGGCATCTTTGTGACTGACATGCACTCCTTTTTAAAGTTGTTTTTTTTTTTCAGAGCTTTATACTTTAAATATATGATTCCCTCCCTGGTGTTGATTGAACCATGGATTGTGCTCGCCTCCACATCTCAGCAGTCTGGCTCAACAAGCTTATCTATACTCTTAATTTTAAGTGAAATTGATGTGAAGATTTGTTCTTCTGTACAAGTTGATACGATATGATATATATATATATGTTATAATAATACAAATTATACAATTAGATGCACATTACTGAGACTAATTTGGGTAATTTAAAAGGAGCAAACTAAAATCTCATAGTGACACCAGCTTATGTTGACCAGTTTTTGCAGGTAATGAAATACAGTTATAAAATCTGGCTACATGTCAGAAAGGAATCAAAGCAGACCAGCAAAGAACAGTGTGTCAAACATGTGCTGGTACATAGTTGTGTGAACAGTATGATATTTTTCTTTTTCACATAACCAGGCAATTACATGCAAGAATAACAATTTACTTACTTGAATTAAAATATTGGTGCCGGGGTTGGGTTGTTTTAAGGCGAATGAATAGTTTATTTTTTACACAAATCAAAAAAATGATTCAAAAAACCTGAAAAGAAAGTAAAATGCTCATACACAGAACAAATGGCTGGTTAAACAGACCTCAAGATCAATATGAAGTAAAGGTAAAGAAGAAGAAAACATAAAGCAGCTGTATCAGTGATGACATTCATGGTAGCAGGTTATTCCTGCTAGGGGACTTTACAGAGGGTGAGTGCAATATTTATCTCCATATTCTTGTAAAAACAAACGCTTACAGTATGATAATATTGTAGGATAACCCAACACAATCCAATCTGACTTCGAAGGCATTGGTTTTTTTGTTTTTGATTCAGTCACTAATAGATAAATGGATGATAAGATTACAAAGCGGAATGGAAGAGCAGCGTCACCGGCCAGATAAGAAAAACCACCACATCCTCTGTTTTGATTTCACATCAGTTTGCCTTTTGCATACAGCGCCCTGCTGCACATCGTGCGTGAGGGAGCCATCACTGCACACAGGTTGTAGACATTTTGACAGGTCAAAGCAGTAAAAGCACAATAATCGTGGTCACGTCCCACTGTGATGTCTCAGTAAACCGTGCCAACGAGCCGGCAGTGCACAATAGTAGGACCCTGTAAATGGGGTGCAGTAATTATTTATGTCATTAATTACACCTGTTCTTTTCCCATCATGACATGTGAGACTGCTCATGTGAAAAAGGTCTGTTGCTGTTCTGCAAAGAGGCCACAGAGGACGTGTTTTCAATTACTGTATTAACACCTGTATTTTTTTTTTTAACCTCCTAATCTGAAGCTAACTTCCCTGTGCTCCAGACCGTTAGAGCCCCCAGAGAGCCGCGTGTTACTGCAGGTCAGCTGGCAGTTTAATTACTTTGCAGATTTGCACCACTCATGTACAAGATTAATCTAGGTTTAAGACTTAATTATTTTAGTTTGTGTTTACTCATGAGGTGCATGTTAATCAAAAAAGGTATATTGAAGCATGTTACCATAGAGAAAGGGGTGTTCCCTAACAGCTGAATTCAGCCATGGTTTGGTGTGACTGTTATCTACAGTAGATAAACAAATCTACATGTCTCTAAGTTTTTAGACACTAACAACAAATTCAGCTAATGTAACACATTTATTTTACTTGTGTATGTACTTGATCACTTTCTGGGCTCCACTGGAAAATTATATATTGTGTAAAATTGATGATGATATCAAAATTGAGTGTAAAAATGTCATTATGTACTTTGAACACAAAAAACATGACTTTATTGTGAACTTACAAATGTAAATTTACCAACATTTTTCCTAACTTTACAGGTTTGCTGTGCGAATTTAGAGAATATATTCAAACTCTGGCACTTATCGACACTAAAAACAAGTTACAACAACCGTTACGCTGTACGAAGATCTTTTCACAGAGGAATGATGTGTTGTTTTGTGCCTTTATTTCTTCCTTCCTTCTTTCTTTCTCTCTTTCTTTTTTAAATCTTATTTATTAATTTAACCTTTACAACCCCAAGCAGATTCAACGTGCAGTCATTATTTATTGTGTCTTATTTTTCTGTTCCATTATATGTGATACACGTCTGATGTGTTTGCATATTTGATTGTTTTTCAGTAAATCTCTTATCAAAACAAACATCTACAGTAGATAAAATCAATCATGAGTACTAACAGCTGGAGAGTTGCAGAAACGGCTTGTTTACAGTTTTATGTCCTCAAGATGAGATCACTTCATGAAATCCCTTCAGTGCACGTGGCTCCAGCGCCCCCTGCTGTACAAAACTTCACTATGTACATTTAATGCATTTAAACCAAACTGCATCCTGCAGGGTTTTGTTTCATTCAGCTACCACTGCATCTTGTGTAAGCTGAGCTCAGATATATTCATTGATTTTTTTTTTTTTTTTTTTTTACCATTTTCCTGCCAGAAAAAAACATAATCTGTGACTTTATGTTAAAACGGCGTTGAGAGTATTGTTGTAGGGTGTAGATGAGACAAAACTTCACTAAAAAAATAAATAAAATAAAGCATACATGTAGTTTTGTGACTGGGTGTGCGTGCTCGACATTTGTGCATGAAAAAACAGGAAATTGAATAAACTTGGTGACGTCATTGGTGAGCGCCTCTGCTGGCCTTCGAAATGGGCTCGACTCCTTAGCCTTGATTTCTTCAATTGTACCTCTGCATATCAACTTTTTTAAATAAAGAAAAGCCTGTTCGCGATGACATTTGGAGGTACGTCTACACAACGACACGAAGCAGAGGCATCTTTGATAGGAATTGTGCGCATTGCTGTGTTAGTTGTGAGCAGATGTGAGTCGAGCAGGACTGGAGTCAGTTCATGTTAGCTAGTTGTAGCTCTGTTAGCCAGTTAGCTAGCTAGCTAGCTAGCCGGAACCTCTGGGCTGGTGCCCAGTCATATATTTTAGTGATAACCAAATGGCCTCATATGACATTAGCTATCATTTAAGCTCAGCATCTACGTTTAATGTTAGTGTACGAAGTGTCATGCTGTCACTTTGCTGTGTGTGCGGAAAAAATATGACTCCCAAGTTGCTAGCTAACTTTAGCCAAGTCAGCCACTAGCTAACGGTAAACACAGTTAGTCTGAAGTGAAGTGTAGCGGTAACTGGGAGAAAACTCAGACTTGTAACTACATGTTCAAAGCTTTCGTTTAATATCTGGTGCTGTTTAGGGGTTTGTTTCAGGAAGCAGGTTCACTGAATTTTCTGAAACCAGGAACCCACTCGTGTATGAATCATGGACTGGATGTTAAAAAAAGGAACAGTTCCAGGCTAAATGTATGATAAATAAGTAAACCTGCTCCCTTGAACACACCCAAGAACCGAGTTTCGTATTAGCTCAAGATTAGCTCATGTTTGTTCACCTCTGTTGAATCAGATGGGACTTTACACCATAGCCTTAACTCTTTGTGGTGAAATAAATCTCGACAGGACTGAGAGCATCTTTTTCATTGATATATTAAAATAAACTTAGTTGAAGTACAGCTAAAGAGTTTCAGGGGTCAGACATGATTTCGCTTGCTCGTTGTAGGGTGTAGTATTTATAGATGTATGTGTATAAATTCATTAGGTTTATGTTGCAGTTGCTTACATGTACCAACTAATTTTTTTGCTGTACATTTTTACTGGTATTTCATACTGCAGATCATGAAGAACCACGTCTTTGCGTCTTACATTGAGCCTTTTGATTGCTCTTGCTGCCAATGGTCATTTAGATGGTGTTTGAACCTCTTAAAGTGTAGTAACGTGCCAGTGAGCGCGTCATTTTAACTCATGTGCTCCACCCAAGCTTTGCTCAAACTCGTAGAACTTAATATTAAATCCAAGTTACAATAATAATAACTTTGTCTAGCACATTTTTAACCACACGGTTACAAAGTGCTTCACACAAACAATTAAGTGCACCAGTCAAAGCCCAGTGTGCATCCATCCATACAGACATATCTACAAACAAACACAAACGCATACATGATGCAAACTCAAAAAAATTAACATAAGAAGTTAATATTCCAATGTTTTCAAATAGGCCTGGACCAGATATGTCAGGCTGAATTTTGAAATTAAAATCCCCTTTGATTAAATGCAGCAGACAAAGACATGCAGTCTTTGGATTATTTTTATTTATTAACATATTATATGTAAACACTACACAGCCTCAAAGAAGAGTTGGTCAAACAGATACAGAATATACATGATACTGTCAAGACAAGAAGCCTCTTAAAGCCTCTCAAAGGGACGGTAAGATGGTCAAAGTGTGACGATGGGCGACTCATACTACAACAATTTGTTTGCCTTGATTTCAAAAACAGTCATTGTACATACAGTTAAACATACTGTAGTATATTTGCAGACATTTTCCCACAATGCATGATTTTTCTGTGTCGATGCAAACAGACATGTCATATACCTAAAACCATCGCTGCTTTATGAAGTTTGTTCAGTTTCACAGTTTTACAGACAGCTGTAATGAAAAGATGTGCTCTACAGTTTAAGTGCTCAGACCCTTTAACACACTCGGCGACGTCTGCAGCTGCCACAGAGCAGAACAGGTCGAGAGTTCAAATACATGCATTATGGGGACATATGCACTAACTCAACATAGTATCCTTGGTTTGAGAAGTACCCTGTAATATCTCAGGCAGATAAAGTTTGTAATTGGGCAAGTCTATTAGTTTATTTTTCTACTGCTACAAATAAACTTGGTCACAAAGTTTACACATGCACACACATCCAAACACATTGAACGGTAGGTGCTGGACAGAGTCACAGGTTTAAAACGGAAAAATACAGTTTGCACACTAGTGAACATTTATTACCTCCATGTGATGTTTCAGGCACAGGCCCTTCTTCAGACATGTGCCCGAAACGTCACATGGAGGTAATAAATGTTCATGGGAGCATCAACTATGTGTGCAGACTGTTTTTCTGTTTTTCACAAATAAACTTGGTAAAACATTGTCTGTCAGTTTCTGCTTCTCCTTTAATGCTTTCCACGATCAGTCGATCACCATAATGAATTCTCTCACAAACTAAAAACTGTATGATTGTTTTTTAGTCAAATTTTAAATGTATATTAATCATTTTAACACTTGTGATGGTAGTATGCAACTTTGGGAAAAAAAAAAAGATTGTGCTGACAAGTCCTTTTGTATTTGTGTGTGTGTTTCCCTCCCCAGGTGAATTGGCAGATGAGGTCAGCCAGGTGATTTCAGAACTGGTTCCTGCGCAGGCTGACCGGCTTGCAAGTTTCACTTCCTGTGCAGTACAGTAAAGCAACTCGCTTGATCAGAGGATTGCGATGAAACCCGCTCAGGAGCGCAACCAGGAGTGCCTGCCTCCTAAGAAGAGGGACCTCCCAGTTAGTAACAGCAGTGGAGCTGGAGGCACAGGTGGGGTTGGTGCTGCAGGAGGAGGAGGTGGCAGTGGAGGTGGAGGTGGAGGTGGAGGTGGTGCTGGTGGAGGTATTGGAGAAGATGAAGTGGTTTCCATCCAGAACTCTGCAGCCAACAGTGACACTCAGGGAGGGACCCCATCTGGAGAGTGGCTGCGTGCTCAGTCGGGGCTTCATTATGGAGTGGATAATTCTGATGGCATACCAGCGGTGCCCGTTGACCAGTACAGTATGCTCTACAAAGTGGCTCTTCCATCTGTAACCTACTCACCTACCAGTCTTCACCCAGTGTTAAGCCACATCTCTCCAGCATACACTGTCCACTCGCCTCTCCTGCAGCACCCAGGCCTTCCCTACCCTCCTCTTGGTTACGCCCAGATCCCTCATTCCTCTCTCCAGTTTGTAAGTTCCCCATATGCAGCGGTACCTTATGCCCTACCCCCTGGCTTTGTCCCGGGACCATTAATCTCTCCCTCAGGCACCATTCCTCAGCCCCACGCTGTCTCCCACCTTGTTCAGTATCCATCTGTCATACAAGAAGGTGTTGTTTCCCCACCTCCTCAGGCTCAGGTGGCTACACATACCTTTGCCAAAGTTGCAGCATCCAGCGGCGTCCCGCTGATGCTGCCTTCAGAGCAAGCTGCCCAGCAGCACCTCAGCACTGTGGGAGTACTGCCAGCAGCAGAGGTCAGCTCTCGAGGGATGCCGGTCTTCTACCACGCTCAGGGCGCCAGGGCTGCCACTGCCACCAGAGACCCCCCCAGTGCTCAGCAGGAGAATGAACCAGAGATGAATGGAGGCGATAAGGAGCAGGGAGCCAGGGAGGTTGTACTAGACTTGGCCTACATTGCTAAAAATGCACGTCTGCTGCAGGTAGCGTCCAGCTCTGCAGCACAGGAGCACAGCCAAGACAGAGGACTGCAGATCCGGAGGCTGGAAGGGAGGAGCTCACCTGGCCGGCCGAGCACTCCAGACAGCGACCTGGAGGTGAGACGCACTGATGGACTCCTAATCTTTGTTAATCTGAGAATTAAACTTAAACTGGGGATAGAAACATCCATGTATTTACAAAACACTTCTACATGGTGTATGTATTAACACTGATTAGTGGATAGAGAAACCAGATTACTTGTTCATTTATACCTTTAACGTACTTTCTTAAAAGTTTTAAGACACTTGTTAAGGACAGAAAGCATCACCTGAATGTTTAACATGTCTGGATGATATACAGATACAGAAATAAGCTTCTTTTCAGAGGTTGTGGTTGTGAATAATTTGAGTTCTTGGCTTTACATGATTACTCACTCAAGTGTAGACATAGTATTCATAGTGATCTGGCCTGACCATGTGCTTACTTTTAGGATCTAATAGCACATGTTGGTTTTAGACTCTACTTCCTTCCTTAATTGTGTACTGTGGGTCCGCAGGTAATCAGGTGATCACTCACAACCAGACAATTGCCACTTTGTGCCCAAACTGTGCTATTTGTGGTTGTATAGAGATGCTGCAGTGAAACCTTCAGTGTTTCTTTAGTGATGGTGTGCAGGGTAATAAATAGAGACAGCTCATCAGTTATTTGACTCAACCAAATGGGGAGAAATGCCAACAATACCTAATGAAAGGCATGGCGAGTAGCTCTAGATTATCTCGGTTTACACTTGGCTGTCTAATTAAGAAGTCAGGAAAAAATCTCCATTCTTGTCTCCGTTTCCTAATGTCTTTCCTGAAACTGATGTGTGTTAAAGCACACATCATTTGAAATTGTGTGTCAGAGTAAGTTAGAGGCTTGAGTAATGAAATGGTTAAAATTGTATTTATCTACTGAGCCCCACATTTATTTCATACTTTAATGTTGTAATTCAGGATGCTGTGGGGAAGACGGTTGGATGTCTTTTGTGTCACAAGCAGGTCTGACTAACATTTCCTTTACTTCCAGGTGCAGCAGGTGGTTGGTCGTTTGGCTTCTTCTAGCCAAGGTGTCAGTGTAGTGCGGAAAGAGGTCTCCTTTGCTCCCTTGAACCTCTCTCAGGGTGCCCAGAGATCCAGAGATATCCACGGAGAAAGTGCAGGAGTTATTGGCCGGACTGCGTACGCGGCCCAGTCTGTGAGCTACAGCGACCCCAGAGTGACCGGTCTCCAGCAGCAGACAGGACAACCAGGCCATGCTGTGATGCTTGCCAATGGGCAACCGGTTCTTATTCCCATGGAGTATCACCTGCAGCATCAGCCCCAACCACCGCAGCAACACTACCCAGGGCATGCTAATGATGCCTCCGCCAGCCATGCCTCTACAACCATGGCCTCCTCTAATCCAAGCTTTAAAGCCTCTGATTCTTCAGCCAGAGTGTGCCTCCCTGAAAGGGCGGAGCTGATCACAGCTCAGCAGCAGCCTCCACAGCAGCCTCCTGTCCAGCCCACTGCAGATGTGACTCAGGCCTTAGCTTCAAGCCTCGCTCCTGCCCCGGCCCCCTGCAACCCGTCACACTTCATGAAGGGGGCCATCATCCAGCTGGCTACTGGGGAGCTGAAGCGCGTGGAGGACCTGCAGACTCAGGACTTTGTGCGGAGCGCTGAGGTGAGCGGGGGGCTGAAGATCGACTCCAGCATGGTGGTGGACATCCGTGCCAGCCAGCAGAGACCAGGTCTCGTGTCGCTCCACTTCACAGTGGGGGAACAGCAGAGCAAAGTGACCATCGATGTTCCCCCAGAGCACCCCTTCTTTGTGTTCGGCCAGGGCTGGTCGTCCTGCAGCCCTGAACGCACAGTCCAGCTCTACGGCTTGGCATGCCATCATCTGCAAGTTGGAGACGTGTGTGTGTCCATCACCCTGCAGCAGCAGCTGCAGCCACAGCAGCAGAAGCAGCCACAGCATCATAATTCACAACAGCAACAACAACTGCCGCAGCAGAACCTGTCCAGGACTTTGAGCAAAACCAACGCTGCATCAGGACCTGGTCACCAGCTCATGGGGCCTCCCGCCCCTCAGCAGTCACGGCCACAGTCTCATTTCAGGCTAGACCGCATCCACAGAGAAAGACAGAGGGATGGAGAAAAAGATGCAGTCAGTAAGGAGGAAGCCACACATTTTGGGGTTGTTGGGCACACTGAGTCGCCCATCAGACCAAGTAGGACCTCAGCAGAGCATCCGAGGAGCCAGAGCAGTTACCACTTGCACACAGAGGGCTCTGCTTTTGCAGGGGCAGGGATGGGAGGGATGGGAGGGATGCAGGCTGTGCTAGGTGCTTCTCAGAGGCGTTGGTCCTCACCTGGCCTCCAAAGATACAATATGAAGGGAGACGAAGGGCCGCGCCCTCAAATAAGCACCTCCGGCCACACAAGGCCTTCTTTCATCCCCCAGGAGGTCAAACTGTCCATTGAGGGGCGCTCTAATGCAGGGAAGTAGCATCACATTTGGTAGCAACTATAGAGGAGACTGCCACGAGTAAGAATGAGTCTGACAAGGAGAGAAAGAGGAAAAAAAGAGTGCGAATGTAGCCTCAGAATGTTTGAGATTTTGCACACCTAAAATATACAAAAATACAAGATCTTTGTCTATCTGGTGAGAAGTTCTGGTTTGGTTTGGTCACCACTCAGCCAAAGGATACGAGCCTGTGGATTCCCAGCCAGCTGAGGTCTGACGGGGACATGACAAGCTGAGTAGAAAGTATGTAGCTGATGAAATGCCTCTCACAGTCCTCACACACTGCATTTCTCTTACTCCCTCCCTCCTTTGTCGCCACTTCCTCATAATCACGCTTGGTGATTACCATCGCATTCAGAGCACTCTCGCTTCCTTTTTGACCAAACCGTCTCTTTGGAAGACCACGGACTACGAAGAATGTGTTTGTAGCGCGGTGAAGCTACCAACTCTGCAGGTTCTGATGTCTTTAAAGGATCACAGCCAGTGATCTTTTATCTCCTCCATTCCTAAGATCCTGTTTCCTTCGAAAGCATTTACCCAAAAAAACAAGAAAAAAAACAGAGTGGATTTGCTGACACCAGCAGCCCCTGTGGTGATGTTGGCACTGTTGACGCTAACTGTCAGTGTATGTTACATTATGCTTCTTCGGCAGGAGTCTGAAACCTCCTTTGTCAGCAGATACTCTCTCAGGCCAAGTGCGGCTTGTCCCACTTGTCTACAATCGAAATAGTGATAAATCAATCAGTGTGTCTGTTTAGCAATCAGTTTTCACTCCAAAAACATCTGCCTTCATTACACACCATCATGCCCTATGGTTGAGGATGAGGGCCCGAACGTTTGTGTTTGTGTGTGCGTGTGTGTGTTTGTATGATCGCTGGAGATATCTTGCATTCCAGTTTCATCACTGAGAATATTCATCACTTAGAGTTTAACTCTTTCCCCCTTTCTGAGAGAATCCTTCCCCCTCCCTCCTCCTCACTATACCTCAAAGCTTTCCCGACCAGACTGGTGACTTTTAATGCAATTTTGAAGAGTGTAATTAACGGAGGAGGCACTGGCTGGTCATCACCAAAGCCACCTGCGCGAATTAACCAGTCACTTGGCTGCAGGAAGAGTGAAAGAGATGGAGAGAAACCAACCCTTTGTGCGAGTGAGTCAGTGACGAGGCGCTCTCTTTGTCCTCAACTTGAGTTACTTTTTTGCTCGATTACCAAATTAAAGCAATAGTTGTTTTCCTCCTCGTGGGGCTGTTTTATATCTCTGTACGTATGAGGTGTGAGAGCTGACCCTCTTTAAACCCCCCCGACTTTTAAAGGTGATGCACTCTTTTGCTGTTCAGTATTTCTACACAAGTAAAGCATGCCTTTGACAAATTTCTCAAGAAATCATTCTAGACGAATCAGCTTCTCTTTGATTCTCCATCTCACTGATGATATTTTATCTTATATGGATTTACTGAAGCGCATCTCCAAGAAAGGCTTGGCTCTAATTAAGTTTGTGATCATTATCAAGTTACCCTCTGTCTTTTGTTTGAATGGTCCTTCGCTTTTGTACTAGATTATACTTTATCCAGTGGATCTTATGATTGTCTTGTGTTGCACATAGAAAATGTCACTCATTGACTTCACACTGACCGTTGTAATAGGAATCACAGTACAATAGGTGTTTTTTTTTAATGAAGGGAATATGTTTGAAGTATTGTTGGTGTTTTGTGGTGAGAGAGTGAGAAAGAAAAAAAAAACTGACTTGCATTTTTAACTCTGTTTACAAATTAGCCAAGACGAATGCTGCAGTTTCCTACGTCTGACAGATTTTTTTTATCCTCTTCTTGAATTCCCCCCCAAAAAAGAAAAAAATCAAAAAAAGGGTGAAATTGAAAATAAGTGCAATTAGACCACACATTAAATCATTCAGAGGTTTATAATCAGACGGCATTCCTCACACAGACATTCCCATCAGAAAGTGGAAATCAGACAGTACCACTTTTCTTTAGAAAACATTTGATCACTTTTGAATATTTAATGCATTACCTGTTACATTTCCTTTCATTGGACGTGCTCAGAGAGGAGGATCAGTGAGTTACATGGTTGTCAAGTTTGTGTCCGACTGATGTGTTGGTGCTGTAGCCCAGGTGCTGTTGTGTGTGTCTCTGTCCATTTCAACTCTCTTAACTTGAATAGAGCCCTTACCACCGCCTGACCCTGTGTCAGCAGGTGGAGAGGAGTATCAGACAGTGACTTGAACTGGGCTTAGTACACTCTCATCCTCTGGTACTGTCATTATGAGTAGCTTTAAAGGGCAGGTTCACATTTTAAAAAAAATGTTTTAATCAAATTTGAGAATAAGAATTCTCACATCCCCATGAGACTTATTAGTCGCTGGGATAATTCCTCCTGTCCTTAATGGCTGCGCAAAAACTCAACAACTAGAGCTGCAACGATTAGTCGATTAAATGATCAAAATTAAATTAATTACAAACTATTTTGACAATTGATTAATTGTTTCATTGATTTTTCAAGCAAACAAGTCAAACATTTGCTGGTTCCAGCATATGTATGATAGTAAATGAAAAGTCTTTGGACTGTTGGTTGGACAAAAGAAGATATTAGAAGGTGTAACTTTCGGCTGTGGGAAATTGTGATGAGGACATTTTTTACTCAAGTAGAAGTACTGATTGAACTTATTTACTGAAGTAAAAGTAATAAAGTACAGGCTCTGAAATGTACTCAAGTATAAAAGCAAAAAGTATCCCTCTGAAGGACATTTCTACCGGCCATTTCTGTGCAAAGCTAACTGAAGATTAGCCTTTGTCACTACATGCATTTTCACCCCATTCGAGTCTCCCTCTGTCTGTTTCGTGTTGCCACGCCTGCTGTGCGTGATATGCACAGGTTGAAATCAGTCTTGTGATGGTGAGAAGGCGACGTGTTCCTCTGAAATGCATTAAAACTTAAGTAATGAGCCTGTTTTGAAAATGTAAGGAGTAGAAAGTACAGCTATTTGTGTTAAAATGAGGGAGTAAAAGTAAAAAGTTGTCAGAAAAATAAATACTGATGTTAAATACAGATACCTTAATTATATATACTTAATTAGAGTAACAAAGTATTTGTACTTCATTACTTCCCACTTCTGCAGCAGAATAATCAGTAATGAAAATAATCATAAGTTGCAGCTCTATCCACAACTAATAACTCTTTCAGCGTACATGTGCACAAGTTAGTATAACTTTGAAGAATGTGAATCTGTCCTATAAAAACTTTTCAATGGGAGATTCAGAAGGTAATTTTACTACGGTGAAGAACACATCTTCCCATCATGAGCTCACCACATCCAGCCATTTTTGTTCACGCTGTAAGCAATAGACATAATACCTGAAAACATTTAATGTAGTCTTGGCGTTTTCTATGCAGTAAACTCAGTATTGTACCGTTCTTTGTCTTAAGTACAGCTCTCTGGAGCAGTAGGGCACGTCAGCTGATGCAGTCATTTTACGCTGATGTCTGGTTGGAGGATTTTTTTCTTTTTATAGTAGTACAAACCAGTATTTTGCTACTTTTTGCTCAGTGGTCCCAATCTTCCTACATATGGCACACTGCTGAGGCACAGATCAGTAAACTTCTAGTCTTCTAATGATGCCACACAGTCGGAGCCAAATCACTCACGAGTGTCACTCGAATTGTTTTTTAACTTTGTTCTGGTCCTGCTTTATTTTGGCACGATTGCTCGGCCACTTCAACATTTGTATTTTAGGTCAAGATGCATTTTACGGGATTTTAAATGGTGCAAGCAGTGCCACATGTGACTTTACCTCCTGTTAATTCTCACAGCAAGACCATCCTGTTGCTACCGTGAGCCTTTTTTTTGTTCCTTGCCCTCTGCTCTGAGCAGCGTGTGCCATGTTGAAGCAGGAAAAGCTCGACCGCTACCAAGATGTCCAATGACTCTTATTCACATCACTGATAGTCTGTTGCTGTAAGTAATTGCACTAAATGCCCTCCTTTACAGTGTTGTAAAATGAAAACTGTTGGTAAATTGAAGAGTTTCAAAATGTAAAGCACACAGAATCATGGAGAAATGGCAGGTTGTTGTGTGTTTCTGTAGATAGATGTATTTTTTTTTGTATAGATAGCTTTGATGATGCTTGTCGATAATGCCTTAAATTCTGCTTTGTACAATGTGTGAAATTGAAATAATGGAATGATGCTTCTGATAGACTTGGTGTTCCCTTTTCAGGCTGTACAAGAGCAAATCAGACACTCTTGCCATGCTTACGAGCAGAATCTTATATTTGCATTTCTTAAAGGGTGATGGTGAATTCTCCCCAGATGGTTCAACCATGTTTGATTTTGTCTCTCCCTTTTCTTTTTTTTTTTTTATTATAATCTATTCCGTTACATTTTTTTTAATACACTCTTAATGCTCATACTTTTAATTCCTGTTTTTTCAATGTGTGGAAGTGAAGTAAATGGAAGCTCTTATCTGCACTTTTTACAAGACGATGCCAAGGGTATCTGCAGCGGAGGCCATTGATTTCATACACACAAACTTAGACAGACGCACACATCTGTTGTTTTTATTGTTGTTGCACAAGATCAGTAGTTTTTCTTTTTTTTTAATCCCTTGACTTAATGGATTGTGTTTGGCGTCTTGTGCTTTGTCCCACGGTCTGTGGACAACAGGAGGTGGGTTTAAATAAAGACGGACAGGCTGCATAAATCAGATAGCTTTCCATTGGTGGTAATGTATCGGTTTCTTATGTTTTGTGATGTTGGCAGTGGGGATTTTTTTACTCTGTGTGAACTACTTCCTGTTTGATCCAATATTGAACTTCAAAGGTGAATTGAGGACGGTTTCGGTGTTGCTGATGTCGAATTAAATCAGGAGAACGAGAACGGTTAAAAGTTTTAAAGAAGTCTGTATTTTCAGATTTGACATTGTACTTTTTTTGGCACAAGGTGACACTGCTTTTTATGTGACGTGTAACTATAAACAAAACAAAAAACAGCATCTTCTTTTTTTAAAATGCCTAAATCTGCAAAATATATGCAATGATGTAAATGTAACATTCAATCCTCAAGTGTAATCCAGGTTGTATGAACTTTGTATAGTGAGTTTTAATATCGTATGGCCGTACCAATATGTATTGATCTTTATCAGAAGCCTTAGAGTTGTCGACCGAAAGTGCTCCCTTAGAATACCCTACACCTACCTGACTTTAACAAAGCATTAATATCTCTATTTTGTTGCATTTTTATTTGTACCGTTTTTGAATAAAATAGATTTGTACTGTATATTTGTACCTCTCTGTGAACTACTTAGGGCGGTTTTTGTTTTTTTGTTTTGCTGTTTTAATTCTATGTACTTTAAGGACACAAAGATATTGTATTTTTATTGTTACAGCTAACTTGGAGACATTGCATTTATCATGTTTGTTAAGTAAACACAATATAATATATATATACAAATATAAATATAAACTATTATCCAACTTGTGTGCTGTGTTTCTTTAATATAATTCCTTCATTTTTTAGTCTTTTGTGGCATTTGGAGAAAGTAAGTGGTGGGAACAAGTGTTGAGATCTATTATTAAAGTGTTACAAGTTATGCTGAACTTAAAGTTTCAAAGGTATAACTAGTTAAATGTACTGAAGAGTATTTAAAGTATGGACCCTGTCAGCATCATAGGAGTGGTTGATTATTATAAAAGAATCATTTTAATGATGTAACTAGTTATGACGGAGCAAATTTAACTGCTTTACATACTACAACCTTTAATACTGCATCATACTCAATAAGTCACATATTGATCTTCAGAGGAACAAGTAGTGCACAATAGAAGTAGACGACATGATTGTAATTTGTGATACTTGTCCTACATGGACTCAGAGAGGAGGCACAAAGTCTACGAGTTTTAACACAACAAATATTAGAGCTGTGGAATATTCAATCATCTGTCTTTGTTCACTACTTCTTACATTAACTACAGGTTATGAAGGTTTTTTTTTTAAATACAAAAATGTAACATTATCGGTTATCTTATCAAACATGAGAAGCAGGTAATCATCAGTATTAGCTTAAATCAAACCATATCTTGCATCTCAGCACAGCAGGGGTGGAAGTAACTAATTAAAACTACTGAGTGTTTTTTCAAGTCTGTAATTTTACTCATTGCCATGTAATCTACTTTAAAATCATAATTGAGTACTGAGTACAATTTGAATTAATATCTAAACCCTTAATCTGCATTTTTGTAGCCAATAAGGTTATCCGATCACAAACAGGCCAGTGAAAACCCTGACGTACACACAAAAAACACAAGACTCACGAAACTGACCATGAGCACTTATGTGGTTTGAATTGCCCTTTTTCAAACTTCACTGCTGGGATTATCAGAACTCCATTTTAGTCAGGTTTGTATTGACTTTACCCATTTAGATGGATAATTCAATTGCCCAATACTCAAGATTATATATTTGAGTAACTCAAAATTGGTTAAATTCTGATCTAAAAGGAAAAAGTGATGATGAAAATGTAAAATGTAACATAAAATAAAAACTTTCAGATCTTTAGATCAGGTTTTGCCTGTTTGAATTTGAGGAACTTGAATATGTTAGAAAATAAAGAAAAAATATTTTTAAAGAGGAACAATTTAAATCACATTTATTAGATGGATTTCAAAGTTAAATATTTACATGCTATAAATATAATGGTATTCAAATTTCAACCGTACTGTAAGTATTTAGGGGCAATATAGTTTGTCAATGAGTTATTAAGTTGCTTACCCATTTTTAAAATTGTCTATTTACTTTCATAAAAGCTACAATATTTCTGTATTAGTGTCATATTTTATGGAGCAAAAGAAGAAAGAAGACTAAGCAAAACAATGCAGTACAACTACTTTTCACCACAGAAGATAACTAACCACACTCAAACGCTCCATCACAGTAACAAACCTGCCATAACTCGTAGATATTTGATGTAAAATCTCCATTTACACTCCTCACTTTTAAAGAAGTGCAAAACTGTATCCATTCAGATTAAATGTGTATTTGTATGTATAAAACGAAGCAGAAGGGAAGGAACACTGGATACTAGCATTATAGTAAAGTCAATGTTTATTCCACATTCTTTACCAGGTTTCATCACGGTCTGTACATCTGTTAATCCAGTAACAGAGGACGGCACCTCAAAAGTGCCATCCAGTCAGAATGCATTGATATCGCAGCAAGCATGAATGTTCTCATTAGCAGATTAGCTCATTCATTTGGCCTTGTTCAGAGAGATTTGCTTTGTAAACATGGACATTGAGAGAAAATCCTGATAGAATTACTATAGAAAGGCCAACGTCTTTAACCACATTTTTCTCTTGATTAAACTGTATAAAAAACAGGCAGGCATAAACTAACAGTAGAACACAAGCTCATATTGAACCATTCTAGGACAAGTGCAGTTTTCACAACATGCAGTGCTTACCTAATCCATACTGAACGAACTGCTCGTAAAGATCACCTTTGCAAATAGTATGTCAGACCACAGACGCCGAAGTTTTCTGTCGCATTAATCCACTGTAGGCTGAAGGGGATCACAGCAATTTCAAAGAGCAACCTCTGAGAATACCCAGTATTCATAGTCTGAGAGAAGAGAGAAATAAATGACACCTGAAGACTTTGTCGAGAACACCGATCTGCCCTTGGTACGCTATGTCTGTCATGAATAGGATGGCAGTGAGACCCTGTTGTTTTCATGTGCTGAACTAGGAAGAGAAAACATATCTCTGAAGACAAAGTGTCCGTAGAAAACTGCCTAAAACTGTCAAATGATGGATCTATAAATGATTCTGATGGACCAGGGTGTTGTCACCAGGCTCTGAGCCCTCTCACTGAGTTAAATTGCCTGAGAAGCTAAACTCTTTACATTGAAGTCTGTTTAAATTAAAGTTGCGTTCTGCATAGTTTCAGTGAAAACTGAATTAATTTCCCTTGGAATAAATAACACATCTGTTGCATAGAGGTTTGATGCACTCCTAGGAAAGCCTCTGAGGACGAAACTAGTAAAAATCCCTATATTTTTTTCTCCTTTGTTAAATTTGCTGTAACAAACAGCCAGGTAGAACGACTCTCGTCTAGGAGTGACTCAAACAGAGCTTGTCCTCGTCTCTGATATTCTGACGAATAATTCAGAAACTGCTCATTTGACACTGTAAATGTTTGCATCTGTGGAGAAGTGAAGTCAAGAAAGAACTGGAGGTAACCTTACAGGCAGGAAATTAAAACAAGGATATCCAAACATGGCCTCTAATTTAAAACATTAAAACAATTTTTATACCACTGACGGTAACAAAATAACCCCAACGTTTTCACAAGAAAAATATATTCACATCATATTGCATAAATATGTGCTGGAATGAGGTTAATGAATATAGATTAATAAAATCTCTCTCCCAGTATGGGCTGTATGTGTTATGAAAGTCGCCCCAGTGCTCAGTAACGGATGGGGATAAAAAAAGAAAAGGGTTAAACAGGTGTTTAAATAGGTTCCTCTGTCATGTGAATCAATAAACATCTTTCATTCATTCTGTTGACAGAGAATATAAATTAACCAGAATTTAAGTGGTTACATATATCGAAGGTACTGCAGCTTTTACGACGCACGTGAATGCTACAGAAATAGCATTTTCTGTCTATGATACTCTATATAATCACAATAACCCACTTTCATATGTTGGAATTTACTCGTAATGAGGAAAACAAATGTGTCTTTGCGGGCAGAATTCAAGTAATGTAGTAACATATGAGGAACTGTTACATTGGAACATTTTAGCACAATATTCCCAAATGTGATGAGCCCAAAATATATAAGAGGTAACTAATGTATTGTACAGTACAATAACAGCAGCACAGACTGAATTCTTTTACGAGCCGAAGAAAAGGCTCTGGAACACAAAGTAAAAAAGAAATGACATTGGCAAAATATTCGGAGTGTAACAATGTAGGAGAATATTGGCAAAGAGAATGTAAAGAGGCGAATGCATTAAGTCGTACAACTCGGGAGATGATGGGGAATGTTGTTCGACACTGGGCGCGTTCAATAGGACAAAAACATTCAGAGCGAGGAAACATTATAATCAAACCTGGGAAATACAAGTGGAAATGGTACGTGAATGTTTGCGTCCTATTAAAGTGCCCGAGTGATAAACGCAAATTGTGGGGGAAAAAAAAACAACCCGCATCCTCTGTAGTAGTGTACAGAACATGAAGCGCTTTGGAAGCCTGGAGTTGGAACGCAGTAAGCCACGAGACAGAGGGCACCACCACGGCGCCGGCTGAGGTAGTAGTAGACTGAATATGAACTTCCCAGGGACCCACGGTGGCAGCTTGAAGAGAGAGGTGTAGCTACCGGTAAACCCGAGTCACTGGGCTGGCGGAGTGGACCAGAGAGGAGGGGGCTGTGGCTACAGAGTCCCCGCTCCTGTCACTGAGGGTCCATGTGCAAAAACATTTTCTTTTATAACTGCTCCTACTAGAATGAACTGTGTTAAATCTGCTAGCCCACTGACAAACAGATAAATCTCTTTACAACATGCTTTTATGTCATCATCCATACAACATAAAACATTCTCAACCCTGCTCCCAAGGTTTTCTAGACTGTAATAAATTAGAAATTGAAGTAGTTTTTTCTGTATTTCACAAAGCAGTTTGTGTGTGAAGCTGTTCGACACAGAGGAGGCTGGAAGTAAACCAGCTAGGAATGGTTCACTGTGACCATAGCAGCCTGATGGCAGAGTGCAGAGGTTAATGATGCTGCTAGAAGCCAATTGACCCCCCCCTCCCCAATGGCCTGGTCCAATTAGGGCAGCTTCATGAACAGACCATTATCAATGGAAGGGACAGGCATAGGGCAGGGGAACTGAAAGAGGCTCATGTCTGCTGTGAGCGCAGCCATCGCCGCAGGATCATGCTCTATCTGTGTCCTCAGAGCAGGGTCGATCTTCTCCAGCCGCCGCTTGATCCTCTTCGCCTCCCTCTCGCGGATCAGCCTGGCCTGCCTCTTCTCCGGCGTCTCGTTTGCCCTCTTCAAACGCATGGCCTCCCTGTCTCTCTGCAGCCTGCGGGCCCGCTGCTCGTCAGACTCCTGCATCCTCTGCATGCGCTTGGCCTCGCGGTCCCGCAGCCTCCTCATTTCCCTCTCCTCATCCGTCTCACATGCCCGCTTGTTCTTCTTTGCCGTGCGCTCGCGCTCCAGGCGATGCATGCGGGCCTCCACAGGTTCGTTCTTCCTCCGCAGAGCCCATTTTCTCATCGGCGACTGGGCCTCCACTAACTGCTGATAGGCCACGCAGCTGTTGCACACCAGCAGCACCCCGGCGGGATACACCGGCATAGGGCTCAGGATGTCGGGGATAGGAGGAAGGCTCGAGGAAGATGAGTTAAGAGCATCAGGTATAGATGCAAGTGAAGGCCCTTCAGAGAGGAGACTGTCAGGCAGTGAGGGAAAGGAGGGTCCTTGATCAGAACCTGCGCACTGTCCTGGTCCTGGGCCGTGACACTGGCTGGAGATGTGGCCCGGTCCCTGGCAGGTACGATGGGCTTGACACAGGTTGGGGTTGAGGTCAGGAGCCTCACAGGGGCGAGGGCCCTGGCATGAACTGGGGCTGGGGCCTGGTCCGTGGCAGGAGCAGTTGCCGGGGCCCGGGCTGGTCATGGGGCTGTTGGAGAGGGAGTGGGACATGGAGCAGCTGTCCCTGCCACCAGTGATATCCATTCTGGTCATGTCGAGGACATCTTTAAGCTTCTCCCTGAGAAAAGATACAGTATTTAACAGCTGGTCAAAGTAATGCGTCCCCAGGGGTCTGATGCCTCCCATAGCGACAATTTCTCTTTTCTTAAAAAGGGACAGTTCACCCCAAAATCAAAAATACATATTTTTCTTCGACCTGTAGTGTCTCTATCCAACTAGATTGCTCAGATGTGAGTTGCCGAGTTTTAGAGATAATGGTCGAAGAAATGCCTGCCTTCTCTCAAATATCATGAAACTAGACAGCTATTGGTTTGTGGTGTTCAAAGCAGCAAAAAAAAAAAAAAAAAACACATCTGAAAAACTTAACAGCAATGTCTCTTTCCAGAAATCATGACCTGGTTACTCAAGATAATCCACAGACCTTGTTGTGATCGGTTTCATGTAGGGATTGTGTTCTTCCTGCCAAACTACACCCACCAAACATATCACTACGCAGAGAGAAGTGTGCGTCTACACATGGACGAGAGGCAAGCTAACTCAGTTTGCTTTCATTAAAGCTCCGCAAAGGAGGGTGCCATTTACATCTGGCGCCGACAGGAGCCCGAGCCTCTCGTCCATGAGAAGCTGCATGCTTCCTTTTGTGTGGTGATGCAGTTGGTTGGTGTAGTTGGGAAGAAAGAAAATAGTTCCTACATGAAAATGCTCACAAAAAGGTCTGTAGATTATCTTGAGTAACCAGGCGATGATTTCTAGAAAGAGACATTGCTCCTGAGTGCCATCTAGTTCCTTTCTGTTCAATACAAGGCATACATTTCTTCAGCTGACATCTCCAAAACTCAACAACTCACAACAAAACAATCTAGATGGATAAATAGCACTACTGGTAAGAATACATACTTTTTATTTGGGGTGTCCCTATAGTCTACACATCTTTGTGTCATTTCAGTAAGGTGTCTATTCCTTCACTGGTGAAGCTTTGCCTTAGTTAGCCACAATTCTACATTTAAACTGCTTAAAAGTGAATGTTATTGCTGAATTGCAAGTTTAGTTTTCATTGTTCAGATTCAGATTTTGCTCTTTTGGCATTTAATCCTCTTCAAAAATCTGTACTTTACACGCCAAATAACGACGTGTTCTTTTCATCTCCAGAGCTGAGATCTTACGGTCCAGGCTTAATAAAGTTGCATTTTGTCTCCTAGCAACTATCACCGGTCTGTATCATGACAGTTTAGATATTCAGCTTGCATAATAATGACAGTGAACGGTACAACACTTAGCCAAAACCTGCTCCGTATAGTCACATATTTTGAAACAATACTTGATTTTGGCCTCACCCATCACACTGATATGATTATCTGATACTACTGAGTTCACTCGGGAAAAAGTGACTCATTTCAGTGTTTGTTTCAGAGATGAGCAAGGTGCCGTGTCACGTGACCTGTGGTTAACTCAGAGTGGAGTTTAGTGCACTGTTAGCAGCCCGAGATGAGGTAACTGTTTCCATAAACACTGTGAGAACAGAAAATGTGTGGCAGATGCTTTCAAATTTACTTTATTCACAGTTCATTATTGCTGGCTTTAACAACATCAAATAGCTTTTCCACATACAAATAAGACACAGATTTGGTACATCTGTGCTCAGCTGAGACGTACTTATGGTCTCATATATAGTAACATCTGATTCTGCCAGCTCCAATAGCTCATATATTTTCTTTTCTTTTCACTCCTGTCAAAAATACATTGCAGCTTCTCACCATGTTTCTCCCTGTACTACGCATATTGACCTTGCCTGTGCTGTTTAAATTTCAATGTAGTGGTAGTTGCTAAGCAACATGCAAGTTTATTTTCATTATATCTGTCATTCTTGTACTAATTTTATTCATCCCCCATGTTCTGCATCCTGCCTAATCTCACTCTGAGAACCACTGCTCCATTGTGTTCCAGCATGCTGTATTTAAGACAGTTATTCACTTCATTTTTTAAGCGTATGTTGCACATGTTTCGTACAAAAAGAAAATCTCCAGTCAGCCTAAATGTTTGTCTTTTTAAAGGATTGTGACCTGTCACTTCTGACTCATTTTTAAATTCATTCACTGCATTCCTGCCGCAATCAGTTTTTTTGATGTTATACGAGGAATTAAACTGCACTATTTAAAATAGTCTCTCCTGCAGTCAGTGATGTCTGCTGCCTTTGTCGTGTAAAGGGATCTGCTGTAGGTTCCTGAACCCTCAGATCTTGTTTGAAACATTTAAAGATTGATAATAAATGGCTGGAATATGATGATTTGTTTGTCTGTTATCTTCTTGATAACTGTGGAAGCAGCTGACTTAACATTTTTAACTTGACTCAACTGCTAAATTGTTGATGATGTTATTAATTTGAAGAAAACAAAAAAAAAACAGAAACCTCTGGGCCATAACAATGTATCTATATCTATAAGATCCCAATGAACACATCCATATACTTCTTCCTTTAAACAAATTGAATCAGTGTGCATGAAAGACTTGAGACCAGAGCTACAGAAGAGATGAGGCGAACCTGTTAAAGTTGTTGGTGTCTGTGAAGCGTGCGCCACAGACAGCGCAGTTGGAGAGGCGGTCCTCGGAGTGGATGAGAAGATGCCGTCCAAGCGAGCCAGGCGAACTCAGGGCTCGCCCACACACTGGGCACACATAGCTCTTGCTGTTGCTCATCATAGTTGTGTGCTGTTAAACACGGCAAAACAAGATAGGAACAAGAGACGTGTCTTAAGTACACCAGCAACATTAAAAGATGACTTAACTGTCTACTTGTTGTTGTAGTCGGTTCTTAACATTTTGAACAGGAACAAATTGGATTCAACATTTAAAGCATTGCAGCAGTAACAGGGAATGCATAACAAGTGAAACGCTTTAGTAAATCACCAATCATGAAGGAGAACATAACAATGGAAATATGGCTGTGAAATAATAATGAACTGAAAAATCCAAAAATCAAATATTGAAAGGTTTTATCATTAGTATCAAAATGTATCATATTTAAAAGGTCATATTGATAACATTGTTATGGAGAAAAATCTTTGATTCTAAATAATACATCTACAGAGCTAAAGGTGCAGAGTAAAGAATTAAAACCATTATTATGATTGTGAATCAATAATTTCAAAATGTTTTTTTGGGCCATCCTCAGACTATTTAGTGCCAAGAACTGGTCTGGCAATTGATTACTGCAACACCAATTAGTTACCACTGCAAATGTGGTAATTGACATTCTTGTGGCTTGTGTTCACAATCCATATGGTCCACATGGGTCAGACACTGTTGTAATTGCTCAACATTACGGTGGCAGAATGCACACTCCTCTATCCGTGACTTTTAAATGCACAGCAATAAACCGAAAACTGTCTGACATCTGCAAAAACACAAAATGTGTACAGTGTTCACTGTGTGAACAATTGCTGAAGTAAGGAACAAATCAGCCACCGAATATGATTGGCGAAGAAAAATATAATGAGAGAGGAAGGTGAACCTGCAACTGCAGCATTTTTAAGAGAGCATAAATAATTATTTACCATCAGCAAATATATAACAATATTCTCAATGTTTGGTAATTTTTTGAGAGCTTTTATTAACTCATTGACCAACTAAGATTAGTTTTCAGTTGTGATTTTAATTTGTTTTTCTCTGTTTTACTCCTGTGTGTTACAGCACCAGACTGGCTCATGCAATCCAACACCTTCCCTCTTCTAACCTGCATTTCACTGGAACACTGATGCCGAAAGCTACTTAGGAGCTTTAAAGGTGACGACCTACTACTAGCTTATTAGAAAACAGGCTGCAACAAAAGATCCAAAGCTGCTTTGTTTTCATGCTTCTGTACACGATTAGGATAGGCGAGACAATATCATTTTCACCTGGTAGACATGGGAGATGAGCTTCTCAGGGCTGCTGAAATCCAGCGTGCAGAGGGGACAAACAAAGTTGTTGCCGTGGTCCCCTTCCTCGCTCTCCTGGGGAAAATCAAGCATGATTAAAACACATTTTGGGAGCGAAGCCACTGCTTTATGCAAAGTACACCAACACCTCACAGCAGTGTGGTTGTATATCTTAATCATATGATGTATATTTTATTTGACATAATCAAATGTGTCCTTATTTGTGGAAGATTAACAGTGCTTATCCCAACTTGTGTAATTTAAGAAGCAAACTGCAGCAAGAACTGATTGTAAACATCGCATTGCTGATATTTAAATAATAATGCTACATGCAGGAACTCATTTTATCTATCTCTTTGTGGAGGCGCTACTCGCTGCACAAGTTCTCAGCTGAAGCAAATCTCCAAGTGGTATATGGTGATGTGTTGAGTGTGTGAATGAGCAAAATTCCCACAAGTCCTTGTGACTCACTAACAGTGACATGATGCTGTGTGCTGTCACAGATGTGACTCACATACAAACTGAAATACAGAACACTTTGCGAGCAGAAGGTCCAGGCACAAAAACATATTGGCTGATACCAGGAGTGCTTCTCGTTTTTCTCGATTGTGAAGCGTTCACAAAAGTAACAAAGGTGTCACTGAAGTGCTCCTTGAGTATACAACATTCTGAAGGATTTTTGCAGCTGAATTGATGTGCTTCTTTCATCTTAAAATTTTAGAAATTTCTTTTTACAATTTCACACATGAAGAACAAATAAATAACATGGCCATACAAATGTGCTCACTGTGACACAACAAGCTAAGACTTAGTTTGTTTTTACAGCTTTAACAGATGATCTGATGAGACGGAAACACTCAGATATCGGTACGTCCTGTTCCTGTTGATCTCAACAGTACTTCAGTCAAGTTATCTGCTATTTTTCTTCAGTGCAACACAATTTCTGTGAAGTCAAATTAATATTCACATTACATATACAATTGGAGAAGATCCACTTTTGCATCAAGGGATTTTCGATGGGAAAAATCGAAAAATTGCATAGTATAATGTCTCATTATGTGCCTTGCACAAATTGTTTCTCTATAGAAGTATGTGCATTGTAGTATGCATGTGGATGGCAGATGTAAACAATACTGCAGTAACTTTAAAGTGACAAGTTGACAATTTGAAACTTATGAAGTGCTTCCTTTCGGTCGGTCATTGAAGGCACAGTGGCAACTGTAACCTTCGTTTCCAGTAAAGTACTCATAGGAGCACATGGACCGAAGCTTTGTGACTGGCATCTAATTCATGACGAGCGAGCACTTTCTTCCCTCTGCTGCTGTACAGTAGCTTCTTTGAACACATGCTGCAAAAGCAAGCACCTGGCTCCCTCAATTTGTGGCACCAAGTGCTGAATGGCTTCCCATCTCCACCATTTTCCTCTATCCATGCCCAGCCATTTGTTCCTAACTCCTCTCCCAAGTAAGGCTGTATCTTAGCCAGGTTTAATAAACTTTGTTTCCATTTGAGCCGAGTTGCAGGGCTACCACACCGCACTCACGTTTCTTGGCAAGAGCCGCCCTACTCTGCCTCTGACTGGCTAGCACTCGTTGGTCAGCCTCATACCATTGGTAGGTGGAACTACCCTTTGCTTTGCAGAAGATGACTAGTTAATCCACATCAAATACAAATCCCATAAGGACTTTTTTTCCCTAACATAGTCACCATCCTGGAGTACTTTCAGCTCTGAGTACAGAAAGCTCCCTTTAATATCCTTATATATCATGCATGTCTATTACTATCTTGTTTTTTCCTTTTTTGATTATGCTGGCCGTTTACTCTTTGTTCTGGCAAGCAGAGGGATGGATGCTGTTGCTTTTATAGGATCTGTTTTCGTTTATTAATACTATGTAGGTCCTTCTTTTGAATCTTTAATAAAAAATAAATAATACCTTGTTTAAAATGCACAACTGGTAGGTAAGAGATGAAGAAACCTCCAGCTATTACGTTTATCATTATAACAGCCCACACAAGTCTTGCAGCAATAACAAACACTTCACTTGGAACCACATATCTCAAAATGAAACTGGGCACCTTGTCAATAATTTATCTCTTTGGAGTCTTGTTTGTATGTTCATGCCACATGATCAACTTCACAGCACAGTGGCATAACCGTGTGACATATAGGCAGTCCTCAAACTAATGCAAGATGAGGCAAAGAACTAATATGAACAAAGCAAATGGCACAATAGTGAACATTAACAAGATTTCATGTGGATGCCAGCACCCTCACCTCTTTGACTCCCGCTCCTTGTAGGCGGCACTGTGATCTCTTGGTGGTCATGTGGTCGTCGGCGGAGGTGTTGGAGGAGCACGAGTCTTCACCTTGGTTGTCAAGGTCGCTATCACTGTCTTCTATGGAGGCAAACACAGCCCTATCAATACAGACAAACAACAGAACACAGAGCAGGGCTTACTCTCACTAAACACCCCTCAGGCCGAGGACGTCCTACAGCGTCCATCCAGTCCCTCCGTGTCCCTTCCGTCCCTCCATCCTGTACCTGTGATGCTATCCGGCTCTTGGACCTCCTGGGAGTTGTTGCTGCAGCATTCACTGTCTTCGGTGAATTCGTCCCTGCCATCCATGTTAATAGTGTGCTGAAGTCCTGTGATGCCTGAAGTGTGGAATGGCCCTGGAGATAGAAAGACAGAAGCAGTCAGTAAGACGGGTGAGTACAATGAGCTGTTCCAACTGGAGAGAGAACGTGAGGAGTGGAGGTGGGTAGCACATTCATGAACGGCAAGTTAACCCTCCATGAAAATATATATTAAATCCTCGGGGTGGGTAATATGACGATAATTACCATTAGATTAGTTAAATGCATGTAGCACCACAGATTTTGCTATTTGATCCTTTTAATATCTCTGGGTGTATTACAATGACTTTGTCAATTTTTCAATGAGATAACGTATCTTAATATGCCAGGTATGTCATTAGCTGGATTTGATAAAAAATGTCAGCAGCTTTATAGGTTGCTCTTTCGGTCGGTCTACAAAAAATTCCCCATCGTTTATCGGACACAGTTTGTGAATGAAATTTGGAATGGAATCAAGTGTCTCTGTGTGTGAGAGTGTGTGTAAAAGTGTGTGTTTATGGTCATGCCGAGGGTGTGGCAGCTGGAGTGGCCTATTAGAAAAAGGTGCATCACTTTGGATTCATGTGACATGACCAATCTGAGTAGAAATATGCACACACCCACACCATTTTGCTGATATGACAATGAGTGAATGAATTAATTATAAAATATTCCAAGAATGGCATGTCAGGTTTGCAAATAAAACCAGTCTGACAGGCTAAACAACATTTGCTCTTCCAAAGAAAGGCATGGACTTCATGAACGGAAGACAAAGCCTATCTTTCAAGTTTCACAATTTAGGTGACTGATGTATGACGACGTAGAGCCATTTCCTGCAAAGCATGAAACATGCAGGCAGAACATGCAGCCAGTGTGTCTACAGACAGACAGACAGACAGACAGACGGACAGACGCCACTTTATAGTATTTCTTATAAAGCCAAACGTCAATAAATTAAATCTATTTTAATACGGGAGTATTAACTGTTTTTTACCCAAATATTGTATTCAACATGAGTGTTTTATCTCCATAGCAACATAGAAACAGCATCGACTGACATAGCATACCACAAGAAGGTATGAATTTTTCAACACTAGTGCATTCAGCTATACAGAAGCTAAGGGTTCTTGTTTTTGTCCATGGTGAAACATAACGTGTGTCCAATGTGATGTAATCTCTCTCACATTTTACTATCAGATTGAGACCAGATTGGTATGGATCATTACAGTCCTACCAAAGTGAAACCTTTGATGAGAACAGTTCAGCCCGATAGTAAATTATTTATACGATTTGACATTTTTCCTCAAAACTTTTGAAATCCACTCAGGGTGTGGACCACGTGAACTTCTTCGCTGATTGAGCTGCTTTCGTTTCGAGCCATCCCACGCTGAAACATAATGAATGCAAAGGCAGCGAGGCGAGCCCGCTGACATACGTGCAGTCACATTAACTTCATTTGCATCCCAACCCCCACTTTTTCACACACATATACACTCGCAGATACATGCTAGCTCTGTTCGACTGCCATGCTGCAGTCCCACGGGGGAAGCAGCCTGCACTCTTTTCCTCTAGCTTACTGCCTTGATACTCACTGTTTTTCTCCCTCTCTCCCTCTCACTCAGTACCACCCACACACTGAACAGCCTGGCTCGCCCTCTGTCCTCCCTGCTTGTGTGTAACTTCCATATCTATACCATCAGCTCTTGAGGGGGAGGATGAAGCTTCATACCATGGCAGCCCATATGTGGCTCACTTAACTCGTTGTGATGCCACTCTTTGTTTTACGGTAACCCCGCAGGATTCTGTGAAAAATGCCTTCACTTTTCATGTTATCACACTTGACCGTGCAAACCTGTATTTAACTGCCAACGCCGCTTCTTTATTGGAGACGGTTTGCTCGAGAGCTTCTCTGGCATTCACACACAAGAGCATCCCACTTCAGATAGCTAAAATTAATGATGGAATGTCCAATTTTCTTCCCTTGTGTGCGCCCTCGCCATTAACACAGATCAGAGATGGGAGAGAGATCCTGACTCCAGCTACCTGAGACTGACAGAAGTAATTACAGCCCTCGTCACAATCCTGAGGTATAGCGTGCGCGCACACACACACACACACACACACACACAAACACTCTCTCGGTCTGTGAGGAAAACAGAGGTATAATCTTTGAGGAGGTTTGTCATCGCACTATTTCGCCAGTGGTGAGAAGTTAGTATGTGAACGCAGTTTGGGCACTTTTCCCATAGAAATCAAGGCATTCATTAGCACTGCTAGAGTGGGTCGTGAGTATTGAACTATGAACTATACTACAACAAGCTGGCTTCACGGCACATAGCCAATGATTGATGTGTGAGAGATACCCATCCCCCCGCTGCTAAGGCTCTGTCTGTACATCTGTCTCTCCTCGCTCCCTCTCTCCCTCCCTCCCCCTCCTCCTCCCTCTCCCTCCCTTCAGTCTCTGCCACTGTGATGTTATCTCTGAGTCTGTGTGTCTGTAGGCAGGAGGTGACGCAGTGTCTGACTGAATCCAGACAAAGAGACAAACTCATCAGCCAACAGACACACAGAAAGAGGGAGAAGGGGAGGAGGAGAGGCAGTGTATGTGTGTGGGGGTGCTGGTGGTGGAGGGGGGGGGAGAGCGCAAAACAAAACAGACAAAAGATAGAATGCCAAAACTCTACTCAAACACCGAGCAATGGGGGTCCTGTTGAATTCAAAGCCCCCCTCCTTCTCCTTTTCAGTCGCCGTCCCCTCCAAAAAACACACTCAGACGCACAACACGTCTGAATCTGCAGGAAGTGCGGGGGCCCCCGTCTTACATCCACACACACACACACTGATGCGAGGACGTTGGGCCAGACATCTGATCAATTCTTACTCTGATTACCTGGTGACCTACTACTACAAAGAAGAAGGTGAAGTGATGAACCATTTTTCCCTGTTGGAAGACTTTCTCTGGTTACTTTGGCACCTGGTTCTCCATGATAATTACAACAGAAAAAGTCATATTTATACACTTATATTAAGCTATTGATCCAGCCACAAGTCATTGTGAAAGCACTCGGCAATCACAGGTCAATCAGGAAACACTGGTGCTGATCTACTGCAGCACATATGAGGGAAAACGGATTATTTTTAGCACTTTTGAAACCAAGTTCAGATGCTTGACAGAAACAGGTGTGTGAAAAACTCAACTGTACTCCTACATAAAACAAAAATTGTAACCTCTGTATTCACACATAAAAACATCCCAAAAAAGCTCTGACAGGGATAAACTTGAACTCTTCATGAAGGAGTTTTCAGTGTTTACAGTAAGTATGCACCTTATACTGTCAAAAAAAACTGATGTCTATTTACTGTCAACATGAAGGACACATCCACTTCTCTCCACCTCCTCCAGTCCTAATTAACTTTTACATAATGCTGTTTTTCTTGCTGTTGTTCAACATCAAACTCAAGGAGGAACACAAATAGCTCGACAGACAGCACTGTTGTGTTATTGTCTGGAATTCCCTGTGTGTGCGTGTGTGTGTGTCAGCCCGCCTGCCTGTCAGACTGTCTCCCTGCCTGTCTGGTCTGTCAGTCTGTCTGTCTATCTGGTCTGACCCTCTCGTGGGGGAACGGCTCTGTGCATGCAATTCATACCTCACAAGAAAAGACAGGTAAAACAATCAGGGCAGAGCAGACGGAAAGTCAGAACTCACACTCCAGTGAGGGCGCTGTGGTTTGTCTGTCTGAAAAATGTTCTGGATACCTCACGTGGAGTGCACTAACTTATGCCAACATTAAATTGTTTTAAGCCCTACTGAGGGTTTTCAGCTCTCTAGAAGTGTTACAGAGAAGCAAATGAGCTCATTAGCTCGCAGGGATTAGTGCAGTCGCAAGTGCAAGATGTATTTCACCGGCAGTTTAGACAAACTATGTTTAGAAAGCAGCAGGGCTGTAGCATACAAACTGTAACTTCAGCAGATTACAGCAGGCAATCCCCTTCTGTGGACTGTGGCGCGTTTATGAGGTCAGCATGCTGTTCACCAAAAAAAAAGGGGATCCAGGGGGGAGAACCATATTTCAGTTAATTTTGTAAGTTGTATGAAATCACAGTGGGATGCTGCAGTTCATAATAGCAGGAAAAGCCTGCTTACAAACAAGAATGCTTGAGGACAATGTGCCACTCAGAAGTTAATCAATATGAGAAAATGAGCATGAATAGGGTTTTGCAGCAATACATACTGTATATATCTCATTCTGGAAAGAGACATAACAGAAACATTGATTTCAACTACTGTCATCCTAAAGTACAGGAGAATTGCAAATGTATCAGATAGCTGAGGCTCTGCTTCGACTGTGTTTCTGTGGGGCTGCAAAAAAATATTCTTATTATTGACCATTCTGTCAGTTGTTTACTTGATGAATCATTTTGTCGATTGAACAGAAGATAAAAGTGAAAGATGCCCATTTTTAATTTTGCAGAACCCAAGGTGTTGTACCCAAATAGCTTATTTTCTCCGACCAACAGTGTGACAAAAGAAAAACATCAAAACCACACATTTGAAAGGCTGGAAGCAGAGAGCGTTTAGCCATTCTTCATAAAAATAGTATTTTCTGTCAATCCACTGATTGATATAGTAATTAACTGTCTCTGTGCTGTGTAGCTTTCCTCTCATCTTGCACTGGAACTGACATGTCAGTGCAAACTGAACTGACACCATGCAGATCCACAGTGTGTAAAAGTTGAAATGCTTGTCCGCTCTGATCAAGGTTTAAGATATGCTAGTTGCGATGACACTCTCGGCCTGCCTCTTCCTAACACTCAAGGCATGTTTTTGCTCATTAAATCTACAAAAATGACTCCTTGTTATAACAAAACCCAGAAAACACAAACATGGTTAGCTACAGGCCCTGAGGAACAGGCTGATTGGAGGAATATTATCATATTATTATAATATTATTATATTATTAATCAGTCTACCTGGAAAACACACAAATAGTGGTATAAATGACTATATGTATATTAACATTACTAGGTCGCAGGAGAATGAGATGTTGACTACCATTACACCTGATCAATACACCAATCTTGCTGAGCTTGTCTAAAATAATAACAGCTCCTTTTAAGTAACTACTGAATATTGACCTGAGATGTGCTCCTTTGCATGTCTGTCTACTTGTTATTTTTTTACTGCATAGTCTTTGCCCTGATTTGTATTGAAATTATCAGTATTGCTGTATGCTTACTTTATTTTTATGTCAATATGAGCACTGAAGGGGAATAAAGAAATTAAAAAATATATATATACATCAGCCAGTAGACTCTTTGCTGTTTTCTCACACAAACTACAAACCGCAATCAACAGTGAGATATCCATCAATACCCTGACAAGAAACCCCAAACCGAAAGTAATCTATGATATTTAAATGTCAGCTGCTCACATAGTATGCAGTGTGATGGTGTGTCACGAGAAGCCCCGTCTTTGGTTGAATACATCCCCATGAATCTATCACCGCGGACATCATGGAAAGCAGCGGAAACACTAAAAATAATTCAACACATTCCCGTTCAACAACCACCAGTAATACACTGATACTGAACGTGACACGGATACGTAACTCGTGAAATAGTATTAAGACAATACCTGGAATACCTACAGTCAACTTTGAAGGGGTTGGTCTGTTTTCGCCTGGACATATTATTGCCCCGAAAAAACTGGAATCTCCTCCTAACCCCGATCCAGGTGTATTCCGCACTGAGAGGACAGATGATGAGCGAAATAATAATAATAATAATAATAATACAGGAAAAAAATCAAATCGTCTCCTCGATCGGCGGAGTACGGGGGTAAAAAATAAAAATAAAAATAAAAGGGAAACATAAAAGAGTCACATTCTTGCAGTCGTTAAAAAAAAATCCCCGTCTCCAGTCGATCAGGGGGGTTTAAAATGATGTCCAAGCCCGACCAGAGAGACACCGAGCGGCCCCGAGCTGCTCCGATCTCGAGCCGCTGGCACCCGTGCTCTCACTGCAGCGCTGCACGAGCTCAGCTGATCTCTAACGTAAAAGCAATGAAGCTACACCGAACAGGATTGTGGGATATGCAGGGACGCTGGGGAGTTCATGCTAAAGACACTGTGCTGCGTTCAGGTCGTGTGGGAGAAACATAAAAATAAACAGTCAGTGGAGAGAAACCTCTCGAGGTTTTCGCATACAGCTTAATATTGTTAAAGAGGAGTCACCATATCTACAAGAGGAGGAGTGTTACTTTACTATGAGAGGAACAACATATCGTAATTTTGTGTTTTGAATAATCAGTATGCAAATTAAAGCAGTTTACTTAGAACATTTTGGTAAAAAGACATTAAAGTGGCACTACGTTGTTTTGGAGAAGATTTACAATATTAATGAGGTAATAATACAACCTCAGAATTATTTATATTTTCCATAATTGAGTAAACAAGCTGTTCCAAGAGGAAAATAAGGTCCCCAGAACACTGTTTGAAGCTAGAAAGGTGGCAGGGTCCGCCATATAAACAAGGTAAAAAAAACAGTATGAAATGATGTTTGTGTAGTTTGTTTATGTAAAAAAATCAGTCAGTGACGATCTGTCTCTTCTGATTAAAATGTGCTCCCCAAAACAACACAGTGAACCTTTAAGAATTAAGTGGATTGAATACTAGTTAGTAAGCTGACTGTTTTGTCAAACTACTATTTTCAAGGTCAAGAATAACCCATAATACTTAACTTTAAGACAACATTTTAATGCTAAAACCTGAAATCATAACAGTGAGTGAGCTTGCATGCCGACAGATTCATGTGCAAGACAACAAAAAACGCTTCATTGCTGAAAAAAGAGAATCAAAAGAAAGGAAAGAGACTGATGCCTGAAAGCTCCTGAAAAAAGCCGAGAGTGGATTTTATATTGGAATTGTTTTGTCAAATCATCACCTATTTTTAAAATACAACGTAGCTTCAAAGTACACATTTTTCTCCTGTAATAAGAAGAATAATAACTTCCTCAGTTGGAGATTTTTATTAAATTGTCTAGTATCAATTAGAGCAACAATATATCTGATAATAATATATCGGCCAATATTTGTTGTAACTACGCAGAACACAACATTTTGATAGTGATCTCTTATTATTACTATGCATTAATTGTGATGAAGTTAAAGTATGTACTGAGGAGGTTTCTTACTCTTAAAACTCAACTTGTCAGTGGTCTCTGGTGGACAGAGCTGGCAATGGCAACACTGTTTTTAAATGACCACAAACTTTGCTATTTCTGTACTGAAATGTTTTGTTACTTTCTAGCCAAAACACACACAGATACTGATATCTGTGATAAGATAATATAGGCAGATAATGGGGGCTCTATAGTAAATGCATCTGATTCTCAGTGGGAATTATCTGGCATGTGTTTCACTTAAACTAGTCTGATTTTAAGGTTCAGTTCACCCATGTCATAAATAAATAAAGCATAAAGCATAAACTCCTCTCTCACCTCCATTAAAATATTGTTTTGGTGGCAGAAATCTTGAAAGTTGCCAGAAGTCAAATTAAACCAAAACCATCAGCATGACAATATATCACTAAGGATAATTGAAAAAATATGTTTTGTAACTTTAATTGCAAAGTTATCGGGATTCTTCACAGTACTGACAATAAACATTGGTGCATGCAATTCAAAAAAGTCTAGAGGTCAGACAAAATGTAGCATTTTCTAATAGGAAACACCACATTAAATATACAGCATCATACATGAAAACTAGCATATCTGCATACAACATTATGAAAAATGTTTGCATTGTCATTTAAACATAACCTTCTTTGTTTTTCTGACATGGTCCAAAGATTTTATTGGGAACTCTTGATTATTAGATATGTCCTGTGATGAACTAGCCACCTCATTAATATATCTATCTCCCACCTAATGCCGGGATAGCTTCCTGTCCCCCTTGAGCCGACCCGTCCTCCAATCCCAAAGCGTCATTATTCGAACTTTTCTTACAAATAGCCCCTTTAAGGCAGATGAAAGGACTAGAAATCATCACTTGGTTAAGTTCAAGATAATTTCAGGTAGTCCACATGACATGAAAACAAGTGTAAGTATGTAATAAAGTAATTTCCACCACTGATTCCCCATCCCCCTAGATTCCTTGTTTACTTACACAGTGTTAGTGAGGCCACAAACACATGAATAACAGCCTCCAGCTCAGGTAAACCCAGGTTTTCACATCACATTGCAATCACTGAGTCAAAGTAAGTATCGTTAGAAAAGCTTTCGATTGAGATAGTATTTGGACAGACTGAGTAATAAGGCTGAAATATAGGCTAACACTCAGTTAGCTGTAATCAATGATAAATGAGCACTGGTTAATGGTTGACGGCCACAGTCAAATCTGATGCACTCTTTGATCTTAATGTTTAATAAACCATAAACCAAGCCCAGCCTACATTCCTTGGATAGCGCAGTATCAGCGCTAGGTGGCGCTGCACGCCATTTAAATGCTGTCATAACATTACATGTAGTCGTCATCACTGACTGCCACGAGTAAACGGACCGCAGCACGACATTGACGGGGTAAAAAATGTATTCTTCCGCACGGTACAGCGAAATTATGCCATCTCAACAAAATAATCTCTTCGTGACATTTGCGGCGTTTTAATAACAAGTGACGGACGGCATACGTTAATGTTCGCACCGAAAGCCACGTTACGCACAATTATTTACAGTCAATCAGCCAATGTCATCAACGGGATAACGTTAACGTTAGCTAGCCAGCTAAGGATAACCAGCCTGACGTTAGCCCTTTATAGTCAACGCGAGAACGACAGAGGAGAACAAGCTAGACATCACCTAGCCAACGATAGCAGGGATTAACAGCACAATCACCTAGCTACATCTCTCGTCATCATGAAGACATAATTCAGCCATTACCCATGGTGTCCAGAGAACACTGGCATATCAGATGGGGGTCTCGGTCAGAGGGACAGACTGTGAAGAAGTCCGCTAGTACAAGCTAACGTTACTGTACGCTGATGATAAACTTCAGTCCGCGCTTCTTTCGCGAGCCTCTGGGATATGTCAGTGTAACCCTCCGCCTGCGGTAGATGTGCTGAGGCTGGAGTAGCCACCATTTTGCATGTCTAGTGTGTTCCTCCCTCCATTGCTAATAGAGACGATTCCAGTCATTTTCTGGCATCATTACGGCTAGTAAGTATATTCTAAGGATAATATGTCGGCAGAAATGTATGAAAATGGCTTTACGTGTGAGTAATAATCAGTGGTTTGTTTGTATCTACGTTGACAACTCTCACTGTGGCGCTGCATAGGAAGTCGCAGCCCTCAGTACACCGGGGTTGTGCCTGTCAGCAGCTAAGTTAGCTAGCATGGCTAGCATTGCCTCATAGCTGTAGCCTTGCTAACTACCTGCTGGGCTAGGGATGTAAAGCCCAATAGCCATTTATGTTGTGTGGTTGTCCACTAAGTCATAATCATCGTGACAACACGTAAGTTAATGCCAAATTTATGTTGCATGTCTTTCTAGCTAGCAAACGTAATTCACACTTGATTTTTTAACTCGGATAGTATTCGGAGTAGGTAATAGAGAAACTAACGAGTGGTCAGGTAGCTAGCTAACGCCACAGAGATCTCGCTAGCTTGATAATCCAAATGCTCCGAGAAGGCCTAAACTGCATCATGCCCTGATCAATCGGCGACCAGATTCAGGTGTCATGCCGAGCATGTAATGGCCTCTCGTCTCAGTTTGACAATATTGTCAAATGCTGTTGATGTAAACCATCATTTGACGAAATAATGTCAGCCAAGGTGAAGCTACTGCTGTGATGTCAGCCTAATATGTTGCCCTCTCTCTGAAAATATCAGACTGTACAAGTGTTAGCTTGTTGTTAGCTGACTTTTGCGATGTGTAATTTGTAGCAGCTAAGTAACATTAAGCATTTCACGTTTGGCTCAAACGCAAGTATTAATATCAGACGTCTCCAAACTTTGACAGATTGGCAATATATCAGCAATGCTTAATCGTTGCATTCGGATGTCTAGGAAGCTAACGATAGCTAGCTTACTGTGTTAAGGACGTGGACTCCTTTTTACTCTAGTTTCTTAAGTTAGTTACTTAGTGTTGACAACATCTTAGTTAAGAAAGTAACATTTTAAAAATAATGTGTAAATAACATATGGCGCTTTTTTCAAAAAACAATTTTTGGGTTAACGTTAAGGAAGTCAGCTGTAAGTAGGAAGTGGATTAATGAGTATGACGTGCAGTATGGGTGATTCCTGTACATCTTTGCCACATCTCTTTTTGTGATAGCTGTGGAAGTGGAGTAAGTGCCCTTCCACAATATCAACCAGCTCCTGTGTAATAACCACTCTTTTATAGGATACACTTGTCTAATACTTACAGTGCCTATGGTGAAGAGAACTCAAAGTTATCCTTTGATAGGTAATACAATGCAATAATATTACCACTGCTTAATGTTATGCTTAAAACAAGACAGCTGTGGCCTTAATTAAAAACCACTTAACCTTTCCTGCTGCTGACAGTGATGCAGTGACTACCTTTGTGGCATAATACTCGTTTGAGCAGATGCATTAAGTAGAGCTTTGTTTTACAGCAGGGTTAGCAGATGTTAATCACACTATATAGAAACAAATTCATACCAGGCATTGTCACTGTGTCTACAATTCTGACTTGCATAGTGTATAGTGAGCATTGCCACTGCCTTGGGTACACATTTGACTTGCACTGTAGCGAATTGTTAATCTCACAGATATTTTAAATTTATAGTTCACTTCCTCACAGTCACTGTAGCCCCACAAAGTCAGTGATGGAGAGAGCATAGGGCGAGGTAGAATTACTATTTGTTTTTGAGCGCTAGTGTTAGTTCCTGTGCAAGCTTTGCCTGCTGGCTAGTTTGCAACCTAACATAGCAAAAAAAAAGAAGAAGAATCTATTTGTAAAGGTTAACAGAACCTACAACTTTGGAGCGGTGAAAGGTTGAAGTTGTCTGGGGGCTAAAGACATGAACCCACACGGGACACAGCTGGCTCCTCATTAGATCTCCATATTTTTGACATTTTTTGTTGGTTTGAGATCTGTTGAGTAACTGCAGACCATCTAGGTTTAGCTATTAATTTACATTATTGCCAAATAGTTAGAGTTTGGCTCAGTAACGACTCTTGGCTCTCTCTTCTGAACACCAGGCCCTCCACATATAAGTAAAATAACTTCACATACATTTAACAGTGGCATGTACAATGCCGATTTGATTTCATTTTTACACTTTCAGTTTTGCTTTCCCTTATTGTGTACTCATGTAGAATTATAAATCATTTATTGCTACGGGCAAGTGATCACTTCAGGTTGATGATATTAGAAGGAATAGAGTGATCTGCCTTTGTAGTATTTCATTTATAACATCTGAGTGCATATCTGAGCACAGAGAGAAAATAAGAGACAAAGTGCAGGTGCCTGGCAAATTGAGTAGGGAAAAGGCTTCTCCCCAGTGGTGTCTCTGTATTTTCTTCATCTTGCAGCTGTCTAATGATCTTTTTGTCTAGTTTAATGGTGCAACTCTCTCCCAGCAAAGATGGCAGTCTTGAATTGTTACATCTGTGCTTTCAGTTTCTATGTATGCAGTCCTCATGGTGTTCAATAATCTAATGTAAAACCACTGTGTTTTATCTCTTAATGCTTTTGGTATAATGTCTCGGACTTGACAGGTTGAATGTTCCCTGTGGTAAAAGGGGAGGTGTGGCACGCTTTTTTGCTTGTTGCTGGTTGTCAGGCTCTGGATGCTAATCTAGGCTGGCTCTCCAAATCTCAGGAGAGAAAAAGCTTGTTATGAACATTTCAAAGTACATGCAAAGTACGCCCATATAGGAAAGATGTGTTAATGATATAGCACAGTCTGAATAAATTACCCATAGTGTTAGTCAGGTTGTTAATGGTATAAAGACATTCAGAGGTCTTAGGGATAATCACTCTGAGATCTTGCTTAAAATGAGATGCATGCAAAACTGTTGTTTGGTCATGGCATGGTGCACCTGCGATGAGCTCTGCTATTTCCTCTACAGTAGTGACACACTTTGTGTTTTTTTTTTTCCTTCAACTTCTTGTGCAGGGCGTGGACCTGTGCCTTTTGACATTGTCGACTTGGGCAAGATACTGTATGTTCAAGTACACTGAGCCGTTTTGTCTGTCTGTCTGTATGGGCTGTCGTCACTTGTGTGATCACCACTTTAATATGTAGTATGGCTCTACAGCAGAACACTTCCCTGTTTGTCTTTGTAGTGAGGTTGAGTAAAGCTGACCTTGGTGAGTGAACCCGAGGCTGTTACTGCCCAACTACTGGCTAAACTCAAGGCTCCACCATCCTGTGTACTTTGTAATCCAACTACCATGTGTTCAACACATCCTTTAAGTTGTTTTTTTTTTTAACTAAAGACACTTTCACTCCTTAGAAACAGTAACGGCAATAAAAAAGTATTGTAAAGTATTGCAATTGCAAGAATGAAGAACTGTAATTTAATCTGCTCTCAGCAGAGGCTGGATTTACCTTCTTTTATGTGTACACATTTGATTATAAGCACAGCAAGAGGCAGCGACTCATGATTTATGGAGCCCAACACTAGGTCCATTCAGCTCAGGTAATTTAAATGGTGTTAAGGCAGACAGTAGATCTCTGGCTTTATTAAAGTGTGGCCTTGCCTGACCACCCTCCCTACCCCTCTTTGATCACAGTGAATTCCTAGATTCTCTACAAACCACCGCCTTATGCAACAAATGATGCCCTCATTCCCTCTGTGTCTGGATCCTTATTTCCCTCAGTAGACTGGCATAGATTCAAAGAATTTCATTTGATCTCATCAGCGATAGTTAGATTGGAAGATTTTTTTTTTGCCATTCAGATAAAATTAGTGCAACCTCCACAGTATACAGGTTTATAAATAAGAGTAAGGGCCAACCACAGTGTATCTAAAACAAATTTTAAACTTGATGTAGGGTTAATTTAAAGCTCATTTTCACTGTCACCTTAATCTATAAATGCTCAGGCAATTGTTGGAGTCAGTGTCACATGGAAACAGGAGCTGTAGTTGATTTTCCATGCAAGGCGCTCTGGCAATTAGCCAGCTCAGGACCTAGGAAGATTTCCATAAGTCTTATGGCCGGACTCGAGGGGGAACGGTGGCTGCTACATTACTGAATAAGACAAATGCTTACGACATGGTTCTGTGGTTTAAAATGGTAACGGTTTAACAGAGTTACAACACAAAGATGTCTTCATGTTACACGGCATATATATTTAGTATAGTGTCGCCTGTTGGTGTCATGGAAAATCATATCAAAATCGTATTTCTCTGATGCTCAGCATGACAGCATTTCAACAGGAGGAATTACCCCCTCGACTGCAAAGTAAAGATTTTCACATTTATTTTGTAGTTGTACATTATTAAGGCAGCCTGTGTCAGAGTTCACAACACTTTTTCTGTGGTGTAGTAATTACATAGAGAGAAAAAAATGCATAATCCATTTATTGTGTGATGTTTTGTGGTCACTGAAATCTTCTACCTGACTTGAATATTAAAATCAAAGGTAGACTGACTTCAAACCATCCTTAGAAGCTAGTTGGGTCAAATCTTTGTAGATGTGTTTTTATAAAGTACTCATCACTTCAGCCACTTATTTAGAAGAATTACATTGCTCATGAGGAACAATGTTTATCAGAGCAGTACCATTCACTAATTCATCACATCATGCGATTTTTTTTTTTTAAGGTCTCTGCGCTGTCCAAATGCCTTTTATGTTCCTGTCTTCCAAAATGGATTTGCTCAGCAAGTAATTACCATCGTTTCTGTTGCTGTAGCAGCTTAATTATGTACTGCATGCTGCCAGATAAAAGACTTAATGAGATGGGAGACAAAATGTACCTCTCTCTAAGTTGAGGAGGTCGCCTTTAATAACTTTTCCAGTTTCGATTAGAATTGAAATTGAGATGTTGAACGTTGTAGAAATCTGAGGCAAACACCTGAGATCCTACATGTCAACATTTACATTTTACCAAATGCCAAACTTGGATTTAGATTTTTAGTCTGAATACTTTTATTTAGTAAGAGAACCTCTTTTAAAATGTGCTCAAATGAAAAGTGGAGTCAGCGAGCTATTTTTATGCCATCTTGACTGAACAGACCTGTTAAATGAAGATATTGTAAGAAACCAGCCACAGCACAGCACTACAGAGATTGTACAACAAATCCTATGAGGCTTCTTCCTGTTTATCATTGGCCATTTAAAAATACAGTTCTGTTTCATCATTTCTCCATGCATTAGGCTGTCCTGCCCCTTACTTTCATAAAAAATAAATAGTTAGTTACTTAGCCCTGCTTCACTTAAGTGTGTGTTTATCCTAAATTCTGCAAGAAATTAGTTTCTTAGATATCACTTCAGAATATAACAGCATCATGACAGTACAGCTTCAGTTCATGCCGCCACCTTGCCTCTTTTGAATAAGTAAGCATAGTGACTGTTCTATGCTTTTATCTCTGCTTTTGTAAATGGTCATTTTTTTTGGGTGTTGTTGGTACATATAAACACGAGAATTTATTCTCACAACTAAGCCTGTACTTATAAATATTTAAACCTCTTCCTGTGGCTTAAAGCTTGTGTACTCTCAGAAGCTTCTCCACGAGGGAATGGAATTTCACCTGCTATTCTCCTTTTTCTCTCTGCAGTCTAAATATTAGTTAGAAATGCAGCTGTAAATGAAACAGTCATTTATTTGCCTCGTTAAGCCAAATATTCTTTACATTTCATCATATTCTTCTTGCTTTGTCACCCAAAAAACACAATATGACAAGAGAATGTGTTCACATCTACTGCACTTACTTTGTAAGTGTAGCAGGTCAGCACTCAGATTTCTTGCCCTGCCAGACGCCATATTCTTGATCCAAGGCTAACATATTTTAGGTGTGTAAGTGATATTAAAAGCTTCACTGCTGAGGGTTTTATTTGTCCTCATATATCTTCATAAGAAGTGTAGCTTTTCTGTTTCGATGAGGTCTAGTCTGGTGCCAACCCTGAGGCAATGGGTGCCAACGTGTTTCTTTCCTTCATGTTTTCCAGAGAATGCCAGCTCCGATCAGACTGCGGGAGCTGATCCGGACTATCCGGACAGCACGGACCCAGGCAGAGGAGCGCGAGATGATCCAGAAAGAGTGTGCTGCTATCCGCTCGTCCTTTAGAGAGGAAGACAATACATACCGTTGCAGAAATGTGGCAAAGCTACTTTATATGCACATGTTGGGCTACCCAGCACACTTTGGGCAGGTATGTTTAGGGATGGACAAAATGAATATAAGAGGCCTTTCTATTTCCGATAATCAATGACATTATTAAAACAGTTTTTGACATGTTGACTTGTTTTACAGCTGGAGTGCCTGAAGCTGATTGCGTCCCAGAAGTTCACTGACAAACGAATAGGTTATTTGGGAGCTATGCTGCTGTTGGATGAGAGGCAGGACGTCCACCTACTAATGACAAATTGCATTAAGAAGTAAGTGGAGGAACCGCATTGAATATATTTAATATTTTTCTTTCAATGCACAGTTGCAGTAATTTGTTCTTGGTGAAAGATGAAATTTATGACCTGTGCTTCAAAGTATGAAGTGATGGCAATTTGGATTCCCAAAATCTAACTTTCCTGCTCCTGGAAATGTTATTCAAAATGTTTGGTGTATGGTTACCTCTGTGTTTCCATGGTTCATTCAACTGTATTCTCTTATTCCAGTGACTTGAATCACAGCACACAATACGTCCAGGGCCTGGCCTTGTGCACTTTGGGCTGCATGGGTTCCTCAGAAATGTGTCGTGACCTGGCGGGGGAGGTAGAGAAGCTGCTCAAAACATCCAACTCCTACTTAAGGAAAAAAGTAAGCCTCATTGTTGTCATTTTTAGATGAATATTTGAACATCAATGATTGAAAATGTAGGCATACTGTATGTGCCAACAGTTACACGAAATGCTCTGAAGTGAAATGTCATGTTAAAGGTTGGGCTGTTTCTTCATTCAGTGTCTTTTGTGTTGACAGGCGGCGTTGTGTGCAGTTCATGTCATCAGGAAGGTTCCAGAACTCATGGAAATGTTCCTTCCAGCCACAAAAAACCTGCTGAGCGAGAAAAACCACGGTACGTGTAAACGGTTTGTCAGGATGCAGTAGCTGGCTTGTGAGGGACGTATGCAGACTTTGTACTATTTTCGTTTCACTCACAGTCATTTGGTCAGAACAGCTGGGCAGCTAATGTCCTTTTTCGCGGTGTCCTTTGCAGAGGAGAGTGGAATTAATGAGTCTGTCATAAACTCTGGGGTTTGAGCCCCCCCTACACAGGAGAGACATGTCACAGGAAAAGATTTTTTGTCACAGTGCTGAAATATCTTGATCTTCTTTGACATTGTGTGATAATGCAATAGTGATTGCTTCAGATAAGGCAATTTCAAAATGGATGTATTTTACAATTGTATGCTTCATTCACTCTGACCTGCAGTGCACACCACTGAATAATGTATAAATGGAAGCTGGTGCAACATGGCCATAAGATAGACAAATATGCAAACTCTTATGCAAATGTGTTTGTAAGTGAATGCAAATATGATTGCACTTTAAAACAAACACCCAACCTTCTCAATGATGTGAAAAAGTTGTCTCACATGTACAAATGTTCAGTCAAAAAGTTAAAATATAACTCATCAGGGCTCCAGACTAACTTTTTTTACTAGGAGCACAGTGGCCCCTAACTTAAAATTTTAGGGGCGCAAGCAGAAAATTTAGGGGCGCACACTATAAATCGACTTGCAAAGTTTTCCTATCATTTTCACTGTATTACTGATAAATACTTTGACAATAAATGCATAAACTACAATCTTATAAACTTGTGCAATAGTTTTAATAACATACACCAGTTATACAGCTTAAAAACACAAAGTGAATATTTATGCTCTACTGACAACAACAGTAGTGTTTTAATTGTCGTGTTTTAATTGTGTAGTGCCAGTCTTATCAGCAAATTTCGTGTTCCCCGCATGTTGTGGGTATCGACAGCAGAATTTGCAGTTCATTGAATTCGTCTCCCTGAAATACCTCAGCCAGGTGAACTCGCGCAGCCACTCATCGCGAAAGCTGAATTTCCTGCCTTTTTTCGCCACGACCGTTTCCTCACAATCTGAGTCGGACCCATTTAAAAGTCACAAACTTTGTACCAATGAATTGATCATACTTTTTAGGTTCACGGTTTTGAGGTCATACAAAGTGGATTTTTCTAAAATGATAACTACTTTTCACTGTGGGCTAAATGTGTCAATCAAAACTTTTTATTTGTTTAAGATGCCACTGTTATGATTGAGGTGAGAATCAGAACGACTGGGCAGATGTTAGCCCTTGGAAGTCATATTTATTGAACAGGAATTGCCTACAATGTAGATTTATGTAAAGGCACTGTCATTTATAAATCATACAATCCCTAAATTTAAGAAACTGAACTACTGAATTAACAGTCAGAACGTTCTCACAGCTACATATATAGGCTGCACATGGGGAGGACGAGCAGCAAAGGTTTCTTATAATCTTTATTTATTGATGTATTTATATTTGTAATTATATACAGTATATATGTGGGAATATGTGTGTATCTGGCATTGTATTCTATCCTTTGTTCTTTTTGTCTGCCTTGTAAAGCACTGATTGCTCGTTTTGATAAGTGTTATACAAATAACCTTCATTATTATTATTATTATTATTATTATCAACCACACAAAATATGTTTGTTAACAGATTAAACCTTCATTGCACAACATGAGATTCATATAATCTAGCATTAAATATAACAATTACACAGAAAATTAGGATTTTGGACAAAACGTAGTGTTTGTAGTCCTAACTAAGAGCCAATCAGCTCTTTGATCAGGCGACAGCCAGGCGTTTCCCATCATGCCCTGCGGTCTTGCAGTCGGTGGAGACCAACTGCGGCGCCTGGCTCTAAAAACTGCGGCCGCCTTGATCTCTCGAGGTTATCGTTGCTGGCGCGTGCATGACGTCAGAGCAAGTCGGGGTCAAGTCGGACACAAATCTAACCGGCATGCATTGTGCGGTGGTCGCCGGTGATCGATTCTGCGCAGGCCTGGCTCATCTCGAACGAGCCTACTGTCCATTGTTTACAGGAGACACCGCTATGTGAAATCTGTGGATTTCGCGCGATAACCCCCAAGACCCACCTCTTTTCACACATTAGCCTATCACAGTGGTCATCCCCCCCCCCACCCCCCGCCGCCGCCGCTCTCGCACACATTGGCCAGCCTTCTTCTTCTGTTTTCGTCTCCTTTCTTCTTCTTCTGGAGTTAATGTCGGTTGGCAAACCACTCATTCAGGCATTACCGCTAACTATAGTGGGCTGAAGCGTAGAACAAGTTTGTCAGCAACAAAAATATTTAATAACCAAAAAAAAAAAAACAGCAAATTTACTGGTCGCGCATGCGCGAGTAGATGAAAAATTTACTCGCACTGTGTCTAATTTTAGGCGCAAAATGCGACCATTTGGTCGCAGTCTGGAGCCCTGCTCATGTATAGATGTTTTGTGTGGCTTCAGACTGCTGCCTGCCCTGCTGTCACTTAGACGATGAGTTTTCAGCCTTGTAATATTCAGATCAGGTCACGAGGAAATGATTAGCCTGTGAGATAATCTTGCAGATTTATGATGCTGTCACCTGATGTCCTCTGCAGTTACTCATAAGTATGCTGATACATCATATTTTTTGACATCTGACTTTGGCTTCTGTGTGATTGGTCAGCCTGGTTACTGTGGCAAAGAACTACAAGATCATAGCCTGTATATTAAAACATGGCTTGTAATGTACGTTAAGATATTTTTACACAATTAAGTCTGTGTCCAGGCTGAAAAAAAACACTGCGTGACATTACCACAGGACATACATTCATTTCAGTAAGACCATTTCATGGTACGACAGGGTTGCCAAGTTGTAGGACTAAATCTTAAAAACAGGATTGTCTTGCAAAAAAGTTGAACCTGGCTAAACTTCAAACATTCTCCACTTCAACATCTAGCAGCATACTGCATTGACTAATCACATGTATACAAGCAGACGTTTTTGCTAGATGACCTTTTGATGTGAAGTAATAATTGTACCTTTTACAACGCGGATTCTGAATGAGTTGGGCTGCTGTGTAAAACATAGATAAAACAGAATGTGATAATTAACTAATCCTTTTTGAAAAGTACAAAGACAAGATATTCATTGTTTTAACTCATGAGCTTCATTGACTATTGTGAATATTTGATTGTTCTGAGTTCAAACAAGTGAGTCCAAAAACACCTGTTTGGAACATTTCACAGGTAAAACTCATGGATCTGTTACTTGCCGAGGCCCCCCCAGAAACATTTTTATTGCATCTTCAGTACCTAAAACAACCTTGGTCTCTTGCCGTTTTAGATCTGAATGCCCAGTAACAAATTAGTGCTGTAGAGAACAAAAGTAGCCAAACTTCTCAAGATATTTATTCAAAAACAAATAACCTTTACTTTGTCTTTTGCCCCAGGTGTTCTTCATACATCAGTTGTCCTCCTCACTGAGATGTGTGAAAGAAGTCCTGACATGCTGGCCCACTTCAGAAAGGTAACCACAGATTATTTTACCCAGAGGATGTTCAAGTTATTGCTTATGCATTTGTCTTAAGCTCACGTCACATTTCATTCTCCTTTTTGCATACACGTTTTCTTTCAGTATAGCTAAGCTAGACAAACGTGTTAAACTTTTGAGGTTTGGATTGCCCTACAGGTTTTGTTCTACATTCAAAGTATGTCTCAATCTTTTATCTCCTACCACTGTCTTTTCCTCTTGTATCTTGTTCAACTGCTGCTGTACCTCTCCTCCTCTAGGTGTAACAAAAGTGTGCCTGAAGCACCACCCCTCATGCTCATGATCTAAACATTATTTTAAGCTCTCTGAAAGTGAATGATTTCCAGTTTCCCCTCCCTAACATCTACCTCATATTTTTTCTGTCATTTGTCTTTGTTACAATTCCTGCATTGTGTTAGAATGAGAAGGTAAGAGTGCATTCTGATCTCATAGCTGGTGCATGCTGTAAATAGTAATCACTCCTCACAGTCACCTCAGATGTAACCAAATTTGTGTTGAGTAATGTCATGTTGTGCTTTAATTTATAATTTTAATTTCTTTAACTTGTACAGTGATCATTACTATGTCAGTGTTTTGAATATTTACTAAGAGAATTTTTGGTCCATTTGTCAGAAACATTTCTCACTATTGTTTTGACTGTCATTATATGCAACTCATTTGATCACAGTCTATTTAGAAGCAGTTGGATGGGTGTGTTTTCACATGATTGCCACAGGTGTTGTCACCAGGAACAGATGCTTTCCACTGTATCAGTGTCACCTTTAGAGGGTAGCTTAGAACACAGTTACTGTCTTAGGTCTGTTTAATTGTTGAGAGATGTTTTTTTCTGTATTGAGCCAAAGTAAATAGTTTGGCAAACATACTTCTAGGATATTATGTTAAGACACAGGAGTTCACAGGTTTAGATTTCCTCTTTTCCTCATTAAATCCTGCTCTGGTATTTTGGGATGCTCGTTTGTCATATCATATCCACAGCACACTCGAGAAGATTTATATTAATTTCATCGATTTCAAGTAATCTTGTCTTGAACATTCAGTCTGACATAACAGAAAGACTGGAAGCAGGCTGCAACAAAACTAAAAGTCACACAAGGAGGCGTTCTAAAAACTCAGAACAACCTGTTTTATTCACATGCTGTATCTTGTAAGTGACTAAGCTAGTCACCATTTCATCTAATTGGAACTGGGCTGGTACAGCAGTTTCCCTGCAGCCGATGTCCTCTGTACTGGGTGCAAATGGATGAATGGATGATGAAATCGACATCCAATTTTCTTATTTAAGACTGGATAAGAAAACAAAGCGTTTCCCAAAATGTTGGAATGTTCCTTTAAGGGTATACTTTGAAAACCTGTTTTAGAGGGATCAAAATTACGTAGATTAGAATATTAATCATTGTTACAAAATGTTACCTTAATATATAATTCAGTATTTTGTTGGCATTTAAATAAACTCTAGTTTTAAATTTACATCTGCTTATTTAGCCATTCAGGATTGACAGAAGTGTGTACGCATACTTTGTTTTTCTCTCAAAGCTAAATGTTCTAACCTAATGTTTTTGTTTGATCAAGAGTTTGATTTCACAACCTCAAAGAATTTGACTGTTCAATCACCTCAGTTCCAACCATATTATGCTACTTCAAATAACAATAATCCCAACCCTTTTGCTCTTGATATGAGTTATGGCTGGCTGCCACCGTCAATGAGAAATTTTAATTTAAAATTTTAAACGTTAATAAGGAACAGTGAAATATAAATTAAAACATTTGAGAGATCTACACAAAATATTGTGATACCTCTCCTTTTCTGTTCTGTTGTCGGTCTTTTTGTAGTTGGTTCCACAGTTGGTGAGAATCCTGAAGAACCTAATCATGTCTGGATACTCTCCTGAGCATGATGTGTCAGGCATAAGCGACCCTTTCCTGCAGGTAAATATCAATATTTACATATTTGTATCATTAAAATGTCCTAATCCTGGGGTGGATAGATTTTCAGACCTAACTAAATCAGGCTAAATTGCACCAGTAGAGAAAGAACCAAAATGACAAAAGCAAGCAAGAACTGAGGCGAAAGGAACCAGAATTGACCTCTGGGGTCGATAGAGTACATCACATTTGTCAAGTGAACTGACAGGACTGCACTGTTTGTTTCTTTCCTTAGGTGCGGATATTGAGACTACTGCGAATTTTAGGCAGGAGTGATGATGACTCCAGTGAAGCAATGAACGACATTCTTGCACAGGTTAGAATTAAACCTAAGTGTTGCTTTTGGCCAAAATTTCTGAGAGTGAGTGTTATTTAGACAAATGTGTGATATTTATACTTCCAGGTTGCAACAAACACAGAGACGAGTAAAAATGTAGGCAATGCAATTCTGTACGAGACAGTGCTGACAATAATGGACATCAAGTCTGAAAGTGGACTGAGGGTGAGTTAATTTAATATAAATGGAAAACTTGGTATAAGAATTTTTCTGTTCTTGCCTAAATGCCTTTCATCTTTCAGGTCTTGGCCATCAACATACTAGGTCGCTTCCTTCTTAACAATGACAAAAATATAAGGTAATTAATTCTCTTAGATCACTTGACCTTTGTGCATTGAGTCATCCAAAACGTTATCATTAATTCCTGCTGATGTCTTTGAAATAAACTCATCATTCCAGATATGTGGCATTGACATCTCTACTAAAGACAGTACAGACGGACCACAATGCAGTGCAGAGGCATCGGAGCACCATTGTGGATTGTTTAAAAGACCTGGATGTGTCAATCAAGAGGTGATTCACATTGCATTACTTTTACGACACGTTTACATCTCTTGGTGTTTATCCTAGTTGTTTCTAATCTCCATCTACTTTTTGTTGTCATGTAGACGTGCAATGGAACTGAGCTTCGCCCTGGTGAACGGCAACAACATTAGAGGCATGATGAAAGAGCTGCTCTACTTCCTGGACTCCTGTGACCCGGAATTCAAAGCAGACTGTGCATCAGGAGTCTTTCTAGCTGCAGAGAAGTATGGCTCTCATACACTAACGTCACTACACATAAGATTCACTTTCTGTTTGACCTTGTGGGTCTTGGTTGTAAAAGAGATTTTCAGCTCTGACTGCATCTGCATGAATTAGATACATGTAGACTTAATGTCAGTTATGGAGAGGGAATAAAACCACCTGTTGTGTTAACAGAATACAGATTAAAACATACTCCTCAAGTGGACATGAGATGAGCTAATGCTGACATGCTGTGTGATGATAAAAAGAGTGATCCATCGTCTGACTGACTATGTTGATACCATTTATTTTCTGACAGCATTTGTCTTCTGGCTCTCTAGAGTTTAGATACCTTTTGCAGCCCTTTCCTGGGACTAATCTGTGTTTTCTTTGTGTTACAGGTACGCCCCTTCGAAAAGATGGCACATAGACACCATTATGAGAGTCCTGACAACAGTATGTATATTACAAAAACACTACAGTGCTTCTGATGCTTTCGTTGTTGATTGGACTTGATTCACTGCACTCATATTATAATGAGTATATCAAGTATTACCTTGAGCTAGTTCTCATCAAATCAGACAAAAGACCTTCTCGACCAATGCTGCTTTAGTTTTACTGCAAACCTCCAAATAAGTATGTAAGATTGCATTGTTATCTCTTCTCATCCTTACAGGCAGGGAGTTATGTGCGAGACGACTCTGTTCCCAATCTCATCCAGCTCATCACCAACAGTGTGGAGATGCATGCCTACACAGTACAGAGACTCTACAAAGCACTGCTGGATGACATCTCACAGGTCAGAGCAGTTCCGGTTTAGGTCATGATTCGATTTTGGACATCTCCATCTTTGAAGCATGCAGTGGTAGATTTGATTATGTGATGCATGGTTTGTATTTCATATTAGCTTCTGTGTTTTGTAGCAACCTCTAGTGCAGGTGGCGTCCTGGTGCATAGGAGAGTACGGAGACCTGCTGGTATCTGGACAGTGTGAGGAGGAGGAGCCCATCCAGGTACATCTAGAAGAACCCCAGCCACACATACACCCAAACAGACAAATTAAAGACGGCACACAAACCTCAAACCTGAGAGAAACACTAGGTCATCAGATGTTTAGCTTTCATCCTTTTGGTTGATTTAGGTGACTGAGGATGAAGTTCTGGACGTGCTGGAAGGCCTCCTGGTGTCCAACCTGTCCACACCTGTAACCCGGGGTTATTCCCTTACTGCCATCATGAAGCTGTCTACTCGCTTCAGCAGTGTTAAGTAAGTAAATGCCTTTTACACCTACCCTATACATTGAAACCTTATGATAAAGTTCATTAGTCATAACTGATGCTACTTTTCCCCTTTGCTAACTTGTAATATTTGAAATTCTGTTTTTAGCCGAATCAAGAAGGTGGTTTCAATATATGGCAGTAGCATCGATGTGGAGCTTCAGCAGAGAGCTGTGGAGTACAATGCGCTTTTCAAGAAATATGACCACATGAGGTAAAACTGCATTACCCATCATCACAACCAACTATGCCATATATATATCCTGCAGTGGATGAGTTTGGCCAATCTTTTGTCTCTCTCCTCATTCCTTGTTGTTCCCTGACTGTAGGCCAGCTCTCCTAGAGCGAATGCCCATTATGGAGAAAAGCGCCTCTAACGGCCCCACAGAGATTGTACAGACGAATGGGGAAACTGAGCCCTCTGTGGAGCCAAAACATCCACCACCTGTCACCCAGCCAGCCAACCAGGTGAGAGCTGTTTTAATTACTAATTAGCTTCAATAGTTTAGCACAAAAATATTAAATCTCATGATGTGATAAAGTAAAAAGTAAAAAAAAAGTTGAATTAATTGAGTTGTTTTGGACAGTATAGATTTTCTAAAATGGCTGAATACAACGTTATTTATAATGAAAAATGATCTTTGAACATAGTTTTATTCTTGTTCTTAAACATGGTGTACACATAAATGTTTCAAGTATTTCATCATGGTTGCATGTTGTCGTTTTCCTCCAGGCTAATGATTTATTAGACCTGCTGGGTGGTAATGATGTGGTGCCAGTAATCCAGACTACAATGCCCACCAAGCCTGCCTCAGCTGGAGGAGAGCTGCTTGATCTGCTGGGTGACCTCTCACTAAGTGGTAGGGTGCTCTGTTAAAAGCTCTCCATAACCCCTTTTAGAGCAAAGCAAGGGAGCGTGTTTAAAGCTGTGTTGTTGCCACCTGTGTGAATGTGATGTGTCCAGCCTGTGTCCACCTCTGTGTAGCAGTAAAGTACTCTAGTTTTGGTGTAAAAATAGTAAACAGAAACCCTGGTGTGTTACCATTCCCTTTATCCAGGCGGCCCAGCCCCTGCTCCTGCTCCCTCTGTGCCCAGTTCTCAACCTCCTTTCCTCCTGGATGGCCTCTCCTCACAGCCCCTGTTTAATGACATTGCAGCTGCAGGTGAGAGTCTGTTGCTCCCTTTGACCCTCCACTCCCAGATCGTACAGTAGTTTGTGGTGTTGTCCTTATGTATTAAACTACTTGGTCATTGTGTTTTTCTTCTCTTGGATTACCATGACATATCTAATGAAACATAACTTGTCATGTCTCTAAATCTTTTGATGATCTGCTCCTCTGAAATCCCTACACAGCTATTCCTCCTATGACAGCATACAACAAGAATGGTCTAAAAATAGACTTCACATTTGAGAGAGCAAACCCCAATCCAAACATCGCAGTCATCACCATCCATGCTTCCAACTCAACCGAGGCGGATATGACAGACTTTGTTTTTCAGGCTGCAGTACCAAAGGTAAGCAACAATTTGACAAGGATATCAAGTGGCCAAATTGTAATATGTTCTAATGCATAATGGTTTATTACGGATGAGTTTTTCTGTGTAGTTTCACAATGTGAGTTCCCTACAGTTTTGCAATTACCAATTCCTATTGTTTGATCGAATTTGTGTTGTAATAGATGCTGTAAAAGCCACTGCTTTCGACTCATGTTTGTTACCCATGTTAGACTTATTTTTCTTTTTAGTCCCACTTTGAGAATTTTTCTTTACCAGTAATTAAAAATGTTCAAAATATTGGCACGTCATTGGTATCGGTCGATAAAGGCTTTGCATATATTATCGGCATCATTAATCGGTAAAAATAAGGCATTTTGGATATTGGCAAAAGCCTAATATCATGCATCCCTGAATGGGCTTTTTTACTGGGTAATGTTGCTGACCACAAGTCTGTTTGCTGCAATCTCTTTCTGTAGTCTGAAATTTTAGTTTGGACTCAGGAAAGCATAAATCATTTTCAGCATGTTTTTAGAGAAAGTAGCTTTTAATGTCTTTGTTCATGTTCCACAAGCTATTACAGATCTTCAGTATTCACCAGAAAGCCCAAATACACTGCGCGCCTCATTGCATTAGTCCCACAATTGCCAACTGCGTCATCCTGAGCCTCGCCTTGACTAGACAGAGAGATAAGCCATAGAAGTGTCTATTGTCAGGACCTGGCAGCCGTGATCGATCAGGCAGTGAAAACACTGTTTGAGAGACATTTATTTGGCCCGCCTCACCTATTTTACAATCACGTTATCTTATTGATGAATTTAAAGAATGCGATAGTCATTTGAACTGAGAATCCATCACTTGTGGTCAGCACCCGATCAATGTCAGCATCCCCATTTTATACTGCTGTAATGACCCCATTTCTCCATGGATATCATTAAATTTTCATCTAACAGAGTGTCCCCTATCTGTTTGTCAGACATTCCAGCTGCAGCTCCTCTCCCCTAGCAGTAATGTCGTCCCAGCACTCAACCAGGGAACTGTCACACAGGTCATCAGAGTCCTCAACCCACAGAAGGTGAGTTTGTCTTCACTTATTGTATGTGCAGTCTTACATGATTTGCAACAATTTCCTCTGTTATAAACATGATCATCCTCACAAAATTTCAGCAACAGCTACGAATGAGGATCAAGCTGACGTACACCCTCAAAGGCTCGCCTGTGCAAGACCTGGCTGAGGTCAATAACTTCCCCCCTCAGTCCTGGCAGTGATGAGCTGCGTCTGTTGCTCTTAAAAGCCCCCCCACCCCCTCCAAGGGAACTATGAAAACGATTTTCCTTTCACCTCCCTCCTTTCTTCCAACGGATCCCCCTGTGACGTCACCGCAGTCCGCTGCCCTCGAGTTGCATGGGAAGCAGCAGAGCATCTAACACAGGAGAAAAATACAGATGTTACGAAGACCCTACTGACTATTGGCATCACCAGAATAATTGGGAAAACATATCAATCAATGAACTTTATCTTTTTCTTTCTTAATTGGTTTCTTCTTCTGATCTCTTTGCGTAGTAGTACTATTTTCCACATGCACCCTCCGCCCAGCACCCACAAAAGCACATACGCACACCATTCACTGTGGTACACTTAACCTCTCAAGTCACTGTAGGGATAAAGTGTCGGCCACTATGAGCACTGCAGTAACCATAGTTTTATTTTAATTTATAGTTACGCTAAAATGCAGTTGAAACACTTTGCTCCATTGATATTTATGATTGGCTTTGCAATCAGATTTTTTAATATGAACCTTCAGTCCTATGATGGCAGCAGAAAAAGCTTTGAAAGGTCTATTTAGTGAGGTCATAAACGTCCTGGATTACCCCTTTTTGACTCTCCACGTCATGAGTGATATAACTTGTCAGAGTTGTATTCATTTTGAATTACATTAATTTGCTTAAAGCATGTTTGAGCATTGTTAGGATCACAATCACACCTTGACTCGAGCTCGGAGGGGATTTTTCTGGTCGTAGACCTCTTAATCCTATGTTTCTATAGGAAGTAGTCTACATTTGTTTTGTCACAATGATGAGAGCATACAAAAATCCAAGCTGCCCACTTTGATCACCTGTGGCTAGTTACAGAGAATGTGTTTGGACTTTCCCTCACAGCTCTCCTAAAGTCATCTCATCTGTAGCTTTAGTTTTAGATCTGTATAATAAATTCAGCGGTTAATTGCTTTGCGTAGTTTGAAGAGGTTCATTCATTAGGATGGATATAATCCAGGCCTGAAATTTATCTGATGGTAAGCTGATTGCATTTGTGTTGGAGATCTGCATTTAAACTTTCTCTGCATCTGTGTCTGCATCAGTCTAGCTTGCAATTTAGATACATTTCAGATTTGTTTAACCTGGTTGATCTTAGTCACCATGCACATACATGTAAATGAAGCTTGTTATGAATGTAGTTACATGCACTGAATGCTTTTTTTCTCCCCTCAAGTCTTTTTTTTCACGGCTGTCTTCTTTGATGAGAACGCTCATCTTATTGGCACTATTTTTGTGAAAGTATGTTTTATTTCTGCAGTAATTTGACTTAATTATTTATGCCTGATATCAAAGTGATGTGCCTTTCTGACTTAGCTAGATAAAAGCCCCTGAACTCTTGAGTTCTGTATGAGCTTCGTTTGTAAGTCTGCTTGTGTGCTGATTGTGTTTTCAATCTGAGGGACATCGTCCGGATGGATTTGAATCGGTGTGTCACTTCATTTAATTAAGTTTGACTTTTTCACTCTTGTATGTCATAATGAGTTAATAATCAGCCACCCACTAACATTGGCTTGCCTGGATGTCCACAGCAATTGTCTTATTATGACAAAAACATAGAAACATTAAAAATGCCTGTTGGGTGTTATAAATCTGAAAAACAAAGGCAAATCTCAAAGATTATGGCAGCTAAATAGATGTAAACTTTTCATAAGCTGGCATCAATTGTTTTTAAAAAAGGTATAAATGTTCCACTAAAGTGAAATATCATAAAAATTCCCCCATCCCCGTTAATAAACGTTGAAGTGTGAGTTTGGATGACTCTGTGAGGTACTGGGTAGGGTTGTTCTGTGGTGACTGTTAGTATGATTTCTTGGCTCTCGTCTTCTCCGAATCAGAAATCTGACCATGCTGTCGGGGACAGTAACCTTAATACCTCACAATGTTCTTTCTTTCTGTTAACTTTCAGTTGCAGTAGATTGACAGCTTTGTTTAGTCACGAATTGCAATCAAGGGGAGCATCTGCATGAGAGAAACTAATGATAGTTTGTGCATCTCATTACTTAACAAGCCTAGCAGCCCTGCGATGCTGTGTAGAGATCCTCAGATGTTCAATCAGGCTGTATACTTCTTTTCACTATGCTTCACTATCTTCTAACTTCTGTGACCAAATCAGAGAAACTATTAGCTTTGGAAATATTTTTGAGCTATGATATGTGTATATGGAGAAAATTATTTCAGTTTAACTTTTTTCTGTTTGTTGACAAAATGCTATATTGGCTTTTTTTCTGTACATATTGAGGGCTTTTACAATTTTGTCTCTTGTACTATCTTTCATCCTTTTTTTAGATACCATTTTCTAAAAATTCCAATTATTCACAATGTATATTGTCTAAATAGATCTAGTCGGCATCAGTCTATAAAGACTTCCCTGTATCATCACTCATTCATTGTAAAAGATATATGATCTGCTGCCTGTACATTGTATATAGTTGTAAAACAAACAAAAGCTGATCAAATTAAATAAAACCCACATGAAGACTAAAAGATTAGCTAGGAAGTATAATTGTATGCATATATGTACAAAAAAAGAATCTTAAAAGGATGCAATTGAACTGCATTTGATTTACTATTCTTCATAATTCATTCATGATCGATGTGTCATCTTAACTTCTTTTACAAGGGTAGTTGGTGAGTCAGTAGGCTAATTGTTGGATGTTGAAATTAGGGTTTGAATCCTTGCCTGAATGATGTACTTTACTACTGAGAAACCTAAGCACAGTGCTGCACAGCAGCAGAAGTGGCACCTTGCTTAATCTGCTCCCCTGCCCCTCAAACTCTTCATGTGTCCACGCCCTCCTTCAAAGAGGAGCAGGGTTCTTGCCGAGATGTAACTCTTCCTACTGGCCTTATGTGTGGTTCACATCTATTTGAGTCTCTTGAACCTACAAATTTGTGCTTGAAATGATGCCCTTTGGTCTTGGCCTGCTCGCTCTCATGGTTACCTGGCTACCTTTTTGTCTGCCATGCAGCATCTTCCTAAAAGCATAATTTCTCTCAAACAAGCAAAGCCACTAGTAGTTTTTTTCATCATTATGGCCAGTAGGTTTAAATTAGAATTCATTTCTATCTGAACAAGAGCTGATTAAAGTTTTAATATGTGATTCTGGATAAGCATGTTGGAGCAGCATGTCCTTTCTTTTGGTCTGAAGAGTGCAAGACTTTCTTTTGGCTTGTTTTCTTTACTTTCGTCCCTTATCACTGATTTTATTTGCCTCTGCATGGCACACCTTTCAGGATATGAAAGGTGGGGCTTTAACACATCATGACAAATTGATCTCAGCCCTCACTATTTCAAATTAAATGTTACATGGCAGGATATCAGGGAGGAAGGCAATGGTTTAATTTTTTTCTTTTCCGGTAGGAAGATATTGTGTTTCTAAAGTGCTGCTATTCCAGCCCCAAAACTAACCTGGGACAAGCCTGTGCTACAAGCTAATGGCCACAAGGGGGAGCTGTGCAAAACGGAAGGCTGACGGGATGGGAAAGGAAGTTTCATACATCTATTCCTGAATGTTTTTGTTGGTGTTGTTTGTATTGTCTTATTCAACCAGTATGTACCCTTGTTAATCACATCTGATCAGTTCTTTCAATGATAACCGTAAGTCATGCAGTTTTAAATGTACAAATGAACCAACATAAGTGCTTTGGACACTGTAACTTAAAAGGAAGAAAAGAAATGGAAACAAATACCCATCAGCGGTGTGATCAGCGTTTGAAGTGATATCAGTTTGTGTGTGTGTGTGTGAGTGTGAGTGTGTTTGTGTGAGTGAGACAGAGAGAGAGAGAGCGAGAGAGGGAGAAAACAATCATGCTTGAGAGAGCGTGATAGTGTGTGACATGTCTTTTATCTAGATAGGACATGATTTTTGGCTGCAATTTCAACTTTCAGCTTCTGAGCTGCATGTGAAAACCAGTGTAAATAATGTCATTTCTACTCTTGACCTGAGACTCTTTTTTGAAATGCAAGAAAAGTTCAAATTATGAATCCTTCATTCAAATCCACCACCTTCATGGGTCAGTACTAACATGTACAATAGGAAGTTGTTCAGATAGTGCTCACAATACTGTTAATGTTTTTAAGAGGCTGATGAAAGTGCACATCCGTCGTTAGGATAAATTGGATATTTGATTTTTGTTTTTGTTTTTTTATTTGTCGGGGTGAATTCAGTGTGTAAAGGGCTTGGAAAAGCATCTGAATTGCCACCATGTTCACGTTCCCTGTTCAATCGAAACAATGCATCCATTGTATTTTGAAAACAAAATGTTTGTAACCCCTAACCCCCCAGGCCTGTCCTGACTGTAAAACAATATGGTAACTGATTTGTTGGGGAAGGGTGGAGGCATGAGGTTCACTTTTTTCCAGTCAAGTTTGACATGTTGAACTGAATCCTAGTTCCATGGCTTCAAGGTGAGTGTGAATGTCAGACTGAAAGTATGAAATGATGATTAAAGATGAGAAGTTGTAAACTATTAAATGGGATATTTTCAATTTATGATGTGTATTCTTGTCTTTGGGTTGGAGAAAATGATCAAGCGAATAAAAAGTCAAATAAAAATATAGTTGAACTATGGTAGTTTGTTTTCTTGGTTTGGGGTTTGTGGTGTAGCTGGCCTCGTTCGTGCTTGTTTAGGGTTGAGTAATGTGAAGATTCATACTGTGAGACTATAAATTCTCTCAACTGTCAGAGATTTTGTTTTACTATTTATACAGAAGTAACTATGTCCTATCATCTCTACAGTTTATAGAAAACGTCAATGTCCTCTGACAGGCAATTTGTGGTACAGCACAAGCACAGAACATAGACACATTTAAAAACACATCAGACTGACAAAAACAGCAGTAGCCTAAGATAATCTGTAGCGGGCATCATCGGTGTCAACACAGACCAGGCAGTCATTCAAAGTGCATGTCAACATCTATCTTACAGTTTCATTGTTGTTTCATGTTTAGGTATTTATTAAGTTGATGCATTGACCAGAATGTTTTATTTTTCCCAATTAACTTTCTCTTTACGTCATTAGATGATAATGAACAAAATGATCGTTATAATATTGTAATTCTGATAATTGATGAAAATCTTTATCAGGGACTAAATTCAAAACTGTGATATGAGCAATTAGCAGCCATGTAGCTGCTTTTATTAGGCATGAGTGCAGGTTAAACCTGAAGCATGAGGGCTCTTGAGGGAATCCAAGCATGCCTTATTGTGTCTGTAGTTAAAGAGGATGAGTGGTTCTCTGTGAAAAGTAGAGGTATAATAAGGTTAAGAGTCTAAAAGTGTTTTTCAGAGACATTTCAAGACATTTTCAGAAAAATGTGAGAAAAACAGGTGTAGGTAATAAAATGAAGATGGTGCTTCAGTTTCAGGGTCCTGTTCATGTTTGTTCATGCTGGCTAACTATCATGGCTTTTCAGGGCTCTTGATTGGAATAGAGCCGTCGTTAATGTTATTAATATCACCTGTGCTATTTATACTTTGAATACAACCCGTCTGTGACCTCAGAGTTTAGAATTAACATGAATTACGAGCAGGTGTGTCGCTGGGAGTTCCTTCATTAATGCTACTTGGATTTTGTGGCCCCTCTCTAATTAGGGCCCACTGAATAACAGCACGACACTTCATCCCACAAATAACGCAGCTGATTCTGAAAATCAAGTAAAATCTCTCAGTAACTGCATGCATGACGAGTACATTTTACTTAATTTATTAGCTCAAATGAAATATTAGTGTTTTGAAATATAATATTTCCAGACTTTTTACCTGTCGGCTACTAACATGGTCCTCAGGGGCAAAGATTAGCTGTAAAAACCTATTGAGCTCCTTGCACTGCTCTATCCAAGTTAATTAGTTAAGAACTTTATTGTCCAAGTGGAAAATTGTCTTTGGCTTTACCTCATGAAACAACACTGGACTACAAGAGGACAATAATGAGCAGGGACACAATCTCAACAAACAACTTTATTTCCAATACATATATACAGCAAAATGTTAAAACTATAGATTTTTTTTTTATCATTTACACTCAAACGTATTTAGAAACATACATTGTTTAAACATACGGTGATATCAATTTAAATATTAAAGGTAAAAGAAATAGATTTTGAAACAGGATCCCTCTATGAGGCAGGGAAATTGCAGGAGCCCCCTTAAGCCTCCAGTTTAATTAAGTGTTAGTGGTGCATATTTCCAAAATAAATGTGTAATTAATTAAATTACCACAAAATAATTGCCACCCAGTAAACCTTTCGAGCACCTTGGGGTTTGGGGCCCCTGGCCACTTTCTACTTACTGTATCGTCCCCTGTTTTTCTGCGTGGATATCTTCAATAGGCCAGGTCTGTTCTCCCATTTTTTATTATATTATAATACTGAGTAGCACCGTCAACACAATTTTGTGGGGGACGAAGTGTGACAAAGGTAAGTAAAGGAAATTTATAAAAATAGCAGCTTGTAAAATTCAAAAGACTAGCATCAACGTTATAGTTTTGCTCGTTAGCTAAGTGAGCGTTCAGCTAAAGCTAACAATCTGGAAAGTAGTTCGTATTGTGTTCAAAGAAGTATTCAGGCTATACTTTGTACTATGAAATGTGTGTGTAGAGATAAATGAGTCTGAATGTTGACCTAGCTGATAGCTAACATATCATACATTTGCAAAACATATTTGGTGTATAATCTAGCTAGCTAGTTAGCTTAACATTAGCCTTAAATGACTCATTTAAAACATAAAGTTGAAAACCTTTGTTCTAATCAGGCACCATTTATGAAGGATGTGTAATATTTAATTTATGGCTTCATTCGGGATTAATAAACGATTAGCTGGTGCATTATACAGTTAGCTCAGTTGTGGTTGCCAGATTGGGAAGAATCTCTTTCCAGTTAAATAGGTCAATATCATCAATAAAGATGAAGTTATTCCTGTTTACCAAACAAATCCTCTGTTATAAATGGTCTGGTATGGTATAAATGATGAGTATTTGATTAATCTAGTACGGAAGCCCTAAAGGGCCATGCATTCATACATTTTATTTCCTCCGTTTTCCCGTGATAACAAGTTAATTTCATTTGTTTTCTCGAGATCTCAAGTTATTATCTCGAAATAACAACTGCCGTTTTCCCGAGATAAAGAGATAATTTTCTTGAGATCTCGAGATAACGAAACTTTGTTTTCCCGAGATAACGATATAATTAATTCGAGATCTCCTCATTAACTACATAGCTGGTCAGCTATGTAGTTAATGACGACATCAGGCTCACTTAGATTGCGCCGCCAATATAGCTGAAGCCTTGCTAACTGTCTTTTTAGATTATGCACACTAATGTGTATATTATCTGTAATAGCAAGGCATAATGCTGTTTCAGCCTGTGTCAGGCCTTGATTGAAAAGATATGTGACGTGGTGATCAATATGCTCCTGCTCCTCTGACATTGCTACACTGAATGATATTTCCTGCAATGATTTAATATACTACACTATCGTTTTGTTTTCTCAAGATCTCGAGAAAATTATCCCGTTATCTCGGGAAAACGGCAGTTGTTATTTCGAGATAATAACTCGAGATCTCGAGAAAACAAATGAAATTAACTCGTTATCACGGGAAAACAGAGGAAATAAAATGTATGAATGCATGGCCCTTTAGGGCTTCCGTAATCTAGTTTGCAGGTGTAATACATTGTTAAAAATGGAAATTGGTCCAGATGTTCCACACCTCTTTTACAGGACAAACAGCCCAGAGGTTAACTTGATGAATTAAACCAATATCAGATGAATGTTTGGTGATTTAAGACATGAAGCACAAGAAAAATCATTGCACAACATCATCCTTATGATGGGGAAAGCTTTCATATTTAAAGCCACAAAGGAAACAAAATTAAACATTGAGTGTGATCAAATGTTTGACCTTACCAACTTTGGAGTTGATAAGGTCAAATTGATGTCAACAGTTATTTTTTATAATACTTTTCCTTTTCTTCGTTTGTTTAAAATCATATCCTTATATATATATTATTATAATTTTTTTTGTACAAGGTCCATGTGGGGGCGTGTAGATATATGCATGTAATTATTTATAAGAAGGTTAAGTCAGGAATATATTTGTTTTTTGTTTTGTGTTTATTTTTTGTTGGTTGTTTCTCTGTTTGTCTTATGTTTTGTTTTTGTTTTTTGTTTGTCTTGTGTTTTTCTTTTGTTTGTTTTGTTTTTCTTTCTCTGTTTGTCTAATGTTTTTTCAATTTATTTTTTGTTTATTTGTTTATTTTTTGTTTGTTTGTTTCTCTGTTTGTCTTATGTTTTTTCAATTTATTTTTTGTTTATTTGTTTTTTGTGCCTCTGTTTGTCTTTAGCTTTTGTTTCTTTATCTCTGTTAGTTTTTTCTTCCTTTTCTTCTTTCCTAAATTGTACTATATTCAGTTTCTGTAGATGCTCTTAGACTTTATATAATAAGATAAAATACATTTTTTTTATTTTTATGATAAAGGATCGTGAGCACTTGTCCCAAACGTTTTTCTCATGAATGTTTTACTACAGATCCATAAATCAACTGTATCAACATATGCATACTTAATAGAAGCTGATTCATTTGAAAATGCATCTGAATATTCTCGCTGACCAAACCATGAAAGATTAAAACCATGAATCTTAAAAGTCTCCAGGTTAACACTGTGAGAGTCAGACACGCCCTGCAAGGACACATCCAGATTTCTCCACCAAGTGGGGAAAGACTTTGCCTTATGATTAATGTAATACCTCTCCCCTCAGAAAGAGGCAGTGGCTGATGAATAATAAATACCCTGAGCCCGCCCATTTAATGTTTATTGATCAGCTCTCGGCAGGCCTATCTGACAACAGTCAGATTCAGTCTGGATATGGCGTCGCTGCACCGACACGGGATGAATTTTCACCTCTCCGTGGGAATCTGCCAGTCGCATACCGGGACTGCACTTCTTGGTCTTCGTCGCTGTTAAAAAGGGGGATCATACATGGCGATGGAGGACGTGGAGAATAATTCAGCGGTCGTGGCGACTAACACCAAAACGGGCATCAAGAAAGGAGGTGATGTCGGAGATAACGGGGCTTGCATAGACAGGCAGCCGGACACGGTGGTCCACCAAGCGGGGCTGAATCAGACTGCAGGTCGCGGCAGCCGCAGTGGTCCCGGTGCTCATGCTGCGACGGGGATCCGAGTGCTAAAGGCAAGTCATGACGAGAGGGTTTGGGTACAGATCCCTCTATAATGTCTTACATGTCAAGGCTTTTTTTTTCTTTTTTTTTTTCTTGTCTTTCATTGCAGTAGGTGATTAAAACAGGGCAAAGTGCATGAACGCATCCTTGTAATATTATGTAACGAGGCTGTGGTGTCCAGTGATTGGTATTCTCTGGTTGATGATTGATATGTGGATGATTGCCATTAAATGAGGAATGTACCAGAGCCAATTAACAGCCCCACACACACACACACACACACACACTGGAGGCTGTTAGAGCTTTTATATGAAGGCCCACTGCTTTACGGTTCTTCTATGACATTTTGGGGCAAGACACATGATGTGTAATGACATATAAGTCTCTGAGGTAGCTGCTGGCACACACACACACAATCTCAGCTGTGCTATTCATTTATGTGTACGCCTTACTCAGTTATTCTGTGACACAGAATCTTAAACTGAAATAGGTCACCCTGTTAGTAAGTGCAAATAAAATCATGTTTTCTCTTAGGTATTGGTTAACAGATAACGCCACTGAAACCCATTCACCCGTAGTTCAGTCAGTGCGTAGTAGTCCTTGTCGTGCCTGTTACCATCAACATGAAATAGATTTAAGTGAGGTGCTCACATCACGTCCAAACCTGACCTGCCTGCCCGTCTTTGCAGAATATACGTCCACGTTTGCACCGGATACAGTTTGTGTTACAATTACATACCGTATCATCATGACGTCGACAAAAGTCCTCCATAGCTAACTGTAAAACTAAGCCAGGCCAGCCATTCAGAGTCATTATGAGGTAGGGAAAAATATAGTATGTTAAGCTGCTCCTTACTGACTCTGAACAAGTTGACTGAACATGTATACTCTCAATCAGCGTGGCCCTGCTTCAGATCCACGCTGTGACACCTATTTGAACCTGGGAGCTGCCCTGTGGCGCTACCCAGAGCATCTCTAGTTAATTGGGTTGACCACTGAGTGATTCCACAGCAGCGAGCGACTCACTCAGACACACACCTTGACAGCAGCGGATGAGGAAAGGGTTTCGGTTTTTTCAACAGGTGTGGAATTTAAACATACCACTGGATGAACGGGTCATGTCTTAATGGGAACCCCAGATCTGAAAGAGATCTTGCCGAATGATCGTTTAAACCCAAAACCCTGATCTTTCCCTAACCGAGTGAAGGCGTACACATCTTGTGAGCATTCAACAGATCTAAGGTTACCATCTAGCATTTGCTAGAATAATGCTGCTCCAGCTATGATAGTGAAAGTGAAAGATTATTCTCTACCTTGGGTACAAAATAGTCTTAACTCAAGGTCCACTCGCTAACTTGCCTGAGCAAGTTCCATTTGTTGACAGAGACGATTATCTAATAATAGAAATGAATTCAAATTAAAAAGTGAACAAATTCCAGCTGTTGACTCTCACTCTATCACTGAGCTCTTCACTGTAACTGGTGGTCCAGTTGACAGTTCCTCCCTTGAATTTATTTTGAGGTACCCCTCCTTCTCCTGATCGGTGCACTCTGGAACAAATTGCTCTAAGGCCTATTGATTATCACAGTTCAACACGGGAAAGATGGCAACATTTTCAAACATAATTGACGGCGCCTTCAAGTCAACAAACTTATGTCACGTCCATTAAACATTTTGAAGAGATGTGGGGTCCTCAGAGCCTTCATGCAAAGTAAGAATAATGAATAGAGGTCTTTACCAAATGACATGTTGTGTGCTGTCTTTTATGAACAGCTGATGTTACAGACATTTTATAATTTTAGCTCATCAGTCCTTATTAATGTCAAATTTAGAATAGTCTAACGTTACATAATTTTCAGGAAAAGCATTAGGCCTCTGCACATCCGGCGAACGTCCCCGAAAGTGATTAGGGCAAGAGCAAACGACAACAACATGATATTCTGGTTCCTGTTACTAATACAGTCACGTAGTCCATCCTCAGTGTGAAAGGTAGCAGATTGAGAAAAACATTAAAGATTTTTCTTAACTTACTGTCAGTGCTGCTATTAACAGGTTTGTCCGAAAATGTAGAGTTTGAGAGAGTTGATTCTACAAAGTTAAGCATTTGCAGGTGTCACAGAAGTATAATGACTTGAATTACCAGCTACACACCCGTCATGGCTGTCAGACGTGCTGATATGGATCTGATGCCAATCTTTGTGTTAAAATGACTCTTTCTGTGTCAGCAGCGCAACATGAAGCGGAACGGGAGTCGTGGCTGTGTGACAAGGAAAAACAGATTTGGATCACGAGAGCGGGACTGGCTAAAGGGGGACACCCAGCGGGGCTGTGTGTGTCTGTACGGGGGCACAGTGGACCCCCAGCCACCTGCCTCCGGCCCGCAGGCCTCCTCCACCCCCCAGACAGACCTGAAGTTGGTGCTCTGCTCCACCACTACCACAGTGGAGGAGCTGTGCGCACAGAGGGATGGACAGGGACTCTACGTTCAACTTCATGGAGACTTAGTCAGGTAAATACATGCTAAGTTAAGTCATTAAAGTTATGTAGTCCTTTGAATTTGAGCAGTTAAATGTTGTTAAAAAGTTAGGGTGGTTGTCTTCCTCGGTCAAGGGCAATGACAGGAGTAATCCAAATACCCTGTTGCCTCTTACAGCCTATCCAACATGCTGCAGTCCTGCGTCAGTGTCTTTATTGGATCTATTCAGATACAATGCTGCTGTGAACTGTGAAGCATCTGCCAGCTCGCAGCTTAATGTATCATCATGTACTAAAGTGGAAATGGAAAAAAGTGAAAGAAATAGAAAATGACTTGAAGCGTAAAAAGATGCTTTGAGTTGCTGTTATGCAAGTATAGCGCAAGTGAAACGTGAGATGTTCCGCAGCTGGTTTAGACAGCTGCATAGGTTCAGATGGAAGCACATCTCTTCCATCAGACACACAAAAAGCACAGCTGCAAAGGGAATAATAGTGTACAGAACCATCTAACAGAAGCAACTTAGATGCATTATATATATACTGTATATATATCTTTTTTTTTTAATTGGGAAATATTGACAAGCAAAAAAAACAACAAAAAAACATACACTGAGCAAGCACTTTCATTTTTTTTTCAAAATATATATTCACGAAACAACCTATCCACCCACCTGCCTCACCCATCTTAGGAGCAAAAAGAAAATATAAAATAATAATGGAAATGCAATAAGCTGGGCCCAATGCCATTATGTATATTGTATAAATATACCGTATATATCAGCGCATATGCAGACATACTTAAATGCTCAAAAAACACCATCCAGTGCAGCATCACTATATTCCCCCTCTGTCTGAGAAGCTCTTTTTAAAACTCCTGTCTTTTTAAGGCCCCTCCTCCTGCTCTGATTGGTCAGCTCACACATACCCGAGCCAGCAGTGCTCACTGTGCCTCTGGTGGGCTCTGCCATGTTTTTAGCCTCCAGTAAGTTGCAAATGTGTGACATGGGGAAGTAGTGTGATGTCAAGAGGTCACGCAATTAAAGGCAGGGCTACTGACGAGGTGTTTCAGGCACTTGTTTTCTGAGATTAGCTCCTGTTGGTGCAAACTTTGGGCTTTTTAACTTTAAAGACCTTTTATATGCACAAGAACCTATATAAGACACTGAAAGGTGTCCTTTAATATGTCAAAACTGGATCTCAGATGGAGAAGAATTTGTCCTTGGAGGCCCTGAGTGACTATTTTATCTTCTCTAACTGTACGAGTTGCATCAGGTCACTCAACCATAAAGACGCTTTAGGTGGATTTGTTGATTTTCAATGTATATTATTTTTCTGCTTGCAGAAGTAGTGTCATAAAAACAAATAATGTTTTTAGTTTTAACAGAAGCATTATATTTTTAAATAAATGTCAATGACTGCTGCATTGGGGACCTGCTGCAGTTCACCGCACCTCATCAAGGATACCCTCAGGGAGCATGACTGTATGCCTCTTTCAGCTTCAAAAGACATATGTTGACAGAAATAGCAAATGACCCCTTGATTATCCGTGAAAGGATAAAAAGCTGGTCCACTGATCCGTGACCAAGAAGGAATCTGTGCCGTTTCTGGCTTGCTTATCTGGGAAAGACTGGACGAAGATATCAGAAAGGAGAGTCTAAAATAAAAAATCAGACATAGTTGAATCACAGTGGCTTATGGCTTATTCTGTGTGAGCCTGTCTGTGTGTACAGTTGTTGTTTTTTTTTGTTTTGTTTTTTCATGATGTGAGATATTGAGACAGAGCAAATTATCAGTAGCTGGAATCATTGTAGAGAATAGTAAATGGATGTGTTAGTGAGCAAAAAAATGGCTGGAAGGTTGCGCCGTAGACGCACTGGAGATATTCTGACTGGAGGTTGTTATTGACCTTATCGGCTGGTAGCTAATGGTGTTATCAACTAATAGCATATTAGCCAACTTCATTATATCTGTACTGATTAAAAGCTGTAGGCTATGCGGAGTAATGCAGACTGGTAATAAATGAAAGGCTTCTGGTAAGCGTCTGGATAGGCTGTGTTGATTCAGTTGACATTCCAACAGTGCAGCAGTTAAATTGCAGTCTGCCAGCGGGTACAACCAGGTGGATTTAAATTTAATATTTAAGTCTTCAACAGCCAAAAACGGGGCTTTGGTGACTTAAGCCCCTATGATTTCTGTTTATGCAAAGAAAAAAAATCCCAACAGACAGACAGCACATACTGTAAAGACTGTAAAGTCAAGGTTGCGTTAAATGCATTCAATTTAAAGAAAAATGCATGTGTTGATGGAAAATGCATGAGCTAGGACTCCATTTATGTTTGACCTTCTTGTCCTATATTTTTTTCTCCTTCTTGTAAATATCACTCCTTTTAAGTATGTGTTCTATTCGTAAAAGGTCTTATAAGTGTGATTGATAAAAAAGTGTGCTGTATAAATGAGCATCTGAAACACACTGAGCTGCTGACAGCACTGAGATGAGCACTGAAGAAGGATTTGTAACTGAGGGCATGATGGAAGGGATGGAAGCTTTTTTTAGTGATTTTCTTTTTATAGCTTGTAGTAATGTGCTGCTTACAGGAAGACGTCGTCTGGGTTCTTTCCTGCTTAAGGAACATTCTCATTCGCACAAACTCCCATCTAATATAAATTTGTTAAGGCAGTATGGTTGATGGAGGGCACCCATCCCTCCATTCATCCATTTTTGAGCCACTTATCCTGGTCAGAGTCACAGTGCCAACATGGCGAGCACAGCAGTCTGCTGTTCTTTTTCCCAGCGACAGCCTTTTCCTTGGGGATCCCTAAGTGCTCCCAGGGCAGATGGGATATGTAATCCCTCTGACATGTTCTGGGTATGCCCGGGGTTTCCTCCCAGTTTGTCATACCCAGATCACTTCCAAAGGGAGGCTCCCAGACATCTCAGCTGGCTCCTCAGAGGAACTAATGGCTTGATAACACAGGGCTCCCAAATCACTGAGCTCCTCACTCTGAAATGTAAAGTGAGGGCAGCCACCCTGCAGAGAAATCTCATCTCCTCTGCTTGTGTCTACAATCTGTGTGGTGAGGGACCAGGCCAATTGCAATTTAAGAACACCCCTGTGATTGGTCCTGAAAGAACAGATAGAGCCTCACACAGGATCGGGACACAGTGTCAAATACCTGAGTCAGTCTGGGAGAAAAATTTACAGGTGAATGCCTGAAGGTCAGTCAAACCCTGAAGCTTGGTCTAGCACACAACAAACTAGCGACCATTTTGTAATGGGACCACATTCCGACCATGACTACACAGGAGTCATTACTACTTTATAAGATGAGAACTCACAGGTTGCCCATCATTGAACACCTGTAAAGTCACTTGTTCGCCCTTGTGTATATAAGTCTGTGTTTTTCCTTTATTCTTCGTTGGTTCATCTGTGTCTCCTGTGTCTCTTATGTTCCCACTTTGTTCTCCATGACTCCTTGTTTGACTTCAGTTTTGTAATTCCCTTTAGTTTTTTTCCTTGGACTTTCCTTTGACCACCTCTTGTTGTTTGACTTTTGGATGTTGGATTGTGGACTTTGGATATCAGCTCATCATTGAAACTTGTTGTTTGCTGTCCAACCAGCCTGCCTCTGTGTCTGCGTTTGGGTCCTTTTTTGATAAACTGTTAAAGTGCCACCGTCAGTTGAGAAGCTGTCGCGCTGACAAAAACACCTGCCAAAGCACTCAAAATCACTTCTATGACACTGTAGTTCCTGCCACAATAGGTGTCTCCAGGACCACATTTGGTCATGATGCTACACACACACACACACACACACACACACACACACACACACACACACACACACACACACACACAGACTTACCAGGTGAAAATAAGTGATGTAGTGGGCTCACCACTGACAAAGCACTAGTTAGCAACTGGGTGAAAGGCCTGTTATTTATTGACAACAGAAAACAGCTGACCGGGTATGTCTTTGGTAATGTTATCTTGCATTTATTTGAGTTTAAAACTTTAACCTGCAATAACGCCTTCGGTTGAACGCTTTTAGGACTGCAGTGTGGCTAAGCTTTGTTTTCATGCATCAAGCACAGAGTTACTATAGCAGCCAGTTAGAAAACCGTGTCTACCCACAAATATTGCGATTTGTGTTGTAAATTGTTAGCTCTCCTCTATTATGGCCTGATTATTGATTTTCACAGGAGGTACCTGCCAATACAGGATAAAATGAGCAGCTAATCAACACGATCACGCAGTTGGGAATGTTCCTTTTGTTCTGCTTCTTTGCTTCTTCTGGTCTCTATGGTACGAAACTGAAACCTCGCTGAATGATCTATGATTGCCTGGGCGTCACGTCTCCTGCCAACTATTAAAATGTAAAATACACCCCGATGAAATTAAAACACACTCCTCTAATCTTCTTTTAACCGAGTCAGTTTTTGCACACCTACGCCCATTTTCAGCTATTTTAGCTGATTAGACTGCTACTAAGATCTATGTTTCAGTGGAAACATGCTGGGAATTAACATCTCAAACGAATAATAACTGGAAAAAAAGTGTCATTCAAAATTGTCACCCACACAATCCAGAGATGTATAATTAGCCAAATGACGTGAAAACACCTGTGTGGGTGCACTGTTGTTTTATAGAGGTTTCTTTAAACCCCACCTAGCTCTGTTACATGAGCCACTGGGTATGTCTACAGTAAATCAAGAGACACATCTCCACAGTTTGCTGCATAATTTACCTTCCACCCTGAGGACAGCTGAACCCATTGGGTGGCATTTGACAGAGATTTAACAGCTTCTTGCTGCATTGCCCAAGGTTGGAGGATTTTTGAATAAATGAGGCATATCTGTGCCTCGGTGTAGGCGTCAGTGGGGATGGTCAACAGGGACTGTCAGTCATCTTTCTCATACCGACTGCTGGAAGCTGCCTAAATCCTGCACTGATGTGCTGAGGCCACAGCTGTCTAAAATCAAGTAACATGATCCTGCAAATCATAAAGGCTGACAGAGGGAAGGTGGCCTTTGGCTGGGGCATGGGTACTGATATTTGTTTGTGCTTAGGGGTGTCAGTAGTGTTTGGAATTTCAAGCACTTTCACTGTCAGTCACCATGTATGTTGTGCTTGCCGTTGTGCCTACAAGACCTCCTTCATTCAGCCACAGTGTAAGCATTCATGTTAAAGGCTGCTTGTATCAAGATAGATGCTACCAGATTTCAGGGTTGACATGCATCCTGTTAGGTGTCAGCGGGAAGGGTCCTTAAAGTGATTACTAGTAGACCAAGATGATTTCCTCAGATTAAGGATAAAAAAACCCTAATTATACATTTCAACAAATTTAATTGTGTTTTAATGAGAAAATAAATATGGAATGGAGCGGTATGAAGATGTTTCTGGTTCATTTCACTAATCATGGTGAGAAATTCTGTCCTCTATGAAGGAAAATGTAATGACTATCCACTGATGATGTTAGAGATCCTGAAGGGTGCACATGCATTGTGATTATTACTCATTAAAGGATAAGTTCAACCAAAAATAAAAAAAAAACATCATTATCTACTCACCCCCATGCGGATGGAGCGTCAGGTGAATTGCTGAAGTCCACAAAACATTTCTGGAGCTTCACCCTGTCTGAATGGTGGGCGAGCTGTATGAAGCCATTTTATGTCCCTATCTACTTCAGTTGTTTTGGAGAATGCTGCGACTCTGTTTTGCTGTGAATCTCAGAACGTCACCTGACTCTCCACCTGCATGACGGTGAGTAGATAATGACTAAGATGCAGTGTGGTGATATTTTTGGATTTGGCTATTTTTCCACTTATTGGTTTGGTGAGTTTGTGACTCCAAATGACCGGCCTGAGGTCTGTCAAACATCTCAGGACATTTTTCTCTTCTTAACAAAACTCCTTACACTGAAAGCAGCACTTAGCACTTAGAGAAACTGGTTTGGTCTCTGGCAGTGGTGCTTTCTGCTTGGCCAGAAGCCCTACTGAACATAGTTGGTAGTCTTCATGGGAGGATAATTTGTTCTCTATGTGTGCACCTTTGCACTCTGGAAACTGTCTGCTGTAATAAATAAATCTTTAGTTTGATGTAAATGCTTAAGTGTGTGTCTTTCCCTTATACCCAATGACAGGCATTGTTACATCACCTCTCCTTTTCTTTTGTTCCGCAGGAGGCTGGATCCCACTGAGCGTCCGCTCCAGATGGTGTATGACTACCTGGCAGCTATGGGCTACGCAGACCCTGTACGAGTGCAGCAAGAAGCAGCTAACTCAGACCTCAGCTGTTTGATCCGTTTCTACAGTGGTGAGTACTGACCCACAGGGGCCATCATTCCTAATCTTCACTCTCTGCTTAGTAAGATATGATAGGAGCCTGGTGTCTTCCTCTGAAAATGGACCTGAAGGCCTAAAAACAGGCTGCAGCAGGTCAAATGTTCCAAAAACGTTTTATCACATCCTCTTTTCATCCTGTGTGTGGGTGAAAGTGTGTGTGCGTTAAGCAAAGGATTTTCCTCCAGCCAAAGTGTTGTGTGAGGCTCTGGGAGAGTGATGTCTCTAGTATTCAATATAGCCAGGGATAGCACAAACACACACCCATCATGGCCTCATGATAAGTGATTGACGATCCTTCATCCTGCGGGGTCCCCATGTGGGCCGCCCTTCACATGCTGCTGTCATCACGCTCCTATGACCCCGGGGCAGGAGTGACTGAGTGGCCCTGTGTCAGTGTGATATATTAATGCAGTAGCAGAATGGATGTGACTTTTTGGAGAGACCAGTGACAAATTCTTATACCTGCATGCGTCTTAATACAGCTCACATAAACCCAGAGACGTCTCTAGCTCTCCTCGTTTGAGTCTGTGCTTTGGTCTAATGATGCTCTTACAGTAGCAACAATTAAGGGATTTGCCATTAAGGGTAAATGAGGAACGATGTTCTGTAATGTGTTTCCACTTAATAAACCTACTGATGTTCCTGCTGAGTCAGTGGAACTCCTTATGTTGGGGGCTAGAACAGCTCACAGGCTGCTGTGCCAGAGAAAGAGGAAGACTGAGCAAACCACAGCGTCTAAAGGGCTCACATGTAATTCCTCCCACATAAAGTACACAACCCTCCCTACACTCAAAATGCAGCGCTGTCACACTGAATAAAAATACAAGCCAAACACAAATCTCAACAGATTTATATTGAAACTCTGTGCCTGAGGAGGCCCTCATGAGGAGATTTTAAGAATTCTGTGAAGACTTAGCAACAGATTTAATTACCTTTTTACCCTAGTGAAACAACAAGAGCACATTCACTACGTCCAAGTATAAAAATATAACATCAGCATGCAGAGTCCACATGAAAAGGTTTTGGCAGAATCAAACCCAAAACCTTCTTGCCATGAGGTGACAGTGCGACCAACTATGCCACCGTGACAGCCAGAAAAAACACAACATACACTCGAAAAAATAATTTACTTTATGTATTTCTATCACACATACAATTTCGACATTAAGTATATCATTTAATGTAAAGTATTTCTATCACGTGGAACCTATGTGAATATACTAAATAACTAAATTAAGTCAATGCAATTTTTCAAGTATTATACATAAAAGTAATGCATTGCATATTTATATATTCACATCGACTCAACAAGATAGAAATACTTTGCATTAAAATGTATACTTAACGTAGAACTTATGTAATACAATAAGATGGAAATTTTATGTGTGATTGAAATACACAACGTCAATGTTGTTTGATGTGATTGTGTGGCTTTTGAGACATTTTTTCATGCTCAGTTTGGAATCGTTATTTGTGAATCCAAGACTTCTGTCCTAGACGATTATTTTCATTACCAATTAATCTGCCAATTATTTTCACAATAATCATTATTCAGTATATAAAATGTAAAAAAAAAAAAGATGTTCATCACAATTTCCCAGAGCCCAAAGTGACGTCTTCTTGTCATATATGACAAAAATGGCTGAAATCAAAATCTAAATAGTTGGCAGTTCTTTTTTTTTTATTAAAAAGACTAATCAATTAATCAACTAATTGTTGCAGTACTAGTGTAAGATACAATGGTGCCCTGCTTTATGATTCTTGATAATCCCCACTCTTCAGAACAAAATTACAAGCAGCAGTGTTGTGGTTTTGTATTCCATACAACCTTCTCTTTATGCCTGCTCGGTGCTACAGCTGATGTTTGTTTAGCTGTCAGATCTTTCGCTCACTGTGGCCTCAGTCTCATTCCTTGTGCTTTTTCTGTCCAGTGGAAGCTCAACTGTTGTTTGCCCCTCTGCCAACATGAGAACTGGTCGGATCTTGGCTACTATCAGTAGTCAGGCCACATTGGTCAGAGTCTAGCCAGGCCCCTTAGAGACTTCCTGCCTCCTTTTGTCCACTCATGGGAAAAGAGGACCAGAGACCAGGCATGACTGGTACTCAGGCACTGTTGACGCGCCGCCAAAGCCGAGAGCACAACTTGATTTGTCCATTTGCTGCCCTCAGAACTGGGGAGGTGGTGAGAAGTGACTGTTTTGGAGTATTACTTGCAGGTTGTTGTGGTAGTGTTGAATTATCTCAGTGTGTTCACCCACCCCTTCCCAGGAGCTCTCCAGTCATACAGCTTCACCAGTAGCCCTCAATTTTTGGCTGGCACAAGGCAACCCTGGTTTTTCATTCCCACCCACAGTAGTGCTGTAGGTGGGCTGTGATGTATCGTTGAAACACACAACAACAGCCTTGTTCTGAGAGCCTTCTCCCAGGTGCTTGCTTGTCTAACAGCTGTTGTCAGGGGTAATGATCTGACTAAGCAGCTGAGGGAAGCTGCGGTCCATCAGTAAAGACTACAGCCGCTACAGAACCACCTGATGTGGTGCACTGAGTGTGTCTGCTCTGGATTTAATCGGCTTTAAGGTTCCACATCTCTGGTTACCGACCTGAAAGTAGTCGTAAGATAAACCTGAGGCTTTTAAGTTGATTAAAGGGAGTCTAACCACGCAGATAGTTTTAGTTTTATGTACTGAGTTATTGAGATAACTGTCTCTGAGATTTCTGTCACCACCACAATATAATGGAGGTGAATAGGTTTCATTTAGAAGAAACATATTCCTGTTACAAAAGTTTATACTTTCTAATTCTTCTCTTAGCAACTAAATTTGCTTTATTGTTTAACCTCGGGGTCAAAAGTAGACATTGGTTGGTTAAATTAACCCCCAGATTCCACTTCCTATATTTGTGTTTCCGCTCTGCTCTGTGGAAAATACGTGCCAGCCGCCAGCCAAGGGGTGAGTCAGTAGTCTACCTGTATACGCAGGGGACATGCTTTTATTTTACATACATTTGCAGGTGTGTTCATTTGTCGGTTTTATGGCCTTATTTTCTATCATGCCATTGAAGTGTTTCAAAGTACAATGCAGCAGGTAATTTATTAAACTCCTCCATCCTCTTATTTGTCAAGGAAACTTATCTCAAACCTTCTCCACCCTCCTGCTTCCCACCCACACACAGACCCTCCTGCTGTGGTGCACAGATGAGATGAAAACAAACATGGACAGGGGCGTAAACATTTCTAAATGCTGACTTAATAAAAAAAATCGCTGCTAGAGAAAACAACGGCAGTGACCTGAGGGCCAGTGTTGGTCCATGCAGCTGCAGCACAGACAGGGCCGAGCTGTAAGCTCTGCTGCTTGTCCACTGGGCCCTGAGCCACCTCTGCCTGGGTGATCTCTATCTTACATCTCTGAGCTTAGAGGCCTGAAGCTGCCGTGAACAGCACACGTCAGACCCACCGTCAGTGTCAGAGCAGATGAATTAAGTCATCTGCAAGCAGTGTGAACTCACCTAATAAGTTATTGATTTAGTGGGAAATGGAAATTAAACCTAAGAGAAGACTGTGGGTGTCCTAAGATGTGATGACATGGACAATGAAGTAACTAAAACTCTGAGGGCCAGTGGTTTGTCACTGAGTCATAATAATCATAAAGAGACATAAAAACCACAGCAAATAACCAAGCACAAGGCTGCTTCTTCATTTTATTGTATAACTGGAGAAAGAACTGGTTCACAGGGACAAAAAGTGGAGGAGCAGTCAGAGATTTAAGAGAAAAATTTAATTCTATTCAGATCCGGGCTCCCACAGAATTGCCCCGAGCAACAGAGCTCTGCAGAGAGCTGTCTCTCCGTGGTTTCCTGCCAGCCCCTCCTTGTAATATGCTGTTTTTGTGATGGAGCTCTGAGGATTTCCTCTTTCTCATTTTAAACCTGTGGACCGTCTATCATCGTAGACTCATGGTCAGTTTTCAAGTCAGAAATATCCACCATTTTAATGGTCTGTTTCACTGCCATCTGTATTTAAAGCAGATTTCAGCTGTGCGTCTCCCATCTGTGTTCTGCACAGCGCAGACTTGCTATATTTGATCAGATCTGAATTTATTTTCTTGCACAAAGTTGAAGGAAGAGTTTTTTTTCAATAGAGGTAAACACGGACCACCAAGAGGAGGCATCTGGGTGGTGGGCTGAATTTGAATTTTCTGCCAAAAAGAGCTTGCTGTTCTGAGTCAAATCAGACTGTGCTTCCGCCTCCACTGACCCCCTACTGCATGCTAACGCAATCTATGCAATCTTGAGCAAGACAAAAAAAGCTCTGGGATACAGGGAGTATTGTGTTCAACTGAGTGCTCGACGGTTGCATTGAAATCATCCAGTATGTGATTCAAAACAGATTCAAAAAAGTATAAACACCCTCCAGACCGAGATCAGGAGCTACAGAATAAGGCTGTTACACAAAAGAGATGAAAGTTGTCACAATGAGCTGTCACTTTACCTGCTTTTAAAAGTAAATGTAATTTTCCTTCTCCCTCCTACAGTGATGAATCATTTGTAATAAAAGCATTTTGCATTGTTCATTTATTCTTGAGAGGTTTGCAGGAGAACAGATACTTTAGTTAGAGTCAGAGTGGTGGAAACTCTCTCTCAGTACTCACAAGAGCTGGGTATCCTCCATACCAGTACCTTTAGTACTGATACCAATATAGTACTTCATTTGATAACCTTTTTACCAACCTGCCCTAGGTGATTTTTTAAGAGGTTTGCGAGGTTTAACACACAATAGATAAGTAATTTATCCTTGTAAACATCTTTCTCAACTGACGCAATTGACAGTTGTGGCATGTCCTCTTGAGAAGAAGAAGGCGCTGATGTCAAAGAGGCCATTAGCCTTAAAGGAAAATTGAGTCATTATCCTCTCAGCCTCATGTCGATGGAAAGTGGGTTGAAGTTTCGTAGACCACTAAACATTTGTGGAGCTTCACAGCAAACCAGTGTTGCAGCATTCACCTAAACAACTAAAGTAGATGAAGACTTGTTTGGAAAATAACAACTGGAAATAACATAAAATGTCTCTGTACAGCTTCCCGAGATCCCAAATTGATTAGAAAAGATGTTATTCAGACCCTAAATGCATGGTTGAACCCGCTTCAGATGCACTAGTGCTTTTAGCTTAGCAGCTACAGTGAAAGTTTCAGTCTTTTAAATCATTTTTATTCTTCTGGAAGCTTCTGGATATTTGGATTACACTACAGAGTGTGCTGGAGTTTGCTTGCAACTCGTGCTCTATTTGTCCCTTTCCTTTGCACCTGGCCCATGAAACGGATGTGCAAAATTACTTAGTACTGGGATATTTCGTTGGTGAGTGAAAGATACAGCCACACTTACGATGAACAGAGTAGAGAAAAGAAGTCATACAGTCAACTCTCTGATCTCCACTTGTCACACTATCCCTGTGGTTTGGCTGCGTCTCCAAGGAGGCCATTTGACACGTTGATGATTAGTCGAGTGGAGGCAGCGAGGCCTCTGTGTGGCCCTGCTAGTCCAGACTCCCATAGGGTGGATAAAAACATCCTGCAACAGAAAACAGTGTTGCACAACATATACGACTATGTCACTAAACCTCTGTGGAGACCCGTCATCAGTTGGATGGGATTGATTTGGCTGGCGAGGAGCGGAGGCTTCTGGAGACAGTTCAGAGGTTTACCTACTCAGACTGGACTTTGATTTTCTCAACAACCTGTTTCCCTAGAAACTAATAGCCCCACAGACCTTGAGGGATATCATGGGTGTTTGTTCTGGACGTTTGCTCTTTATGGCAGGGACTTGTGTGAATTTGCGTAAATAGGCCAATGATTTTCAGACGGGTGGTTGTATTGGTATGGAAGTGCAAAAAGCCTGTACGCTCACACTGTCAATGTGCACTTTTCAAGGGCCTCTTCAAGATCAAGCTGGAGATTGTTCTGCTTCTGCCATTTGAAGCTGCAAATAATTTCAGTTTTTAGTTTCTATGATATCTCTCTAACGTTCAGTGCTCCTTTGCGATTTATTGGCCAATGTTTTTTTTCTTATTAACTGATTAGTTGTTTGTTCCACACGATGTCAGAAAATAACAACAAAAACACTGCAGTTTACCAGAGCCCAAGGTGATGTCTTCATGTCTTTTTTTAAGCAATGCCAATTAATTTTCTGCCCATCGACTCATTAATTAATCAAGTAATCATTTCTGCCCTATTACTAAGTGTACTCTAGTTGTCAGTCTGTGTTGCTGTAGTTGTTATGATCTTCTCGCTGGTTTTCTGGTTATTAAATAATTCTTTCTTGCAATACAGAAGTTCAGAACATTGTTAAGCACGACCAGACTGTGTGTCTGCATCCTGCAGGAGGTGCTCTTAAGAATACAGCCCTCTGACAACACGACAAAGCCGAGCGTGGAGACGGTGTGCTCGTTTTCTGGTGATATGCTGTGAAGCCAGTAAGAGAATCCTGTCAACCTGTGTCAGTTTGTAGAGAGTGGGAGCGTGATGATGAGTTTATTGATGCGGGTACTGCAGTGGGCGAGTGTTTTTGCTTAATTACTTGTTTTAATGAATATATTATATCTGATTTATTCCAACTTACTCTTTCAGCTGTCAGCTGTATTCTTTAAACCGTTGATATTGTTGACAGTAGACTACTATTGCAAATACTCAAATGAAGTATGTAATGAGAATAGCTTTTAGCCTCGCCATGTGCTGATCAAATAATGCCAATGTCGTACCTGAGTTTTGGTACCAATATCAAAATGATACTTTTTGATACCTTACTTGGACGAATAAAAACTCATTTTCAAACAGTTTTTTAATTAAACTAAATAAACTTCTCAAATGTTAAATGTGCTCTAAACAAAAGCAGCCGTACAAAAGCTTTGCCTAAATTAAATGCAATATAAAATTGGCAAAATTATAATTCAAATCCAGTGTCTCATCAAAGAGTAATCAACGAAGAGTAAGAGTCTGGGCAAACATTCAATGCCAGCTTTTACTGTGGGACAGTTTTGAACTTCCTGTGTTACAAACACATTAAGGTCCGTACCAAAAGAGCATTGTGGTTCATCTCCTGGTGTTTTCCCCCCTTTCACATAGGTCCATACTACCCACTACTGACCCTGTGCGGGGTTGTGTCTCTAATTTGCTCTTTGAGTGAGGGGACGCCCAAGGATCAGCCCCTACTATTGATCTCCCAGCTAGCCAATTTGTTGTCAGAAGCACTCGGGCTTGTTCATTATCAGTTTCCTTGGCGAAGAAAAACATGAGCAGCCTTTCATTTCATTTGGATGCCCTTGTGAAGTGAAAGGGAAGGTGGAGAGAAAGAGCGAGTCAGACAGAACGAGGGAGAGGGAGCAGATTGCCAACGAGAGCCTCTGAGTGGGAGGCAGCATAAGTTGGTTTGAGGAAAATTTAACAACAGAGGACAAGAGGCTGAGGCAGTGTCTCCTCTCTGCTTATTTGACCCGCCATTAACCTGAGTGTACTTGAAGCCTGGCAGAGACAGCAGCACTGTCTGATGTGTCCTTCAGCAATGGCCAGCTAAGGCTGCCTGCTGTGCAAGTTGGCATAATTTAATTGAAAAGAGTGAAGTTTAATGTGACAAAACCCTGACTCATTCATCAATGTGACTGATGCTTATGCTAGGCTAGGGCAGCAGAAGAGAGAGAGAGAGTGAGTGAGGAGGGAGAGAGAGGAATAGATACATATTCATACAATATTCACAGGACACCTTGACAATTTACCTGCTGTTCACATTCCTCTGATGTGTTGACTGGCATTTTGATGTCAAGTCTGATCTGTTGAGAGAGGGAGGAGGAATTTTTTATGACTTTAAGAGGAAGAAGAGCTTTTATCCTTAATTGCAAAAGATTAATCGAGAAGCTTTATAACCTGAGAGCCAATCTCAGCCCACATCTGCCTTTTTCAGACTGATACTGTCATATTTCAAACCTGAACATGACTGAAGACTCAGTGCTATGTTTGTTGTGGTATTTCCTCTCATGCAGTTTGCTGTTGGCTGTAGTCTTTGCGGTGTGTTCAAGTACAGCTTTTTGGCCAAGACACAGGCAACGTGAAGTGATGCAACAGTCAGCTTTTGTCGCCACTAGTTGTCTGATGTCGGTTTGGTGTCTCTGGGCCCTGCTCTTTTCGTGATGGCCCAATGGCAGTTGCAGACATACAGTGCTTTTCAAAATGTACACATTCATTAAAACAAGAAAGTTACTGTTGTACTCTGTTGCTTCTGAATCTATTTGCAAAACATGATAAACATGACCGCAGATGACACATACAGCCAGAGAAATAAATGAAATCCTTAATAAGAGGTCCATTTGAAAATAAAAAAACCCAAACCCCAGCAAAGTATCTTGTGTAGAGTCTAGTCATAGCAGAACTCTACTATTGCTTTAATGGAGCTTAATAGATACCCTTTCTTCCTCTTTCTCTGATATCAAACGTATTATTGTGCAGTGATATCTGTCCAGATGTACAGTATATGAGATAATAGGGCAGTGTCCATCCTAAGTGCTGATGGAAGATCAGTTCCTGGAAGTGCTGAGCGAAGGAGACTGACTAATCTATAGGTGATATCATTCTGACCTGTGACTATCTATGTGACTTCATTTTTTGGAAGCCTCTATTCAATGTGTAACCGAGAACATTTGCTGTTAATTAGCTGAATTTGTTTATCACAGGAGGGGTGGGGGTTCTTGCGTCTTAGATTGATGTCTCTAGATGTACACTAACCTCTCTGTGTGGGCTTTTTTTCCTCCAGAGCGTCCAGTGAATGCAGACCAGCAGGAGCGGACCTTGCTCAAAGGCGTATTCAGTGTCAGGAAGGGCAAGTCACAGCTGCACAAGTGGGCAGAGCGGCAGGTCATCCTCTGCGGCACCTGTTTAATCGTGGCCTCCGTCAAAGACAGCATGACTGGGAAAATGCACATCCTGCCCCTGGTGGGAGGAAAGGTGAGAGTTCAGTGTTCAGACAGAGGTCAGACAACCTGATGGGGGTTTTAACCTTTCACTTTCCCCAGGGTAGATCCCACACTCCAGGCGGAGTGTGGATACACTACAACAACATAGCTGGGTTGGACGGCTGGATAAAGCTGATAGTTGAAAAGATTACGCAAGAGTGTACACACAGCCTGTGTTATCCAAAGAAGTGATTCCCAACATGGGGTAATGTTAACGCAGGTGGTAATTGTGCTGTTGTTTTGGGGTACTTGGGAAAAATTTTAAATTAATTTTTAAAAAAAACTGTACAATTTGAATAAAAAGTAGCTCTACACATTGAGCTGAAACACCTAAACACTGCGTGTTAAGAGTGCGTGAAAACTAGTAAGATAGCGTGCAGAAAAGTAGAAACAGTTTAAATTAATGAATAAATGGTTGAAATAGCTAGAAGTAATGGCTAAACACTTAAAAAAATTAGCCAAAAGTAACAGATAAACACTGAAATAGTTAGCTAAAAGTCATGAGTAAGCAGATGAAGTAGTTAGCTACAAGTCATGAGTAAAAGTCACAAGTAAGCAGTTGAAATAGTTAGCTAAAAGTCACGAGTAAGCAGATGAAGTAGTAAGCTTAAAATCATGAGTAAGCATATAAAATTGTTTGCTAAAAGTAGGCTGACATAAACTGTAGAAAAAGACAGCTTATACAAGTTATCTTTTCGAACTAAAGACAATACAGCAGCTGATTTTACTGTTTACCACAGACAGGAAACTGAGATGACTGAGCAATCGAGTTATTCTTTTACCAATGTGACTACAGTAATGAGTATGAATGACAATCATTATTTATTTATCATATGTGATTGCTCTTCCTCATAGTAACTATGCGCTGTCTTTATATTGAGGTGGAGGAGGTGAAGCGGAGGCAACACTGTCTGATGTTCAGCTCAGCCGGTTCACAGGCCCAGACATATTTTGTCAACTTTGACACACTGGCGGACTACCAGCGATGGCATCGGCAGGCATCAAAAGTAAGCAAAAGACGTGTGTGAGTGTGTGCTAGTGTGCGTGCAGGACGTAAAATGTGTGTTTTCTCTCAGCAGCAGTTTGTTTGTTTCCAGTAAGTCCCCCTGGCCTTGTGCTTAAATCAGAGATTAGGTGTTAGGACTACAGTTGCCTTCTGCCTGTTGAGCCGTCCAATCAGAAAGCGCCTGTCTGAGTACGTCTGATTTACTCCACAGAGGCAGACTCTCAGCGGTGTCTGGCTTTGATTGAACACCATACCTCTATTCACATACTTTATCTTTTTAACTTCTATTAGAGGGCACTTCTATTAAGTTCTCAGGCCCTCAGCAGTAAAGTTATTGTTGTATAAGTTGCTGTGGATTAGTCGATGGACAATGACCAAACACATTTTTGTTATATACTGTGTGTATTTCAGAGAAACTTGCCAGGTCTTCACAGCTGTTCTTCAAAGAAATATCCATTGTTTCTGTTCTGCTCAGCCTGCTTTGTCTCTAATATCCTAATTAATGGCTATTGTGCCGCAGCAGCTCCTTCCTGGAGCTGAACAGCCTCTGTGAGAGCCTCCACTGAGGCAGAGCCAGCATACAATTAGCCATAGAAGGAGAAAGCCAACAGATAAAAAAAAAGCAAATCCAATTAGTTGCAGATTCATGCTAAGTCCAGGATCTCTCTCTACCACGGTGGTATGGATTACTGGGTTAGAGTGGCCTGTTAGTGCACTGTATTTAGGCTGAGACTTAGATGAGAGGTTTCTATGGAGACTGGGGATGATGACTGATGAAGGTTTTTGGTGGATTTGGGCCAGTGTTTATGCTACATTGCATAAATCCTAAGAGTGTGTGGAGAGAGAGAGCGAGAGAGAGAGAGAGAGAGAGAGAGAGAGAGAGAGCGAGCAAGTGCATGTGTGATTGCAACATGAGTTTGCAGGATAGGACTGAACACTGGAGTGTGGAGATACATCATAGAGCAGCACAGCAGAATTTGTAGTAATAGGATGTAAGAATGTGTGAAACATATTGCTGTAGATTTACAACTAATAAGCAGTTCATACAATTTATCACAGATGCGATGTAAATGTACATTTTAATATATTCTCAAGAATATGTGTTTGCCAGATGACAGTCACTGTGGCTCATGACTGCTGTGTAAATATGCTATTTATGGTTTTATGTAATTATGCAATAAAAAAAAAGCTAATATAGGAAATTAATTGCATTTTATTTTTGCAACATGTGTTCCCTTTTTGCTGACACTGGCTATGAATTTGGTGGAGATGCAGTACACAAGAACATAGATGACGTTGACGACCCCCTTCTAGCAACAATTTTATGTGATTGCGTTAAAAACGTAGCTCTGATTAAGCACCAGCTAAAATTGTCTGTGTGTGGTAAATTAAATGAGTGAAGAATATTTATTGTGCAACTCATTATTCAGTAACCATCACACCAGAATAAAAACTAACACCCTGCTTAGTTTATAAAAAGTCAGGCGCTGCACAGAGGAGGCTGAACTACGTCACCGTCTTGTTAATGTTCCTGTCAGTGGCATCATTAGATTTTAATCAGTCATGTGCTGCCTGACTGGAACAAGATATTCCTGAGGAAATTCCATAAGCAACCAGATATTCTGTCTGTTGTTGACCTGTGGTGTATACACATGTTTTGAGGATTGTTAATATGATGTTAAACTCTGATACACATCAGTAGGCAACCAAGAAGGCTGATGGAATAAGTTTAGCTGGGGTCAGCTGTGCTAGTTGGACATGTTTGTTAACCACACAAAAGCAGAGCGTCCTTGTTTCTCAGCTCTAAAGGAAATGATCTGATTTCATGTATGAATGAATGTGTGGCGACTTACTGATCAAGGACTGAGAGGACCAGTAACTGGCAAAAATCACTGAACTTCCATTCATGCTATGAGGTTTTATTTGGCTGTCTCTTCTTCATGTCGTCTTCCTCAACCACATTGTTTCACAGTCACAATGTGTTATAATTACCATGAAAATCATTGAAACCCCCCCCCCCCCCAAATCTCTTCAATTTGTCTTTCTTGCTCTCTTTAATTCTTCTCTGTCAATCTGTGTCCATCGTCCCACTCTCACATCACTCAATTACTCTTTTTAAAGAGGAGGCGCTTTTTTAAATGGCTGTCGGATGAGTAGTTTTGCGGGATGTGAGCAGTTTTGTGTTTGTCATCTCTAAAAGCAGTGACGTGATGTCACGCTCTGCTGAGCAGCCGTCCCATTTTCTGGGTTGCTGCACAGTGTGCAGCCCTGTAGTTAATGGAGGAGACTGTCCTCAGACCGGACGGGACGAGCTCTGCACTGGCCTGTAAACAATCATCTCAGAGATGATGGAGGGTCTGTGCAGTTGCATTTTGTACAAGAAAAATGTGAGACGAAGCTGTGTTACTTTACTGTAACAGAGAGGTTTGAACTATGCTAAAACGAGCACAAAATCACACATGTAGATGCAGTCACACGCTCCTGAATGCTCACACACTTTAATTTCTGCTACTTGTGAGGACAATGTGCATCTCACATTCAATCCATGGGCCTGAGGGGATACTTTAACTGAGACAAAGGCAGGACATCAACGCGTCTCTAAGACAATTTCAACAAAGACCAAACATCATAACCCTCCTGAGGGCAGGATGTATAGCAGGTCTGTTGTATTGGAATGCATTAGTTTTAAATAGGCTTACACATGTTTGCTAAGGTCTGACTGTAGCTGCCACATATTAAGGAGTTACTCTCTTACTCTCTTAATTAATGACGACTGTGCTTCCCTGGAAGATGAACTTCATTGAGCTGGAAACTGGGGCATTGTCTGTCTGAAGTAATGTCTTGGCAAGGCAGCTGGCTGCTTGCGTAATCTGTGGCCAATATAGTTGCTTGCTCTGTCCATTGTCCCCGCTCACCTAAAGATATAGCATGTAACATTTCCGCATTAAAATGTCCAAAAATGACAAGACGTTTGTTGTATATTTTGTTGAGTTGTGTACTAGAGCTATCCCAAATGTTTCCAACAATGTTTAAACCTACAATGTTGCTATAACTTCCTGGGAAACATAAGATGATGCGCCTGATAGTCAGTGAACGTGACAAAAAGTTACGAAAAAAAAAACTTTAATACCTCGTCCTTAAACATTTCTGCTTGTGCTGTTGGGTATTGGAGGTGTTGTGCTGTTTGGTATTGTAAGGTTGGAGTTCACAACAAGGCTTAAGGTGTTGCGGAGTTGTGGTAATGCTCCTCGGATCACAAGGAGGGAAATAGTTTAATGGTCTTAATATAATGGGGCAATGTGTCTGCACTGCAGCAACAGGCAGCTCAGGGAATGACGGGATGTGCAAACAGTCAAGTTTCAGTTTTGCTATGAGCTACATGTTGTGATAAGGAAGATGTGATGCTGACATAGCAAACAGATAATATTATGACTCACTGTAAGCACTTGGAGTTTCTTTTCTTAACTTTGTGTGTGTGTGTGTTGTCTTTGTAGGTGGTGTCTCAGACAGTCAGCCTGGTGGACCTGTCCTGCTACAGTCTAGAAGTGGTGCCTGAATATCTCTTTTACAGTCAGGATATCACACATCTCAACCTGCGACACAACTTCATGAGCCTGCAGGGACCTGGCGGCCTGCTCAACCTCCCCAGGTAATCGCGTATCCCTAAACTGAATAGTTACACACAAACATTTGCTAACAGACGGACACATGAGACCGGGATCATGCCCCTTTGGCTGAAATATGCTTTGACTGAATCTTTTTTCCTTCGGATTTTGAAAATGGACACTCACACTCGGCTGTAAAGGCAATAACGTAGGTAACAGTGTTTATACCCTCCCCATCCCACACACAGAAGTTCATTAACAGTGAAAGTATGAGGAGTGACCCAGCTTGGAAGATATGAGCTTAGAGGTGGAACATTATGCTTTTTATTATTATGAAACCTTTATTTGGAGGCATACTATGCAGGCTTTGTTGGTTGATTGTGTAAAAGTGACGCGGGACCTTAGGACCTCACACATGAGAGAGAAATTGATAAATTAAATTGCTGTTATATTTATGTGACGAAATGCACCTCTGAAAAGGGCTAAAATTTGCTTGGTGACAGCTCGCCAGTGTTCCTTATTTGCACTTTATCACGAGCTTTTCAGCAATAATTTTTCAGGACATATGATTCTTTTTTCAGCCCCTGCATATTTACCGTTGCATTTCCTGCACTGATAATGTAAAAATGCACTCTTGAGCTCTTGACGAGTGCTACAGTGAAAGTGCAGTATGTTTCACAGATATAATCACCAACCTTTCAGCTACTCAGCTGTTCCTGTGTTATACTTTACATTTTTTGTGATGCTCTTAATGTAAGTGTCTAATGTGCTAAATTGGACTTCTTATACGAGGTGTGTGGGTTCCACCTGCGTGTCAATCATGAAATAGGACAGGAATTCAGCTTCATGTCCACTTTTACCATGGAAACTAAACAAGCTGAATTAATAGGTAGATGCATTGCTATTAAAGCGTTAATCATCTCCAACCCCTCTAGTTCCTGTTTCATACCTCCAACATTATTGGTTGGCAGGGTGTGTGTACTGTTATTACTGATTACGTTACATTATATACTGGCCTATACTGCTACTTGCTAAGAAGATGATTTAAATTTAATCATCTTGTGCTCCCTTCATTTTGTTTTTATATTTAGAGGGAGCATGCATGGATAAAAGGGAATGGTCTGTATTGTGACCAGTGTTGTGACTCGTGGCAGTCACCTCCACCGCTCACAGGACCCGGGGGAATGAGAGGAAGGTGGAATTAAAATGGAAGATGTGGCTTTGCAACCGCATGGCGCCATTTCATTCATCATAGCCAGTCTCTGGGAGATACATTACAAATGTGTACACAAACACATACAGTATATCAGCCAGCGGAGACAAATACAGACATCATATTTTATATTTAGTAGAGTACAGACTGTCTTCATCACATGTGGTGGATAATATGTGACTGGATGATCTAAACCCAGTCACATCATACACTGGTAACACTACGCTACCAGTGTGGGTGATGTGAATACTTTGTCGATGTGAACACTGTCCTTTCCTGCCTGCCGAGCCACTGACTGACTTTTTCCAGCTGCTTTCAAAGCCATCTTAATAACATGGTGCAAGGCCGAAGCACAAATAACAGCACAAAACTCCCACAGTGAACTTGTGGGGAATGAATCGACAGTATCTAATTTCCACAGTGTTCACCCTGGATTTCCACAAATGGTGTTGAGTCTCAGCTTATAGTTGTACCATATATCTTCTTTTTATTCACATTGCTTGTCCGCTGCATTCTCCTGAGGCACAACAAATAGCTCTGCAGACGTGACAGTACACTGAAAATGTGGACCACGGTAGCAGGTCAGCTAAATATGCTGGTGCTCATCTGTCTCAGTGAATCTTCCTGTTTTTTCACTGCTCTTTCTTACATCTCAGCGTGCGTGACCAGTCATTTTTTGTTACCCATATGAAAGCAACAACAAATAAAAACAAAGTTATACACTCTATGTTATTTTGTATTTACTCTTTCTCTGGTACTGGAACAGTGCTAGATCCTTATGAAGTGACATCAGACACTGGATGGAGACACAACCAGATGCTTCAGACCAGTCAGACTCCATTATCAAGATATTTTTGCAAATTAATGGGGTCAAAGTAATTATTCTAAGCAAAACAAGAAAGGATGAGATTCTTGTGTTTTTGTTGTTTTCTTAAAGGTTTTTGATTTTGTTCTGTCTTTCTTCAGGTTTTCTCAGCTGAAGAGCCTGAACTTGTGTCACAACCGTCTCGGTGTGTTCCCTGAATGTGTGTGTGAGATCCTCACCCTGACTGAGCTCAACCTCTCCTGTAATAGTCTCCAGACCGTCCCTGTACAGATAGGCAACCTTCAAAGGTGGGACAAAGTGACACACATACAGTATGCTGTACATTTGCACATACAGTACATTACACACAGTACATGGATGTATAAGTTACAATATGCATCATTAAGCAGCACATTAAGAGTACGCCAACTCTTTGTACATGTACAAGAAGTAAATCCCAACGACAACCAACCACACTGAAATCCTGCACAGATTTCAAGTTAGGTCACATGTAAATACATAAATATGACAACATTACATATATATGAGAGTTTAAAAAAACAAAACAATTGATATAGTCACAAACAAGCCACGTTGGTAAATAAATTGGCAAATAAACATATCTAGTTTTTTTTTGTTGGTCTGTCTAACAGCTGCTAAAATAAACACCTTTAAAAATGCTCTAGTTTGGCTCTGATGCAGCTTCCTCTGTAAAGTAACTAGTAACTGAAATTATCAAATAAATGTAGTTGGGAGAAAGTATCAAGTAGCAAACAATTGAAATACACAAGTAAAGTACCTCAATGTTGTACATAAGTACAGTACTTGAGTAAATTGTACGTAGTTACTTTCGATCACTGGTTATTCCAAATTTTGACACTTAGATTTGCGTTCATTACTGCAAATGTATATCTATTTCAAATGTCGGCCATCTGTATTGTTGATTACTAATAACTGTTACTGTTTCATCCCTGACAAAACCATATTGATTGATCCCTAGTTTCTTCCATTTTTTCCAGTTCAGAGGTTTTCTGAAGGGGAGTTTTTCCTTATCCAAATCAAAGGGCTAAGGATAGAGAGTGTTGTATTTTGTACAGTTTGTACAGCCCCCTGAGGCAAATTGTCATTTGTGATGTGGAGCAATACAAATGAAACTGATTTGACAAAACAGAAAAAGCAGCATGTCCCCTTACTTTAAACCTTTCTCCAGCCGAAAGTGCTAACACCAATATTTAATCAGGAATAAGAAAGAGAATAATTTATTTTCTGTAATATCAGGTTTTCTGTCTGGTTCATATGTTTTCTGAAATGTGATGTTTTCCTGTTTGTAGTCATTTATTTTAGATTTTCTTCATTTATTTTGTAAAAAATAGTTTTGGGCCATTTCACACACAATTAATGTTCTCATAAAATCTGGAATGAGGTTTTAATGGAGTCAGTGAAATGTATAAAGTTAAATTATTATGTTGTGTAATCAGATTAAGAAGCTAAATCAGGCAGTTCTCTTCCTGTGTACCTGCTTCATGTAGGATGTTGCTCAGTAAACAATGGCTATATATCTACAAGTAGACATATACACCACTCTTTGAAGTAAAAGAAAGCAAAACATGACTGTCCTCTACTCTCCACATTGTAGCCTGCAGACGCTGTCTTTGGACGGAAACCACCTCAGCTCCCTGCCTGAAGAGCTGGGTGGCCTGTCCCAGCTCAACAGCCTGGGGCTTTCCTTCAACAACTTCTCTCACATCCCTGCTGTGCTGGAGAGATTGAGCGCAGTGGACAAGCTCGCCATGGCTGGGAACAGAGTGGAGAGTCTGGAGTTAGGTACTCTGGCTAAAATGAGCCACCTGAAAAACATCGACCTGCGGTAAGAGGCCAGTCAGGGGGTAAACATCTCTCTTCACTGTCTCTTTCCTCTCTTCTGTCTCTGTTGAATCAATATGTAATATTAAATGTAAAGGCCCCCGTCCCCAAAACACTCTTGATCATTCAGTTAATGTGAAGGCAGGTGGGTAAAATACCTGCGCTACCATCCATCTATAAAGTTTTTCTGTATTTTATTTCTTCCTCTGCCGTTGACAGAAAAACAAACATCCTGACACAAACACTAGTCTGAACTTCACCTTTTCATCAAACATTTATTTATAGACCCCAGGTTTGCTGAGCACAAATATTTTTTTTTGTGCACTGCCCTGTTTCACACCTACACTTACACCTGGGAGCTACTTCAAGCTACAGTCATACGCATTTGTGTGCCTCTCAGCAGCTCCACGGAACAGCTGGGGGCTAAGTGTCTCGCACATGGGAACCTCTGTGGTGGGTAAATAAGGGATGAGGAAGCTCGACTTATTGATTTTTCAACTATGATTAAACCAGCAACCCCTGCTCCACCCACTACTGGCTAATAATTCAACCTCGGGTTCTAAGTTATGGTTGGCAATGGCAATCTTTATTCATAAGGGCATGGTGCATCTGTGGTGGATTAGTGGGGTGACGACTCTCATAAAAGAGGAGTTGCTGTTTATTAACAGGATGAAAGGGATCAGGGAGAGTCTGGATATCTCATGAACTCAGAATCTCTCTACGTTTCTTGTCCACCTGGATGTTGTTTTCAAAGGTAGGATGCTTAATATAGATGAGTCTGATGAAAAAGTTAATAGAAGCTGTACCCAGTGAATCAAAAGCAGAGACAATGGAGTGTTCCCACTGTGTCATGAAACTTAGGAATTGTATAGATTGTATGAAATGTGTTTAATCCATCATTGACAAATTCACACTGATTGCCCAAAAAGAGTGCTATGATGTTATTCTCCATGCTCCTCCAAATAGCTTAAGGAAATGACCATCTTATTGCTCTTATTGAGGACACATGTTTACTACTATTATTACGGTAATTTGTATATTCCACATAGGGCTGGCAGGATATCAGATCTTTGTCTCTCTGTCTTCATCTTGGCTCACTGTGTGTTTTGTCTATTTTTTGGTAAATAAACGACCATCAAACTACGAGTGTAGGGAGGTTGAGAGAGTCTGTAACCATAACTGTAAAAAGAAGCACACACAAAAAAAACAATTACACTCAGTTACAAGTGAAAAACAACCAGATAAACTCAGAAGATGCACAAGGCTAAACCTCTTTGCTGGATTTGTCACATTATATTATCATAAATAAAATAGCCACTACTAGAATACTTAACAGTTACCATGAATAGCATGGTAATACAGTTGTTTTACTGTATTGAGCCTTTTATTTGATGTTACCTTAATGTTTCTTCCAAGTATGCAGATGTTTTTGAGGATTTTCTTTATGATGCTTATGTTTTATATTATATTATGTACTGTCATTGGGGTTGCAGCGATATACCAGTATTAAGGTATAACATAAGGTATAAAACCTGATAGTTATCATACTGTGTACATGTGCCTATATACAGTTATATACGTTCCCTGATGAAAGCTTGATAGTGAAATGCGTCAGTTTGTTTTTAAGGTCTAACATGATGATGCCGTGAAAATAAAGGCACTTTAACAGTTTAGAAGATAGTGCCTTGGAGTTTTCTTGTGATTTTTTTGTCTACATTGACCTCTAGCCAAAGAGCACCTCTAACAAACTTTCTTTGAGTCCAGAAAGTGCTCCAACCCTTAAATGTTTGTTTCTTATATATTGTTGAATTCTACCATATTACTAGAAATATACATACATTTGAAGTATCCATAAAGTTTCACGTCTGTCTATTTTGTGACATTAAAATTGAGCATTTGTTCAACCCAAAAAACCCCCTTCTGTGTTCAAGCTGTCTGTGCAAACAAATTCTCCTAGTGTGAAGGTTTCCTTCATACAAGACTTTTCCCTCTGCTCCAGCAGATATAATAACCAGTGATATTTCATCTCTTGCAGGTTGAATGGGCTGCGCTGGGTGAAAAGTGATAACCTAGAGGCGGTGAGCCAGGTGACGCAGCTGGACTTACGTGACAATTGCTTGGACTCACTGGACCTGAGCTCCATCAGTAACCTGGAGACTCTGTACTGCCAGCGCAACCAGATGGGGACACTCACACTCAGTGGTTTCACACTGCGCATGCTTCATGCCAGCAGCAACGGTGAGTCAAACAAAGCATCAGCTAGATGCTTTTACGGCCTTACTGGCTGTTTGTCTGTAGGTTCAGGCCCCTCCTCCCCAGTGATACATTCATCGTATGAACACGCATATGACGGTCCAGATGTTTAGCTGCTGATTGCTGCTTCTATCTGCTATCTGCCCACAGGCCTTACAACCGTCAACATCTATCCAGTCCCTAATCAGCTGACACACATGGACCTATCACAGTGAGTTCTGGCTGGGAATAAGAAGTGGCTATGGTCTGCGTGTTCACAGATTTTTGAACAGAAGCTCTGAAGTCTAAAAATAGTATCTTCATCTTAGTGTTTATTAATCTAGTTAAGCACAGTGGCTAATAAAGGTGTGATTTTAAATAGTGAATTGGACAGTTAATACGCAACTACATTAAAGAAAATATTCAGAAAGTCTATCAGGTTGTTGTCTCCAGATTAAAATGATGTGTAAACAACATTTCTTCTTGTACTCTGCTCTATTTCCTTCAGTTTCTTTCTTCAGCACTTACAAAGGGTTTGCACAGATTCCACAAACATTAGAATCATCAATTTGGGTTTATTTGTCATAATGCCAAAGACTAACGGCAGCTCAAAGCCTACCTGCAATATGTACTAAGCTACTATCAACAAGGCCAATATTCTAAACAAGTGAGAGACCCTAAAACGTCCTTGGATACTTGTTTACCTTTTAGGCTGCATCAGCAAAAGATCTGAGAATTTGAAAAAGACCTTTACATGACATTTTACTCTATTTTTGTTATCCAGGCTGTAGACTTAATTATGCAGTAAACATTATGGTCTGTCAGGGGTTAATTCTGCTGAACCACCTGCCGGTGTAAGAAACATCACTGAAACTCGATTGGAAACTAATTATTTCAATAAATTATTATTTATTAAAATGCAGATAGAGACCACTTGCATCCTTAAATAACCCTGGAGGATATCAGTTCGACCTCCTGTTCACTACGATTTCGAAACTGTTTACTCATCGGTACTATTTAAAGCAAAATGCCAACTCTGCTCAGTTTGAGTGTTTGTGTGTGTGCGTGTGTGTGTGTGTGTGTGTGTGTGTGTCTTTCCATGTGTGTGACTGTGTGTGTGTTGAGACAGGAACCTTTTGGATTACCTTCCGGACTGGGTGTGTGACTGCAGAAAAATTGAGATGCTGGACGTCACGCACAACCTACTGTCTGAGCTTCCTTCCAGGTTACTGACCTTATTCCGACACTAATCCTGAACCTTTGCTGCTGAAACTAATCTTTTGTGTTGCATAATTTGAATGTGTTCAGCCTGTAATAAAGACATAGATATGCTGTTCAGAATTAGCAGATGAGGTGTCACATTATTTTCCACTTTCCACTATCTATCCACTATCTTAAAAAAATACCTAAAAGGAATATTGAATAAACAAGCTGTTCTCAGAGGAAGATAAGGTCCCCAGAACACACTATCGAATTCATAATATCCATTTTAAGAATTATTATGGTAGTGGAACCAAGGTAAGGACAAAGCACAAATAACAGCTGGAATCAGTCACTTTTTCATGACAGTATCTGTGTCTTCTGTGTCTTGATTGCAACTGTAAAATATGCCATCCTATAGTGCTTACCATCACTCGCTGCCAGCTTCCCACACTCAACACAGGCATTTGCATTTGAATGAGACATCAGCAAAGCTTTTGCAAATGAGATAATATTCCTCTCCCCACTGTACCCTCTCATGACTTGTGTGATGGTTTCAGGAGAGAATAAAAAGCTGCTGTGTTGGTCTGTTTGGGCAGCCAAGCTGAAAAGGTCATTGATGGATTAGTTAGCATGGGTTGCCATTTCTGACAATCCTTCCCCTTTCACAAGTAGTTAAGTCTGCGCAGGGAGACGATGCTCTTTGGTTCTTTTCCTTTTTGTAGGTCTGTTCTTTTTTTTCTTGTCCTAATCTGGCTCTCTAATGTCTCTTCTGGCCTCCGACAGACTGCTCAACAGCTTGAGTTTGAGAAAGCTGCTGGCGGGGAACAATCGTTTGCAGAGAGTGCCTGACCTAGTTGACCACATCCCTCTGGAAGCCCTAGACCTCCAGCACAACAAGCTAGCTGAGCTCCCTGAGAGTCTGTTCTACAAGGCCTTAAAGTGAGTCTCTCAGTCTCTACACGTCTGTCTGCTTCCTTTTCCATTCTGTCCTCAAGACTATTGATGCTATTACTTGATTCTTTTAGCAGCTGGTTTGAAACGTTTACCTGAAGCGTGTTCCTGTTTGGTGGAAGTTGAGAGTCATTATATCGCAGCTCATCACAGTTTTGGGGATGATTGTGGTCAAGATCAATGGTGCATTCCAGACTGTAACTGGAGCTTCATTTGCCCTCCTATTTCCTGTGTGGTAAATCACTTAACACCCATTAGCAGTTCAAATGCTCTAATGTACTTTACTGTCTCTAATGCTGAGACGTAATGGCAGCAACTGCTCTGTGCATGATGGGCTTCCTGATATGTTGTCTGAGAGCTGCACAGCTTGCAAGGGGGAGCAGTTACATATATGTCTATGGATATAAAGGCACTTTTCACATATTCATATTCGTGTAGACAATCAGTTCTTAAAAGCCCCAAGGCTAGTGAGATATCGACAGTCTTTTACTTTAATAATGTCTGACTCCGTTTTAAAACAATAAAGTGACAAGGTTCTGTGAAGGGTCACAAGGACGGACTTTATTACTGTTCAGTATGTGACAGATAATGACTTAACAGCACCAATTACATAAGAACCACTGGGGCTTAAATTACTGTCAGTCCTCTCTGTGCAGGTTCAACAGTATGTTGAGCAATGCACCATTAACAGTCTGTGTTTAAATGAACTCTTTTCAATACAATGAGAGAAAGCCTAAAAACTATGAATGTTAAACCCAAACCTCAACTATCACCATTTATCCCTGCACTCACATCACTGTATGTCCTATATTCTGTGCGTAATAGGTGGCTTTTACTTACATACTTGCACATTGCATTGCTATGATACTGCCAATACTGTAGCCATGACTATTGTTAGAATAATGTAATATTGAGCATGCTGCTATGGACTACTTTCGTCATACCATCTTAACTGGAAATACTTTTTGCTTACTGATATGTAAATTGGGAGTTGTCATTTTTGCATGCTCCTATAAAACAAATTTATAGGACAAAGACAAAATAATATAATGTAATAAAGATAGCTGATATGTGCCAATATCTGTTGTCACTTGTTTTCATAGCAACAAATCTCTTGAAACTCTTCCAGCTGACTCCAAAGAGCAAAAGCTGAACCAATGTGCACCCTGGTCTTGTTGCAGAGCACTTGGGCTGGGTACTGGAGTGAAAGCGGGTGCTCACTGTACACTCGGCCATTTTTATGTTTTCTCCATAAACTGGCAACACAAGACTCTTGATCGCTAATGAAACACAGATACCACGTGATGCCAACGGCGTTATACTTTTAGCTGACAAACCTTGTTAAAAGCTGGAACCAACTGTCACAATCCTTACACAGAGATAAACAAAAAAATCATTTTGGACCCGACAAAAAAATGTTTGATTGTTAATTCACAATCATATTATTGTTTTTAAGGGGAACAAATGATACTTGTATTCAGCATCTTTCTACAAGCTTTGTAGATGTTTTTTTTTTTTTTTTAAATGCTTTGTCTACATAACAATGTTATCAATAAGACCTTTAAATCAGTATCTTAAAAAAATACCTTAAAGGAATATTGAATAAACAAGCTGTTCTCAGAGGAAAATAAGGTCCCCAGAACACAGTTTGAAGCTAGAAAGGTGGCAGGGTCCGCCACATATAAACAAAGTAAAACAGTATCGTTACGCTTTGCTACAGAAAAGACAGAAAAAAACACATGAAACAAAAATGAAGAGCCGCAGACTGGATTACTTTCAACCTTTGATGCAGCAGTCCCACATCTCCATTTTGTAATATTTTAGAGCTGCCAGTTTTCCCTGATTGAATCTACCACATATTAACCACCAGCGCTGATGCCAACTTCCATCTGCTCACATCAAATGTCTGGCCCAAAATTTTTGCTGCATTGGGTCAAAGTCATGGAGAGGGGAATGGCATAATATGTATGAAATTGGAAAGTTGCATTTGATTGATGAGCATTATTTGTATTATTGTGTGCTTAATGGCTAAAACACTATATTTCCCAGAACCCAGAAGGAGTCCAATAAACTCTGATCAGTATTTTGGACATAAATATCACACATTACAATGATGCCTCTGCTCAGGCAACTCTTCCATAGAAATCAGATTTTTACATTTGTAACTTCCAACCCCACCGTTGCTACCAAGCGAATCCTGATTGTGACTGTGGGCAGAAACACAGCAAACACTTTTATTAAACTAGTGCATCTCTTGTTTTCATTCGTCTTCCCTCACAGCCTAAAATACTTAAATGTGTCAGCCAATGCCCTGGAAAGTATCCCCCCCAGCAGCCTATCAGAGGAGAGCCTCAGCACACTCCAGGAGCTCTACCTGACGAGGAACAGCCTGAATGAGAACTGCGGTGCTCTGTTGGTTGGACACCAGAACCTGCGGGTCCTTCATATCGCCTACAACCAGTTGCTCTCCTTTCCTGCCAGGTGCGTTACCTTTGCTCATCACTGACATTTTAACAACTTTTATTTTCTCATTATAATCTTCACTTTTATAGTGTGCCCTTGACATTTGAACATGTTTTATTGTTTTGTCCCATTCATTGTACTGTTTCTGTTCTCCTATCTTTTATCCTTTATCATCATGTGTTTTATTGTATCAGTTGCCTGAACTTCAACATATTTTCTGTTAATTTGTTTCTACCTTCTGTAATGCGCTTTGATAACATAATGCCCCGTTTTTGACAATATATTCCTATAAATAAGAACCATTATTGAAGAGGCTATTTACAGTGCCATATGTCCTAGAATATGTATAATGTAAACATTCTTCGCGTGTCTTTAGTAAGCTGAGTAAGCTGGAGCAGCTGGAGGAGCTAAATCTAAGTGGCAACAAGCTGAAGACCATCCCCTCCACTGTGTCCAGCTGTAAGAGACTGCACACCCTCATAGCACACTCCAACCACATCACTGTCTTCCCGGAGATCCTCAGCCTGCCTGAGATTAAGGTCAGACCTGATCTGGTTTTATTTGCCTGATCTGTCTGTGTATGATTTTTTTATTCAGCCTGTGTCAGCTCATTTGTGTTCTGGACATTCGTAGCTTGTAGATCTAAGCTGTAATGAACTGACTGAGATCCAGCTGCCTGACTCGCTGCCTGCCACACTGCAAGAGCTCGACCTGACAGGAAACAGCAGCCTGATGCTGGAACACAAAACCCTCAACCTCTTCAGGTGAGTCACAAAACACAGACCAAGTTTAGAATAGTTATAGGCAACTCACTGACATTTGTAAGACATTAAAAATAAGCACAGTCATCTTGGCTTTAGATTCTATAGCTGTCTGGACACATACTGAAGGAATCTATGAAACATATAAGAATATAATATAGATGTGCTACTGGTGTTGGCATTCAAATGAGGATATTTCATTTTTGTTGGTGCATGTATAAAGTATACCTTCATTTATAATGCCTTCTGCCATTACTTACCCTTTTTTAGTCACATCACCACCTTGAAATTAGACCAGAAGTCCACTACGACAGCAGGAGACTCACTGAGTGCCTCCACTCCATGGAACCACGGTTACTCTGAAATGAGCGGCCAAAGGAACAAGTGAGTACTGATTTGTGTCTCTGTGTGTTTTCTTTGTGAAAATTAAGAGCTTAATTTACAAATACAGACAGTATTTATATCCTCATTGTCATATACAAATAGATGAAATTCCCACACAAATGCTCATTGTGTAAACCAATCTAATTTAAGTATTCAAAATGTGTATTGCGATATACCTGACAAAATATCCCAGCCCAGCCTTAGTGGAACCTAATCATTCCATTGGATTAAATGTCTCTAACAATGTTAAGTACATTACTGTTGAGAGCTGAGTATTCCTGGCTACTTCTTCAGGGTCATTGCCACCACAAGGGGTGACACAGCAGTGTCTTTTATCAGCTGCCACCCCTTATTGTTTCCCTTGAGCTGGGGCTGCAGTGTTGCATGCTGAAGTGGTTAACCTTAACACTGATCTTTTGTTGGGGACAGGTTGTGTGTGTCTGTGCTGGCTGTGGACCGCTTTGGAGACAGTGTGGAGGCATGTTATGGGATCTTTGATGGAGACCGCAACGAGGAAGTGCCGCGGCTGCTGCAGTGCACCATGGGAGATGTGCTGTGCGAGGAGCTGCAGCACTCCAGTGTTGACAACGTGTACATGTCCAACACCTTCATCACCTCACACAGGTAGAACAGATTTTTTAAATGTTGGTCTTTCTTATTTCCTCTTTTTGTAACACACTCTTAGTGAAGATTTATAGCAACAAGTGAGTTTGTCAGCATTTGTCTGCAGCTTTGTTTGTGTTTTCTGGGACAGGAAACTAGGTATGGCTGGCCAGAAACTGGGTGCTTCTGCCTTGCTGTGTTATATTCACCATGAGCCTTCAGATCCAGGAGGCAACTTCAGCCTCACTGTGGCCAATGTGGGCACCTGCCAGGCGGTGTTGTGCCGGGATGGCAGACCTGTACCTCTCTCTAAGGTTTATAGCTTGGAGAACTGCACTGAGGAGATGGAGAGAGTGAAGCTCTGTAATGCCATTATTACCGAGGTAATGCACTGGTTCTCTGTATGTTGGGTTTTTGTTTTTAAACTTGAGCCATTATGTAGAACTTTTGATCTAGTCTTCATGTTCAGACGTCCGTATATTATGAAGCTATACACTCATCTACAGTTCTAATGGCACCTCTGTTTTACAGGACAACAAAGTGAGTGGAGTGACATGCTGCTCTCGCCTGCTGGGCTGCTCTTATCTGTCTCCCTGGGTGCTTCCAAAGCCCTGGGTGCACACCGAGCCTCTCTGTTCCCAGGATGAGTTCTTGATCCTCGGGAATCGAGCGCTGTTTGAACGAGTCTCCTACCAGGAGGCTGTGTGCACTGTGCAGGCCGTGCGGGATCCTCGCGCTGCTGCCAAGAAGCTGTGTTCACTCGCCCAGAGTTATGGTTGCAAGGACAACATCGAGGCTGTGGTGGTGTCGTTAAATATCGGTGAGGACAGCTGCACCTGCGAGCCACCGGTCCCCACTACTGAACCACGGGGTCCCCCTCCAGCCCCGGTGCCTGTGTCTATGACTCCAGGCCCTACTGACCCAGCCACCCTGTCATCCAGCAGCGGTATTGTCTCTGAGTTCAACAGTGAAACATCGGCTTCAGAGGTGGGCAGCGAGGCTGGGTCCACAGCTTCAGACGAGCACCCGTCCTCTGGTCCTGCATCCCGCCCAGAGCGACGCTGCAGCCTACACCCTGCTACTACACTGTGTGGGATCATGGTGCCAGGCTCAGCTGGGGCAGGAACCCACCCAGGCCTGTTCCAGCGGCAGCCCTCCAGTGCTACGTTCTCCAGTAACCAGTCTGACAATGGCTTGGACAGCGATGATGAAGCCCCGCTTCCGGGTGTTATCTCCAATGGCAGTAAGTTAGAAGTGGAGGTAGACATTCACTGCTGTGCTTTCCAGCTACGGTCAGGGGCCCCTGAGAGCCCCAAAGACTTGGACCTTGAAAAGCGAGGCTCTGACTATCCCAATGGCAAAATGCGCAGACAGAACAGCGTGGTGGTTTCTGCTACAAACGGCTGCCTGCTGGCTGTATGTGGGAGAGAGATTGCCGACCTGAAGAAGTCTCCTTCCACATCCAGCCTGTTTGGGAAGAAGCTGTCCAACGGCTCTGTGGTTGCCCCGGAGGACAGCCATAATCTCATTGAGGTGGCCCTGGAGGCTCCGAAGAAGAAGTCCGGCTATTTCACTGCTCCAGCACAGCAGGACCCTGAGGACCAGCTCATTGTGCCTCCTTGTCTGGAGCAGGAAGTCAGGGAGCAGCTAAGGAGCCAGAACCCTCTGGTCTCAGTCCCCCCCTTACCATCCATACCCCCTTCCTTAAAAGACCCCGTGTGGGATCTTCCTCACCCCCCTGCATTTGCCTCCAACATGGTCCCATGTCCCGGCCCAGTTCCCATCCTACAGCAGGAAGTCTACGATACCGCCCTCTAGAGGGGGGGCAGACCACAGCGCCATGTGGCTGCAATTCTGTGATCGTGCCATTCCAGAGAAGAAGAGGAGATTTTTCTCATACATGTGAGATATTCCAACTCAAGTTGCCATTCAGACAAACCTGTGGCACATTGATAGTCACTACGTGATGCTGCTTCATTAACGAGAGGTGTAAAAGGGTTTCTGTGTGTGGTCTGAGTGTCTGAGAAATGGGCGACCATGATCCCACTTCATAACATGACGTTGGGAAAAAGATGGCTGGCTATCATAGAGCAAAACAAGCCTGACTTGAAATGGGATACCTCATGTGTTTAAAAATGTCAGCAACATTTCCCTTTACTTGGAAAGCAAGCAATCTAGAGGGCGTGTATGGGATTGTGTTCAGTGAGGTCAAATCTCCTCTCCAGGGGCTCTGTGGTCTCTCAGGTCCTGGAGAGAAGCCCTGTGACTCAAACTTGAAAAAGTGCCTACTGCAGACGACTCAGTCTAGAGCTCCCCCACACCGAAGCTGGGGGATGTGAGCTTGTTAGTTAGATTTGGAGGAGGGACAATGTCTCCTGCACTGAGACCAGCACTGGCACAGCTTTTGCTCTCCTAGTCTTCCTGTGGCTTACAAAGGAAAATCAGACAGTATGAATGCTTGTAAGGCACATAGGACTAGAAGATGTGAAGACAAAATAACTGCATTTACATCGTCAGAAACATTATGGTTGGGTTTTATTTTTAACATTCCCACAGAGTATGTATAGAATCTTCTATATAGGATAAATTAAATCTATACAGTATAGTACATGCTCACAGTTAGCAGCCGACGACATGCTGTGCTTGAGTTGCTGACATCAAGATTGAAATGTGTTGCTATTTAGAGCAATGCATTTTTAATAGCTGTCAAATGATAATATCAAAGTCATTCAACTGTACAGAGCGGATGTGTTGTAGAAAATCAGTTAAATCTGTGACAGTGCTCAATCAAATGATCTCCTTAAAAACGACGTAGGAAAATAAACATTTAATTTAAATTTAGTCAGTTTTATGGTCACTGGATAGTGGACTGGAGAGCCCAGGATCTTTGAATATCATTTTATATCAGTCATTTGAACAAACCAGTCAAGGCACAAAAGTTAATTATAATAAGAGATGAGGGAAAGATGCAGTATTTTACTGTATGTTCAGAAATTTCAAAAAAGATTGTACATTTTAGTGTTTTCAAATTTTGGAGGCTGCTAACCGTTTACATTAGTAAACATCCATGTTTTACAGGCAGATATTTACATCTTAGTAAGTCCTTTTTTAGCTGTAACGCACTGCCCACTTGTCCTGATGAATTTCACGGAGGCTGTTCACATTCGGTTTCACTATCCGCCCCGAGTGATCACAAGTGGACCGCTTCAAGCCCGTCAAGTCACACCTGGCATTAATTGCGTCTCGACATGCGTCTCAAGTGACCTCTTGTAATTGGATCTCACTTCCCCGCTCTATATGCAAATTTACAGCTAAAGAACTGAAACAAACCCATTTTACACAAAGAAGGAAATATCTTCATGGATAACGTTTGCCGGATTAACAAGTAGGCCGTAATAGATAAAAATTTGTTACAGACAGCATTTCACAAAGTTTATAAATATTCTCCTAAGGTAGCAAGTTTCACAATTGAGCGTTTTTTTAAGGGAGTCTGGGAACTTACTCCACGGATGACAAAGAGGTATGATTTATTAATTACTGCTGTATTTGTAAGCTTAGATATGTTAGCCATCAATATGTCATGTTCTTTAATAAATTTGGTGTAAATGGTGAAATCAGTTGAAACAGCGTGTTCAAACAGCTGTTGGGAGGGAGGACGCACTTCAGACACGGAATCAGACAGAGCGCACTTTAGACATGAAAACAGACAGCGATGTCGTGACACTGACACTTACAAGGAAACGTCTTAATGTATCTTATTTAATGCCAAATTATACAAGACGGCACCAGTGATTTAGAATTTGCCGTAGCTGTTTTGCAAAGCTTTTTTAAGTTCCTCCTCACACACTCTTAAAATCATGCGATTTGTGAGGGAGTCTGGGGCTATTGCTTAAGGATTGAATGGTTAGTTGAAACAGACAGTGCATTCATAAACATCTGCTGTTCTTAGAGCTGTCCACTTGTGATCAAATCGCTCAGGACGCGTGTTGATACCAGGCCTGAACCAGCCTCAGGGTGTCCTTTGTGGCCATCATAAACAGAACCGAAACCCTATTTTCTTGTAATCTGTAAGATCTGGTCCGTGTACACAACATGTCACAGAGTTTAGGGGCAGACATGCAGTATGCGCAGAAATTTAGGACATCAACAGCAAATTATGTCTCGCTACAATTTAATATAGTTCTGATTTTCACTCACACATGAGGGCAAAGCTGCAGAATTCAGATCACACAGTGATTATCATCAGTGCAGCAGCAGCAGCAGTATAAAGCACTGCAATAGGAACACAGTGGTTCAGAGTAACACTTCTTTTGCATGAAGTCACATACAGTGCTTCAGCTTCAGTGTCATCCGTTCCCAGTCTGTTTTTTGTTTATACTTGTAGGACCAATCATATTTATCCGAAAGTAAGTAGCCAAAAAAAAAAAGAAAAATAAATAAAGATTATTGTTGTAATTGTCAGGTAAATATTATGCAGCCCTGGAAACCTCAGTGTGTCCATTCCTGAACCTCCCCACCTTGTGCCAAAAGAGAAAGCAGTTCTGCTGAGCCCGCTGTGGTTATGAGAAGGCCAAAGTTGGGTAATTGCTCATGTCAGTGATTACTACATCAGATGTATATTTTTTGGTCGCCACTCCAAGTTGGAAGTGGTGCAGTTCTTGCATTCCACAGCTGTCACATAGCTGGACCTTTCAGTGTTCCCTTTCAGCCTTAAAGTAACACTACTCGTTATTATTGAAAGGAGAAGCCCTTTGTTTCATCCCACTCATGTTCTGCTTGTGACCGAGGTCTTCAGCTCTGGGTGTGTTGTTATTAAAGCAGCCCCCTCCATACTTTCTTTGCTCCACAGGATTGAGTGTGATGAAGCCTTAATTAATGTGCGAGTCTGAATCTTTTCTCGTTATTTGCAAGTTTTTGTCTCTTGAAAGAAGTAAACACTGATAAAAGCACTTTGTATATAGAAAATAGTGATATTCAGAGTCATTTATATTTGAGTTTAATATATGAGATATGATCAACATAGTGTGCTGGGATTATTTTGGCTTCCCTCTGCCCAATATATCACCAATATAGCCAACGGAAATGATGATATTATTAAGTCACATAATGACAATGAATTTACAACAATCACTTTTGTTGTGTTTTTTAAATATGATAAACATTTCTTTTTTTTTTAATACAGAGCTTTTTTTTGTTTGCTTTCAAATACATCAGAATCTCACATAATGTCTTAGCTTATATTTAGATTTTCATCATTAGCTCCACAAACAGCTTAATGTGTGTTAACTAGTCCAACACTAAATTAAACATTACTCATACTCTATATAGAAATGAATTAGTGGGCCCTCTCCTGGCAGAAAATGAGGAAATACATGCATATTGTGCATTATTTATATCCAGCATCTAAATTTTGGTTTAAACATTGTGCTAATTGATTTCTAAATGTCTGGAATGCCTGAAAACGTTATTTGAAATCCCTCCATAATAATGACAGATTATCAAAACAGTAGTCTAAGATATGACTTACTAAAAAGAGCTGAAGTTGACCTTAGTATGCTTAGTCAGAATACAGACACTGATTTCAAAAGTTGGGAATAGGAAACCATATTTTATGATGAAGCAAAGCATTTGTCTCCAGTCACTTTATTGATCAGACTGTGCAGTGTCTGAGATGCCAAACAACCAGGACTCTCTGTGGTTCTGACTGTGGCCAGACCTCCGCTGTCAGAACCCACGCATGGTGTCAAGCATCTGGACTGATGGCAGTGAAACATGGATGGGCACTGGGTGTGTACCTGCCACAGGAGGAGCGTGAGAGGCGTAAGACAGATTATGATTGTGAATAATATTGGTACACATCTGAGACAAGTTCGGAGAGGAGAAGTGGAACAGATGTTGGGAATTTGCTCATACAAATATGCAAAGTGTCAACTGTACATATACACATGTTTATCAGAGCTTCATTTCTCGTCACCTTACACTACAACAATCATGTTTCTCAATATGTCTGAAAATGAATATTGACTGATGTATGTATGTATGATGTATGTAATTGGGATTGTGTGTGTGTAAGTTGCATTGCTCTTTTATTATTTTTCTTTGTGTGTGTGTCGCTTCCTTTGGCTCATTTGTGGTGTAGTTTTGTTAGTTTGGTCCCAGTTTGCCAACTCAGACTGGAGCGACATGGCACTGCTACATTTAGAGCTCTTCAAAACCACCTTGTTCAGTTTCTGTATGCTGTTGTACACTCATTCATCCAGTCCATCTCCTGGATGACGCCATATATTCACCCAATGTCCTGTCCAGTATACATTTACTCCATGAAGTACCAGTAGACTAATCAGTGTGCATGTACATATGCCGATTGTATGCGCAGATACAAGAAAAGGGAGCACAGGGTAGTACAGTGCATTGGCTTCAAATATTCCCTTTAATTCTTTAGTGGAGGGGTTTCAGTAGTATAATGCTCACACTCCCCTTTGTGCACCAAAATAGAAGGTACGTGCATTTGAATATGCTACACTGTCAGTGTTTTATTAAACGGCTGACTCACTTATTAACAGTATGAGATCATTTCCTCTCCGCACAACTTAACAGGCTCCCTGTACATCTATGTTTGCAAAATGTCTGTGTTTGTATGTGTATGTTCAATGAAGCTTAAGTACAGTAAGTGTATGCATGCCCGTGTGAATAATGGATTGACTGTAATATCTGCGTGAATACGGTGAATGAAACTGATGGAAGATGCTCCAGTCGTTTAACATGTGACCAAAGTAGCCATTGTTTAATCTCACGGTTCCTTTCTGTACATTATTTTCTAGAAATGCTTGAATATTTTTTTCTCGATGCCAAGAAGCCAATATTTATTTTTGTACTTCATTGTTTCATGCAAATTTATATTTCCCTCTCCACTAACAGAATTTAAAGTGATTGGGACTCTACAGAAAACTGTCACACATTATGGTACTTCTATTTGAAGGTACTATTATAACTGTATTTAATGTCAAAAGCATGCCCTGAATATAAATCAACATAAAAGCATAGAGTACATACAAAATGTGATTTATTTGTACAAAACGGAGTATATCTAATATTTTTAAGTTTTTATTCTAGCATGTAGATTACTGCTAAAAATTTAGTTTTATGTTTAATAATTCAAAGATTGATTATTTAGGAAGATGACTAACAAAGAGCACTTTTGCTGTGTATCAGACAGAACTGTACTCCCTTGAACTCTGACAGTGAAAGATGGTCGTTATTTTATTTGAGATGCTGCTATCATTAGTTTTGAGCAGACAAGCTGTTTTTAAATTAACTTTAAGCCAAGTAGCAATAAAACTTTTTACTGTGAATTTTTTTGTCCAGTGTCCATTTTGCTCACCGTTTTTATGATGATTTCATGCCAATAAATATCATCAAAATGACTTTTTGGGTCAGTATAAGATATAATGTGTACAGTTTATCATTTCAATCATTTTAAAATCCTGAACCATAATCCATCAGGAATTTATTTATGTCCTCACTTTGGGTTCCATCGATGTTTTATATGCACCAAAGCCAAGAAAATGAATAAGAACAGAGAACGTTATCCACTGTTAATAGATACACAATCTAACTCCATGTGGTAAAGTCTTGAGTAAATTCCTAAACACAGTAGATCTGCCATCTACTGGTGAAGCTCAGAATGACATCCTGAACTCTGGTATAATAGGAAAAATAAGCTTCAGTGATTAATTTAGAATTAAATGTGTGTTTTAATGTGTGTCTTGTAATTGATGTAAGAGCTTTAGGGAGGAAACAAGTCAGACGCTTTACTTCTTTCAAGTTTAAAAAATGAAAGGATACTATGGCTCAATGCAGGAGCCATCAAATATTTTATATTGTAGAAATGCTGTTGATATTTTAGACTTCTATCAGGTTTAAATGTACACAAAAATGAAAAACTTCAAGTCATGGGACAATGTTCAACCCTCTGTGTCAAGATCAGCTGCCAGGATTAATTATCAACAAGCTGAGCTTCACTCTGACGAGGCTGAGATCTGAGGAATGTGACAGTAGTTTTGGTCTGGAACACAAATTATTTGACCTTAAATGAAAAGTCAAATCAGACAAGCTTGTTTCTATGATTCTATGTAATTCTTAGCACAAAATTATCAATTAAAAAATAGTAATAAAACAATTATTTTAATACCAGTTGAGTCATTTATTATAACTACATTTATTTTTGAAGAATGTAACAGACAGTGCACATGTATGTAAACTGGAAAAGTGGTAGGAATATAAAATTGTACAAAATCAATTTATAAAAATCTTAAAACATAAAAAGTGGATAAAAAATTCACAGATTCAACAAGAGTGAATACACAATAACACCTCATATGAAAAAACACCTTATATGTATTCTTGTCACAGGGATTTCTACTCAAATCCAATGTGTCAAGGAGAAAAGCCAGCTTAAAAATTACTGTCCTCATTCGCTCTTTGCTTCTTCAGCTCCCGCACTGACCTGAAAGCTCTTACAGCTAACACCGCACCAAAGATGAAAACAAACACCCCCACCACCCCGAAGAGACCTCCAGCGATATCTGCACCGTGGATCCGGCACTCAAAGCCGTTGTGCCCTTTGCTCTTGTACATCTCCTCTCTCTCCTTACAGATGGGATTGTTGTAGGTTTCCTGCAGCTTAATAAAGTAGAAGGCCAGCGCGGGGATGTAGCCCAGGCCGATCAGGAAGTTCAGCAGAGCCTCCCCCAGCAGCACAGGGGGCCAGCGGTAAGGTACTCTGAAAATGCCCAGGGCAAGCATGGCACAGGCGTAGATCATTAAAACCCCACCGCAGGCCATGGTGAAGACATACGGGGGCCGCTTGAGCTGATGGAAGAGCCGGTCCAGCTCCTTCACCCTGTCTGCATCAGCTCCCGTGAAGGCATTCGCTCCACCAAAGTGATAATAGTAGATTCCACCGAGGCTGGCCAGATCACGGTAACCTCCATTGTTGCTGTATGGCACTCCAGCACAGATGACAATAAGGAGATTCACAAACAGCTCCCCAAGCTGGCACAGACCTGAGAGACAAGATAAACACAACACTAATATGAATGTAGAGCAACGTGAAGCAGTGAGACAAGAGCTGCCAAAAGGCCAAATATTACTGATTTATTATGATAATAAACAGAATATATTTGGCTTTTGGACTGTTCCCCAGGTTAAACAAGATATTTTAATAAGTAACTAAGACCCTGGGAAAGTCGGAGGGGCCTTTTTCACTGTTTTCACACATTTTACAAGCAAACTGATTAATCAAGTAACTGAGAAAAATCTCAGCAGCATTGCTTGTGATAATTTGCATAATACACATTTTAAAAATCCCTGTGTCTGGTCCAACTCAGCCCTTAAAAATGTAATCAAATAGTGGTATGGTACAGTATTATATATTGTCACATGCAGGGCAAAATAACAACTGGAGATAAAATGGAATTAAGGATTTTTTTTGTGGGTGATTAAAAAGAAGAAACAATTAATAGAATAAAAATATATTTCATCCAAACCAGTCCTAGAAATTGTAAACACGGACAAGGAAGAGCTCTGATTGCAACTAAGCCTTCCCAAAAGATCTCTAAAACAAACAAATATACTTTGTAAGGTTTGCAACAGTCATCTTTTCCAAACGAAATTAGCTTCGCAATATATTCATTTAAAATAACTAAGATTCAAATTGGTTCTTGATTGAGCTCAAAATATAAATGTTTTACCAAACAGAATAATTGTATTTAATATCTTGGGGCAATCCATCCCCATCATAATGTTTAAGGATGTAAATTTAGATAATTGCTACAAACCATAAAAATCTAAATATGCTCTACAACGGTCATCTGAATTATTGAAATTACCTTTTTTTGTCAATTTAATGATATATATTACTGAAGGGATCTGACTACATTTTATTGTTCTTTTAGTTTTCTATGTCGATCCATCCCCTTGTCTCTTTGTGAGGATATATAGTGTGTTATCAAACAGTCATGTTTTTGTATATTTTTCCTGTATTAAATAAGTTAATTCAAAAGACAAACAGACAAAAACAAAAACAAATATACTTGCCTCTACTGGTTAAAATGTATCTAAGGTTGTAAAGCGCGTGTTTCGGTTGCCGCTCATAATACTCCCCTTCAGAGTGATACTCTGAAGTCTCCCTGGACCTGCGAAGACAAAACAAAATTGTTTTGCATAACAATAAAAAGAAATAACCCTGACACAGGTGGTCAGAAGTGTGTGTGGAAGACAGGACAGTGAGTACAGGGATTTGTGTATCAAAAAGTCCCTTACAGTCTTGAGGGTCCTTCATGATCGTGTTCTCTGTAAACAGGTGTCACGTCCCTCTGTCTGTTTTGTTTGGCCCTCCTGTCACCAGCAGGGCCTCTGTCGCCCGTGTCTCTTGGCTCTTGGTTGCGGCCTCTGGTGTCATATGAAGTGTGGTCTCCATTGTGTGGATGGTCCCTGTTCCTGCTCCTGGACTCTGCGTATGCATCGCTCCTCTCGTGGTGTCTTCCCCTCTCTGGCATTTCCCTCTGCCTGCAAAAGAAGATTATGGACATGAATCCTATTACAGACCCTCATAAACAAAGTGGATAGCTGACTTGTATCTCTGTGGACTGTGAAAAGCAGCAAGTAAGGTTTAATGAAGATTAGTGGCTGAGTGGGGTAAAGGACTGAACACACAGGTTTCTTAATTCATAAAGTAGCTAGCAGGGCAGATTAAGCCAGATTTTTGCGTAGTTACATGACAGCATAGGAACCAAAAACACGCCCAAAACTCATAACAACGCGCTCTGTCGCGAGGTGGACCCTACATAGTTTGTGGTTACGGAAAGAAAAATGGTTCTGAGCTTGTAAATAATACAAAGATACAACATTTGTATTCCTACCTTTGGGTTGTGAACACAATTCCTTGTTATTTTCGTGTATGCCGAAAAAAAACTGCCTACCTTTCCCAGCTTCCTGTTTGACATTTCCCATCACACACCTGTGCTGTGCCACGCCCACTAGCTTCGAGGTGTTTAGTGAATTTTCACCTGCTGATCTGAACTTTACAGGCTTTTTTTCCCCAGTTTATAGTAGCGTACTGTGTGCGGGATATATACTTATGCATATGTACTATTTTACTGTGCTGTAAACAGACCCTACACTTTATTATTAATTGTTTGCGACAGACTAAAACAGTAAACTGCATCGATTTCGATGTGCACTTTGATCCACACATGACAGGAAACCGACAGCTTCGCCACAGATAAATAAAACCGGAAACTGTATCGGAGATTGTTCGTTTCAGTATTGCTAAACTTGCAAAATCAAATTTTTGCGATTCATGCCCCAACCCGGACGTGAACGCACGGGGCTCACGCGGTCACGCTTCAATCGTGAAGCTCGCGGACACATTTCACGACTTTATTTTCAGCATTTCCGAGGCGCAGAAACATTTCAGAATAAATGTCGATTCAAAGTGTGGTCAATGAGTTCATGCTTATTCACACAACCTGTATTAGATAGATACTCATCCGCTTCTTTGTGTGTATTCGTGCAATTGAGTTTACTTGAACGATATCTATACTTAAGTTTATTTGCAACACAGTTCCCCACTTTAAGCATTGCTTTCCTATATAGATTTACATACATACCTACAGGTATACTGCTATCCAGTTCTGAGGATTAGAGGTGTGGAAGTTTCTTGGCTGCATTTATTGGCTATAATTTCAGTGACACCAATATCAGTATCAGCTGATCTAGGGCCTTGGGACTTAAGGGGCCCCAAAAGCTATTGGCTTATTGTCGATCATCTTGTGCTAATTTAATCACAATTTTGTATCAGAATATGACCTATTAAAAACTATTTCATGTGAGTTGATAAATTAGTTGAAAAAATCAGTTGCCTTTTATTATTTAATTTTTTTTACCACGTCTTTAAAAGTCTAGTTTACAACAACCATTTCAATTTGAGTTTCTATTTGGTATATATGATGAGATAAGATAATCCTTTGTTAGTCCCACTAAAAAAATGCTTTATTACAGCAGCAAAGGGGATAGCAAAAATATATCATCAATAAAAACAGTAGTAATAAATAAGTAAACGAACATATAAGTAAAAAAAAAAAGCAGTAGAAACAATATAAACAATATAAATAAGAAACAAAAACTCCAAAAATATTTACACTACTGCACATAGACGAGAATGAGATGCAGAAATTGCCCTTCCTACTTGAATATGAAAACTTCTACACAGTAAATCTGCTTCAGAGTTGTTGTGCCCTCTGTGCGCCTGGGAGAAAGCGAATATAATGTGGATATATCTTCATGTAAGTTTCTGATTGCTCCGTATACACACCGGAGGTCACAGGTCAGAGATCATCCACGATTGAAGATTAATTGACTTTTATTGTGAAGTCCTGCAGCAGACCACCGCCGGAAGTGCTTGTCGTTATTCCTCGAGCTCACGCTGCCACTACAACCGACCGCGCGCTGGCTTGGCTAGCAAGCGAGGAAGAGACAGAAATGGCGGTGACGGCAAGGCGAGCAGCATGAAGTGCTGATGCATTACATGGATCAAACTTACGACTGCCAGGACAACGTTGGGAAAATGACAATGACGTCGAAGTAGGACACCCTTTGTAACTGTCATTACAAACCTACAACACCTTCCCGGGAGAGTTTTCATCTTGTCAGCGGAGGAGAGGAAAATCTCACCGGGAGCATGGCTTCTTACAGCAACCAGGTAGCTAAGCTAGCTGGCTAACGTTAGCCTGCAAAACAACTCCTACTGCACGCCGTCTCTAACGTTATTTATAGACCAACGACCGCTCCTCATTTGAACAACATTCCCACCAAAAATAGTGCCACGCTGTAGTAGCAATACGGTGAGGTGCGTGTTGTTATTTTGAACATCTGGCTAGTCGTGTCATTGAAAATGTAAGTACTAAAAAGTGCTTGCTAATGCCCCCCCTAAGCCTCATTGAAACACGGCATGGTAGCTAACAGGCCCTAGGTCCCTCCATTCAATTGAGATAGCGGTACTATCTGCTGCAGTTTTTTAGGATAAGACAGCCACGTTTAGCTGAATGAGACAACATCGTGCTTAATCTGATGTTAGCAACACTTTGGTGAGAGATCCCACAAGTGTCATGTGTTATTTCCCAGAGCTAAGTGACATAGAAAACTGCTGCGTGTATGCATGGCCCACCTGCCCACTGCTGCGACAGGCCTTCCCCGAGCGCATATTTCCACAACTGCGATAACTGCACATGAGTAGCTTGAAAGCATAATGAGGATTGTGTGGAGTGTTTTGCATGTGATCATTTGCCGTTTCTAAGCGGTTGCGAGGAAGGAAATGACAATTTCTTGCCGCTCACTTCGCCTTTAGCAAGCTAACAGCTTGGCACAGGTGGTGTGGTTGTACTTTGCAGTCTCTCCGCTAGCTGGTTAGCCAAATACAAATGCGACAGTGTGGGCCTTCGTTGATAGCGAAAATTAACTCGACCAGGAAACAATTAGAAACAGGATTGAGCTTGCACACTGCTGCACGAGTGTGTCGTTACGCCGCCAGTGTCCGTGTAACCTAGATTGTAGCTAGCTTAGCAAGCTTGGTGTCATTTCTGAGGAAGTTAGCTATCATGTGGGAAGGCCCATTTTGAAGTCTAGCTCTGCATGCAGAGACATGCAAGATCAGAAGTTTCTAGTAGTTGACTGAATGAAAGTTCAACTTGAGACAGAAATCAACACGGTATAATGAAAAGTGAAGCCAGGGATACAAGCTTCACCAGGTTCAAACTGTGCACTTCTGACAGCTGAAGAAACAGCACACGGCTAGCGACCATAGGAAGGGAAACCTCACTGAAGACTTAATTCTGCATGCTTTCACGCTTCTTCCTGCCCTCAAAATTCAGTGTTTCTATTGGCTCACCGTTCAGCAAAGTGAGTGTGTATGGGGAAAACCCTTCTCGGCTTCTTTCAAACAGCACTTTTTATGAGTCATGCTTACATGTAGAATATTTGGCTGCTCAAATGAGTGATCAAACATGTACCCATTGAAATTGAGTTAGCCTGCCTTAAAGGCGCATTAATTGTTATATGCTGTTTAAAAAGCATACAGTGAATAGCACAATATATAAAAGTAGTCTCAATACTTAATAAATTATGTATTGACAGACACATTAACAGTTTTTCCCAGGCAACCAGATTTGGACCCCTGTCAACTATTTCATTTGTTCTAGTTGTCCTATTTGGCAATCATTTTTTCCTCTTTTTCAACAAGTCCTCTTTCATAGTACGTCCTCTGTGTCAAATACTCTGTGCATGCAAATTAAAGTGTTGCTGTCACCTTGATTTCCCCTGTTAGATATGACAAATGCATAGGTGAGTAGAAAAAAGAAAAGACAGTGAGAGAAAAGTTGATAAACAGGTGGGGCAGCCAAATAATCGGAGGCAGAACAAGGCACGCAAGCAGCGAAGGGTATATCGCTCCTCTGGGAAAGAACATGGCAAAACAGGTCATTCTGGTAGTGCTTATCAATACTGTTCTGTGTCTGCATCTGCAAACACACACACACTAACACAAAAACTGCTTCAATCTGTCAAAGTGCAACAGCAGGTGGTAATATTCTGTTTGTGGCAATTTATTCTATTCATACATAATTTAAACCCTAACCCTAAAAGTAGTGTACTAACATCACTGTTTATTGTATTTAGTCAAAGTAGTTCAGCTGAGCCACTGTGAGAGGTTACACATTTTTTTGCCTTTTTTTAGCTAATGCTATGTTTAAATTAAATCATTAAGATCAGTTATGACGCCATTGCAAGAAAAAATAGAAACCAAAATTAGAAGTCAGTAGTAAGACAGTAAGTCTGTGGCTCCCGAATGTTACATTTGAACATAAGAATAAGAACAGTTATGTGTTGTCTTTGGCTGTAAAGCTTTGACAGTTAATTATGTCACAAAAAAAAAGTAGGTAGAAGTAGGTATGGATATTGACCGAAATGTCAGTACCACTTATTGGTTAAGTTCAGGCATCTAGACGCGATGTTGGCTGTGTGGCCACAACATGTTATAGCCTATGCCTATATACCTTAGAAATGTGTTGTCTTCTGAAAACTAGTAAAAGCACAAAGGAACCATGCGTGGCATTGATGTGACATTTCTTTATTACACTGACGTGACAACTGTAGTTAATTCCCCTCTACTCATAAATTAGTAAAGCAGTGTAAAGAGGGTGCTTCCTCTCACGGCATGCAGTTTGATAAAATGGATCTACTCTCCAGAGATTCAAAATGCAGCCACGGAGAAGTTTCAGAATAAACCAGATCGACTGTGTTCATTGTAGTAAACAATGTGTCACACAATGAAATGCCGCCTTTGAAACTTAAAACTATTATTGCGACATCCTCCCTGTTTTCCTAATGTCTGCTTGGCTCAGCCCAGCGTTCTGCCAAAGCATAAATCTGTGAGTGGGATAGTAATCTTCAGCAACCCCCTTGGGGAAACAACACACTATGCATGCACAAACAAATCACACTGTCATCCAAGTTGACCAAAGTTTTCCGCTTAGTCATGCCAGATGCATACAAAATGAGAATGCACCAGAGGTGTAGCAACAAAATCAATACTTTACCATACATATGCTACTAAAGTCCAGACTGAAATGTCTCAGACACTATTGCTTGGATGACCTTTGAATTTGGTGCAGACCTTATGATCAGTGTAGCGTGAAACCTAACAATCAAGTGATTCCCCAGTTTGTTTTATTTTTTAATATGGCTTAGTCCATGGGTCAGATTTCCCACTTTTGTCAACAAGACAACAAGATAAAAGGAAAAAAAGAAGTGAATTCACAGCAGCCTCAGCCGTACTTTGAAACAAGAATGTAACCCTTAGCATGTCACTTATATACTAACTGTTAGTGTGATCATTCCACCTTTAATCATGCTAAAATGATAGCTTTTAGGAAGCTACTGAATATCTAAATCCTCCAGTACACAAAGTTGGGGCAGCAACTAATGATTATTTTCATTATTGATGAATCATTCAGTCCAAGGTCTTCAAATGTCTTGTTTTGGCTGACGGATAGCCCAAAACCCAAAGAGACCTCTATCAGTAGAGTGGGGGAAAAAAACAGAAGCTGGAAGCAGCGGATCACCAAAATAGTTGCTGATTTATTTTCTGTCGATTGACCAATCTTTACAGCTCTAAGCAACATTGATTATGCCACACAGTGGTAGCAGACAGTCTTTATGAGCCAACCTTTATATGTCCCCAAGAATAGAATAAGAATTAGACACAGCTTGCAGGGTTACTCAAAGAAAAGTCGAATGTGTTGCAGGGCTCTTGTATTAGCTGGTGTGAGTTTTAGCTAAGTGTTCTGGTACCCCTAATTCAATAAGTTTTTTCTCTGACTCTGCACTTGCTGTTCTCTTTGTCCTACTGGGTTAGTTAGAGAGTCTGTCGTCGAGCAGTGGCTCTCCTCTCCTCTTCAAATGACCATTAGATTAGCAAAATAAAATGACAAATCACCAAAATGAATTTACTGACAATGGACTGGCTGATAGTAGATATAGTCGTCCATATATATTTGGCCAGCTGTGTGTAGATGAGAAACTATGCCAGGTTTGAACTTCCTTTTCTTGCTCCCTTCTTTTTCTTTTTATATAAAACAACTATTTGTGGCACTTTTTATTACAGCCCGACTGATACTCGAATTTCGGGCCTGATACCTATATTAGGGTAAATATCAATATACACATTTTGGAAAATTATTCTTCAAATGTGGATATCAAACACTTGTAACAAAGATAGTTGATCTCTCTCTCTCTCTCTCTCCCTCTCTCTCTCTCTCTCTCTCTATATATATATATATATATATATATATATATATATATATATATATATATATATATATATATATATACATACACACACACACACACACACACACACACACACACACACACACACACATATATATATATAATGTATATATATGTGTGTGTGTATGTATATATGAAATTAATAATATTTTATCTTACAAGCTGACCGGATATCAGACTGTCCGAAAATAACTTTTACAATTCTGGTAAATGTAAAAGAAATTAATGGTTGTTTTAAGGCATACTTATGACCATAACAATAAATTAAGGTGTTGCCACATTGCTTAACTGCTGAGTTAGTTGCTTTTGGCTGATAGCACCTGTCTTTAAGCAGAATAAATGACAGTGATTCCTTTCTTCCTCTGTCATACTACTCTGTATTTCGTGCTTTGTAACCATCTGTCATTCTCTTACTACATGACACCAGAATGCAGGCACAGGCATGCTCCAGAGTTTCATTGAAAACTTGCCTGGCCTTATTTGTAGTGGCGCTGGAGCATTTTATGCTCAGCCAAGTTGTCCATTAATAACTCTGCATACCAGTTTAAGAGAACAAACACTGTGGTGCTGCCTGTATCCCCCCAGTTATGGCATCATACTCTAGTTATGGTGTACAATGTTTGTTTGAGCAGCAGTCAGACCTTTGGGTATTACTTTCCGGTTGTTCTAGAAAAGAATTTGTTAATCAGATGTGTTGTCTGAAATTGTTGGAAATAAACAAAAAGCACTTGTGACAAAGACATGTATGTAATGGAAGCAGGATAGAGTTATAAAATTATGTTTTATACAAAACAAAGACACCCTAAAGCAAAGTAAAACATTGGCAATTGTAAAGCGGAGAGACATGTTATTCAAAAATGGGGATTATTGTGCACATTTTTGGACAGTGTTGTATTTTGTTGTACACATGAAAAGTAGACACATTGGTCGGCCGACAGTGGCCTATCACAGATACATTGATATCGGCGTGAATGTTGTTGATTGTTCTATCTTTGTCACACGTGTTCGATATCCACATTTGAAGAATAATTTCCCAAAACATGTATATTGATATTGGAATTTACCCTAATATAGGTATCAGGCCCGAAATTCGAGTATCAGTCGGGCTGTAATAAAAAGTGCCACAAATAGTTGTTTTGTATCAAAAGAAAAAGAAGGAAGCAAGAAAAGGAAGTTGAAACCTGGCATAGTTTCTCACCTACACACAGCTGGCCAATCATGGCCTGAAATGGCTGTGAATGTCGGATCATCTGTTTTCTAACATGAAAAAACAGAAATGGTGATGATGGTCCGATGTCGGAAAGATGTGGTAACAGGTTTTTTTTAAGCTATCTGAAAAGCGAGTATACTGGCCGCATAATTGTCACCCATAAAATCAAAGTTTGGATTCATATATATTCAGAAAGTCATGTTTAATGTTTGCAGGTAGTTTATTTCACTCTAAGATAACAGAGTTGTCTGCTTAACTTGATGGTATTTTGAAGTACCAGCAGTTGTGTATTTTATCGTGTGAGAATGGGATGCGGTCAATATTCAGTTTATCAATTTTGCTGCATGTTGGAGATAACAGATGTGACCTTTGAGTGACCCCAGCGTCAGTTTCCGGGGTTTCATGTGTATTTCGGTGAAAGCGTTTGATAGGGAGTTTTAATTTTAAAATATCTACAGATGTATGCCACTGAAAATGATCATTCAGTTAGAGCTGAAAAGTCTCTGCAGAGAAAGTATCAAAGACCTTCCTATAGCCCTGAAGTGTGTGTGTGTGTGGGCGTGTGGTGTCGTCACTAAACTGTGTTGAAATCATACAGATGGCTAATTTGTTGTAATCCTCAGTCCAAACGAACAGCAAGGGAAGCTTAGTATGGTACGTGTGGCACGCCTGCAGAAAGAAGCAAAGGGACATTCTTTCTGTTGTGATTGTATTAGCCATCCCAAGGCCGTTGGATTACGGTTGGCTGTTTGTCGCTTGTAGTGCCATTTCAGCAATGTGGGCCCTCGCGTGGGGCCTCGTTTGCAAAGAGTTACATATGCTTGAGCTGCACTTTCTTTTCTCTGTGCCACCCCTTTCACGTTGCACTGAGAGGATTAACAGCATGGCTAGTGAGTTCATTTCACCTTTTCTCCTTTGCGTTGTTTTCCATACACATGTGGACACTTGTGTGGCAGGGTGCAGGGTTACCCCTGAAGAATCACCTGTCAGTGGTGTAGACAACAGTTATTAAGTAGTAGTACATTTTTTTAATCTATGATATCATTGAGTAATAACAGTTAAAACAAACAATGTAGCAAATAAACATGAATAAAGAAAACATGTAAGATTTATTTATTCATTTAAAGTCAGCTTGTTTGTAATTAAAGTTGTCTACACAGTCACACCGAAGTAGAAATTGAGTTCTGTTGGTTGCAGTGGCAGAACTTTTTGGTAAACATGATGGATACGAGCATTTAACTCATGATTTTGAAATCTTTCTGTATGGTGGTGGGAAAAAAATCAACCATTAGGAGAGCCAGAGCCTGCAAGCTAATTAAGTGGTTTGTTTAGCTGCGGGTAAGTGATTTAGCATCCATGTAGGTCACCTCTCTTTCCTTGTCTGAATAATAATCATTTACTGATTTTAATTTAATTTCATCATGACACACATTGGCATGCATGCGTGCTCAAAATGTTTCTGAAACTTTGAGGCCCTGTGAAACCCCTTTAAACGGATATCAGTAACATGGTGGTGTTTCTTGACTAAGAAATCAATTGCATTTTTTTACTGGAGTTTTCATATTTGTGTGCTAGTTGTGGCAAATATGTGGCATATGCACTATGTAGGCAAACACTGCAGTCGTTCAGTGGCTAGTGTTTTGACAGGGTATACCAGAGGAAGTATACTTCTGTTCTTGGCAGAGCTATTAAAGGAAATGAAAATTACTTCAGTTCTTGTAAATTGTACTAACTGGATTTAAGTGAATTATAATCAGAAGGCAGTTTAACCCCACATAAATTCTGTCATTTTACAAAATCACAAACACAATATAGTGTCCCTGCTCTGAATAACAGTTGGGTAAAGTTTTAAAATCACAAGCACAGAAGTCAAATATCTCTGTCGCCTCAGAAGGTCAGACTGAATATTTTAGTTTCATTCTGTTAAGAAGTTACGAGCATAAATAACATCTGCTTTGGGTTATTTTGGGCATGAGGATGCTTTGTATTTAGTTGTTAGAAACTCAAAAAACCTACTTCACATAAACAGTCCTGGAATGAAATCTGATCTGTTTGTATTCATGGTTTCTGTATAACACCGCATGACTCATCACCTCATGTTGTGCTTTACCTTTGTACAAGCAGGCATTTCAGTCTGGTTGATGACTGACTCTAATAGAAGCCCTTGTACCTAGATATCCAATGACTGTTCCTTTTTGAATCAGTTCCAGTTATAACAAGGAGGACATTATCACTGTGTAAAATGTAAAATAACTTTTCTCTTGCTTTGATCCACCTACAGCTGCAATGACCAATCAATTAACAATTAAATTAATCGCTAAATATTTTGAGAATTGATTAATTGGTTTGAGTAAAAAAAAAAAAGAATTCAGAAAAAAAGGGTCAAAATGCTCTGATTCCAGCTTCGCAAATATTGTCTGGTTTCTTTGAGTTGTAGACAAAACGAGACATTTGAGGATGTCAACATTTATAGACCAAACATCTGATCAGTTGATCAAGAAAATAATTGGATGATTAATCAACAATGAAAAAATAGTTAGTTGCTGCCCCATTTGCATCACATCAGTAAAAAATACAAATTTATAGAAAGATGGATTTTACAATATTCCCTTTCTTAAATGCTAATGGTTTATATTGATTTCTTCCCACAGTACATCTTCGGGGAATTCAGCCCTGATGAGATCAATCAGTTCTTTGTGACTCCACGATGTTATGTCGAGGTAAGGAGCTGGATTACAATTCATTTTTACAAGAAAAAATGTATGTAAAACATAATGTCCACTATCTCACCACCCTTTTTGACGTTCATACTTTTTAATGTTTTAAAAAAAGTGTTGTTCAATCACAGTCAGTTAAAAATGTAAAATAAATGTTTTTCGATTCCTAATTTTGCATTTTGTTTCCTCACAGCTTCCTCCGTTCAATGACAAAGTCCCGTGCGTGACTCAGTCTTCTGGTATGTACATTTCACTTACGCTAGATTGCAAGATAATACTTTTTTGCTTTTGAATATTTATTTGATGTAAAATCCCCTGACCTCTCATGCTGTTGGTTGACATCACTGTATTTTTTCAAAGCAGGTCTTAATAATGTAAGGTAGATTTGCCTGGCAGGGAGATGCTATTGATGTGATTATTTTTTGCATATATTTATACCTACAGTATATTGTTTAGCATGGACTACAAATCCCTGTTAGATATCGACCATTTCATTTTCTAGAATACTTAAGCAATTTTCATTCTTTTAAATTTCAAGCCACGAAATAAAAATGTAATAGTAGCCACCTTTCTTTGAAATGGTACCCGTTTGCACATGACATTTGCCTTACCATGATTTGTATTGATTATTTAGGAAGTTACTGCACTCCTGCTGTACCTTATATAATGGAGTCTATGGGACTGCAGGTTTGCGGTGAGTTGAGGAGTCCGACACCCTGTGGCTTGACTAGCTGTTGTACGTTTGCTCTAAAACTCAAAATCCAGGTTTCAAAAACTGGTGGCTTTCTAAACCTTGCGCCTGTATTCTTTCTCTTGCCTGTTGGTAAAATCTGTAGAGCTTTGCATGCTCAAGATACTGTCAAGTATCTTATCTTTTCTTGCATATTATGCATTTCCACAACTGCAGGGCTCCGAGTTGATTAAAATCTGATTGAATTTCCGTATGATTTAACAGTCACAGCTTTTTTTTACTAAGGGCATAGTGATGGTTTATGTGGTTGCTAACATGTGTGTACATATTTAGCCTTACATTGTAAGGTTTTACTGCTGAATACATTTTAGAGTCATGAAGTGTGATTTCAGTAACACTAACAGAAGATCCTCTAATCCCAGTAGACTAAGTAAACTGCCGTTTTCATACTTAACCCCTGCAGAACATCAGGGTTTACAGTTTGGGTGACCAGTCAGCTGTGTCATGATGAAACTCTCTTGGATGATTTTTCTGATTTGCACTTACTAATGTTTCCTGTTTGTTCACCTTCTGACTTCGCGCCTCTCACTGCATAATCATTTACTGTTTCAGCTGCCATGCAACAAATTTCATCTAAATGAAGTACATTTTTTGTTGTTGTAATGATGACATTTGTTTGTGTTGAATGTTGTTCTACTTTGGAAGGAGTTGATGACAGGTAAAAATGAGTACATAAAAAGTACTCAGATTTTAAGAAATGGCAGACATTGATGTACATCATTGATGTGCACTCTATTATAAACGTGTTCACACCATTTCACTATGGAATATCTTATAAAATGTATAAGATATTTTTGAATACAGTGTTTCCATTCCAAACTCATTTCACAAGTCAAAACATTTTTAAATAACAAAAGTAAGTAACAAATCTGCAATTTTGGATAAATTGGCACCATGGCTGTCAAAATATCTGATTTTCACTCGCCGATCGTGGACAAATAAATTCACAATAACGATATTATCTCGAAAAAATTGTATAAAAAGAACAATTGCTATGAACTAATCAAGTTCTAGTGAAAAGGCAACCAGATGAGCTCATAAACAAAAGATGCACAAGGCCAAACATCTTCACTGGATTATTTACACGATATTACCATGTGTATTATAAACACAATATCAACATTTCAATTTCTTAATATCAATATTGCGACACCCCTAATTGGCACACTAGCAAACTGCAACATTTTTAAATAATCGTATGCTGATCAGATGTAGCCATCAGAATACAAACTGCATGGAGGATGTGGTTCATTTACATTCATGGTTTATTTATGAATGACATTTTGAGTCCAGGTATCAAATAGGAAAAAATAAATGTACCCTGCAATCACAGTTTTAAATAGGGATGTCCCGATCAGGTTTTTTTGCCCCCGAGTCCGAGTCCGAGTCCTTTGATTTTGAGGACTTGCCGATACCGAGTCCCGATCCGATACTTTTATAAAACAATAAAAAATGAAGAAGAGAAAAGAAAATTGTGCAGGATGTCCCTTTTATTATATTTTAACACGTGTACTGTTGTAAACTGAGCACATAGGAGGTAGGCAGCTTGAACATTCTTAAGTCAGTACAAAAAAATATTCTTCACATTAGAAGTAGAACAACTACTAGTGCAACATTAGAACTTAGTGCAATCACAGACTCAATAGTCTAGTATATCACAGACTCAATATAGTCTAGTACAAATATAGCAGCTTAACTTAAAATGCCCACACAACAGACATGATAGCAGAGGGCTGCTTCAGCTTCAAAACAAACAGGCGTGCTCTGCGCGCATGCGGTGTTTCTGCGAGCTGTCTGTCTCTTGCAGAAAGGGCTCTGGCTGTGTGTCATGTGACACACACAGACAAGGTCTGATTCGGTGCGGTGCGGTGGTAGTAAATACTAATTTTATTCGAATTTATGTTTAATCACCAATAGCCAATATATTAAAAACTGATAAAAATAATGACTTTCAATTAGGGCTGAACGATTTTAGGAAAAGATCTAATTGCGATTTTTTTTGGCAGATATTGCAATTTCAATTTGATTCACGATTTCCTTCAAATCAAGCTTTCAGTGCAATATTCACATTGTACAGTAACATTAAAACATTAAATGCTATTACTCTAATGCAAGGATGAAAACTAAAGTTAAAAATTGCTTCCAAATGTATTTATTAACAAGAAACATGCACGGCTGATGGCTGCAGTTACCCTAACGGCCGCAACGGCCGTCGTGTCACTATTGAGTCTTATTTCTTGATCCTGCCCCAAGTTCCCAAGTTGGCAAAAGATGCTGTAATTGTAGTCTGTTTGCTACAGTGGGCCTGAGTATCATTTTCACCGGACTTTTTCGTTATGCACTCGTCATGCAAATGCCTGTGGTGATTTTTCAATTGCCGGTATAAATTGGTTGTGTTTCCGCTGGATGTTGCAACTTTAGCGCGACAGGTTTTGCACAGTACCTGGTGCACGTCTGCAGGCTCAAACCCGAAATACTCCCAAATGACCAACGTGCTGTTTTTCTTGGGGATTAAATCCCCTAACTCCGCTTCTGGTCCAGCTGGAGCCATTTCAGATAACGTTAAGGAGCAGGTTAATACTGATTGGTTAGCGTGACCTATCCAGAGTAGGATGCCGCTTCTGATCGGTGAGCTTGGCAGGATGGTAGAGAGACGGCATGTATGTGTAAAATAGTTGACACAACAGATCCTGGGTCAGTCAGGAGCGCTGCAAAAACCGCAGCTTTGGCGATCACATGATCGCGTTGTCTGAAATCGCAATTTCGATCAGAAAACGATCAATCGTTCAGCCCTACTTTCAATATATATATGTATATATATATATCCGATCCCTGATCGGCTCATAACGTCCGAGTCCGGATCGAGTCTGCAATCACGTGATCGGCCCCGATTTCCGATCACGTGATCGGATCGGGACAACTCTAGTTTTAAAAGTAAAAACAGTTGGAAATATTTGAATCTTCAGGAGCTGGACTTTATAATAAGAATATTATATAAAACCATATAAATGTTTAAAGGTGAGTAGTGATATACAGAAATGTGTATGGCAGACCTTTTATGTCTTATAGTATATCATTTGTCTTTTTTTTTTGTATGGACACTATATTGCATCACTTAATCTATATTTATTAGTACAATTTAGGTAATCCTACCTTTTTGTTAAGGGATTTAAAATGGTTCACTACATTACTGTCCATTAATCAAGATCTCGTCAAGGGACGTGTCCTCAACATTACTAAAGAAAGATGAACTAAGTACACCTTACATTACAACAAGAACTAATAAATACAAACTCAGTAAATGTTATTTCAATTTTGTTTCAAGCTCAGGCCAAACAGTACAGTGTAGTTGACTTCTAATGCAAAACAGTTTTTTTTAATGTTATACATTGAAATTGATTTTTATATATTTCAACTATATAAAATACTATTTAGAATATGAAATTCAGACAAAAAGTCCCCTTTCTTGCATTTAAATTTGAAAAAAACAAAAAAAGTGCCATTTCTTTTTACAAAACAAATAGGTCCATATCATCTTATTTTAGGAGTAATGTCCTTTACTGATGTTCATCTGGTTTTGTAAGAGTCTTGATTATAATTAAAACCTGGAATTGTAATAAAATCAGGGCAGTGACCATTTGATTGCTGGCTGTGTGTTGTTAGGAAATCAAACAAGCCCTTAGACTATATTGTTTCCCTCTAGCTCATTGGAAATATTGAATCTTGAGTTACCTCACTTCTGGATTCATTAGCAACATCCCTGGAATCCACATAAGCTCAGAAGGAATGCGGTCTGGTTAAGCATAGACACAACATTAGCTGCTAGAGCCAAAAATGGGTCCAGCAGGAGTTTTTTTTTCCTCTTTATTGGTATGTCTGATCCTGTCAGAGCTCCCATGACCCCTTTTTGGGTGATGGCGTACTTGTTCAGAAATAAGGATTTTAAAGCAAACTCTGCAGCAGAGAGTGTAATACAACAGTGTGTTTTTTATATTTAGACTGTATTTGAAGAAAAAATGTTGAGTTACTAACTGATTGAATTGTGATCTGCAGCAGAAGACTATCAGCGCATTGAGTTTGGCGTTGACGAGGTGATGGATTCCAAGCCTATCGGGGTGAACGATCCTTTATACAAGGTGTCGAGCACCCTGAACCCCCAGGCTCCAGAGTTCATCCTGGGCTGCCAGTCTGGCCAGAAAACCCAACAGACAGCTCCTCCAGCAGCTGATGTCCCTGATGGAACCCACTTCAACTCACTGGATGGCCCTGACTCGGAGGCCTCAGCCCTGGACAATCATCAGGCCTGCCAGGACATGGATGGACTCCCTGGCAGCCTGGGACAGCGAGAGAGGAAGAAAAAGAAAAAGCGACCACCGGGGTATTACAACTACCTGGACCCATCGACTGGCAACAGTAACAACAGCAGCAGTGCAGCAGATGGGACGCCTGTGACAGCACTGGTGAATGGACATGCACTCGGAGGCCCACACCATAGTGCTGAAGATGTGGACGGTAAGGCATTGTCAGGGGCTGAACTGTCCTCCCCTGGACCTGTCTCAACAGCGACATCAGCAGCTGCTGTGGCAGCAGCCAAGTTTGCCCCCACATCCACTGCCAATCAGAGGACTTGTGATAGCCCTGATGACTCTTCTTTGGACTTAACAAGTGGAGCTGCCTCTTTATCAGATGGCAACAATGCAACTTCCTCCTCTTCATCCTCCTCTCAAAGCAGAGGGATGACAGAGGGACCGAGGACTGCAGATCAGCAGCCAGATCTTTTGGCTCCACAGAGCCCTGAACTTTCAGATACCCCACACAGCCCCCGCTCCAAATCACCTCTTCCTCCTTCAGCTGCTGTGGCCACCCCCTCTGTCGCCACTTCCATTACGACTACTGAACTGGAGGGAAGGGAATTGGCAGACAGTGGGGTGGCCAATGGGCTAGCAGTGCCTGATACTCCTGTCAGTGCAGATGGACACAAAGAAGACTGTGAGAGTGGGGAGCAGGCTCAGCAGGTCTCCCCAGACTCTGCTGCCCAGTCAGTAGTGACAGAGCAGGCTCATTCGCCTGTGATTCCAGCTGTACCTGCTGCCAACCTTCCCAAATCTTGGGCTAGCCTCTTCCACAACTCCAAGCCTCTGCCTGGGGGGCCTCAGGCCTTTGTGGAGGTAAAGAATGTTGTGGAAGTGGTGTCCCCTTCCCTTGCTACGCCAGAGCAGCCTGAGAAAGTTGGGGAGGTCAAAGATGGCCCTGTCCACGTATCAGAGGATCCTATGGCCCCTAAACTTGCAGGTATTATATGAAGATGCTCATTGTATATCTTTAAAAATAGCCTGTTTTATGTTATTTCAGCTTACAGTGTGACATGTGTTTTGCTGATAAATTCACACCCCCTCCACTTGGTGGCAATGTTGAGACAAATGTACTGGTCCTACTACATGTATTCCTATGTGTGTGTCAGCTTTAAAACATTTGATGTTTTAGAAGACTAGATGTGATAAGTGACCAGGCTTCATATTCTGCTCCTGATTATTCTATACCCTATCTAACATATATAAATTAAGTTTCAGTGGATCACATTGCTCAATAACACCCTGCCACAGATAGAGGTTATAGGTATGTTGCATTCATGTTCAGGAAATTCAAGAAACGAACACTAGATGGTGGTGCTACATTCAGAGTAGCTGTGAGATGTTAAGTCATTAGTCACATTTGTGTAACTCACTTATCTCATTGACCAACAAGATTATGAGAATGCTTAACAAGGCTCACACCTTGTGAGCAAAAAGAAATTTAAAGCACAGGTCTCAAATGTTGTGAGGATTTACACACATGCTCCTCCTTTTTAAGGGTGATATTTAAAGAGGGACATAAAGTACAATGTGTGCTTTTATTTGTTTTTAGGTGGGTTTTAAGTGTTTGTCGGACAATTATTTCAAGGTTATGAAATACGATTATTTCCTTTGCATTAATGAATAGCCAAACATTTCTATTTGAGCTACAATTTAGAAATAATGATGCCATTTAGATGTTAAATAATACGCTGTGAATACTTGGATTCCTTTAGGATACGATAGCATGACACAAACGGGTACATTTGCTGTAATTCTGTCTGCAGAGTCATATTCACTGAAGAGAAGCCAAAAGGGCAGAACATGTTTTGTTTTTTTTGGGGTTTTTTAAACAACACATTGGTCAGATAAAAAAATAGATGAGAGGAAACTATGGCCAAACAATTGTGGTTTGGTGTAATGTAGAGAAGGACTAGTTGAAGTTAACATACAAACAGGCAAAGTTTATTGTGAATGGAGATCACTTTGGAGTCCATTTATTTAAGAACTTGCAAATAGATAATTTTTCTGAACTGTTTTTCCATCCATGTTGTTTTTTTGTCTAATAATAGGGCTTTCTGCCTCCTCACAGCAGTATTTAAGATTTGTCTATATAGATTATCTGATTATGCTGCCTGTACGTACACTTGTTTGGATGGTTGTACAGTTGGTCTCTCACAGGTTATGGAAAAATACCAGAGACATCCATTTGTTTCTGTCTATCTAAACACATTGGTTTTGAGTTCCACTTTAAACACAATCCTGTTTGGTCATAAGTGCTCATATTCAGCACACTGTCTCTCTTTCAAGGTACTCAGCAGATATTGAGTGTTATTTGAGATGCAAAGTTTTCATTTTACAGTAACAGTGTGTTTTGAGATGAAAATTCTACTTATGCATGAACCACAAAACCTTGTGGCTATATTTGTATCTGCAGAACATACTGAACAGAACAATATACTGCAAAGCAGCAGTGGGTCATATTGATCCTCTAGACTAATTGTTTTTCCCTGTGGGAGAATGACTGTAGACCATAGACTGTACCACATAATGTGGAATGGAGATGTATTCTCACTGTTTAGAGTACTGTGCATTTTAGTTCCTAAGCAGTTTTTATTTGAATATGTTCATTTGATAGTGTTTAGTCTGCTGCATTATAGAGCTCCATTTGAACTTTAAAGAGACCAACTTGCTTTGAACTACACTAGAGCTGAGTCAGAGACCATCTGTTTGTATAGTCTGTTTAACTGATTGGATTAAATGAAATGGGGAAAAACATTGCAGGAACTGGCAAAAAGCTCCAGTATCACAACATTTACAAAACCTTTCTTTTACATATTCACAACTTTAATATTCAACATATATGGAAGATGGTCATAGGTGTGAAAAACTGGAGAACATAAGCAGATCAAAAGTAATGTACAAAATATTATGTAACAGTAAACGGTAGTTTTTTCTTTCTAAGAACAGCCACTTTAAGTTCACACAGCACTCCATGATGCTGCACACAAGTTGAATTTCTGTCTACGGTGTGTAGCCACACCTTTTCTCCTACAAGAGAAGTGATTAAAATCTTTGTGGGTCATTATGACCCACTGGCACTTCTCTGTTGAAATACTTAATACTTTTTCTTTGCTCTAGAACCGCATCACCTTAGGTTATGTTTCATAACACCGTTTCACACAAAGTCAAGCACCAGCACGATTAATGGGTTATAGTTAAGAGCTACGTAAAAGAGAAATGGGTCCATTCTAAACTGAGGTCTGAAATGATTGTCAGTGTTTGTCTTATTCTGATAATGCAATGTGTCTTTGTTGAATCATTTAAACATAAGTGCATACTATGTAGTTACAGGAGGACAGATGAACAAGGATAAACGTACTAATGTTCTATTTGTATCATCTGATGTGTATGTGTCATTCTCTGTTTTTGTTACAGCTAATCATGTTTTTGTGAAACTATGCCCACGTTACCATGGGAGCTGTCTTTTTGAATGGCAGTCTCCCTTCCTAGGCGTGGCACAGCAAATCCTTGCTTTTATTCAGACAGTCTGTTGTGCTTTTTTCACAAGAGGCAGGAATATAAGAAGGAACACTTGTTTTATGAAAATGAAAATTCAGGAATGATTTGCTAGAATATTCACCACAGTGTTAATGACTGAAAGTATGCACTCACAAAACCATGCTCACATGTGTTTTCATTGTTTGTTGTAGTTGTCTGAAGCTTCCTGTTTAAGAACATTGTGTTTGTTTGAATCCCCAGAACTTATTGAGAATGTGAAGTTGATACATAAACCAGTGTCTTTGCAGCCGAGAGGACTGATCAACAAGGGAAACTGGTGCTATATCAACGCTGTATCCTTTCACTCGGCTGTTTGCTTCACCTGCAACTTTTTTTTTTTTAACCCTTCAGCAGTCTCTTTCCACATGTACAGGTTTGACTTTGGCCAACATAATTGTATTGGTGTGAAGCCAAATACCATAATAATGGATAAACTGTGGCAAGCCGGTATGCAATTTAAAAAATGCTGTTACTGTGTTGTGTAGTGTCTTTGTTTGTCTTAAGCTGACACTTGCTGAAGAGCGAGTTTCAGCTTGTCTAGAAATGTGCTTGAAAGCTAGCGTTATCAATACATTATCCTGTTTTTGTGGTTGTTTAATTGAGACAGGTGAAAAAATTGAGTTTCTTTCTCTCAATTTGATTGGGAAAACTAACCAAAGTTCAAAAAAAGACATCTCACTTTAACCAGCTACAAAATGATACCAGGGGTTTCATCAAATTAGAACATCATCCATCGGTGTCAAGTTAGAAAAGCGAAAGCAGCTCGTTGTTTACGTTTCCACACAAGTTTTTCCTCCCTGACTCAAAACGCTCAGACCCTACAGGCCCTGATTGCATGCCCTCCCATGTATCACCTGATGAAGTCCATTCCTCTGCACAATGAAACGCAGAGACCATGTACCTCCACACCCATGATAGACAACTTGTAAGTAGCATTTCTGAAAGCTGACATCAAATTGTTAAAATGTGACTTGTTAAAATGAGACGTCACCATTGTTTCCTTCTGTCTGACAGTGTAAGGCTGGTGAATGAGTTCAACAACATGCCTGTGCCATCTAAAGCCAAACAGCAAGGTAAGATGTCCGACAGCAAATCCAAAGACATTTGGTATCATTTTCTGTCAACATCACTGATATGGTGTGCTTTGTGTCCACAGCTGTTGGTGATAAGGTCATGAAAGACATTCGGCCTGGTGTTCCTTTTGAACCAACCTACATATATAGACTCCTCACTCTCATCAAGTCAAGTCTCTCAGAGAAGGTAAGCTGTGCTGCTTCACTGCAAAACAACGTGCCAATGTGCGTTTTTTTAATGGTCACACTCGTCTGGAACATGCAGTGCTTGAAGGGAATGTTATTATTTTTAATGCACATTTTTCAGGTCAGAAATTGACAACTCGCCTGATTAAAGGCAGTCACTCATGCTGAGTCAGTTCTGATTAAGTTTTAATGAATTAAATTACTCAAATGCTGATAGAGATGTTTTTTTTGCTATTTAACACGGCTCATCCTGTCTCACTTGTAAAAAAAAAGCTTTCCAGTCTGTTTACCTCAGTGAATGACTGAATGAGCTTTAATGTGCACACTGTAGTGTTTTATTTGACTGCAAGCATTCTCTGTGGTGTTTTTAATTGGTGCTGATTTCCTGATCCTCCACTCGCAGGGTCGACAAGAGGATGCGGAGGAGTATCTCGGCTTTACTCTGAACGGATTGCATGAGGAGATGCTGGCATTGAAGAAACTAATCTCGCCTCAGGAAGAGAGTAAGCATCTTTTACCAATTCCTTTTTTTAAAACCATGTCACAAGGAAGATAAAGGTCATTGCAGATCATATTTAATTGCATTAATCTTTTGCAGTTCATTGCTATTCTGTTTCAGTTAAACATAAATTCCTTTACTTTCTACATAAACTGCACCAAAATATTTGAAGGATGTAATGTTGAAACTTCTATCACCTGGTCATTGCAGTCAGTTGAAGTTCTATTGGATTTCCTGCAACTTGTAATCTGACATTGGGCTCAGAGAGGTCATTTGAAGTACTTGGGTCATTTGACCTTGTGTTTTTCTTTCACGTTTCTTGCATAGAAGCTCCCACACCGAACGGACCAGAGTCCCAGCCAGGTGTGGAGGAAGATGTTGCCGATAAGGAGGAAGAAGGTAGTGAGGACGAGTGGGAGCAAGTTGGCCCCAGAAACAAGACTTCCATCACTCGCCAAGCTGACTTTGTCCGCACACCCATCACTGATATATTTGGTGGGCACATCAGGTACGTTGACAGATCGTTGTGGAGCCATTTCAGAAACACATTTTTTAAGTAAAGGGAAAATAATGTGGCCTGTGTTTAGGAAGAAAATCTGATGGCTGGTGAACTGTGCGCTGTCGTTTTGAGTATTTAATTTTCTTTACGCATTGTTTCTTAGAAACTTAAATTCCCCAACCTTAGGAGATAATTGTATCCTCTTCATCTGTGCACCCTGTGTGAGTTGTGCTCCTGACTAAGAGAGTAGGACCTCCGTTAGTCATCTCCAGCTTTTTTCCAACTAGCATCACAGTCCGTCAGAATAACAGCCGCTTTTAGCCGATTGAGGTCAGATGTCTCGACAGCAAGACGTGGGGCACACATTGAAAAACAAAGGTCTTAGCTTACAGACAAATTGGAAAGTTAAGAACCTGTGCGGGTGTAGCCTGCCTAAATAATATGTTCTGTGAGGTTCTGGTCTGGCACAGTCCTGTGCTACACTGGTTGCACAGTGTCTTAGAGGATTATTTTCTCAGAAATGGTTGTGACCAGAGAGAAATGGAATACAGGAATGTATGTTTGGAGTCTAGTATGTACGCCCACTGAGCTTGGCTGGAGCCCATGGATGTCTTTGGGCACTGTTCTTTGTAATTGGTTTTTGAATCCCTGTTACAATTATTCTTTTTACTTAGAATAATTCATTGGGCCGGTCATTTGATGGTTCCAGTGTTGATTGTTTAGTTGTAATGAGCTACAGATGCAAGCAAAGCAAGTTAGGGAAATGAATAATATAGTATTGACGGTTGAAGGCTTTCAGGAACTTTATAAACTTAGTTATAAACTAATATCTAACGTGGTGTTTTGTTTTCTTGTCAGATCGGTGGTGTATCAACAAAACTCTAAAGAGTCGGCCACTCTGCAGCCTTTCTTTACCCTGCAGCTGGACATCCAGTCAGAGAAGATCCGCACTGTCCAGGAGGCTCTAGAAACCTTGGTGGCACGAGAGTCAGTCCAGGGCTACACTTCAAAAACCAAGCAGGAGGTATGGATAAAAGGACACTTTCAGGCTGTGTTTGAGTTAAGATCAGTGTCAAATGTCATCAAATTACAAAGCAATTTAAGTAATGAGAACCTCATGTTAGTTATTGTTTTGTCCTCCTTTTCACAGAGTTGTTATATTTATTAGACTCAGACTCAGACGACTTTATTAATCCTTTTGGGAGGTTCCCTCAGGGAAATTGAAGCTCCATGTCACTATTAGAAGTATTTATAGTGCTTAGCTAAATTTCAGTTTTGATTAACTTATAGAAATGTTTTGGTTCTCAGCCATGTGCACAGAGTAATGTTCGCCACACATGGTGAAAGGCATAAATCTCAATTAAGCCTGAATTTTCTTCTATTGTTTCCTCGGGTTTCAGTACACAAGATCTCCCAACTACTAAAGAAAATACTTGAAAATGGTTCAGTGAGTGAACATTAAGCTGGAACATCTGCTCAGCAGCTGTATAATGGGCATCTTTGTAAAAGATAAACTTTATCGTTCTGGTTTTTGCCATTAAGAGACACTTAACTTTGGTCTACATCCCGGCTCTTCTCTTTTGTTCTTTAAAAGCCCAAAAATGTAATGATTCACGAGTTCTTGCTTCGAAGGGCTCAGCAACTCTTGCATTTCAACAAAATAATACATTTTGTTCTCTACTTGCCTCAGTGTCTTTCCTGTTTTGTTTAGAAGTTTACTGGGTTTTTTCTTAAGATTGCTGTTACACATACTGTTTTGTGTCTTTTGATACAAGTTTTATTCTTCTTGGATAGAATTGTATTATCATCACAGCACGTTTTCTCACTGCATGTGTTTCTTGTGTTTTTGTCCTGGTTTTCAGATTGAGATCAGTCGGAGGGTGACTCTGGAAGAGCTGCCCCCTGTGCTGGTGCTCCATCTCAAGAGATTTATTTTTGAAAAGACTGGAGGCTGCCAGAAGCTGATCAAGAACATTGATTACCCCGTTGACCTTGAAATCAGCAAAGGTATGACCCACATAATCTACTGAGCACACTAAGCCTTTAACTTGACCAATGGACTCCTGTAGTGCACAAATTACACTGTTGTCAACAGTTTTTATGTTCATATAACTTTGTTTTTCAGTGTAGGAAAACTCTGCATTAGTACATGTATTTGCATGGCAGCAAGCAATCATGTAAATGAAAGCTATTCTACTTTATAATTTTCTTAAGTTGAAGTCACTTAATCTTGACAGCCCTGTTGCATTTAAGACGTGTAAACAAGATTCCCTTTCCCATCATAAGACCTGGAGCCTCGATGAGGTCCATGAGTTACTGAACACACATCAACAGGCTTCTCAAATTTTGCTGTAAATAATTAAAACCATGAGTTGGCCAAATTAACCATAAGTGTTGGTATGATTTACTCTAAAAGCAATGGTTCCCCAGAGGAAGACTAATGTCTTTGATATTAAAAAAGACAGTGGTTGTGTTGACTGTGACTGTTATTCATAAGAGGAATTATCTGCTCAGCAAGAGAGACTCATAAAAATGACATTATTTACTCACTGATTGATTCAGGTTGCAAAATCATTATTAGTAGCTAAAAAGGACAGCTGTAGACCCCCTCAGAGGAGTCAGGTTTAGAATGAATCACGATGAAAATGTTGCAATGAAGTTTGTGAACTAGATACGACTGTTCTTTTCTCTAAGCTGTACAATATTGTACATTACAGATAATGAATGTATAACCTTCAAATAATGTTTCGTACAGTATGCATCTCAAATTTAGGTTGTAGCTGCAGTTTTTCAGCACAGAGGCAAAATTCTCTCAAATCTGTTTTATTTGCAGTGTAAATATTAACAGGCTCGCAGCAGGCTATGTCGCAACACATATTCTATTTTTAACTATAATTAATGCAATGCTTCAAAGCTTCTCTGACTAATCTGTGTTTTTTCCCCACCATTTTAATTTCAGATCTCTTGTCCTCTGGAGTGCGGGGCAAAGTTGTGAAAGGCCAAAGAACTTACAGGCTCTTTGCAGGTGCGTTTGTGTTTTCATGTTTATCTGTTCATCTTTTCTTGTCAATATTCAGTCACAGTTTTACATCTGTTACAAGGGCTTGTAAAGTTGTTTTTGTTGGGTTTTTTTTTAGCATGTTTGTCAATGTGGAGAGTCTTAATTGACCACAATAGCTCCTTCATCCACCAAAACAACAATTTTAGGGTGGCCGCTTCTGTATACGTCTGGTTGACAGTAGTCCTTTCATTTGACATCAGGAAGTACTTTAGGATCGTAATGAATGAATACAACGATTTTGGAAAAAGTCTTTGTTCTTTGAAACCAAAACTTCATTTGGCTGGAGTAAAAATTAAACATTTAGGAAAATGTGCTCTAAAAAAAAAATAATTGAAAGAAAATGTTTTGCAAGTGATGGTATACATTATTTTAGCATTGTAGGTGAACCCTCAGGCTAAAACACTCACAGTAAAAATAAAACTGACACTACAATGCCCAGGTTTGAAGTCATGGAAGAGTTATGACCTAAATAAGATATCCCCTATTTCTCTGATGTCTTTTTCCCCCTTTCTCTGAACTTTACCAGTTGTCTATCACCATGGGAACAGCGCGACAGGCGGTCATTACACCACGGATGTCTTCCACATTGGTCTTAACGGCTGGCTGCGCATTGACGACCAGACAGTGAAGGTCATCAACCAGTACCAGGTGGTGAAGCAGACTGCAGAGCGCACCGCCTACCTGCTGTACTACCGCCGCGTCGACCTGCTGTAGACACACACATACACATCCCAACAAACACGCAAGAAACACCCAAATATATTCACAAATGCACACAAAAACATACATGCTCAAAATGCACTTTTGACATTACAGTACATCTACACATGACATGAACACACACACCAAACTAATGAACAGGAACACTGCCCAACTTGTTCTCTTGCAAGATTTTCCTCTTCTTCCCTCCTGTCCCCGCTTTCCTGAGAACCAGCTTTTCCAACACCTTTTTCCTTGTCTCTTTTTTCTTTTTGGAAGAAGAGAAACAAGCTGCATTCACAAAGATTTCCCTGTGACTGCTCTCTCTTCTGTGCACCACTGCTGTTTTTTTTTATTTTATTTTATTTTTTGTCTTTTTTGTTTTACTTTTAAAGCAACAAGGAAAGGACTGTTGAAAAGACAGAGGTGGGGTTGGGGTTTTAGGTTAGGACCTGAGACTCACCTCTGGCTTGAGCCCGCAGCTCGGCTCAGATAGCAAAACAGTGGACTCACACACAGGAAGAACTATCTGCCACAGGCTGCAAGTGGACTGCTGGGGTAATTTCTTGTTTGAATTACCTTTTTTAAAGGAAATTACCCAGAAATATCAGTGTTTGCCTTTAAGTAAAGGAGAACTGTTGGCCTAATGAATTTGCAGCAGAGAAAAAGCCTATTTGAATCTGCCCTAGTGCATTGAACAGGCCCAGCACCAGCATTATCATGAGTCTCTCCTCCCAAGGCCAGACCGTCTTCTCTGCCACCAACTCCTCCTCCTCCATTTCCTCACTTTTATGATGCTTTTAAATCTAGGTACAACTTGAGCCATCAAAAACAGGGGAAGACAGATAGGTGGTACATTGAATGGAAACTGAACAGCTTCCTCGTTTGAGAGATCCTTGTTATGGTATCTGGGTTTAGATTTAGAGAGACTATCTAAAAAAAAATATTAATGCGCTTTAGACTTAAATAACAAATAAGCTTCTGTGCACAAAGTGTAAACTGATTGATGATTACAATATGACAGGCAAATGCATATTTTGCAAATATTTAGATGAAAATGTAAAAAAAAAAAAAGAATTAAAAAAAAAAAAAAATCTAGCTGACCGAAAACTTGTTTGGGTCCTAAAGGACTGCGCTAGTTTTAAGACTCAATTCTTGCACTGGAGAGATGGCAACCAATCAAGACAGATTCCACTGCAAAACTTGCCCTTGTTTACTTTGTACATTTCCTTCTCTATCCATTCTTTTTTTTGTCTTTTACTTGTCTAAAGGTTCCACCTGTGTAAAGGTGGCTTATCAGTGTAGTTTTGAGCCACACCACCCCTCTTACCCCCCAGCTGAGCAGAAAGCCGGGGGCTGCCTTAGGTTCAACGTGTGATGTTTTTCCACTCAGTGTACAAGTCTAACCCTAATCAGGCGCCAACAGCAAGTTTAATGTCTGTGAAGAGTTAGGGGAATGTACCTGACACCTATGTATTTACTCTTTTGTGGCTCAGCGTTTCCTCCCAGTCGAGGGAAACTGAGCGTTAAGGGGAAAGTGGGACTTCATCTGTGCTAAGCTTTGCAGAAACACCCCGGACATGTGCACAAAAGGAGATAGTGTTTTGCTTTTGTTGAAGATTTTTGGATCATTCATTGATTGTGATGATTTTTTGTTTGAGTTACTAAACGATATTAGCTTTTTTTTTTTCTTTCTTTTTTGTCATTGATCATTTATTTGATGTCCCCATGCTCTCGCTCCCTTCAGAAAAAAATATGCTTGCATTTGAATTGGTGTTCGAAAAGAAATTACACAGGCTAAAGCACAACGATGAATAAAATTGAACTAGTTCTTTGCTTGACATTATTTCCATTTTGTCATTTTCTCTTTTCAGAATTTTTGTTTTTCCTCTCAAGACCCATTTTATTTCCAACCATCAGTGTCAGAATCTCAGTATTAACACTTTACGAAATGTAATCAGCTCAAGTATTTCCATATGATTTAGGCTTGTGTACGTTGATCCACAAAAATCCCCCTTTTTTTTGTCAGGCTTCACCTCCTCACACATAGTTGTCTATCAACTCAAACAAGATACACAAGCGAGAAGGTGGTTGTTCCACATCTTTCCTGCATTTTAATAGCAGCGCAAGCATATGATTTAAAGAAGCATGTCCCTTGACACTTGATTATAAGTTATAAAAGACTGATTAGGTTCAGTCTTTCAATTAGAAATACAATTCAAGTCAGATTTTCACCAAAATTACACACATAAAATTTAAATTATTTTTAGCTTCTATGTGATATAACATCATTACGTGGTGCACAGTCTCAATTGACCTTTTATTGTGGGTTTCAAAGTCAGAAATCTTCCCCAGGCAAACCAAAGGACAACATTATACAGGCCCTGCTGCCTTTCCTTAAGTATATATTCAAACTTTATTTTGCCTTCTCCATCTGAGGTCTTGTAGCCATGTCTCGTCACAGACCACCACTCATTCCACGCAGGAAACGGAGGCATGCTGTTTAGAGTTTCGAACATCATGCATAACTTGCTTGTTAAGTTGTGCTGCTGGCTTTGTAGTCATTTCTGCACAAATTGTGTGACATTTGTTGACATGCATATTTTCTTTCCCCCCCCTATTCAAGAATGTTGTGAGAGTTGGGACTTTGAATGGGACACCTTGAGCTTTCTGTTGTATAGTTTTATCTCAGTCTCTCATGGCTGGTCAGGAAATGTGCTGGTGAAAATGCTTCAATAATGTTTCTCTTTTCAGTATGTGCTCCTAACACTATTGTCTGCTGGGAATTGTTGGGATATCGACCTAAAAACAAAAAATCTATACTGTCTTTTAATTTTAAGCCTCCAGCATTCTATTTTGTTAATTGTTCAAATAAAGGATTGTGCAAAAAGCAGTTTGCTAATGAAGTGTAGTCAGAAGACTACTTGGCTTTCTTATAATACAGTAAATACTGGAAACATCTGCAGTCTCTACACTCTGGACTGGCCTACAGAACAATGTGCACAATAAACCAAAACAACAAAACGATCCACAGCGTCTTGGTCTACCACACACTGCTAATTGCTCTCTTGTTCCTGTATGTCAACATATACTATGTGTAGTATTTGTAGTATGTTGTATCTCCCCCTCCTGTGGTCGAGCTGGCGGCCTCGGTGCCCGCAGTGCTCTCTTTAGGGCCGAGGCCGAGCTCGCCTCTGTTTGCTTTAATGGGAAGCAGACCCATCATTGAAAAATTTGCCATGTAAGGTTTTTCTGCCCTTTAGTATTCCTTACTATTTATTCCCTCCTTTCTATAGCTCTGCCGTCCACTGAAATGTGGCTTTGCTCTCAAACTTACAATCAAGCGCAGTATTTTCCTTGTTAATGTCAGTGGCAATGGCAACTACAAGAACTTTTATTTTTTACAGCCCCGCAGCCTGAAGGCCAAATTACATGTTTGGACACCCACCAATAGACCACCTCTACTCACAAGTGTCTCCTTCAGCCTGCATGGATAATGGTGTGTGGACATATGTTGCTCCACATGGGCCTTTTTAAGGAGTGGAGTGGTTTGTTGAACATATTTTTCTAACACAAGCCAGTAATTTGGATGGTCGTAGTAATGCAGCGTCCTCTGGGTCGCACAACAAGGAGCAGAGGGATGGGGCGAGTGTACTACGTGTTCCTTTCCTGTAATATGAGCATGTTATTTTGCCATTAGATGATTAAAGTGCCACACATCAAAATAATTGTTCAGAGTGGAGATGAGTAACCAAAACTTGAATACTCTCTTTGGGCAACCAAGCAAAACCACATGCAGCAGCAGCAGCAGAAGAGAACAAGGGGATCTTGTCAGATGTGTATGCCCCATCTTCTTCAACAACATCTTATGGCTGTGTTGAGTCATGCTTCAACAGACAGGCGACCGACATTAAACCCTGCTCTTAACCAAGCAGCAACCACCACAGCTAATGTCTGAGAGAGAGGAGTGGTGGAGCCTTGAGAGCCAGCTCATCTGATGGATAATGGATGCAGAGTTCAAGTCGATTTTAGTATTTTTGGTAGCTTTTTTTCATTATTTTGTTGTTTTAGTGGTAACTTCAAAGTATTCTTGTTGCATTAAAGGTCTACTGTACAGGTTTTTAAAATTAATTTATTAATGTTTAGACCCAAAAGTCATCATTCTTAGTCACCACTAGAAGTCCGTAGCGGTGTCTGTATCTGCAGGGACCCTGCCCTCGACCAGCGTTTTCTTATTTTGCTGTGTCTGGGAAGTTTCTAGGCGTTCTGGTGAGAGATAATTGATTGTTGAGTTGTCAAATGACAACACTTGAGGTTGGTGGTTTGCCAACTCAAAGCATCAGAATGAGACTCAACCAATCAACTTTGAATGGAGTGTTTACAAACGGCAACCTACAAATCCTTCATTGTAGGCCTTTACAGAAGTGGTTGCACTCTGCAGCTCAGGACACCCAAACTGTCATGAGATGATGACGTTGATATAATTTACTTTTCCTATTTTGGGTGCTTCTAATTAAATCATTTATATGTTTATCTGTTCAACAATGTAGGAAGGAGCAAACCACTTCTTGGTGGGACTGAAGATAACTGGTTCCCAAACTCGGAGGTCTGTTTTATTTCAATGTGTAACACGCCTAAAATGGTCAGGGATGGCTGCATTAAGGAGATAAAAGCCCAAACTAGGCGTGTTTCTGGAGGCCTTGACGGCTACAAATTCAGATGCTTGCATTAAATGCAGGACAGGTCACAGAATGGTCTCGGTAGGGGCTGTCACAATGTGTTTTTCTTCCCTATTTTAAATAAATACTAATAAATAATTAAAATAAATTGCACTCAAAATATGAGTGTAGCAGGTGGAGAAAGAGTTTGTAACCATAACAGCAAAGAAGCATACAAAAAGAAAATTACACTCACTCACTAGTGAAAATGCAATGAGATGAACCCCATAAGCAAACGATGCACACAAGCTAAAATCTCCACTGGACTATTCACACGTTATGTGTATTGTCAACACACACTAGTTTGAGTATGAAAATGATTTGAATCATTTCAGTCTAACTGAGCACTTGCAGGAAATTTTGGCTCAGGGTCTCCACTACTGTCAGAACACCAAAAAATGATGGTACTGTATATCTCTTGGACGAAGTTCATTCCTCTAGAAGAACCTTTACAAAGGCATTTTATATTGTTTTTCCTTAAAGGTGCCATATGTAAGAATCGGTCGCCTGTCGAATTCCCACTCCAAATAAACAGGGGGCAGCACCACAGTAACTGCTAAGTTAGGCTTGCTTGAGCTGCCGTTAGCTAGATAGCTGAGTTAACCATGTATCTAGTGGTCCAGACTGGGAGTTAAGAGCACCAGGGGAGTGGAGGCTACGCAATACATGGACATCATAATGTAAAAACTGTCATTTCTTTACACTTTGTTTTCAATTAAATCTGAAGTTTCTCTGTGAACCTACCGGCCTTGAAGCTGGAATGCCTGGCATGTACTTCACTGGTGCCAGTCCTCTATTCAAGATGTCACAAACCATCACAGCTACAGTATATACAGGCCTCTCTATACAGCGCCCTCGTCCTGTGTGCTTACGTTCGACTAATCTGGACTTCCATCACCTCCTTATCCTCGTAGGAGTGATTCTTGTGCATTTCCTTTTCCACTGTAATCCACTGTGATGGTTTGTTTTTATAATCAGCCCCGCACACCATATGGTCTCTTCATTCAGTCTCCCCCAGTTTTTCCCCGACTCGTGCATCTCATTTTCATGCGTCTTGTTTAGACGTCCACCAGCACTCCACAGTTTCTAGGGAAAGTAAACAGTTTGAAGGACCTCCACAAGCCCCTGTCCAAATAAACCAGCGCTCAGTTTGGTGTAAGAAGAAAAGCCCTTCAGTGTGTACATGTGGTTCCTTTTGAGCTGCAACACAAAAAGGAAAACAAGGGTACCACCTGTTCCAGATTATATAACCTCAAAATGTAAACAAATGTTCGAATTGTGTAATCCTCTTGTCTTCAACTGAGGCTAATGCAGAGTTTACAGTTTCCGTTTGGCCTGGTTTGAATTATGTGTCTGGGTTGATACAGAGACATGAGACAACAATTCTGAGAAGAAAAAGCAAAATACAGTCATCGAGCCTGAGTTACATGCTGACTAAAGTTTGTCACGGGACTCCTCGGGACCGGGAAATCCAGACAAACAAAGTCACGGACTGCCTTTCAATACTATGCCATAAAATTGAAACAAGGTTAAGATGAACTCAACATCAGTAAAAGACAGGATGTTATACAGGTAAGTCATTAGGTTGAATGTCAAACACAGCACAGGTAACTGGTGTGTGGCATTCGGAAACGATTTGTTTTGTCAAATCCAGCTTCCAGGTAAATTCAGAGTCACAACCATTGAAGAAAAAGGAGGTGAGAGACTAAATAATCAAGGCACATCTTCACACAGATAGAAACCTGGACTGAACTGATTGAAACCCACTGTCGATGCACAAAAAGAGAACTTTGTGTTCACACTTTTTTTTTTTTTTTTTTGTCGATTTCCCAATCTGGGGTGATTTATGTTTGGATAATTGATCTGTAAAGGTAGCTGAAGCCATTTCAAAAACAGTCAGGATCTCATTGCATGGTGACGTCATCACTGAGGATAATGTCTCCAAGTTAATTCTAAATGACGCACCACAACTCACTTTCATAATATTGTTCTCATACTGTTGGAAGAAAATGTTCCTGTTCTGCTTTTAGTGGATTTTGGGTGGATTGGTAATATGATCCACTAGATCAAAATATCAACATTTATAGAATCTCTGGACTGGTACATCACAACCACTGCTTCTCTGTAATGTAATTGTCCGATATACAACGCAAGGGATGAGCAAAGTGTGGCCTTTTTCAGGACAGAGACTAAAAGAAGAGTATTTCCAGGCACTGTGCGTGATAGAAGGACCCCATGACGTCATCCTGTGCGAGCAGATGCATGATGGGCCAGACTTCCTGTTAAACATGTATTTTGACTGAGTGCAGAGCCCAAACTGGCACAGCCCTTGTGGGAAGAAAGTCTGTCTGAGGGTTCAATCTGCTGACATTCCTTCTGAGTGGCCGTGCTCTTGTAAATATCTGAGATGTTTCAGCTCACGATGGAATAAAATGTGAAATATTTGGGTCACAACGCAGCGAAGCCCTCTGCAGGGTCAGCGAGGAGATACAGTGACGCAACCTTTTTTTAAAAGCAGGAGATCCTTGTTGGTCCGTCTCTTAAAACCTGTGCTATTACTGTGTGAAGTGTTTTAAAGGATAAGTTCACAGAAAAATGAAAATTCATTCCGTCTTCTTCAGTTGTTTAGGAGAACGCTGCAACACTGTTTTTTATTGTGAAGCTCCAGAAATGTTTTGTTGACTACAAAACCTCACCTGATTTTCCATCAGCATGAGGGGTGACGGATCCTTACTGACTATTCATTTTTGTGTGAAATCATCCGTTAATACTGTATTTGCTGATAACCTAAACTCTCAGATGATGTAAATCCAAAGAACTTCATGGAAAGAGTAAAATAAGATGCATTCTGGTTTTATTTTTCACTCATATTTCCCAAATCTGGATGGGCTCATGTGTGGATAATGGATCTGTGACGGTAGCTGCAACCAACTCAAAAATCATCAGGATCTGATTGCATAGTTGTGGAACAAATTACAGGAAGAGCTGCGACTTGAGACAACGCTAACTACTGTTAAATTCAAGCTAAAGACCCTCCTGTTCACCGTTGTGAGTTTGTCTTATTGTTTTTATTCTGCGTGCTTTTGCTGCTTGCTTTTATTGTTTTTATATTTTCTTTCTTGTACTTTTGCCCGTGTAATCTGTAAAGCATTTAGGGCAGCCTTTGGTTTGAAATGTGCTATAGAAATAAATGTGCCTTGCTTTGCCTTGTGCTTGGTTTGAATGAAAGCTGGGATTCGGTCCCCTGTTTGACCTCTGACCCCCCTGGTTGGTTAGGGTCAGTTGAGCAGTGAATATTCAGTGTTGTTATATGTGTTATATTCTAGTTATAAGCATTTCAAAAGAGTAACTTCTTGGTTGCCAGACTGTGGAAACTCGCTTTGACTTTCAGACTCTTTTACCACATATTTACTTACACTTTATAATAACCAACATTAATAAATAGTACATTTATAGTAATTTAAACTTTTGTTAATAGTTATTTTACTCTTAACAAACAATAAAACTCTTTAAAATCCATTTATTAAGATTTTTAAAGGTGTATAAACATCAATTTTGACTTGAACTTCACCGTATTTATTACAAAATATTATAAACATCAATAGCAACTTTACAATAAACAGTTGCTTAAAAAATAGTTCATAAAATATCTCAACCAAATATATTTACCATTTATTAATGATGGTTATTATAAAGTTTTTAGAGAAGAGCTGTGGATGATCTGGAACAACAACAACAACAACACAAAAAACAATATTTGAAAACCCAACATTAACCTCCTCCTACTTAAAGGTGCACTATGTAGTTTTAGAGAAGACATTTTAATCAGAAGAGAAAGACCTTCACTGACCAATGTTTTATGCCTAAACAGGCTAAATAAACAAACTCTTTTCATTTTCATGACTGAATAAACTGAATAAGCAAAACATACCAAGGACAACACTTGCCTGCGGTGTGCAGTTGAGCATAAATCAAAAACACAAGTTAAAAATACAGACCAAGAGTATAACGGATCAAAAATATAGTCCATCCATCCATCCATTGTCTGTAACCACTTATCCTTTTCAGGGTGTGGCTGGAGCCGATCCCAGCTGACATTGGGCGAGCGACAAGGTACACCCTGGATAAGTTGCCAGTTCATCACAGGGCTGACATACAGGGACAAACAACCATTCACGCTCACATTCACACCCACGGACAATTGAGAATACCCGATTAACCAATTAAAAATATTGTTCAGAAATTTAATAAAAAAAAATAAAAACAAAAATGAAACTCAAGTCAAAAACATAAATCAAATATAAGTAAAACATAAATCACAAATTGGAATGTAAGTAAAATAAAAAACATAAAAAAATTAAAGGACGACACAATTTCATTTTGTTTTACTTTGTTTATATGTGGCGGACCCTGCCATCTCTCTAGCTTCATACAGTGTTCTGGGGACCTTATTTTCCTCCGAGAACAGCTTGTTTACTCAGATATAGAGTTTGTATTATTGCCTCATTAATATTGTAGATTTTAAAATTCTGAATTTCTTCTCCGAAACTACATAGCGCTCCTTTAACTACTTAATTATTAATAATAACCCTTAATTAATGACTTAATGACCTTTAAACTGAAAGGCTCATTAAATAGTGAAACTCAGCATTTCAAACTCAGCATTTCTCTCAAATGATGAATTCCAGCCAATGGATTTCCACAACCTGGCAACCCAAACATCATCATGGCTTATGAGTGATCTGTGAAGCATTAGAGCACAACTTCTAGTAGATAACTTAATTAAAGTGATTGTGCTTGTTGTGTTGGTGTCTCCCTGCTCACCGCTGTCTGTTTAGTCTGTGTGTTTGACGCGTGTCTGTATCTTATCGCGAAGATGCATATCTGGTTAGTAAGTGTCATCCCGACGTGATTCACAGATGATGATCTAGCTGCCTGCTGCTGACTCGTCTGACAGCTCGCTGATTTGCAGTATTTGTAGTTTTTTCTCTCTCCTGACATTAGGCGTGCGCACTCCGGCGCGCTCTCTGCCAGGAACACAACCTCCTTCAGTCAGGGAGGCTGGAGAGGTGGAGAGGGTGGGGGGAGTGAGGAGAGACAGTAATTTTTTCCTCTGGTCCTGAGGGGTCTCCTTCTCTATATAAGGCGCTCTGGAGCTGCTGAGGAGTTACACAGCTCCTATTTGCTTCAGGAACACGGCCAACAAGCAGCAGCAGCAGCAGCAGCAGCAGCAGGCTGGTCCTCTCACAAGGGAATAATACAGCTCTCTCTCTCTCCAGCGCGCAGAGGAAGCTATCCAAGCAGCTGGATACTAACTGAGAAAGATAGAGGTGAGTGAGCAAGATGAGACATTACACATGTATATTTTGTAGTGTGTTGAATGCTGTGGTGTATCCTGCAAAAATTAAGACCTTAAACTGTGCACCAGGTGGCAAAGGATACACCTCAGGAGTGATTTAATTGAGTGTAAATGAGCTAAATCTTAAAAAAAATATTTATTTTGTGCAATTAAATGTATGTATGGCAATATGAACTTATGGCACGGACAGCTCTGATAACTCAGCCATGCCAGTGTGAAAGAGGCTGTTGGCAGGACACTGCCATTCATTGTGAGTCTGCAGGGAATGTCAATGGGAGAGAACAGCTACCAATGATGGAAAATACTATAAATATATGTATATTTAATAAAATGAAAAGCCGTATTTCAACCCAAAAACTTTTAGAGTTTAAGGGGCAGATTAGTGTAAAAAAAAAGTATCTTTAAAGGGCTCCCTGGCTTGAAAAACTGAGCTAGCATCTCTCAAAAAATGAATATAAATCAGTCAGTTTATATAGTGATGTGAGCTGTGTTTACATTCAACCTCGTGGTGAGGTGGAGAGGAGGTCAGCCCCTCTTCAGATCAGACACGAGCCCACCTGTGGCACAGAGTTGCTGGATATGTACGTGTCTGTCACTCTGGTATAAAATTCGTGAGAGCCGTGAGAAGGGCCCGGGCAGAGAAGCTGGTAGAGGTTCAGTGTGAAAAGGGGGGCACAAGGAGAGAGAGAGCGAGAGGATAAGGGTGTGGCGCCTGAGCTGCCCGCTGGCTCACAGTGCCCAGAGCTGGCACAGCATGTTGACACAGAGCCGGTGCCAGACCTCAAGCCGCCTTTTCAGCCGAAGGGAGAGAGGTGAAGGGATTCAAGGATAAGAGCAGCCGGTGCAGGCTGGAGGCTGGGGTTTATTTTTTTTCTTCCTCCTTGTCTGATCACACTGGCTGAGAGCTCTTCCCTCTTTGTAAAAGTTTGTGATGTTTGTTTTAGCTCTAATCTTGGAGGACGTCCCTCTTGCTTGGTGCCTGCCAGAGGGAGGTCATTTGCGGGGTCAGTTACTGAGTATTGTCCCTGGACGTGCCAGGAATGCAGTGTTTTGCTCTAAGACGGTTCAGCCGGGGGAAAGCTTGTCAACCTGAACTCAGGTCTGCCTCCTCAGTGTCCCTCCATGCAGCTCAGTTTGGTTAGAAATTAACCAGAGAGATTCAGGAGAAGAGGAGAGGTAGACAGTATTTCTCAGGCAGGAAGGGTTAAATAATCTTCTCCTGATTGAGGAGGAGCAGTTGTTCTGGTATTTGGGTTGATGCAGAAGCTAACTGGTTGGTTAATTGTGGTGCAACTCGTGTTATTTTTTGTGTCAATGGGAAAATAGTTGAAGTTATTTAAAATAAGACAATGGCCTGTGAAATGTTGCACATAATGTAACAAGTCCCTAAACTCGTAGTTTGAGGGCAATTCATTTGCCAAAAAAGAGACAAAACACACAGTTAACAAAGCTAAAGATAGATTTGACTGCTAGTATTTTTCTTTTTCACATTCTAAAGCTATCGCCATAATATCGTTATTGTGAATAGGTTTGGATACGATAACCGGGTAGTGAAAATCTGACAACCCTAGTGACAATATGACGTCACAATATGTTGTATGAATATTAAAAATATGTACGTTTTTTCATGCACAATAAACACAATGTTGCTTTAAAAGTGTTTTGTCCATCCCATTTACATACACGAGGTGGACAGAATATTGGAAACACCTTTCAGTAATCTGTCCACATCTGTGACTCCAAAACAAAACCACCCACACAGAACGTGAAGAGTTAACACCTCAGTGTAAACAATAACTAGGCATCCAAAGCTTATTAGGGGTGGGACATCTCGCAGGGCAGTTGTAATGGATTGCATCAGATTCTGTTCGTGTACTTGACAAACTAGCAGCAGTTTTTATGCAACAGTTGTTCGACAGGAAGCAGAACAACTGAGAGTAAAAAGTCCAAAATTGAGGAATCAAAGAATAAAAAGAATAAAAAATGTAACATTTCCGTATTAATATTTTACCCCAGCTCAGTCAGGATAACAACACAGCAAGGCAGGTGATAGAAAGTGTTGCAGGGCCATTCTTTGTAATGTTCCAGACTTTGTAAAACTGCATGTTTCTACAAGTGTATGTATTTGTTTAGTGAACTGTACGCCCATATTTTGTAACCTGTACTCTGCTTTATTGACTCACACAGTGTGACAAGACCCATTAAACATTTCCTTCCTGCAGGTTGTGTCTGGGACTCTGAGGAGCGACGTTCAAACACAATCGGCTGTCTACTGTAGTCCGAAAGTCCGACCCAGACAGCTCAAGTGTCAGGATGACCTGTGCCGCCATGACCTGGCTCCTTGTCCTCTCCCTCCTGCTGTCGTGCGTCAGGGACTCGTCTTCCCTCTTCCTCCCTGACTCCAAAGAGCTCAGGCAGCTGCTGAGCCGCTACGAGGAGGGAGCAGATGAGAGCGGCACCAGCAACACATCTGGCAATAGGACCCGCCGATCCATCCGCTGGTCGGACCGTGAGGAGATCCTCCAGCTGCACAACAAGCTGAGGGGCGGCGTCTACCCTACTGCCTCGAACATGGAGCACATGGTGAGACATGTCCCATTGCCCCAATGACCTATTTCACTGTTATTATCAATCAACAAAGATAATTATCAACTTTTATCTTTGGCTTTGCATCACAAAGAACTTAATGTGAATGTGTCAGCAGCACCGAGGTCTGAAATGAGGCTGGTGATTAGGGTTTAAGGTTTTATTCCACCCAGAAAAAGTGGTAATAAAAACAAGCTTTTCTCTCTGCTGGAAACATGCAGTAATGATGCTGAGCTATTGCCAACCTGCTGTGCTGCTCTTTTACAAGGAGGATAATAAATGCTGACTCTGTCCTACCTGCAGGCGAGCGAAGGGAGTGCTGGGTCAAAGGAGGACAGAGAGAATAAGGGTTGAAAAAAAAGGGGGGGGAAATTATGGGACAACGTGGCACATCAATGGGTAAAGTGGGAGAGGGATTATTGTCGAGACGCACAGAAGGTTATTATAAACCACAAGTTCCATAAAGCTGAGAGAAGCAGTGGTGGCCTGTGTGTCTCTGGAGTGCGGTTATAGCCGGGGAGGAAAGCGTCTGAAGATTTTCTCTGCCCAGTGCTCTCTCAAATTCCAGCGAACAGGCCGTGTGTGTGTCTGTGTTAGTGTATGGGTGTTTGGGGTTACAGTGGTGTCTGTGTGTGCATGTTTCAGCGACCACCAAAAGGCTGGAAATTTACTGAGGAGATGTGCTTTGAGGGGCCATGCTGTACGCAGTCCTTCCCTACCTTCACAGCGCCCCCTCCACGGCCGGAGTCAGGTGTCTTCTCCTCTTTCCAGCCTCCTCTCCACTGCTGTAAAGAAACCCACTCAGGAAATGTGGATAATTCAGCTGTGATTGCTGGAGATTTGTAGTGGACCAGGGCCAGGCGCCAGCTGCTCTGCTCAAATGTCGCCGTCTAAGGTTAATGTTGTACTTGTATCCAGCTCAGTTTCAGCTCACTGGGAAGGAAGGAAGTGCAGGAGCGGAGGTCTTGAACAGGTTGCGGTCGAGTCAGAACAAGATGTGGTGGTTTTTATTATCGCAGACGCAGCAGGTGGAAGATGTGACGTCGCCCCATCAATGTTTAAGTGAGAATCTTTACTTCATGTGTGCAGGCTTGGGATGACGAGTTGGAGCGGTCTGCCACTCACTGGGCAGAGGAGTGTCAGTGGGACCATGGACCTCAGGACCTACTCATGTCTATTGGACAAAACCTGGCTGTTCACTGGGGAAGGTGAGACACAATAACACACAGAGTTGATACAGGAGAAAATAGTAAGTGAGATTGTAGGAATACCATCAGCAGTGCTAGGGCTGAGAATCATGTGCTGATATGAAAACATCATTATGAGGTATATTTTTGAGGTTTATTAATTGTAGCTTATAACTTTATTCCTGGTTTAGAAATCATTTACTAATACTTAAAGGTCCTATTTGTAAGAAAATTAGATTTTTGAGTGTCAGTTGCTTTGGGATGGTGGCCAACCCAACCTACAATCCCCAACCGTCAGTACTTGACGAGTTGGGATTGAGACTAAAAAAATCTACTTTCTTACAAAGAGCACAGTCCCTTGTACTGGTCCTTGTCCTTCCTATTTGATATGAATGGAGTTATAAATGTTGGAAATCCAATAATAAATGCTAAATAAGATGTTAATTAATAGATTCTGGTCGGGATCCTCTGCAGTCCTTTTGCAGAAAGTGATTTTGTTCAAATGCAAGCAGCAGTACAGAAACCAAATCAAAAAATACTTGATGTAATCATGATTTAGTTAAGGAAACACTGGATTTAAAAGTAGGTCAACAAGACTAGAAATCGGACCAGGCGTTGGATGCCATCATTATTAGCTGAGCTTTGAACTTTTTATGTACTTCTTTTTTTATGTAAGTATTTTCTGAGCTGTCAGTGTTGCAAAAGGGACTCACTTCCTCTTTTTCTGTAAACTGAGCACAAGCATGGGTAAAGCTAGTGAGTGCTAGCATATTGAGCTTGATGCTTGTGTGTGTGCGTCTGAGCAGACAGCAGACACAGTAGGCCTCTGTGTATGACAGTGTATGGCTATCACAGCAGGTGCCCTTCCAGGAATCTGCTCTCATTCTCACAGGCCTTTTCCTCTCTCCCTGTTCCCTTCTTTTCTTCCCGTGCCAGCAAACCCTGATGTTTTCCACTCCCCCTCTACTCTCCATTTATAAGCTCAGCACTTTTCAATACCGTAAAAAGAGATGTTTATAATAAGAGCTAGGAATGATTTGTTAGGCTGTGGAGCAATGTTTAGGTTTGCTTTGATTCTTTTTTTTCAACCTGATTTGATTTCCCCTGTTATGGAGGGGAACAGACTGCTGTTCTGTGTGCCAGGTCAAATTCAGGCTCATCATTCGAGGCCTTAAGGGCGGAGGGAGGGAGGAGGAGCAGGGAGGTTCATGCAGTGTTTCTCAAGTCTAGCCAAAGCACCTGGCAGCTCCCGCAGATATTTCCCTTTTGCCCCTGGTACCTGGATGGCCTGTGACTGAGCCTACTGTTTGTCTGTGTGTGTTTGTGTGTGTGTGCGTGCCCCACAGATACCGCTCTCCTGCCTTCCACGTCCAGGCCTGGTACGACGAGGTGAAAGACTACACCTATCCCTACCCCCATGAGTGCAATCCCTGGTGTCCAGACCGCTGCTCCGGGCCCATGTGCACCCATTACACCCAGGTGAGATGAATAAAAAGAAAAACAGGTGAAAGAGTTCAGGAGAACATTTTTAGACAGACGAAATCTAGGTTACTGGGGAACTCCACTTTTACACATCTGTTTGCAAGTCTTGAGGATCACGGCTGCATATGTGAAAAAACTTTTAATAAAATAAAACCTTTTGTGGCTGCAGACGGAGCAGCGTGAAGTCTGATAAATTGCCCCAAGTGATGTCACTTGACTTGAAGTTAGAAAATGAATAAAATATGGTGAGACGTGAGCTTACCAGACCTCTGCAGCATGCTCATCTCTGCTTGTGTTTAGAAGCTGTAGGCTACATTACACACACCTGAATCTCCCAAGCCCCCAGGAAGTTCTCCGAGCTTTGAAGCCAACTTCACATAATGGCCAAACTATGTCACGACAACTTTTCCCCATTAGTTTACATTGTGAAAGAAGTGGCAGTGAAACGGTGAATACATTTTTTTTTCTTCACAACCCCACAAAATGACTCGTTATGAATTCACCACTTCCTGATTGATCAGCAAGGGACATTGGGCCATATTTCGAGGTAAAACAACATATTTGTTAGCCTCCATTAGACAACAGCTAACATTAGCATTCAGCCACTTCCTAGCTAGCATTTCTGTATCCACGCACATCTAGGACATATTTATTTAAGCCTGGAACTGAAACGGGAAGTAATCAAATGGTAATGTTAGCTAGGAAGTGGTTGAATGCTAATGTTAGCTGTTGTACAATGTTTATCAAATATGTCATTTTACCTTGAAATATGGTCCAGTATGCCTCCAGATTTTCACCGTCCATCATCTTTTCAGTTGCTGATCAAGCAGGAAGAGGTGAAATTATGATAATTTTGGTTGATTTGCATTGTGGACAGTATAGGCACCAGATTTTGACATGTAAGAAGAACGCATGGAGTAAAAACATATCTATAGTTCTGCTACATGCAATGCTAAATTGGTGGCATACCCCTTTAACGAAGCACTTGGCTGTGAGTGACGAGCTCACTCTGAACCTGATCAGTTGTATCAAGAAACTGAAAAGTCTGGCACTGAGATTTTATTATATTTTTCAACTTCCTTTTGAACCATCTGCCATAATTCATGATAACAATCTGTTTAGTATCAGGTCATGTGCCTTCTTTTATCTATGATGTAGGACACGTCACTTGACAGGTGTTGCTGGGCAGTGTAGAAATACAACAGGTGGTGCACACCCTGTATGATATTTCACAGTATTTATGGGCATAGTTGTGGAGGGACTGAGGGATTAAATGACAGGCATGGATAGAGTAACTTGTAGACAGTGAAAACAAGGATGTTTGAAGGATAAATAGAAAATCAGATCCAAGTACTGGAACAGAGTGTGAGGACACAAAGGATGAGAAAATAAAGAAATCAATCAAAAGGAAACACAAATCAGTGAGCAGGCCTCCTCTTCCCCCAGACTTTACTCTGTAGCTGCTGGGATGAGTTTACAGAAACATCCAGACTCCTCCTTCTGCCTTCACCCTGAAACCTGATCACTGCCATCTGGAAGTCATTTCCAGACACAGCAGACACCCCTCGCGGCTTGACCTGGATTCTTTTGAAGATGCTGCAGAGAGGAGACGATGCCAAATCTGAGCATCATCACCTTGTCTCTGCCTTTCATTTGCTGCAGTGCAGCCACTCATACTCCATAGCTACCTGCGCAGAGAAACGCTCGACCCTTCTGGAGGTAGAGAGCACCTTATTGAGCTGAACCACCAGCACTCAGCACACATCAGTCTGTGTGCTGACTCACTGCTTCCAGTGGCCTCCAACTAAAAACCAGGAAAAAAGATGAACATTCCTGAGGAGGGAGAGCGCACATGTTGCATGAGTTTTGGGAGGAAAGTGAGGAGGAGTTATGGAACATGCTGTGTTGTATTTGCCGTCAAATGGCACATCATTCATCTGTAACACCACTGCAGCGGCTTTCCGTTTAATAAGGCGTTTTATTTTACCTTGGACAGTTTTGGGCCTTTGTTGACTTCAGTTAAGATCTTAAAAACTGCCCTTTTTTCCACCTCTGACTGGCAAACTGGGTTCACACGTGATGTGCATCTGACCGGGGCACAAGTCCCAGTGGCCCCATTAATCGTGACTGCCAATCCAGTCCTCTTGAATGACTGATTGAACCATTGGTAGTGAGAAAAGTGAGGCAGGAAATCTGGGCTACAAGCTCAATAGCTTACTCTGCTATGTGTCTGTAGATTCAGCAATTGCTTGTGCTAACTTTGGCCATTCTCTCTTTACAGCTGGTCTGGGCAACCACGAACCGAGTGGGCTGTGCTGTGCACGTGTGTCCGAGGATGAACGTGTGGGGGGAAGTATGGGAGAACGCCATTTACCTCGTCTGCAACTATTCCCCAAAGTAAGATCAACATTCCTCCATGTTTCCCTGTTCATGCACACCTCTGCTCTCTTGACTCTTGTTCACATTCTCCCCCCCTTACAATGCTGACGAATGCTACAGTGTATGTTCCCACTATAGCTGATAGTTGTCCAAGACGTTTGTATGACATATTGGGGCCATTAAAATTCCTCCAGAAGTCAGAAAAGAGAAATAATAATGAAGCACGGGGAAAGAAAAATAAGAGCGGGGCAGGCGCTTGTTTTCCAGACAGCCCACAGGATGTAATTACCTGAGAGACAACGAGGAGGGTTTTTATTAGTTTGTGGGAATAATGACGAATGATAAAGAGTGCTGCAGTAATTACAAGACCATGAGCCCAGTGACGCCTGACTGATGATGAATTTCCACCTTACTCAAGCTGTCCACTGTTCGCTTCTGCAGGGGCAACTGGATCGGCGAGGCTCCATTCCAGCATGGCCGCCCGTGTTCCCAGTGCCCTCCAAGCTACGGAGGAGGATGTAGGAATAACCAGTGCTACAAAGGTGAGCAAACCCTCATGCTTTTCATTCAAAGATGCTAACATGAATTGCCAACCTGAATCCTGTATGTCTGTCTGTCTGTAGACTCTGAGCGCTCAGAGACAGAGGACATGAACGAGGTGGAGAAGCCTCAGGTTCCACTGCCACCTCGCACCACCGCCAAACCTGCCCCCAAACCTAAACCGTCTGCTCCCAAGAAACCAGTGTCCAAGCCCTCCACTCCTAAGCCCACCACACCCAAGACTCCCTCTTCAAAGACTCCCGGCAGCACTTTTCTTGGTAGCTACAGAAATGATCAAAAATACCCTCAAACCTTCATGTTTTGTTGAGTTCATTACTAAATTTTTGTTTTCTTCCTGCAGCTCAGAACATTAAATGTGAGACTAGACTGCGAGATAAGTGTAGAGGCGCAACCTGCAACAGGTCAGGTTATCTTTTTGGATGTTTCTGTCTCATTCATTCTCATCTACCATAAAAATCCTCTCCAACATCAACTCACTCTTGTCTCCTACTTATTTCCTTCCTCTGCAGATATAAATGTCCTGCTAATTGTCTGAATAAGAAAGGGAAAGTTTGGGGAACTCTCTTTTACGATGTGGTGAGTTGGTCCAACATGAAACAAACATCTTGCATCATTTATGCTGAAAATGCATTTTTATAACTGCTTTTTTTTGTCTTATTTCAGCAATCAAGTATTTGCAGAGCTGCTATTCATTTTGGTGCCATTGACAACAACGGAGGAGTGGTCGACATCACGAGGATGGACAAGTTTCCATTCTTTGTCCGAGCCACAAAGAATGGCATCGAGTCCCTCAGGTAGATATTTGTACTCGGCCTAATTTTTCCCGTTAGGTTGAATCACATTTGCTGATGCAACACTTAAGAAACACATTTCCCTCCTTCGGTGATTCACATTTTGTGCAATGATGGGTTTTTCTGAGAACCATTTGCTTTCCTGATTTCTAAACACTGTGATGTCTTTTACAGTAAATATAAAGCCAGTAATGCCTTTGTGGTGGCCAAAGTGGAAGGTAAGTTAAACATGTTCTTAAGCAGAGCCTTGAGTCATGATTGCATGTATATATATGTTGTAAGTGTTTTTCTGTCCTCTCTCTGTGACAGAGATGACTGTTGACTGTTACACCACAGTAGCTGAAATCTGCCCCTTCAAAAAGCCCTCCACAAACTGTCCAAGGTAGCTCCTCACATCCGCCATCTTTTCATTCTCTTTTCTCTTTTTACATATATATTTATTTAACACCCCAGATATCTAAACATGTGGCACCTGTTTAACATTTTTAGGCAGCATATACACATTTAAAGATGCAATATGTAATAAATTTAATTGAAAACATTCAAAAAAGAACAAAATTATCAACAAAGTACGAAGAAACAACTGAGATATCTTCAAAAGGTAGCATGCTAACCAGCTGGCAACATCCTCTTCCAGTCCAGAATTCCAGTCGGGACCACTAGATGCACGGCTAATCAAGCTAACTAGCTAACAGCAACTACATTTAGCAAAAGTTAGCAGTAAGTCTGACGATATGCTGCCCACTGTTTGTTTTAAGTATAAATTCAACAGGTGGCCAATACTTACATATTGCACTTTTAATAAATGGTTAACAACACACCATAATAGAGCTATAAGCAGACATAAGTGTTTATGAATGTAGTTGTAAACAACTGTAACTCATCCCATGAATACCTGTAAGTGGTGGCTGATATATAAGCAGATAATGAATGACAATATAGTAAAACAAAGTTGTAAAATTATAAAATATGTATTCATAGAAGAAGTTATAATTAACCATTTTAATGTTGTTATATGGTGCTTATTCATGCCAAATAGGGGGTGTTAAAGTAAAGTTTAACCAATCCCTGAAAAAACAAACACTTCCCATGTATATGAACCTTATCTGCTGCTGCTAATGTCCAATTTGTTTCTCAGAATCCTCTGTCCATCCAACTGCAAGACTCAGCCGTCCTATTGGTCACCTGTGGTTGGAAACAACATTTACACGGATGTAAGTAACACACTGAACCGCCAGAGATCCAAGCACTCAATGTGTGTTATTTATGAGCTCTTAGTTTAGAAAGAGAGAAAATGACTCTGTATATGGATCTGCAGCACGGTTAAGTCTAAGTCAGAGTGGTTCACAGGCTTTGTGATGCGTGGTAGCTATGGAAAGCGATTGAATCACAGTATGAATATTGCTCATGGAGAATGGGAGTAACGGTGAGGCAAGCCTGAGCCTGCCAGGGATGTATTACCCAGAGTGGGGCCTGACCACTTATCCAGCCATTATCTCAGACTAAGTGTCCGTGTCTCATAGGTAGGAGGCACAGGGAGAAATGGTTTCATGAAGACTGGTTTACATCATCGCTCGATATTCACCTAAATCGTGTTCAGAGTAGATGAGTCATTGTAAAGTACCCTCCTGCAACAACTGATCAATTAGTTGTCAACTATTAAATGAATCGCCAACTATTTTGGTAATCAATTAATCAATTTGTTTAATAGTTTAAGAAAGAAAAAGTGAAAATTCTCTGATTTCCTTTCTCCTCTATAATATTAAACTGAATATTTTTGGGTTGTGGACCAACAAAAACATTTGAGGACGCCATCTTGAGCTTCATGGGTCAATGATTGACATTTTACAGCTTTTCTGACATTTTATAGACAATAGACTTTTATAGGCATCAACTAATGGATTAATCCATAAAATAATCAACAGTGAAAATAATCATTAGATGCGGTCCTGTTCCATACTAAACTTATCAGATATACATTATCATTGTGGCTCTTTTTGGAGCTGCGAAACTGACAGTCACATGAGGTCAATGTGATTTTTTATTGGTGTTTAATGGAGATAAAACTGCCCTCAGATGACGTCCATAAAGATGTTGAACTTTTATGTCTTACGTCAGTCAGTGGAAGTGGAAGCAGCAGAGTGGCTCATAGCAAACGTGCGCTAGAATGTTTTGCAATCTCAGACATCCAAAAATGTTTCTACAGTGGTGAAGAGGCTGGATGTTGGTCAAACGTGAGACATGAACCATCTGGTCAGAAATGCTGGAGGGGTGTGTGGACAGTGTTATCTGTGTTTGGTTTAGAAATGAACGATTCCACTCCAGACTGTTGATAAGAGCATTAGGTCTGTTGTGTTGGCTCAGGCTGTGAAACAAATGCTTGCTTGTGTGTGTGTGTGTGTGTGGTTGTTAACACGTGCGTCTGGGAATAACTGCAATATTTATTTTACTGTATTTGATGATGAAGGAATTACAAAGATTTAAGTGTTGTGAAAAAGCTGTTTCCCCTCTTGTAAAAACCTTTCTCCTCTATGTTTCACTTTCTCGTCACAGAGCTCCAGTATTTGTAAAGCAGCCATCCATGCAGGGGTAATCAGTGCGGACGGTGGTTTAGTGGACGTTCTGCCACTGGACAAGAGAAAGAACTACGTTGGAGTCCTGAAAAATGGCATCCAGTCTGAGAGGTACTACTCTCTCTTTTGTGGTCAGGATTATTGGATAATGACAAAAGGCCCAATGAAAGATGGATCTGGCACCATGTTAAATAGTTGTACCTTATCACAGGAACATTAGAGATAGTCTGAGTTCCAGAAACCTATATTTTTAGATTTGGCTCCCAGCAGTCTAGAGTATTTAGGAGACGCTTTGAGAATGAGAACAACCATTCATGTTCGGACACGGTGTGTGGCAGCTTGCACCAACAAGAAACCGTGTGGCAGCTGTGAAACCGCAGAGGCTCCTCGGTTGCAATGAATCAGTGAAGTATTAAAGCCTGAGGAAGTATGGGAATTTGTTTTCACGAGTAACACATGTACAAGCACTTTACAACTCAAACACAATCTGTGAAAGCCTCCCCATTCCCCATAGGATTCCTGAATAATGTTGTAATATTTTCCCAATCCACCGGCCGCATGGTGTTTGGAGTAAATGTAGCAAGTTCTGTCAACCAGAGGGGATTTAAAGACCCTGCAGATCCTCATGTGTTTTAAATTATTGTGGCTCATTAGAATAATGCTGGGATTTACGCAAAGGTCAGCAAACTGACGGCACTAACAAGCACGAGAAAGACGGACGGTGTCCCACCCTAACAGGTGCAACACAGCTGAAAGCCAATTAAGTCTGCACACAATTACAGTCATAAGCAGAGGTCTAACTAGGCAAGATTGAGAACACCTGTGTTGGTGGGCAGTTAGAGTGCAGGAGCCTCATAATCGGCTGAATTGACACTTTGTTTCATTCAGCATGACACTTTGTTCCTGTTAGCCGAGTTCCTCATTTGTAGATGACAAGGAAGCAATGGTAGAGGTTTCTGCGAGCAGTTAACATTTTTAACATTGATCAAAGAAATATGTTAATTTAAGATTTCTGTCGTGTCATTCTCGTCAATGCTTCTTGCTATTTGTCGGTCATTATTTTTTTTAATAATGTTAAATAGGCATAGAAATACACAGTCGCTGTCGTATTCTGGCTGGTGAAATGCATCTTTGCTGCTTCCATCTTGCTCGGGAGTTATGACCCGTTGAAATAGTAGAAAATGCTACAAAAGACTTTTGTGCTGCATTTGAGAAACTGCAAAACCAAGCAACAGTGAATAATATAACAACATTATTTTTTCATCATTTACAGGCAATTTGAATTTGATCGGTCACAAATTATAGACATGTATTAGGAGGTGCTGCTTCCCTGTACCAATATGGCGGACATGTTGACGCATCGCTCCAATGAGCCGCAGCCAATGCAGTATTTACATATATACATCTATGATAACTAGATAGCTAGCTAGCCATCCTAGCTATGTAGGAAGATGACGTCCCCATTCCTAATCCTGTGTACTAAGCTCTGATTGGTCAGGTGTTTCTCTAACTGGGGTAATCAGCACTGACCCTATTAAAATAGCTGAACAGATCTGAGATGTGGGCAGCAAATCAGAAACGTCTGCTAAGAGATTCTCCCCTACAATTGTTCCGTATTAAAGGTGAATTTTAAAAATAGAATCAATTTAAAGGCATATATGTTGGAGGTTATATAATGTGTAGATCCACAATAATATTTAACTTCCATACATTGCTCAGCTCAGGCTTTAATATTTGACCAATGGGAGTGTGGTAAAGAAAACCTTGAGATACAATTGAAATGAAAACACGCAGCTTGTAGTAAAATCAGACAAGTAAATTTGACAAGAGAATCTAAAATATGCCTGAGAAAAGGTGCTTTTATTCCTTGTACCCTACCTTGATTTATGTCTCCTGTAATACTGCATGTAGTGGGTTCCCTGCGTGCACGCCATGTTTCTCACATCACTCTCATTTCTGTGGCCAGCTCCAGTGGACCAAGCTGAGGCAAGGAAGCCCTTGTGGCCAGTTCTGCTGGCATGTGGGGTTGTAAGAGTAATGGTGTGGTTTGGTGTGTGGATGGGCCACACATGGGATCTTTGCTTACTTTACTCAGGCATTTCAATTGAGTGTGCAAAGTGCTGAATGGCCAAAAATAATCCAAGTCTGACTACTATGAAATCTAATGCAGAACAGTGAAAGCCCCGCTCAGGGCATTGGGATAGGAGGTCAATAAACGGCTGGGGGAGTCCGTGCCATGTGCCAACATCATGGCAGCGTGGGCAGCTTGGACTGGACTCTGCTGCTGGGGAAATAATCACAGCCTATCTGATTACTCGAGGATGGAAATGCTGTCAGCCACTTAGTCAGTGCTTTTCTATGCAACAATTATCTGTGATCTGATACCAATCGCACAGGCCCATCATGGTTATTGATCATGGCGCAGCCTCAAGGTCTCTCCGCTAATGAACTAATTACAAAGTCATCAAGTTTAACACATGCGGTAGCTGGAAAAAGGGCAGACCTATAAACCCGGCAACAATGAGTCATCCTGCCAACGTGACATTTGGTGGAAGTTTTTTTTCCTAAGATGTTGTGAACACCATGATTGTGTACTTTTTAATGGATTTGGCTGCTGGGAGGACTTGGGCAGAACTAAAAAGAACACTTCCAAGTGTGATGATGCACAACCATTATCTATGTGATGGAAAGGGGCACAGGTTTTTCACTGGGAGTACTACAGTACTCAGCCTGTGAACTCAGTTGTATCATGTCTTTGTAGAATCTAGTGGGAGCTTTCTAAAGTCTGATGGTACGTGTCCACAGGGGCGTCCTTTGACGTGAGGGCACGCAACGCTTCCCAACGCTTCCCAGCGCTGCATGCTTGTCGCTCGGCCGTGTGCTCCCTGATTTCAAACTGAACCAACATGGCAGCTCAGGGAAGCTTTCTCTTATATTAAAAAATAGCTCCACGAAATTGGCTTCTGAAGACAATTCAAGCGAGAAATAAGCCATGCAGTTGCAAAATCTGTTTTCGTTTTAGCTCAACAATAGTTTTGCAGGAGTTTCCAGAGGCGTCTCGTCTCATGGGATGCCCTTGTTTTGCATAAAGTCACCAGAAGTTAACTTTATACAAATGAGGAGTGGGTAATTCGACTCCCTCTCTTTGAAGCACAATGCAACAATACCAGAATGCATTGCACGGCTGCTTGCAAAGACAGTGAATGGAAAGCGTGGAGATGACAGATCCTGTGGACACGTACCATGAGACTTTGGATAACCCTGACGATGTTGATCTCAGCATGTGCTTAACTTCTTACAGAAAGCTTGCGTGTGCAGTTAAAAGTAGTGGGAGTTGAGGAGACACAAGGGTCTAATCAAAGATGGTAGATGGAGACTGCTCTTCAGGAGCCTCCTTGGCAAAACATCCCATGATGGTTCTATGCCTAGCCAATCACACATCAATGGATGATCATCCATTGGGAGCAATTAGGGGTTTAGTATCTTGCCCAAGGACATATTGACGTACAGCTGGAGCCAGGGATCAAACCACCACTCTTAACATTAGCGGATGACCCACTCTACCTCCTGAGCCACAGCTGCCCCAAGCAAGCATAGGCTATTGGTTGCATTAAGGAGTTTCTGGCGCTTAGGATTGGCCTGGGCTGCTTTACTTTTGACCGTACTTCTCCAGTCTATTTCTCACAATTCTACCTTATGAAAATAACACACTGAACCGCTGAAGCACCCCTTTGGCATATTTAGTATATTGTGGTTGCATCTGTAGCAGTAAACGTGACATGTGTTCTTTCTTGTCTATTTGCAGCAAGAGCAACACAGAGGGAGCCTCTTTCCGAGTCTTTACCGTGAGGGAGTGAGTCTTCGGTGCAGAAGTGCAAAGACCAACAGAGTCACCTGAGCTGCTCTTGAAGAGCAGGAAGTGCCCACAGGTTGGATCTCCTGGCTTCACCTGTCTCTGTGCCTTCAGTGGAAACAGAACGTCCCAAACAGACTTTTCATTCTTAGTTCATAAACAGTAGCCACCCAGTAAAAGTTACTGTCCAATATCTTGATGGACTTTTATTTTTTCTCAGCTCTTAATTCCAGATAAGGATAATTCTTAGACATACTTAATCTGTGAATATGGAATGTTTTTATATATTATGATGCATTGAACAGCTGGTGCTGAAAGTTTTGAGTTAGTTTTACAGAATGTATCATGTTTACATTGATGTTCTTATTACAAATTTTAAATTGGTTTTCATACACGGGAATGTATACTGATCACACTGTATTTAATCATTGTGTACAGAATATATGATATTTTGTTTGTTCTAAAAATGGAGTACCATATATTAACATGTTTATGTTCATTCTGATATATTTTTATGACCTTCTTCTGCTCCTCTACGCCTTCTGCTCTTAAAGATTTAGACTGTGAAACCAAATCTAAGTCTAAATTGTACTTATAAATTAAATGGTGTGCTCGTTGTGAGTGAGGATGTATTGTTGGCAGAACTTGTCAGGCAGATACAAAGGGAGAGGAAACTGTGAGGTAAATGGAAGTGTATGCAGGCAGCAGGCGCTGCTGGTGATGGATAATGTTTCCCTTGAGGAGGCCAGACATGTGGAGGTGATTTAGTGAAGGTGTTACACTGCTAAGTTTGCTGTGTGGTATAAGATAGCTGGTGCAGATGGGTCCTCAGATCAGCAACAACATTATGGATGTATTAAATAATAATCACAGGCAGTAGATGTGTCTAAAATAACAAGCAGTCATTTGTCATTTTATATTTATTGTTGCTTGGGGCTTTTCTCATTTCTTCATTTCTCTGGTTTCTGTAAGATAAACGAAAATGCTAAATTTGTCCTCCCCACCTAAGACAGATGAATGTGTCACATGTTTCAGGTACAAAGACAGTTTTATGTACAAAGACTAGACCATATTTTTGGGGTGTCTGAATCAAACTGCAATTTATGCACTTTGGAAAAATTTTACACAATGCATTGCATGCAGGATACCGACACCTTTAATACATCACTATACTGTTGCCGTGGTACAGCCCTGATTTGAATGCTTTTCTTACAGAAACGCCTCATTTTATTAAAATTTAGTTTGTAATTTTGATTGCACCTCTCTAAAGCATTTCTGTAATGTTGCTTAAATGCACAGAAAAAAAGTCTTTTATAGCATAGTTAGCATCCCTGATGGAAACTAATGAAACAAATGTAAAGTCCAGTTTGTGCTGCAGGACTGGTGTGTCCAGTTGGCGTCCTATGACACCAGATACATTACAGAACCATTAAGCCTTTTTCCCAGCCAAGAAAAAACGACTCCCTAAAAACTCTTCCTTTCATTTCAACTTTCTCCTTATTCTACCTCAGTCCTATCGCTACGCTAGGCATCTTTTCTATATGCAAATTTGTATGGGAAACGCTAAAGGTTTTTGTAAAGCTAAGGGAACTGTAAATACTTTGTTTTTTTGTTTTTGAATAATCCTTTATGCAGTAAGATATGTTTAAAATGTGTGAATTTGTCTTAATGTTCTTGTTTTTATACAGGTGTAGGATGGGGTCTATATTTTTTGCACAATTTTGAAAATAAAGTATGACTTACAAATTCAACAACACATGTTTCCCTTTCTGTAAACATTGATTTTGTGTGTTTTCCACATGCTGCCCTGGGATCCAACCTGTCATGTTTAGTATAACCAGACAAGTCAACTAACCAGGCTATGCATGTTATGACTTCATGGACCATAAAAAGTCAAGAGTCCTTTTTAAATTGTCATCCAAAGTTACAAAAATACAATTAAAACATCCCCCAAGTGCATATGTGGATTATTGCTAATACTACTGTAATATGGGCCCACAACTTTATTAAATCTTCTTTGACCAGAGTACAGGCTGAAATCTGTGTATCACGCATTATGAATGAAACTTAGACCAAGGCCACCCAGGATTTGTCCGTTATCTTTGGAAGAATTTCACTGACCATGCTCACAACCTGGCTCTGCTTCTTGTGGACACACGCATGCAGAGCGAAGTGGAACAATAAATTAAAGTAATCACTTTTACTCAAGGACAAAGCACGTAATCTGCCAATCGGGCTTTAGCTTATGGTGGAATGATTTCAAAAGAAAGAAAGAAACTCAAGCTGAGATTTCATGACCTTGTAATTCCCCATTTCACACTCCAGGCTGAAGTTCTTAGTTTCCACTTAACAGATGTTTACGACAAGGTCACTGAGGTGATAAGATCACATCATCAACAGTAATGCCTCATTTACCTAAATCCTGAGAAAAGGGAGAGAAGAAAGGAAAATGGCAGAGAGAGAAGTCAAGAGCAAGCTTGTAAGCACTAATAACTCTCCATACCTCTTGGCTTTTTTTAGAGGCAGATGTTCAGTATCATTAAGCCCTGGTTAAACATGGCTTTGGCCACCTCACTGATAAACAGCTGCAATTGGCTTGTGGGATGACTGTTTTACTCCTATTGTCACTGGAGATAAAGATTTGTACTCACCCTGTAAATCTCCAGGCTGCTTGGACAAAAAGCTCTGGGGCTCAGTCCAACTTTAGGGTTCCTTGTCCTTAAATGTGCTTTGCACAACATTTTGTATTGGTTATACAACAGTTGCATCACATATAATGCAAGAGGCTCAGAGGCTAATAGCAGCACATCTTTATTTGTTTGTTGTTATTGTCATAGAAGCCTGTGAAGTATCAAAACTCATCAATGAACTGTATTTTTCTCATTCAGATGGACTCTGGATCACAGTATATCACAACATGTTCTTTTTTTGTCCATAATTCATTTAAAACAACTCGCACAAACATGTCCCTGCACGGATTAAATTAAGTAAATGTGTAATTGTTTCCACATGTGAAATAAATGCAATCACATGTGAACGTATGTAATTCATGTGAAAACGTATGTTTCTTATGTGGACATTTTTATCCATATGTGAAAATGTCCAGTTCACATGTGGCGTTATTTTACTTTCACACGTTAAAATATATATATAGTCCACATGTGAAAATAGTCAATAGCATGTGAAAATGTGGAATTCACATGTAAAAAAAAGCAATTTTTTTTTTGTTTCCACATAAAGAAATGTTAATCTACGCGTGAAAAAAAGCCAATACACTGAGAAAATATTTAGTTCACATGTGACATTATTTTGTTTTCACATGTTTTGACTTTTGTCCAGATAATAGACAATTTGTGATTTTCACATACGAAAAGGCAAATATCATGTGGTAGATTTTCGTAACATTCTCAATATCTACTAAAGCATAAAAGACATGGAAGAAATTGTCTCCAGCGATCCCATGGCTGAGGCTCCAACACATGGCTTTTAGAGAAGAAAATATTCCCTCAGCATTTCTGTTGAGCCATAAAGAGTGCAACACTTCAACTTTACCGACCCAAGTCTTGAGGTCAAAAGGAGGGTTTCTGCAGAAGTTTGGTGAGCAGTGGCTCCCAAACATTTCTACTTTTGACAGAAATGGGCCACATTATCACAACAACTTTATGGATGGATTTGCAAGAATAAACCAGATTAACATGCGGCACTAATGGAAATGATGAGGAAGGAAATGGATTGCCATTATATTTTGCACATCATTCAGAGGATGAACCTACTGACCTTGTTGATCCCCTGACTTTTTCCTGTAGCGTCACCATGACTTTAACATTTTTATTTTTTGGTGAAATATCTCAACAACTACGCAATAGATTGTCATGACATTTGATGAATTCTGACAGTGGTAATCCCTGTACTGTATGTTTCCACATGCAGCGGGCAGACATTTGTGGTTTGTCGGACAGCTTTGACTCACCCTTGCATAAGTTGCTGATCGGCAGGGTAACACAGAAATGAGTCACTTTCACATGAACTCAAAACTCAAAATAATACTTAAAATGAATATGCATGTGTTAATTGAAGAGTAACCTGTAAGTTCGACCCGCAAAGACTCCATGCTCTCATCTGCAATAATACATGGTGCAGAATTTAATATCAGGAATTGTATTACTGGGGTTTTAAAGCGCACAAGACGAGAACTTATTGCAGTATAGTTTATATACTCCAGACAGGACCTCCAGGCAGGATCTCGACCGCTGGACGGAAATAAGAAGTAGATTCACATTTTTATGATTGTGATGGTCGGAGGGGCCACACAGTACAGCACGTGGTTGCAAGACAGCCAGCAGGAACGGGCCAGCTTGTGTGGAAGAATTTTAGATTTAGAACGACTGAAGTTAAAGGCACCGTCTTCCAAAACAGACAAAGCAGAAATGATGCTGTCATGACAGGATTGTGTCTGGCCTACTTGTTCATAATAAAAAGCGATATGATTTGTAGGTACAACATGAGGATAGAGCCATCTATCTAAAGAGAGCAGTTGGAATGAACTTGAAATTGATAGGTAAAAGCGTCTTCTGACATAATTTTACTCCATCCTTTTAGAGTCGGGTTCCTGGCTGCTCATTTTTCACCGTTAAATAGGTACATCCAACCACGGAAGGATTTCAGAAAATGTTTTGCATGACCTTTGCTTCAATTGTTTTGTGAGAATCAGACTGAATACCAGCTGTTGGTGGATTACTGAATGTAAGTGATATTTGAGATATTGTCTGTGTGGAGGTAAATCATGAGAGGAACAAGATGCAAGTAGTGAAATTTAATCTATGTTGCTCATCACTACCTCAAATAGTCGTGTATGGCCCCAGTTATGTCTATATTTGACTGTACTGTGGTTGATTCCACATCATTGATATTCAGACCTTAAATTAACCTTTAAATAAGTCCAGCATTGAATTCTCTATAGCCTTAGTGATCTTACACGTGAGCATATTTTTCAGTCTTTAATTCAGACCTCGACCGATATATTGGTTGATATATCGGTATCAGCATATGAAAACCTTTTTTTTCAGAGGTTATAATGTGCAAAAAGTTGTTTTGTACATTCATTATTTCTTTTCCAGTGAAATCTTGTACAGACAGTGTGGTTCCCAGATGATGAATTCTACTGATTGCTGAGATCATTTTAGTTGGATTGTCATGATATTTATAGAGATATTCATCATCCTCAGGATGAAATTAAATCCCTTTTAAATCCCTTCTACTCATCAGGTCCCAAAATGCTTTGGCTTATGACCAAATATCTTCAGAACTAATGACAGTGCTATCAGCCTGAGCTGTACTTGTGCTGTAATTAATAAATGTTAGCATGTTAACACACTTAACTTAGTTTGATAAACATGGTAAAAATGTCTAAATGTTATAACGCCTGCTGATATTGGAAGTACAGCCTCACAAATGCACCAGCATCGCTGTCGACTCTTAGTCTTGTTCATCATCTCTTTTTTTGTCTGTCATAACCCATACATTAATTATTAGAAATGCACAAAGGTAAGTAGAATCAGTTCATACAGAGCCCTATGTCCTGTATATGGTAATAGGTAATTTTCTTCTGTTGGGTAATGCTGAATGTTCTTCCTTTTTATTACTTTTGCAGAGCCATAAAACAGAATTTTAAGTGACAACATCCTGCGCTGATGCCGCCAAACCACTCAGTGAAATTCATGGATGATGCCTTCCTAAGTAATATATCCCCATTGGTCCGCTTTTTTTTTTCTCGGCATGAGAGCCACCGCAGTGAATCCCTGGCTGCGTTCCCCTGGGACTTGGTGTGAATTTTGTCCCAGAAGGAGGCAAACCCGACTAAGAAAACAAAGGCTGTTTGTCAAAGAGATGATGAGGAATCTGTGGTAATGGTGTGTATTCAACCAATGTGGACTGGAACAGTTACACAAAGCCACGCTGCCCGGTAGATCTCTAATCACACACACACACACACACACACACACACACATACACACACACACACACACACACACACACACACACACACACACACACACACACACACACACACACACACACACACAGTTTTTCTTTCTCCATGGTGAAGCACTTCCCATTCTGGGAATAGTGAAGATTCACAGCCCATTGATCAAACACAAGAGTGTGTGCACACATGCCTCTCAACAGTCAGCACTTTGTGGTTTAACCCAAAATCCACACTGTATTGAAGACAGACTTTTGTCCCTATTCAAGAAGGAATATTTTATCTGGATGATGATTAACAGAGTCATCTCGTTTCCGTCAGTAAGTGATGAGATGATTGTTGTCTCCCTTCAGCTCTTTAAGAAATCAAACTCCCTTCCAACAGAAGGTCCTCATCGAAGAATCTTTGGGCACACATAGTGTTTACTGCAAGTTTTCATAATTAGATCACTGATGCTGGACCCCAATTTCAGGGGGCTATTGAGGTTTTTTTTGCATTTGACATTGGGCAAGACTGATCTTAACCATAAGATTAGAATTTTAACAAGCTAAGATTAATCTGTTCTATCCAATAGTTGTCAAGACATTTCAGTAGAGATGCAAGATACAAGGTAATTTATTCGTCATTATACAATACAGGGTTGTAAACCCCTTCACGCTACACAAATTGCACAACATATATACTGTTATTTCTATATAAATATACATAAACGCATAATGTGTGAGCACCAAGCATCAATGTTATATAAACATGGAGCCCACCTCTCCCAATCCCGCTGTAGTCCTGCGCTCTGTCTGCCTGCAAAGCGGTCCGCCTGTTGAGTGCGACAGCTTGATCCGAGATGTTATAGTGGAGACAGGTCTCTGTGAGGATGTGACACTCTCTGATTTCACATTGTTTGGCCAATAAGTGATGAGATGAAAATTGTAAAACATTGTGCAGCATAGATATTCACATCAAATGCAGTGTTGAGCAGCTGTAGCATTTTCTGAACTTTTGGCTCTTTTCGCTGTAGGCTTTGTGTACTTTTATATATATTGAATAAACTGATGTATATTCATCAAGCTGCCTGTGAGGACGATATTTGGTTATGTACTGTATATGATATAAAAACGCATAAAACTGAAGCCTTTAGAAACTTCTCAGTATTTCTTGGGGACAGAAAAGACACTGGAAGCTGACATTTTTTCCACTGTTGCTAACAGCCCTTAACGATGAGGTCTGGTAAAAGACCTCATTCTCTCCTCCACATGATTTTCCTCAAAGGCTTCCCGTTAGTCCAATACTTGGCTAATGATGGGTGCATGAAGGCCTGTTTCATAAACCTGCTGTCAGTAAAGCAGTCTAAATATAGAGAACCTCGTTATAGACGTTATAACAAACAGCACACTCAAAGCCCAGTTTTGTTTTCCAGCATCACACGCAGGAGCCGACACATAATCACATACTCATTATGGTTGGCTGCTTCTTTTGTACCTCCTCTGCCCGTTATTGCCCTGCTTATTGAACGTATGAATACCATGAGTATCCGAAGAGTTTGTCACCACTTTGTTCTGAGTGGAGCAGTGAGACAAGTGGAAAGTTTAGCTGAAGTAAACACGGCTTGAGGGCCAGTGTTATTGTCTGTTTAAATAGCTTGATCCTCAGAGGGTTTGTGCTAGTGCACGACCAGTGACCCACAGAAGAAGAGGGAATAAGACGATTTGGCAAACCTCTAGTTTTCTTTCAGTGAGCAGCTCGGAGAGTTTGGATGATACTGACCCCGGCCTTCTTTGGGCAGTATGTCCCATCAGTCTGATGTCCTGACAGCAATGATCAAAACAACGCATAAACATTTACCTTCAGGGAATGTGGAAGTGAGGCAGGGCGCAACAAATCTGGTGCATAATCTAAAGGAGATTTAAAGCAAAAATTAATTTTGAGAAAAGTTTAGCATTTGACATTTGACCTGTTATTCTTTTTTATTTTTTTTCTTTAAAATCCATGACTTTGTGACATCACTACATCAACATGTTGCACATTTGCATAATAAATGCCTGCACTGACAGTAGAAGTGAAGCTAACTGGAAGCTGAAAACAGGACAGAGCCAAACGGAGATACAGTGAGCAGGGCTGGCTCAGGCTTGTGTGAGCTGACCAATCAGAGCAGACTGGGTTTTCGGAGGGGGGGCCTTCAAGCCCACGTTGCCCACGGCAATATTCCTTCTCAAACAGAGAAAGGGGGCGTGGTCAATAGCCATACGTATTTATTACCATTGCAACCAGACTGCCGTTCTAGCAAGATCAACATCACTAGCATGGATTAGTGACAGAATCAATATTAGCATGGACAAGAAACAGAAGTTCTTCTTTTGTATTGAGGAGCTGTAGAGTTTATTCATGGTCAAACTGTAACCTGTACTGTACATGTACTCCAACAAGACAACTTCTCACAGACACTCTGCTCTGAACACAGTCACCTTAGCTATCTCTCCTTATCTTGCTCGACCACAGTGCCCTGGTTCTTAAAGGAGCCGCGCTGCTTTTATAACCCCTGTTGGGGGATGACTTATGGCTCCCAGAGTCTACTATAGTCACAAAATTATCACAAAATTAAGTTCTTCCTCAAAAAATATTTGGCCAGCAGTGTGGCTCATCAACATCGCCAGGAAAGAGGAAAAAAATGAAATGTTATCAAAATAGCAAAATACACTGGCTGGGGGCTTGAAAGAGACAGGAGCCAAAACGAGTGTCTCAGATTAGTTTTTTGAGCATTAAAGCATGTAAACCTGATCTAGTAATCACACAAAATTAAATTATAAACCTGAAAGTGAGCATAATATGTCTCCTTTTTCTGTAGGAAAGTGATTGCAGACATATTTTGGAAAGTAGCTTGTTATGCAGAATATTTGGTTTTTGACATTTTCAACACTTTTTATAACTTTTTTTCCAGGTGTTCTTGCAGTATGATGTCAGAGAGTCTGTAGCGTGATCTTGTTTTCTTTACGTTACATAACCGTGCTGCCTCCCTATCCACGTGTCACACACATAGAGTACAATATGTGTTGGATCTCGGACGAGGTCATAAATCGGCCCTCTTGCACCTCTCTTCTCTGTCAGGCTCTTTTCAACAATGGAAGACAAAAACACTTTGAAAATGAAGCGCTACAGTAGCTCCGTCTACATCACAGATGGAAAACTAACCCCAGAGTCTTTTGACCTTTCCCAATTCCAAGAAAAAATCATTCCCTACCTGTAACTGCTAACCCCAATTTAATGCACTGGCCATTAATTACAGGGCATTCAATCGTGCGCTCTGCACAGATGTGATGCATCCATCACACTTGCAGAAGCGAGACTCTGAATGATGGAGTTTGGACAGGCTGTGTAACAGACAGTGTAAGGATGGGCTCTGCATACAGTACAATGGTCCCATCTCTTCTAATGGGTAAATGTTAGGTCCATGTTATTCCTTGAAATCTGGTCATAAATTCAGACCAAGTTTCCACTCCAGATATGGCTTGAACTAGGGTGAAGAGAAATCCACTGCTCTGCCGTATTTTTGCAGAAGTACAGAATAATGGACTCAGTGGATCCGTTGTCTTCAGACTTTCATTAGAAAATCATGCTCACTATACAGGCGACAAATTGCGCCTTCAACTTTTTTATTTGCAGGTTATCATAATGTATTATGCTGTGGACACTCAGACACCATCATGATAAGACTCCTGTGACCTGACACACAGTTATATAGTGTCTGCCAAACCTATTTAAGATGCTCTTCTCAGGATTAAGAAAAGATTAAGATATTATAAAGATATCGAGAATTTTTGGCAAATGTTGTCAGGAACATGCTTGTCTTACTTTTTTATTGCAGGTTTTTGTCACAGACTGTCTCTCTTACTGTGTTTCCACAGAATTGGCTCTGATTCTTAGACGGTTCAATTAAAGATTTTAAAAACCTTGGTGCCATCTTGTGAACCTGTCTGTGTTTTCACCAGTTTTGAGTGGAATCATTGTACTCAAAGATGGGTCCTCATCATAGGGTGTTGCACAATGCACAACGACCAGTAGAAAGTAACACGCATACTTTGGTTTCCAATTCAGGTCAAGGAAAACCTGCTTCTTTAAGTTCCAGCTGGAAACCAACTTTTCAGATTCCGGACCAATTTGTTTTTAATGCTCAGAATTGTCAAAAATTGGGTGAGCGGGTCAATGTTGGTGGATGAGGGGCCACAGTCTGTCCTCTCCAGCCACGTTCCCTGTTCCCTGGGCCCTTTCATTGCCATTTCCATCAGTCCACTAGATATCCCTCCTTTCCACATGACCTGGCTACCTCTCCCATCTACACACCTGCTCCCATTCTCGTTATTTGCCCTGCAATTGCCTTGCCTTCCCCGCCCGCCTCCTCGCCTGCATCTCATTTCCTTGCGGACACTTTATCGACCAATTCCCACTACTCATACTCAGTCGGTCAGTTTGTCCTAGCTGTTATGTTTATTTTTTGCTGTGCTTTTGTGTTTGCGGTTTGGTTTCCTGAATGTTAATACGGACCTGCACCTTCTTCCCTGATACCTGTCTACCTGCCTGGCAGTCTGCCAACACTTTGTGTTGTAGAGTGTCGGGGACATAAGGGCTTTTAAACCATCTTTAGCATATGCAATTTTAGGCAATGCGATGGCGGGATCGATATAAGATCAGAGTAGATCATTTTGACAGAAAAAACTTGCATAACAGCGCATCACTAGGTCATTGTGTGGGAGCTGAAATTGCAAAACGACTTCTTGTAAATGCCCAACATTGAGCGCAAAAGTAACAGTCATCATGCATACTTTTTTATTGTTGGAGAAACAAAGAGTTCACAAGAATTTATGACTCGTTCTAAACACAAGGCCACAGGTTAGCTGCAGCTGTTTGGCAGCCATGTTGGCTGTAACAACACCATCTCCTGATGTGACTGAGGTGAGTAATGAGCATATAATGTGGATGTGACATGCCACATTTGGCACAAATGTCAACCTTGGACGTATCTGTGGTTTGCAGAAATGTTAACTGCTAACGTAATATCCTGGCGACTGGACTGTTACATCCCCAGTGTAAATGAGACCCACATATGTGCCTAAAGTACCTCTACCTGCCTGAAAGCTCTTTTAAGCATCAAACCAGTGTAGTCATTCTGCTGTCTCAACAGTCTGCATTTGGGTCCTTCCCCTGTTGCCGCTCTCCGTCAGCCTTGAGACAATTTTATTGAATTTTAACAACCGAACAACAAAGACAAGGGCACATAAAACACATAACAACAACAACAATCACCACAGGGAGGTAAAAGGCTTTCTCTTTACGCAAATACTCTGCAGTTGCGACATTGTAAATACAGTTCATCGCCTGTCCTGTGTCATTAATTCAGGTTCTCATAGAGCCAAAATGAATCAGCATCTCAATGAATGCCCTGAGGCCACTTTTCCCATGTTGCTGATGTCAGTTGGTTATCTGCACAAACGTTGGCACTGACTGCTCATGCCAAGACAAATGTCAGTCTCCCTGTTCAAGTCCCAGCTTGTGGTCATGAGTTTATTATACCAGACTTTGAAAGTCCCTCGCAAGTTGCCTTGTGCGCAGCAGTACTGTGAGGGCTCTGGGAAAGGTTTGGTTCCCAGACAGAAAAGCCAATGTGGAGTGTGAGACAGGTTTTCTAGACTTGTTGGTGGCTTTTACCCTGGAGACATTGGGACGGCTGACTGGCGGATGCTGAAGAGAAACTACTCTAATTTTTATTTACAATTTATTTAAGAATTCCCACATTTTATCTCCTTTTACATAAACTATGAAAGACTCCAGAGCTTATGAGTACGTGGGCCATTGTCCAATAATTCAGCTGTCAGTTTTGCTGTTTAAGGCTGATGGTGACCTGCATTTAGGTTTACACATGAGGTTCAGACAACTGTGATGAATGGATGTCACTTTTGTTTTTTTTGTGTAATTATGAATGATTTTGTATGAACAGCTTCTTCTCTAAAGGAATGTTTCTTTAGCTGTATCTGGACTTCATTTGACATGCACTGTTTCTTGTTAAGAGCGCCATCCAGTATGTTATCATGGTATAAAACACAAACCAGAACTGTTTATTTTTTCCACTCTGTAATTGATAGTCACTAATCATGATAGCGGGTGGATGCCTGTATTTACAAATGCAGTTATATTTGAAATCAGGCTCAGACGACCAGTCAGACGAGGGAGATTAAAGAAAAAAACACTTGTTTCTTTCTCTCCAGAGCCCATAAATTATGTTTTGGGACTGGTGGTTGGACTTTGACGTCTGAGCTAACCGACTCACTCACTCGTTGTGGTGTTGTCTCTGCAGTGAGTGGTAAGTAGTTACCGGAGATCTGACTGCTGACACCACCGTGAAGCCATCCCGACAGACCTGCTGACGCATGTCAACTTCTGGGGGACCACTGGATGCTGCTTCAGAGGCTTTCCTGGAACTCATTAGTTGTGTCTGACTGACAAAACAGACTTCAAACACTGCTGTCACAGCGAAGGGGGTCCATCCAGAGTTTTTAGTGAGAACAACTTGAGCTTGGTAAGTATGTACCTCCAGACTTTGACCAGAGCTTATAGGCGACAGTATTAACAATGATCGGCTCTTAAACCATTGCAAATAATGGGGGATACACGAAAGAGATGCTTGTCATGAACAAAACATAAAGTAAACTACAGTAAGAGATGAATGATATCAGTAGCATGGGTTTGTGGATATGTGGATTTTGCTGAGGAAAAAATAATAATGTAACCAGACACAGAACATGGAGAGTACCTTCTAAGGGATTTAATGGTGGCTGGGGAGAACCACATGCGCCCACACGCTCTGAATGGACAGTCTCTCCTGCAAATTACCTGCAAAACAGCAAGAACACAAAATAAGGGCACATCCAAGCAGTCGACAATAGTGCGTCCAATAGGACAATAGGAGTCCTCTTTCACTGACCCATGCTTGAATGAAATGGTGTCCCTTTGTAATCGATGGAAGGACAGAAAGTTGCTTCTTAACTGTTAAGTCTATACATGTCCAGAAGCTCCTGTCTCTCCCCTCAACAAGCTCTGGTTCCAGCTGAACAAGCAGGGGAATGAAAGAAACCTGTTGCAAAAGCCCCTTCAATATATTTTCTCTATGGCACTGCTGGTTTTGCTGCCAAGGAGAGTACAGAATCTCCCACAGAGAGGAAATTAAGCGGGTCTTTGGTACTGGCACAGGACCAATGCAGAGGTCGAGCGGTGGGCCAGCATTTTAAAGAAGTCAAACTACAGGATCGAGAACACAGGCGACTCAGGAGGATGATACCAGGGAGGTCCAGAGGCAGAGATCAAATATTTTGGATGATGGGGCAGACTTTAGGAGTTATTATGGGTGATACAATGACCTAAGACCAAAGGAAGCTCGGGGAAAAAAAACATGTAAGTGAATCTTGTCACATCTGGGAGGTCATGAACCTGCACTGTTTCCAGAGAGACACAATTCATCGTTTTTCATCATTTGGTCATTTGTACAAACACTAAATGAAGAGGAGAGAAATCTTTAAATTCTTTGAAACGCAGAAATCTAAAATGGCAGGCAGCTAGCTACACTTTGTTTGATGCACACGGAATGAACAAATTTTTCTGCTCATGTCATTCCGTCATGTCTCTGTTTTTCAATGTCTGTCATGGTCTTCCTGCATTTGTCTTTCCACTGCTCTGCAGCTGTAAGTCCTTCCCAAGAAAAAGAACATAACTTTTATTTAACGCTGACAGCTCCAGCACTTTTGTGGATTTTGCTGTCCTGGATGTGCTCCATCACAGTACCATCCATCATTATCCTCCCGTTCAGAATTGATGAGTCTCTGAAGTGATTATGTAACACAGGACCGACGGCAGTAAACAATTCAGCATGACTTTGCTCCGTCCAGATAACACGTTGCTTCGTTTCTCCCAAAATTTGCGTTTTATCTGATTTCCAGGAATAAATGTGATGCTTCAGGTCGTGTGCTACTACTGTTCCAGATATGTCTGCCACTACTGGTGCGACTGCCTCCTCACAGACGTTTATGACCAGTTAAAACAATAATAAAAAAAAAGAAGTCAAAGCACGATCAGAAACAAAGTAAAAAGGCTGACATGAATTCAAAACAAAATTAAAAGAGTGAAAATAAATCCAACTCAAATACAGAAGTCATAAAACAAAAATGGTTTGACCGCATTAAAAACATGACTATAAAATCTGTTTGAAGATGAGGCTGTGAAGATGACTCATTCTGACAGCCTAAGCTCCTGGATGGTCCCGAGCTCTGAGGCCCACGTGGAAAAATATCTGATTGACAATTAAGATCAGGCTCTGTGGAAACTTTTGTTCCACACTGAAGACAAAATGTCAAGTCAAGTTCTGTGAGAGACGGCTCGAGAAAAGACAGATGATTCACAGAACAGCGTTTTCCTCATCTGCAATTCAATCTTTACCAAATTGTTAAATCCTACAAAATTACCCCTTTCACTGAAGTAGCATCACCAGCCTTATCTGAGCATGAGTAGACATCCCTTGAACGTGGAATATGATGCTTTGTTGTATTATTCATTTGATTAGAAAACTCTCTCTCCGCATAAGGTCAGACACATGTTTCCAGATTTTGGCCAGACTATCGCAGATAGTATTAAGCGAAAGTGTGCTGTAGCCAATAAATTCATGGTTTTCTTCTATTTTCCTTGTTAAGTGTCCAAGAATCATGGGGAACGATCTGACGCTGGCATTGGTAAGTGTTGAAAAGAGGCAGATCGTCACATCAGGCTTGTACACTGTGTATGTTTGTTTAAGGACAGAGTTATCAGAGCCAGATCCAAAGGTGCTGCAGGTCATGTTATTTGCTGAGGCAGAGAAAAGTTTATTGAAACTCTGACACGGCCAAATGTGTAATCGGAAATCATTTAAATTAAGTTTTGGCTTAACAACTGTTTTTTAACAAGGATTACAAATTTTGTGTGTGCTATCACTTATTCTCAGCAGGATTTCGAGAATATGGAAGCAGCAACAGTTAAATATTAGATATTTATACGTAAATGACATGTGAAGCTCTCTCTGTCCTCCCTTAGGACTACTTTACTTGGTAATTCTGAGGGAATCGGTTTCCTGGCGTTTTTAAAGTAAATTGATAGGAGTGATATTTCAATGCCCTAAAAGCATCATTTTGTGGACATGTTGTGCAATTTGGCGCCCCCCACAGTTCCTGATTGCAACACCACTGTCGTAAATACAAATCCCAGGTCTGTAACAATTGCTAACTACAAACAAAACTCATTACATCATCACAATGTTATTTGTTGAAAACTTGTGTATTGACGTAAACATGTATGTAACGCTGTGATCTTAGACAGAGACACCATTAACCCTATTACAAGACACTGTGCCATCAATATGAAACCCTTTTTTAAAGGTAAAAAAGTTACATAATGTTGCTTTACAGGACGACTATCAGGAAGCCATTTCATATTTTGTTTATCTTTCCATAGACTTTATAATCTTCAGTTTCAGTGCGATGACAAGGCCAACAAGTCCACTGTTTGTTCAACTCCACGTCTGTTCTCCAGCTGTATCCTTGATGAGCCCGGACCACAACACTTTTAATACCCACTCTGTCATATCTGTGACTGCCAGAAACCAGATTGGAAGCCCTCTTAAACCGTGATATAAATTTTCATGACGTGTTGATTTGGGGAAACTAATGCATATACTGGAAGACGTTGCACAGCAAACCTCTCATGAAGAAAAGATGATCTGTGCTGTCTTTAATTGCTCCATTAATGTGCAGAAACAGTGTTTTTCACAGTATGCTTCTCCTGCAGTGGAAAAACCCAGTCTGCGAGGGGTTGTTTTGAGGTTTTGTCCCACTGGAGTGTCTCTATGTAAGCAGGTGCTCTACTGCGTCACGGTGGCCAACAACCCCAAAAGTCTGCTGCCTCTCATCCAACCTTCACTTAATAAACTGCATCATGCAGCCAGTGCTTTCTCCCCGTGTGTGTTTTTGTGTGGACTGACATGCCTTGCATTGTGGAGTTGTTGGAGAGAATACAGGGAAGAAAACTCAACAAGGATCTCTGCCTGTGTCCTGCAAACACAGCTGTTCCTGCGTCCCTGCGTCACCCCTCTCCATCTGAACTCTTTCGCCCAGAATTCCCTTGGCCAAACAAACCATCCTGGTCAACACAGCAGTGGCCAGTTTATGCTGAACTGTGCTAAACAATTATTAGTTTAGAGCTCAAAGGCTGCTCTGGTGAGCACTGCCCTCTGTAAGCTCTGTACCCGATATGCTTTTGTCAGGGATATCAGTATCAGATCATAAAATCCACTGCACATAAACACAATTTGCATCCAATCACAACTTAATTAAATCAGATGTATCACGTTTCAACTTTTGTATATGCACTTTAAGATGAAATGAGGTCAGAGTGAATTATTTCCCTCTTTTGAGTGTAATGGTTTACATGTGTGGTTGTTTATGACTCTGTTTATTCATGCTTATTTTTAAGTTGTTTTCATAAATGGAGCTTCAAAAGGCTGTAAAGACTTTTATTGTATTATTATGGACGAGGAGGAAAAAGTCCAAGGACCTGAAGGAGACCGGCCCCATTGCCAGGATAATATAATGGCAGTTAACATTTCGTGGAAAACACTTATTCGTTCACATTTGTACTTGTTCATACCATATTAACATTTCTACAATACGTGTCATATCAAATTCACATAACATGTTTAAGACCTGACTTTTATATTGGTCGTGGCGTTGCAGGAGAGAAGACTGCCAAGCCAGTGACTGCAGTTCAAGACTGTGTTTCAACATTTGTAAGTGTGACATCACTGGATATTTTTAAGGAGACTTGAGACAATTTCCATCTGAGTTTGTGGCTACAAAAAAATTACATTTTTGACGAGAGGTCGGGACATCTCCAGCTGTGTTTGTAGCCTAGAGCAGGTATCAAATGACAAAACGTGATCTTTTTCTAACCCTAACCAAGTATTTTTTGTACCTAATACTAACCAAATCATAAGTATGGTATTGTCACAAGATAGAAATGAGAACTGAACCTAGAGAAATGTAAAGTTGCAACATAGAGAAAGATACACAGATATAATTAAAGCTGCTGTAGGCAATGCTGTCTTTTTAGCTAACTTCCCGTCTGCTTTGTATTAGATGTCCCCTCCCTCCTCTCTACGTCACTGCATGAAGACGCACCTCTTTATGGAGTTCTCTGTCCTGATTGGATAAAGTGGGCAGGGATACCAGAAAATGTAATTTCTCTTCTACTGCATGAGAGGAGAGACATGAGCTATTTACCAAACACTCCATGACAGACACACTTATTTTAAGAATATAACGCTTTTAACGCTGGTTGTAGCAGAAAGGTAGCTGAAAATGACATGTAGCCCGTATCGTATTGAATCCACAGCCGATATCCACAGTGAGGACAGTTGGAACAAATATAAGAGCTGTTGTCTCATTTCAGAAAATGACTTACATAAACTGAAAAATAACAACATCTGTTTCAAAGTCAATTCTTAATGTTCAGTGAACAGGATAATCTGCTTCTCTACATATGTAGAACGTGTGTAATGAGCTACAGCTGCACAAAGGTGCTGTGACAATCTAGAAAATTGTATTGGACTCTAACTGGAAAGTGAAATGATCAACAACATGTCATCACCTTCCTTTCCGGCGCCGTCTGATTCATGTCTGACCAAATGCTCCACCAAACACTTCTTTTCGTGATTTAACTGCAGAGACCTTTGGTTTAACACCGGCATTCGTACATACTGTAGAGACGAGTGATTTTCTCACTGAGAAGCTCAAGACCATGAGTTTTGTCCTTGGGAGTCAATCTAGAGGGTCAGGGTCAGGGGCGTAAAGATCACATCAGGACCTTTGCTGTCAGTGGTTATCTAAATGACCTTAGCTCATCTGTTGGGTCATCACAGCAACATAAATCATAACTCTTGTAACACATGATGTTACTCTACACAACTACGAAAAGGAATAATAGCACAAATTTGGGTCATCAATACAAAAATATTGTGTTTTCACCAGAACATAAAAACTATATTTCTTAGTTTGCTTTGTTGAGTTGTTGATTCTTGTGAGACTTTATACACCTAAAGCAGAGACCTGGACGTTCCATAAAAGGTTGTTTAAAAGGTTGCGGAGTAGAATCTTGTATTTTGAAGATAAGGGGTCTTTGAGGCAATCTTATAAATTGGACCACAGAGCACTTGTGCAGCTTTAGTAACGATCACTTTATAGTTGCACTTTATAGTTCACTGAGTGGAGTACTGTTTGAAGCCTGAATGTAAACTGGCATCCATGTTTTTGTCTGTCTCCACCACTGAAGTGGTACAAAATTTATTGGACAGTACAGTGCACTTAAGTTTCCAAGAGTATAAGAGGCAGACATTCCTTTATTTCTTGTCTTGGTTAAGTCTACAAGTCTGCAAACAATAAGGATTGATTCCAGGGTCGAATGCACCTTTCGTTTTGTTTGGCTTCACCTTGAAGACTGAAGGGTAAAAATGACCATGTTTTCTCTTCAAAAGGATGAATTGTGGGGGCAGATCTTATCTTGCCCAATTTTCCTTTCACAGCAAATAGGCCTACTTGTAGCAACTTCTGTTTTCAGGAGTTTTGCAACTAATTTGCCTACGGTTGAACATTTCAAGTTCAAACTTGATGTGCCACCTCTCCTTTCAGGATACCTGCTTGAAATTCAGACCGAGGTGAAAGCAGCTCTCTGCACAGCTATATTTAGGTGGAGCGGTTTCCAGTCATAAATCCATAACACAAAGAAGACTGCTGTCTGTCTGCGCTACCTGAGCGGGCAGTGAAAACATCTGGATGGCGGACTTCACCGGCAGAAAGACGCACACTGCCTTTCCTCTCAAGGAGACAGCAATGTTTATTATAGTATGGATATTTATGACCATCAGCGATACTAACTTCCTCACCTATCATAAGATGTTATCGTTGGTTATAACTGTTTAAGGGTTCACGTAATTTCTTGCTGTCTTGTCTTGTCTGAATTTTTTTTTCTCACTTCTCGGTCTGCTTGTCCCTCATTATAAGGCTGTAGCAGGATAGTAATTGAGCCTTTTCTCCAATATTTATCACTTTAACCTGTTCTTATTCCTGGAAATGTATGTAAAATTATACTAAAACGCCTATCCCAGTCTAGCCCAGAGTAAATCCAAAGCGGTTGTTGAACCATTTGGAGTACATGGACATGGTTTTAGGATCTTTTGAAAGGTTATTAACAGAATTCTTTCCCCAAGCTGTCATAAGCTCTGTAACTGCCTCTGGCATTAATCCATAAGAGTTTGAACACACTGAATTATTTATTAAATAATCTCTGCAAAATAATTTAATGCAAAAATAAGCCTGTAAATGACCTGTAACTGCCCCATGTTGGAAAACACAATGGGTCCACATCAAATAGTTTTAAATGGCCCAAGTTAAAATCAGATAACAAGATCACTGAAAAGGACCACCAACCTTTTCTTTTTTTTTCTGAGGAAATATCCAGGCACCTGGCAAAAGAAATGCTATTTTATGACGTTAAAATACCCCTTCCTGAGAGTAACAGGGGCAGAAACTCATTATAGTTCTTTATTTTCTGATTTAAACTAGCAATCAAACAGCTGCCATCTTTGGATCTGCAGCGTAGAGGTATAATAGCATCTGCTGTAAAATGACAGGCGTTTTTTGGCAGATGAAAGCATGAAAAAGCATCCGCGATCACAGTTTTTGCCCTTTTGTCAAAATGTTATCATGGAATATTGTGTTTTGGATTAAATATGTTACTGAAATGGATCTAGTTGACATTTGGGAATAAGGGACGACATTTTTTGTTGGAGTTTGATGCACTACTGAAACAGCCAGACACTACTGCTGAGTTGGCAAAACTTTGTACATGCTAGTTTGTTAGCTTGTTTGTTAGCTTGTTTGTTTGTGGATTGTACCTCGCTGTTGTGATTTAATTTTGAAATGGTTTGCTTGAATAGAATCACTAGAATCTAAACTATCTATCTATGTGTGACATGACTGTACACTTAAATTGCCTATTTGCTTAGCTGTGTTTGTAAAGTTTGGTGAACTAGCGGGTGACTTTTAACAGGTCTAAAACTACAGTATATCTTTTTAGTAAAAACAAACAACAAAACAACATTTTTCAAAGTAGAAATTTGCCCTTGCTGTGAAGTCCGGTAGTAACTTCAGTCCCCTTTGAAATTGAACAAAAACGAATGCAAGTAATGTTTCAATGTAATAAATACTGACCCATTTCTCCAGGTCATGTGATTTTCAGTAATATCACTCTGAAAGAGAGAAAATAAGCCCTAAGGTGGAAGCTTTAGAGCCTCACCTTGTAAAGTTGAATCCTAGAAAATAGCAAGAAAGTGTCCTCGACTGCTGTCTGTGAAATATTTTCCATTGTTATTGTGTGCTGTGGGAGTGTGTCTGCACAGTACTGCTTTGAAAATGTGAGCAACCACAATATTCTTTTATTTCATTCTCAGTATGTTTACAAAGATAGTTTTCAAAGAATCTACACTGTTTACCATTCACTTGTTTCATGTGGCACCCATCGTCAAGGTTCAGAAGTTCTCCTTGCTCTAATGTAAGATTTCAAAACTTGGACTGATGCAAATTTGATTTTAATAACCTCTGATTTGATGATGACGTTTCTCCCCGCTCTTACCTCAGTGAATTTCCAGACAAGCATAATCCAGTAATACTGTAGCAGAGCTAAACCCTTCATGCCCTTCAGCAGGGAGAATCAAGCAGGTCTGCGGCCAGCATTTGGAGATTGCGCAATGTTTTCACTCAAGCAGATATCCAAGGAGCTCTGAGATGTTTGGCAGTCGCCTGGTTCTAATATAAAGAGTTTACATATTGTTGAGGAAAAGAAGAACGTCAGTAGCCTCTGGACTCGTTCCACCCAGGAGGTAGGGGTGACATTGACAGCTGGGAGCAAGTGTTCAGCATTTAATCTGAGCATCTCTGTGCTCTCTGCTGAGCTTGACAGATCAATAGACTGCCGGCACAGCAGGCCTTTGGGAAGGAAACCAACATCACAGCAGTGTCACTGTTGAACCTCTTAACAGGGAAACCTGAGTATGACAAGGAGCCCATGTTCAGCTCTCTCATGTTCCTGTTTAATAGTCTAATTAACTGTTTGAGTGGATGTGACATTGAGTAGTGGGTTGCTCTGTGATCTGAGGTGCGTTTAGGAAGCGAGAAATCAATGACTTCGATGATTTGATGCCTATAGTCACCTCTGTTCAAAACCAAACTGTTAGCCCATCCAAGGCTAATTATTTGACAGTTCAAATATATATATGATCGTGCAGGTACAGTCCCCTAACAAGGCACTTTCAAACTAATAACACTGACACTCTGAGACACTGAAGGGTTCACCCACGTAATATCTACACTGTTAGTCCTGTTTGTAATCTTTTTTTCAAAGGAAATCTGGCCTTGCTTGTTACATCATGCTGTGCTGTGACAAAGTGAGAGGGATCTGATGGAGCATAATTTTGTTTACAGAATAAATACCCATCATGCACATGCTTCCAGTCATGTTTTTGTTTCCAAGTTTCCTTGCACAGGATGAAATAGTAAAGAGATTTTACCTCCTTCCTCCTAATCCTTCCGATCCGAGTTAAACTCAGATCAGTTTTCATTCCTAAATTTTCATCCAAGAAAGTGACAGCAACGACCGGTTGTAGCACATGGGCAAATGTAACAGGAAGGTTATGTCAGTTGAGAGCAACAAGTAGAGGAGGATGCAGCTCTACAGCTTTCCCTCTGATGCGGTTGATGATATGAGTAGTTGATGCATACCATCCATGATGGAAATTTCGGCTTTTTGTTCAGGCTTGTGACAGCATGGAGAGTATATCAGCAGGGAAGTGCCTGCTGTATGCAAGATCAAAGGTCAATCACAAGGCCAACACAGACAGATGGACATTCTTACACATGGATGGATTATAAGACTACATGAGGGCACAGACACTAAAACGTCCCCCGCCTGAGCAATATTTGAAGGTTAGCCTTTAGTGTTGCTGCTTTAAAGCTCAGTATTTTGTTCATGCTGCAGATGAAAGGAGGCAGTCAAACTCCTTTCCTGCCATATTAGGTCTATACTGACACTCCTCTACCAGGATAGTGTACTTTTCTGCATGAATTATGCTGAAAGTTTAAGTTTCTTTAGGTGCAGCGTCCATTTTTCAGTTTCAACTTATAGAGAGAGAGAGTTCATCATTATTTGGTTTACCTGGTTCCGTTGCCACAAACATGACTGGACATTGTGCGGACATGTCGTCAAAAAAACTTGGTTCTTGGCTGCAAAATATCAAGAAATCTCATTAAAAATATCCTGTGTTTTTTTTGCTATATCAAATGCCAAGCTGTCACTAGACCGCCCGCCCCTCCTCCTCCTGACATGAGTCAGCTCATATACATGCAATCGAAACATTATATGACGCATGTCCCAGAGATGTTGATATGATACGTATGAAATGTACAAATTTACAACATTTTATTCTGGCGACTGGGCAAATAAATCCTCTGAGACAGGTTCAATTTTCAATGTGGATTCAAGTTCTTTGACTCTCCAAGGAGAAATAATAATAATGTAATCACACATGTTTCAAATTCACATAAAGTGCATGTCTTTGGATTGTAGAAATAAACCAGAGAGCACCCAGAGAAAGACAAACAAATACAGAGGTAAAACATTCAAACTATTTATGTAAAAGCTGAAAATACATCTAACTTCTTTACATTTTCCTTGCGATAAATGGGGCTTCCTTTAAATATGTTCATAGATGTTCTGTCGTCAAAAATGTCCCGTCGCTACAGCAGTTGAGAGGAATCCGGCTCGTCTATATGAAGTAATACGCTGTATGCGGCTGACAAGAGTGCAAGCCAAGCACATACTGTATATGTCAGTCAGTGAAATGTAAACTCTTCAACTCTCATTACATTGAGCCACTGAGCTTTATGGGATTATATAATGTTATATAACTTCTTTACACATCACAGATCCGTCCTCTGTTTGGGTTCGGGCTTCATGTCACAGACCTGATACTGTCTCAAGTGGAAAGAGAACATGTCACTATTTAGGTAACCTCATTTCTGTGATGCATGAGTATTTTTTAAGAAAGCACGAATGCTCAATCTTCAGAACAGTGGAAATAACAACCAATATGTTGTTTAGATTATACCCACTGTTGTGGATATGGTTGCCATCAGCTTCAGGGGCGACTACAAGATGGATTTCTTTCACTGTTTGTGTAGCAATTCAGTCATAAAGATATGAAAACAAACTAATTAGCTAGAAAGAGAAAGGATTTCATTTTGACGAACACATTTTTGTCATCAGTTATATTGAGTCATTGCAGCCACTCTGAGCTCCTGTGCTGTGCTGCTGCACCCTCATCCCTCATCACATCTCTGTGACTACATGCTCAACAACTTCCTGCTCATCAAGGTGAACTCTCTATAAACAAACAATGCTCTTTATATCAAGGTTGCCCTATTAAGATGGACAGCTCATGTTTACTTCTGATTGATGGCACTTAGTTTTCTTTATATCAAAATGGTTGATATTTGGTTTAATATTTAATTTAAATCCTCACTATATTAAGCAGAGCCTTTTCTCCATTCAGGTTAACATGACAAATATTTGACCACAAAAACACAAGTGATGGTTTTTATTTGCAAAGAAAAACTTGCCTCTCAGGAGCCAACAAATGGATCTCTTAGCAGGCATTGTGCGCCCTCTGCTGACAATCTCAGCACCTTTCAGCTCAACGTATGAGTCAAACACACCGTCACCTTTGAAAATCAGCGCATTTGTTCACGCTTGCCTATTTTCACTTTTCTTTTTTCTGTGTATTTCCATGTTTTGTGTTATGTCTCCATATACAGTATGTTTTGCATTATTGGCTCTCAAATGCGCAATATACTGCCTCTGCTCTTGAAAGGAGCTATATTAATACACTTACTTACTTACTTACTGTAGGTATGGTTTAGGGCTGTTATTTTTACAATTAATAAATTAATTCTTTAGTCTATAAAATGTCAAAAAAAAAAAAAGGTGACAACAGTCCCCAACTCAAAGACCCTTTAAGACTTTATTTACTATCTGAAGTGACAAAGAACGGCAGCAAATCCTTACATTTTGGAATCTGGAACCAGCAAATGTTTGATATCTTTGCTTGAAAAATTTGTGAAACAATGAATTGATTGAACAATGAATTTTTTTTTTCGAAACAAAGGTATTGATTGATTGACTGATCGTTGCAGCTCTACTATAGTTCAATGCAATGTTAAACTAACTGCACGTCAGTAGTTTTATTTTGCACATTTTACAGATGTGCCTTTAACTTTTTATTTGTCACTGTGCCTTTGCAACATGCTGAATGTTATCAATTCATTGTGTCAGGTGTTCATGTATAAAATACATTTCAAATGTTATTTATGTCCCATCTCAGACAAATGCACACTACTGATTACAAAGATGCATTATTTAATACATAATAATTAAAGCATCACTTTCGTGGGTCCAAGTTTTTTTTTCCAACTTCACTTGTATATGTGTGTACAGTATGTATGCAGATGTTTGTGTGTGTATCTGTTTGTGTTCTGCCTGAAGCTAATAACACCCCTCCCCTCCTTGTTGTTGCATCCTGAGGTGTTTCTCGGTATGGATAGGTGCCTCTGGTATGCTGTGGGCACATTGGCATCATCGCCATGTCTGTACACCTCAGTGCCAGTCTGTGGGGGCAGCAGGCAAGCTGCTTGAAAGAGCTGTGAAACAGATGGACATCAGCAAAGGCATTTAGCACATGAGGGCTCACTGTCAATCAACACATTTCAATCTCATGTAAGGTGACGCCCACTAAATACTGAGGTGAATATTTGTTATTTTAATAGTGGAACACTGTTGGAATTAATGCTGATTGAATTGTATGTTTTTCTATGGCCAGGTGCACGTTTTAAACTGTTGTGATTGGTTGATTTGTGTGAGCTCACATGAACTGTGAGAGATGACGGAGGTAAAGTTTGAAGGTGAAGCTTTTGGCTCATTTTGCTGGTCTTGAGTCAGGTCATCGCTTGAGGGAAGAGCAGAAACTGGAACAGAAAACATAATTACATCTCAATTATGACCCTAGTATATACAGTTTAAAGGTTAATATACATGCTGTATTAGTATGTAATATTGTAGCAGTGTCTCCTACCCTGTCCTGCTTTGGCTCCCTCCCCTAGCAGCATCTCCTGCAGCAGGTTGTCCATTTGGGCCTCACCCAGCAGCTGTGCAAAGTGGAGAGTCTCCACCATCTGCCAGGCCACACTCTGCAGGGGAGGCAGGATCAGCAGGAGCTCCCCAAACCTTCCCCGCCGCTCACAGGTTGCTTCTTCGAGCAGCAGCTGGGCCTGGAAACGCAGATGTCGAACCACCTGAGGACTCTTCAAACCTGGACATTCTGTGAGGCAAAGGTAAGAAGACATATACTGAAGAGGAGAGGGTACTCTGTTTCATCAGGGAGAAGTTAACATTAAGGTAATTTTAGTTTTACTTCCGAAGAGTTAAATTACAGGAGATAAATATCCATCGATATTTGGAGTACAGACAATGCAGAAGTATCAATCTTTGTTTTACTCTCTTAGCCAATAGAAGATCTGTCGAAATCAAATGTACAATCAATGCAGGATTGTTCTTTTGTAAGACTTTTTTAAATTGGGTTTCCTTGCAACATGCCAGCATTCCTTTTAACCAACCACTGCTTCTGTCCTTAGAGCCCCTTCTAAAAACTGACCATACATAATCAATATTTTGTTTATTTCAAGGATTCAGTGATTAATACAAATGAGAAATAAACCCAAAATAAGAGCACAGTAAGGACATTCTCTAAAAAATCGAATGTCATCCTCATATGTTCTCATTATCATTAAGGAAAAGATTCATTACTATTTATGAAAATCTGAACGGAGCTTTCCCGTCTCCCTGTTTAGGTCACCATCTCTCTATAGGTCGTGAATGAATATATGGAATAAGTTGTCTGGTATGTTGCACCATGCATCTGACAGATATGATTATTTATTTAAAGACTTTGAAAGAAAGTCTTTGTATATCAAGGAGTTACAGAACAGCAAGATATAATTGGTAGGGATATACCAATTATCAGAGCCACAATTCAGTATTTTTACAATTGCCAATAAAATAAATGATAAAAATGATCATTAAAACAGGATTTGCACTCACCACACTATCTGACTGGTGATATGTCACAATTTACAGTCTATAAACACTGGATAATCTAAATCGCCTAAAATGTTAGTTAGTTACTTTCCATCACTGATTATTATAAGATTTTCACTTTAACTTCAAATGTATATCAGTTACAAATATCAGTTATCAGTTGTCTTATTGATTACTAATAACTGTATCACTCTCAGTTCATTAAAAAAAAAAAAGTATTTCGATCCTTAATGATGGGCAAAATATAAAATAATAAAGTTGTGTTGTTTACAGCAAGATTTTAGTGAAAACAAAAAACTTTTTGTGGGGATGATTGAAAAGATGTTTTAATAAAAGTGACTGATAATCGCAAATCTAGGTTATGGTGACTATCTTTTCTGGGCTTTGGGGAGAGTTGAATCAGAAGTCAGTCCTGCCTCTGCTGCTCCTGCCTCAGGTAAATGGGCCATAAAGCTCAGCGGGCTGCCCCGACTGCTGACTGCCAAAGACTCCACCACATCCTGATATTATGAGAGAAACTCCACACTAAAGCCAGACCACTCAGACTAAACTACAGATGCAAAGGGCCACGAAAATAAACTGATCCAACCGAGAACATCAAAGAGAGTTATTCTTTGTCTGGTGCAATGGATGAGGTCAAGTGGCAGAGGAGAAACTACAACCCAGAGTCCCCCTCTAACAGACTGACCCGGGGCAAAGAAGACAATGGTTCTGAGGCAAGCAAACTCCTTGTCTGTGATGTCCAGCTCTCGGAGAGGTTTGACCAGCTCCTCTTGGATTCTGAAAGCCAGTCTGGAAACCTCAATGTCTGCACCTCTCAGGGGGATCACAGAGTCGTTACCTGCTCAAGAAACATAAACAAATCCATTCATGTGCAAGATGCTTTAGCTTGAAGATTACATGCATACATCAGTCGGATAAAGTGGTCTAAAAATGGTTATCATGACAGACCTACTGCACATAGCCGAATGATGAAACATGAAAGCGCAATCAGTAGAAGGTTTTATCTGTCCTACCTAGAAGGATGAGATTGTGATAGGGTAAAGAGCGTCTTGCTGCCCCCAGGATAAGATGTTCTGCAGAGTGGGTTTGTAACAGGGTTATCTGCACACAGACATACACAGGCTTCATATCACATGCAGCTGAAACATGCAAATGGATCAACCAAAGCATCAATGTGGAAAGACAAATGCAAAAGCAACATATGAAACAAAGTACAAAGTAAGCTGTTAGAATCCTCTTCATACCCTGTCTTCTACGGGGAGGCTACAAAACTCTGGGATGTGTTTCGCCCACTTCACCAGCAGGAGGAGTTGCTGCTTCATGGACTCGAACATGACTCCCACGCTGGCTGTCTTCTTGGTGTTGATGTCATGACTCCTAGGTGAGACCAGAGCTGGCAACTGAGAGCGGCAAAGCATAATGTGAGTTCACAGTTGGCTCAGGTGATACTGCAATGTGGGAATGAACCTCAGATAAGGTGTGTGATTCTGTATGCGGGGAGGTACATCAATTGGGGATGAGGAAGGTGATGATGTTGTTAGGTGTATGAGGTGCTTTGGCACTTGGAGAGCTGTGAAGGTTTGATCAAGACGATGCAGGCTCCTGGATGAATAATGCTGGATGGACACCACATGATGGCCATTTTGAAAAAAAGGAACATACGCCTGAAGTAGCTCATTTGCCAGTCATCTCAATTTTTTCTGTGCGTTCCTTTTCACATACAAACGCATATATCTGGTTGTTATTATGCATTTGAAGGTAATTGAACATCGGCGCACAATCCCAGACCAAGTGGTGCAATTAAATGGGCTATGATTAGATGGGGTCCCTCGGCAATTTTGTCATTTCTAAGGCGTAACTGAATCCAGCCCAGAATTTAATGCCTGCCTGTCTAAAATGTAACCTATATCCTCTCTGTCTCTGGCCTCCATCTACATGATTTCCAGAAATGGGAAAGGGAACCGTTTCTGTCACAGAACTTTGTATGAGATGTTAAGCAGCGGCTTGTTACCTGTTGCACACTGGCCTCTGCTCGCAGCAGCACACTGATGGACAGAGTGCCCACTGTCTGTCCCTTGGCTCTGTGGCTGTTGATGCAGTCTCTCTCATTCTGCACAGCTGGAGATTAAAGAGAAGAAAGAACCATTAGAGAAGTTTCTTGGCTTCTCCACACCAGACCTCTGCTCTCTGCTCACCTCAGCTGCAAACAGACAGACCTACTATACTCTTTGCCTCGACAAGGTGCCTCTATCCTCTGTGACACTAAAGTTGCAGTCCATGCAAAAAATTAGCCGTGCCAAACGTTGCCTATTTTTGCACATGTTGCAGAAATGAGACAAAAATCACATTTCTCTCAAGAGTCTCCTGAAGTCTGCTTCTGTTTTAAGATTCAAGTGTATTTGTTTCAGGATGTAAAGTAATAATTTTGCACTTGATGCGGTTTGATATAATGGGATAGAAAGGTGCATCTTGGATGTTGTCTTGAAATGTTAAAGCAACAAAGAAACCTACATTTTAATTTACATTTTGGTCATACAAATACTTTGACTATAGAGTAAAAAGTAGAGACCAGAAATGTTATTGATAACTCTCATGGAAAGAATCTGTAACCTTATTTCTCCCTTTCCTCCCTTCTATGACTTATCTACTTGTAGTTTCTCCCTGATAAGAAAAACGCAGAAGTGAAGACAGAGATAAGGACACAAATATGGATAAAACCCTTTCTGAAACACCCTTTAATGTATGAAGTACACGGAAACAAAGTTGTAGAAGGTAAAGTTTCGCTCCTATTGTGTAGACCTATCTTGATTTGAAATTCGAATGTTGACACTAGCTTTTTATATTTGCTGCTGACAATAAGAAAAAGGGGGCGTGGATGCTTGATGGTGGATTATGTTTAGCAGAGGAGATGTCATCACATGTTGATGACCCCTCTGTGAGAGTCATTAGAAACAGAGCAATCTGGACGGCCTCAGACTGATTCCAATATGGCTCTACAAAGTCAGACAACAGAAGCGAGTGTCAGAGTAATCAGTCATCAGAGCTGTCCTCTCAGCAACCAATCAGGAGCGTATTAATCAAACTAGAGGAGGAGAAGGAGCGGGAAGCTCCCCCTGTGCTTCGCTGACATGGACCTGCATAACAATGTCCAAAATGGATCTTCTGTGGAACATCAGTAAGTGTGCTCAGAGGAAACGTCTAAAAGGAATCTTGTTTTTACTTAGGTGTCTCTGCCCTGTTTTTTAAAAATGTTTTATTTTTTTATTCAGCATTTTATGCAAACCGTGCAAATTAGTGACATAAACATTTAAATTAGTGGCCCTTGCCTTCACTACAGGGGGTTGTGAGCAACATCGTTCCAGAAAACTGCACAGCAAATATTTGCCTATGCTCAGCCATGTTAATTATTTATGTGTGGAGACTATTCATGGCTCCTCCGATCTCATCTCTCACCACATCTCTTCTCCCTGCTTATCAGTGAAAGATAAGGCTAAATGTAAACAGATTGCACATAAACATAAACATGATTGCACTGCTCACTCACTGTTCCCTTGTTTTTCCACAGAAATATGACATGATGTTTTAATGCAAACTGTTAACTGCAAAATTAAAAGTTTTGAAAATACAGTATCTTAACTCTACATGCGTAGAGTTAAGATGCGTGTTCTTTCCATTTTGAAAATTGAAACACTGAAGGTGCACTGTTTTAAACTGATTACTTGAGAATATAGGAACATTTCCTCTGACCTTCTTTTCTCATTCCAGCCTTGAAGCACTTTTGTAGTCTGCAGTAACGACACTGGTTCCTTTTGTCTCTGTCCACAATACATTGTCTGCTGAACCTGAAAAAGATGTGCAAACATTTAAACACAGATTCTCATCCGCACATAGGCTACATAAATACATACACACTTCTAATACAGCTGTGAGACTATGGTGAAATAGTTTTGAACTAATTATGTTTTGCACTATAGCATTGCCTGAGTCAAAATGGATGCAGTATGGAGGACTGAAACTGACCAAATTAAAAATAACTGAATAAATAACTCAATAAATTGTATATTAAATACATCAAATAAATTACTTAAAGTAAACGTAGGCAGAAAGGAATTTTTAAAATGTGACATAAGTTGATTTTTTAAAATTTGCTTCTGTATTTATTTACATTTGTATTTATCAATTTCCCATTGTATTTATTTATGAATCCATATTTAAGTTTATTATTTATGTATTTATTTCTTCATTTATTTTGATATGCTTTTTTGCATTTTGCAAGATAATACCTACATAAATACATTAATACATTAATTAAACACAAAGGGGTAAATTAATAAATAAATTAATTAATTAATTAATTAATAATAGGTGAATAAAATCAAAGGTAAATAAATACAAATGAAAATTAAATTAATTAGTATCTCCATTTTTTGTATAATTTTTGATGCATTTAATGACATACTTCAGCCACTTATGTATTTCTTTTTTTAATTTTTTTTATTTTGGCAGTTTCAGCCCTCCATAAAGAAGCAGAAATAAGCATAATCTTTTAAAATTTCCAACGCATTCTTCTTCCTTCCATCCCAAAACCGGGTGCACATTACCCACAATGCAACTGTCAACAGTTCAGTTTAAGGTTCAGGTGTGTTATGCTAGTAATGGTTAAAGTAGCCTTGAACTGCTAGCTTCAAGCATAAGGAGCGGGCTACAATGACTTCTTTCTTTCTTCACACCCCCAGATAGATTTTATTTTAATTTTCACACTTGGAGTCTTCACACCCAGATGTTGTGACTCAAGTGACATCATTTGAGCAATTTATTAGACTTCCTCTGGAGCAACAATAGGCTTACACAACTGTTTTTCTCATATACAATACCAAAGACCTGTGAACGGACTTTCACTATGTTAAATCAGTGGAGCTCCAAGGTAGACACACTTTATGAGGCAAGCTTAAACATGTCTGCAAAGCGTAGCTCAATCAACTGCTCACAACAGAAAGTAAGACCCTACACCTATATTTCACATTAACCTCTGTCACTATATACATGTTATTGCCTCCATGCCTGGACTGGTCTACTGCTTGGTGAGGTTTCTTCTATGATAGATTTTACACTTCTGTACAATGGGTGATAACTCAAACACCACAGAATAATTTCTCACTTCCACTTGAATAAAGATTTAAAAAAACAAAAAAAACAAAAAACGTAACCTCATTGTTATTGCTCCTGTTGTGCATTGCCTCCTACAAAGAGTCTGTTGGACATTAAGATGTACAATAAATACAATGCTGTTTAATAACGACATGTTGTAGTGAGGAGGATCTACTCACCTACAGTTGTAAGTGTGGTTGTTGCGAATGCTCCTCCTGAAAAAGCCCTTGCAGCCGTCACAACTGGATGCACCATAATGTTTACCTGTGGCTCTGTCTGCACATATGGAGCACTGAGGCCTATCTCCATCAGGCTGTGACCTCAATGATGTAGGTGCTGACACTCGTGAGCCTGTCAATTATAAGATAATCAACACCCTGTTACTCTCAAGCAGGAGTATTTTGAGGTCACAAACTGGCATTTCTTGTCAGGCACCTGCATATTTCCTTAGAAAATCATGTGTTAAGTGTCCATTTTCAGTGATATTGTAAGCTAATAAGTAAGATTATACAATGTGGACCAATTGTGTTTTCCAGCCAATAGAGTCAGTTACAGTTCATCTGTGGGCTTATTTGTGCATTACAAAATTTAGGCAAAAAAAACAAACAAATAAATGATTCACATTCCTATAGATTAATGCCAGAAGGATTTACAGAGCTTCTGGCAGCTTAGGAAAAAAAAATCATCTTATAACCTTTCCAATGAGCCCCAAACCATGCCTGCACTAAAAATGGTTCAGCTTTGAATTTACTTTGGGCTAAACTGGAGCCCCTTTCACATATGAAGTCCGGACAATATCCAGAGAATCAGATCAGGATATACAGTATTACAATATAGAGTGAAAATACGTGGGGGAAGGTATGAATAGGAGACAAGTGATAGACATTTACATCTTAGAGGAGTAGTATTCTCTATGTCCTTTAGGAACATAAACCCCTTTTATTTGCTTGCTAATGAATAAGTAAATGTCTCTGAGTCTAAACTAATAAGCCCCACATGTATCTGAGATAGATCACATAGCTTTGTTGAGAGCAGACGGGCACCTTGAGAGAGACGATCATTCACGATCCTTTTCATCAACGAAGGCACATAATGAATCTTATTCTACCTCTGTGAACAGACATAACCTTGTACATGGACAGAACTTTGCAGCGAGGTGTTCATTGTGAACTTATGGCCCCTTAGGAATCACCTAGGCACTGTTTCATAGGTTTGACAAGAGCAGTGCTGATAATAAAAGCAGGGTTATAGGTAGAGATATCACAGCTCTATTTGACTGCCAGTGCCATAGGCCTCGGAGGAGCACTGCTAGTTATTACTCAAGAGGAAGAGGAAACTCCCCATTTAATTAAAGCAGTTAGAGGTCAGTGGCAAGCCAAAGTCCACTACTCTCCTCTGGCTAATTTTACATGGGCGCTCTGTTTAAATTCAGTCTCCATCCATGTTGCTCCAAATTGCATCCTGCCAGTGTTTGATTGCTGCAGGACTGCCTCTCTTAAAAGCACTGACAACTGCACGTTCATGGCGCAGTGTGCTCCTGCACTGATGCTCCTCGCACTGTGCAGACCGCAGGCTATAATGTATGTAAATTGCATATTTAGTTTAGGGAGATGAAGCAGCTAGGGATTACAATTTAACAAGGAAAATGCTTTCTGTGGTCAAAGATCAGTTAGATTGAATTAAGAGATTAGAATACATTTGCCTCGCAGTTATCTGGATTTGAGGAGAGGCCTGTTGGTAAAGCTTCTCCATTTAAAGTGGCAAGGAAAGGGCCGGATTCAACTCAGCAGAGCTCTAATCATAATGATGACAGAGGATAAGATTATGAAGGAAATTAGATCAGAATGTAAACTTATGTGGAATGCTGAAACGATTAGTCCGGTTAGGACAGGGAATAAATCAATGATTTATCGTGTAAATCATTTTTCAAGCACAAATGTCAAACATTATCTGTTTCCTGATCTCCATAGTAATGATTTGCTGCTTTCTCTATTTTATGTCATTTATGATATGATATATTTCTGCAATTACCTATACCTTTGTTGTATATTTTGTTAATTTGTGTACTGACATTATCCTAAATGTTTCCAACAATGAGAAATGCGTCATTTTATTCAGTCTAACAATGTGGTTCGTTTGCTCCCCTGTAGCTATAACTTTAAAATGTTACCTCATCCTTGAACATTTGTTTCTGAGTCACATAGATCGATTTCTATCAGTAATGGTTGTTGTTTAACAATGACGACATAAACTCTGTCCATAATGAAAATGATCATTGGTTGCAGCCCTAATCTAGTGTATTTTGAACATAATTGCTATAATTGGAGAGTTTTGTGCAGTGACAGCTGATGTGACTGCTTGTGGACAAGAGTGATTTATCTCATTTTATTTATCTTACTTCTTAAAAGAAGTATAGTAAGATCTGAAAGAAAAAAATGTATAGATCCTGGGTTTATTCATCTCCCCGACAATCAGAAACTGCTTTATCTATTCTATTATATGTTATTATCATATACCAAGGGTGGAAGTAGCTAATTGTATGTAATCAAATAACTGAGTGACTAATTTTTTAAGTCTGTAATTTACTCGTACTTAACAATGCATTACACCATGTAATCTATTCAGTTACATTTAAAATCATAACTGAGTAAGTATAATTTGAATGAATATCCAAAACTTTAGGCTACCAAAGGCTATCTGATCACAAACCGATGAACCCTGACATACGGACAAAAAAACTAAACTGTGCAGGAGGCCCAGGTTTGGAGAGGTGACCATGGCCTCTGGGCAGAAGAGAGCAGGAGCTGGGAGAAATTTAGACCGAAGATTTGGAGAAACAGAAACCCAGTTGATTGAATGTCTGTCAGTGTATGTTTTATCTTTTGATCATCTATTGAGTTTTCTTGTGTAAAACGTCATCATTCAATAAAATGCAATTTTGCTTTGGCAATAATGTAACTTAAACATTACTGCCAATAAAACTTATTTGAATTGGATTATTAGGTAAATTTGTTATCCTCATACCTGTTGCATTGGTTTGCAGTGGTATCACCATCATGTTGTTTAATTGTTCAGCGTCTGTGCTGCCATGAGTGTACTCCAATTTAATAACAGTCCCAGGAAGTTTCATGGTTCTGATGAGTTTTGAGTTTGGTTGATATTTAAAACTCCACCTCCAGATGATGCATTCAGCTCAGCCTCTCTTCGTCACAGGTGTGTACGCAGTACCTTTTCTTCTTCGCTCTTCTTGTCAGCTTTTGTTTTTGTCTTCTTGATCCACTTACTAAGTGTTGAGTTTCTTCAAAATGTCACTTTCGTGGTGAGTTAAAAGGCTTCTCCTTGATGGTCCACTCCAGTGACAACTGCTGAAATTTGGCCCACTGTCTTGTTTCTTATCGGTAAAGCATATCAAGGGGAGAGGTCAGAGACAGATAAAAAAAAAAAACTCACTGTGAGGACCATGACAGATAAGACCTGTGGGAAAGGCATGTGACTTACATGACCGAATGTATTCATGGCTGGTTCATTTTATGAGGAAGATAAATGTCATCAAAAAAGTCAATAAAGTCAAAGACAAGTCCAAAGGCTGCACGCTGGGATGTCTTTTATCAAATTTTAGCTAAAAAATTTACAATCAATATGGCACAGAGGAGTGATGCAGTCCAAATAAACAAAGTGGGAGAAGCTGATAAGAGAACGGACAGTGCCTCAGTAACCTTTGCTTTTAGTTTTGAGTAAGTGATATTGTACAACACCATGCCTCATAGTAGGGGGTGACATTTGCTTCAGTGTGGAGCTGTCTCCATAGTTTTGAGAGAGTATTTTACTTTCATGATAGGAGAGACAACACTCTATTGTTCACCTTTGCCCAAAAGTAGCATGCCATCATATCTATGGTGTTATTGATCAGCACTGGAGTCCTACTACATGTTTAAGAATGAAGCTAATCTTTACTTCTTTGATTCAGATAACGCAAGTATGCAAGACAAGTCTGGCTGTCTGTTCAATCACCAGTGAGACTTCAGAGACGTCATTATGGCTTTGCAAAACTATTTGCTCTGCATTGTTACAATGCCCTGTTAAAGATGCACTATGTAGTTTTAGAAAAGAAATTCAGAAACTCAGAAAGGTAATATCCACAAGATTAATGAGGTAATAATACAAACTTGTGTTGTCATTTAAGGTCATTTTTTAAATTCAGTTTATTCAGTCATGAAAACAAAGACAGTTTGGTTACATAGTTTGTTTAAGCATGAACATTCCCTCTCAAAATCTACAAACTGCACATTTAAATTTGTAAAATGTCATTGATAAATCACCACAGTGCATTCATTACTCATTTAACTGGATTCATTTCTTTATTTTCTTTGTGGTAAAGAAAGTAAACTACAAAAGTTATGGTCAGGTTTAGGGAGTCAAAAATATGTTACGGTTAATTTTTTAAATATAAGTGATGTTGACGTTTTGTGTAACAATCTAGTGTTGTACAATCTTAAAATTGGCAATGAACTTGGTATCATTTTAGTATCTAAATGATCATAACCCAAGACACACTGTATGTATTGCATGCATTGTGTTTTAGATTTCAGTCATATGAGTTCGTGTGTCTGTAGGGGGACAGTTTTGAAAAAGTGAAAGACAGGAATAAAGGTGAACGTGGTCATACCATTTTTATTTTTTTCATTACAGATTATAACAAATTATATGTCAGACCACATATGAGCTTTTCCCAGTACTGATATCCATCATACTTTGGTGTAATGGGATTTCCTGGGTGAGTAGCACTCCTTCCTTGAATGTCACGCCAGGCCGCAGGTCAGACCTCCCCTGGCAGTGGCTCGCACGCTCAAGCTTTGTTTAGGTGATTGATAGATCGTCAAAACCTCAAAGTCGGAAGATGAATGCAGAGTGGGCTGTGAGATCCCATCATGGAGAGGGTTAAAAATGACTAATGAATATTTACTGTCGAGCTTGTGAATCTAAAAACCTCACCTTAAAATAAAACATATATGATACACTGTGATGCTATAACTAAACAATTCTGCTTTCAAAGACTTAACAATGTGTTAACTGAATATAATATCAATCAGTTACAACAAAATAAATGTTAGCTTTAATTCTCTCTCTCTATATTAATCGATTAATCCCTGTAGATGAGGAAATCAATCACACAGAGATGAACATCATTCAGGACAAGTGGCATGACAGGATTTTCTCCGTCCACTAGGGGGAGAGAAAGTACACCATATCTGACCAAACCTGCCTCGTTTCAGTCTGTGCTGGAACCAAAGATGACTAAAGCACTGCATCATCAAGGCAGTTTAAAAACAGTTTTAAGCTATAATTTACTTGATATTTATGTGTGTGTTCCTTTTTTTTAATCTTTAAATAAATGTAAGTATTCTTCAGGTATTATTATTGATGCATTATTGAATTAATTAAACATAATAATTATATGTTTGGGTAAAATCTCTCCAGAAACCCCTCTTTTATTTGTTTGACTCAGTGATGCAGACCTCTTACTTGTCTTTTTTTGTCTTCTTTCTTTCTTTCTTTTTACACACATGTTAGATATAAAGGATGTCTCCTTCCATGCAATTCCAATTTCTACACATGCAAAATGGAAATGGAAGTCATACAGTCTGCCTGCCAATATCTAGGCTCCGACCAACTCCAAATGTGACCCTCGTTCACATAAATAATTTATGTTTTTATAGAATTCACTATAGAAATAAAAGACAGGAGTGCTGTGTACCAGATACATCAAATAAATGAAAATAAGTATTCTGGAGATATTTGGTCTTTAGATAACAGCGTTTTCTGGGGAGCATTTCTCCAAACCAAACAAGGTTTGACACGTTTGTCTCAGTGAATTTGATTAATAAAGCTAGAGCTCAGATCTCCACCCGAATACCAATACAATGATAAACCCTCGAAGATCAATATGATGTAAAGAACAGTACGCAAAAATGAAACCACTGCAAATGGAGTTTCATTCAAAAATGGGGGGGAGTAAAACAAAGCAGCAAAAATTGGTCATAAAAGCATGGTAAGCGCATGATTTAGTGGGGCGATAAAGAGTGGAAAGGTGGCCATTCATCATGGAGGCTAGCTCACCAGGAGAGGGCCTGTCACAGACACCACCAGGTCTGGGAGGCATTTCAAGAGAGAGAGAGAGAGAGAGAGAGAAGACAGAGAGCCTCCAGTTGCCCCTACAACCTGTTTGTTCCAATGTCTTTTCCAGATGGACACATACAGACCATAGATGAGTGACGAGTGCTTTGTCTTTGCCGCTCTGCAACTCCATTGTCACAGCAGTGTTGAGGGATGGATGTTGTTAACTGCAAAGTAGAGGAGCAGACTTAAGACGGCTTAGAGATGCAGAACCAGATGATGGGAACAGAATAAGAAAAAAGCTTTATTGTGGTAACTTCAGATTATACTGTTACAATACTGGAAACACTGAGGCTCATCATTTAATTGCAAATGTCTCTTAAAAGGACAGCAAATTGGCTTGCACTTAAGAGTAGCCTATTACTGGGTAGTTGGGCCTACGTAAGCCTACTAATAAGAACATCAATAGCAAAACTGTCACCATATATACAGATTTGCTTATCTCTTCTGATGTCATACATATTTCTCCCTTTTCAGGTGCACAGGAAGCCTGTTTGACAGATCAGACAAGGGGCCTGGTCCTAGGTGTTTGTAATCATACATTTAACATGCATAGGTCACTTGGGGGTTGTACAGTAATGATTTTCTAGTTTCCCAGAATCTGTTGTTCAGTCATACATGATTTTCCCCCTTTCCCCCTTGTAGATGTACAATGATGATGTTCAAATTTTTTCTTAATACGTCGCTTCTGGCTGTCATGTTGGGCTATGTTGAAACAGACTTAATGTTATTAAAATCATCAGCTGGAGAGAAAGGACTTTGAGAAATCCTAAAAGTGACTTTCAGACAACGGTAAGTGTTGTCAAATGAGCTGTGGGGAGTTTCAAAGTCGACCTCAAAAGTTACTTTGAGTAAAAATAGATGTTTATGCCTCAATTATAACGTTGTTAATCAATGCAAATTATCAGATGTAAAAAAAAAAACAGAATAAAAATGTGTTTAACCTTATTATTATTGTATAAAATGACACTGAAGGCCACAAATCGGGGCTGCAGCTGCTGGTAGCTAAATCCACATAACTAGTGTGGGACACTACAAGCAGAGCTGGACACCTGCCCAACACTAAAAGCCATAACATTACCAGGAAACAGCTATGAAGGAAGGTCCAGCAGATATTTAGCAAGCTAACAGTTAACTAGCTAAGTTAAAGTCCAACAGAGAGTTATGTTTGAAGAGTTAGAAAACCAGTCTACAGCCAGCTGGTAAGTGAACAATACTTCCATTCACAACACGACAGTAATTGGATGACACTGTAAGCTAACTGTTAATGTTAGCCACCATTTTGTCTGTGGTATAGCTAGCCTAATTTCACAGTTGCTACTTCTTGTTAGCTACATGACATTGGCTTATTTTGGCTCATATTGCCGTTTTTGTCCTCTCATGGCCAGAAATTTTTTTTTGAAGCTCATATGACTAAAACGACTTTTTATTAAAAATGAAGTCTCTCAGGAAAACTAAGATAGCAGTGCCCTAAAAAGGTAAGTACTGTACCTTCAGTCAGAGAGCTGTGGGGAAAACGTACATGTTGTCTGTAATGCAGGTGGGTGAAAACAGTTGATCTACTGAATTATTCTTGTTTATCCTCACAAAATATGAACACTTACTGTAAATGTGGTCATGTTGTTAACATAAAAACTTACAACTTTCAACAAAATGCACTCATGTTGCATTTATCTTTGTTTGGACAGGGACAATGCACAAAAAACCATGAACCTCATACTAAACAAGAAGAGATGTAATGTGCTATTATCTGCTTGTAGTCCCTGGACAAGTAGGCTGAATAATGAAATAAACTCCAGTTTAAATCAAGTTGATCTAGATGTGTAGATATTGTTTCACTTGTGAGTAAATACGCTCTTTCTGGTCAAATGAGCATGCTGATTAACATTAGGGCTGTCTTTGTTACTGGTAGTAGCGTTGGGTAATATGACAACATAAACAGTAATGTAATAAAAATAATATCTACTGTCATAAACTATATTTCTTGGTTGGGCACAGTGACTCCCTAAAGTCTTGTCATCAGGGTGTAGTTGCCAGGCAACCAGCAGAATGTCCAGGAAGTCACTGCAGCCAATCAAAAAACAGTCTGGCAGATAACATAAAATAGAGCTTTTCAAAAATAGTGAGCTTTGGAGGTGCTTATAGGTAGATATATATATAAAAAGACAAGCTAAGGTAAGCTAACTTCTAGAGGTTGTTGCTTCAGATTGACTGTATAGTTATAAGACTGGCATTTGTCACCTATAACTATGCATGGTTGTTTGTCCATCCCTGTCCAAAATTGTTCATAGTCTGGGAATAGGCCTGTTCTGCCACTCTTTGATAGTGATGAAACAAGTTGTTGACATCAAAGCAGTGATTGGGTCTAGTGGCTCATAGAGTCAGGGCTGTTATGGTGATTATTCCCTTACATGAAACCCTTTATTTAAGGTCTCAAGATCATGGTGTCACCATGACCTCGAGACTGAATTTCTGTTGATTAAGTAAGTTGAGACGTGGGTTGAACAGACTACTGCTAACAGAAGTTAAATATAGGTGAAGTGGAGAACTCAAACTGCCTGTTTCCTTGTCAGAACTAATAAAGCAAATCCTTGTGTGGCCTTTCCAAGATGCTTTCATATGCCACCCATCTGTTTTAAGGACTTCTTTTTACTTATGTAAACAGGAAACCTAACATCGACAAAGGTGTTGGGGCTTTGTGTCAGAGTTTGAAGCTGTATCTTAGCATATTTTCTGTTTCTAAAGTGTCAGTGGAGAAAATGTGGTTTGATTGCTGAACTGTGGATGAATCTGTATCATTTTCTTCATGCTAGTAATTTTTTTTCTTTTTGCGGTCGGAGTGTATCCACAGCTGCAAATAAAAGAAAAACATAGTGGACTGTGAAGAATGATTTAAAAAGAAACTCCTTTTTTCCAAGGTTCTCTGCGAACCAGCATTTTAATTAAAACCACTTGTTCCCAGACCTGTACTTAATGTTTCCCATTAGTCATGTTTGAGGGATTACAGACAGCACCAATGAAAGTCAAAGATTAAATGGAAAATGCAGATGTGTGAACAATGCAGCTTGTTTTATAGCTATCACAACTTTTTAGTTATTTTGAAAAATTAACTACCATTGACAAGGTTCTCTAAGTCCACCTAAAGATAAAGATGACATTCTTTGGAAAATAAATCTGGAAGGGGTTTCTCGGTTGCGGGTCAGCAGGGAAGCACTTCAAGGAAGCTGGAATCCAATTACCTTTCATATGATTTTGTACTAACTGTGTTATAATGGATGCTTGCATGCTTTTATTTTGTGACCATTTATTATGAAGCGAGTTGAAATGAAATTACACTTTAAATACTGTACCATGATCACACAGGCAGAAGGGTGCAAAGCAGCACCCTGATCTCCTCATCTAGTTAGTGAATAACTTTCATGAGGATGCAAACACACTAATTATTTATCAGATATGATAATTCCGTAGATTGTCTGCATTGTGACGTGTTACTGACCCTTGATCCAGGATTAGGACTCCTGTCATTCAAGCCTCTTAACTTCTTCCTCACATGTCTCAGGACAGAAAAAGGGCAGTCTGGATAGCCTCTGCCCTTTACTTATTTCCTTGTATCATATTTACACGTGCTGGGTCAGGCAGAGGCCTAGTCTCTTTGAAAAGCAAACCTTAATGAGGTGGTGCATGTAACTCAGGTATATGCCTTTTAATATGTGCTCCTTATTTGATCTTTGCGAGATGTTTCTTTTTTTAAAGCTACCACCTACAGTGGTGTATCAGCAGTGTGATTCAGCATTTAAATTGCAGTGAAGCATATTATTCAACTAAAGTAAGAAGATAAAAACATTTTTCTTGCTTGTGTCTTGATGAGAGACTGTGGAAGAAGATGAGGGATGGAAGAGCAGTTCATTTTTATACTGCATCCAGCTCTAGAGGAAGGGGAGGCAATGATCAGTAATGAGTTTGGCCGTTGGCCCAGGATGATTATTAAGAATTGCTACTGATAACAACACACAGTGTATGAATTATATCATGGCATTGGCATTTGTAATCACATCGTTGCTTTTCCCTCTCTCTTTCCGTTGATGAATTAGCACCCTGTCAGCTCTCCAGCAGATTTTCAGAGGGAGGAAGAGAAGGGAGAGAAAAAAGAAGAGAAATAACCGTGCAAGGGTTTCGAAACCAGGTATGAAAGTAATTTTGTTTTTTTTGCTTTTCAAGAGTTTGGCATATTTATGGGGCATTACTGTAGGAGTGGGCCATTTAATGTTATTTGCAGAAAGCACACATTGTTCACATCAAGCTTACAAAAGCTGAAGGCACAGCCATGTGATCATGACCTCGCAGCTGAAGGGCCAAGTTGCATGAGGCAAATGGGATTCAGCATTTGTGAGAGCTCCACACAATTAATAATAGAACCAGGTTATGAAAATAAAAAAGGACTTGTCCTAAAGCTTTATGTTAAGCAGCCCAAGGCACTAGCACAATACTGAACTGGAGAAGCACGATATGATGCAACTACTTAGTCTATCAAAACACTTGCTCAGTAAGAGGTGAGAGAGAGAATAGACCTTAGTAAGTTGTGTGTAGCAAAAATATAACTCAGATCCCTGCTGGGCTCCTTCAAGCCGTTTTACGCATGATTGTGAATGTGGAATACTGCTTGCGTCATCACATTGTCTTGAATCACATTATCTTCAGTACTCACTCGTGTGTGTTTTCTTCCTGCAGGATTTAAACACTCTAACAATAGTGTTTTAATGCTGAAAGCAATACGGAGAATCAGATATTTGTTGTCCGGGGAAAAAAGTGCTTTTTTATTTAAATATCTCAAACTCAAAAAACAAAAGTTGCACCATGCAAAAATAAAGCAACATAAATATCACAGATAACTGTTAAACATTGTTATTCCGACACTGCATCAGTTTAAATGATGCCGTGTTATACAATATCCTTCTGAATGCAAAGGCAGAAAGCTAGAGGCCTGTATTGTCCTGACTATGGAAGTGTTACCAGTGACTCTCGGGGCTGAGTCAGGCAAAAATATGGTGTGCTTTTACTCTGCTCGGCCAAATGTGAAATAAATAAAAAGAAAGGAAAATGGCTGCTCTCTTGGCTGTACCCTTGGTCCCTTGCTCTTTGTTAAAACCATATCTCTGCTGCTCCATTGCCCCCAGCTACATTAAATCCCATTAAATTCACCTTCATTAAAGCAGTCCTCTCTGCTCCTCGCAGCAGCCCTGGTGCGGGCCTCTCAAGGACAGAGCAGTAATGAGGGTGGACTGGATTTAACCTTGAAGAGTACAGGTTTTCATTTCCAAATCAATAACTTATGGTTCAAAACTGCCACTAGATCCAGGCTATAATTTTCAAGCATTAATTGTGTGGATTATGTTTCTCCAGCAGTGAGAAGGTATTTAACTTTAAGCTGCGGTGTAGATATTGCATTTATCATTTAATTTAGTTCTTTTTTTTTACAATAGGAATTGGCAGCTTGCACATTTTCTATATTAGTGACTTTGTGTGCCTGTGTACATTTTGCTGCACAGATGGGATAACTTAGGGAGATTGTATTTCAAAGAGTCTGTGTGAGTATAAGTAATTATGCTGTTGGTGCAATTTTCTGCTGTGAAACCAAGCAGTGGGCAGTAGGCTGGAATTTCTCCTTCTCCTCAATCCAGTATTGCAATACAGTGTCATCATTCACTCTAAAGAGGTTGAAATATAAGAAATCTCCTCCACAGCTGTGTAAGGCAAGTTTTGGCAGCCACCTGCTGTCAGAAGAAGTGGGAAAATATGAATTATGAATGAAAAAATTAACACGTGGGTGATAGGCAGACAGCAGGGACAAGGGGAAAAGAGAAAAAAAAAAGCCTGACCTACAGTAAAGGAGTGAAATTGTTTCAACTCCTGTAATTCTCCCCATTTTAATGGGACATTCTCCGTAGTGGGGTTTGCTGTCATTGTCATATGATTGTATGGAAAGCATTAACTTGTCCTGCGGTGATAATTTCTGCCCGACATGTTCATAATATGAAATATTGGATCTTTTGGTAAGATGGGGAGGGCTGAGGCCGTGGTGATCACTGGAGCTTAATTTTTTAATCAACTTCTCTCTTAAATGAAGCTTTATTAAATTACAAAGCTCACACAGTGGGAGTAGGACACAGGCAAAGATGGCCCAGTGTAAAAAAAAGAGCTTTGTGGCATAATTAAATAAAATTAATAAAAAAAAACCTCCGCTAGCATAGGCTAAGGGAGAATGGGATGGCGAAGAAAGCCGGTAGTCATTTTCATGCTCTGGTTTTCTTTCATTCTTTCTCATTAGAGTCTCAGGAAATTTACCATGTGAAATTATGAAAAGAAGAAAGGGATACAATGTCTACAGGATATTGATGGATAGTAAATGGAGACACAATTACATTCAGGGTTTTTTCACACTCATTTTCACGCACAGTGTACGGAGAAATTAAATGTGCTTATTGTTGCTGCTCTGCCAGAAGAAGGAGGTTTGATCACATTTGGTTTGGCTTTAGTAGACTTTGTGAAGCTGATAGCTCTTAGAAAGAAAACTAGAGTTTGGCAATGTGTTAAAGTTTTTCAAACGACCACCGTCATCCCAACAACCGGCGATTGCTGATATATTTGTGCAGGTGGGTGTGCAGTAACCCAACCCTAATGCAAAAATTGTCAACCTTCACAGCTTGACAAAGGTGATCTGTCAGTAAAGATTTAGTAGAATTTTTTAACTTGAAGTATTTTGCAGAATGATTGAAATGTATTAAAACTGAGAGCTGGGATAAGTTACTTTATCTTTTTCAATTTAAAATTCTTTGCAAGCTTGTGTGTAGCCTCAGACAGGAACTTCTCAACTACTCTTGTATCCTGGTTAAAGACTTATTTGTGCTTTTACTCTTCAAGCTTTTTTAAGTGGTATTTATGTTTGATATATTCTGTTCTACTGGCTTTTCTTTTTTTTACAGCTTTCTTTTAGGATTGAGGTAAGCTGTTAGGCATGGTTCATACCAACTTGACTCCCGCCTGAAGGGAGCTAGATAATTTATGCAGCACATGTGCCAATACAGGGGGTGTGACAAAAAACTTGAACTTGGTTAAACTTCGTGCTGTGTTGGTCAATAGAATACATGCAAGCATACATCCTCGTAGATATTATGTCTTCTTTTTTACCTTGTGATCATTGTGATGAATAACAAAATAGTTGCCACCATGATAACTCTCCAGAATTGTAAAATCCTGTCTCTCCTAATTATAAGCCAAAGTTTGCAAAGTTTTGTAGCCTGATAAACCTTCAAACTCCAGCTTGTCCTCCTGGATCATATTTCATTGTCTCACCAGTGTCTTAAACAACACGCTCTCTCCAACTCAGCCCCCTATATGCTGTTTAAACACAGGCCTGTTTTCAGTCTGAATCTCTCTAAGTCCCTAAAATGATGGGCTGTCTGTCGAGAGCATTTGACTTGAATGACAGGTGACCAGGGTAAAAGGCTTCAGGAAATGTGGACTCCAAAAAAAGTGGACTCCACAATATTTTTTCTGGCAGAAAGTTAGACCTCAATGTGTAATAGACCTTGGTAGAGCAAAAATAACTCAGATTAAACTAAAGAAACCCAATGCCATTAATGCTGCGTATACATATACTGTACAATACATAAATTAGAGCAGTAACCATTTCAAAATGACAGTCTACTCTTGGTTAATGTGCATATTCTGCACAAAAAGGCACACTTCATTGAACAGTTGATTCTTCTTTTCTAACTTGGGTATCCATCAGTTTTATATTGGCATAGTACTACAAAGAACTCAGTTTCACATTTCTTTCCTCACTTTGGCTCCACTCAATGTGGCACACTCTGCACTGGCTCAAGACATTGCCATCAAATTATACTGGTGCACTGGTACAATACTAGTCTTGAAGGAGATTTCTTTGGAAATAAATACCTTGTGGATTTTTGAAGGAATCTCTTGAGAAGAGATGCCAGTAGGTTGTTTTTGGCTTCACCCAGACTCCCATAGACTGTGAAAGTTTTCAGTCCAACAGAAATCCTAGTTGTCAAATGTCCGATCTGGAATTCAGTTTAATTTATATGGTGTCAAACATCGACTGGTGGTAAAATTGTTGCATTATTGCCTTGACAGACTTTTAAGTTTTAAGTAATTTCCATATTCGAGTACTCGCATTGTAAATCAGTAAATGCGATTATTAGAGCTCCTCCCTCACCCTGTAATGATGTCCTCTGATTGTTTGGAAAATCCTAGGGGCCACATTTAGTCTCTAGTGGCACAATATGAGTTATTCCTCTTTATGTTGACAGCTTTTGTCTTGTGCTTCCAGAGAAGGATGATTTACTATATCCTGCTCTTTGAAGCATCTTCCTTACTGAACTGTTTTGTGTTTTATCCAGTATATAAAATGTCTTTGGCTTACTTGCCTTGTTTTACTATGTCCTTTAACATTTCAAACAGGTGTCCTTGACATTTTGCGGATGTGATAGATCCCCTATTATGCTGTGGGCTATTACTATAATATGGTATCATTTAGAAGTCTGGGTTCACTCTCATTATTTTTAATTCTCAGAGATTCAACTGATGAAGAGTTTGAGGTGAAAGTGCATCTACTCTTGTTTCAGGGAATTCACTGTTCTGAAAGTGGTTTATATTGTGGTAACCCCTTAAAGTACTGAGCTGCATCTGCTGTGTAACTGAATTGGCAGATTAGTTGAAAAGTTTGTGCTTGAGATTAGCCTTTCCTATAGTCAACAACAGAGATCAGTCTATTGCATGATCAGGAACACAACATCAGATGCTTAAACAAATATATTCTTGCTGAATAGTTATAGACATATTTTCAAATCAAATCAATTTTATTTATGTAGCCCAAAACCACAATCACATTGCCTCAGTGGGCTTTACAAACTGTACATTAAACGACATCCTTTGTCCTTAGACCCTGCTTGATTAAGATTTTGATTATGGCCAATGCATGCCATATTTTTTGCCATCCGAGTTATTGCTGTTGAGTAGTTTTGATAAGACACTATAAACCTGCTCCTTATTGTAAAATAGCTCAGTTGTTTTTGAATATAATTGGAAATTTTGATTTGGTGCATGGACGTCTTTTTCATCAGATGGGATTCATTGATATCTTTTATGGCCAGAGACAAGAGAGCTTGTTCCAAGACTCACTTACGTCATCTCAATAGTGAATTAACAAGAAAAAATAGGATTACTGACCCTACTGTCACATTATCTCCACACACTATTAGTTCTACGCCAGTTCAGGTCTGGCTGGAGACTCCCTAAACACTTGGTATTTCGCCAGAGGGTGGCACCCTTAATCCTTATGTCCTGCATCTCACATAGTGTTTTGTGCCTGATGCATGTTCTCGTCATCTGAAATTGGATGCCACTAGTAACAAACAGAGATGATCTTTTTTGTGATCATTGCTGTTCATGTCTCGTGTGAAACCAAAAGTTAATGTAACCACAAACATAAATGACATCCAGCCGACTGTCTATGTGGGTAGTCTTGTCCATCTTTATAGTATGTCACTTGACTTTCTAAAGGCTTTCTGGCAGAAAACTTTGATATAACTGAACAAACTGCCAAGGCAGACTATCACTGTCCATGCACAGGTGTGAGGTCAAAAACACCAATTATTATGTTTTTATGTTCGTCATTAAAAAATCCATAGGAACCCAGAACAGGTGGGTGACAGGTAGCAGAATGCAGTAGTTTGCCAGTGGGAGGTTTGTTTCAACCGTATAAATCCTGTGAATCCCACAATGTTTTATTAGGCCTAGAATACAACGGTCTGTAAATGGCTGTTGTGGCTGATACGCTAACATAAAAGCTCTAACTTTATCTGCGTGGAGTTTGCCTATAGTTGTGTGTTTGAACTGGCGATCTATTATCCCTCCACAATCTAACATCATCTTTGTCAGGTGGGCTGAAACTCACCTGAAGTAATTGTCCAAATGCTTGGAGTGATTGCCTATTTTTGACAGATCCAGTTTGTGTTCCTGTCTTCTGCACAATGCATGCTTGGCTAGACTCAAGACCTTTCGACACTGTGAATAAGAATACACGGGTAAGAACACTAAAAGAATGTTCTTCTGCAAGAATGCACCTAAAACGGATTTAAATTGAAAAATGGATTGTAGTATCCGTAGGTTTTTAGAGCTTTTCCTTCAGTATAAAGTTGTCATGTTGTTCACAAAATGTCAAAACTGGAATGTGACCAAGAAATCCTATACTTTGCCAGGCTTTTAAAGAAAATAAAAAACAGTGTTGATGTGCACAGTGCACCCAATTCTCTCATCCTTCCATAGCATGATATCTAATGTCAGTCACAAAAATCTTTGGCTTGACTTCAAAGCTGAAAATAAAGTAAAATCATCTTCCAGCACCTAATATTGTGCTTATACTCACCACAGAGCGTGTAGTTGGGCTAATTCAGTTAGCCCAAACCTCTTCCAGCCAAGGCTCTGAAGTTTTATACCAGTGCCCGGTATGTTGTAAAATTGCAAACACTTTTATGTCTGTCTGTCTATCAAACTTTATAATGCTCTGATTTCTACCCCACTGGCAGTGTCTTTTAATTAGATTATACTGGAGAAATAACCAGAGTTCAGAATGCCAATTTGTGTCCCAGACGGTGTAAAATTTGCTGTTACACTGCCGCCAAACAGAGCAGGTGAGAGCAGACAAGGTCCTCAGGCAAAGAGCAGCTGACTGCTCCTTAAGAGTTTCTCTCTCTCTCTCTCTCTCTCTCTCTCTCTCTCTCTCTCTCTCTCTCTCCCTCTTTTTCACCTCTCTCTTCCCTCTTTGCAGTCAAATATTAAATACATGAGGATAAACAGGCCATTTAACAGTCCGACAATCAAAGTAAAATACCAAAGTTTTCACACAGATGATGTCTTCAGGGGATGACTTTCTGTACTGTAGAGAAGAGTGATGTTGACATTGTATTGGCAATGAAGACATGTCTCCTGTACGTGCTGCATATTGTATCTGACACAGTGTTAGTTCGCTAGTCATTATAGTGATTTATGAGAGGTCAACCAAGTATCTGCAGCTTGGTGTAAAAACAAATGATTGGAACATTTATTTCCCCATTTGTGGATGTGTGCCAATTGTGATAATTGTCAAAAAATAAAATAAAAATACTATGTTGCATCTTGTGAGTGCTTGTAACAATCCGGCTTTTTTTATTCAGCGTGTTTGAAATGTATAATTTACATTGAAAAGACTAACTCCATGTTTAAATGATATAGCCAATGAAAGCAGCAAAGTGAACAGCTGCAGGTAATTAGAGCTGGCCCAGGAATGGCCAGGGATTCAAAGTAAACATGGATGGTTTCCACAATCAACAACATTTACAAACGCAGAAGAAGGAAGCTACTGAATTTGTGAAGAATGTGCAGTGGGAATGGAAAGCATAGAAGCATGAAACCAGCAGATGTTGAAAATTAAATACATGCGGCATGTGGCTAACAGGACTGTGGGCTTATTCTTCTGATGGTGGACCCTGGAGTTCTTGAGGGCTAGAGGACAGCTGTTCCAGGTTAATACTTACAGGTTTAGATCCAGCCAGCCATAGCTAAGATTTAAAAAAAATTCCTTCAGGGGAAACTGACTTGAGTTTTGTTACATATCTATGGCCTGCTACTGTTGTTTGCAACAGTATCAGCATACATATCAAGTCTGATTCCTCAAAATTGGTCACGCAGCACAATTGGCTGTTGAATTGACCAACTTTAAAAGGTTGGATGTAACCAAACCCTTACAGACTCATGGCCCAAAAGAGCTCAGATTCTCTCTGGCACAGACCTGAAACATTTCAGTCTACGAGGGCCAACTGGTTCTACTTTCAGTTGCTGAAAAGAGTTGAATCATAGAGGACTTGACACTTGTGGCTTCTTGTGTGCCCTCAGCTGGCTACGCAGTTGTCAGTCACTCACAATGGCAGCATTAGGGAGATTTCTTTATGTCCTGCAGGGTAACTTGCAGGGTAAACAACTTATGTAATTGTCTTTGAGAGGGCAGTGTTGAGAAAATTGTCATGAGGCACATACATTATGAAATGTTGTTCTGTAATACATAACACAGTAGTAGTATTTCATGATACAACCATGGCCTTTTTTTATGGCACGCAACATTAGATGGTCTTCAATTTGAGAGAAAACTTTGTATTGAATTTAGTTTTTGGCCACTAAGTTTTGTGGTTAAATCTAGCCGTAGTTTGCCATTGTAAAAGAAAGTACTGCCTCAAATGTCTTAAAATTATACATATTCTATCGTATTTGTGTTAATGGCCTTTGTAGTACAGCAATGGCATCGGTATGAAATCAAATGGCTGGGAATGGAATGCATTGTGTTAAGTCTGTCTCTGTGTGGCATCCCTTGACTAAATATTAGCGCACTGGCTGGGCGGCCTGTGTGGTTCTTCCTTCACCAGCTTCCATTGAAACAGCCCTACTCTGTTTATTCGAAATAGCTCCCTCAAAGTTTACTGTCCGGCCCACTGCCTCTCTTGGCTCTTTGGCTGTTGCAACAAAAACATGTCAGTAGTGTTTAAAGAAGTGGTGTCATAAATTATTTGCACTAATCTGTGTGGGTATTTGCTCTGACTCATGAAGCAGTGGGTGATTCCAGGCTGGAGAGGATAGGTTTTGTTTTTCAAAGCCAGGCACAACTTCACAGGAATGAAGCTTAACATTTGCTTTTTGTTTAGCCCCACCGTCTATAGAAAGAAAAATGGCTTTTCACTGCAAAAGAAAGCACTTCATTTGAAAAAAAAAATTGCCCAGCAAATCATATGGTGCCTATTCATTTCACTGTTAATATTTCAAAATGTCTTTAAAGTGAATAGTTTATTCTTTACAGCAATGCTTTAGTTTTTCTGACTTAGTACTGTAGGACATGTTCTGGGAATCCATCAAAGAAAATAGTCTTTAGCAGGGTCTAGTGCTTTATATTTGCAGGGTAAAAAATGTGAGAAACCATTCACTGCTTGAAACCATTTAGTAATAGGATGATGATTTGTTTGTTCTGTGGTGCATTCATTCTTTTAATTAAAGATATGTAGGAATTTACTTAAGTTTACTTAAGGTAACAGGAAGTTGGCGAGCATGACTAAACTCAACATGAATAAAACTTTAAAACATACCTCGTCAGTGAACAAGTCTTGTCAGATTTTCATCAGCAGTGGAAGTCGTTTCATTGTGTATTCACGACAAGTGAAGCGATCATTTGTTAATTCGGGTTCCACACAGTATTTATCCACCCCAAACAGCCGTATTACTCCACATTAGCCATAACTTGTGTACGTAAGCTAATGTTAGTGAACAACGGCACATACCGATTCAGTACTCACCAGAAACGTCGGTTCTCTGTTCTCTTTCCCCTCTCCTCTCTGTAACTTTACATTCAGAAAAGTAGAGTAGTTCATTCGGCAGTCGACGTTACAGGGCATAAACACCGGACAATGGAGGTCACCTTCAACGTTTGCTGCTGCAGTCAGGTTGATAAAAGGAGTGAAGATAAATCCACTTTTTAATTCCAAAAGTTAAAAAGTAATCACTGTGCTCTCCTCCCGCCCTCGAAATAACACTCGGCAAACGTCTTTTGTTGTGTTTTGATAGAGAGCCCCCTAGTTGCAGAAGTTACATATTGTTATTGTAGCATTTATTGCCTGATTTTATGCATATTACATACTAGAGTAAAACCCAAATGACTTGCCATTATCAGTGCCATGTTTAATGCTTAAACACGAAATGGATTCATACTAAAAAAAATATATATATTACCCCAGTTGTTTGTTGTATAGTCCAGTATTTATAAACTTTTATCGTTGGATCACAGTGCTGGTATATGAAAATTAAACAATGTATGAATTGTAACTGTAAAAGTGATTACTTACATCTACTTAATGGGCTTCTGTCCTTTCACATTAGTTTAAATATCTACTCATGCATGTAGGACTCATGGCAGTGTGTGGCTTTCACTTCTCTCACCCTTCACACCTCTGCCTCGTCTGACCAGGTGTGTCTGCTCAGTCACCCCACTCACGACTGCAGGTTGGGTAGTTTATTATTACTTAATCGCTGCCGTCGGCTCCCATCAGGGTTTAAGATGAATGGAGCCTGCTGTTTCCCTGCTCTCATTATTTTTCTCTTTTCTGACTGTGTTTTGCTCTCTCACCTCGTCAGATTTGCTCCACATGCAGTGGCCTCACGGTGGTGGTGAAGCTCCTTCAGTGGTGAGTACTTTACTGTTGAACCAGCAAACAAGATCTTAAATTCTCTGAAGATGCCATCAGCACACTACAGTACAGATGAATAAAGGAAGAAATTCTGTACTGTCTCATTTTGTAGATTTTATTTTGCAAAGACAGGGATAGATGTGTCAGATAAGATGGTGCATATTCAACCTAACTGCTCCCCTGTGGATTCAGTGATAGGGAGATATACATTATGTATCTCATGTTAAATCACTTGTAATAGCGGCAGGGTTAGGGAAATGGTCAAATCTCCATTTAAAGGAGTGAGGTTTTTTGTGGCCAGGGGGATGTTGGACAAAGTTGAAGCCCTCCTTCTCCCTGGAGGTGGGCTAGGATCATTAGTTTTAGTTTTTGAAGTGTTTGGCCTTTTGATGTTCCTATGTTCTCTTCAGGCAGCCTGGCCTGAAGGATATTTAATATCACTCCTACAAATTTCCAGTTAGGAATAATTTGAACTGAGCATCTGTCAAAGAAACAGCCATTTAAATACATTGGTCATGGTTAAAGAGGCATAAAATGAGGCCAGATTAGACAGAGCACCTTTCTCTGAAGGCTGGGGCTGGTCGAGTTGGGGGCCAACCTGGGGCACAGCGACCCAGCAAAACTGCTCCTGCTTCCAATTCATTAAATATAACTATCTAACACCACTTGGATTCAAACTCTCCCCTGGCTGCCCTCCTTATGAGCAGCAATACCTCCTGCTCCTGCCACTGTGGCATTGTGGGGATAGTCTTAGTTATTTTATTTATGAATGTTCAGGGGAGGTGGGACTAGATTGTATTTCTCTCTGTCTGTGATGCTCTGAGTAACAGGGGACCGCTGTATCCCCAATGTCTTCACTTCAAACATTCCCCTTGTGTTTCCACTAGGGTGTGCAGGAGGACCTTTATTAACGTATGCAATCTTAGATTATGTCTTATCACCAAAAGAATCATGAAAGAGCATGCATTACACCCAATGAAAGAAGATGTCTGTGCCCAAAGCAACTGACTGGGCCTCTCTCAAAAATGTTCAGCTTTTCTTCTCTCAGTTGACTTAAACAAAGGCACCACCGCTCTCTGAACAGGATATGAGACAGGGGGTCTGAAAAGTATCATACTAATTATTTTTTTTGACAAGGTTTGTGTAGAGTTACTATTTTGAAGCATCTGCAAATCATGCATTGCAAATTTCAGTCATTGGTTAATTTATTTTTTTACTTATTGGAAGCACAGCTTAGGTTTTTAATGTTTGATATATGATTGCAAAGTCATTTTTTTGCCATATTATTTACAATTTTGCTCCAAGTAAAGATGCTTTTTATGCTCATAGAATACATTATTACAAAAAACTTAATAATAAAAACAAACAATACAGCAATACAAAACTTTGGAAAGAAGTTTTTCAAATTGGTGGAAAACTTTGTGAAGCACTCTTTCATAGCCCCTGCCCAACTTTTTTCCCATCACTCTTTGGCTGAAGTGACTACAAATAAAGACTGGTTGCGTGAGCAGAACACCTCAGCCACTGTCTTTGGGGGGAAATAAACAATGCATTAGTTCCACATTGACTTGGAACAGGAACAGATGAAGGAAGTAGAGAAGGTTAGAGGAAGTACACAGCAGGAGAGTATAAGTGGGCAGAGACATTTCAGAGCCTGAGTGTGCTAAAGCACCTCTCTCTCCCTCCCTCCCTCTCTCTCTCTCTCTCTCTCTCTCTTTTTTTCTGTCCTCCAAAGATTTTTTTGCTCTTTTACCATGTGATGTAGATTAACTGCACCTCATCTATTGTCTTTAATATCCAGTTTTACCAACTACAAAGCCTAGATATTTTGTAATTGCAGGACAAACATTTCAGCTCTTGTGATCAATTTCTAAAAAAAAGTTAGACAACATGAACTAATTAATTTATTTTCCTAAAAACTGGTATATTGTAGTAGTATGGCCCAACTTGGACCTAAATGTATACAGTAGCATTACAATGAAGTTTACAAAATGATGTAACTTGGGAAAGAAAACAAATGTATTTTTCTACTGTGATTGGTATCAGATGTTAGTGTTGTTGGTTACCTTACAAGGAAGGGATAGACTGATTATTGGCCTGGCTGATTATCAGGGCCGATATTCAGCATTTTTCTGATTATCGGTATCAGGGATTTTTCTGTCAGAAATGTGCTACTTTGGCTCTGATGCAGCATCCCCTCCCAAAGTAATATCTTTTTGGTAACGTCACAATTAGTAGCCTATCAACACTGAATAATCTGAATCTTCAAAGTAACTAGTTATGTTACTAGTTATGGCACTGAAAGCTGTTCTCTGTAGAAAATATGTTTTTGCTCTTGAAGTTACCTTGTGATATATGGTGATAGAAAGATGGTTGGAAAGTATTTTTCCAAAACGCCTGCCTTTTTGGGAACATTTTCTAGTAGCGCCTTTCCAGATTGTTCAGTGTAACAATTATTTGGTGTGTCAAGTTAGCTGATTGTGGCATCAGATCAAAAAAACATTTCTGTATGTCCTTGTAGAGGACAAACTACATATCGTTAATTTGGAGGATTTGTTAGGTACGCGAACATTGCACAACTTTGGATTCACTTCAGGATTCTTGAGTCTTTTCTCTCCTCCTTGACATGGTTGCCCTTATTCTATCACACAGTAGCACCAATGCAATTAACCCTAAGAATGTTCATTAAAAAAATTAGGTAAGCCTTAAGTGTTAATTGTCTAAAAATAGTTTTCTCCATGGTAAATAGATCACCTAAGGTCTGAACTAATCACTAGTGAACAGTGCGTGGAAATTCTAATCTAGTACCAAAATGTTTTACTCTCCTGATACTAATTTTTCATACCTAAACTCAAGGTAGTGTCTGATACTAGAGATCTGGTGCCAGTGCTGTTTTGTTTCAATCTGTGTGGAGCTTACACCATTTTTCTGTTCCACTATGACTAAAGACTGTATTTAATGTGAATCACTCAGTCTGGCTGATATGTAATTGTTTTAAAGATAATTTTTTTGGGACTTTGGTCTTTATAGTACAGCCGAAGAAAGACAGGAAAGAGGGGAGAGAGAGGGGATGACAATGCAGCATAGGGGCCCAGGCTAGAATCAAACCTGGGCTGCTGCAGTAAAGACTCAGCCTTGGTACATGGGCTTTCCCTCTAGGTGAGCTGTGGGCACCCAAGGATAACCCTTTGGTACACTGTTCTGTAAGAAAGGCATAGATAACGTAGTTGTTTAAAACCTTGTGCTGTACGGGTTTAGTGGTATGCATTTTTTTTGTATTTAATGTTAAATAAAGTTTGGCATTTGGCTGGAGCAATTCTTTGTCAATTGTGCAGAACGAAGACATTGTCAGTGTATTTGATGTGAGAGGGACCATGCTGCCACTGCACACTCTCAAGTTCGATTGAGTGTTAAATAACTTGATAACAGGGAGTAGTTAATCGGTGCAAAGTTGTAACTTTATCCTCTCTACCTTGGCTTGTCCTGATGGTGGGAGGAGATGGTGTTGGAGGTGAATGTGCTGTAAGTGTGGAACTGCTGTGGAATGGGCTGTCAGGCTTCATTAGCCCAAGCCATCTCTATCTCAGGAGAAATGTGGCCAGTGGTTTAAAACCAATTTCCATTACCTTTCTTCATTTTATTAACTTCCGTACCATTACCAGGGAGCTTCCCTTTGACAGTTGTTCCTCTCCACTGTCTTGTACTTCTAAGAGATCCCTGCAGGAGCAAGCCTGTGAAACCTCACTTATCCTGGACTCTGTGTTCCCTTTAATCGCCAAGCACTCGCCTCAGCCCTCTCCAGCCTCGTGCCAAAAGTGTGTGGTGTGTGTCAGTCTCAGATTTCAGATGTAAGGGGTCTTTGTGACATCAAGTGTCTAGCCAAAACTGTAGTTTACCCCCTGTGTGTCTCTGATTAGCTGCACAGAGACATTCCAATGTAACATGAGCAAGGTCCTCTTAAAGGTCCAAAACAGGCCTCTTACCCTAGTTTGAATTGTCGCTAGCTGCTGACTTTTCAGTCGGACATATTGTGCCGGGATAATCCTGCGGGAGCCAAGGATATGTGGTAAATAGTAGTTGTGATATCTATCTACTCTATGACCTCAGTCCACCACCGCTGATTAGATCTGCTGGGAGCATTTGTCCATGAATAAGACAGGCTTTTCTTGTAGGCTGAGTGAAGAAGAGGAGTATGAAGCTTGTGAGACGCCTCTCTTCGTGACTGCCACTTGGGAGCACAGAGGAAATGGAAGAGGAGGTGAAAGGCCAGGTGTCTGCCACAGAATTTAATTAGAAAGGCTGGATGCTTTGTCCTCTGTAAAGTTGCTTCAGGCATTCTTTAATTGCCCCATTCCCAATTTCTTCGAGCAGTCCCTTCTCTAAAGTTCATTAATATTCATCTTGCGCGAGCATTTGAATGTTGATTTCAAGGATCTTTTACTTCACTGTACTTCCTAACTCTTAGCCTCATCTTATTACTGCTTGAATTCATGCTGGATACATTTCTAATAGCTCCATTGCAAAATATGTCCTCCCATTTGAAATGTTGCACTTGAAGCCAATTTAGCTCACCTGATGAGCTCAGTAATTGACTGTGCTGATGAACTGACTCGCTATTAAAAAGCTCCCAGCTGATGTTTGAGAAAGTAACAGGGCATAATAAGATATGGAGAGTTATCACAATGCAAGGACTCAAGAAACGGATAGACCAAGACTGGTTAAGCATGATGATAAGCTTGTGTACACTATGAAATAGGTCTGGACAGTATATTAATTGAAGTGATATGAGATTATGTATTGTCTTAGATTTTAAATACCATTATATCGTGATATGGCATAGGTTTTTCCTGGTTTTAAAGGCTGCAATTCAGTGAAGTGGTTTTAGTTTCTCAATTTAACAGTCTGTTCTACTATTGAGGTTGTCAAAAATATTGTGATATTTAATTTTGTTGCCCAGCCCTAGCATTTATGAAGTGCTTTTGAGGAAATTTCAAAATATCCAGATATTTATACAGTATATAGTGTATTGTGATGTAGCCCAAAAATTTCCCAATATCATTTTAAGGCCATATCATCAAGCAATCAACCAACCAACCAACCAACCAACCAACCAACCAACCAACCAACCAACCAATCAAACAACCAAAGCAAGCCCTACTTTGTTTCATGTTTGGTGTGCATGTGTCACTTACAAACAACAAACTCCCATGTATCCAAAAAACAGATCAGAAACAATTATCTAATATCAGCAGACTTCTCTTATAAATAAGTCAAGGAAAATGAGAAACATGAAAGTTTTCCTTTTTGTATCAAACAGCAAAAAGCTGTAGCATACTGTGTTTTAGCTAATTTGGCTTACTTAACATTGCATGTCCTACGATGTAACTGTTGTACATGTGCACATTGTGATATAGGTGCTAAAAACGATATATTGTGCAGCCCTACTTACTATAAAATCTTCTTAGGCATTCTTGTTTCATTTGATATTGTGGAAAAATAAAAGAGAGCATTAAGCACAATCTGGGGGGCACTAGTTCTGTACTGGTTGTTTTTGAGCTGACCATTATAAGAAGGTGACTTAATAAGAAGAGTTCTGAGATCAATCATGGATTGATTTAGCATTTAATGAAATCCATCAGGGGGCTTTGATCTGATGTTTTGATAAATCAGAGTAAGTAATAGGCAATTAACTGTTACATTTTCATGATTCTTATGATGGCATTGCCAAATATGTTAGTAATGTAAGAATTAAAGAATGCTTTTAATGGAAAGCAAATTGCTTTTTTTGAGGTCTTTTCTCAGTCACCTTTATCAGCAGTGTTGAGCCCAGTTACCAGCATTTAAGAAGAGAAAGCTGAGATTAACCCCAGCAATAACACTGACCATCATTCATTAAAACTGTAATCATGCGTAAAATGAGATTGATAGAAATTTTTCTAAAAGGTTGAGAAAAGGGAATAAAAAAAGGAATTATATGTCCTGATACAGGATTTAATAGACAGGAAGTTAATTCAGCTGCTTTTAAAATATGGTAAGGCGGCAAATCCTCCTGGGCAAATTATAGACTCCTTCACCACCACCACCACCATCATCACAGCATTTCAAACAGGAGACAGAGGTTATGCCCCCTCAAGCACACACATTCACCTTACCTGTACAGCAAAGTGCATACACACATACACCAACACATATTCTGCTCTGCAATATAATATCTGGTTTATCTAGTTGCTGGGAATAGTTAAATCCTTCACGGGGGAAGCACTCTGTTGGTAGGATTACCTCAGTATACGGCAGCCATTTCTCTGCTTATTATCACATTTTTTTCTCAACAGGCGAGTTTAAGGCCAGTGTTTTAATGTTCAGCACATTCAATCCCTAGCTTTTACACTGGATGAAATATTTATTTGGTTAATCACTTCAGTATCACGCTGAGCTCAGTATCTTTAGTAGTCGTAACAGGATTACGTGTATTATGGGTGAATGGCAGGGCACAAACATACTTTTTATGGAAACTGCATTAAAAAGTTTCCAAAGTACTTTTTTTTTACTTTAAAACACACTTTGCTGACAGCTGTAGTCTCTCCATTTCACCCGCTCTGTCTGTGTAAATTTTAAATATATCTTTTGCACTTGGACCCATAAATGAAATGGAAATTTGCTTGCCTTTCCCTCCCCTTTAAGCATTACAGTTACCTTTCTGAGTGCGTCAAAAAAATAGGATTAATTTAATATAACATTGTTGCCTTGCCTGCTTTTCCATGGTTGCATTTTTTGTTCACTTTTTCCACAGCTCAGGCACCGCCCCCCTGCATGGTTCACTAAAGAGTGGCGCTGTACCTGCTGTTTTAAAGGTTCATTTTGAACTTACAACCAAGGCTGACACCTGAGGAACCCTGCCTTTGATTGATTGTTGAGACCATTGATCTAATTTTGAAACCTTTGAATTTCTCCACTGCATCCCTCCTTTTTTTGTACAGAGTAGAATAAACCTAATTTCCTCGTGCCTCATGCAGGGCTTCGCTCTCCAAGGCGGGAAAACAGAGTGAATAAATAAATAAAGAAACCCAAGAAACAGGTCTTTCACAGCAGCACTGAGATTTTTATAGACTCGGTCAATTAAATTTGTCTTATTTGGAACGATGGGGCTCCATAACTCAATAAGAAGTAATGTGGTTGAAAAGACCTCTTACTGTGCGGCCATTAGGTGAGAGAATGTTACCATTGGAGTATTAACATGCAGGGATTACAGAGGCATAAGACTGGTCCGAGCCAATTAGAATCAAGAGCCGCTGAGAAAGCGGAGGTGTGGGTAGGCATACTGGGCTACCAAGACCTGCTGTGAGAGCGAGGACATCACAGCCAGGGCTTGATGGAAACCAGGAATGCTTCAGAGAGACACTGGCTTTTAGTTTTAGCATGGCAAAAGAACAACCCTTGAGTTGACTGCCATACCATTCCAATAACACGGCCAGATAGCAAGGGGTTTCTCTTATTCATTAATACTATAAACTATTATTACTGTGGAAATTTTGGACTAAGCTAAATGGTTTGAATTGACTGAATTACTCACTATTTCTGTTTTGTTTGAAACATGGTGTGCAGTCGCATTCAGTAACAAGCGCTTATTGACAAATACTGTGACCACACACATCCACACCACATTCATGGATTTTTGTTTTTTTTGTTTTCATGGCAAAATGCTGCATGTGTACTGTATGGATCTATGTGTCTGTGTATCTGCTTGTAAGTTTGTTCATAATAAGTGAATCTGTTTAGAGTTTATGTGCCTTTTTGCCGCTCCCACTATCATAACCGTTTATAGCCAGTTGGACAGACAATTAGTCAGCTGTCCTTTGGCTCATGACCAACCCTTTCACAAAATCCTGTGCAAGTCTTTGAATCCATTTGGAATTTCTGGCCTTTATGCGATTGGACACTCCTACACCTACAATGCCAAATTTCAGCCTCATTGGGTATAAACTGTGGCTGCCAAAGGGTAGGGAAACTTCTGTAGACTGACCCAACCGACAGAGTGACCTATAGAGCCACTGCTCACAACTAGTGAAAGGATTTTATGAAAAGGAGCCATGGTGTCAACAAGAACATTTCACAAGAATGACCTATTCTGAAAAAATAAGCACCGATCAGTGCATTATTTGCTCACAATAACTGATCAGTTTGTTTACATGCAAGTACATATTTACAGTTTGAAATGTAAGTGGGATAGAAATGGGTCTATAAGATATATATCAAACACTGCAGACTTGAAATGTGGCTGTAAAAGTTTTGTCCATCAGGGCACAGCGGCAGTGGGTCAACATGGATTCACAGCAAGCTCTCACAGCGGGGAGAAAACAATCAGACCACTCGAAAGCATCTGAAACCACTTCTACAGCTCTCTACTGTTCATCTGTATGCTCATTATATTCTCAACAGTTATAAAGTGACAGTTCTTAACAATTGATTATGCTCCAGGAGAGTTTTGAGAAGTTTATATTGGTTTAAAACATATTTACAAACATGAAAACTGGCCTATTTTTTGGGAAGCCATAGCTATTGTGTTGTAAATATTATTCAAACTTTTATTGCCACCTTTCAGGCATAGGAGGGGTGAGGATTTGATACTCAAAAGATGATTGCTTTGTTTGGAGTGCCACTTTTATTTAAGGTTTTTCTTTTTGTCATTGTGTAGTAAATCAGCTACCTGACAAACAATGTGTGTAGCACATTATGCAGTTATATTTATTTAGTTGGTATTGTCACTCTGCAGTGTCTTCATTTTCATAAATAGAAATCAGAAATCCTTTTGCAAAAACACTTAAAAATGCAGGCTTATTTGCTGCGTCTGTGGCTGTTTGGAGAAGAGAGCATTTAAAGGAGGTGTGTGAAAGAGAGAAAGGGAGCGAGGGAAGTGCTTCTCTCTCTCCCTATCAGTGAACTCAGATGTGTCACTTGCTATGTCGGAGAAGGATGGAAACACAAAGTGCCTCAGGACATTGTAACAAAGTCCCTTGTGCCACCAGCCCCCCCGACACAATTACCCACTCATGTCTAATTGGCATTTGAGGCTTCTCTGCTTGATCGACCATGGCCACATCAGCATGAAGTGGCAGGGCAGCGTTTGCCAAGCTGTGACTTAACTGGTATCACGCTTTGTTACTCTTCTAGCTGCTTACATAATTTGCTGATGTAAATTTACTCTGCCTAATTAACATCGTCAGCCTCTCATTTAATCTGAACAGACATGGGATGCATCCGCTCCCTGGCGCTACTGTCCGTTCTGCTGACTTCTGAGCGGCGGTGCGTAGGCCTGTATGTTGGCCAAGGCACTGGAGTTTATGCGACTTGGTTGAATAAATCCATTAGTCAGGACGTACACAACTTAGCCTTGGCATGTGTGAGTTGAGAGGAGGGGCTCAGCATGGGACAAACTTTCCAGAACTGTGCTGAATTAAAAAATTAAGTTCACCTCAGTTGTTGGTTGATTGGAACTGAGCACTTAACTAGGGAATGGTTTAGACAACGGTACAAGGACACAAATCTGACTGACAGGCCTCGCTGTGGAGAAGAGCTTTGTGGTATTTGAGGTGACGGCTCTATAGACAAATAATAATACTCTCAATTAGAGTCCCCTTCTCTACTTTACGGTCTCTGCAGCGCTTAATGGCCTGTTTGCAGAGAACTGTCTCTGGATGCCGGCACAGTCATCATTATCCAACCAGATCTCTTGTGTTAATAAATGACAAGCGTCTGGAATATTGATTTGCTAACCTTTAAAGTGGCGCCATCCACTGCAGAGTGCAGAATTATATGAATTTAACAAATGTAGGGGATTAAGCTCTGCGAGCGGAGTGTGTGTTTGTCTACGTGTAAGGATTGATCCAAAGTTGCAAGTAAGGTTTCTGAACTGCTTTTACTTTTGTTTCAAATCTTGTCAGGGCAGAGACATCACCACCTCAAACTAGTTCTTCTACTGTGGACGACCGATGATTGGGTTGTGTATGTAGAGAGTGGTTGATGCTGAAACACGCTCTGCAGCTGGGGAGAGTTGGCCTGATATGTACCAAGCCACCCACTCATTCAGCCAGTCAGGATATTAGATCAGACTGGTGGTTTGTGATGGTGGCAGGGTCAGTGAGCATCTCATTCGCATACCCCCCCCACCCCGCTCCCTCCCGTCGCTGCTCGCCCATTTGCTTGTCTGCCGCACTGCAGGGTAATCAGGACAGTGACACTTTATGAGAGAGGGGACGACAAAAGGATTTACACACAAAGCCTGGCTGAGGAATGTATCTCATTTGCCCCCAGAGTTTGAACCTGAGTGCATGAGCACAAAAGTTAAAAGGAATTAAGTTTGAGTACATTGGGTTTAATTTTTTTATTGTTTTATTTCGATTTTTTTTGCTGTAGTTAGCGTTGCCGAGAAATGTCAAGGCTTTTAATGTAATCTCTACAAATAATGCCTGCATTATAGTAGTGAAGAATACTCCTCTTAGATTGGCCTTTTGTACTATTTCATGCTAATTCGTAAAAATAATTTTACTGTCACTTAAAATATCTGTACTATGTCACTGCACTCACCAACCATGCAAGGAAAAATAAGTTAAACTTAAGTGCCACGGCAAAGGAATTCTGTGTTCTTTCTAAAGATGTATATTACAGTTTTGTGTGCGTGCAGTCTGCTAAGAAGAAAAGGTTAAGAATATGTATTGGGACATTGGTGGCAATCTGGGAGAGTGAGTCTGAAATTAGAGGTGAAAGTATTAAAATATTGATAGCAGCTCTCTGTGTCCATTGCTAGCCCATTTATTATTCATTCTACCTTGAAGGTAGCATGCAAGATGACCCCTTTTCATTCAGGCCCCTGCCTACTAACTCCTGCTCTCATCAGTTGTGATTTCATGTGGCTCCACTGACATTTTGCTCCAGTTCAGCTGTTGTGAACAAATGATTTGTGCATATTTGTCTTGCGGTTACATCTGTTGTCTTACGTCCCTTTGTGCGGGTCTATGTGTCTTCTCTACTATTCGGATATATGCAAATACATATATATCCAGTTTTTCTGTGTGACTGAGTATCAGAGGGCCCAATATAAAGTATATTCCCATGCATTGGTATGTGTATAAGAACAAATAGCCATAATAAATGAATTTCATATAATTATTGGAGGATTTATCAATATTCTGGGCCCAATTAGTCCACTTCTGAGTATTTTGAATTTGTTCGACAAAAAACCACCTAAAGGAAGACGGAACACTGGTTGTTGTATATTACAGGTGTGTACATGCTGAATTTAATAATGTTAGAATTATAATGATGATTTATTTATAACACATACAATGTTTTAAAACATGAAAGGCCTAAACTGTAAGATTGTTGTTTCCCTTGTCAGCACTGAGCCTTGTAACTTGTATTTTTATTTACACTATTTACAATACATCAAAGGTTCGAAGGTACAAAGGTTAATTTAATATTCATTTTACAACACCAGGGTGCTGAACGCAAAGTGAGTTGTAGACCCCTGTAGCTACATAAGAATAAAAACAAACAAAAAGAAAACTTCTTAGGTTGTTGGCAGTTTAATGGGCAGTATGCCAAAGTGGTACTGATTAGAGTTTTATTCAGGTAAAAAAATTGTATAAACTTGATTTGTGTTTGCGGAGATTTGTCTGTGTTTGAACTCAAATTCAGTAACAACATTTTATTTGGCAGTGTCATTTGTCAGACTTTTTAGGTTTCTTTTTGAATCTTAATCCATACCAGAAGATCAAGGATACATGTTTACTTATCCATACACACAGAATTATTTTAGATTTCCAGCATCTCTCCCAAATGATTCATATTTCATAGGGGGCATATTTGCCTGTGCCTCTTTGAAGATCAGTGCAGAGCTTCTGCACAGACTTTGGTCAGTAATAAGTAGGAATTCCCCTGAGGGTACGGCTCATAGGTGCTGTTTATGTTGACCAATGGAACCACGGCCTGGAAACCGGAGGAGTAACGCTGTTGGGATTGAAGCAGGTGGGTTCTAGGCTTCAAAGACCAAAAGATAATCTGCCGAAAAAATCTAAAGCCCGGCTCTGAAATGTGCTGAACATCTACGAGCTTCTGCTCACAAAGACACGCGGCTCATCATGTGGTTCGAGCCAGCCCAGGAATGCTTTGATGCTGCTGATCCCCTAACTTTTATTAGTTTATTTGACTGAGTTTTTATGTATAATATGTATTCCAAATGCTAGCTCTTCTTTAAAGAACTTAAAGGAAATCCTGAAGAAATAACCTTGGAGTTGGGGGCTTGTGCTAAAGCATCAGTTGATTCAAGGGCTCAGCTGTAAAATCTTCCATAACACAGAGGGAAAAGTGCCAGGTCAATCGCTGGATAAATTGTGGCAAAAAAATGGTACCACATAAGCACAGGAGATTACAGGAGATATATCGTTTTAATTTTCTGAGCAGAATGACAATGTAGAAGTATTGATCGGCTTATTTTGTTCACTTTTAAAATGATTTGATATCATGCAGCGACCACATCTATACACTTGAAGTTTTACTCTCAAACAACTTTCGATAGGTTAAATAAAACACTTGTATGGTGTTTTTTCCGGCTTAAGGACTCTGTTTGCTTTCTGTAATACAGCAAACAATAAGTAATGTATATCCAGTATTTAATATTCATCATAGAGTTTAACTTTGTAGATGTGTGGGTAAATGCGTTCCGGAGAGAAAGAATTTTATTTGCTATACCTCCTGATGATTCTTTGTAAATGACTGGCAGCCAGGAAATTATTTAACTCACATCTGGACTTAAAGTTTTCTCAACATGCTTTCAGTATAAAGGTGAAAAGCAGCAGTGGTTCTTGTGTGACATATTTATCCTGTGAAACTCAAATCAGCAGAGTCTTATAGGGGCATCCTGCCACCCAGATCCACTTTTCTCCACTTTTTTAACCTTCTCCGTTCTTGCAGCATAAAGATGAACATGTGCTGTATTTCTCAAGCTTATATGAATCGAAGCTGCAGACTTCCAATTTTTTTATCACCTACAAGGTGAAGATTCAAAGCAGGCCTCGAAGTTTGGAAGTACATTTACGCTCAGTTCCAAGATTTTCTTAATTCTCTGGAGTGGCATGATATGAAAAAGCGAAGCAAATTTGGTTTTCTGACAGAGCATTTTGAATTTGGTCCATCTGTGACACATTAAATTACATAAATCTCTACTATTTTTCATATGCATGCCATGCTTAAAACTGCTAATAAATCTTTGCTGGTGCAGTACAAGGAGGAGGAGCACTGGTCACATATTTGTTATGTCAAGGTGGTTTCAGCTGGAAATTGCTATGCTCACATGATTTTAAGAGCAGAATGAATATAACTAAGGCTAAACCAGCGAATGGGGGAAATAAGTCAATTTTATTTTCATCTTGCTATTCAGCAACATTTTAGAAGTAGGCCTACTTCTTATGTAACTGCTGTGGGTTGAGGTGTGCTGCATGTGTACACTTCTTGTGCTGTGCAGTGATCTACACCCCTTAAAAATATGAATTATTGGCTTTTCTTTTCTTGTCAAAGCAGCATCTTTCTTTTTGTTACGTGAACCATCTTAAGTGGGCTTCAAATGAAAGCAGAATAACATGAAATAGATGGAAAGTAATGGAGGAAATGGCCTCCAAGGCTCCATCTTAGTTTATAAAACAGGTTTTTGTCGAGAGTGATTGTGTTCTCTTTGCCTGCAGAGGGGGATGTTGCCCTGGACATGGACTCATGTCCTGTGTTTAAGGCGGCAGTAAGCTCACCACCTGCACTGACTTTTCCCCCTCACATCTGCTTAATGTTTTCACATGCAGGTCTAAAGCATTTCATTATATTATGAAAGCCTGCATATCTTGGTATTTTGATGCCCTTTTCCCTGTAAACTTGTCTTTCTCTAAGTTGACACAATCAGCTGCATATTAACATACTGTGTATCTCTTGGTCTTTGTTCACTTACTTGTATTGCTCTTGGTAAAGTATGTACAAGATCTTTGCAGTCACAGAGACAAATTAAAGTCTCAAGTTTAATGTCATTTTGTAATTTACCAGGACATTAAAATGAGCTTTAAAAAAATATTAAGATTTCTTTTCTTATAAAAACGTGCAGGTAAAAAGCCACTCAGCAGAGTGTTGTATGAACCCAGTCCATAAATATGAGAAATAGTTGAGGTTGAAGAATAGGCTACGGAGGTGGGAGATGAGATAGCGGCAGTTCAGATGGCCCCCCTCCCGGTGCCGGACGTCAGAAGGAACGAAGTAGCCATTTTGTGGCGAGTGCGGTGGTGCGGTAGAGATGAGATGGTTAACACCCTTCTGCAGTATAGCCACCCGCCTCTCTCTCCCTCTAATTTTCTCTCTCTCCCTCTTTCTTTCCCTCGCTCGCTCGCTCAGTCGACTATGAAGACACTTCATCTTCCCTGACAGTATGACCACTGCTGCATGTTCTGATGCGTTCAGCATACCTTCATTGCATCATAAATAAATCAGAGAAATGACTTTTTCTTTCTCTTTCTCTCACATGTTCCTTTATCTCTCCCTCTTCTGCGCCTGTTATCTTGAGGAGTCGCTGGGAAACGGGAAATGGTGTGCTGGTGGATTTCCTGTGTGTGCTCCCCCTCTTCCAGTGTTCTTACTCCATGTGCGTGATCATCACCCTCCAATCCCCTTTTATATTATCTCAAAGGAAAGAAATTATTTTTGCTCCATAATGATATTCAGTCCTTGTTATGACATTATCTGCTTTAATTTTAATTTAAATGTCATGGATGTGAGGGGGTTTTCTTAATTAATGTGCACACGGGATGCAAAATACAAACTTGTATAATAGAAACAAAGTCATGTCATTTTTTTCCATTTTTAAAAAGGCTTTGGGGGGCTGCATTGTAACTCACGGGCTGTACAGATAAACTTGACATGCTTTGTTATTTGTGCTGAAACCAAAAAAACACACACCAACACACACGCACACATGTACATTTGTGGGACTGTAGATTACATGAGCAGGCAGGGAAGGGATGGGTGGATGGAGGAGAGGGGGGGATTTGGAGAAAGATTGTCAAGAACCACTCCCTCCCTCCCTGCCTCCCCCCCTACTGACTCCCAGTTACCCAGTCCCTCCACCCCTTCCTGTAATCTCCACTCCTCCACGGGTAGTCTCAAACCTTGTGTTCGTCCACCACCAACCAATTACCTGGCAACCCTGCCCTTATCCCCAGCACAGGCGTGATGCTGCTGCATGATGGGGTTTTTGTATATTGAATTCCATCTCCTGGTGAGATAAAGGGTGTAGGAACAGGGCTCTGCCGCTGTGCTAGATAAGTGTTTCTCACAAACCGTTCCTCGCCGCTTCTTCTGACACTGATTGTGGAGAAAAGAGACATTGGGGATGGCAGGGGGGAAAAGGCGTGGGGGTGGGGAGGGGGGGTTGTTGTAGTGAGATGGGACCCAATTTCAGTATGATTTTCCTCTTGTTTTTAATTTGTTCGAAAGAAGCTCCCTGAGAGAAGTTGGATACAGCCCCTAAATTCTTTTCCTGTCTCATGTTTGGAAAGTCTTCGTTTCGCAGCAGAGATCAATATTCAAATTGTAAGAGAATATTTTCTCCGGCATCTCTTCTTCTCATTGTAGACTTACCAAACACCAGATATTACTCTGTGGATCAATAGTTTATCTTCATTTAGGATGGCTGTTCAATCTGCAGAGGTGACAGTTATGGGTTGAGCAGCTCTGTGGAGTATCAGCTTTTATTCAGCCTCATCCCTTCCCTCTCAGTCCTATTTGTAAGCTGTCCTGAGAAGTGTCCCTTGGTACGTATGGCCTGAGCCAGGCCCATCTATCTGTCTTTGTCTGGCCCACTGCAGGGAACCACACACTCATTGGTTGTCCTGGGGAACAATGTAAGTGATGGACCACCGTTCATACATCAAACCTGCAAGCCGTTTGACAGTGCGGGACAGAAACATTGAAAATAATGACCACAGCAATATGTATCACAGGTTAAAAATAGAGCACCGCAGAGAAGTGCTGGCAAAGTTGAAGCTGCGAGTTCTTCGGTGTGACCCGCCCAACCCCGGCCCTCCCACTGTTTTAGAGGTTAATGGAAGCTGCCTAGAGCGCAGAAGAAAAGATGTTTCCAGTTAGCCACAATGAGTGATATTCAACTACTTGGACACTAATACGCTCCAATTGAATTTCTCCCTTTGTCAGAGGGGAGTCTGTCCTGCCGTGGACCCTCCCTCACAGCTGTGCCCTTGCATCTCTCGCTGCTCATCCAGCACTGAGCCAAGCCCCAAAGGTCAAGTGTGAGGGGTCAAGTTTAACCTGAAACCAGACAGTGAGAGAGACAGGGGGGATGGGCAGGGGTCACTTCTGTGCGCTATATTGCACTGCATCAGTGTGCATGTTTGTATTTATCAGTCTGCAGCGTTATCTGTTGTGTTTGTGGTTGTGTGGGTCCGGTGATCTGTTCTCACGTGGACAAGACCAAGTCCATTGAGGAAAAACTGCAGCCCTCTTGTCTAGCAATGTGGCAGTGTATTTTTTTTTTAACATTTAAAAGCAGGAAACAAAATCTGATCAGGTGAAGGGGTGAACAGAGAACCATCCTAATCCTACCTGCGATCTACAATACCTCATTGCTGTCCTGTTTTAGTTTGGTAAATTGCTTGTGGATCTCAGAATCTCTTCATATGCATAAACATCTGTATCTCTCTCACTCACTTTCTCTCAGACACACACACACACTCACACACACACACACACACACACACACACACACACACACACACACACACACACACACACACACACACAGCGTGAGTCAGCCCACACCTGGAACAGATAAAGGGTCTTTCATGTTTGCGGGGCTATCCTGAGGTCAGTGAGTGCTGGTGTTGAGAGCTAGTTTTACTAGGAGTGAGTGGAGCGGGAGAAGAAATGAAAAGAAACCATATATATCCAGGTGTTGCAGAGTTAAGGAAGTTTTATTAGTCTACAATTCCTTCCTTGATTCCTTCCTCCACCACTATAGAGATACCCCCCTTGGCATTATACCTTGCCCATCTATTGCACAGTTGTCTTTTGAGCAAGAAGATGGATAACAGTCTGCTTGGTGCCTTTTGAATTATCAACAGTGCGGCACATAGATAAAAGTCTATGTTTTTGTCAAGCTGCCATTTTAATCTTGTTTCAGGCATTTAAGGGAGAATGTGTGCTTTTTGTTGGATCCCCCGCTGAGTATTAACTTCCACTATATTAACCTCTATCCTCAAGGCTTTTGCCTGTCAATAACTTTGGTGTGACACAATGATGTTTCTGAGCCGCGAACTCTCTTACATATACATAAACATTCGCAGAACAAAAAGTGAAAATATAAACAACAAAGAGGCATTTATAGAAAGCATCACCCACAGCTCAAACTTCAGCTGATCCAACAAACATTTGGGAGTATTACTAGTGTATTCTGTGTTGATTTCTTTGAACTCCACGTTTGATCATTACTGTGTACCCATGCCCATTCTCCTGATATTACTTTTGACATTTTCTGATGCCATCATTCCTGACCCTGTGCTGCATGTATTGTTTTTGTTGCAATAAAATGTAAATGGACAGTTTTTTGATTTTGGGGTGAACTGTCCCTTTCAGATTTTTGAAGGAAGTTTATAATGAAGCAGTTCTGGATGAGCAGCAGTCTAAGTCCGGTCCAGCTGGGGAGGTCACATGTCATGGCCCTTGTTCTTTTCCTGTTAAAGTGTTTCCTGTCCCTGCACCACCAACAGTCCCATAAAGGTAAAATGCCATATAAATAATCATTGAATGTCACAGTAGTAGGTCTTACATTTGTTTTCTGCTGGAAGGAAAACCTCTGTTTGTGTGGTTGTGTGAGTGCATGCCTGAAATGACTGAATAGAGCTCCAAATGTCCAGTTTCTCACAAAAGTCTGTGGAAGAGAGCAAGAGAGGTCCGTGACATCCGTATCCCTGTAAAGTTTCCGGTGCAGGTGTAATTCCCTGTAAAACGCCCTATAATTTACTGCCCTTTGGGAGCACACTGTCTCAGGGTGTGAAAATCAATAGGATGGCGGAGAGGGATTGGGCACAGTGTCTATGCTCAGCCACACTATGGTAGCAGTTAGGGTAATTCTGTAATGGCAGGGGATGAGGTTCAACCTATCTAACACTCTATCTGAAGCAGATAAATGTTTTACAACACCGTCGTTTAACCCTTCCTTCACACTCTACCCTACCCCCAATGTCTCTGAAGGCTGTACTCAGGGACTGCCCCTAGAGCTAAGGTCCAGACTGTGGTGGTGGTGGTAGTAATGTGTGAGTGTATGTATCTGTGTGTGTGTGGGGGGTTCATCCCCGCATCTCCCTGGGTGTGCATTCCCACTCTTAATGCTCTATAACCTTGTAAAGATAGCCTGAGGCGTTTTAGCATATAGCCGATCTTCAAAACCCCCCAGTTGTTTCAGAGGGAAGCCATGCGGAAAACATGCATTGAATCTTACAAGATGCTGCATGTATAATGTAGCATACAGCATATCATATAGACCACTGAATATTATAACCCTAATGCACCTCTACGCATGCAGAGTGGGTAATTTCAGGTTTTAAACCAATGAGATTGATAAGGATGATCATAGAATACGTGGGCTAATGAGGAAGTAGTGGAATGATGGAGGATAACTCCCAGAATCAATCAGACTACAGAGCTATTGCCTTGACTTTGTTTCTAATAAAAGGAAGAGTGAAGCCTTTGTATGAATGAGAGCCAGAGTGAGTGTGATGGTGAGGAAATGGCTGAAGAGGGAGATCCCACGCAGACTTACATCCCGGTCTGCATGACGTGTCTCAGCTTCAGCAGGGAGACGCAATTCATTCTGTCAGAACGGAGCGAAGAGATCTCATTGTGCCTGCCTGGATTGGCACCAACAGCAATCACTTGTTTCTGATTTATTAGATAGCCAAGGAAATTAATTTTGCTCCAAAATGCATGGTCGGAAATTAGATGGTGAAATTGTGTGAAAGAATCGGTGATTGTTTTCCCTCCCTGCTATCCCTCCGGAGGTGCTGATAACTGCTGATCTCTGTGACACCATTAATGAAAAACTTATTCAGATTCAGAAAAAAACTGTCTTCAGCGATGTTGTAATTAACTTGGCTATCTCTCCAGCCCTTAACGTGACTTGAACCACCCATTAACATTCCCACCAAAAAAGCTAGCCATTACCACTCAGGTCAAAGCTGGATATGGACCTTAGGAAGTTCTGCCCTCCGTTCGACTTCCTGTCACATGTCTTTGGAGATCAGGTCCTTGACTTGCACAGCTGGATTAGCTCTCTGAAGTAGTTTAAGGTATCAGTCATGCTATCACACTCACTTTATATTGAAATACTCAAGTAGCCCTTTCTTTGCTCATTGTTTTGGATTTTAACAACATACAGCAGCATCTGACACAGTTAAGATGAGGTTACTGTAAGTAATACAGTTTGATTATACCCCTGCATTGTAGTTTAGTAATAGTTTTACATTATTTGCCATTCTGGTCACACTTAATCATTACCGTGTCCATGGATGATCACATTCATTATCTGCCACAGTGTGTATCAGTAGCTAATAGCTAATGCAATCTCAGTGTGAGACGATTGACTGTGGAGAATAACTGTCTCACATATTCACCCTGTCACCTTTTTTTTGACCATGAGTAAGTGTCACTGCCAAAGGCTGTGCAAAATGAGCCATTTTACACTGAAGTTTGAAGTTTATGAGTTTGTGATTATTCTGCTGTGTGTGTACTTCTTTAAAGGGTACTTTAAGGGTTTTTGTGCATGAGTATATTTTCGCTTGGTCATATTTCAGGTTTTCTTAAAAGTAAGCTGCAATGATTAGCCAGTTAATCGATTAGTCAATTGAAGTGTGAAGTATTTTGATAATCGATTAATGGCCTCAGTCATTTTTCAAGCAGAAATGTCAAACATTTGTTGGTTCCAGCTTCTTCAATCTAATCATTTGCTGAAAGTCTTTGGGTTTTGGACTGTTGGTTGGACCAAAGAAGCAATCTGATGATGTCACTTTACGGCCTTTGAAGTTGGTGAACATTTTTCACAATTTTTCGATATTTCATAGACTAAACGATTAATCGATTAATCATGAAAATAATCAGCAGATTCACTGATAACAAAATTAATCCTTAGTTGCGGCCCTGATTAAAGGCCCTGGTATTTAAAATGATTTTTAAGTAGTATGACTCTGTATAGTATATATCTTCTATTTGTTCAATAGCATAACCTTTGTGATTATGTGTTTTTGTTGGCCTGCCCTGAGGGTAAATGGTTGTATGAAGTATATTTTCTCAACTCATTATTCTAAAGGCAGTGACAGCAGAAAACCAACCTCTGTCTGTCCGACTTACCTATCAGCTAGAGCAGCATGGTAGTATATTCACATTGTTACCTGTCTACTTTAGCACTTAGCAAGGTTTTGTAGCTGAATATAAATAAGCATAAAAGTCTAGTCAAGCTTTTTTATTTTGACCACTTAGCCATGAAAACAGTGACAGCCAGCCATAAACATGTAACATACGCGGCCGTATGAAACTTACAGCATCACACCACTATAAATTTACACTAATCCCTGCTGGATATTTGATAATTCACTCTTATTCCCCTGTGCTTCTCTCTGCTACTCTATCCCCAGCATTTTCTCCTCCGCCAAGGCTCTTCCACCATTTTCTTAGAATTGAATGCAAATTGGTTAAAACACTGATCAGAACTTATTACAAAATGGAGCCTTGCTTAGAGAAAGAAATGGTGCATCACTATGAGAGCGAGGATGGAAGGGACTCGGGGGTGGGGGGGTGTGTTGAATGTGGGCTGGGAGGGGGTGGTGGGTGGGGCTACTGGGGGTGTGCATGCATGTGTGTGTGTTGCGGGAGGGTTTCTGTGGCAGGGATGGGAAAATTAGATTTATTTTTTTCATGGGGTGAAGAGGGAGGATGGAGGGGGGGTTGCGGGGTTCAGTAATGGCACCTCACTGTATTTTATATATTTACAGATGGAAGAAAATGAAAATGTTTTCTGAATAGGTTTTCTCCATGCATTCTCTTTCTGTTCTTATGTGCTTGTGTTTCTGTCTGCACATTTCTGTCTGTCTGCATTTAACCCACCCGAGATCCACCCCTCCTCTTGCTCCCCTTTTTGCTGGCAGATCCCCAAGGTTATGGCATGTCTGGACATCTAATCAGGCCAAGTCTTGATGCTGAATATGTTGTGCCCCTCATCCCCACAGCCCATATTGTTTATCCTATGCCTGCCATTATATATTCAAGCCTTTGTCCACTCTCTACTGCACACCCCGCTGTGATAAATGAACACGACCTTGGAAAAAAAGGTTGAAGAACAATGATTCCACTTTTTATGAATTCATTTCCTCCGATGTAGCCTGTGTTCAGTAGGTAGCGCGTTACTCACTCTCCGCCATGTCTAATAAAGGTATGCATTTGAGCATTTGGAATTTAGCGACACAAAAATGAGGCCAGGCAACATATGTGAGCCATTATGGGCAATTTTAGGCAGTTATGTCTCTTGTTCCCTTGACCTAAAGGGATCATTTTTGCACCTTGTCAGTAATAATAAAAAAGGAACAGCTCCTGTCTGACTGTCGCTTTACTGAATGGTTTGATTTTCAGTCATTTTGCATCTGCAAGTCTCTTTGTAGCTTCTCCAGCAAGCATTGGAAGTATAAAACATAGATTTATTTGCAAAAGACATGGCAGTGAAGTCATCTGAATCTGTCAAAGGTTCATAATTGTAGTATGTCAAAAGATGTGGACAATTGCACAGTTTTAACAGTAGACAGAGACTATATTATTGACCTCTTAGTGAGGGGGATACTCTCTCCAACCTTTCCTTACAGCACACCGCAGTACCCACACCTAGCCAGTAGATGGTGTGCCTCCTTCAGATTTCCTCGGTTTCCACTCACTGAACCTTGCTTGCTCACCCGTGACTTGTGAAAGCGCTCTGGGGTAGGCCTCCCTAACCTATCATCCCGCACCCCCCCTCAACACCCCTCTGAGCACCCCTTCCATCTCTGCCATCTCCCCCATCGCCCCCCACCCCGTCCCCCTCTCCATCCAGGGGGTAGAGTCACCGAGGTGGCAGTTCTAACAAGCTGCCGGGGACCGCACTGCTCAAATGAGCCAAATCAAAGAGAAAAGGGGGAGTTGGATAGGTAGCGCCATGAACCCCCTGCAGAGAACAACCATTCTGATGAATATGAAATGAATTTGTATTGCTTGACATGATAAGCCCAAGGATAACCCCGCACTCAGCCGACATCTTCACCCTGACATACTTTCGACATTAAAAGATGTGCAAGCAAACATCAACAAAAAATTACTACAGCAACAACTGACCGACTAGCCGTGAATTGTTTGTTGGCTGGTCTTTGAAGAGGAACATGAGAGAGTCAGTGAATTGCAAATGAACAGGATTTAGATGTCTGTTTTGTTAGGGACAAGGTGAAGTGTTCATCTAACCTTAAAATGTGCGTCCATGTCCTTCTTTCTGAGAAGGCACTACAACACCACAGAGTTTTTTTAGATTCATTGACTGGTGGACTGGCATTAATAAGAGAGCACTCCTGTATCATTTTCTTTTTCTCTTGTCAAGTTCCCATCCTCTCTTCCCCCCTCTGTCTTCATTCTTCATTCTCTCTGCACCTCTCTGATTTCTCATTTCATTTTGTTGTGCAGTTGCTATCCTTCTGCATCTTGCATCTCTCTTGGGCTGTCTTTCTGGGGGTCCATGATGAAATGGCGTCGGGTCACGCCACCAAAAAAAGAAAAAAATATAAATATGATCATGGAAAAAACCCACCATATTGTGTCCTCCCCCATCATGCAGCTTTAGTCTGCCACTTCCTCAGCGCACATTCAAACATGTGTGAGTGAGCATGCACATGCATGCGTGCAGGCACACACATATGCACGTCCGTACACTCATGTGGCTGCTGCACACTTCATTTAACACATACAGATGCAGGGCTTTATAGTTTTCCTAAAGCCAGAAAACAAGGAAGTGCACATTGATTGTAAAAGCCTGTGTTATCATTTATGTTCACAAATGCTCCTGGCATGGAAGAAGAGCCATTGAAATTGCTCAGCCAAGAGAAGGGAATAGGAAACGTTGTGTATAATAACGTGAATGGTAATGCTTCAGTTTTATGCCCCTATTTCGTCCGTAGCCTCAGAGCCCTGAACCTGGATTTCACAATGATTTCACAATTTACAAAATGTAATGCATACAGAAATGACAATATCTGAAATGTTTTCTCTGCCTCTTGGTGTTTTTAAGCTTTCTCCCAGTTTAAAGAATTACACAGTGAATATGGCTTCACCTGTGCTACTCAGCCTTTCATTTTCTGCTAGATGTTCTTTTGGTAGATTCCCATCTGAGAGAACCCTGCATAGTAATCTGAAAGTAATGGAACCTGCTTGCGTACTCAGTGAAAGTCAGTAGGACTCCTGATACTGCTTTTGTGTAAATGTCTCTTGATGCTTTCATTGTTACTCTGTTGTGTTAATCTCCTTTACATCCTGAGAGAAGTTTGATGTACATAGTGTTAAATGCTGAAAACAGTTTGTCAGACCGACTGTCTATATATTATGATTTGTTTTATAGATATTTGTCTCAAATTTATAGTTTTTAAGATAATTATTTGTCTCAAATTGATATTGACACACAAGTAATTTTACAAATGAGGCAAGACTGACCCCTCATTAGTGAGGCTGACATAAATGATATCACAAAATCTAAAACAGTCATCATTTAAAGGCCTTCCTCATTTTCTTGTTCACAAAGAAACCTCCTTTATTGGACATAAGTATCTCTCAGGTACTTGCACCTTGCCTTGTTGACCTTGGGAAGGTACTGCTGGGCCTGTGTACTTTAGTGAGGTGCTACTGACTTCACCTGTTACCCCTCTCTAAACAGTGGGTCAGGAAGGCACTGAGGGCTGCTGCCACTGTGTAGTTTACTGTGGAGCACCGTTACTATATTACCTCTGGTCTGGGCTGTGCATCTATCAGCCTCCAGATCAGAAGAGTGTTTCCTCTGTGCCCTCATTCGAAGACAAACAGATGTTTATTTTGTCTTCATCTCTACACTGTCAGATTTACCTCTGTGGTCTTACTGCACTTCTGTACCATCCAGAAACTGTCAGAGGAGGTGCGTCACACATGGAGAAAGTTTTCTTTGAAGGAGCAACATGTGGTGAGGTATTCATTAGCAATAAGATGTCATTTAGAACACCTGAGAGAAACTATGGCGCATTGTTGGTACGTTGATCCTGGTTGGTAACTCATTTCCTCGACGCTTTTGTGAGCATTGTCTTCAGACTGAATGCTGGAGATGTTTTTTGCGTTTGGTTTTCCTGAGTGGACACAATAAAAGCAATTTCTCTACAAAGCCACTCAAACATGGAGTGAACAGACAAAAGGGATTGGAGAAAATCTGGGCCACAGCAGAATCCAGTCTGCCCCTCTGCTAACCTCCTCTCAAACAAACACAGCAGCCATTTCCTCCCTCTGTCCCTGGAGCCCCGCGCCCCTCGCCCCCTCGCTGAAGCACCAATTCAGTCGGCTGCAGCACAGGTGTTGTGACGTGTGCCATTTCTATACTTCTTCATATCGTAGTGAAACAGCATGTTAGCTCAAGTTTTTCATAGAGTTCATACAGCAGTGTGTGTGCATTAAGCACTTTTTTGTTTTTCCAATTGATGTTTACAAAGAAAATATCAGATATTTGGGGGTGTCTATATGTTCAATATTTCTTGTGTATTTTAAATGTAAATTTTAAAAACGTGACAAATTTTTTAAACTAATCAAAAATAATAACATATAATTACATATATGCATTTTAAATTTGATAATGATTTTATCATTTTAATATAAAATGTTTTATGAAAAGAATCATTAAAATGAGATTCCAGCTGTAAACAATTTTTTACCAAACATTTCAAAACAATTTATCTGCTGTGTATATTACATGTCGAATTGATGTTAAATTACGACATCTTAGTTTTCTGTATTTTTATTTTGACATGCTTTACTGTTTATTTAAACTGAGCAGAGGGATTTCCCCTGGCTGAGTCTAATGGTGTATTTTATGTACAGATGCATCTGGTAGGAATCAGTCGACCCCACTGAGGGAGCTGAAAGTGAAAGAGGCTGTTATGCTTTAGCACTGGCCGAACTACCAAAGTCACAGCCCGATCGGACAAAATCCCTGGCGTGTCCACGGCACAGCGAAGTCAAGCGTGAAGGAATCATGCTTGACTTTGCTGTGCTGTACCAAACAGTGGAAAACACCACTAATGTCACCCAGCAAAGGGTGAAAATATTGCAGTTTTGTCTCTTCTTGCACAGTTTATGTAATCTCAGAAATTATTCAAATCATTTTAAATATGTATTAACATTGTTTCATATTTTTAAATTGATTTTTTTTTATATCTTTCTTAATTTTGTTTTCATGCAGAAATCAATTGGGCATTGTGTCATTATTGATTTGTTGCATCTTATTTACTTAAAAATACTGAAACTGTAAATTCTCTCTATAAATATCATTCAGTATTTTTATAACAAAAAATAAATTCTTCTATATTAATTAAATATGATATTTTTCTCATTTATAACCTGTATATTTAACTGTTGCATAATTTAGTTGAATTGTTTTGAATTTCTGCGATGGTCTTCATGTCCATGATAAAAGATAATTTCTTTTTGTTCTTGTTTTGCCCCTGACATGGGTGGGGTACTGAGGGTTTAGGGACAGAAGGAGGGGGATGTTTGTTTATTTATTTCTTATTCTCCCTCTCTGCCTCCTGACATATCTGTATTCCTCATCTTCTGTCTCCCCTTTTGAAAAGAAATAAAAAAAGAGGGAAGAAGCACTCATTTTTTTTCAAATCCTCCTCTCGCCTTACCATTTTCATCAGCTGCTCTGATAGCCATGAATCTTGTCACTCATGTTTTTCATCAACTCATGTCCATGGAGCGTGCGGCGAGTCCTGGAGATTCCCGCTGAAGCGAATGCAATGGTCAGAAATGGAGTCACACAACCAAGCCAGAGAATAACACAAACACACAGAAACACACGGGAGATATCCATAAGAGCCGACTGGAGACATGTACTAACACGCAAAACAATGACGGAAACAGAGTCCTGAAATAAAACATGGTAGTAGAATGTCGTCTTCTTCTGAGAATTACATGTTCATCTTTTAGAGGTGAACTGACTGCACTAAGAAAAACTGGAACAGTGTGTACACTTGACAAAAACACTCCTCTGCGTGGACTTTCGTTTTTTTTTTTTTTTCTAATGGCAAAATGTTTCGTGAGACATGCAGGAATTTGGTAGGAGGAAAAGCATGTTTTCTTGTGAACGCTGGCAAAGAGAGCAGAAAACAAGCGAGCGGAGTGTGTACTGTAATGTTTCCTCCTGGTTCGATTCTCAGATGGCAGGAGCCAGTTACTATCACTGCTGTTACTCTCTGCATCTGGGTTCTGCTGCTTGTCAGTTCAGCTGTAGTTGTTTTCATATGTGAGCCATGTTTCTTTTAGTGCAGTTTTTTTTCTGCCTCCTGGATACTTTGTTCTTTCAACCTGAACTTGACATTGTTCTCCCTGCTTATGTTCAAGGCTGTAATGATTGGCTGTGACAAAAGGGGTATCTCCCTCCATCCTTAAAAAAAGAGTGATGGCCTCTAAGACAGCTGTCATTTACCATTAGTCACGCTTCATGCTCCCCAACTAATTTTATTTTTTATTGCTTTTTGTTATATCCCTGATGTTTTTTCCTCCTTTTTACGGTCGATGTAAAGCTCATTTTATGTTCTTTCACCTAAACCCTCGGCTGTCTCTGTGGATGAAATAATCACTTATTCTTTAGGCGTTAATTGTGATTTAATTGCCCTAATTACTTCATTATCTCATACATGATTAAGATAATTAGCTTGGTGTTAAATACTGTGACTTTTTCTTGTAAGACAGGAAGAATTCCCCTTGATTACTTAATGAGATTAATTATACTCGGTGTACCTGGTATAATTGTGAAAGTTCCCACCTGCAATTCCACTTTCACACCATTAATGAAAAATCACTGTAAATGAAGACATGCATGTGTCTTTCTCAGGTAATTAATTAGAGACGAAGGCTCACACAGTTTAAATGTGAAATGTGGATAATTTCTGCACGTTGTGTGGTGCTCCTGTGCTGTGTGGGGTTGTTCTTTCAGAATGAGGTCAATCAACGTGAACGTTTCTCTTCCTTAAGGTTTGATATGAATAAAGGATTTTTTCAAACAAATATATTTTTCAGGTTCGGAAGTTTTTCAGACATCTTTCCTCGATTAGAACTTTGCCTCTGTTAAATTATAATTACTAGTTAAGCATGGGACAGACTTTGAAAAGTGCCCTAATATCTGACTCTCTGATGAGTTTGAAACAGACATTAGGCCCATTTCACAGAAACTGTAGCTTGAATAAGGTCAGCATGCTCTGAATCGAGCTGGATCAATCAGCGTGGTTAGCCTTTAGTGGAATTTATCCAATGAGAACATGATAGGCTAAGTTTAATATGGGATGCAGCTGGAAAACCTGGCAGTGTGCTGAAAATCAGAAGATGGCTGGCAGCCTCGTCTGTCTATGTCTGCGTTTCTCTATCTTTTCCTTCTCCACCCTCCGTCTCTTTCTCTCTGTGTGTCTGCAGTCAGAGGGTAGAGTCAGTTTTACTGTCACTACCTGTGAAATTGTATTCCACGAAGATGGATGCTTTCTCTTATATTCATGACATCCAGGGAAGCACAGTCACCTCCAAAACTGTTTAATATGGATGCCGTGGAGGCAGACACATATACACACATTCATAACACGCAAAAACACAGCACATGCGCACACACACAAATAGACATTAATGTACTCTTGCATGCTTGCACACTCGCAAACACACACACACACACACACACGCACACACACACACACACACACACACACACACACACACACACACACGCCATTTTTTTGCCCCAAAGACAATGCATGGCTGGTGTTTTGCTCCTGCTGATGATGAAGAGTGGTAGTGACAGTGCTGCTCTCAGTAGGGTTGATGCATTACAACACAGGGCTGCCATGTTGCGTAAATTCTCTGTCTCTCCTCATTGAGAACATGGAGGCTTCTCATCTAGCATGGTACACCGGTGCACTTTAGCTCCTCTACTCCTCTATTGTTTCATCTCTGGAGTTTCGTAACGACATTCACTCTGTGTAGTGTAGTTATCCATTTTGATGGTAGTGTGGCGTTGCCTGTTGTCAGTGTGTGTGTATTCTCTTTTTTTGAGTGGCAGTCCAGCATTGTATTGTACTCAGAGGTGTTTGCCATGGATCCCTGTGCAGCCACTGAAGAGTACATGTGCTCTGCTGGTGTAGCCCACCTTCTTCTCCTCACAGGGGGGGAAACCATGCAGAGTAATCTGCTCAAGTTGGACTGAGAGCAAGGTGCCAGAGTAAATTGGTGGGCTCTGTGTGCAAGGTTTGTGTGCGCATGTGCGGTTGTGTGTGTATTTATTTGCACTGACAGAGAGCACGAGGGTGGAGGGGTGTGGTCTGCGGGTCAAGGAGGCAGAGGAGACTCACAGTTGAGGGGTTTGTGGGCTGCAGCCGTGGAAATACACAAGATTAATAAAACAACACCGCACACAGGATAGGACTCCGAGGGTACCAGCAGACCCCCTCTCCACTCTCTTTTCACTCTAACCCTCCCTTCGCTCTCTACCGCTACCTTAATATAAGTAAGAGATGGATCTCCACGTGTCCTTGGGGGGGCATCGTTATGTTTCATTTGGGCTGTGTTTTCCCTCTCGGCACAATGCTACAGTACTTAGCCAGCACCTTGCTCCTGTCTGCATGAGGCCAGTAGGGCCTCCTAAGTGTACAGGGGTGCCTCTTTACTATGTTCTGTGGCTGGACCCTGAAGTATCTCCTCCTGACATCCTGATACAACAGGACAGTGAGACGGAGGATCTTTGTATGTACGGGGGTATAAAAATACAGAGTGTATATACTCTTTTAGGAATATCTCGGCGGAGAGACTCCTTGAACAGTTGCAATGTTGCTACATTTCATTCTCTGTGTGCCTGTTTGGTTGAGCTCTATTGTAGAACTAAACTTAGGCACCATGCCCTAGCTGCAGGTTGTATGGAGTTTCTACATCTCGTTCTTTGGTGAGGGGGAGGAGAGGAATCACAGAGTCTGTAGAAATGGGGGTTCTGTTCAGAGGTTCACAAGAGAGGTTTTGTGTAATCCTATGCTAAATTCAGCATCAGATCTTTTGGGGAGCTGTGTAAAACCAGTATGTTTTTCTTGTCTTTACTTTTCCTGCACACCTCAAAAAATGATGATAGCGCATGGCTTTTCAGCTATCTCACCCTCAAGGCAAAATGTACAAGGCTGCTAGGCGGCGTTACCTCTTCCTCTTCCTAGAGACAGCTAACCCCCTCAAAGGATGCTGATGTCTGGAGAGGGAATGCCTATGAGCAGAAATGGGGAAGAAGGAGGGAGGTTTGGGATGGGGTGGGGGTACGATGGAGTTGTGGTGGGGGGGTGGGGGGCATTGAATAGAAGGGAAGGAGGAGGGAGGGAATATGTGTTTGATTCAAAGAAAAAAAAAAGTCAATTCGGTCCCCCTGTTCTTTGTAGAACATTTAGCTTTGACCCTCCCTTGCTTTCTCTACTCCCTCCCACCACCACAACCCCCCCAACTCATACACACACAGACACGCAGGGTCCAGCAGATCTGCAGGATATCACACCAGCGAGCCTTTTCTATCTTCTGCACAGAGATACATGCTTCTTAATATATATCTTCACTGTATAGTGTGTGTGTATATGTCCACACTGTTGCAACAGGCAGACACTGAGGGAGGAGAGAGGGAAATAGGGAGAGAGAGTGACAGGAAGGGAGAGAGGGAGGAATAGAGAGAGGTAGAGTGAGAGTCAGACTGAAATAGGAAAAGGGAGGGGGAGAGCTTTATATGTTGGTTACATGTTTATGATGCAGTGAAAAATATCAATTTAGATTTAAAAAAAAAAAACAAGGCTTGAGGATAGAATCTGAGTATTTCTCATATTTCTGGTGAACTAGTCCACATAGCTGCAGCCAAAGCCCTGACCAGACCTCTACTTGTGCTCAGCAGACTGGAGGCGACCCAGGGTAAGTTATGGGCTTTTTCTCTTTCTCTCCCTCTCTACGCTGCTGATTACGATGCTGCTGATTGATTGGTTAGAGGCTGTGGATTATCACGGGCCGCTCGTCACCAGGTACCTGATGATGAGAGGAGAGAGAGACGAGAGGAGAGGAGGAGGGGGGGAGGGGGCGATGGAGGGAAGGAGGGGTGGAAATTAGATGAGCATGGCCAGTGCTCACATCACCAGATCTCACTAACTCTCTTTCTGATTTCTCTGTTTACTCTGCCATTGCACATTTGTATACGGCGTGTGCAAAAATTGATTTTGTGCATTTGTGTGTGCTTGTGTATCGTCTTGATGTGTGCGTGTGTGTGGTCCCAGCCGGCACACGTTGCCAAGCCCGCCCGCCTTTTCCGTAGTCAAACCGGCGTGTGCTGATGAGGCTGCGGGGAGGGGTTTTGCTGATGAGGGGAAAGCCAGAGGGGCCTTTTTGTGAATATGCAGATGAGGGGCATGTGTAAATGGGAGGGGGCTCGACGTGAGTGTGTGCCACACGCTTTATTGTTTATATGTTCTCCATAGGGAGCCTGATCCTCAACAGATTGCCGGCGTTTGGTGTGATCTTGCCGCTGCTTTGTTTGGGGCATTCGCTGACAAAGATAGAGAAGGAGAAGAGGAGAGCCGGGGAGGGGGGAAAAGTGGTGGGGAAAAAACAGATAGAAAAATACAGTTAAAGAGACGGGAGAAAAAAACTGGTAGAGCAGCTTCAGGGCATATTTTCACCCCATTGACAAGACGTGATGATTGCTGTTTTGCCCCCTCCCTCCTCCCCTTTACCTCCCCAGACGTTTTTCTAATCCATTTGCATGTCAAAGCAGTGGAGGCCACTGCGCAGATTAGTATGAGATGACATAATGATGTAATGAATTAAATGCTCCTGTTTAAGCGCTGCACTTTGCTTTAGTGGGAGGCAAGGACAGGGGGGATGAGGGGCAAATAAGAGAGGAACAAGTAGGGATGTGACACCGGCATGAGTTTTCTTTTACAGTCATCTTAGGAACATTGATTGAAATAACCTTTTCAGCTTGATTTGATTATGACACTACATCTGCATTTGCATTGAGATTTATTATATTTACATATTTTAGTTGCACATATATTTTTGACTGTTACCATCTTGAGTGTTGGTGACAGCACACAAGTCTGTTACACACGGACTCTTATTCATTGGCAATATGGCAAAACATGCATTATATTTATATTTCATTTTCTTGTCAAAATGTTTTGAGGTTTCTCTATTCTGATATTTTTAACTTTTTAAATAGAAGATAACGTGCAACTTATATTTTCATCTTGTATTTTTAATAGAAGTAAAAAAAAAGATGATTTTTAATAATAACAAAATAACCATCGGAGCTGCCCCTTCCGAGCCGCAGCTCTGTATTTTTTGAGGTTTGTGTTTGAAGAGTTGTGTGAAGACTGTCAAAAAAGGGGATCTGTTCACATTTTGGCCTGCTCAAGAAAAAGGTTAGAGGACCACAGGGCTGATTGCTGTACCTTCATCTCAAATCTCTTTTTATCATGGTCTGGCAATATTTTGTCCTTTTACACTCCCTCACCTGTTTTGTCTTTTTTGCCTGATTTAGAGCATATTTTTTATTCTTAAAATACAAACTATGTAAATATGGTATGGTTTTACTTCCTTTTGATCTAAATTGTCATGGCCTTTAACACGGAGAACCAAAGTGACCGTGTGCGGCAGCAGTAAAAGCGTATGGAGTACTATATCATCGATTGATGCACTGGCTAAAGCAGTGTTTTTATGAAGCCGAAAAGATCTGAGACACGACACCTGGGTCTCTATGGAGAAACACCTACTGTGTGACAGGAGCTGCTGTGTGTCACTCTTGTCATCTCCCACCCGAGCAATGATAGAGACCCCCCTACACAAACCTACACACACACACACACACACACACACACACATGCACACACCTCAGTCACATGTAACAATTGGGCTAGCTGCCTCGTTGAGGACAAGGGCAGCACAGGGGCTTGTTGAGGAGATAGATATGTCCCTCATCTCACTAAACTTTGCGTTATTCACACCACCCTACTTCTCCCCACTTGTATCGATTCGAGATGTACTACACAGATTCAGTTTTGCTGGCCTGATCGTTGTCTCTTCTACTTGGTCATGATTTAGTTCTTCCTGGAGTGGAGGAATTGACTTGATTGACACCAAAATCAATAGTTAATGAAGACATCATGATGGGTCAGTGGAATATTTATGGAGTTTATAGATTTATCTACAGAAAGTAAAAATAAAATAATTATTAAAAAAATAAGGTTGATTTAGATATCAAATGATATTGAGATGTTTCCCTGACAAAAAGCAAATCTAGAGGTCTTCTTGGATTCACATTTTTAATGGTGAAAGCAGCAACATCATAACACGGTGAATTCAGAAAGAGAGGAGAGAATTGGTAAATGTATTTTTCTAGTTTATGATTTCCAGCCGTCCCCAGTGTGGCCCCGGAGCCGTGTCCAGGCGGGTGTGGCCGTGTGGAGTCAGCTGGCTGGTGCAGGGGGTAATGAGTATGCACTGTGACAGCTGGGATAAAGTGTATGGATGTGTTTGGTGGGAGTAATCAGCTGCCGACCACGGGGTGCAAGAAGGTGATGTGAGGCTTTATGACTGCAGAGCTTAAACACACACACATGCACGCACGCACGTGCACAGACACACGCACACACAGAGGTCCGTTGGGACTGCATGCTTCACCTCACCCTTGCACTGCTGAACATATCCTGAGCTTCACAGCTCCTTTAGTTAAAAAATATTTTTCTTCAAATGCCCTGTTAAAAGTAGGATTTTCCATTGCTTAATTACACATTATTTAATTATCAGAAAAATGTAAACATTTCATTGTAACCAAACTCCTCTACACATCAGAAAAGAAAAAAATATATATTTTAATTCGTCCCTGGTTGTGATGCAGATGAATTGAGTTGTATTTTGTGAATCAGGATTGAGTATTTGGTTGTTAAACAGCACACCCAGCGAAATATTGAATATGTTGTGTAATTGCATTACTGAACAGATTTGCTTTGTTACAAACCACATCTCAATTGAAGTTTTTGGAGCCTGTGGCTACAGTGCTTTAAAAATAATTGATATAAAGTAGGCCCCGCTGGCCAGTGAAATTGAACACACTAATAAATGCATAAAGAGAAAATAAATATCGATCACCCAGTACATTAGAATAGTACAGCTTTGATTTGATTCTTACAGTTTGTAGGATTTGTTGTTGTGTGTGAATATTGTTGCTGGTAGGGGGGAATGCATGTGTATTTATTTGACTGTCTGGGTGTTTGTGTTTTCTTGTCTGCAAATGTGCAGCTGTGATCCAAAATTTGAGTTGTCTGTGGTCTTTAAATATTATGTTAGCGTCTGAGGAAGGTGATAAAATGCCCATGTTGGCCTCTGTTTTAGCTTTTGACTACATTTCTGTGTGTGTGTGTGGAAAGTGAAAGTTTGTGTGCATGTGTGAGAGTTGGAGCCCTTGCCTTGAACTCCTGGCCCTGTCACTCTGGGCTGCAGTTTTCCCCAGCTCCTCCAGGTTCTCTATAGTCAATGAGGAGGATAGGCGGGAAAGAGGATTATTGGTATTGATCTACCCAGGGGGATCATTAGGCATCACTATCAATTCACAGCTCCTAGCACACAGCACCGGCCCGCACAGACATTGCCAATTTGTCCCTATTAGAGAACCCAGTTTCTGGGTGTCTGCTGTGAGAGGCTGCTCAGGCCCCACTGGAGAGCAGCCAGCAAGGGCCTGACTCAGGCCTGACCACAGCGGGCTTGGCTGCACTGGGCTAGTGTGATGAAACACTTGCTGGCTCTGATCACCTGCCTGATTTCACGAGCCATGCACGATTGAATATGCAACAAAACTACTTTTTCTCTGAGAAAAAAAACCTCAAAAAACTTGTCCTATGTTTTGCATTAAAATGAGTGGGACTTAAAATGTTATTTAGGGAAACAAAAAAATAAGATTATTTTAGACTCTCTGCACACATTCCACTTCCTGTCAGTAGCTTCCTCTACATCCCCATATTATTTACCAAGGGGTAATTGGCACTGTAATAGAATACTTTAGTGAGGCTTATCCAGCCTGGCCCACTTATCTGTGTAAGCTGGCTGTTCTGGGGACTAAAGCTGCTAGATCCGTTGTCGCTGACTTTAACCCTCTCTGCTAGAGTCAGGTGTGCAGGGAGCTGCACTACTGAATGCCACTGCATGCCATGATGGGTGGTAGATGCCAGTAGGTACCCCTCACTCAATTTGGAGATACCATGAGTTCATTGGTGTCTCTAAGAAATATACAAATGTAGAAAAGCTGATATATATGTGCATATTTATGTTCTCCTATATATTTTTCTTCTTTTTTTATAAAATCTTTTTTGATTTTTTTTAATACTTTTCAAACTGTAGATATTTGCTTGTCTGTTTAATGTAAACTACCGCACCAGCCTCTTGTTTTATATATTTTAAATTTGTTTGTAAGTAAACAAATATTTTACTAAAATAATAGAGAATTCTAATAAAATTGTTTAAAAGCAATTATAAATACTGTATAAGACATTTGCTGTGTGGCTCATTTTTTTCAAAATATGACTGTATTACCTAATTATGAAAAATGTATTTTATATCTGCATATAACTGCTGGCATATATTTTGTTTACTGTTGAACTGCTTTCTTTTTTATCTGGTTACTCTATTTAAAGGGATGGTTCAGGCTTCACCTAGTTTATTGTGCGTATGTGTAAGAAACATTATATTAGTACGTTATGACGCTAAACAAGACAATACGCTGTGTATGCTCAGCACTCACAGAGAAAGTGGTGGTGAGATAATCAAGGAAGTTTTGTTCAAGTTTATGTTCATTTGTTTGACTTGTGTTTGGTCATTATCTGAGTCTGGAAAAAAAGTCACCGATATAGCAGCCACACACAAGGAATGAGCCCCACAAACCTTGCAGTTGACCAAGTGGGTCAGTGAGCAGCAGGTGATTTTTTTCTCACGCCCCTTGACCCCTCTCTTCTCCTCTTTAGCTGCAGCCGAACAAAATCTTAATCAAGCAGCAAGCAGACACCCTCAGCACTGATTCACCCTTAGTACTACCACATACAATACAGATACACTATAACCATCATATATTTAGGAATATACTGTAAATATATGAAAAAAATCCCCCTGACTTTGTAAACAGTGCCATGGTAAGTGAAGATGGTATCATTTCACGCTGGGGTCTATTAGAGGACGAGCCGGGTGTGAAGGACATCCTACAGCTCTTTTAAGTGCTCTAATAAATCATCTTCAACACATTCAAAATTCATCAGTGCTCGCACTTTGCCCTTTTTCTCTCTGAGTCGGTCTGCTGTGGTCACACAGCCATACCACATGAACACAGCAGTAGAAACCGTTACAGCAGAGGAGGAACATATTGGTCTTCAACCTGAGGTTTTGCATGTGGAAATCAAAGGCCCCGCCGGTAATGACTTCAGTCTGGGCAATGTGTGGGGGTCCCCTCTCTTGAACTGCAATTCCCCAGTCACAGCACTGCTTTCACACATCCTCATTCACGGGCTGTTCATAAGATGCTGTGCAGCTCTGCCGTGCTAGGTCAACGACCACACAAATGACATATGGAGCCGGTTCTGTTTTAACCGGCCCATCCAGTCGGTCACACTTCATCAAATATAAAAGCAAAGGAAATATTTTTAAGAGTAAATCATGAGGCAGTCGCATGCGCTGGTTTAGTGACACAGATCTGTTTTTTTTTTTTTGTTTTTTTGAGTGTTACATGCATAAAATGTAGAAGAACAGACTCAAATTGATGTTCTAACTGTTGTTAGTCTCCAGCAGCATTTCTGTTGAGCTACCAAGAGAGGGCAGTGTGGCCTGCCTGAGAGCATGGCTAGCAGCTGCAATTCATGGTTGGAACATTGTGATCACCTGACATAAGCAGACAGGCACACACACATCAGACACACACATGCCCTGTCCCTCGCTTGGTTGTTATATACGTAGATGATATACAGACATGGCTGCCTTTTTTTCTTTCTTCATGGTGGTGTGGAGAAACTCTCTGATCTTCTCTCTGGCATGCATCCCTTTCTTATACGTTCTGGTTAATTTCCTCTCAGTTCCTCTTTAATTGATGTTTGTCCAAACAGAATGAATATATTCCAGTTGAAAAGCCAACTCATTTACTACCTCCTGTAAATAATAATATCCTCAGTCCAGATTTATTTTTCCATATAAACTGCACTGATATTAATGCAGGGATGAATGTAATATGAAATGAATGAAATATAAGCAGCAGCAGAAGGACATTTGTTAAATTAAACGGACTACATGGTTGTGTGCCATTTTGTTTTCTATCCTTTTGTGCTTTTTTATGAGGCAGTGGAGGCAGACTGTCTGGGAGTAATCAGATAAAAACAGGAATCATTCATGATCCTTAAAAATGTAAAAATGAAAAATAAACAGATCGCGCAGAGCCAGTGGGAACGATGTGTGCTTCTGCTTCTGTAGATTTTACCCAGAGGACCAGTCATTGGCGGATCTCGCTGCTAGAAATCCGACATCATCTCGATATGCATTTGTGTCGTCTTGTATGGTTTGTTATCTGAGAATGTAAGAATGTGTTTGTGTTTTCTGGGGGAGGAGAGAGAGGCTAAGTCTGTGAGCGAAAGGAAAGAAAAGGAGAGAAAAAGAAGGGAGAGATGGATGAGGGCAGTTCGGGGGCCCTGGGTGTTTTAATTATCCACTGCTCTGTCGTTGGGTCAGAGCTCGCTATCTCTCCCTGGCTTTATCCCTGTCTCATGATTTGAGCAGTACCTTTATCCCTAAGCCTTCAGCTCCTCTGGCCAAACAAAGAAAAAAGGGAGGGCAAAGAAGGGGTTTTACAGCAGTAACTATGCCACATTTACCATTAATATCCCTCAATCTCCTCTTTTTTATGTAGTGCAGAGCAGAGTAACCTCAATAAAGTGACCCCAGCGAGGCCTGGTAGTGTATGTAATATGGCTGTTGGGATGGAGGATCCTCTTGCACTAGGGCAGAGCCGGTCTAGTTCTGCTCAAAAGCTGAAGCAAAGTGCTGGCAGCCTCCTAAACAAGTGGGGTGAAAGAGCACATTTTTTATCTTCTTCCTCACTTCACTCTTTCTTTCTGCCTTTTTTTTTTGTGAGAAGAGATCATCGAAATGCCAAGCGTTCCAGGGATGCTGTTTGTCTGATAACACTGTCGACTGTGGAATGGCTACCGCGGATGGGCACGGTGGTCATGTGACCCTGTTGTAGAATTTCCCCGAAGCGGAAGCATTTACACATCCGTGTTAAGCATCGGAGTCGATATCGCTGTTATTGAATGTCCTGATATAATGGTGCTTACTGGATGCAGGTTTTACTTTCATTGAAAACATTGGGTGGATAAAGACATTTTTTCCACCATGAATTCCATAATTTAAGAAAGAGAAGTTCAATTGTTTGTGGAAAAGAAAACATATTAATTCAATTATCTTTTTCAATTTTCTCTGAATTCTTAACAGAATTTTTCTTGGAAATTCCTTTAAAATGTAATATAAATTTGAACACAATGTTTGTTTTGACCAGAATTAAGGTGTACGTGTGCTAACAAAATTATGTGTTCAAAATACGAAAACAATGTTTTCAAAATGAATGTTTTTGTAAATATTATCACTGGTTTTATCCCTCCATTCAAATATATTCACCTAAAAACATTCAGTTGAGGAGGGAAATTTAGTGTAGAAAAAAAAAATCTGTGTTGGGAGACAAAAGCCTTCTTTTCTTTCTTCTGCTGTATACTGTATATGTATTGTTTGCCCAAAAAAAAAAAAAATCCACAAAGCAAATGTATTTACCAGTGTGTGCATAAAAGCTTGTGTGTGTGTGTGTAGATTGTATATCCTGAGTGCTCATGTGTTAGTCTGTAATTTCTGGACCATACTGTATCTCCATGACAACATGGTTTTGATGTGGGTTCCCTTCCTGACATTTCCCCATTTGGGGGAGGCTTGTGAATTGCCTTGCCTCTCCTTCAGTCAGCATGTCACATGAAAAAAAGGTGTTGGGGGAGAGAGAGGGGTAAAGGGGGGGTGTGGGGGTGGGTGTGCATAGGGGGGCAGTATGAGGAATCTAATGGGCGTCTGGTCTGATTGTCCTCAGCCGTGGCAGTAGAGACAAAGCAGATGAATTGTGCAATGGATTCGAAGAGATTGGAGACAAGTGCATGTCAGCAGCCCCTCCATCTCTCCTCTCTCTCCACCCCCCCCACCACCACCTCCCATCCTCCAGGATCCCTCCCTCTCCATCTCTCCTCTCTTTTTGTCTGACATCCTGAAAAAAGCAGGCATGACAGCAGTGCTCTGCTTGAGCAAAACATTAAAAACAAAATGCAATCCTCACCCGTTTTTCTTTTTATAATAGATATTCAGGCAGACATTCAGTGTGTTGAACCCATATTAATTGTGAGACAGTGCATGACAAATCCTCACAATATTAATCACTAAGCAAACATCACGGACATTTTGATTCATGCTGTCTGAAATGCTTGGAATAAATGACAGCATTTATAGAAAGCACATTTAAAGATAAAGGCACTTATCTAATCAGCTTAAAAGAGGCACACTGGGCTGAAATCTGATAGACTTTTCCCCTGAATGTTTTTGTCTCTTACTCTCGTGATTTCTACCAATTTTTTTTTAGGGATGCTACTGTATAATAATTTATTCAACTCTCCATATTGAGTAAATGTCTAGTCAGTGTGTCTGGCCGGTAGTTATCCCTTCCACTGGACGCTAACCTCCAGGAAAACGCTGACAGTCAGTCAGCACAGGCAGCTTCAAACACCCACTGCTCCTGAAGCTAGAGGTAGAACAGCCATTCTTTGTGCTTCCACATGTTCATCTCTGAACCCTGGAAGACAAATCACAGAAAGCCTTATTTATTTATTTATTTTTTGATACCGTCTCTGTCATGAAAGGCTCTGGCCTGTGTCTTAGCCGAGGTGAATGATTCTGATTTTTAGTAGCAGTGTAGCCCTGGACTGTAAGTGTGAGGATCTCCTGCAGTAAGTGTGCTGATATGTTTTCGACAGCTACTTTGGCTTTGAAGTTTCAAAGAGGAAATACACTCAGGGCTCCTAGAGGTACCACGCTTCTTCCACAAAACATGAGTTATCAAGCTCCATGTAGAATTGATTTTTTAAAAATTAATTTGTATTATTTTATTTTTCTTATGTTTTCCTAATTTGCAGCACCAGCCATTCTTTGTGTTTCATAATGTGGTACACACTAAATGTAACATAATAAATTACAATCAACAACCTCCTAATATTCCTGTGAGGATATATGTTATAATTAACTATAACTTTTCATAATGAAACAAAAAGGAAAATATTTTTATCAGAAGCAAAAGAAATATCAGGAATATTCAGAATAAGTGCTGAAATTTTAATTTGTTTATGTCGTCAATATAACCCTTTATTAAGATGAATAGAGACAATACAATTTCATTTTCGATCAAGTGACCACCTTGACAGCACTGGTCTGCCAGCTTTTGTTTTGTGTTGACTGCATTTATTATTCATCCTTATATCAGTCTGTATTTTAATATGAATAATGGAAGAGGTATCAGAGGAGGAAGAGGGATGTGAGAGAGGGGTGCCACACAGCATGTGTCCTTGGCTGTTCTCTGCTCCTGCACTCCTCAGAGTGGAGCAGGTGAGGGGGTGGGTTGGGGGGACTGGCTGAAGGTAGAGGAGGGCTGTCGGACTTGGGAGTCTAGCTGTGCCTGGTGCAGGGCCAGGATTCTGGGTCCTGCTCTCTCTCTCTCTCTCTCAGTCTCCTCTCCACCTCCTGCCTGCCTGCCTGCCTGCCTGCTTACCTGGCTGGCTCTCTTGTCGGATTTAATAACAGTGTATAAATCAAAAGCCTCCTGTCAGCCACACAGCCTTCATTAAATTCAAATGGGGAACGGGTCTCTTTGGATCCAATTTTAATAAAACCAGGTAATCAAATATGGGTTTAAAAATGGGTCATCATTTCACAGCCTCACAGATGTCTGGTCGCCATCGGTTTCTTGTGTACACATTTACCATTTCAGGGAAGAGGACCCCACTCATACATGTAGGATACTGTATTCTCTGCAAGTGTACCAATATATTGTTTTCTTTGTATGCAGACACAATGAAGGTTCACTAACACAATGCATTCTATTCAGTGTAAGAACTTCAATAGCCACACATTTTCCATCTCTTTGCGCAGTTTACAATAACAATGTGTTTATTTTTTACATGAGCAGAATATATATCCTTGAGAGTCTGTTATATTGACTGTATAAAATTAACCAGATAAGTGATGTTATATATAATACAACTGTAATTGTCTCCTTTCTGATAATTGAAATCTATTGAAGCTTTTCAGTCTTTATATTTTTTTAATCAGTTTAGTGTAAGCTATTGGGCCTGTAGATGTGTACACATGTAAGGAATATTGTCTTTCTCCACATCAGTAGCTTTAAATCCATATTCATTGCTACACTGAAAATGCGGAACGCATATAAGCTAACTACTTCGAGTGACAATCTTCTGATTTATATACAGAGACACAAACAGAAGGACACAGATGTTCAATCCTACATGTATTTCATGGGGTCCAGCATGTTTTGACTGCTGTCGCTCAGCTGGGGTTGGTGTTGCATCTGGACTGAGCCAAAGCTCCAGGGTGTCCAGGGTATAGAGATGATTGTGTAGCCACCCTTCTCTGTATTGCAGCTGATTTTGAAGGCAGATACCACGATCCACCGACTGAAATATACACCAAATGCCGGCGCGATTTTTGTGCAATGGATTTTTATTGGGCCCAGTTTTGTGCATGACCTGTGTGTCACACGTGTGCATCGGTGGCCATTTATTTTTTAATGATAACTGTCGCACAGTTTATGGAGTGCCTGTTTACTGTGTCTTGAAATCATTATTTCTGGTCCAGGATGGAGATGATGTTTGAGGTTTGTGGATTGGATACAGGCAGAAACTTCTATTTTTAATTATGCATACAAATAAAGGTATCAATTGTCATGTAATATGCAGGACTATAAAGAAAGAAGCAGGACTTTTTCACCGTATGAGGTGCTTTACACTTGTGGGTTTTTTTGTTTTTTTTTGGATTATCAAAAGGAAGAAAAACTATCTGTATCATACAGCTTGCGAGCAGAAGAGGGCACTATGAGTTGCTGATGCGAATTTTTCCTCCTCCGCTCTGTCTGTCTGTGTCTGTCTGTCAGTCTCTCTATCTCATCTCTCTCATGCACTCACTTGCTTTGCTTTACTATGTTTTTGAAACAGTTCGCCCACCTATTTGTATTTCAAAGCCACAATAAACATGAATTATGTTAAAAAAGTATGAGAACCTATGAGATCACATGATGCAAAACGCAGGTGGAAATCGAAAAATGATTAATAGTGGATCCAATTATGTCACCTGATATCATGGTATCAGTTTATAGCTTCACTGAGAAGTTGAACGTGCACATATTGAAAGGACACCAACTTTATCTCACTTGCATGTTATTATTTTCACCCAGAAGTACCAATTATTTTGTTTATATTGAATATACTTGTATTTAATTGTGATATTGTGGTAAAAAGCATCTCAGAAAATGCCACAAATACATCATGATTTTCTCGACACACCCCTCCTTCATCTGGCCTGTTCACCCAAATGCTACACTTTTGTCCTCTAACACTTATAATCAGTGTAATTATGGGTTTGACTGATTATTACTGCTGTTTTGGAAGAAGAAAATCTAGATTCATGGTTTTATAATTGTATCAGAAAAATAAAAATATTGTATTCCAGCTACTTTTTGCATTTTAATATATGTACTGACTCCAGTAGATCCACTCACTTTTTCTAGTAACTTTCCTTTTTATTTAAGACTTTCAAGATGCCTCTTCTTTGGCTTTCTTTTGTTAGACTTGCTCGTCCTTTGTTAGAGAGGAAGACACGCAGCAAGAGCGCTCCCATCATTATTTGTCCTCCTCAAACAGCCGGATAATCATGGCCGGCCCTACCTGAGCATTGTGTCCTCCACAGGCAGGTCAGAGGAGTTCCCATCACCCCCTGGTGTGTCTCCCTCCTGCCTCTGTTCTTCCTGCCTCCTTTCCTGTTGCCATCGTGGCCTGCCATGTTAGTGCAGGCTCCCGCTGCTCAGCCCTCTCCTTCAATAAATCTTCATATGTGTTGGAGGGAAGGTGGAGGGTACAGACAACAATAACCACTGGTACTCTCCATCAAAGGGTTATCTGGCTTTCACAGGCGCACTGACAGACTGCTCACTGACATGGAGCAGAGGCCGAGTGCTGTGTCTCTGACAGGGAGGAGGCCCAGCTTTGGAGACAGGAAAAGGATTCATTTGTAGGAACTAAAAAAAATCTTTAAAAAGTTCAAACGTGGAGAGGACAGAACTTAAGAATCAGATGTGGGAGAGATGTGATTAGGTGAGAAAAACATCAAAGAATGTTTGAATGATTGAGTCACCAAAGATTCACGACTGATAATTGCTTTATTTTACCTAGTGTGTAAGTACCTTACTTATGTTCACATTAATATTTAAAGAAAAAATATATGCTGCAACACTTAGTTGATTAATCATTAGTTATCAAATATTAAATTGAAAGGATTTGAGTATTTTTTGTGGTAGAAAAGTCAAAATTCTCTGATTCCAGCTTCTTAAATGTAAATATTTGGTTTACTGATTGACATTTTTCATCGTTTTCTGAAATTATATAATCCGAACAACAAATCGATTAATTGCAAATCAATGGATTCATCGATGGATTCATTGAAAATGACAATGATCATCACTTGCGGCCCTAAACAATATATTTGCTGTTTTGTCAGTTTATGCTATTTTTCTTGATGCTCAACAAATAACGTTAATGCTTTTATGATCAGGATTGCTGACTTTTAGAGGAAACAGACTTATGGGGGGAATATTTTTCCTGTGTTGCGTTACAGGGTCCTATTCTTCAGTGCCGTATTAGTGTGTCAGCGAGGGCTGCGGTTATGAATTACCAGCCCCAAATTTTGCAACTTAAAAAGTGGGAATGAGAGTAAACCTTTTGTTTATGTCACCTATCATCTTGAAATATTTACCATTCTGTGCCTCTCAGCTCCCTGTCTCCCTCCAGTGTGATAAAAGGTTGCTGGCTCCCGGTCTTAACCCCTTCCTGCTTCGTCCCATCTCCAGCTCCATCTCTGCTTGGAACAGACATCATATAAACCTCTTCTTTCTGCTCGAATCCTGCTGCCTCCATTTTTTTCTCTCCCGCAGGAAGTAGTTATTCGGGGTGGTTCCTTTGGGAATCATATGAGTATTTGACCAGGTGTCTGTGGCACTTTTCAATATTTTATTCCGGAGCATGTTTGTGTGTTTAGTGTGTGTATTTGAGTTGTTATATGTTTGACTTCTCAGTTTGAAGGGAAACAATACATGCGTGCGCTTTTGCACTTTGTATGTCTGTGTGGTACGGAGTGAGGGTGTGTGCAGTGTGTATGTTTTAAAAAAACAAAGAGAAAAGGAAATGAAATTCAATGCTGAATGAATTATGGAGTATGTATCCTTATCTGCTGTGTGTTGTTCAGAGTGCTCGAGTGAATGGAATTCATGTGCGAAAGGTGCAGAAATAAAAAACAGAAAAACTGCAGTGTGTTTTAGGCATAGTGTCAGGTACTGTATGAATTGCCTGCGGTTGCCTTGCAGGACTGATACCTCTGAAATCAACCATTTCTCTCCATTCGCTTTCAACAAAAACATGTCCCCCAGCTAAGGTGCACCTTCACTGTTTTTACCATCACTTTTTCAAGAGAAAACAAAACTGTGAGGAGTAGCAGACAGATACTGGATTTTGTAAGGTGTATCATGGTGTTGTCTAAAGTAAATTGGCATTGTGCTAGATCCCCATTCCATACATCTCTTTTCACTGTGAAGGACCAGCTGCTGAGATCCAAATTACTGCTGTTGTATGGCTTTGTCGAGTAAAATGATAATGTTTCTTCACATGTGCTAGTTGTGCGTGTTTTCTAGGAAAATTCTTAACAAAAGCAGAATAAGCTTACAAAAGTGCCATGGCTACATTTTCTGTATTTTTGACAAAGATTTTGTTTTGTTATCAACATAAAAAAGTGTCTTCTGTAAGTGTTAAGTGTGGTTGATCTGCTCTTTTTTTATATTTATTCTTGCATTTTTTCACGTTGGGTAACAGGATGCAAGTGCTTACAGGAATGTGTTTACAGCAGAAAAGGGGAAATAAGTCAGTGTCCATGAAGGTAGTACAGGATTGGCCTGTGACTGATGGCTATTTTCATTGTCAGTGAACCCTTCACATATTTTTTAAATCTTTTGTTTTATATTTGCCTCACAAGTATTTAATCCTAAACGGTGATTTAGTTTTCTCCATCCTCGTCTTCTTCTTTGTCTTCCACCTCTTCCGCGTCCTCTTTCAACTCATCTTTCTATATGGATGTTTCTCAAATATTCTTTATGTTGCATTGAGCACTGAAACCTCAGGGTCTGACTCTGGCTCTCCACTCTGCCAGCTTGTTTTTCAAGTCCCTTCCAGTGTTTTTTTTTGTTTGTTTTTTTTTTTCAATTGGGGTGGTGTAGGTTGTGGTGAGGGCTGGCGGTAGGCCTGATGTGAGGGTTATGTCAGGAGGGGCGATCATAAATATTAGGAGCTGCAGGGAGACAAAGGGGCCAAAATGGAAAGGCTTGGCTGGATGAGGGGACCTGGCCATGTCATGTACCTCAGTCATTTTTCTTCTGCGCTTAGAACTCAGTCAGGGGTTTAATTGGAATCCAGACTTCAAAGAAACCCTCGGCCGATCCAGCAGCCCCCCTTCCCAACTCCACCCCTGGCTGGATCCACTCAAACGTCCACAGCACATACACACAGACCATGACCACTACAATATCAGAGAGAGCATCACCATGCACGACCCCGGCTGAAATTGACTTTGCTCATATTTGCGGGAGATATTTAGGTGTGGTGCACGTTGGATTTGTGTGGTCCTTGTTTTTGTTTGAATTTGCACAGCCCAATTTTTCTTACACTTTACATACTCTTTTGAATTCATGGCTTACTCATAAATAAAATGTGTTATTTGTTTAGGATTGATTACACCCAGATGAAATATATAAATGGAGAAAAAGAGTGAATGTGACATCAGTATTTGCTCAGAATGTGCAACATATAGTATGTTTAATGGTTGGTTTGGAATTTTTAAAGAAGTAAACAGTGTTGTCACTCCTGTATATTTTAACTCAATTAAGATGCAGAAAGATAATGTTACACTGAATCTTTTATTGCTACTACAAATGTAAAACAGGCTTCCTGTGTCTCCATTGCTCAGAAAGTAGTTTTGGTTTGATCTCAAGCAGATACATTAGCCTTCCTCACATCCTGAATACGGTATTTCATCTATTGACAGTGGTGTCAGTGTCACATTTTACCCTCATTGAGCACTGGTGACACCAACATGGGGTCATCAAGGAGTTGTACATTTGGGAGTACCTTTAAAATTATCTCATTAGAGACCTCTGAGTGGACAAATTATAATGTTAAACCAGGGATGGGACAATCATCCATTTGTGAATCGTGATATAAACACAACTCAATAAGTTGATTGTGGTGAAATGTTGTTATGGGAATCCGGTGAATAAAGATAATCATGAATATCCTCACATGAATGACTTAAAAAAGCTGTCGAGCTCACTTACGTACACCTTGTATTGGTTTCCTAATGTATTTTGAATTGCCTGAGCCTGTCTCCATGGCTTAAGGCACGGCTTGCACATTGTATCCCCCACAAAAACAAATCGTATGTGTGCCAGTACTACAGATTCAAAACTAAAGAACGACAGGGAGATGATGGTTGCGATCATTTATTCATCCTTTATTTGGGCAGGAAGACCTTATGATTTATGATAACTTATTTAAGATTATTTGTTTTTATTTCACCAAAAAAATATGTGTCCTAAATGTGATGTAATACAAATATTTGTTTTCTAACAATATGTAAGGTTAAAGTGATTCCAGTATGTTTTAGTGCAATTTTAATATTATTGAGATAATGTTGTGAATTGCAATTATGTTAGACAGTGTAATCGTGGCATGACATTTTCATAGTGTGCCATGCCATGTTAAACGCATAACCATGATGTAAAGATAAAGTTATATTGTTTTAATTGTTACACATCTTCCCCTACAAATGTCCACTTCAGACAAAGAAATGTTGTCATTTTCATCCAGTATAGTGTGTCAGCAGGATCACACAAAAACTACTGAACAAATTTCTACGAAACTTGGAGCATGGGTCTCGGCTCAGAATAGATCCCATTAACTTTTGGTGTGGATCTAGATAAGGAATGTTTTCTCACTGTCTTTAACATTGCGTTTTTCGACATTTTCATAAAATTGTCAGTGAATGATGCATGGATCTTGATGAAAAACATCACGTGTATTTAGTTGGCTGGTATCTATGAGTGGGTACAATTGCAGATGCAGATCCTAATAAAACTCCACAACACAATGGAAATCACGAGTCCGTCTGCATTGTTTTGTTGTCCTTGTGGTTGACGGTTACAGATCTGGTGATCTCAAATTATTGTCAAGCAGTTATGGGTGGTTTAGAATTTAGAGTCATTCATGGCTATTGAGTGTGATATGGCTTAGGTTTGAATGAATTAAATGTAGATGTTGGGCCTTGGCAGAGGTATGCGCTCTCCTGAGTGCCATTCTACTTTCTACTCTGCATTGTCTGGTATTTATGCCATAATTGGAGGAATTACAAAATATGCAATACATGTCTCAAAATGAAAGTGAGAGAAAGTTAACTTTGTAATGGGCTATGGCTCAAGAAAATGGGGTGGAAGAAAATGTCTGTTGTGCAGTATAATTAATATTGGAGCAGCAGGGGTTGATATGTAGGAATATATGCACCTTTGTAATTAAGGCTTCTGCCTGCTCATTTGGTGTTTCAGTGGGCCTTGTTAGCACTGTGTGGAAGACACTTTTGAAGCCATACCTGTAAGATAATATGTTTCAAAGCTATAATTATAGGTAGGGAAAGAGGACCTATTTTCAGACCTCTAACAAATCACTTTTTCCATTACACCTGGTAAAAGTGTTAATGACTCCTTGTCTTTTTGATTTTTCCATTTGAATTATGAAACAGCTGTATCATTTGAAGTACAGTTAATAGGTGAATTTCAAGTGGCTGCGCATAGAGAAAAAACTGTATCCAATTTAAATAGTTTTCACCAAGAAAGACCATCTTAGCTTCAGTCGGTGTGAAAAGAAGTGTATTCATCGTTAAAACTGAGGGGAAACACTGAAAATGTAAAATTATGCCGTAACTTAAATAGAAATGGGGTTAAGGAGGTCAGCTGATCATAATTTTAACTACATGAAGAAACAGAGGCTATTTGTGCTCAAATTAAAGCATGCACTTACTTTGGATAAGTACTTTGAATATAAAATAGAGGAACAACCATTACGTTTCCACTTGATGGAAATATGAATGAGTTGTAATCAGTAGAATCTGTAATAAAACTGAATATGGCTATTTATTCCTAAACATATTTGCAGATGGTGGTCATTTAAAAACAGAGACAAATGCTTTCATAAGGTGATATTTTTTGCAACATTGTGATGACCACTGGAAAAAGTCTCAGTAATTTCTAATGTATTGCATGTCCACTTACGGAGACTGTTGTTGTTGTGCACAAGAAATTCGTCCTTTAAGGATACCTGTTCAGTTTTGACCTGCCGTATCGTAGCAGCTCCCAGTCTGCTCTGTAAATGTATTCTGGCAGATCAGTTTAATGCAGGAGCCTTACCAGCTGGTGGTAGCGATGATGATGACAGATCGTTGTTTAAAGAAAACAAAAAGGTCTTTTCTTACTATCCTGCTGTCTTGTTCAAAAAAACGTATGGCTGTCTTGAGGAGAAGCGTGGGCTCTGAATGACTAATAGAGCTGCACATACAGAATGGTTTGTAATGGAGGTGTTAATGACCATGTTGCTTAAAGGTTACTTCTGAGTGGTGTTTTCTTTCTCCCTCACGTCAACACCTTTATGCTCCCACCAACGTGTTCACTTTGTTTCCTATTATCTTCCCCTTTTCCAGCACAACCTTGAGTGCGACTGCAGCGTCCAGCAGATCAAGGGATGACAGAATCAGACTAGAATGAAAAAAGATAATGAGAGAGAAAGACAGATGGAGGGGCTGCAAGGGGAGAAAAAGGTGCTAAATCAGAGAGGTCTCAGCCCAGCAGGATTTTGTCTTAAACGGACCCAGGTGTCTCGAACTCTGCTGGCGTCAACCATGTCTCACACGGGCAACTGCAGGATGAAGGGAAACGCACGCTGCTCATTACACATAAGAAACACACAGAGACATGTGCACCCACACACATTCACATTCAATTTCATCAAATATATTTAAATTTGGGGATCCCTGCTCCCTACAGAGCTCCAGAAGTGCAGGACACAATGGAACTATTCAAGGGAAATGGTCGAAGAAAAACGAGGTGAGGATTCTTTGGAGAGGTAGATGGAGGTCAGGGGTGTTGTCTGGTGTACATAGAGAGGTGGTGGTAGCTTTTATGGTAATTACATCTCAGCATCCCATTGTCAGTGGGCTCAGTGGTAGGTCTAATTTGGGAGCAGAGGTTGTTGCATTTTGCACCCTGGCAGACAAGACCTATTGTCATATCCAGTGGAGCAGGGGGGCCCTGCTACACTTTCATGCCTGGTCTTTATTGAGTTCCGGGAACAGGTGAAGGTTTGGTTAAATGGATTTCCATGTCAAGAAAAAGGAGAACATTTGGGTAAACTGATGTGCTTGCCTGAAGGTCATCCAGCTGCTCTTCATGTGCTGCTGTCATTTTAGGTGTAGATTAAGGGCTATGAGATGATGCATGAGGATCATAGGTGACTGCTGTCCTCCTTTCTTTTTAAGATGAATTATATTTGAGTGGATGCGGTCAGTCTGGCCAAAAAACAACAGCATGATCATTTTAGTCACAATCGCAATCCACAATCTAGATGACGGCCTTTTTTCTCAATTTTGAAATTGCCCTGTAGATTAAAGCCAGACTTGAAATAGCCTATGAAATGTCTCCATTTGCACCATTGAGAAATAATGCAATTAATACAATAATGCTTTTGAAAATAGTCCTTTTTTGGCACAAGATCCTCACCCACCAGGTTGCTAGCTATAGATCAGGTTTGCATTATTCACAATATGTAACTCAAGCAAAAGCCACAAGAAGATCACTCTATTGGTTTGTTCATGTCGCGCAGATACGATTGTCAATGATGTATGTGAAGTTTGGAAACAGAAGTAAGAGGACATTACTGTGATCTCTTTAATTACCCCCAAAAGTATTGTGGACGCCTTCAAGATTGATTGATCACTAAGGTTACCCACACTAACCTGACATGTGAGGAAGAGATATTTGTTGAAAGACTTACTTGGAAGAAATCGTAAGGCCAACAGTGAAATGATCTCGGCAGACTGACTTCTTGGTTCAACTTTGAAAAAAATGTATGGCATCAAAGAAAGTATCAGGATAGAATTCGCTTTTCAAACTCAGACAGCACTGTTGTCAATACTGTCCCAGCAGCAGGGAAACTAAAAGAGCATAAAATATGTTTTGGCAGTTGGTTTAGATAAAACAATTACTCTGGATAACATACTGTAATAATGTTATAGAATCTGAGTTCCTAAGAGTAACATGCCATTAGTATTAGAGTCTTAAAATGAAACCCCTCAGTATTTGGAGAGACACTGAGTGAGGCTTACCATACCAGCAGGAGCCCTTAGCTATAAGGGCCTGGCAATAATGTAGTACACTTTAGTCAGATATTCAGCACCAGTAGCCAGCTGCAGAGTCAAAGAGAAAAAACTAACAGCTCTCCAGCCTGCCAGTATTAGCCCAAGCACAGTGAAAGCTAGGTAAAATTCTGATAATTTGGTATAAAAGTTGAAGTGGTGGAGACCAAGCAGCTCCCTTCGGAGCTGAAAAATGAAGCCAGTGCAGAGTTTCCAAGCCTGCAGTTCCTCAATTGCCACTTGAGGCTGGCTCCAAAAGCACGTCATAGACCTCCATGTTAAAATGCCCAGCTTTACAGCAGAAATAAACATGTTGCACAGCCTGGTATAAAAAATGGTTTTGGTCTCTATAGCTAATTTCCCCAATCATGGCAACTGTACAGGGGGTGAGTTGTTATATAACTCACTCATTTAGATTATATTAAGGCCTACATTTATGCATAATTAAGACTTTTGTGCTTTGCGTGACAGCTAGCGCATACCTGTCTAGCTACTGTCAACAACCAGGCTTCATTCGACCCACCTCAGCTCCATCCTCGCTTCACATCTTTGCCCACTTTTGGATTAGCTGTGAGTTAAGCGGAGTCAGACACTGGCAAGATGGTGATGACTGCAGCCACCTCACTGAGCTTCACAATGGCTCCTAAGAAACCAGTGGTTGATGTCACGAAGATGATTTCTCTCAATAGATGCAAATCCTGCTGTAGCTGCATTAGATCTAAATCATTCCTTTGTGTTGTGGAGATATTTTAGAAAGTGAATTGTTCTGGACAGCCAGCTTTGGACAGAATAGGTGAGATAGGTTAAACAGCAGTGTTAGGGTACTGTGAGCTGTTACATGAATACCTCGGGATTCCTGAAAACACAGATCCATACTGGAGTTAAACCCAGCACAGCACACAGACACTGTCTCTGTCTTACACACACACACACACACACACACACACACTGGTGTATCTTCCCACATCATCTGGGCTGATAACAGGCCATAGTGGAGAGACGCAGAGAGAAGAGATGGGACACAGCCATACTTCTCACCTTGCAAGCGCAGACACAGAGAAAGAAACCAGCTCTGCTAAACAGCATACGCTGACTTCACCTGCCTCTTGCCCCCAGTGCAAACGCTCTGCCCTCCTGCTTTATCATTGTGGGGAAAAACGCACACACACACACACACACACACACACACACACACACACACACACACACACACACACACACTTATTTATTTATTTATAGTTCACTAAGCCACAAGTTTGGGCTGAGCTCATATAAATGCTGTCGTTTATAAATGTCAGGAGGAATATTCCGCAGCACAGAATCTTCAAACATATAAATCTTTCCCGATCACACCTATAGTGGTATTTATACAGAATGACTAGACTGGCTACCAGCTTCACAGTGGGATTATATTTGTTTGGCCTTTTCCTGGTGTGTTTTAAAGGGTATGGCATTACAGCCAGTGCAGTGAATTATGTGGTACATATTTTTAAATGACATATTGTTTTAAATATAACCTCAATTAATATATCACATCAAACAGCAGCCTTGTAAATAAAGAGAAAACACACAAATCATCCAGTAATAGATCATTGTTAAAATAGTTCTGCAAACTGTGGAATTGTCAGTAAAAAAACAAGCCCATAAATTATGTCGCTGTGTTTTCCATTTAAACTGGCAAGAGAAAACTTTTTTGCTTCTACTTGTCATTCTTAAGTTAACACTGATTGCACAGTGTAACTGTATGCTATTTGGCCTGCCCACTGGGTTAGAGTATTCCAGCAAAAATAAAAGGACGCATTACGCCACGAAGGAAGCACGTCTGCCATTGCACAACCAAAACAGATGGGGGGCATTGTTTTACCCGGTCGCTATCCGCAGGTAACGGTGGAACAACTGGAATAACTGTGGAAACTCTATACTGCAAAAGAGAAAGAACCCTGCTGATGGAGGACACAATGAAGGCGAAAACACAAGTGAACGGACGGGCATTCGCTTGATGGAGAGAGTGTTTTCCCCTGGCTGATATGTGTTCCCCCTTACCAATGGGACTTGAGACGGCTCAAAACTGGCATTTTTTGTACTAGATCAGTAAATAACAACACCTGCCTATTCATTAATAAAATGGGGTGTTTAACTCTGTCTTTTCATTGTACTGAGATTGGGGTTTCTTGGTCAAATTTGGTTTCTTAAAGGGTTGTTTTTTTGCTTTGGCCAGTAGCCAGGAGTCTAGTGGTATCCGTGTTGCTAATGCTGTGTCTGCGACAGCGCTGTCAAGAGTGACGCAACAGCGAAATGACAGGAGGGCAAAAATGGAAAAGTTGTCTATTTCAGCTTTAAGTAAAGATAAAACATGACAATTGATAACCAGTAGTGAATAAAACAATTCCTTAGGGGCAAGTGAAACATTTACATCAGGAATTTAGATTTCTGACACACCACATAAAAAAACATTCACATTTCCACCTTAAGTAACAAATGCACTTTGAGGAAAGATTGTGGATTTGGGTAAATGTTAGTAAACATCTCTCCCACTTTGAGCTTCTGACATCGAAACAGGATTTGATTGTTGTAAACATCTGCACATAGTGGCCATTTAGTGTTCCCTTCAGTTTGTGCAAATGTTTGTCCGAAACTTAAGACAGACAAAAGTATTGAACCTGTTCTTTAACTGTGCCTAAACATAACCAAAAAAGGTTAATCATGCCACTATGAGTTGATATTGTATTGTTGAAGCAAATACTGTAGGAAAACAAACTGGAAAACATCATCAGTCAATATTTTGCAGATATGTTTTATATGATAAAAAAAGATATTCATTAAAATATTTTATCGTTATGTTGATGAAAAATGTAACTCAGGTGGCATTACATGTCTCTGAAAATGTCTTTCCTGTATAATTACTGTATAAAGTAACAGTTGAGGTGCGGTTTAAAATGTAAATCTGATAATTAGTTATTTCATTTTTTTGTGCTCAATTAAAAATAGTATAAAGATAATATATTTAATGTTGATGTAGGACAGGGGCAACAAAAGATTCTGAAAGTTGTATAATGCTCTGAAACACCTGTTTGGAACATCCCACAGGTAAACAGGTTCATTGGTAACAGGAGATAGTCTCATGATTGGGTATGAAAGGGGCATCCTCGAAAGGCTCAGTCATTCACAAGCAGGGATGGGGCGAGGCTCACCACTTTGTAAAACACATAATTAATTAGGGATATTACGACCTGGGCTCAGGAACACTTCGTAAAACCATAGTCGGTAAAACACAGATGTTTGCAAATGATTGCGTTCTCTTTTTATTTTTGTTTTACACAGAGTTCTAACTATTTTTGGAATCGGGGTTGTAAAAGGCACATAGGGTAATAGACAAAATCATGATCATACACTTAGTGTTGAACTTGCTTAAAATATAAGAAGTGAAGTGCAAAATACTTTGAATATTAAAAAGTGCTTATGATTCTTTAGCAATGACATAATGATGTGAAAACATTAGAGACAGCTGTTATGTACTCTGCTGAAACCCCAGACTGAGCCGACTCGACTGTGTGGCTGTGTCAAAGAAGGGCCACTCTGCTCCTCCTGCGGTCCCGTGTGATAACAGCTCCCATGTTTCAGGTGTCTACAAGGGGATTAGGCCTACCAGTGGGGAGAAGCAGACTGGAGGTCTGTGTTCTTAACGTAGGAGGTATCCTCTCCTCTGGTGGCTGTTGAGGGTGGGCTTTCCACCCACAGCACCACACATTGTAGCCTGCACTGCCTATGCCTTACAAGGAAATCTCTTGGAGTTTGTAAGTACTTAGTAGCCTTTATTCTCACTTTTACAGCACCACAAAAAGTGTCTCTGAAGTCTCTCGATCATGCAACTATAAAAGGCTCTCTGAAGTACACTCAAATCTGTTGGCAGTGTCCTCTGCCTTTCGATAGTTGTGTTCTGTTTAAAAGATCCACCTTGATTTCTTCTAACCCTATCAGGGATGTGGTTATGATGGCACAATTGACTTTGGAATGAAAGTGTTTAAATGCCAAACACACTAACACAGAGAGACTAGAGGAGCACTGTGCCAGCCCTCCTGCAGCAAAGGCCCCGCGTTCCATAAAAACCTTAATTGGTCTGTTAAACAGGAGACTGTAATCACATGTGGCGAGCCCGGAGAGATCTGTAAACACCCTGTATGTGGTGTTTCTCTCCGCCCTCTGCTTTCCTCCTTACATCACATCAAAACAAAACCACGTGTTGATTTCAAAGCCAGAGAGTAGATTTGGGAAACGAGAATGAATCGTGTACATTTAACTGCCTGAATTTGCTCATACAGTCGCATTGTTAGTGTTTGGAAGCTAAACAAAATTATTAAATACATACACGTGTGACAGTGGTCATCTCTTTTTTCCGTAGCCAATTCAAGACGCATACGGGCCAGGTTGGACTCGTCACGGTCTTGCTGCCAGTCCAAACTGTATTGTTGTGAAAATGGAAAGTTAATTTTAGTGTGCCACTGCATGAAGGACTAGGTCATTTGACGGGTAAAATGGAAAAGGTGTGAAAAAATTATCTGCCACAGAAGGTGAAAGCTGTCTGAGTTCAGGTCAATCAGTTTTCTTCTTCTCACCCCCAACCCCCTCACTAACTCCATCTTTTTTTCTCTCTGGAGCACTGACGCCAGTAGCCATTGAGCTGAGGTTGGAGTTCAAAGTGGTGCTGAGGACAGGGTGAACTTGTGACAATTATACTTCTCATGGAAGCTTTGAGGATATACTCTGCTTTCAAATTTTCCTTCATTATAGATTTACGCATTCAAGCTGACAGAGACTTATAATCAAATTGAGGACTAAATAAACATCAGCCAAAGTCTACAGAATGGATTTAGCATGTCTGGCTAAGTAGCTTAATGCTATTGCCTGCAGTAGCAGCCTAACCCAAAGTTTACATCTAGGGAACAAAAAGTACTTCATTAGCTAACTTCATTATTATGTAGACTTACGGGTTATGTCACAAAAAAACCTCATTCAGACCTGGATACGTACCTTTCGTAGTATGTCCCCACTGTGTTGGAGCTGGTCCTGGATGCTAGCGTGCTATATTAGGGTAGGTTTAGTGAATCTTTCCTGCACTTTATTTGGTTTTGGGAATTTCACAGTCCAGCTACCACAGTCACACGTTATCCAAGATAGCTTTAAAAAAAATACAAATGATAAAGCATGAATCTAACTAGCTAACTAGCTTTACACTGCAGTATAAGAACAAAGAAGAATGCTATTTCTTTATTCCCACATGTGCGTAAATCATCGACTGGTGAGGATTCTTACTTTTGGCCTGAGACATGTTACCGTTAGCCTCAGTCTTTAAGCACGACCATGGATGAAACCAGCATTTTTAAGACCACTTTTACAATGTTGAAGAGATTACAATCTAAGCCAAAGGTGGAGTTTTCAACCACCACGTGGAGATAATCTTAGCTTAATCTGATAGCTAGCCACAGCTGATCAAATCTCAGCTACAGGTGTCATTTCAATCGATAGTTGCTGGCTTGAATTGAGAAGCAGCTTTCACCTACCTCTATCTGAAATCAAGGAACCATTGTTTCTAAAATGATGACGAACTTTGAGTGGTAAATCTAATGCCATAAAAATTAACCACATTTTGAGAAAATTAGCACTAGAAAATGTGCGTGAAGGTGTGTTTCCATCCACTACTGAGATAAGCAGTGGGTGGCACCAAATCTTTAGCTGGTAATTAATTAAATCCATTGCGGAAGAAGAGGGTATAACAAGATGAAGTATTAAAAGAGCGCTAGATGAACCTCAAATGATGTGAAACAACATACAAAAACACAAAGGAAACATAACATGAAACTTTTTTTACTTGCCCCTTGTACGGACAAGTCACATGTTCACTCAACAGAACAGCACCATTGGAGCTGGTAGAGATCCAGTATGCTGATCAAACACACAGCAGTCGCTCACACACTACCTGACACCGGCTACTGAATTGAGATCTTTCCCTTTATGGGTGTTATCCCAACTCACTGCTCCTCCCTAAAGTCCCACCTACTTAGCTGTGCACATGGGAATGTAAGATCTGCGTGTCCTCTGATGTGAACAGTATATCTTCAAGTGTCTTTGGTTAGGAGTAATCCCCCTTATGTCTTCAGCACCGTATTAAATATGATTGCTGTGACATTTTCATGAAAAGATGGCCATAATATGGATTGTATGTAATTATGAAGCTGGAACAATGATACTTTTTTTTTTTCATTATCGCTCCTGAGGGGTTTTGTTGTGATGCAGGTGAGGTGGTGTCCTATTCTGTTATTACACCCAGAGAGCTGATAGCCAATGTAGATACACGCTGATAGAAGAGGTTTATCACAACACAGCACAGTTGCATTGATGGCTGTACTCTCCCAGAGGGTAGAGGTGCTTATTATGCATCCCATATGAAGGCACACTGTTTGCTCATAAAAGCCCAGTCTGGATAACGACGCTTGAACACTCACTCTCATCTGATTTCATTTGAAGACTAATGATGAGTTTGCCTTCTAACTTCATTTCCCCTCAACATAACAGTGCAGCTGTGTTTTTCTCATTGATGAAGTGTTATAAAACTGTGGACGAAGTGTCTGAGGTACATTTGTGAAATGAGGCATCACAAGTCCAGCTTTTCCAGGAGATGGAATGAATTCTTTAAAGTAAGCTGTTGAGTGTAATGCAGACTGGCTTTGTCTCATTTTTTTCTCCCTCTCTCTGTTCTTGTTCTTCCACTTCCTGTATTTAGTAAGCCCACGCAGACATAGTGCTGCCAGTGACAGCATGAGTCCTCAGTTACCACCTGGGCCATAATTTTATGCTGCCATTCAGGCTCCATTGTCCACTAAATCGTAAATCTCGCCCGTAAAACATGCTGGATATGTAAAAACAGAGGCTATTATTCTGGGTTTAAAATTAGCCACGTAAATGCATGTGTTTCAAAGTTCTGCTCTGAAGCCTCATTTTAATTCAGTAGTCTTTATGGGGTCTGACTTTTTTCCCTATCTGGTTCTTTTGTAGCAGTCTTCTGTCAGATTTCATGTTAAAATTAAATAACAAGGATTGGCATGAACAGACATGTGCCTCCTTGATAGAAAATGTCTGAGGGAACAGTCATATGCAAGAAATGAACTAAAGAGCGTTTTAATTTAAGTGGCTATTTGACTTTGATTTTAAACTATATAATATCTTCATCAATTGAATAGTTGAGCCCCAATCCTTGTCTGTAGACAGGGAAATTAAAGGAAAAAGAAACAAACTGCTACAAATATCACTTACTTTGAGATCACTTTCAAAAACTGGTATCATCATCAGTCTTTAAATCTGTAGCACGAAACAAGTTAAAAGATTTAAATGCCTTCTTTAGCCTCCTTTAAGCATCCAGCTGTTGAAACAGTATATACAGTGCAGTATAATGTGTGCTTGTGCAGGTGTGGGTGCTACAGGAAAGGCCTGCTATGCATTAGATACGGCCAAGTGGAGGCAGCATTCTCCTCTCAGGCATACAAGTGTTCGGTGAGACATCCTCACTTGAATGCAAATCTTACATAAATGTCATACACGCTTCCCTTCATGCTTAAAAAGCTATACATGACACACTTGCTGTCGATAAATAATCACATTATGTTTATTATTTTAATTTGTGAAGTCTGTAAAACTGGGAAACGGTAGCATTCCCTGAACAATTCAAACCCACAGTACTTGCATCTTTAAATGCTTCAGTGAGTTTTAGACGCTGTGCTGTGTTGTCTTTACTACTAAGCTATAAAGTTGCTCAGATTAATTTGTTGATGCTTGCATAGAACTGCCATTATCCGCCTGCCATTACAGCTGATGACAGCTGCTGTTTCGATGGATTTTATTATTATGCATGTTTGGATTTAATTTAAATTATAGTGCAGAAAAAATTAAAAACAGCATGGTCAGTTTGTACAGTCCTAACATGACTTTGGAGATATTTATCATTATGTTTTGAAAAGCTGACTGCTTTATCTTCTAACTACTACTTTACAGTCAGATGTACAGTATAAAATGACATCCTTCACTGTGATTCTGTAGACATTACAGTGTTTAAGTGTGAAAGGGAAAGAGATGGAGCAATAGTGCTAACTGAACTGTTACATGTGGATAAAGGTGAGGTGTGCTACACAAAATACTATAGTAACAAGGTAAAAAAGCCACTAACCATGAAATCTGTGAGCGTGCTTTCCTGTAGTTCTTAAAGTAGAACAACTGTTTTCACAGCAGTTTGCAACCAACCTTCCATAAACATTGACCTTATACCTGAAAATCAATTGCCTGTCTGAAATCCTGCAGTGGACATCACTGGCCTGTTGTGGATGAATTAAAAGAAAAAAATCCTGATATTTACTTATTTATTTTATTTCTACTTTGAGCTTACACGTGTTAATGATAAAAGATTAAAATAGTCTTCCGTTAGCGCAATTAGTACCTCTAAAACTGCTGGGTTTGAGTTTTTTGTAATATGTTTCTCACAGCCGAAGCATTCAAATCAAAGGTGTTGCTACAAAAGGTTATTTTAAAGATGATCAGTTCGGAGTTTAAAAAGAAAAATCAAAGGATTTGCTTTATTAATTTTTGATGCAATTTCTTTTATGTGCTTTCTGTTTTCACGGACGCTCCAGACAAGGAGAGACGTGATTTCAAGTTTTTATAGGTAACAGCTTTCTTGAGTTCTTTAGGTTTCCCCGCAGTAGCTATTTGAAATAGCAGTTATATAATATATAAAGTAGGGCTACACACATACTGTGCAGAAGCAGTCACAAACACATCCTGTATGCAACCAGAGACTGTTTGTTTGCTCCAGCAGAGAAAGCCTGCCGGCCAGTAGAAGCTAGCTGAGGCTTCAGTGAGAGGATATAGTGTCCCTTCCCCCTCTTCAGCGCTGTCCTTCCTTTGAGCCGCATTTGAATTTAATATTCCATGAAATAAGGCAGCCCATCAGGCTATTGTAATCACGTCAGGTTAATAGAAGAAGTAAAATTACTCTTACTTACTCCTCTCTCCCTCTCTTTGACACTTTCTCAACCGTACCCTTTTTTCCCTCAATCATGAGCATATTTGAAGCCAAACTGTGCCACAGTATTTTTTTCCTCCTTAAAATTCTTTATTCTTCCTCCTCAAGTGTTCTGATTATTATTAGGATTCATCCTGAATGGCTGATGCAGATCCTTCTGAGAGTGAGACGACTGATTTTCCAGTCCTAATAGGATGTTCATTTTTGTGGGAAATAAATCTGGACTCTCATTCTTTCTTCACTTATTTATTTTTTTATACTACCATGTTCGCTTTTCATTTATTATTGTGTTGTTTTTCACTCGCTAGCCGGCACTTATACACACACGCACGCATGCACACATACCCACACACATGCACACACATAAAAACATGGCCGCAGTCTGTGGGTGTCAGCCTGTCAGGGTGCTAGATGTCATGTAATTGTGTGTATCACCTGCAGCATTCCTTCAGTGTAAAAGCATTCTCCTGCAGCACCGAGGCCTGCTGTTCCATAGTGATACAGCAATGCCATACATGTGCCACCCACGCATTGCTCCCTGTGGATCACTCTTTATTACTCCCATCTCACCTCCATCAAGGCCTGGCCTGCCGCCATTATGACACCTGAGGAGAGAAGGAGCGAAGGGAAAAGAAGGAGAACAGTCACACTCAAGGCAGTACGAGCCTGACAGACTGTCTTTTGGACAGGCTGGGGACAAAGACAGTTTCCAGGCAGCCAGCTCCCTAAGTAGGATTTCTCCTCTTTTATAGCACACCTTTTCACAATAAAGACAGTCTCTGAGGCTGCAATTCAGGGTTCGCTGACTTAAGTCACACATAGTTCTTCAGATAAGTCAAGGAGATGCACAGCGAGAGCTCATCATATTCAGACTTGGGCTTTGGGTGTGCTTAATTTTGATTTTGTGTGAGGTCTCAAAACTGTCGAAATGAGCTGTCTGCAGCGTTCAAATTCTTACCAGAAATGTTTCAGTAAATGGGGTTTTTCTCATATTTTGCAAGGCTGCTATGAAAGAGCGTTTGCCTTTAGTTACAGGAAACTGGTTTTAGCCAGTTTACTTTCATTTATGTATCCCCCCCCCCCAGCTAGTGTCACGTTAAATCAACCAGACTACCTTAAATGAGGACTTTAGGTCATATAATTGGGTCAGATGTGTTTTGCAAATAATTCACACACATCACAGTTTTGGATATGAAATAAAAGAATTAGATAAGGTTGAAAGGTTTTGCAGATTGTACACACTGGCTCTTAAAGATGACATGTTTTATATATTTTATTTGTGATAAATATTTTTAAAATTTGCAGAGAAGCTGTCCTCAGTAACCTGACCAAAATGTCGCCAGGAACACACACTTAGAAATACAGAAAATCATTAAACGCAGCCTGCAGTGTCTCTCTCTAAATGACTTTTCACAGGAGAAGTGACTCTGTCATATTAAGAATAGAAAATTACACAGCAGGAAGAAGGGCAAGAGAAACTGACAGGAGTGCTGGCATCATGCCTCCTCTTAAAACTTACGTCTGGTTGTCAAAAATGAAACAAAGAGGAAACAGGAAAAAGGAAACCATTATTTACACTTTTTCTTTCACCAAGAAAGGTGGGTTTGCAATTGGTTTGGCTGCACATGATTCTTTTCATCGACAGTGCAGCGCAAGCAAATGTTGACATTGTGGGCTCTATTTTTGTCTAAGTGGAACTTGTGTCAGGCTTGTGCAGACTTTGTTCTTGCCCATTTGGTATTGTGGTGATTCGCCATGAACTTCAGTGTGCGTCAGAAGCAATCAAGTGACACAGTGCAATTTTGGTGTCAACCATCGCCGGGATTAGCACTTTCATCACACGGAACAGCGGTGTCACTGTTATATTTTAAACTTAAACTCTTTTTGTTAATCTTTGTCGGCACCTAACACAGCACCTTAGACATGCAGTCTGTTTGTTAAAGTTTCTGGTTTAGCTATTTTAAATTATTGCTGCAGTCAAGGGAAGCTGTAATGCATCTAAATGGTAGTCTGCGTTTTCAGACACTAACTGAATACATATGCTGAATATATATATACTGCTTATAAGTCCTTGGTTCTTATTAATTGATGCTTATGCTTATTATTAATAACACTATGTAAGTGTTAATAATAGTATCATAAATTAACACTAATTACGAGGACCTCAATATAAATCTTTACTCGTATGCTTCCTGTAGTCCACTTAATTTAAAAAAAATTAAACAAAACAAAACAATGTATTCCAAATAGTTTTAAAATAAATTAATGACAATATTTAACTAATTGGTTTTAATGAGTGAAATAAAAAACTGCCTTTCTACTTTGCTACATATTAAAAACCTGCCTATTGCATGGCCTTTCCTCGCCTCGTCTCATTTCGCAGTGTTTGACAAACTGACAGGGTTTTGCATTCTGTATTTTAACATGTAATATTGCACCTTTAGCAAAGACGGGGGATGTAGAGAAAAAGCTGCAATGGGGTTAGATAGTGTATGCTGATTTATAGCAAGGCCAGAGAGCAAAGCCCTGAAGCAGCAAATGCAGTGCTTCAAATAGAGATTGCCGATGGCCTTTGGTGTGATCGGTGACCCAAGGTGAGGCACTTAGTGATTTATCTCTCACATATCCCCTCATCTCTCTTGCTCCGTGGTGGGGCAGGGCAGGCTCAAACACGTAGCTCCTCTCTTGGATCTCTGGCCCTGGCCTTGACTCTCTGACTGGCCCAGGAACCTAGCCTAGTCTATGCTGGAAAACATAGGACACACAGCCCAGCACCTCTGGCAGCCAAGGTTAGCAACATACAGATGAGGGGTCAGGGATGCAGGTCAAGCTGGCAGACCTCTCACCGCTGCTGGAGTGCACACACTGAAACTCTGTTATACTCTGATTTGATTGTTTTTGTTATCTTCTTCTTTTGAGCAACGCCGGGCCTCTTTCTTCTCTCCTAGCCTCCGTTCTTTTACACACACTAACACAGACACTATGATCCCTGCGCTCTGTTTCTCTCGCTCGCTCGCACACACACACTTGCTGTGCACACCTTCATATATATACAGTCATGAACACTCTCTGAGCCCCACAGCTGTCTAAAGCTGAGGTTGGCTAATGAGGAAATGTCTTCTCAGTTGAGTGGACTTGATGCCAAGAGGAAAACCTGCAGAATCAGCCCTACAGCTTCATCCGTCCTTTCTCTCTCTGGTAAATGTGTGTGTGTGTGTGTGTGTGTGTGCATCTACTGTATCTACGCACATACACAATGTACATGTGTGCGCGAGTGTGTAATCAAATGTGTGGGGGAATATGAGCAATGTGTGTTTGTGCATTTGAGACCAAAAGAGAGATAAAGTGAGTGTGTGTGTGTGTGTGTGTGTGTGTGTGTGTGTGTGTGTGTGTGTGTGTGTGTAAAGCTAGACTCCACTCTTAACATATTTCACTGCATGGGACTTGGGCTGACATCTCCCATGCCCTGGGATCCTTTAGGAGCAGATTTAGAGTGATTTTCAGTGCAATTATACCTGCCAGCTTTGACTGGTAGAGTTGCCCTCTTCTCGGCTCATGTCTTCATGCTGGCGAGCAGTTCCAGTAATGCTGAGGAGGCTGGTGCTGGGGCTCAGGCCCGACGCCCAGATAAACTAGAGGAATAGCCTCCCCTCTCCTTCTCTGTGACTGGCTGCAGTAGCCCACTGCCAGGGTGTTGCATAGTGCCCAGGACAGGAAGTGATTCACAGCCAGTGGAAGGTGATAATGAGCTCCTGCGCTCAGTGTCAGTTAACACTGTGGCCTGTCCTTGTAATGTGTGTGGGTGTGTACAGGGTGGGTTTGGTGGCATAATTGGGGAGGTTACAGTGGGTGATTAGTGACCTCTGCACCTCTAAATAGCCTCTGCTCATGTGTTATGTGCTGGTTGATGTAATTTTTGAAGCTAAATTGTTAAATTAGATCAAATGGATGGTGTTAGACAATCAATAACTTGCTGTAATAGATATTTAAAAATGTTTGACATTTTTATGAATATAACGAAGCTTGTGATCTGTTCAGAGCATTTTTACAATCACTGTGTGGGCTGTGTGTGCGTGTTTATGTTTGTGTGTATGTGTACGGGCACATATGCGTCATTTCTCTGACCTGGACCCCAGTGACCTCTGTCTGTATGCCTGTCTGGGGCCAGACTGCAGTGTCTTCAGCACCATATATCAGATTAGCCATAAAAACCTGCTTTGGCCCCACTCTGCTCCACACACTGGGAGCTAATGAGAGATGCACTATCAGCTGCACAATGAAGCCACTCAGCACCTCCAGTGGAGTAGCCTGGGTAATAAAGAGGGGGGGTGTGGGGGTGTTGAGGACAATTTGATCCCTTACAAGAAGTATATTACCACTTCAGCTGCCGTGTCCGTGCGGCGTCCATTTTACCTGTATCAAGGCAGATGGTAAACGCACAGGCCCATTTTCCAGGTGAGAAGAGGTTCTGCACAGAGACTTGAGCACTTCTCGCTAATTTCACAGATATTTCACAGAAGCTCAGAAGAACATTTTTGTGTTGCGGTGGTGTTTCAGGAGATTAGGAGAAAGGAGTCTTTTGCCCATCTGTGGAGGAGCTTTTCTTCACTGTCTGCAGGGGGAAAATGAGACAGGGCCGAGGCAAGTCAGGGACAGGCAGATTAAACAAAGGTGCTGTATTGGTGAGGGAGCTCATCAGAGCCAGAGCGTGTCCTGGGGAGGTCAGGCACTGTACCACACAGTGTTTTTACTACTATCCCTCATGGTCCTGCTTAGCAGCAATTTGATTTTCAAAATCTGCTTCATTATTGTTTAGATCAGGGGTGTCCAGGCGAGGGCCAAAACTAAAACTTAGTGTTTACAACAAGGCAAACATTATGGTGTTATATTGTTAAGATGTAAAATGGTGCTATACGGAAGCCCAGAGAGGCAAGTGAGCAAAAAATCTGATAGAATTTTTTTCCCTCCTTAGTTTATGACTGAAGAACAGGTGAAAAATTCAAGGATGTAATGTTTTTTAATTCTGTAAAATATTTTTCACTTGCCTCTCAATATTTCCGTAGCACCGGGATCCCAAGTTCCCTGAATTGACTCACTACCTGCACAAAGTGTCACCCACCATGCTCAGATTATGAAAAATTGTTAACATTAAATTGGGGGCCTACACATTTAGAAAGCATTTTACGTCACACAAAACAATATAATAATAAATACCATAAAAAATTATTCACAATGCAATTTTCTAGTAGTTTAATTTGTGTTCGGCTACAAACATGTGGCGGGCCAAATCAATCCTTATGGGCCCAACTTTGGGCAGCCCTGGTCTGGTCTACTGTTCGACCTTGGAATACATTCTTGCTTGTACATTTCATCAGATGTTTCCTGACCTAAATTTGTAATTGTACACTATATTTTATTAAGGTAAAATCCTTTATTTAACAATAATATATTGAGCAGTTTGACATATTTTGTGAAATGAAACAAAAAGGTTAAAAAAAGAAGAATCAAAAGGCATTTTGGTGTTGGAAATTTGTGTTGACACTCAGGCTGTCACGATGACAGATTTTCAATACACGATTATCCTGGCCAAACAAATTCACTACAACAATATTGTTGTAGTGATGTGAAGAAAAAAAAAATGCAAGCAATCAAATCTGTCTTTAATCTTTATCGCTTTGTTTTCTCTGTGTTTTGTCTCTTATTTTTGCAAATAGATTACACTCAAAATACAAGTGTAGGGAGGTGGAGAGAGTCTGTAACCATAACTGTGAGAAAGACTGTACAAAAAGAACAACTACTATCAACAACTTAATTATTATATTATCTTGTGTATTATCAACATGATATCAATATTTCATTTTTTATATCACGGTTAACATGAACATGGCGATGTTGTGACGCCCCTAATTGACACAAGTATGGATATTGTATTGTATGTAACTATCCCCTACTGTTATTCGAGCTATGAGTAGTCTTGCATTGAAGACGTGCACCAGCGTTTTTGTTGTGTTTGCACTGGTTGTGTTCTGAAGCTGTGCTTTGAGATCATGACAGTGAGATAGTTACTTACCTTGTCTAACCTCCTCCCCCTCACTCCATACACCTGACACCCATCTCCTTTACACACAAACACACACACACACACACACATTGTGTAGTGACGGTTGCTCCTCTGGTCAAAGCATTGCGTGTTGCTGACTCTCAAAAAAGCGCCCCTGCCCAGATAAATAATGGAGCCGAAGATGCTTTCTCCTGTCGCTCCACGCCATCAACTCCAAACGCTAAAGTTGACGACTCAGCTGTAAGGTGTCCATTATCTGCCATTGACACAAGAGTTGAGCAGGCTTGTCCAGCGGGGGCCACATGTGTTAAAGCATGGAATTGCGTCCCCCGGCCCCCTCTGACAGCTCACTTCTTCCTGTGTGCCCTTTACAGTCACAGTCAAAGTAAGGTGAAGACAGCAGACACCCATATATATTAATATCCTCCTCTGCTCAATGTCATGTTTATCTGCCAAGGTCATGATTAGGATGAACTGTGAACAGGTATGCTACTGAACTCCTCTGCGACACACACAGAGGCACGTAACAATTGCCTCCCGTCCTTCATCAGTTCGGTACCCTCACCAACACACACACACACACACACACACACACACACACACACACACACACACACACACACACACACACGCATGCACGCACGCACACACAAACACACACACACACAATCCCCCTCTGTCACTCTCCTGAGTTGTTCATGCAGTTAACAAAACCATTCAGCAGCAGAGTGTTTGATTCCCCTGCTCTCTGTCACTATTTATTCTAATATCTTCTGGCATTATAGCGGTAGCTCATAATGAGTTCTGATAAATTAAAGGTTGTATTGTTCGGCTGCCATGGCTGTCCTTGATCAGGATGCCAATTATGGAGGGTAATTTTCCCACTCTCCCCTTTTTCTTCCATATGTTCCTAACAAAAGGAGGTTTCTGCAGAGTAGATCAAGTTGACACACGATGACAGATTCTTTTTTAAACCTTTTTTTCCCAATAATATTTCAATGTTATGATGGCACTTTCTGCATTTTTTTCCAATCCTACCCCCATGTTATGTTCTTTCTTTAGGGGCAGAGTACAAAATACGGCTTCTTTGACTCAATTGAAGATGTCACCGAAGAATCTTTAACGTGAATAGAATAGTTTTGACTCTCCTTATGAGAAATGACAGATGAGGACACGGTCTATCTTTATTTGTATAGATGTAGTCAGACAAGTGTGCCTCTCTCTAACTAGTGCAGGTCTAAAAATAAGTAAATAAAACTAACATGCTCTGAGGCAGGTGAAGGGAGGGGAAACCTCTGCTTTTTTTCATAAACAATATATGAGTTGCTTTTTGCAAGTCAAATCCTTAAAGATTTACTGCCGGCTCCAACTCTCAGTGCTTTTTAAAGCGCAAAGATGGCATGCGAGGGAAATGGTGAGGAGGCCTAGGGTAGGAAAACAGATAAATAAAGCACTAAATAATTGTTAATGGATATTATTTAACTTGAAGTGTTGTCTACAATCTGTTTTTTGGGGACAGTAGACAGAAGATGTTCAAATCCACAACCTCTTCACCTCAAATCTGTGTTGCCACTGCATTCAGTGGCCAGCATGAATTCATCCAGAGTCTGAGTAATATCTCCTCAGTGAGAGTGACCAGTAATTAAGGTCCTTAGATTCCCGCTGCATGTTATCGCTGTAACAATCTCCAGCGTGAGATGCTTTTTGACTGCTGGTTGTGCAGTGACCTGTGCACATCAAGCTTTTCTCTGCTTATTTGGTTGTCTTCTTTCCACACTAATGGCCATAGGGGGCTGAGTCCAGGCTTCACCTGACCACTGCTCACAAAGCTGGGTCTCTGGAACCGACAGGCGGAACAGAAATCACATTAACCCAGCCCGAACCGAAAGAAAAGCCTACGTACTCTCGCACATACTATTCTAAACAAAAACAGGAGGATCCTCACTGTTTTCCCCCTTCATCAGTAGCATGTGTCAGTTCGGCTCATTGTTGTTTACCGGTGTTTCATGAAGGCTGTCTGCCACCCACACCTCCTTCTAGAGGGCAGTCGACAGGCACCTTGCGAGGACACTACTGGGCTGACGATGTAAAACAGCCTGTGGGTGATGGCAGGGCCTGACCTCTTTAGTCAGCGAATAACAATTTTGTGATAGCGAGGGGATAATTTACAGGAATCGTTGCCAATTAGTGTGCCATTTTTCTAATTCAGTTTGGTTTTTCAAACGGGTCAAATTATGTGATGGCTGTTTCCATGTCCACAAAAAAATCTAGGCCACTGCAGTCTGGCACATCACATCCTGCCTGTAGGCTTAAAGGGAAGGAATGGAAGGTGAATTAAAGCTAAATTAGTTATCACGGCAGTCATCTACCGGCAAAAATTTTTTCTCTTGTAAAGATTGTGCTTGAGTTTTTTTTAGGTGAGTCTCCATGTCTCTCATCTTTCATCTGCGTGTGCAGCTTTGTGTCCAGAAGGCATCTAGACTCATTTCTTTTCTACCCTTTACATTGCACCTCATCATAAACTCCCCCCACCCCGACAATGCTGTGGAGAATAAATCGACCATATTTCAGCACTGATGCTCCCTGCCCATTCCCAGTCCTTCAGAGGGGAGGGCAGGAGCCCTGGCAGTTTGTTGTTTTTATTTAATGCGCTCCTACTTCCACGTCATATTTTCTGTCTTTAATTGATGCCCATGCCTGTGTTGTTGCCCAGTGCACCATTGAGAGGATGCTTTCTCCAAACAGGCCCTTATCTTGCTCTAATAGGGCTGGCACTCCTCTGAGGCCTTCAGCTGTGTCAGGCCACTGCTGCCTCGCTGCGCCTCCGGTTTGAACTGTTGCCGTGTTGCCCATTAGTTCTCTCTCCAGGCCTCACTATTCCCCCTGCTCATCCTTCTGCCACCCCACCCCCTAGCCCCACAGCCTTCCCAGCCCTATCTTTCACCTCTGCCTGCACTGCTCCCCACTCCCCAATGTTTCATCAGCTATAATATGAGCATGCTTTCACTGTAAACATTTCTCTTCTCATTTTTCTCTGCAGTTCCCCTCCGCAGGTCTGGTTCTGTCGAGGTAATTTGTGTGTTTTGGAGGTACTTTAGCCCATGTGCCACCCATCACAGTCGGCACCCTGCAGGGGGCCTCCCTGATAAAGCCAGTGTGTAGGGTGCATGATTGCATCTTATATTAAGGTGGCACGAGATTTGTTTTTATATGAGTTTTTGGGTATACAGTAAGTGTGTGTATGCTTATGTATAAGCAAATGTAAGTGAGTGCCTCCGTTTGTGTGCATGTAAGATATAAAGGTGACATCTAAAGTGTAAAATGTACGGTGCTGGACTTGTAGGCCATCTCTGAATCAGAGCCTCTGTGCGCATTGATAGATTGGCAAAGCAGTTTGTTCTACCAAATTTAACAATGATATATCATTATCACAACTTTGGGGGAAATCTATAAAATCAATGGGCCTGCCGGTGGAGCAGGATTAGTATTACTAACACGCTGAGAGAGTGTTAAAGTGCCTGAGTATGGATCCCAGTTGTGGCTTGGATCAATGGCATTTGTGGACACTAAGCTCAATAACAAGCCATCCAAGAACTGGTTAGAAGAAGAAAGAAATAGATGTGAAAAGCAAATTTGCTGGTAGAGAAGCTAATATCCTGTACGCGCCTGGCTGAACATGAGCTGTGTAGCTGCTGGCGGGTGAAGAGGGAGTCGAGGGCAGGAGAGGAATAGATTCCACTGCTGAAATGATACAGATACAAATGTAGCTGTCATTATTGATATTCCTCCATCATTGATATTGGCAGACAGGGATGAAGAATGTAAAATACATTGATCTCAAAGGGTGGTGAAAATGTATTGAGTGACACAATTTGATTTAGATATTGAGTGTTTTCAAAGACACAACTGATGCTGGAGAGGTTATTGAGAAAACTGTTCACTGAATATCTTTGAGATTTTCCTGTTTTTCAGGGAGTGATTCTCTCTCAGATAAGAATAATCATTGACACCCCTGTTTGAAAGGGGAAGAGTGAGATGTAAAGCTCTGTTTGCATGGTTTCTGCACGGTAGAACAACAAGAGGTGAGGCAAAGCCACCGTAATTGGATCTGTAAAAGTCAAATTTCCTGTTTAGCGCTCAAGTCTCGAGAAGATGACAGAGTGTTGTTTTTTAAAGGATGGAGATGGCTGGCCAGAAGGACAGTGTTGTATCATGAAAGCAAAGGCAGGCCCATTGAAAATACACACTTTTCTCAACAGTGAGCAAAAGGGAGACAAAATCTCCAGGTAGTTCTCACTTTACTGAGTCCTGTACCACTACAAAGAACGAACAGCAGACAACACTTCTGACTACAAATCTGCTTTGGCTATTTGATTAATCGATCGAACTTCAGTTATTATAACAAATGTGTGTTATGTATTCACTTAGAAAAGGGTTATGATTGTTGAGATACTGTATACATGTGTTTATATATGAAAGTGAAGTGTACATTCAGTGGCCACTTTATTTGGTAGAGACGCACCAATCCACTTTTTTTCACTTCCGATCCTAGTCGGATACCTGAATTTGGATATCTGCCGATACGATACAAGTTTGTGCTTCACACAGATTACAAGTTGCTTTCCTGTTTTCTTTTTCATACACAGAAAAAACCTCCGAACTAAGGGCTCCTTTGGTTAGCCTTACTGTTACTCTAACTTATGTTCGAAGAATGTTTGAAACACCTCTGAATATAATGCAGTACAGTTCAACACCACCACTTAGTATGACTTTTATGCTAACCTGTGTAACTTAATTAACACCTCTATGACAGCGTCAACTAAACAGAACATTTTAGGCATTATAAAGTCAGCTTTGTGGGTATGGAAGTGAGATTGGATCACATTAGTTTGTAAAAGTGTACCTGACCTACTCTGTTACACTCACAAAATGTGTAGGATATGGCCAGAATTTTAGTTTGAAACATTCAAAAAATGAACTAATATTATCAACAGTGTGAAAGTGTGAAGGAACAACAGTGGTGATGTTATGTATGTGTTACAGCGATATCTACCAAAGTTAGCATGCTAACTAGCTAGCGCCGGCCTGTCCTGTCTCCTAATTCCACTTTGTACCAGCAAGAGGTGATAGTCTGAAAGCCTCTGTAGTTTCAGATGGCAGATACCTTATATGCCAACTGTTAACATAATAAATGCCGAAAATAACCAAAAAAGTCAAAAAATGAAATGCTCTTACTTCTATTATTCTTACTAAACAGAAAAATACAACCGATTCACTCAAGGGCCACTGTCTCCATGACTAGCCATAAGCTAAATAGCTAGCAAATAGCGATAGTTGTCGGTTACCCTGGTGATATGCTGCCCCCTATTTTCTTGGAGCTACCTCTGAATTCTGGCCATATTCTACAAATTACACCTTTAAAGCAATGTCCCTGTCACATAGTCACAACCCTCCTCTGCATCTATTCACCTCTGAAAACATTACCACACACATACTATAGTTCTTATTTGCAGGTAGAATCCTTTTTCTTCATCTGCCAACACACTCTGAGAGATAAACAGGACATTTTCTCTCTGTCAGTGGTTCTGATTGCTTATGTGCTGTTGCTCTGTGATTGTACATCCAACAGCGACTGGCTCTGGCTCTAGAAGTAACTGTTGGCAAGCAGGGGAAAGGTAGCAAGTGAACTGTGGTCAAACAACATCACTTCCCAAAGAACAGAAGTGGGCCATCTATAGAAAAGGCCTGATGATAACAGCAAGACAACAACCAAACTTATTGGTTTGGAGGATAATACAAAGGCGAGAGTGATTGAGTGGAAGGGGGAAAGAGGAGAGATTGTTCTTGCAGGCACAAAATAACGCCAGGTACAAAAGGGAAGCGACAAGGTAAAAGGCAGATGAGATATTGTGCCAAGAGGAGGATGTGAGTTGAAAAAAAAAGAAGAGTGAAATTGAAAGCTCCGATGAGAGCAAGGACTTCTTCTGATGGGGCCAGTTTGTTTTTACCTCTGTTTTGACAGAGATGAGAGATAGACGGAGGGAGACGTGAACAGGGCGTAATTAAACAGCCTAATGAGTTTGTGGCTCTTTTTGAAGACTGTGTTTAAATGGAGCTCTGGTTTTGTGGTAGAAAATCTTCTCTTTCAGAGATGTCAAAGAAGTTTCTGACAGAGCAGTTATCACAGCATGTCAAATTGCTCCAGCTCAAGAAATGATTTGGATTTTTTTTCTTTTCACAGAGTGCTTCGAAACAAAAGCCCCCCCCCTCTTCTCTAATTTGCCTTGGCAGGGTCCCGCTGGGTGGGGGGTCCGCATGGACAGAGAGGGCTTTGCCAGAGGATTATAGGATGAGAGGGGGTGAGATGAGTGAGTGTGCATGTGTGTGTGTTGGAGGTGTGTACATCTGCGTGTGATGGGCATGGGGGGTGGAGGTGGGGGGTTCGGAGGGGGGGTTGCAAGCAATTTTTCCCAAAACGCTGCAATTGTCCCCGAGATTGAACAGTGCAGAGCGGCAACGCTCATTTTCCAGTCTATTCATTATCTCCTCTGTATTTACTTATCTTTGTCTCACAAGGAAAAAAAAATCAGTGTTAAAAGGGGCCATTTCATGTGGAGAGGGTTTTTAACAGAGCTTTACGCTCTGACATGGTTGAGTTAAACTAAACTGTAGTTATGTTATGAAAGCAGTATGAATAGCAAATTAGTACTTTCTGATTTTCAGTGGTATTATAAACTGTATTAGATCCCTGATTTCTTCAAATTACATTTCCCTGCAGACTCATATAATGTCTTCTTTTGGATGAAATTCCCAATTTTGTGGTGTCAAATTAGTGCAAAGAAAATGACACCATTATTCTGGGACAGAAATAATTATATAGTGTTTTTACAACCTGTGCCATAGGAGTTTATGATTTTATTTCTCTTTGAAAATAAATCCCCTCATAAATGATTCATTCTTGGTGAGAGATCATCTGACAAGGAATAATAAACCAGTACTAGCGAGTCGTATTTACATTCAAATAAATGCAGACAAAGGAAGTTCATATGAAAAGATATTTCTTCTGTGTTTGCGACACAATAAAACATAGTTGTCACTGTCCCTCTCAATGACTGTCAAAGCTGATTTACAGGTTTGTTTTTCTTGCATCTGAGAGTTTGACACAACATCACCATTGCAGATTCACAGAGCATTTTTTTTTTCCATTTCACTTTACTACGTATCATGTCTTTCTCTGATACTGGGGTGAGGAAACTGATTATTTTGTGCTGCTGCTTAAGTGTAAACTGCAGTGGTTCAGTGATGGTTACACAGCTCGCCAGCTGTGAGCATATTATCAACTGATGTGTTAAAAGCAAATCATTTAAAAAAAAACACATTTGTATAATTTGAAAAGCTGCAGTCCGAGCTTGCATGAGCATAAAAAACATAGAAGCATGTAAAGTACTCCACACACTAGCTTGTTCAGTACTTTCACAAACAAGAGTAAAAATGAGCAGAGAAGTTACTGTACTGTAGCTGTGGCAAGGTTCTTGTTGCTTTTATGCAGTGCAGCTACAAATGTAGCAGTGTCGTGGTGATGTTAACATATCTTATAAATGAATAAAACGTATAAATCTATGTATGTAAACCCCAGAGGCAGTTTGGCCAAAATCTGTGCAACACATACAGTAAATCCTACTGATTGCAATTTGCTGTGCTGTCATGTTGTGACACAGCTCTCCAAGAATAAACTCCAATGTCAGAGGATGTTACAGTGTGGTTTGAGTGCCTTGATAAAGTAACACTGCTGCACTGCAGATACAGAAAACTCTGTGATAGAAATAGCTTGAAGAAACATCTCCTTAGGGCACACCTACAGCTCTTCCCCTGCACTTCAAGAGAAAAAAAATCCTATAAAAAATCCTCAAACAATAAGGTTTTTTTTCCCCTCCCTTCCAACTTAATTACTGATATTTCTCTGTTATAGGTGCCTGATTTGAGGGAGATAATTAGGTGGGATATTGAAGTGGGCCTCCAGGGGGCTCAGGTCTGGTGGATCAGGCGCACGAGGATGAGGGGAGACACCATCTTTTCAAATTATTCTGGGGGGCCAGTGCTCCCAAGCAGCTTATGCAGCTAAGGCTTGGTAATTAAATTATAATTTAACCTGCTGAGGGTGGAGTGGCAGGACTGGACCAGGCTGGGGGTGGTATGGCACTGACAGGATTTACACTTAATGAAATAATAAAGCAACACCAGCGAAGGTAGCTGGCAGTGAAGAAACAGACGCTCCACCACTTGGTTCTGTGTTTATCCACTCTTCAGTGTTGGGGGAAGATTCAAAGCTAACGAGTGTCTCCCTCTCCCTCTCCTTCTCCGTTTCTCTTGCTGTGTTCTGTAGTCGAGTGCAAGTTAGTATAGTGGGTGGCACTGTGTTTCAGTCAATAGAGCCCTTTTTTTTATATAGTTTTGTCTTTATTCTCTCCGCATTTACTGTATATATGTTTGTTTGTGTGGTTTGTGTTTAGCTTGGATTGCCACCATTGCCATCCTCTCAAGTTCAGTATTTATATAGACACAAAAAACAGTCAAAGATAACATATTTGTTTCTCGCTGATGGCTGTATTACTCTATATTTACTCCACTGTGCTTTGCCAAGGGGTTATGTTTCTTGTTGTGCATGCTAATTCACTGTTGATTAATTAGAGTTTCTCTGTGGGGAGCCTTAAAGTGCATGTAATTAACAACTCTCAAAGTCCAGAGTACCCACAAAATAGCTGACTCTCAAACATAAATATTGCAGAAAGCAGCAGCTCATGTTGAGCAGATTTGGTCCCAAGTAAATTGATGTTGGCTGGCTGGTGTCGTGCACAGGTCATTACATTTTGAATACATTTTTGATCCTCGTAATATGAAATGTTTTCGTCATTTTTACTTAGTACTCTACTTAGTGGGAAAATTCAGATACACGGCTACATTTAATTTATGTCAGTGAAGTTTATTCTCCCAGCATCCTGATTTCCTGCATATAGAGATAATACAGTAATACACTCTCCATCAGTCAGCATGATGCATTAATGTAAAGTACTACCTAAATCCGTAGTATTTTACATGAAACACGAGAATAAGCCAGAAAATGATTGAAACCGTGAGAAGGTGAGTGAGAGTGATACAGACACAAAGATTTAAAGCGCGAGGAGGTCGACAGAAATATGGAATCCACCACATCTGTTTTGTGTCACCGTATCTTGTTTCCTCCCCTTCTCTCCTCTTCCTCCGTCTCTGCAGCTGTTAAGATGGATGCCTCACAGTGGAGGGAAGAACCATGCAGTGTTCCTATAGCCCTGCATTGCCGCAAGCTCATTACAACCCTCCCTTCCAAAATCGCTCCCGCCCTCGCCTGCCCCACTCTCACCATTCACCCAAGCCTAAATCTGCCCCCACCCCAGCCTCAGCCCCGGATCCAACCCCAGCCAGCATGACAGACAGGCCCAGTTAACAGTCCCTGTAAGCGGCGAAAGAAAGCCGAGCAGAGAGGTAAAATGACTGGACCGCAAATGACAGGTGTAGTTAAAATAGTGAGGCGCAGAAAGGCTTGAGGACAGAGAGCCGGGGCGGCACTGTAATAAGCAGGATGAAGGAGCTCAAGCATTGCCTGAGTTTTCCTCTCTCTTCCACTAACATCCTTCCTCAGGCAAACAAAGGGAAAATAAGAGAAAGTTAACTTTTTCCTTTTAGACACTTCCTCTCTTCATTGAGTTATTCCTCTCATGTCAGTCCTGTCTTGCATTGCTTCTTTTAAGGCTGTTAATGAAGCATTATCGACATAATGCAGGAAATTTCTAAAATTCAAGATTTTAATAACATGCTGTTTGACAGGGCTACTTGAATTGCAAATGGGCAGTGAGGCCATTTTGTTTGGTCCCCTTTGGACTCATTTAGATGGACACAGGAGGGATTTGCCTCCACTGCTGATCTGCATCTATTTTCTCTGCCTTTCATCCTTTTTCTGTGTTGCCTTTTTTTATCACCACCTTTCCATCAAATCCCATCCAGCCTCATGTTTAAAATAATCAGTTTTTTTTGTTGCAGTTTCTCCTTGCTGGTTGAATAGATTGGAAGTGTGTAAATGGCAGTCGTAGGTGAGGGGGCAGTACTGTTGTCGGACCAGCAATTGGACATTGCTTATTCATAAGTTCAACTGTCCTTGTAACTAAGACTTAAATTAAAAATCATTTATAAAAAACAGATTGGCTCAGTCCGTCCAATAGACTTCATGTCTCATCCAGTCAAACCTGCCGAAAAAAGCAAGCTAGCTAGAGGTCAACAATATTAGAATCACGCTGATGTTCAGCAGGTATCATGTTTATCATGCATCCTAGTATAGCATGTAAGCATGCTAAAATTAGCTAATAACCACTAAACTAAGTGTAAACCCACTGTGACACTGCCCATTGATTCATGGATTACTGTACTTGGACGAGAGGTTGAAGCTGGAGACGATATCCTGATTTCAACTCAAGGACATGTTGTGGTAGCGACTTGTCATTCATATGGTAGCCAAGGCCAAAGGATACCCTGCTTTTTTGTCTAGTTTACTTTAGATGCACCAAAATGTACAAAATGAACAACGTGCTGTATTAGAAGAGACTTGAACTATAGATTAAGATCATAAACTCATTTGGAAAATGTTTCCTGAGGTGATAAATCAAGTGAGAAGAAGGGTCATTTTCTCATAAGGTTACATAAAATTGGACTTAATGCAGAAATAATGCAGTTTTAAGGCACTTCCAGAAATCTCATATTTGCACCATGCCCATGCACTAAACACAAAATGTCATTAGTTTTGCAGGTATTTGGTCATAAATGACAAATTAAAACTCTGATCTGATCGTGGCTCTAGATGTTAAGAATCAAGGCATCACCCAATTTGTTTAAATTCATCCCGAGGGGAACACATTTAATGGCTGCCCATCAGACAGTTGTAAAGACACGTCACTAACAGCCACAAATGACAACCACAGGTGATCATCATCTGGGGATTATGTATGTCTGTACAAAACTTCATGGCATCCATCCAACCTTACTTGACCAACAGAACAACATTGCCATCATTTGAGCCAAAATAACACATAATAGATTATAGCCAGCAAATACTCATTCATACTGTCCTAAAGTTGCGTAAAAAAAAAGCCAACAAATGAGTAATTATGCTCATTACTGTTACCTACATTTGAATGATTTGGTACTTTACTGAATGTGTTACTTTCCCCCTAAAGCTGTTCTTTCCCTGATCAAACTCCCACTGCTATTTAAAATGATTGCGTTCTCCCTCCTCTCCTTCTCTTCTTCCTCCTCTTGCTTGCCCTCCTTAACTCTGATTCCACCGCCTATCTGATTGGTATTAACAGGATTATCAATGCTGCTGCCATAATTAGAAGCAACGCACCACAATTACTGATATAGATCAGGGGGATTAAACTTCATTATGTGGAGCTTGCTTCCAGGCAATAAATCTAATGCGTTTTGATCGTATATGGACTTTGTTGATACCTACATGTCAGTATTTATAAAATACTCTGCCACTATTTCCACAAGACTTATAGTGGCTGATAATTGTTGGCTCTCAACCCGCCTTAAGCCTGGCAGATACGGTACAAGAGAGTGAATGAGTCGTCTATCGTGGCCTGCAAGCTGACTCCAAGTTGAGGTGATGCCAGAGTCTTTATTACAGTACAATATTTGGCGTGTTTGATACCGCATTTCATCTTTATTGAGCCATAAATTTAAAGGGAAGTGACAGGAAAGATGGGAAAGAGAGTGTGGTTATTGTTTGACATCAACTCCCAATGTCACGGCGCACCACATGGACCAAAGTCCGCTGAGCAGTTGAATGCTCCCACAGTCAAAAACATAATATAATATGCTCTATCATACTAGCCTGTGTTACATTAATCTCCCGACTGTATTAACCTGAATCACCGTGAGGCCTCCTGTTGAGGGAGCTTCCCATCTACGTACTCACTGACATACACAGCGATAGAGATTACAGCCATCTGGAGGAGCTAAATTTAGCAGGTCCCTGTGCAGTCGAGGAACATCTGTCTTTATCAGCGGTGGTTAACTCGGTACAGGAAACGCAGCACATGTAATTCATGCAATATTTAGATGAGAGGGTCAGAGTGCTCCTGTGGGGATGGAGGCGGTCTCTGTTGCGCAGACGGCATGATTGACCTGGGCCTGGTCTGTGGAGAGAGGTGCCAGCTCTGATCTCTTTAAAGGACAAGGCAGCACACGGGAATGTCATGCTTTAACTCCCCCATCTGCTGATGTTGTGTGTCTGACTGATAAAGCAGTAACATAGCAAGACCGCATAGTCTAAATGACAGTGATGTTGAGATAGTTTAGATATTGACATGCATTTCTGGTGTCATGGTCCATGGGTAGAAGGTCACTAAGTACAGATTTTATGCTATTTTATGCTTGTACTTTATTTTTTCGTGGGAAATATTGTAAGTTTGACTCCTCTAGATTTCTTTAGCAGCTTTATTATCCTGCTGATTCATGTTTAACAAACAAAACATACGAACAACAACTTTTATTCCTATATACTGGGGCCATTCTGCATAAAGAATGCATTGAATTTGATCGTCTAAATTTTCCCCTCCAGTCAAAAATATGTCTTTCTTATTGTTGAATGTTTGAGCTTCACTTGTGTAGAATGATGTTTCCGCAAGAAAGCGTTCTGCACATCCATTGGTTATATTGTACATTTTCTCTGTGCTCGTTTAAAAATGTGATTTAAGAGGAGGGCCTACAAGCATGATTTGTGACATCACAAATAGTTTGGAGGCTAATCCTGATCCAATATTCAGCCTAAACAATGATGTGGAAACTTAACAGTGATGTAGGAGACATCTTGTTTCCAGCAGTTAAACTTGAAAATGAAAAATGGAAAATATTTGCATATTCACATATTCTGGGATTTCTAATGAGGCAGATGATTTTTAATGATTTTAATGAGGGTAAGAACTTTTTTTCCTGCAAAAACCATGTCCGACACACATTAGAGGGGATTTTTAAGTATATTTTTCTGTTAATACTTCTGTGCTTTAAAGGGAATTTAAATGCAGAGCTTTAACTTTTATTTGACTGTTTTTATATTTTAGTATTTAACTTCTGGAAAAAATCTGAATACGTTTTCCTCCGCTGCTGTAGTCTGCCAAAACCGAGCGAGGGCCTTGGAGAAGACGAAAGCAGCATGTGAATGTAAAAACACAAATGAATAATAATAATGGACAAAAAGATAGGCCAGTCTCTTTCTCCTGAATATTCTATTCAACATACCAGAGGAACCTTGGGTAGATTTCACAAACTTTTAATCCTGAGCAGTATTCTACAATTTGGGTTAGAGAGGTGGTCATTATTTCTGTGCTGAGGAAACAAAGAAACAGTCTCATACTTGATTCAAGTCTGGAGGGACCAGATGTGTTTGATGTAAAGATTTGGGTTCTGGTGGAACAGATTTCCTCCTGCCTGTCTTATATGATGAGAACTGAATGAATATCTCGGACTAAAACATTGTGGAAGCGTATGTGTACAACACGTTAAAAAATAGCACATTTCAAAATCTTTCCCAGAGATTTGGTATTATTTTGCTCTTCCTCGTTTCCAGTAGCATGTGCAGCTGTTGTTGGGGAGTACAATGGAGCTCGTATTTCTTTTTTCCTATGGTTGCTCAACCGTCACCTCCTCTGCCATATTAAACACTCAGTCAGTGTTCAGTCAGTATTTCTTGGCAACGGACCTGTCTTTTCTTAGGGGTGTCACGCTGTAGTGTTGCTCCTACATTGCTCAAATCAAAGCCCAACAGAAGCAGAGAGAGAGAGAGAGAGGAAGCTGAACAGACCTGAAGTCCTCCCAATCCCCCACCCACACACATTCACGTGCACAAACACACAGATGCAAAAGTGCCCAAAAACACACTCAAGTACAGACATGGATTCAGCTGAGACACACACATCTAAGGTGCAACATGAGAGTCACCTGCCTCTGCTTCATTTGTTTGTACATGCAGACATATTGGTATAGCTTAATAGAAAGTATCTGAGTAACCATGTGATTGCCACTTGTGAGAAACCATCAGATACTAGGTGTTTTATCAACTGAGAAGAGTCCCATCATCTGAGCTACATGACAAATAAGCAGGCCTTTGTCCTGACACAGAGACAATATAAGCAACTTTTTTTCCAGAAGGGATGGAAGCTGCACTTTAGCAAGGTGATAAGCACACAAAATGGCTGCAGTAATTCTTTTGAAACTATTCCAATAAGCTCCCACCGGGGGAGAGACTCTCCATCTTATTATACCAGTCATCCACTCACAGATACACAGCGATGATACTTGCATAATAACTTTAAACAAAAACAAGAATCTCATTCACTGGCTGACCTTTTTTTTTCCTCTCTCTCTTTCTTGCTAAGTGATCTGCCATTGTGCAACAAGAGCCTCGTTCAAAATATAACATTATTGAGAAACGAAGCCAATAACCCGTTAAGATATATGAAGCTCATTTGTGAAATGTTTGAGAAATGGCTGCCAGGGGGTTGTGGATGGATGCAGTCTCTGCTGCCAGAGCTGAAGATTCAGAAAGGGGAGGTAAATATTTCAAATAAGAAAAATATCACCATGAAACCATTTGCAAACTTAAAGGGCACACACACGCACACACAAACACGTACAATCTCCCAGGCTTTGAAATGACATGATATAAAAATGCTGTCCTTCATGCTCTGCAGCTGATGTCTGATATTTCATCCTTGTTTTTTTATTAAAGATTTAAATAGGTTTACATCGCCAACAAATACAAATTAGCCAATTTCCCTGACACCCACTCTGATCTAATGGGGAAGATATAAAGAAGAGAGGAGGAAAGGATGGAAGGCAAAACTGTGATTGTGATAGTGGATTATATTTCCATATGTGAATTTAATACATTTAAAGAACACATAATTTTAAGTTATCAGTGCTGAGAGGGGCGGTGGTACATTCTGGTGGATATGACATGTCAAAATAAAAGCATGCTCTCTCTTAATATTCACAAATAACTTTCAGGATGTCAGCATTGTTTGTCTCAATATAATAGGCCCATGCTAGTATCAATAGACATATGCTGCTTTAATTTAAAGGTACAGTTTGTCCTGTTAATGGCATTGAATAAATAGGAAACTTCTAGTACCATAACACCTTCCATCATCTTAGTTTTTGTCCTGTGTCTTTGTCTATCGACTTTTTCTGCTGTTGTTTTATCTTCCGCATTGACTACATTTAATTTCTCTGTCTCGTTCTGTCGTCTCTTATGTCTCTGCATCCTCAAAGTCAATCGATTATCTCCACGGCTGAGCTTCTTGCACTCGTCTGACGCGTTGGGTATCTATCCTTGGCTTTCTGACCTGGGCCAACCCCCTCGCCTCACCCCGTGGCTCCTTCCGAACTTTGATGGCAGCATCCATATCCATGTCACCGGTCTGACACTGTCCGTCCTGCATCAATAAACATTTGGGGAGGGCAGATTTTTTCGAGGCTGAATAATTTATAGTGCATGATTAGAAACTCTATCCTGAGTGGAGGATCTTGTTGCTTGTATGTTTGTCTTGGATCTTTACAATAAAACATGACCCAGTCTGATTAGAAAGTCCGGTGCCAGAGAGCTTGTTGGGTGTGTGTTTGAGTGAGTGTGCGATTGTGTGTGTGTGTGTGTGTGAAACAATGAGAAAGAGCAAGCGAAAAGACAATTGGAGGAAGGGTTTTGCTCAGAAGTGGCTCTGGATGAGAAGACATAGTAAAGAAAAACTCTATTAAGGCTTAGCATTTTCATTAGACCTTCCCTGTGTGTTCCTGACACACACACACACACACACACACACACACACACACACACACACACACACACACACACACACACACACACACACACACAAAAAGAGAGAAAAAAATAGTAATGTTGGTGCATTTAATACAACATTTTTGTTGTCACACTGCTCACTGAGACATCTTAGCCTTAATTATAGTCGCAGGAAATTGTCAGACGACTGTAGAGGAGCAGGCCTGTATGATTTAATGAATCACAGACAGTCAAACTGAGTGTTATTTCAAAAATATGAACATTATCACCTCATAAAACAATTTATCATTTTATGACTAATAACATGTGCTTGTAATATTATGACAGTGATCCCTAAAAGTACAAGCCTATCAAATCTAATTGATCTGTGAACTTCATATCAGCAGTTAGTAAGAGATCTTTTAGTAGTGCGTACTGCTGAATATGTATTTGACTCTTTTTTAGTTCAGCCGTTTTTTTGTTTAGTTTATGTCAAGCAGTTTATTTAAACAACTTACTAAAGTTGATCTTGCAGTAGCACACTCAGTAGGGGGCCCCCAGTGAAAAATAAAAACATTGCACTGTCAGGGAAAATAAAAAGCCATTATCTTTATTTAAAATGTGCATCTGTACCAACACAGTCTGGAGCCTCAATCTTTACCATTGACATCTGAAAGGATGTAAACTTTGAAAGTGATGCATTCTTCCCGTCCCAGCACCCCATCACTTTTACAAATTGCAGAGGAATATTTTCTGCATGCTCCACATCTCAAATCTCTTCAGTCTCTCACAGTTGACAGAGGCAGATATAAGACAGAGCGTCTTGCAGGCACTGTTGTCCTTCACTGGGGCCTGCATCTCTTTGTGTTTCAGAAGGGACAGTGGAGGGAGCGCATCATGAACTTCTCATCATACAGTAGCCAAGTGTGTGTGTGTGTGTGTGTATTTGGGGTGGAGAGGGGGAGGAGGTGGGGGTTGTTATGTTCATTAGCACAGTCAAAATGCCTGCAGGCATAAGCAGAGGAGGAGTGAGTGAAGGAGAGTGGGGAGGGGGAAGGAGGGGGGTGGCTTGTATGGAAATTGACCAGTGTGCTGTAACTGTTCATCTGGTGTAGGCCTTTGAAGTGAGCTGTTCTACACTGCAGCCGGCCTTGTTCTTGATAATTGCCTAAATGATCTCCATGGAGCGCGGGGTTGTGTTACAACTGAACTAATCCAGGGGCAACCCGCTGATTTGACAGAGAGCTCTTCGCTATGTCAGCCCCCCCCTCACACACACACACATTGCCCAAACAACAGCCTATCTTCCATTCTGTTTCGTCTGTTTATTAGACTAACACAGCGGGGGGTGTCATGGTAGTGATGTGGGTTCTGGAGGCGCGGTTGGGGTGGGGTGGTGATGGAGGTGGGGGGTTCTGTTTGTTGTAGGGATGATGGCCTCTGTGCTCCCCAAGCTTAGCCACACGCTTAACCCGCACTCCTTGACATCATACCCTCCGCTCGCCCCCATTGATATGTAAATGAGCGGCAGCCCCGTTTGCAAATGAGGGAGGAATAATTAGTCAGGAGCACTTAACAACAACAACAATAATACACGCGTCTGATCCAGGCTGAGCTGCTCTCTCTTTGTCATTTGAGCTGCTGCTGGCAATCAGACAAGGCCCCCCACCACCACCACCACTCTCCCCTCTTCCCCTCCATTGCAGCACCAGAGACACTGGTGGGTGGTGGGGCATCCACAACAAGTACAGTGTTTGGCCTTTCCGAGCCCCACCAGGATTTAGGGAGCCAGTGGAGCATGGAGGCCAAGCAGAGCCCTAGGCCAAGAGCACCGAGTACAGAGCACAGCCTGGGTTGGAGACCTCTCTGGTATGCGGGGAGGTCAGAGCAGAGAACGAACCGGAGAGGAAGTAATGTGGATACCCTGAGACCTGAGCTTTGTAGGTCCTGAAGGAAGAAAGAGCACCGTCACACGCATGTCCATGAAAAAGACCAGGCTTCAAGTGGAGAAATGAAAAGTTCAGTTTTCAGTGAGGAAAGTACCGTGTTAATGTGTTTGTTCTTGAGGAAGAATGAGACCGGAAGAGAACACGAGTAAAAAGTTGATCAAAATAAAATGTCTGTTGGGCGGGGGGGGGGGGGGGGGGGGGGGCTCCATTTCGGGAATATGACTCAGTACCTTGACTGGGAAAAATAGATTATTATGTCCAATTTACATACAGAGCCGGAGCTTCAAAGAGGCGGGTGTCATGTTAGAACTCCGGTGCCAGGCGTAATGAAGAGCCCCCCTCCCACTGTCCCAGGACAGGCCCAGTGGCAGGGTATCAGGTAGACGAAGGTCCCATATAAAAGCGGCCCCTATGAATTATAAATCATAGGCCACTGGAGCCACAGCCTGTGGGATACAGAAAGGGGTAAGAGGGACTATATTCCCGGAACAAAGGACAATGATGGGAGGGGGGTAAGGTGGAGAGGTGGTGGATTAGTGTCGTACGGTGAAAGTTAAAGAAGGACAGAGAATTTGATGGTGTGTCATTGTCAAACACACTGTAAGTAATATCTCTGTAATGATATTTACATTTTAAACTATCCACACATGCAGTGTGTTTATACTCTCTTTACGTGTAATGTAGGAATATTCTCCTCATGGGGAAGCAATCGTGAGGGTTTATTATTCTGAATATTTTCTCCACCATTTTGTGTATGGGCACAGACACACATGAGAATAAGCAAGAGTGCACGTGTTCTACTTTATGCTTGTGTTCATATGAAAAGATTTCTGAACCAGCTGGAGTTCTCTGGTCCTCCCCATTGGTCAGTGGGTTGTAGGCCTGGTTCAGTCAGAGGTGATTGAATAGAAATATTGTTTTTTTTCCTTTTTTTTTTTTTTTTTTTTAGGGGGGGGCATGCTGATGAAAGGTTGATTGATATGGTGTCAGGCGCTCTGTGATGGATTAAATTGTGTGTGCAGACGTGGCCCTGGCCAGTCATGGCTGTTGCTGCCTTTTCCGCCAGCCACTGCTGCGGCAGCTTTAAGAAAATTTGATTTTCGCAGCTCAGAAACACACGGCAGCCCCTTTCTCTCCGCTGCCTGACTTCCATTTAGTTTGAGAGTGCACAAGTGATTCTTTATTGGATGAAATCTGCGCCGGATTGGATAAAGTGTTAGAGCGCTGAGCCATCTATCACTATCACCGCCCCAGCTCCAGTTTCATTTTAAAAGAAAAGAATAAAAGCAGAAAAAAACAGAAAAGAAGAAGAAGAAAAACAGACAGCCATAGGATGTTGGAGATTTGAAAATTAACTGTGGCAAGGGAAAAAAAGATCTATCCTCCAACCACTAAGCCTGTTTCCTCTGTTGGAGGATACCAAGCTTTTTTACTGTAGAGATGCCTCCATGACTCACTAGTCTCTCCGAGCTCTCTCTCTGCTCTCGTCTCGTCTGCTGACCAGCTCCATACCTGTTCACACTCTGCTCCACGGGTCTAGGTCCTTTCACAAAGGTGTGGCTTTTTCTTCCTTATATGATCCTTCACACAATTCTGACATCTTGTGATACCGGTACCAATACAGACAAATGTTATGTTATCAGGCCTTGAGGAGAATTTACCATGTGTCAGGCATGTGTGAACTAAATGTTCTTTTACTGAATGTCAGTGGAAGCTTAAGACTTCTGAGCGACTACAACAACATATGATACTGGGAATAAAATACATTAGGAACAATATGCAATATATTCATGTTAGGATTATTTTGACAGATATTGTGATTTTTTTTCACAGAAAAAATATAAAACTGATGATGATTTTTGCTGTTGTCTGTACCAAACGAGCATGTTCCCTTATATCTGGAGAATTTGATTTGTAGGTCGAAACATTTCTGTAGCACCACCGTGCATCATGGTGTGACATAGTTCACCTTTTTTTAAGAAATTGCAGCTCCTCTGATTTGACATCACACAACATTTGTGATACATGTTTTTTATTTGATTTGTCATATTTTTCTGATCTTTTTAAGCAATGTTTTTGTATTTATGCTTGGGTATATGAGCAGCTTTACAAACTAAGCTCATTTAAAAACACATCTAAAACAGAGATGGCAGTATGGATTCATTCAATTGCTCCATCTTGTAAATATCACTTGCTTTCTGCTCGCAAATGTCTAGCTTATCCAAAGCTTATTTTTCCTACCGAAGAAAGAATCAATATACAAGTATATACATGCCATATTCACTGGAAGAACATGCTGACAATTCTAAGTGAGTGTTTTCCAGAAATTTGACAGACCAGATCAAATAGGTTGGTGGCTTCACAGCCAAGTCGGCCTGCAGACATCTGACTGACAGTGGGAGGAAACAGCAATGTGACAAACCCCCTGACCCCACAAACCACCACTCCACTCACCCCAACCCATGCAACTTTATTCTAACTCATCAGGCCTGCATCTCTAGTCCATCCTAGCCAAGCCATACACAGCCCAGTCTAAACCTGTCAATTAGTCAGACTTGTTTGTTTGTGCACATCTGACCATCTCTCTTCCATTCATTTTTAAACACTATCCCTTATGTCCCAGAGTCTGTCCATTAGAACTCTGCTGCACAAAGCAAATGGCCATGAATTTACCTCAGGGCGATGCAGACGAGAGCATCGGAAGGAAGGGAGGAAGGAAGAGAAAGAAAAAAAGAGCTGGGGGAAAAACGGCGGCAAAAATTGTGAAACTCCTATGTGTTTCATTTCGTCTTACATAATTCATTTTGAAATGCATCTTGGATGATGTAAATCTGTTCAGAGGCACCCTCTATTCCAAGCCTTTACCCTTAAATGTCTCTGTGGTTGGAGTGTCCTGAGGCAGTTTGGACCTACCAGCCTTCCCCACCCCCAGCCTTAATAAATCATTATGGAGCAGAGCCGCACTTATCAAGCTGGTCAGAGACCTCTAATGAGCGCAGGGACCACGACTCTGCACAGCCCCAGAAATATTTTATTAAGAGCACATTTAAACACACACTACTCATGCTGTATGACCACACTGGTGAGCCCCCTGTATCACATCTGCATCATGAATAGCAGGCCCCAGACCACAGACTGTATGTGAGATCCACACTTTGTTTAAGCTGCCCACTGTGACGCAGCTCACGCTGTCCTCCAGTCTGACTCGTCCACCGGCCGACACTGAGTGCCCTCTACGGAGCGCTTGGATTATTTCCTGGATCCTGATGGCTCCTGTGGGGCCCTATGACCTTTGCTCTAATGCTCTAGTTATGATGGTCCTTCAGAGAAGAGGACATACTTTCAAGTCAGACTCAGGTCGTCTTCATGAATAATGGTCTTCAGCTTTTTTATGTCCATTGTGCGTTTTATGTGTGAGGCGGAATTATGGAAATCAACATGGACAATTCAGGATTTTGTTGAAAAGTATGAACATTTTTCTTTTCTTTTCGGGCCCACTGAAAAACTAAATATTACACTCCGTCTTCTCTTTATGTCAGGTTGAGTTAATTGATAAAGTCAGATGCTGTTGTCTAAATAGCTTTCACAAGAGAAACGCTTTGCTTTGAATACAACTTAGCAACCTTTTTCTTTATGACAGCTTTGTCAAATCAAACAGTTTTATGATTGAAAAAAAATGTAGCTGCCGTTGTTTAAATGATCCCACCACTGTTGTACCTTTAAAACAAACAAACAAAATAACTCAGTGTGCTTCTGCTCATGTATTTTTCCTAATAAATTAATGCAGTTTAAACCAGCTGGTTAGCTTTCTTTCTAGAAATAGAAAGAGATCATGTCACAGGTTAAGGCCAGTCTCTTTGATACAGGCAGACAGTCATTAAAGAAATGCTCAGGCTCTCAGCCATGAATCCACCATTCAAAAATACCTGACCTAGGATAATGGCAAGTACATTGTTAATGCATCATTATTTTAATAAGTTGGAAAATTACTAAGGCGACTGAACAAAGTCAGAATGAGCAAGGACTCGCTGACAGTAATAATAAAAGGTAAGAAAGTCTTTCTTTTACATTCCTTTTAAGTTTCCAACATCCAAGACTGGAGAAAACTAGTGAGAAAAAAAATCATTACGCTGTTGTTTCATCTGACTCTTTTCTTCCCCAGCACAGAAACACCGGGCTGATTAAAGATGACTAAAAACTAAAACCGACCGAGCTACATACTTCTTCTCTTTCCTCCTACTCTTCAACTTTTATTTTTAATGGAAAATCGGCCCCGAGCTCGTTTACTCAGGAACAGAGGGATATAAATGTTTTAAAATTTAACCAAAAAAGAAAAAGAAAGGGGAGAAAATGGAATGGAAGAAGGAAAGGATAGGTAATAAGAGAAAGATTTTAATCTCAATAATTCATAAAGTAGTCCTTCAATCCCCCTTTTTCTCTCTGCTGACTGGTGTTTGATGAAGATACAGGCTTTCTCTCTGCTGGGCTCCAGCAAGGTAAATGTTGTGCGGTAGATAGGCCTCCGATAAGGCCAATATATGAGACACTTACCAGGGGGAGAGGGAAAACGGCATTACCCAGGCAGAACATAGGGGAGGAGAGCAGAGCAGGACGGGATCAGAAACAAGGTTAGAATGGCAGGAAAGGCCCTGAGGGAAGCAAGGCAAGACAACAACTCAGACTGCACACTGATTGTAGCACCTGGGGTCACAGGGTCAGTGATAGGGTGGGACATGGGTACTTAAAGCTCTGAGAAGCTATGTTTGCTCATATAGAAATCTACTGCAAACTAAAATGTCACTGCCGTTGTTGGTAGACTTCCATTAGCATGATGCATTATGCGTTTTTTATTATGTTGATGATGTGTCGCTCTGCCTTTCTGTGCAAGAAAGATCTCATCTATTTCCTGTGTTTTGCACCCAAATGGTATAATTTTGGTCCAGACTCGTCAGTGAAATATACAGTGTAAAAGTGTAGAGAGAATGGGCAGGCTGAGAGTGTCGAGAGAGAGAGAGAGACAGAGATGAGGAGGAAGGAAGAGGGCTTTGCTGCTCTGAGGTACAGCCCTCTGATCTCCTTTTAAGTTGTGGCCCAGCATGCTCAGCAACACAGCCAGTCAAACCTGCAGCCCCCCAGGGTTCAAGCTCCGCTCAAAGGGTTCTCCTTTCTGAGGCTCCTCTGCGTAACTGCCAGGCCACAGCTCCTTTCCACCTCAGTGATCACACACACACACACTCCCCGGCCAGGACTCGCATGTTGACACTCTGTTTGAGGAAGCGTTCTGTGATAATGTCCCAGTATTGATCAGCTATCTGTGATGATAGCTGCTGGGAAAGCGACCTGAATTCAATCTGGAATGATTGTTAATACTGGATAGGTGGCTCAGTCTGCGGTCTGCCGGAGTGGGGGTGAGGGTGTCGGGGTCCAGGGTTCACCAAAGGTGAGGGGCCCTCCCTCCCATCTGTAGTCCTGGGAGTCAAGTTCAGCCAGAGGGTCTATGGGGGGAACTGGAGGTCTGGACGCCATGTCCATCTGGATCAATCTGCATACAGAGGCCAGCTGACGGAGACAGCCGCTCCTGGCTGGTGACAGGAGAAGATGGCTGAAGGGGATGGTTGATTTGGGAAATGTGATTTTTCTAAGCAGTCGAGAACTGAACTGCTAGCCTTTATATTTGGTTAATGCAATGCAAATTGATTTTCAACATCGCCATCATTGCTTATATCTCACTGGTTCATGTTTATTTGACTTACAGTATGTATGTAATGGAAGGATGCGGTCAGTAATTACTTTATTTAAAAAAATAACTGACACTAAAATAAAGTGACAGTAAATGTTTAACTTGGCAACTTAAATACACACTTTTCAAAATTAAACACATTTTTAAAAAGCACATTTAAGTATAAATGTAAATTTTTAGAATTTTTGCTCTTGGAGTGGACGATGGCAATTGTTTTGTTTGCAAGTAGTTGTCATGCATTTGTGAGCGTGTGTGTGTGTATAAAGCATTCATGAGATTAGTGTGAACCTTGTCCTCCCTGAAGGTGCAGAGGCCAGGCACACTGCCGCCGCTCATATGCATCTCTTTTATTGTCTATTGTGTGTAATCACAGTCCTCTCGCTTCTCAGTGCCAGACTTTTGACCCTTTTTATTTTGCTGTCCATTTTCAGCTGCCCCGCAACCTAACAGGCATTAGACTACTGAACAGATGTGCAGGGGGCAGCCAGTGAATGCTAATGAGGGCCTCTGAAACACCAAATCCTTTTTCATAGTCTGGGTGACAGGATGAGGAAAAAGTTGAACAAGTCTAATGATGAGTACGATGGATTTGTTAAAAAAAACAAAAAAAACAAAAACAAACAACCAAAAAACAACAACAAAAAAACAACAGAAGAAGCTTTAATTACAGCTAAAACCCATAAGTGTGAGTCATAGGCCCACATGTGTGTTTGTGTGTCTGCACGTGCACACATCCTCTCATGCCTCTTGCATGCAAGCGTGTGCACGTGCGTCGTGGCCGCTCGTGCGTCTGTGCGCGTGTGTCCCCCAGGCTAGACAAAGCATGCTACTCCTTGGCAGTTCCCTCCTGTCACAGCAGCAGAGGCCTCAGTGTGTGCGAGTGTGTGTGATCAATCTCACGTGGACCAGTCATGGTGTCAGGGCAGCAGTGGATCTGACTCTCCCTCTCACTCTCTCTCTCTCTCTCTCTCTCTCTCTCTCCCTCTCTCCCTGTGCTTCCCTTCTCTTCCTCGTCTCCCATTTCTCTTCCTCTTTCTCTCTCGCTCCTCTCCATCCATCCTTTCCTTTGACTGTGTGGACAGTAGGAGTTGCCGGGTCAGGAGCGAGCCTATAGAGCGGCCATCTTTCTAGAGGATAATTAATGCATGCCAAGCTGGAGGGCTGATCCCCGCCGCCCGCCGGACTGCTCCAAACAGGTACCAGTGCCTTCCTTTTCTGTGCAGCTGCCCTGCTCTGTTTCACTTTGTCAACTGAGCTCTGCTGACTGACTGATTTGCTGACCAGCACTCACTCATGCTTTCACTTTTTTCACACTGTCTCTCTCTCTCTCTCCCTCCCTCTCTTCTCCCTCCCTCCCTCACCCCCCACTTCCTCCCTCCCCCTCTCACTCTCACACACACACACTCACACACTGTACACAGGCATGCACGCCCATTATAGAGTAACTTTTAATAGTTTTTGCTGGAGTGAGAATAGCTTGGTTTCCCTGTTGATCTCCATTGTGTGGGTTTACAGGTTTACAGGTGTAGAGTCGGAGAGACACGTTTTTTATGCTCCGAGGTGGCAAATGTCATGTTTTTCAAGTTGAAGTGGGTTGTCTTTACTGCTCTGGGCTGTACTAGGTGCTTCTACACCTCTGATCGCCTCTGATCGACTTTCTCAAAGGTTACAGCTTTTCTCTTTTCTGTGATTTTTGTGTATTTGATGTGTTTCTCCTCGCTGAGATAAAAAAAACAAAATGTGTGGCAAACTGTGATGATTCTGAAGCAGTTAAGTCTGTTTGACTGCTCTGCAACTGTTGTTACTTCTTTTGCCCTGAAGTGGTTACTGAGATGTTGCAGTTTTTTGGAATAACAAATTCATAAAAATGACATAGATACAGGGAGATTTTTACTTATTTTGTGAAGGTAGTAATGTTAGAAAAGGTCACATTTACCAGATATTACAATACAAACTCAAACATTTCTTATTCATTTCTCACATTTTATGATATCAATGACACATTATGACTGAAGTCAAGAGTGCATCAGTTAATACAGTGACAGACTTTGGTTTAGACAGATTTTCTGATTTAACAGACATTCATCACATCCATGTAACTTAGCAGAAGAATATAAAATTGATATCACGTGGAAGCTTTAGTCACTGAGTGGCTTGTTTTTTAAGTTCAGCCTTGACCATTAGTTCTGATTGACAGACTGGATCAACTTTCAGAGTCCTGTAGGCAAGCAGCAACTTCACAGATATGAAGCAAAGAGGAAAAGGTGTTTCCTGTAAAATGTCACATTCATTTTTAGGTGATGAGATATTTTTCTAAAGGTTCACTGAAGAATTTCTGCTAGGTGCTGCTCTGGAAGCTTTGGGGGGATGTGGGGAGTGGGGTATTTAATTTGGATAACACATGACAGTCTTTTAAGAAATCTTAACCTTTTACTGCTCGAGTGCCCACCTGTCAAATGTGTTTAAACTGTCATCATGCACAGTGTTGTATTGTAATGTAACTTAAATACGTTAGCATTTATTAGATGAGGCTAGGTGACCCATTTACAAGTTGTTTGAAACTTAATTTACACATACACGTCCACCAGTCCAAAAGGTTAATGGCTGACAAATTAACCCCTGCAGCATTATCTTACAAATGGCCCGCAGCATATGATAACCTATAATCAATATCACCAATTACGTGTCAGACAGAGGCTATTGGCCGTGACCTGTCTCTCATGAAGAGACTTTCTGAGGAAACAGGATCTCCTCCTCTATGCAGATGCAGGATCTCTCTCTCTGATGTCATTACAGACACCTGGGACCACCTATCATCCAATGACTGCATCCATGGATCTGATTCTGTTGCTTCATAACCTCTACTTCTTCTTCTTCTCCTTCTCCTTTGTTAGTCTGCATCTTTAGCCTCTATTTCTTCTTATTCAAGTTATTTTCTCTTTCTCTTCACCTCCTTTTAGAAGTCAGTTTGGTCTGTTTTTAATCTTATGTTAAGAAAAATAACATAACTTTGGTATAGAGTTTAGCAGTTTTTAATGTCTGGCATATTTCCATATGAGCTTCTTTGAACTTCTATGACTTTATTTCATCCCCCAGATACCTGAAACATATTTTATTAATTCATACAAATTATTTTTTTTATATAATCTAACATGTAATCATTTAGATTTTCCAGTTGTTGCAGTGATTAATATCGATATCGTCTCAGAAAAATGAGTTCAGATGTTTTTTCACAAAATCTTCAGCGATGAAAGGCAGAGAAACTGTGTGTTTGTTTCATCCCTGAGCTGAGAGGACATGACTTTGGACAACTTCTCGTGTGAAAATCGGTGCAGGAATCTATTACAAAAACCTGAGCTTCCATAAAACTGAACCTCCAGCTGCAGCTGAAACAAAATCAAGTGATTATGTTCCTCCTTGAAATCAGGAGCTACAGATAATGGCAGTGACTCCATCCAAATGTTACATGGCAATTACATAATTAATTGGCAATGAATAAATACATAAACATAAATAAGTATACAATGTAACTTTTACTGAGATGTTTTATTTTCTAATAATCACATACATGTGCTCCTTTACTACACATGTCATATAACTTTTTTTTTTTTTTTAGCGTTTACAGACTGTTAATTAAGTCGAGATGCTTGTAAATTGCAACCAGTGTTTAACACCACTGTAGTGTTAGAGCTTGCACATTTAATTATCCCAAAGAATAAATAATGAATGTTAAAAACAAAAACAAAAAAGGGGCTGTCCTGCACAAGCTTTTGATTTTCCTTGAATGAAGGAAAATGTTTGTCTAATTATGGCCCTCAGCACGAATCCTCCGATACAACAGTTCAACGTTTCAGCTTCAAAAATGAAAAGTCACTCATCCTCATGTCCAGGCAACAATTAATTTAAATGGCGAATTAAAAAAAGAAGAAGGTAAATTTCAACTGAGGCACTTAAGAGCCTTTCATTTATATTTATGAAGTGTGCGACAAGGCTGCACCTGCCTTAAACAGTGTGAGACTAAAAAGCAAATTAAGTGTCTGAAGTTTGTTTTTTTAAAATGGTGGCGGCGCATTTATTTTTATTTTGGGCATTTTCTTGTCTTAATTTACGGTTTTGGTGAATATTGACAGATCAGTTTCAAATCGAAATCATCAAACGAATAAATTAAAGCCAAATTCAGATTAACTAATTATTTACATAATAATAATAACAATAATAATAATAATAATAATAATAATAATAATGGTGGGTTATTTAAATATCAGTAATATTTTTACTGGAGTGCTTGGGACTGACAGAGAGGCGTCCAGACTGTCTGTGTCCTCCCCGATCTGTTAATGGTCACTGGCTGCAGAGACCTTGAACTTCACCGGAGCTGTTTGGGGGTTTTCAGATGCGGGGGGCAGCTGAGAGCCATATGCCTCCATGTGACTGCTGTGACACCCTGCGCAGGGTGAGTGATGCTCACCCACCGGCTCTTATGGTGAGGACAAATCCCCACTGGTCCTCTGGGCTCCTGAGTATTTTTCTAAGAATTATTATTTTCTATTTCTACCCTCCTGTTCCATTTTTGTGCGGACATGAATTTGTCGCAGTTGTGGATTAGCTGGGTTCCTCTGATTCAGTCGATTAGTGGCCTGCATGTCGTTGTCAGAGCAGTGATGTGACGGGAAGAAGAAACCGGTGAGGTTCTTTTAAAAATAGACACTGAAATTGTTTTTTTTTTTTTTTAAATTGCAGGAAGGCGTTTACTTCTTTAATTTCGCTCAGAAGGCCTTACATTTACATAATATAGTCAGCCAGCAGATGGTTTCAGCTGTTGGGGCCTATAAAATATTCAGCCTAGAATAAGGTAGAACTTATGTGTAGTGTACGAATCCAAAGGGGGGGTTCACTTAGCGTGGGTTAACCCCCCCTCCACCTCACTCCATCCACCCTCATCAGACCGGCCTGCAGCCCGGACCTGCTTCACACGCAGGCCCATCTTTGCCCTTCATGGATAGGATGGCACCGATAGGGACAGAGAAGGGGGGGCTAATAGCCTTCTGTAGCCAGTATAAATAGAAACACGCAGGCAATTAATAATTTCTTTTGCTCTTTTTCTAAATGTTGTGCTGCTTTCATCGTTTCCTTTTTTCTTTCTTTCTCCAAACGCAGACTATTTTGTTTCACAGATGTTAATTGATTAATGATCAAACATTCTCGCCAGTAGATACACTTACATCCTGCATTGATGTTTCAGCTTGCTATTTCTGTTGCACATCAATTTTGGGGGCTATGTAAGACTACAGGCCCTATCCTGTGCGCGGTGTGTCAGCTCTTGCAGTAACTATGATGTCATGTTTGAAATCTCTTTGGTCTCTGAATGACTGAAGATAAGTCTTAATAATGAGGGCTAAATAAACATTATTATTGCTTTTCTTCTGGAGGGAGTTGAGGCAGGGGTGAGGGATAAATAAATGATGGTTGGAGTTTAAACTTGAAAACAAACTCAGGCAGATAAAACGTCTGATTGTGGCAGGTCCCAATATGATTTGTTTGCCAATTCAGCGTCAACAAAAAGCCCGCACGTTATACTCAAATGAGGCCAGATTGCTTTAGCTTTATTATTCAGATGTGCTATTAAAGTTAAGACTTTGATTTAAAAAAAAAAAAAATCTTTTATTTTGAAGGTGACAAAGCCCTGCAGAGCATCAGCAGCAGGCCTACTTGCAGAAGATGCTGTCTTTGAACATGTTAAGGTGCTTTAAAGAAAAAAAAATCACAATGAGTTTCATGTAAAATAAAATGCTTTGTTTCCGCTCTTTCGTGCATTTCTTTTTAAAATGATAATTCATGTTTGTAAAATAGTGATCGAAACCTTTCAGATCCCAGCTCCACAAATTAAAATGTAGGCCCAACGTGTTGCTCGAGACCTAATTGTCGTATCCATGCAAACAAGTGTCCTATTAGAATATAATGAATATTAAATAGACGGAATAAACTTGTCACTTTCAATTGGATCACTCGCCAAAAATTCCTCAACAGTTGGCCCGCGAGGCAATTAATACAAGCTATTACCCCGCGATAATGCCTAATTAGCCCCGATTAGTTGGGGGGGGGGGGGGGAGAGAAAAAGGGTAGGGGGTGGTGGCGCTAATTGAAAAATCCTTCAGAGGAGGAGGTTGTGTGTTGTATTGTAGACGCGGGGTCCTTATAAGCAGCTCTCGGTGGTAAATACCATTCACATTCAAATGAGAGTGACAAACTTTGGCACGGAAACAAGCGCACGCACGTCCGCCTCCCGGCCTCCCAGTCTGCCTTCATGGAGCTAAAAAAAAAAAAAAAAAAAAACGCGCTCCGCCTTTTGTTAACCTGACACGTGTTTGGAGGAGCGTTATTTGGTTAATTCTGGAGGATGGCACGGTGCCCGACAAGCGTGGAGAAGAAAGCCCAAACACGAGCAAAAAAAACAAAAACAGGGGGTGTGGGCGAGCTGTAATTAAAGTGATATCATATGATGTTTTTCTTTTTTTTTCTTCTTTGTCTTTTCTGTGACATTAAAATATAATAACGCGCCCCCTCCTCCTCCTCCTCCTCCCACACCCCAAACCAACACGCGCGCGCACGTGCCAACAAAAGCCCACTTAAAGGAATAATCTCAGTGAAATAAAGAGGGGGGTGTTAAGAATGGACTTTAAATGCATTTAAGCTACAGTATATGGAGCAGAGCCTTGCACCTGTCTCCCTCACGCTGGAGATTTGCACCCCTCCTGCTGCCGGCATTGAAGACTCTCTCTCTCTCCCTCTCTCTCTCTCCCTCTCTCTCTCTCTCTGTGTGTGTGTGTGTGAGACCGGCCATGCATGTCATATTTTTTCGACCGAGACACACACGCTCACACACGCAAACGACGCATTTCCTGCGGCATTTGTCTCTTTCTTGTGCATTACAGTGAATATGTGACCTAAATAACCACTTTATTGTCTGTTCCTCCTCCTCCACTTCTCATAAGAATAATCCGTAATTTTGCACGTTTTGTTGCGTCTCCCCCCCCCCCCCCCCCCCCACTCCCATCTCCACCATGTCGACTTCTTTGATGAGTGTAATATTAACATGATAAGGAGATGTCAATGAAAAGCTCTCTACCTGACTGAGCAGATGGCTGTGTGATGCTGGGTCTAATGCAATATTAATGCATGCAGGGCTTGTTTCTTATCAGGAAAGATCTCTCCAAAATTGTCCTCCACAGGGACCCACTTAGAGTGAGGCACACATAATAGACATGATCACTCTTTTTTAGCCTGCATCTGAAAGATATCACTCCATTTTATACAGTAAGTGACAAGACTTTGGGAAGCCTGGTTCGTTTAGGCCTAGAATATTCTTTTAAGGCTAATGTAACCATATTTTCTGGTAAAATTTTCAAGTTAAATTTAAGTAATTTTTTTGTCTTCTACTGAGCAAAACTTTATGATGAAAAAAGAGTGTCTAAAAAAATAATTAATTCAATTAAAATTTCATTTTTATCTATAATTTACTCAGGTGTTTGGATTGAACACAGTTTTTGCTGAAATTTAACACTTACAATTGACAAACATCAAAATTCATCCACAAGCAACGTGGAAGGAGTAAGTAATTTTAATTATTTGAACCTAAGATTAATCCTAAAGGACAAAGAAAATCACAAGTTTCGGCTCTTACATTTGTTGCTGTGATTAATTTGGAATAAATGTGCTTTTTTTGTGTTCATTACAGATCACTTTACCCTATATTTATATTTTTTATTTGCATATAATACCATGTTTCTCATCAAGGAAAAAAGTCTGCTTATTGCCTGAATATTTAAGTGAATATAGACTTCTCATCATCTTCCGTTCAGGGTGGTTAAGATGTATTTGAATGAATAATGTTGTCAGTTGGAGGTATTGATTGTGGGATTGCGAAGGTATAAGTAAAATGGAGTGTTGATGCGTCTGCTCTGGGCTGTGCCCTGTGAACAGAGAGGACTCGAGGATAATGAGGCATAATGCTGCCTGAGACAGGGCCTCCTGCCGAATAAATCCCAAATTATACCCCGAACTGAGTGAACATTCTCCTGGGGGCCACAAGGTCAAGTCCACGACCCCTGACCCCAGAGAGTCTGGGTCTGGAGACGAGGTGAGGCAGGAGACTGAACATGGCCGCTGCTGATGATGATGGAGGAGGAAGTGCCTGGGACCTGGTTGTTGTCTGTCTCTGCAGCCTGCTGTCCTCATCCCGGCTCCTCCCGGCTTGATTTTAGCCAACACTCCATCTATTATTTAGCAGACTTATTAAAAGTTATTTCAGAGCCATCAGGTCCTGCCAGATGACCTGAGAATGGGGGCCTCCTGAGTGGCCAGACAGACTGGAAAATCCAAATGGACACAGTGGAACTGCTAAAACACACAGGCTCAAAACAAACAGAAAACACTGTCTGCATTATTAAGAGGTGCATTCACTATAGGAGAAATAAGAGCTCTTCAATATTTCACAAGCACAAACTCAAATATGGATGAATGTTTAATTAAAGCCAACTTTTGCAGAAGAGAAAACTAAATAAAAGCACAAAACGGTAAATAACATTTTCGATAAAAGCAAAATAATTTGTCTATTTAAAACTTTGAGATTTTATCTAAATGAGGCAGACATTTGCCATTTATACGTTTATAATTTAAAATTTTGTATTTAAAATCTTAACTACATTTGTTGGTTTCAAAATGTCTCTGAAAATTTGTATAATCTGTGAGTGCTGCAATACAACAAAAATAAACCAGACAATCAAAGAGAATTTTATTTTTAATCTCTTTTGAACGCCATTTTAATTTCATAACCAATAAAAAAAGCACTCAATTCAAAGGTATTGGCTTATCCTCTATAGGAGACTGACTTAACCTATGTCTTGACACAGCTTTTGCCTCGGCCTGTGCGTAGTTTTGAATATTCATATCTTTGTTGAAGAAGCGTGACATAACCTTTTCCCCCTTAATGTGATGTGTGCACATGCACTTCCCAGCTGTGTCCAGAGAGGGCGGGTCTATCGTGGGCAGTTGAGGGGGGTGAGGGGGGTCGAACGGCGTATGGAGCAGGAGCTGGCCGAGGCGGAAAGGTCAGGGGAGGCAGGAGACAGGCGGGCTGGCCGACTGCTAAAGCTTTGAACCTAACAGATGGTGAAGGTTAGGTGACGTCCCCTCGCCTGGCCTTTCCCCAGTAATTGAGGATAATTTGAGCACCAAAGAGAGCAGGCCTGTCCACTGTCAGGCCCAGAGAGGAGAGACGAGGTTAATATGAAAATGATTTTGCATTACGGCTGGCTTTGTGAGGCTGGCCGCAATCCTAATCCTGGCCTGAGGCAGCGAGAATGAAGAAGTGTCACCCTGGGTCCAGGCGCCACGCCACGCACATGAATACATCTCCAACCCATGGCCCTGTGCCCCCCATTAACCAGCACTCTGCCAGGACCGATTACACACTCCCACTCAGGAGCCAGGCAGGCTTTGGGGGCATTTTAGGGAGGCTTGGGAGTGAACTGACATCACCCCGTATCACATAAGAACAAAAGAGGTGCAGGAAGGCCATGAGATATCAGTGGGGATTTCTCACCTCTCCCCTCAGCTACTGTAGCTGAGAGCATCACCCCCTCATCATGACCAAACTTGGATTGGGATCGCTTTTTAGAAGTCTTTAAAATCCTCTAAATATACTTTTAGCTTTAGGAGAAAAACATTGCTAATGATCTGAAATTTTACAGCCAGTTGGATCATTTATTTTTTGCTCACACTGCGGTACAATTTTTGTTGGAGAAACAGTAGATTTGCAACATGACTAGATTGACTGGACTTCCCCACAGCACACGCCTGTCAAGTTGCAACTGTGGGACCAATTCTATCCAGAAAGTTGCCTCTTTGGTGTGATGAAGTCATTTACAACTATTGATCTAATAGTCAAACTGGGCATGTTAACCTGAAGAGCCTTGGAGGGAGTTTCTGGGAAAATGGAGGTGCCCCAGGGACCCTCTCATAAGCTCAAGCAAGACACAATAGACAGAGATGTAATTTAAAATGTGGCCTGGGCCCTCTTATAAGTCTGTGTGGAGCTGCAGTCCTGCAAGAGCTTCCTGGATCTATTCTTATAGTAAAAGTTTCATAGCAAAAATCATGGCAGTTTTTGTTGCCTTGAAATACTGTTTATGATTAATTAAAGCTAACTTTCAGTGAATGTGCAGTAAATTAAAATGATGATAGCCCAAGGTAAACATCACAGGTAGATTTGCATTTTTAAGAGAGCTTTTAAAAGATATGAAAATTGTTCTTACAATACAGAGCACGCACGCACACACACACACACACACACACACACACACACACACACACACACAAAGAAAGGTATTAGTTGAAGATGAAACAATGCAACCCAAGAGTGGATACAGTAAAATCTTTGCTAAATGTATATATAAAAAAGTATAATCTTAATTATAAACCAGTCATTTGTTGCTCATTCTGAGACTGTTTTAATCAGTAAAATATATTAGATGTACTGTTAGTATTTCATACCCAATGTGAATAGTAAAGATGAGAGTTTTACTCATCAAAAATACACCTAGTGTATCAATAATCACCACATTTAATGTTAGCAAATATATTCCACCTGTATACAGTTCATTTGTCCAATCTTTTTCTGCCTATTTAAATTTTATTGCGTGAAAAGTGACCGATTTTCTGTCCACACACTGCTGCAGACTCACTTTAACAACATTTACTGCTCTGTATATGAATGTGTGTGTGTGTGTGTGTGTGTGTGTGTGCTTTGCTGTTGAGCTGGGTGGCCCGTGGGCTCCCCCAGGTGTAGTCCAGATGAAGGGGTCTTTACTGGGGCGTCCCCGCTGCTGTGCCCTCTGCTTGTCCGTCTTGTTCCCCAGGAGCGGCAAGCTTTAAACTCGCTCTACAGCCTGTGACCTCCTCCTCCTCCAGCATGGCCCGTCAGAGCAGGAGAGGAACCCTCCCAGCCCTGGAGGATAGTCTCTGGCTAACTACAGTCCCCATCCCCTCTCCACCTCTTTCATGGCCATACCTCCCTGCACATGGGAGTGCAGGGAGGTTGAAGTAAACTGAAACATGTTCAAGTTCATGTACAGAATGGATAATGATGATTTATTGGCTCAGCTCACACCGCTGATTTTGTTAAAATAGAATAATTGTCAAAGATGAAGGAGTTTGGTTCAGCAGGACAGGCGGGGGGGTGCACATCCTCTCATCTTTCTCTCTCTTGCCACCCCCTAACCCCCACCTCCACCCCCTGTGCTTTATGGGGATTGGTCAGTTGTCAGGTCAGTTGTTTCCTCTGAGGAAGAAGGGTGAATGAAAATTGTAGACTGCTTCCCTGAAGAGAGAAACAACTGTTTTCTTGCAGCTTACAGGCCTTTTTCTTTTCACTGTTAAATACAGAGACACACACACACACACACACACACACTAGTTGTATGATTGAAATTTTTTTCACGCCATATTTCGTGATGCAACTCATATTTCAGTAAATCACAAGACACACATTTTTTCAGGCAGTTCAAATTCTATTTATTTGTTCTCTCACCAGGGGTGTATTTCTTTAACTTTTTTGCTGTAGTCGGAGATGTTATCTTGCATGTGTTCTCTATTTTACATGTGCATGTTGGAGACCTGGGAAGAACCAGTGGCACACCAGGGCTTTCTGTATTATTGTCGACTGATTATTTCACCTTTTTTTTCCCACTCTCAATTGGAAAAATAACATTCATCGTTCCTTTGACCTACAAGATCATGGCAGAAAGTATGTCTTTGAAAAGTAAAACAAAAAATCCACTTTTAAATAAGATCAATTGTAAACAAACCCAGGGCAACCCTTTGAAAGGGCTCGCCAAGAGATTTACCTTGCCCTGTGGCAAATAATATTTCTTGAACTGGGTTTAAATTTCAAGTGTCTTGGGTTTATAAAAAACCCGGAACAAAAGAAAGCCAGTCTCTGAACAGCAAATATTATCTTCTGGTCGGGCAAGATGTCAAGATTGCCTTTTTGTTGTCTCAAATACGGGGCCAGATCTAGTGTCTGGCAAATCCCAGAATAAACCTCAGAATATATCCCTATTTACTTGAATTTAGTAGGATCACTATAAAGCCACATCTGCATGCACAGACCTTATCTGTATGTTGAATTTTCACAAGCTGTATCCTTTCAAGATTTCTTTACATTTTGGTTTCAACAATTTGAAGCCTCTGCCTAGTCCCCTTTGCTTCTTAAAATATATATTCATTTCTTGGTTTGTACAATATTGGCACATTTAGCATTTTTCCTTCTTTATAAGAATTGTTAAAGCCTGAACACCTTTAAGGACTACTGCTGTTTTGCTCAGAATCATGTTGTTAGTAAAATAACTTTTCCACTTATACGCACTATAATTTGATGATTAATTATATAAAGAAAAAGGGAGAATGTGCCAGCTTGCTCTGTAATAGCTATCTTTCAAGATGATAAACATAGCAATAACTATTTACTTTTTTCTCCGTAATAACAGTACTTGGAAACCAAGTAATGACCTGTTCCCTTGATCAGTCTGATATCGAGCTGTGATGAAAGCATATGGGAATTTGTTATAGGGGCCTGGTGTGACATCCATTACTCCTTAATATCCTGCAATCTTTCCACTCTCCTCTCTCCTTTGCTCCCAAAATCCCCAACACTTATATATTTTAGCCCCACCTCAGCACGCACGTTCCCACCTCTTCATTCTGCCTGCTGCTGCGACACATTTTGTCCTTTGTTTGTTTATGTTGTTTAAAAAAGAGAACACACCAGAGGAGTATGGCTAAGTAATCATAAGCTGCTGCCGCACCACTGAGTCACTTTTCTTTTAATTGGATGCAGCTTTTAAGTGAACTTCAGTAGCTGAATATAGGGACTGACTGTAATTTGGTTTTCCTTTGTAGTGAGCCGTTGTCAGAGCCAAATAAACCCAGCGCAGCTCACCAACCAGGCAACCTTTCTCTGCAAGCCATTGCACCCAGCAAGAGAGCCTCCTCTGTCATCTGATGTTCCACTCTACTTAAAACAGAGCAAGGGGGGAGTGTAGTGTGGGGTGTCGAAAAAAAAAAGAGAGAAAGCCACGGCCCCGCTATCATCATTTTATTTTGATTTTTTTTCCATCCCATTCTTTAATCCCTCTGATGAAGTCTGGACAGGCAGAGGCATGCTCTCGCAGACAGCAATTTCACTGCACCATATGTGCCTCACACATCGGATGGCAGGGAGGAGAGGGGTCTGTCGGGAGCACAGCCAGGAGAAAGGAGAGGGGAAGAAAAATACACGACATGAAATCCAGAACGGGCTGCAGCCGGGGCACACCGATACCCCGTGATGTTTTGTCTGCAGCATCCGCCTATTCCTCCTTTAGCAAGGTGCCTGTCATGCATTTACCGTTGCAAAAAACACGCTGAATGAAACATGTCACCGATGAGACTTGACCACCTCTGAAATATCAGCACTTATGCAGGTAAACAAATGAGCCAGGTACTCACACAAAAGAAGCCAGGTACCCACACAAAATGGTGGTAAGCTGCGCGCTGCTTGGCCCCTCCCTGCGCTGAGGATGTGGTGCCGACACCCTGATCATGTGATTAGAGAGGATGGAAAATAGCTGCGCGTCGACTGTGGTTGCCTTCAGACATCCCTGGTTTATCCGTCTGCCCAGAGGAGATGCCTTTAATGTACTGTGGACGAGCATCGGTGTGAGACAGAAGGACGAATAGAGGGACAACTCGTATTTATTCAGACATTGACACTGTAGTTTTGCAGAAACGATGATCAGACATACATTACATATTTGATTTGATGTGAGAATATGAACGTATGTGATATCTTTAAGCACTATAAACAACACAAGATCAGCACAGTGTGAACAAGCTAACTATATAAGGATAAGAGATGCATGTCACTGTAAAGGGGACAGAAGGGGGAAAGAAAATTGGGTGGAGGCTAAAATAATTAAATTTGGGTCAATACACCTTGCCCAGTTACATGCAAGGGGAGATCTATAACCCTGCTTGTTCCTTGATCTGCTTGCGTTTTCAGCACACTCGGTGCTGACCAAGCAGGTTGCTCCTTAAATCTCACACTTGCTTCCTATATACATAATATATCCATCTCATACCCTCTGGACCTGTTTACACTCCCAGTGAAATATGTGTAGACCTAAGGGGGGACACGCTGCATTTGTTCTTCTCTCGCAGAGGGAGAGAGGGAGTGGAGGGGAGAGGATGTTGGTGAGGGTGGGCTGGGGGGGTAGAAGGTTACACTTAAGCTCTGATTGGGTAGTATGTAATTAAAGCTGCATTTGGCAGCTTTCAATTTTAGGTGAGAATTGAAGGGGAATTAGGGTGACTGTGTCTATTACTAAGCTCACCTGAGTGCTCAGGACCGTGTATCAGTTCTCTGAAGCTCAGTCCTGTCTCATAGATTACTCCTCAGTGGGCTGGCCAGGACTCACTGACACTGGGATGCTGTTAAGATGGGCATCAATGTGTGCAGAGTTCTTGCAGCAGCTAAACAAACTACAATTAATTTACTTATTTTTAAAGATTTTACTAAGAAAAAAAAAAAAAAAAGACTTTTGCTCAATTATGGACTCAGAAGAACAGACCATAGATGTTCCCAGCTGTTTCCAACCAAGCCTCCGCTGTGAAACATTCCTCACAGTAACGCAACAGCATCATCTCATCCATGCCGAGTTGGACAGTGGCTCCAGCGAGTCATTTTAAATGTATTTTAAATGGCAATAATAAGGCCCGCTGAGTGATTGATGCTGTCAGCGTACAGCGTATACCTATGCAACCCTGGGCCCAGCAGGTGTAGATCAGCGGCACATTAGACAGACGGGAGGGAAATGTGGCACGCATGTGGCGACGTCTAGGAGAAGAGACATACATCAGCTGTCCCTCAGCAGCGGCGATACAGTGCGTACTGCAGCTCCTGGAAGTGTGGTGAGAGCTCTGCCCAGGAGGATCTGTATAATGCTCTCCACTTGCTGCAGGGAAAACGGAGACATCCCAGGGTATTGATCCGACTATTGACATCATTTGACGGTTCCTTTCAAGCATATTGTTGAGCTGCCAAGCAAAGTGAGTCGGGGGTGATCTCTCTGTCATCAGGGTGACACGTGCGTAATGTCGTACATGCATATTCAAAGTTAATTCATGTTCGAAAAGATCACATCGCCCTGACCCTGAGCAGCTTAGCCTCGGCCTCTTTTAACCTCTCAGAACCAGGAAAGCCTGCAGATCTATCAGGCTCATTCCAGTCCTTCTTTTTTTCCATCATTGTGTTTCATCATCATAAAGAAGGGTGGCAACTGCTGATTATTTTCTTTGTCAATTGATCTGTTGATTATTTTCTTGATTAATCAATTAGTTGTTTAGTCTATAGCACGTCTTAAAAAAGTGAAAAAGCCCAGAACCCAAAGATATTCAGTTTACTGTCATAGAAGATTAAAGAAACCAGATAATAGTCACATTTAAGAAGCCGGAGTCAGAGAATTTTGACTTTTATTTTCTTAAGAAATAACTCAAATCAGTTATCAAAATCAATTAATCGTAGAAGCTCTACACAGAATTTAAATATTTTTGTTCATTTTTTAACTAGATTTGAATGATACATTTGTGGTAAAATTCAGCAGTGGGTTGGGACGATGTGTAAATATGAATACTTCAATGAAATATTTGGCAGCTCCCCTTCCACTGTGAGGGACTGTTGCTGTGTCCACTCAGCATTTGGAGGCTGCCCTTGACTTTGAGCCGTTTCCCAGGCTCCTGAGGGCTGCGAGGGGCTCCGAGGGGACAGCTTTGTGTGACGCACGGAGAGCAGATGTTCTCCTGCATTTGTTGTGGCCGGTTTCGGGATGCCGTCTCTGTCCAGACCTGACCCCCTGACCCCTGTAGGTTGATTAGCATGCTCCTGCAGTATGGGGTCAGAAAACAAAATCTCACATGCTCAAGTGCTGCTTTGGAGTCAAGATGGAGAAAAATCTGCTTTCTGTGAATAATGTTTTTTTAATTTGATATGCTTGGTTCAGTGTGTAAACGGAACTGATTTTGCCGATTTTATTAAATCTGAAAAAAGCCTGGTAAGGTCTTTTTGCAAAATGATAAAATGGATTTCCAAAATAATGTTTTATTCAGAAATCATATGTTTTCTTTCCTGTTTAAATTTGTCTTTTTTAACAGCTGGAAGTTGAATCTAGGCCTGATACCTCTAAACCTTTAATAAGGCATTGATTTTGTCTTAAAGTGCATGGTTTTATTTATTCTTTATTCATTCTTGTCTTCATTCATTCATTTTCCTCTACACTAAGCTGACATTCTTGAAAATTCATGTAATAAGATGCATTTTAACAGCATGTTTAAATGTCGCTCATCTTGTCATATATCCATATTTTAAAAATCACATCTTGGGCCTACCTAAGTTAAACTTCAAGTTTCAGTGGTACAACAGCCTCACGAGTCTTTTAATGTAAGTCTGTGTTTCTGAGCACTGCTCTTACTGTAGGTACGGTTTGTGAGAACTCATACATGCCACGATGGAGTATAAGCAATGGGCCCCGGCTGAACAGGGAATATATTACACTGGTCTTAAACAGTCAGTTCATAAATTTGCAGTGGCACCTCTATCTCTCAAAATGGGGGTCTTCTCCTCTGCTTTTCCTTCCTCTCACCATGTAGCGCGCAGCGGTGAGATGTTGTGAAGCTGCTCCCCACTGACCACCTTCAGGCCCTGGGGCTTTCTGTGGGGAATGAGCTACTCGCTGACCACTTCAATAAAATTCAATCATAGGTATCATTTGCAATTCTTGTAACTATGTTCAGACTTTATAATGTGACAGGCTCTGTCAAAATCTGGATTATTGAAATAGAAGTTAAACCAAAACTTTCCTCCAATGGATCATTTGTGAGGGGGTCTAATATTGTTACTGAAAGGATGGAGAGACTTTCAGCATATTGATTCCTGTTGAATCAGGAAAGTTAACTTTCCTTAAGGTTTATCAAACTGAAAACGTGAAAATTTAGACAGGAAACTGACTTTGTCAGTGTGGCTGACAGGGTGATGTACAGTAGGTATTACCTACTGTGGAGTTTGATGCTCATGAATTAATATCAGATCTTTAGGTCTAGGTGAAAAATTTGTCAGCTTAATATTAACCTGCAAAATACACGTCTCCATCGGTCTGTATTATTCAAAATGTATTAACCTCTATTTTACATCCTAACTTGAGCCTTAAGTAACGAAACACATTTACTCATGTACTGTACTGGAGTACAGTTATGAGGTACTTCAGTATTTCTATTTCCTACTACTTTTTAATTCTACTTCACTACGTCTGGGAGGGAAATATCGTACTTATACTGCATTACATTTATCTGACAGCTTTAGTTACTTGTGAGGGCAGGTTCCGATTAACAATACAAAATATAATCAATAAATAAATTATGATATTATTATATCCAGAAGGGTAACTCACAAGCTAACCAGCAGAATGGGAAGCAATATGAAATATATATAATAGATACAAATTTGCTCCACATTTACAAGCTGCAGTATTAAAGCGATGAACACATTAATGTACATTTTATTCTGAAATGGGCCTTTCTGCATAACGAGTACTCTTACTTTCGGTATTCACGTACATTTTGAGTCGAAGAGTTACTTTTACTTAAACAAAATTTGCAATGCAGGACTTGTAACAGAGTATTTATATAGTGTGATATTACTACTTTTACTTAGATGAAAGATCTGAATACTTCCTCCACCACTGTATAGGAGACTGTTCTGCTTGCTGCAAGGACTAAATGCTGACTTACTCACTGCTGGTTTTTTTTTCAAAGTTTTGATTCGGTACAAATGACAAAAATACGATTGGCCTGCAGCTTTGTTTAGCTGAGCTGTGGCAGCTCTGTTTTGTCCCTCCCCTTGGAGACATGCTGTACAGGCTCCGGTTGATTTGACCCCAGCCACATTGTTGACTCTCTCAAGGTAATAGGCAGCATCTTATTGTGTTGTCTGAGGTACGGTGATTACTGCTTTCCCTATGAAAGTTTCTCCAGGATCAAAGAGTCTCTCATGCATTAATAAAAGCTGTTTTGTGAGAGTCTTATTAGCTGTAATGTGCCTGTCTGGTAATTCATGTCTGATGGCAGCAAGCGTCAGTTGTAGGCGGAAGAATGAAAGAGCGCAGACAGTGTTGTATTTCAATATTGCTGCCTTTTATGGGTGGCGAGGGCTAAATTTATATTGATCTGAATTTGATAATGATTCTATTAGCTCTATTAAATTTGTATATATTCAAGGGCTCAGTTACACACCGAAACAGAAAAAGAGCCAAAGAAAACAAATTAGTGTGTGAGGGTGGATTGTGTTGCATGTAATCTAAGAGGGGGACCATTGGTGGAGATCATCAGGAACCGTCAGTGAAGTTAGAAAGGAGAGAGCAAGAGGCTTTGTTTGTGCATGTGTGTAAATATCTGTATCTAAATTACTTCTGGCTGATTTTTATTAATGCAGTGTGCACACTGGGGCTACATTTGTTTTGAATCATCAAAGTATATTTTAATCATTTTAATTTCCTATCATTTTTCTATCATATGTTCTAAGTTTCAAAGGTTAACACACTCACCTGCACATTGAGTGACACTGACCCTGCTCTAACACATTGGATGGTCAGTTTCCAGAGGCCACTAGGTTACTTCTTATTAACACACTGACCAATTATTGGCAGCTCACTGACACTGGTCAGCAGACCTGCCAATACCTGTCTCCTACTATCAGGGCCAGACAGAGGTCATTATCAGAGATCTGGGCCACAATGGGGACCTCAGGGACTCTACTATTTACTGGCTCAACAGGCCAACAGCCGAGACAGGTCAGGTCAATGCTAACCCCCTCCACCCTCCCACCCCAACCTCTCTCTGTCTTCTCCCCTCTGCCTCTCTCTTCTTCTGTCTCATCATCTTCTTTTTCTCTGAACACGTGTTGCAGCTTCTGTGAACGAGTTTACTTCAACACCTCGATATTTTTTAGTTTCTGGGGATGCTTTCTATCAGTAGATTTACAGCCATGTAGGTTATCAGCACTGAGCGCCTCCGAGCTTTGCCTGTGGCCCCTGCAGCTGCAGTTGATATGGAGGAATCACAACTCAGCCTCAGTGTTTTCATTTCAGTTGGCAGCGTGAGACTGATAAATCTTTGGGAAAACACTCATTTAGATTGTATGCATATGGACACGTCCCTCGAAAGTAATGGGTATTGTATACTTCGGGGAATTAACATAAGACATTTTACACAGTCTAAGAAAAATATAATTCATGCATAATTGATTGGCGGCATGATTGCCCGAGTTTACTGTCATTTTTCTGTGGTGAGACAAAGTCTTTCCTCGGGCTGTTTAGCCTAATGGACTTTGGGGATATTTAATTTAGGGCTGTCCAGGAGCAGAAATGGAGCTGCACAACTCCCACTCTCTTTTATATAACATGTATGGCTCCCACCACTTAAATGACTCTCATTTAGCATGCAAACCCCATGGTCAGAGCGAGTCTAATTGCCTGTCATTCTGATAAAACTCTATCAACTTATTTAAATTTGTTGTGCCTCACATCCCAGTTTGAGGTGCAGGTGAGGAGTGTGGTAACATTGGCACCATCTCATATTGTATTTGATGTGGGAGATTGACTATTTGGTCAGATGTGTGTTTGCATGCTTTCGGTTTATGAAAGAACTTAGGTTTAGGCCTTTTGACGATATGGTCAATAGAAGATGGAAGTGTGACAGGCATAATGTACTGCAAAAAGTATGTTACTGTAATATACTGTAAGTGGAAAAGAACACACATCTTTCTGTTTTATGAACCCAGAATCTGTCAGTTGATGTGTTGTGTTGAAACACAGTGGTGAAATTAGTTTCAAAGCATGAACTGTGAGCTGGGACACTGGGCTCTTGGACACTGTGATAAAATCAAAAAATCACATTAACATGTCAAAATGCATATTTGTGTTGTCCCAAGTGCCGAGACACATCATATCCTCATCTAGGTAATTTCTTATCCAGGTGACAATACATATCATGATAGAGCACAACATCTGTAAGTTCAAAGAATGAATAGTTTATATAAAATGAATGAAAAGGCCTATTTTTTTTACATTAGATATTATATACCTGCAGGATAAAACATACATACTCATTTTTAATTATTTTTCTTCTTCAACTTAGAACCTTTGGAATATTTTTCAATGAAGCATATAATAAAATATATATAAATTTTTAAAGTAGGGTTTTGCACTCCAAGTCAGGCTTTTCATACCCATCCATGCGACAAAAGTACACCTCTTTTAGGCACAAGCTCCCATTTGTCTTGACTGGTCTGAGTCCTCCTGTTCAAAATCACCCCGGTCTGTGTCACGTTCACTCTCCTCCATGCCTTTTTTTTTTCTTTTTTGTGGCCTTCATGGATATTTCTTGCCTGCCTCCGTGCCATGAATGGATGAATGGAATGGCTGATGGGTTTTTTTTGTTTTTTTTTTATCATCACACGATATGTATCATCATATCGCACAGCCCTACAGGGATATGTTTTGGAAAATGATGATTATAAACTAACATCTGTTTTCCGTATGTACCACCATGAGAGATCTTAATAACATTAACTTAGATTTTAGTCTTAAGAAACATGTGATTATAAACATGTTTTCTTACTATTATATGTTCATTGTACAAACTAAGTATAACCTAAGCGGCATATAGTATTCTGTTGATTTATCTATTATATCTATAGGAGTAAAGCTACCTATCTGAAACATAATACATCAACTGTTAAAGGAAGCAACATAGATCTTTGGTTTTGTGCAGCAGGTTTTCTTTGAACCTCTGAAGCAAATGATGACCTTCTTTGGTTCATAATACTTTTACATGCTTTTAATTAACTAGTGTGTATGTTATGAGGTCTGGACGAGTTGATTTACTAATTCATCTTTTTTTCTGAAGTGGATAAAGTCAGGTATTGGTTGGAAAGCTCTCTGCCATAAAGAGAAATGGGTTTAGAATGATGGCCGTGGCAGGTTTTCCCTCAGAGTTCAGATTCATAGCTAGCAGTTGAAGAGTACGACATGGTGCTGACTGAAGAATGAAAAGATGAAAGTTGCAGAGGATCTGAAACCTTGACCACTTTCACACCGAGGCTCTCTCTAAGCGGCACTTCATTGGAAGCATTCAGCGGGCCTTACGGTGGCTCACAACGAGGACGGACTAATAGCCGTGTTCGGCAGCTGGCCCTTTCACAGCAGGTTGGACAGGGTGAACAGAACACGGCCAAGCCCCTAGTCGCCGCTTCATTATCCCTCTGTAACCATCCACATCAGCAGACACCTCCGCTCCAGCCTGCTGGGCCTGCCGCTGCACCGGCCACTCGCCCGAGACGAAAGGCAATGAACTCCAAAACATGCCGTTCATCTTCCAGATGGAGTGATTTACTGATTTAGCACGGGCTCCGTCCCCCAAGAGCCACTGCACCCATACACCAGCATTCCCCACTCTGCTGAATAAACATTTATATTCTTTAACTTGATGTTCTGATATTATGAAAATAGAAATCAAGCAGTCAAAATGCATTTGGAACATTCTGTGCATAACCGACCGATGGAGAAAATAGAGAAAAATGACACTGGAGGAGTAAGTGAGGAAAAATGAATGTATGTGCCTGGACTGCGGTGCTCAGAGGGGATTTGAAATTGTCCTGGGGAGGGATGGGAGTTGGGGTTTCTCCTTTTCCTGCTGAGCTGTACCAAAGAGGGGAAGGGGCACGGTTATTTTTATTTCCCCTTTTTTATATTACCTTCCACGAAGGAGAGTTTTCCAGGAGCTGGATTTCACTTTGGTAATTTTCTCATCACTCAGACGCGGCCACCTGTCGTCTCCCAAGATCCCTTTCCTTTGTCTCTTAAATAATAATCCTACATTCGCATATGAAATGGGGTGAGGAAAATGACCAGGGAGGGGAAGTGGAAGGTATTGGCGAGGGAGGCAAGAGATGAAAAACGGGGGAGAGAAAAAGAGTAAAAAAAAAAAAAAAGAAGAAAATAGCCCCAGCAAGGAGGGTGGGGGTACTAAAAGATGAGAGAGGTGACCTTTTTCTCCCTGGCTCGCGTCTGGCCATCAGTAAGCAGCCATGTTTGAGAGGGAAGCCATTTTCTTGTCCCGCTCATTACTGTGTTTTATATTCAGCTGTGTTGGGGAGGTGCTGGTCACTGTTCAACCCCGCAGTCATGTCAGGCGTCAGCTGAAGGGTGTGCATTATGTCTGTTTGTGCGTGTGTGTAAGGTTTGAGGGAGGGGTTGTGAAGGGGAGCCGGGGGCATTTGGGATTAGACGTAAAGACCCCCGGGTTGGAGGCCAGAGCTCAAGTTCATCACTGCAGACAATGGAAAGCTCTTCAGAAAGCAATTTGGCGCTCAGTGATATTGGCCTCCACGCCACGAAACTCTCCGCCATCGCTGCTGCACCTTTGCTCTCACCTGCCTGCTCCCGGTCCAGTTTGTGTCCCCTCACGTCACATCCTACTTCCTTTAATTATCACCCATAAGCACGACCAAAAATGCCACTTGTGTGTTTATTTGTGCTGTTTTTGTGAAAGTGCGAAAGACAGAGTCGCTCTTTATCTGGGCATGCGCATGGGGTCAGATTGTGCTCTGAGTAATATATACACAGCGACAGTGCAGCCACACACACACACACACACACACACACACACACACACACACACACACACACACACACAGAGACACACACAGACACAGACACACGCCACCACCATTCCTCCTCTCTGCTGTCCTTCTCCCAGCCCAACCTCCTCCCTCTTTACACCCCTTCACCAGGACATCTGCTCCCCCAGCGTAGCTGCCATTGTGACGCTCCACACTAACAGGGGTTTTAGCCACTGGTAGTGTGAAATTAAACAGCCACCTCGTCCCTTGATGATAAGTGGCGTCCTGTCTTCATGCTGCGGCTATCTGCTGTCACACAGCACAAGGTCACGCTTTCAAGGGTGAATTAGAGTTCACAATTGTAAAAAAAAAAAAAGGAGAAAAAAAGAGAATGAACAGGAAGGACAGATAGTTGAAATGGTCGTGTTTTGATTTTTATTTTGTGCCATTTTTTTCTATTGTTGACTGAACCTCTGTGATACTGTATGAATTTTACACTGCATCACCTCAGCCGTGCTGTCCGCCTTTAGTGCCTGAAAGTGGACATACATGGGGCTGGCATCGTAATGGAAATATAATATTCAGTGTGTTTGATGCACAGGTGAATATTCACTACATGGTAATTGCATATTATTCAAAGACCTACAATCAGAGTGGTACACTTCAAAGAAGAAAGAGGAGTCATAGACGTAATGAAAAGGCTTTTTCTTCCCCTAGCAAATTATCTTTTTGAAATTAATAGTTAATATTTCAGTATTGCTATATATTTTTAATACACCCTTTGCATTTTTGCAAATATAATGTATCCTTCCACATTCATTTGAGTGCTTGGCCTTGATGAGTACTTCAAATGTGAATTAAAGCACTCCATTTTAAGAGGAAAATGAGTAATAATTCAGAGATATTAATAATGCATAATAATGCTATTCAGGAAAATTGAAAGTTTAGAAACAGAGGAGAAGTGAGGGGGAAACATTAACTCTTTGATTGTTTAGAGGTGTTTTTCTGGTTAGAAGTGTGGAATATTATGTGCATAGAGTCGCTATCAGACCATGGGAGGGCAGTTTTACGTGTCATTGGTCAGACGGGCTTGTGAGGTTAAAGAGGGCACATGACAGCTGCGTGAAGGAGGCTCCTTTAGCAGTCACGTTGTTCATCTATTAATATTAATTGTCTTCCTTGTTTAATGTTCAAGTCCCTATCTCTTGTGACTTGTAACATGGTGAAGCTGGCAGGGCACAAAGATGCTGCAGACAGACAGAGGTGTGTGGCAGTGTAAGGGTTGGTGGTGGTGGTGGTGGTTGGGGGGGGGGTTAGAGGTGACTCTTTATCACTTTTTTCCCCTGTCTCATAAGATATCACTTTCTTCTCCGTTCACTTACTCTCTCCCAATTTAAGATGGTTAAGCAAAGGAAATGAAATTCCCTTTTTTTCTCACCAAGGCTTTTAAAAATAATATTAGAAAGTCTCATGATTATGATAGTATTAAAATGATTGAGATGGACTGTTAATGCCAATGGAGTAATTTTCCAGTTCTGCTTAAGCCCTAATAGCGGTGATAGAATGGCCTGGCTGGGCCCTGGGCCACATCATTTCCTTTCGTAGGTGCAGTGGACGGGCATCTTGTGGCTCAGGACCAAGCTGTTAACACTCTCTACTAGGGGCAGAGGGCTGGAAAGTAAATGAGACTTCTGTGTAATAAAGTGAGAGTCACGTTGATTGTGTAAACACTTAACTTTAAATCTTTTTTGTAGATTTGAAATTGAGTCATTTTTGAGGGACATTAAAACTGTTCAGGTTTTGCTTCACTGTGGTGTGGAGAAAATGACAATTAGGTATTCAGCAGAGGTTAGCGGCCTTCATACTGACTGATTTATTTTTCTGGATGGTTGTGTTTCTGTTGTGTTGGTCTGTTTCTCCCGCTGCGGGAGAGAAGGAAGGCTGATAGTGCTGACAGAGTCTTGGGGGTCCACTCTGCAGTCGTGACTCCTGCCTGGCCGGTTGCCCCCCATGGGTGCACATTGCAGCAGCCTGTTGACCAGCGTGGCAACTCCAGCTTACACAGTCACTTCCAGCCCCCCTCCCCTCTCTGGGTCTGACTCCAGCCCAAACTGTAAACAATGCTTGGCCAGTCCTATTCTGTCTTTTCATAGTGTCTCAAAAGAGCTGCGATCACACTTATTGTTTGGTGATTGATTATTCAATTTTTATACTGTTATGATTGATAGTGAAGATACAGATTAAAGGCTTTTATATGTTTTTTAATTAGTCAAGCGTAGAAATGTTAGTCTACAGAAAATGGATAATGTGTATGAAATGAGACAAGAACATTTTGGAAGTCGTGTTTCTGACACACACTGACTTCACTTCAGTGTGTTTGGCCCACATGTGAATTTTTCATACTCATAAAAAACTGAGATACTGTTTTTGATTGTTTGATTGTAATCTTATCCTCCCATTGATATACATTATGCATTTATTACATCTTTCAAAAACTTTTTTGTTCTTTGAAAACCTGCAACAGTTCACCAAAAGGGCAGAGGTAGTGTCAGGCCTTTGTTTTAATCTTCTTGAATATCTAACGGGTCAAACAGAAAGGCAGATGTTGTCTGTATTTGATATTTGAAAATTTCAATATATTTGCTTTTATTGAATGTCATCTTACTTTATCCACTAAAACTTGGTTCACTCAGATGACTAATCATTATCAATCATCGATCATATTAATTATTCATATAAATAAATAAATAAATAAATAAATAAATAACTGAGTGGGTAAGGATGATAAATATCATCCTTATGTAACATAAAGAAAGTGACTTTTAATTTAAATGAATAATGTAATTAAGGAGCTGGAGAAATTGATTACATTTAACAAAATTAGAGTAATCTCATTACAAAAATTGCTAAATTAATTTGTATTTAAAAAGTGAGTCAAATCAAATGTTCATCACTTTTTAATTTACTTAGTAAATTGGATGAGGTGTTTTAATTTGCGAATTTATAAACAGAGCCATTTTACCCATCTTGTGACAGTCACTGTTTCTGCTTGAAGAAAACATGTTTACATTTGTGTAACAGGGTGGTTTATGGATTTAAATATAAAAAAATACATTTTTCGAATGTACAATGAAATACTTAAAAGATGACATTTTCTGCCATTTTTTAACACTATACTATAGAATAATGCTTCTACAAGTGAGCTGAGTTTCTGATCCTGAAATCATATTTGTGACTTTTTTCCTACACTATTTGTGATTGTCTACCTCACTCTCTTACTTTATCTATCTTTCTGTCTCACACACACACACACACACACACACACACACACACACACACACACACACACACACACACACACATTTTTTTGATGAAAAAAATGAGTGGCAGTGTGATTTGGGACAGCCTGGAGAAGCCAGCAGTGATGTCATTAAGCAGCACCCTGGATGATAAGGCAATCCCAGTCATTGAATAAATAAATAAATTAAAATCATATCTTATGTATTCTTTTCACCTCCCTTCAGACCCCCGCTATCCCAAATCCTGACCCCTCATCCCTACCCCCCTTACCGCCACCCCTGCCTCCCCCAAACATACACACACCACAAATACACCCCTTCGCCGCTGATGCAGCCACCACCGGTGCTCCCTTCCCCCTCGTGTCCACCGGCATATCAGGGGAAAAAAAAAAATGAATGCAGCTTTGCAATAAATAATGCATTTCACTAATACACATTCAGGTGGAGTCAGTCTTTTGGCCCCATCTCATGCACATCCAGAGGGAAGAGGAATATAGAAATCCAAGAAGGGAAGGCTTTCCTCCTGAACTGAAAGCGGTGACGGCTCGATAATAGGCTAAAACAACGAGCATGAGAGCGAAAGAGTGAGAGAGGGAGAGAGTAAGAGAGTGAGACAGAGAATGAGAGAGAGAGAGAGAGCGAGAGAGAGAGAGAGGGGGGGGGGACAGAGGAAGAAGAGGGGGGCCAAGAGAGAGGGAGAGAGTGGCAAGCATATTATAACTCATCCATGTGGATCACCCTAGTAGATTGGGAGCAATCCCTTGTTGAAATTGTCTTCTAAACACTTAGAGAGAAGAACGGAGCAGCCAGCCCATCTCAGTGTGCCTGTGTGTGTATTCTCACACTGCCTGCTATCCCAGCCAAGGTAGAGAGACCTCTGACAGACCGCTTGTGCATGTGTGTGTGTGTGTGTGTGTGTGTGTGTGTATTTCACTCCTGCTCGCGTGCGTGCGTGCATGAGTGAGTGTGTGTGCGCGTGTGTGTTTGCGCTGTATCTTGCCAGCCAGCCAGCCAGCCAGCTACTGAGTGTGTGCATGTGTGTGTTTGAGCGAGAGGGAGAGAGAGAGAGAGAAGATGTGTGTGTGTGTGTAAGGAAGAGGGGGTATTATGCACCCTGGATGTTGCCTCGTGCTTTAAACAGCTGCCTACAAGCCCAGGTAGTGCGCGCCGGCTTCTAAATAAGCAGCACATTCACCGTCCCCTTCAGGACAAGAGGCTAGGCTGCAGAGTGTGAAATCAGACTAATACAGTGGCGTAGGGCTGTGCAGGAGCAGGAAGCAGCTCCTGCATGACTTACTTAGACTAGAGGTTTAGAGGACAAGAGCGAGCAGAAGAAAAAGAGGGGATTGGACGTCAGAGAGAACAGGGGAGGAAAAAAGAGACAGTAAGGTCAGTAAATCCTTTTTTAATTTCTGCTCTGTGGATTCTTTCTTTCAGTCTATAGTACTTTGAGTACAGTTAGTGTGGAGCTGGGACTGAGGCTGAGGCTGTGGCTGCTTTGTTTTGCTGGAGAAAGTATTGATTCTTTGTAAGTTTGTGGGAAGTGTGCTCTTTTTGATCCTGCCAGGTGAGAGCAGATGGAAACACTGGATGTGGGGGGGCTGGCTTAGAGCGGCCCAACTCTTTACTTTGTGTGTGTGTGTGTGTGTGTGTGTGTGTGTGTGTGTGTGAGAGAGAGAGAGAGAGAAAGAGTGTGAGTGAGAGAGAGTGTGTGTGTGTGTGTTTGTGTGTAAGAGTGTATAGTGTTCTTGTGTTTACATAACTTTATGCTTAGGTGTATAGATTGTTTACATTGCTTTATGTGCAGCCTGTGTGCAAAAAGCAAATGTTTTTTTTATTTTTGGAATTTGTACAGTAACAGTCAAGTGTGTGTGTGTGTGTGTGTGTGTGTGTGTGTGCTTGCTGTGCTGTGATGCTGTGTACTAGAAAAGGGGGTGACAGTGCATTTAGGGCAGGGGCAGAGTCGCCGACCAGTAGCATTGGAGTGGGCCAGATAACAGGACTGGGAGTAAAGCGGGTCGTTCCGAAAAAGAAGAAAAAAAAAAAAAAAAAAAAAAAGAGGAAATCACTTTTTCATCCTCAGTTTGAGTGGACGGCGTTGAGAGTAGACAACGTTGACAGACAGTGTATCTCCCCTCACAGTCACTGTGTCATATGGCAACATATTACCCAATGAGAGGGTCAGTGTGTACAGGTGCAAAAAGAACATGAGACCATAGTGCACACACACACACACACACACACACACACACACACGATGATGATGTCCACTGTTTAATTACAGAAAGTTTTCTTCTTAATGATGCTACACTTTTGTAAAATTATTCAGACATTTTTAAAGTTTCTATTAAATTATTATAAATCATTAACAACACAAAACATAGTTCAGAATGTTTAAGAAATGTACTTTTAGTTTATGATTTTAGCATTTTAAGCTTTTTTATGTGGCACAAACCTACCAAATCTAGATTTGCATCCAAAAGAACATTTTGAGCACTAGTGAAATACTGTGACGTGGTATATGGGGTGTGTGCCAGCATTTAGATGTGTTTAGCCACACGCAAGCACAGGAAAAGTGGAAAAGCCAGGACTACCAAATTGTCAGCAATACTAAAGACATCAACACAAAAATTTCAGCTATCCATCACAGCTGTCGGCTTGTTTCTGTGGCGACAGTGATTTATTCTAGGGCTGAAATCCATTTGGACTCTCTCTCTCTCTCTCTCTCTCTCTCTCTCTCTCTCTCTCTCTCTCTCTCTCCCTCACACACACTAACTAACTCACTTACTCACTTACTCACACTCACTAACACACACATAAACCCAAATGCCATGTACAGCTACTCCCCCCAGTGTTAATAAGTGTTGATTTTTTTCAATTGCAATTATTTGGAGTCGACAAGTGTTGATTGGAGAATTATCTGTCCACTCACACAGCTGACATGGCTCCTGGGCAGGTGTTCAAAATATCACATATGTTTTAGTCTGGAGATTGTGGACTTTAACACTGTTCATGTGTGCACTTTCAGGGGGGTTTTAACCCTGACAATTTGGCTGTGTATGAGCTCAAATAATTAGAAGAATCGCTGTGTTTACTGACAGGGATTGTTATGGGGGTGTATTAATCAAAAACACAAATTCAGTATTCCCTCATTGATTAAAAAAGAAAAAGGGTGGAAAAACATTAGAAGCACTCCTCAGTGAAACAGTTACACTAAATCACTTTAAAGTTAACTCACCACCTCTAAAACTCATTAGACTTAGTCAGGTGTACCAAATAAACTGGCAACTGAGTATACATACAGTTAAAGGGAAAGTTTTCAAAGATTTTCTTGCTTTCCTGACTTAAATTAAAGGACAATCATACTCCAGGGTTTATCAACACACTGTGCCAAAAGCTAGCCATCAAGCCCTCTGCTTCATGAGCCCTCTCTGCCAAATTAGGAAGAAAAGACACAAAAATAAAAGAGACTATTCAATTTCATATTTTTCTCTCTGCACTGAGACTATTATAATTAAAGTTTAAATCAAAATGTCATGCAATTTTTAATAACTATCAGTAGGGGTCTTTTTATCTTCTGCACACAGTAAACAATATACATAAATGAAGACTGTCACACAGTGATGATCCAGATTCTTAGCTCCATAAACCCCACACAGGAAGTAGCAGGTATTCTTACAAGCGTACAAGACTATTTTTTGACACAGGTATTAGCCGTACTGTGTTTAAGCTACTGTTGTGCTCATGACACAAGCAGAATAAATGTAGAAACATGAATGAAATCTGATATGTAGATTGAACTGACAGTGTGTGTGTGTGTGTGTATGTGTGTGTGTATGTGTGTGTTTGTGGGAGAGGATGAGGAGCAAAACAGATGCCTGCTACAACGCTGGCTTGCTCCCCTTCTTCATCCCCCTCTCATTTAATTTCCTCTCCTTTCTCCACAGCTTCTCTGGTATTTTTTCATATGTCAGATGATAACTTAGGTCCTACAGCGTGCAGGAAGATTTATCAGTCAACACACTGCCCCTAATATCCCCCATCTGCCAGCAAGCACACCCAGTTCCCTAAGCCCATGCTCTAGCCCTAAGCCTTGGCCCAAGCCCTCTGACTGCACCCTAGGATTGGTGTGCGGTGTGTGTGTGTGTGTGTGTGTGTGCGTGTGTGTGCATGTGTGTGTGTGCATGTGCATCTGTTTGTGGATGCCTTCATGTGACTGTGCGCCTGCTGCTGCCGTGTTGGCTGATGGGTATTTGTGCCACTGCTAAAACATGATGATGCTACTTTTGCAGATGCATGGTCAGGAGCTGTCAGCTCTTAATATGTTTGTCTGTCTGCACAGCTATCTTAGACGTTGATCTGAGCTGGCCTGTGTGTGTCTGGAGTCGGGTAGAACAGAGAAGGCTCTGCTCTGGTCTGGCCTGTCTATGTCTGGAGGGGCGAGGCTATTGCTGAGGCTGAGGCTGAGGCTGGCCAGAGAGGTCACTCAGGCTCTATGAGACCCAGAAGTCAGATCAAACCTTTGCTAGAATGCAGCACATACGTAATGCTACAGAGACATCATTCAGTTCTCTGATGGAGAAAAATGTATATCCCTTTTATGCTACATAACCAGTAAATTCCATTTTTTTGTCTCTGTTTTTAGTGAATCAAAATAATCTGGAATATAGTTGTGAAAATAACATACATCACTTCCAATTACTGATCATTTTACATTATTTTGTACGAGCATGCCTCTTATTTCAGTCTAATTGTAGTGCTAGTCATGTCTGAGGCCTGTGTGACTTAGGCTGTCAGGGCTTCTGCATAGTGATTGAACTCCAGCTAAGGTCTGGGCCTTGCCATGATAACGTGCCAAACTTAGCTCTGCTCCTAAAATCCAGGATTAATGCCTGCTTTAAGAGCTTAACATGGTCAGCCATTCAAACATGCACTGGATTGACTGGGCTACCTTGGTTGTCTGTTATCTCCTGTAGAGTTTTACAAGCACAGCATGCAGTGGGGGAGCAGAATTTTAGCACCATCTCTGCCTCTCTCTCTCCATCCTATGCACTAGTGCACAGGCCATGAAACACTACTGACCTGGGGGAAACCTGTGCTTACTCTTTTTTAGTACTGACATGGCATCCTTATGGCAATGCTTTTTGTTCTTTTTAATAATTTTGTAATAGAAATAATTTCTCTTCTTTTTTAAACTGAGATCAAACAGAAAGTACATTGTAATTTTAATACAAAAATATATATATTTGTCTTTCTTTTTCTTTCTTTTTTTTTTTTTTACAGTTGAATTGTTTTGCAACTTTTGTAATATAATGTTCTGTGGATTTGGTAGCTTACCAGATGTAAGTTAATCTCTTGTCTATAAATTTGACAAATAAAAAACCTTGAGCCAGCAAAACATCACAATAGCTGGTACAGAATGGTATGACCTAACCCTTCTTAGACTTTTGTTACATATATACATATATATTTACACATACAAATCCAAACAAGTTTGCAAAAACATGCAACACACCTCCTTTTTTTTCTCTCTTCCTCCATTTTTCTCATTTATAAAAACATATAGTAGAAACACAAACAGACGCTTGAAGCATTTGTTTGTTTTTTTTTCACCTCCAGGCTTCACAGGGTTTCTAGCATCCATCCGTTCCCTACTTTATCTGTATAGTTCAATACAATAGAGCAGCACAAGATATTTGAGATGAGTTTATTAAATTCACTGATTTGGTTGTGCGGCTTTTGTAAGTGTGTGAATGCCGGCATGGTAGTAAGTGTGTGTGCTTTCCTCCTTCAACAATACAAACTCGTCTATTGGCCGCTTACACAGAGTGGCACCCGCTCTCCTCCTATAAGATGTCCACCTCAGTGCTGTCAGTGTTGTAGAGCAGCTCGGATTGGATGCTGCCTGCAAGCATTTACTGACAGTGTTTACTGACACCGGAAAGAGCTGCATCTAAATACCTGCCTCTGCATGAACACAGGTTTTTTGACTAAAGCAGGTGCATGTGAAAGTCGGATAAACAACACAGACACTTTGATGGTCAGAATTCCAGAGACATGTGCAATGTCTCATGTTGATTGTGAAAATGGCACAGCCTCCAGAAGTCAGGAAACCACACCAAGCAGATAGAAAAGCTGATGCCTTCAAGGGCTTAGTTTAATTACATTAATGTCCCTGATTTCTGCAATTCTGCTTGACATCCTTGTTGCCTCATTTGTTGATGTTTTTTATATCTGTTTGCAAGTTAGGCTCCAGGTCCTTCTGCCTTAAATCTCTAATAACCATTGGATGAAAATACAACATAATCATGTTGGCCTGCCTGGCACAGTGTCTGGAGCAAATACGTATGGTCATTCCGCATCTTATTACAGCTTATTACTGCAGTCATGTGCATAATCACTTTATGCTTTTCTCATGTGTGAGTAACTTTTGCATCCTCATCTGTCACCCTGCTTTTTCAGCCATGGTGTTATATCCAGTGTGTCACCCATGTCAACAGGAGGAAATCTAATTGTTTGTTTTATTATGATGACTTCTCAAGGATAAAATAAGAGCAGTGGCAGTTCACTGAAAAGGCCTTATTGTGTTTGGCCTTCACAAGCAAAATACTTAGTTTATGTACAACATTTTATCACAGTTTGCTCTTGACCTTATCTCTTGCGCTAAATGTAATTTTTTAATGGTGCTACTGGAGAGCGTAAATATAATTTGGTTACATGATGAAAAGAGTTAAAATGTAGAGAGTGAGCAGGGTGGTGTGCTGTGCTGTTCGGTTTCACAAACTGAGCTCCTGAATTTTTCCAGAGCAGAATTTCTCATTATGATGTATAAGCGCAGGAAAGACCAGAGCAATGGGATGTGTTTCATGTTGTGCTCTGTGTAAGTGTAATGATGTTGGGGTTCGGTGCTATGTTGATTCCATCTTGGCTGTTCTGCAATAATTCAGAAGAGGAGGAGGAGGAGGAGGGGGCGGGGTGGTGGTGGAGAGGCACCATTTTACTCCTCCAATCCCCCTTCGCCACCACTGGAATATAATCCGCTGTCTCCTGACCTTCAAATCATGCAGCGCTGCAGTCATTTCAATTGGCCCGTCCGCCATTAGCGTGAAATGTCCTCTAGCCACTCTGCTTCTGCACATGGAAGATTTCCTTTCTCCCAGCATGGTTTCCCCTCTTCTACTTTGCTCCTTCCCTCCATCTCGCATTCTATCCACCATGCCCCCTGAAGCCTGGCTGCGATGGAGGGTGGGAACCTCTTGCACTAAGGAAATGAGCCACCACAGGAGATGCTGTTGGTCAAAAGACGGGATGAAAAACACTCACTCCATTAGACTCTGATATGTTTGTGTTGCACCGTGTTCCTTTCGAAAAGAAAAATGTTTTAGTATATACCTTACAAAAGATAGATATGTGGTTTTACAGCAGCTGTCAGTGCATGTATAACCTTTACAATTAAAGACATCTTGGTCAAGCAGGGTGCTGACATGCGGTACAATATGCATTTTTTTTAACAGCAATTTTGATACAGAAGGACAGAAATATTTCATCGTAATCATAAACAAGCGGTGACATTGGTGCATCCTTAAATAAACATAAACATAAAGGCCGATGGCTAGTTCGTGGTCGTAGGGTTCGTTGGAGCATGCCAAGGGTAGCTCTCCTCATCGCACTGGAAATAGGGAAGGAGATATACTGACTGGGGCATAGAATCACGTGCGAGAGCTCAGCATGTGTTATGTTGCTGGTAGATAGATAGATAGATCAATTATTGAAAGAGGACATATTTGATATGATCTGAATATTAAAAATATATCAGAGGGCAAACAACATCCATGGCTGTCTTCAGATCTGTGCTGAGAGATGTGTGTCAAATCTCCAGAGAGATGCTTTATTCAGAAGGGTCAAGGGGTTCTCTGACTGTTTGATAAGATGCAAGAATATTTTTTATTTTATTTTTGTTGTTCATTTATAAAAAGTAGTGTAAAAATGTCATCCGCACCTTTCAAAATTATGTTTATTATCAGCATGCCTCATAAATTATTATTCCTCCATATTCATAACGACAGATAAATATCCTGTGACCTAGAATTCGTCTCACGATAAAACATCATTACACAAACACATATCTCAACATCTCCGTGTTTTTTTTTTTTTCTTTCCCCAAAACATGTAGTTTTCCTGGTTGTGCGCTGAGTGAATTTGGCTCAACCTGTCACTGCTTATTATGTTTCTGGGACAATAACAGTTGGAAATGTGTACTTCTATATGCATATACTGACTGCCTGAGTGTGTGCCAGCTTTGGGAAAACACTGACCCAGGTGCAGGGGGTGAACTGATGAGATGTGTTTACACAGATATTTACACAGCCATTGTGTCCCCTGCTTTTACACAAGTTCTCATCTGAAACCTTCCCTGAAGTCTATTTCTCCCTACTGGTTGTTATTACATACAGTGTACATATTTATGATTAATGACCCCACTGGGGTATATCCATAATGCTGTGACCTCAAGGTAAAATTGAAATGCATGCACTGGATGTAGAGCATTCTTATATTATTGCCCAATATACTTAGCAGCCATTACATTTGTTGGCACTGGTGAAAATAAAACAGAGGGCTATGAGGTTTCAAATCAACAAGGCCACTCTAAGAAATGGACTTATTGGAATTGCATTAAGTTGATTAGACTGAGAAATGAATACTATTTACAATGGAGCAGTGTTAAACACTCTTGTTTCTCCCAGCTATAGGAGTGCATTGACAGTCAGTCAGCATCAATTAAATCTCCTGATCTGTATATCCTGAGAGGCCGGACTTGTTGTCTTCTAATAAAGCCGGTCTGTGGCAGCAGAATGTTTCATTTCCTCTTGGAGATTGCCCTCAGTAATGCACAGTGCTTATCATAGTCCTGGAAAAGGACTGCAACAACACAACGTTCTGATGCTTGATACCCAGATCAACCTGAGGCCAGTGCTCACAGCACTTCTAAGCAGAGGTTGGACTTATTTAGTCGCACTGAACCATGGCCATTCAGGCTCAGAAAACCGCCTGCTTTTTGAGTCATTGCGTGTTTGGTTTTAATGTTACAATGCATTGTTGAGATATTAGTTAAGTTAAAAAATATTGCTTTAGTCTATACATGATTAGATTTTTTTTCTCTCTTTTGGAAGAGATGGTATATTGGGAATATTATAAGTGGTTTATATGTGTCTGTTTGTGCAGATGAAAATGAAAAATGGGGTCTGGGAAGGACGGGGTTGTGAGGGGGCCAAGCTGTCCCTGGCCATTCATTCTCTCTGGCCCCCCTGTCTAATTAATGGGCCACGTTGATACACGTTATTGCACCAGAGGGTCTGTCACTCATTAATCATGTGACCTTCTGTGGCACAGTTAATGACCTTGGAGGAGTAGATCAGCTGGAGATGGCTGAAGCTGTGGAATTAAATTGTTTCTGGAAGTGGTCATGGTCACATCAGGCACTTTAACAGCCACTCTGCTCAGGCCCTCTCCTGTTACACCTCAGTCTGTGTCTCACCCATAGGTTTCTGCAGGCTCTGCCACAGGGATGGGCAGGGGAATTTCAGACACTGGGGCTCAGGATTAGAGTAGGCAGGGGATGGAACCAATGTCGAACTCAAATCACTCAGTTATGACTTTATTGGCTGATTTCCTGCATGACCACTGCCTGTCACTCTTCAAATCACTCATAAAAGAACCTACTTGCACCAACTTCTTAAAAAACTTATGTCGTCAAAGTTCTGTGATGCAGCTCAATATTTGGTGAAGTTTTTCATTACAGTTTCGTAACTGCATGCTAAAACTTAAAAATCTTTTCCATGCTTTAATGAAACCCATAATTTTAATCAAATTATTTTTTGAAATCATTTCAACACTTTTATCTGCAAAATAACAGGTTGTTACTGCCTCTAGAGGTTGCAGACTCTTTGCAAATTGTAATGTAATTGTTTTTGTGAAAGTTTTTGTGCAGTAATAGGTAGTTTCATACAGCAGATGGAAAGTATAAACCCCTTGTGTCTACAAGATGAATTTGCAAAATGGAGTTATGTTTATGTACTGTGTAACATATATTACAGTATCACCTGTAACTGTAATTTAGAGCGGGAATAAGTACTCAGTTAATTGATAAGTAGACACAAAATCAATTTACAACAATTGTAATAATCATCTGAATCATTAATTGAGAATAACAGAAAATAAAATGAAATCAACATGGTCGGATGGGTGAAATATTAAAAAAAGTTCTAAAACAGAGAGTGAAAACTGACAGAGTACAAGTAGAAGCAGGTCTCACACAAGATTTTAATTGAGACTTGAAAGATTCTACTCAGGTGGCTTTCTTAATTTCCTCAGACAGGAAAGGAGCCATTATGAAGAAAACACAGACGTCTTTAGCATCTGGCTATTGGGGCCACAAAGAAAGTGTAACAGCACTCTAAATAACAATTGTGGTGGAAATAAATATGCAGCAAATTGCAGTAATCAAGCAACAATATCACCATATAAGTAAGGCTGACATAATCAAATATTTTAAATGACTCACCACAGTAAGAAACCATGCTGTTCCATTCCTTTTATTTATTCACTCTTTGTCTGTTATCAAAGACGACACGTTGTCAAGAATGTCAAGAATGATAATGAAAACTAAGATTTATGTAAGGTTAATTATGAGACTTTTTGTGTCATCCAGTTTTTAATAAAGCACTGATAGTGAATGTCTAATTTCATAAAGTTGGTAAGGTCAATGGAGAGAGAAAGTTGAGTGTTGTCAGCGTAACAATGAATACTGATTTAATGATATGACATTAAATGGGACAAACCAATGAGCTAAAGACAGGACCCTGGGTTACTCCACAGTTCATATGTGCCCACATTGACTTAAACTTGACAAAATATGTTTACCGGTGCTTTACAACCCTTATTTTATTTTACTTTTTAGTCCAAATACTGTTATTTTGAGTCACTAGAAATAATGTTTATTGAAATCAGGAGGTTTCAAATTGTTTTCCTGAAGGAAGGCAAATCAGGAAACCCACAAGTAAGAGAGATTATTCTCTGCCTAATGGCTGAAGCAAGTATGACAATTATATTTCAATAGCTACCATTTTTATAATTAACTATTTTGAGAGAAACTAAATCATTTCAGCATGTGTCCAAAGTTTAAATGATGATCGCGTCATGGCTGCCACCTCCTTTTCACAATGGCAGCATTAAAATGTTAGCTTTCTTCTCAGTGACATTGAAATGGAGAGATTTTGTTTATCCCCGCCTTTGTTTATTTAACATTTTGCTCAGCGGGGGAGTTTCAGATAGATTGTTTTCAAGACAGTCCCTGCAGACAGCGAGCAAACACTCTACAGCTTCATCAAACAGAACAATCTTCAACTTTCCCCTTCTGCAGTGTGCAGGGAAATGTGACTGAGAAGAACATCATAATGGAATATGATTGAAATGATCGTCATAATTTTGCCGTCTGAGTCTGTAACAATATGCAAGCTCTGTTTTTTAGAGGATTTATTTAGAACTATGTGTAAGTTTACCATTACACGGGAAAAAAACACATTGATGGATGAAAACATTTCATTTTCATGTGGCAAACATTTGCAAGTTTTGTTATTAATAAATTCACCCATGTGTGATGGATTCTAGATTTTTTCCCCCTCACTAAGAAAGCATCAACAGACATTTGGGCACATGAAATTCAACCTGAAATACAAAGAGCGAGCTAAAACAAATCTTTGTGAGCTGAAAAGTGAGTTCACCCCTGTATGAAATGAGTTCTGAATTGGGCTCATTCCACATTTGTGACTCCTCTTTGTGCAAATGTGAGCCAGACAAGGTTTGATGGCAGCATGGTAGCTTTTTTGCTCATTTAAAAATATACTTTTGGAGTCAAAGGAGTCGAAAATCCATTGTCAAAAATGGCATGTTCAATGTCAGCATACAGATGTCCAAATCTTTGTGTGGGCAGTCATGGACGTTTGTGAATGTACTCATTAAAACACATAAAATCAAACACACATATAGACCGTGCCATTATCCATCTCCCTCTCCCACCACCCTCTGTCTCCATCTTCCTTCTATCTCTCCTTCCACCGTCTTTCTCCTTGTTGCAAGTGCAGGCTTGATTAATATTTTCCACTGTTCCGTAACCATGGCAATAAGGTCACTGCATATGATACTTAATTGAATCTTCCCAGTGCTTTTGTGTGCATCTCCTGTGTCCGGACAATAAAAATCTTCCACTGATGACTCCAACCCCCTTCCTTTACTCCACTCCCCTCCATCTCTCTTTTCATTTTGTGGCCCATGAATTTATTCATTTGTTTCCTCTGCTATCTCTTTCTTGTACTCCTTTTCTTTCCCGGCCTCTCTCTGACCTATAGTCTACCTTGTCCTGTTATAGCGTTTTCTCTTTTTGTGTTCAAACAGTGTTTTCTTGCATGTCTTGTCCTTCAGATAGTTTGATTCTTCAAGTGTAAAGCCAAATTCTGCTTTTTCTTTTCTTTTTTCTTTTTTTTTTCTTTTTCGTCTTTTCTTTTACACCCACCTGCTGGAACAGCCATTGATGACTTAATGCTCTTAAATGCCAGAGTACCACCTAGTACCAAGGAGGGGTGGGCGATATGGCTCTAAAATAATATCTCAATATTTCAGTAGTATTTCTGAGATGATGATATTCTTTACAATATGACAAAATACTAGAGCTGTCAAAACTGATCTTTAATTTGATTATTCCTCCTTTTTTGCACGTTACACAGATAAGAGAGCACATACAACAAGAGACATACTGAATTGTAAACACCCACACTTTACAAAATTTGTAGTTTGTAGCTGTACAGTTGTTGTTTTATATGTCAGAATAAACGTAACAGTTTGCCTTCAGATATTCAGTGAAACACTAAACTGCTTGAGAAGGTAAAATATGTTTTGCCCCTTCTTGTTGTTACTGTCTCCGTGCACTTCTAATGCATGACCATGGTTTGTTGTTCCTCTGATCTTGTGTACCTCAACCACTTAAACACTTCTGAAGTCGTTTCCTTTTTTTGGAACGTCCTTCACCACTGTGGAGCCAGTAGCAGTGTTACTTTCGCTTTCATCCATGCTTGTTATTGCTATGTGTAATGGTATGATGTCATTATCTCAACAAGTAGGAATATTGCAGATATCATGATATGATTTTTTTTTAATCATATTGAAAAATATACCATTATTATCTTGAACAATATATGCCACACCCAGCTCCTCTTTCCATGGCCTTTTGCCCCTTCCTTGTTGGCTTTCTCTTTACGTGGCTTCCTACTTTTCTTCCCATGCAGCATTTGCATACTCAAATCAGTCTCAGGCACAATCATTAAATTGATTTCAAACAACACTGATGACTCAAGTGGTGAAACAAAAAGCCTTGCAGCCAGAAAACCATTGTGACACAAAGTGAGCCGCTGACACAGGGTGCTCTCCGAGCAGGTGTTCTGATTAATGCCTAACAAATTAGGGTCCTCTAAGATCCGGACATAAGTGGGAGACACGTCCCCTCTTCACACAGCACATGGACCAACACATAAACACATGCTGACTGAGTCTTTGTTCACGCAAGTATGGTGGCTAATCCATGACAAGAGGGGATACAGGTTCACAGGGAGAAAACACTGGAGTGGATAAAGAGTGGCAGGGTGAAGAGGAGGTGGTGGAGCTGGCTGTTCAGAACACCACGATGGATATAGAAACTAAATACTCTATCAATGTTTGATCGCCCTGATTCAGATGTGATACATTTTCATTCTCACGTTTTTATTCAGCTTTGTACGCAATCAGCCTTTTGAACAATAGAAATAGATAAGTTTTAAAATGCATGACATATTATTGAAAGAAAAGAAAAAAAGCCTTATTCTTGCAGTGGTACTTTGCAGGTCATTTTCTGGAAAAGGTCAATTTTGTAAATGTTATTACATAGTAAGGGAGTTGTGTTCTGTTCTGTTCTAATAAAAGTGTGGCAATGATCTTGAGGCAATCATTAGGCTCAAATAAAACAGAGAAAGATAGGGTAAGAGACAGGACGAGGAAAAAAGTACGCATCAGATTTGACATATGCACCATAAAATAACCATTAGCCTTAATCTGAAGTGACGGTCTATCAATAATGTCACTCTGAAAATAGGACAGGTTTGTTGCTCTCTTTAAATCACCAGGGACTCCATATAGCAGAAAAAGCATGCAGATATAGGAAATGCATTAAGGCTTGATGTTAATGGGTGTGGTGGGAGCTGTGGGACACGCTCGGGCACAGGAGGACATCGCTCACCTCTCACTAGGTCATCGGCCTGAGACACCTGCCTGGTCTCAGTCCTGGAGACAACATCTGCAGTTATTAAACTCAGCAGTTTATGTTATTCAGTAGGGTATTATTGACTATGTGTTTTGATAAAGATTTATAGCTCAAATGTTCTCTCTTTTCATCTCAAAAATGTTGAAATATGTCACACATTTCTATATGCTTTAGTTGTAGCCTTTTTAATGTAGTGTCCGGTTTTCATGATTGAATATGGGAAATACATTGTGAACCCTCAGAGGGGTATCTTTCTTTTTTACTTTCATTTTTTTTTATTTTTGCAATTCTCAATATTAACAATGGAGTAATTTCTGTAAATTCTATACATTGTATTGTTAAAATGTCCTCTACCACTCAGTCTAAATCTCCAAACCAAACTCATCTTAATCTTATACAGTCCCTTAAGCATACACAAAGCACATACACTGTCACTTTCAAAGATATGCAAACATGCATGCAAACAAGCACAGGCAACTGCACTTGCAGAAACACGCACACATACACACACACACACACACACACAGACACACTCACTCACTTGCATTCACTAACCAACCCCTTCTCCCCTAATGGGGCATTTGTGTACAATCAAACTTGGTGTTGCATATGAATGGACCTATTAATGAATGGGACATGCACGCAGTGTCTGCCAGCTTTGAAAGCCAAGAGCAGAGCACGCTTCTTTTCTATTACCATGTTTAATATGGAAGCACGTGGAGGCTATAGTATGCCCATCTGCTCCTCACACACGCCCCTCAGCCACCCCACTTCTACCATGTGCTGGCGTAACAGGCAGGCATTGTAGCAACAAGTGTCTGCACATTACCACGCTTGCCAGCTCCCCTCACTTGGCAGCGAGCCTGCTAAGCTGCCCGCCCCCTTATGAGAAAAAGACTTGATTGTGCCAGGGGAGAGAGCTTAGGGGGTCGACCGGGAAGAGGGACAAGGAGGGGGGGTTGATTTACATACTGCAGTTTAGGCGACACTCATCTGATTTTAAACGGCTCCAAAGCAATTAAGGGTCATTAGTCCTTTTGTTTTCTGTTGTGCCACAATGCAGCAGTGACGGCATCTGAGGCGCAGTTCCCCCAGTGGGGGCAGCCTGTGGGAATGTCAGCACTAACAGCGTCTGTCTCCCACCCCTTCCTCCCAATTCATGTCTCCTACCATTGACACAGCTTTCCTCTGTGTGTAAACAAACACTCAGCACCAGCCTGGCACTGCAAGGGAAGCCACTTTGGCAAAGACCCAGCTCTGGAGTGTGCAGCTGGTTCAGGAGGCACAGGCTGCTTATCCTAATTATCCTCATCATGACAACATATGATATAATTTGCAAATTGGCAGCATTCAATTAAATTTGCTTCTGGCAAAGACATATTTTCACACAGCAGCACAGTGTAAACAGAAACATCGCCATCTGAATTTTGGCTCTTATTTTAGTTTAACTGGCTCCATACAGTACAGTGCTTTATGTTGATGAATGTACTTTAAATAGATTTGATGTGTTAAATAAATGCTATATCTAAATGAGAATTCACTGCACTATAGAACACAAATAATGGTTTTGTTTCTCACAGATGCAGCAATCATCTCTTTTTTTGTTTGCTTTCTACACACTCAAGTGGAAATGAACTAACATGAAGTAATTTAAAAACATCCCCCTGAATATAATAGCGGCCTAAAGAGTGGATGTGATCAAGCAGGTATTTTAAATAAGATATAATACAGGAGAATAACATTGCCTCAAGGTCAATCGTGCAACTGTAATGAAGGCTGGGATGTATCCTTCAATATGCTTATGCCTGTATCTTCCATTACTCACCTAGCAGGCAGCGGTGTGTGTTAAGCACCCCTGCTACTGTGAAAAGGCATCAAAGGCAGCAAAAAGACAGGTATGGTATAGAATGTGAATGTTCACATGTCCATTTGTGTGGCTGTAAGACCCTCCGCAGTTGGTATAGAAAAACACTTACTGCTAATGTAAATAGCAAGGCAGCATAAATCAGGAGCCACGCGCAGCCCGGGAGAATATCGTGTAATAGTTATTGCGAAATGAAGTGGCATTGGGATCAATATCCCACTATATCTCACTCTGGCGTAATGGCGCAGAGGGAAGCTGGAGGCCAAGGGAGTCCGGTCCCTCCACCTCACCACGGGCCTATAAATCTGCCTGACCTGCAGCCCGCTTATTAAAGTGCATACGCAATCGGCAGCCGCCATCCAAAAATACAAGCTTACTTACTGACCTGGAGTCAGGGGAATGGATGCCTTTACCTTGTCTAAGGGCAGGGGTTAAAGGCTGATTGAGTCTGTAGCATCATCACACCATACTGTAGAGAGAAACAGGGAAGTGTTGGTTTTAGCTCATTTTTAATGATACTAATATAATTCAAGACGAAGTCTGAATGTCAGCACTGCAGGGAATACTGTAGATTAATTTCTGTTTCTGTTACAGTAAACCCCAGAATGTTGTGTGTAGGTTTTTTTATATTCTATTTATTAATGAATTAATTTGTCTGTTTGTCTTTTATTCATAGTATCTTGAGGCACAATTTTTTTCTGCCAATGTAACGCCAATCGTGCTCTCTAAGCTCGCCAAAATGAAGCCAGAGACTTTTGTTTGCAGGGCTGTCACAAATTATTTGAGGAGAAAGGAAATTATTTTCACGGTTGAGATTTTTCTTCATGACAATTGTCTATTTGATTCCAAGTTTGAATTTTATGACCACGCAACCACAACTAATGGGGGTTTGCTCATGGTACACATGGTGTTTAGATTCTTGCATTGTATGTATCATTCTCACACTTGAGAGAAAGACATGTATAAGAAATATCAATGCATATTACGAATGCATTGTCCATAGTGGCAGTAAGGAAAAAAGCTGTTTTTGAAACAGTTCGTGTTCTGTTTTGCTCCGGATCCAAAGACTCAAATGATGACGCTTAAGATTTTGGATGACAGAGGAGCAATCTGGACTGCTGTACAAAAGTGCTCTGAATGACTTGAGAATGCAATGGATTGCTCCAAAGAGGAGTGGTTTTTGATTTACATATATACATTTTTTTTTGTTTTCTGAGAAAGAGAAGTCTTTCTGGTGGCTTTTATGTATTTTATGCATAATATGTCTGTGGAGTGTATTTTTCTTATCCTCAGGTTATAATATAACTTTATAACAAACAGCACAGAGCCTGCAGACAGAATTGAGTGCAAAATAACAATATGGTGATAATGGCTGTCTGTCTGTGATTTGCCACATTATTCAGGTTTTATCCATTCATGCACAAGATCTTGTTGCAAGCTTAGTACAGCCTTGAGGCAGATATTATTGGTCAGTAAGATGGATGTTGGCAAAAGGGTATGAATTGTAATTGTAATAAACAGAATGAACAGTGAGACCTATGGTTCCCTTCTTGATTTCTTTGAGACAATTGTTTGAAGACTGTGGAGAATGACGCACTTCTCTTCTGTTTTACAGGACTGTGAAGGAAGGTTTCATCTGTGTCACAGTTGGTAAGTGTTTCCTTGAAACCTTTTTTGTTGTTGTTGTCATTGTAGTTATCAGAAAGACATTATCAGAAAGTTTGTGTTGTAAAGATTTAATCTTTAAATAAACTCTTGAGAACTTGACTGGAGGGAAAAAAAGGGTTGGAGTTTAAATTATAGGAGAGGTTGTGTCGAAGGTCTTTAGTGATATATTCATTGTTTGCACATATGCCATTATTTCTAAACTATACTCCATTATTGACAATAAATGAGATTGTCAAGGTTCTTTTGGGTAACATCTTTGGAAAGAACCATATCTTTGTGTTCTATGGTTCAAAGAATGAACTTGACCTTATTTAAAGTAAACGGACGTATGATTTTCTTCATTTTTTTTCATTAATTACATTATTTTATCAAACTGTCAATGGTGAGTGAGTGGTAAAATCAGTTGTCTGCAAGGTCCACTTTAAATAAATGAATAAGAAGACAAATAAATGTTGTATCATTTGTCTAAGGTAGATCTGCATTTAGTTCTTAGCCTAAAATAAAACAATATAACATAAACATCCTAAACCCAACAAAGAAATTTGCAAAATAATTATTTTAAAGTCATGTATGAATAAAAAATAAAATCAAACTTTATTATTAGCAAATTACCTCTTTCTCTTTCTCTTTTAAGAACACATAATAGAAAATGACTCCAACAGAGTACAAAGACTTAATTGCGTTAGTTATTGCCTGTACTTAACAGTAATATAAAAATGTGTCATGCTATGTTCTGCCTTTGTAACCCTAACATTATATTTCAAAAAATAGTATTTAAATCTTAAAGTCACTTCACGAATTGTTATCAGAAATAGAAACTGGTGATGTTTTATCGGTGAAGTGCGAAATGATCTTAAAGTTAAGAAAACAAGAAATCACATGAAGCAAGCAGCTTGCCCCCACAGGCTTATGTGCAGTGATGGTTGATTAAATTATTACATCTTACTGAAGACTCTTGTATTGATATCTTCAATATGCATTCAGCATTTTAAATGTCTTATGTCAGAGCTGGATTGATTTTAAGGCAAGCCGATAATTAGCCGTTCTTATGAGATAATCTTATGATGGTTTTAATATGAGTGACAATTCAAGCGATCCTTTCTAATTAGCTGTCTGCATTGAGCGGATGTGCTAATCAACACCAGTGAACTGGTGTTTTATTTTCTTTAATTCAATAATCTACTCAAGTGTAATTTTATAGCTGTGAAGTGCACTTATATTAGTGCATGTAATGATCATTTGTTTGATAGCACACACACACACACACACACACACACACACACACACACACACACACACACACACACACACACAGGCATAGTGGTTCTTTATGAATCTGGATAACCATTACAGAGTAATTTAATTGTCATCACCTTCATGCTTGTTTACTGTTTTTTAGTGAATTTGACCTATAGCGAGCCTCCTCACACACACACACACACAGTGGACACCTCTTCTCCGACCTGCCACCGCCCTGACCTTGAACCTAGAAGGGTCAGCAGTTCAGAGGATGAAGGTGGGGATGGTCTGATTTAGCAGATCATCACAGGCGCTGAAAATGAGAAAGACTGAGAGTTGGAACAGGCTCGGGCCACTCTACACTGCACTGCAAAGCAGTTTGTACCACAGGTGATACTCTTAACAAGATCTGATGTGTAGAAATCACATGTAGATGTACACTGCAGACTGACCTTTGCCCTCTGTGTGTTAGGATCTGTGACCAGGGGCTGACCCGTAATCCTCTCCTAAATGGTTTGACAATAGAGAGACGTATTGATCTGGTCAGTCTCCTGGCAAAAGGGTCAAGAGCCTGATACACAGCCAGAGTCTGCTGTGTGTCTGCAGGTAGAGTGGAGTCACCATTACTGGAGGTCCACCGTTCCACCACCTGTAGTCATATGCTCAGCTACGGTATGTGTGGATCGGGCTTCAGTTTCAATTTGTGGCACAGACAGGCTTCATACATCTGCTCCTGCGTCACTTGCTTCGCTACCTTAATTAGGATTACAATGAGGCTATGTGTAAAAAATCGAAAAAATAACACATTAGAGGTTGTATGACAGGCTCAGGAAATGGCTTCTTTTTCTCTTTAAGACAGCACAAATTGGTTAAAGTAAAGCTTATGCCTGAGAGCTTTGTTAACCTACACCACCTAACCCCCCACTCCCAAAAAAATAACACATGTCTGCGAGCTCCCTCTCAGAGCCCCCAGCTTTCCCCACTGCGCCTGGGCGGCTGCTCTCCTCTGGGCTCACCCAGAGAGGGCTAGCCAGCTCCCACATCTGGCCAGACAGAAGAACAGAGAAAATACTAGGAAATTCTCCTGCCGACCACTAGTTCTCCCTCTTGCATACTGAAACCTCTCCTCTCTCGCTCTCTCTCTCTCGGATTCTTTTGGAGTGACCGGTGATAGAGCAACATCTGGAAGGAGCAGCAGTTTTCTTTCCTCGTGTTTTTTCGGGGAGATCTAGGCCCCCGATAATCCGTCTCCCTCCTCATTAAAGGAGCTGAATAAACACAGGCCTCTTCCAGTTGTTCCTATGAATTTCCTCACCAGGCGTCAGGAGACCCGAGCAGGGGCTACTGGATCAAAGCTGCCGGCGGCCCCATGTGTGCCGAGAGTGAGAGTGCGTTCCGGGGTTGGGCCCATTACCTTTCTCCCTGGGAGCCTCGGAGGGGCCCTAGGTCACTGGCTGTCAGCTCTTTGGCCCAAGCTCAGCAGAGGAAGAGGAGGAGGAAAAGGGAAGGGAAGGGAACGGAACGGAAAGGAAAGCAAAGGAGAGGAGAGGAGAGAGGAGAGGAGAGGAGAGGAGAGGTTAACTTGAGACGATCTTCAGATACTTTATGAGAGAGGATGTCAAGACAGAACATGAGAAGACAGGAGAAAAGTAGATGGAAACAGACTTGCAGGTAGATGAAAGAGAGCTGTGAAGTTTTGGAGGGTAGTTTTTTAAGTCTACATGTTTGGCTTGAATGACCTTACACTCTTTTTTAAGTTGTTCTAGGGAAAGCTTTTGGTTTCTGTTTTACAAAGTTTTGTCTGTAAAACCAAAATGACTCAATTTTATAATTCTTAGGCGAAAAGTTGTGCAAATCAAAATGCATCTAAATGCCTGTTTAAAAGTCTAATCGCTGGTAACAGAACAAACCCATTGTACTCGTCTATGTGTGTACCACTCTAATGCACTGACCCTGGTGTGACATTAATTTTCTAATTCCCTGCACTTCCTGGCAATCAACTTAGAGGGGCAGTGGTTCGCTGGAAAAGTTTGCAGTGGAGGCAATTAAAGGCAGAAAGCTAAGCAGCAGCAGCAACAAAAGCAGCAGCAGAATCGACGGAGGCAGAAGAGGATGATGCCCTGCGCCGTAATTGTTACTCACTTACTCAGAAAGAAGATAAAATTGATCAAATCGCAAAAAAATCACCAATATTACATGGTCATGTAATTAACTTACCTGGCTACTACCTCCATGATGCCGGGTGCAGATGTGGCTGGAAATGACCATAGTGTTCGTGTTTGTATGTGTGCACCGTCCGTGTGTGCGTGTGTGTGTGTGTACAAATGGCCCTGTGGTCGTCATCAGGCTCCCATCAGCCCCTCCATTAGTTACTGAGCTGTGGGTCCGTGCTGGAGCCTACCTGCCCTGAATACAGATTAGGAGAGGAGAGTATGGGCAGCAAGCACAATGAAGACAAACACACATGCACGCACGCACTCGCACAAAAGATGGCATTAACATATTATCTGCCGCGACATACAGTGACATATTTTGACACACACTCATAATCAAAGTAATTGCATTTTGCACACCTAAGTGTCTGAGATGTTGCATCATATGCATGGAAAACACTAATGGTAAAAATCATTTGAAACATTTCCGAGTATATTTCCTCTGGTTGATAAAAGCACACGTACACATCTGATCACCGCCTATCACTGGACACTGACACACCGACCCCTGTGGAGAGCACTTCATCTGGTGCGGGCAGATCATAGCTTACACATTCTGAAATAACTTCACACACAGCAGAGTACACACACTGGCAGCCCAGCACAAAGGCAAATATGGTTGCATACTTCTCTTCTCCTTCTGGAGCCGCAGACTCACGTGCTCGTGACAGGAAATCTGCAGGCAGTCATTACACAGAGCCAAGCAAACACGCAGCCGCCACGCTCACCGATAATGTTTTCACATGTGCCACTGCTATGTTGGAGGTATATGCACGTATGTGTGTGTGTGTGTGTGTGTGTGTGTGTGTGTGTGCTTGATAATGTAGAGGTAAAATTTATGTGGCAAATAATATCAGTGCAAAGCGATTGTTTGAAATGAAACCGTGTCAGCTCTTGGGTTTTATTTCACTTCATTCTGTGACAAACACTACAAAACCATTAATTCTGTTTTTTAAATGAATAACTCAATATTTAAAAAAAATTGCATATATTATAATTGTTTCTGTAAAACGTCACAATCTTCAAATGAAAATGTCCTAAATTAGCCACAAACCTACGCTAGATAAAATGATAAAAACCGAGAGGATGACAATGTTTTTCAAGTGTTCTCACCTGTGGTGTTGGGAGAGAGGAAGATTATGAGGCTATAGAAACCTCATCAGTAGTAATGCCTATGTTTAAAGGGATGTCAGAAAAATGAAAAGTGGGTGTCCAGGTCGAGTTCAAGGCCGAAGACCAGGGCACTGCCTTGGGGTTCAGGCAGGAGCTGTAGGGCATGAGGACTGGGGGAAGGGGAGAGGGTGTGTGATGGCTTCTGTGTGTCCCTCTGGCAGTGCAATGGGACCCTTGGGAGACCTGGGTCAGGAGGCCTCCCTCCAGCCCCGCCAACCCCGCCCCCCCACCTTGCATTACCGTGCCATTTAAAGCCACCCAGCATCTATTTCCTCCAATAAAAACTAATAACCTTTTCTGTCGGAAATCACGGCAGCTCTTGAGTGCTGGAGCAGAGGCCCGGCTGGATGGCCTGTAATTGCGGTCCAGAAGTCCTCCTTTAGTTTATTTTTTGCAGTGTTTTGGATTTGATTTTTTTTCCCCCCAGTCCTCTTGGTCCTCTGCGCTTTGCGGCTGATTGCCTGCGCAGCTCGCCCCACACTCAGTAATCAGACAGGAGCTGGAGAGGGGGCAAAACAGCAACTCAAGGACCTTTTATAATTGGGAGGGATTTGGAGGGCAGTTGGACTTTACATTTGGTGTCAGAATAGGTTGTGATGGTGGCAGCGCGGGCTAAAAAACGGAGGTGACAAAGCCCCCATTGCAGTCAAGTGGTTCATTGTGACGCTGCTATGAATAGCGTGCATGTATGTCTGTTCTGGGGCTGTCCATTTGTCTTTGCGGGTGTTGTGGTATGATTTTGGAAACAAGCTAAAAAAAAATTTCTTCAAGTATTTCTACACAATTTTTCCTGAATTCGAATGAATATGGCACTAAATTATATTGAGAGTCTACCATTTTATAGAATAAGAAACCCACTCATTTTGATTTGAAAACCATCAAAACCATCAAACCAGTAAATAATCCTTATTCATATATACTGTACTGGGGTAACACATACCGTAAATTATTGTAAACAAACCAAACCTTGCCTTTTTTTTTAGATTATTTTAGCATGTTGTCACCCACCCATGTGTTCAGTGACTCTGCCATGTTGTCACTAAATAGTCGAATAATTTGGCTCACCCAACAGTCTTAGCTAGCTCTGGGCTAACAAGAGGATTGGGGTGAATTCAGATTCATCTCTGCTCAGGATGCCCTGGGGCTTAGAGCCCAGCTTGTCCAGGACTACAAAAGGTCCAGAGTGTAGCCCTGAGCAAACTGCAGTGTGAAAAGAATTGTAGCTGTATGATTCTCCATCTGTCTTTAGATAATTAAAGTCTGGTTTATCCAAATTAACTGCGCGAATTAACCAATTAAGGTTTTTATCTAATACAGTATATTTTATTCACATATATAGTATGTACAGTCCAAAATTACGTCCCTCATCTTTTTTTATTTCCTTCTCCTCTTCCTCACTTTTTAACTCAGATGAAGGAAATGGGAAGTCAATATCAATATGCCAGCTCTCTTCTGTAGATCAATCAACAACTTAGCAGTAATTAACTATTTGATCAGAATACATCATAGATGTTCTTTAATATTTGCAGAACTGACTTAAATGAAACATATCCCAGTACAGAGAAGAGGTCGGTGTGTGTGGGTGGGTAACTTTGGGAGGCAAAGTTCAGCAAAATCAAGGGGGTCATTCTAGTGGGAAAAAAAAAAAAAAATCTAATAAATTGGCCAGTCTTTAATTGCACAAGGAGACGTGCTTGGGGAGGCACTGCTGCATGCTAATTGAAGAGGAGCCCTAAGCTCTCTTAGGGTCACAGTTTCTGCCTTTGGGTCCCTCCATGCACTGCACAGACATACAGATACAGACAGCATGCCGCCTGTGCCCCAGAGAGCCACTGGCCCCCAGGGCACAGAGGCCACAGCCTAGCCTCGCTCTCTGACAGTACAAACAAATATCTGTAGTCCAGAATACACATTCTTGCTTTCACAGTGCACAGCACTGGGTGGGTATATCTTCTTCATGTAGGAGGGCAGTACTGATCCTTTTGGGTCCCTGTGTGCGTCGGTGTTATACTGTCAGTGTTAAAGGTATATTTAAGCATTAAGACACAGGACACAGTCACAGATGTTGCTAATGCATTATATATTGTTCTGTCAGGTCAATCAGTATAATATGGCTCTTCAACCTGAGATGGAATACAATAATGTAATAATAATATATTGATATCTCAATTTAATGCAAGAGCACATAGCCATGGTTTCTGAAAATCTTGAAGAAGCAGTCTGGATCAAGTACATGTACAGTAGAGTGAGAGGCAAACCTGATTTCCAGCCCATATGTCCCAAATGAGTTTCTTATAGTGTTGTATTAAAATATCAATTACATATAGATACTGAATATTTGAAACAATTTCAATACTAATTTTTTGCAGTATTGATACTCCAGTACTCCATCCTCCTCTTTTGATACATGCACCACTGTAGTGCCTACATAGTCCAGCCACCTCCAGGAGTAAATAAACTTAGATGCTGTTGTGCTTAACACGCAGTACACAAGGCTCATTATATTTATCTTTTAGTACAAGTCTGAAATTTTATTCCCTCAATGTTGTGGCAATTTTACCCCATGGTATCGAACATGGTATTGAATATTGACATTTTTCAAGGTATTGTATCAAAGTTAGAAATTCTAGTATTATATTCATTTCATAGAACAAAAAGAATATACTTAAAGGTTTACCATATAAAGGTTTATTATATTGAACAAGAGAGTGAAGAGTGTTGTACAGAATTTTTTTAAAGAAACTTTGAAAAGGTTAAAATACCTTAATTGGCTTCACAGCATCAATTTGCCACTGAAATACAGTATACTGCATGACACTTGCTGCTCTTTATACCCACAGTTGTATTTATTTGTACTGTATGTGTGTCTGTCTGCTTGTGCGTGAACTTTACATGCATGTGGACATATAGTTTTGGTGACAAAAGATACAATTTAAAAGGTCAGAGCGAAAACAAAAAATAACAAAACTTGGAGATTGTGAATAAAAAAGATAGAAAATGTAAACTGGAAAAAGTATGTTTTGGCTTCTACTTTGTGTTTGTGTGTGTGTGTGTGTGTGTGTGTGTGTGTGTGTGTGTATTAGGTTCTAAGTGTGAATGCTTGCATTGTCATCTGCATGCTGTGTGCTCATATGTCTAACGGTGACTCATAGGCAGAGCAGGTCAGATGAGATAAATGTGTTGCTAGACGTCTCAGTTTAGTGTCTTATCACTTACAAGGCAATGAACTTGACTTGAAACTTAGGGAAATCCAATTGGTGAGTAATATACCATAATGAGCAGATCAATGATAATTATGGAGTCTTCATGTCTAACTAAAGATAGCACTGTGTGTATGCCGTGCTACTGCTTGTGGCCTGTGTACGCACGTGTTTCCATGAATGGGCTTCTGCATTCATGCTGGTGTGAATATGAGAGAGAGTCATTTGCCATTTTCATCATATTTCAAAATTTTATTTTCTAACATACTGTTAGATTGTTCAACCTCCATAGCTGCACAGCTTCTAGTCTGTTCTGGCCAGGATTGGCTGTGGTTGGCCGTGTCACAAAATCTTAATGGAGGTATTGAGGAGATGAGGCTACAACCCAAAGTGCTAAAATGGAAGTAAGTAAAGACAATCCCCAAAAATAAGCACTGTAAAATAAACCTTGAATTCATACTTAAAACAAATAGGGTGCAGCATATCACTAGAGTAGCTGCTTACTACAGCTGCCGTTAGCTAGTTAGCTCAGTCAGCCATGTAGCTAACGGTCCTATTAGTTGACTTGAGTATGCCCGGCGCTCAGAGTGCCAACACTGCAAGCACAGGAGTCTTGGACCGCAGGGGCTAGCTGGTTAGCATGCTAACTTCAGCAGATGTCTCTTCTATGCAATACAAAACGTCAAAACTAATATTTCTTCACATTCTGTCGATGGTTGTGTGTGTTGCCTTTCTTTGTAATGAAGCCTTGCTTGACTTTAGCTGATCATTTAGTGCTTGTGATCACATGATGTATGTCAGAGGCTTCAGCATGACTGTTACAGTGAATATAACCTGTGTGTCAGACCAGAGCCCTTCCATTTCACCTTGTGAGTCTGTGTCTGTATACATGTATGCATCAAGGTGTGTGTTGTTTTTATTACAACAAACTATTTCTCATCCCCTGCAACAAAGAAGAAATGCAGACTTATCTAGTAAATGTGTTTCTGCTACTAACTTCAGTGCATTCCTGTAATACCTTCATTCTTCCTGCAGTCTTCAGTGCTGTGTTGAGGAGCTTAGGAAGCATTTCTCAACATGTTTACATTCCCAGAATAATAACTCAAGATTTGCAATGTTGCCGCTATTCCAAAATTGTTAGAAATTGCCCTCAGTATAGGCCCATTACTACCAGTCAGGTATAACAATGTAAATCAATCAATATAAATGTAAAAAAAAAAGGCTGATATCATAGTGCATGACTGACAGTCAGAAGCAAGTACAAGAAAAAATACACACTCAGGGTTGATAGATGATTTGGGGGCTGTTCATACAGAAAGCAACTACAATTTTATCTTTACATGGAGCTCTTTGCAGTATTCTAAAGTAATTTGATTATAATTTATCTAGAAAGCAGTTGGGGCTTTTATGTTTTCCTTTAAAAACCTTAACACAACCCAGTTTAGCGATGAAACCCAGACAATGAAAGATACTGTCACATACGATGAAGCCAAGCCGAGCGCTAACATTGCCTGATAAATGATCCTCTTCCGCTTGCCTCTTTTTTTTTCTGTGTTCTTTCTTTGCGTTCCTGTTTTTGTGTTTCAGAGTATTACTGTATGTTTGTGTGCACACTTCCTTAATTGCATTAAGAGGATGACGCACTTTCTTACTCTGTTTAAGCTCACTTTAATTGCCTCTGAATGGTGCGCGAGGGAAGCAGGGACTGACGGCACAATGTGGACATGCAATTAGCTATCTTTCATAAGACGCTCCGGGGGAAAAAGAGAGGGCTCCAATTCATAAAGGAATTTCACACACAAGGCAACAAATGCTATTTTGTGTCACTGCTGTGGTGGCATCTTGATGGAATGGCATTTCATTCATTAAAGAATCAGACATTCGGAGAGAGCAAGACAGAGGGATCCAGTCAAAGAAAAAGAAGAGGGACTGTGATAAAAGGGGAAAATGCTTGGAGCCTCCGAGGTATAGGTGAGGCGCAAATAAAAAATGAGAGGAGAAAGACTGAAAGATAGGAGAAAGGGTGAGGGAGGAGTGATCGAGGTAGATCGCAGTAGAGATGCATGGAGGTGTGTGTGCCCTGGTGAATTCTCACTTCAGTTTGGAGAGAGTGCACCCATGATGGCAAAAATGACAGAATGGCCTGCACTGTGGTTTGAAATTACACGCACAGTTTACATATTCCATCCAATCTGACATGTTGAGTTGAATGAGAGGGAGGTGCCAAGTGTTTGAAGGCATAGGGGGGTAGCACAAATTCAGGATGCTGCCAAAAAGTGAAATTATTTTAAAGCGCGATGTTTTGATGTCGATTATAAAACACTGCAAGTGCTTCCTTGTTTTGTTCCGTAGGTAATTCAATCAAAGGAGAAGTAATGTGACCCCTTTGTCTTATTCCAACATAAACTTTTCACATGCCCTCACTGATCATAACTACGGGCCCGGGGTCCATAAAACCTTTACACTTTATAAATATTCATTTCTGTATATCATTTTTTTTTTTAGGTATGTCCGATGTGGATTGACAATAATATTGTAAGTAGCTCTTAAAACGTGATATTAGTTTACGATCCTTTATCCAGATTGGGACAGGCTGCACATGCATTTTTCATGCGTATAAATTTATAAGTGTAAGGCATTAAGTAAATGACGTCATGCATTAGGTTAATGGCATTGTTGCGACACGTATCAGAAGCTTTTAATACCGTACAATTCAATAGGTAGCTCAAACGGCACGACTGATGCTCTCTATCTCCTCCAGCTGCCCCTCCTTTTTCTTCGCCCGCTCCTTGTACTCATTTTTCTATGCTTTTTTCCCCCTTTTTCATTTTTTCCGTGCCCCCCACCACCACCGTCACCACCCAATACCCCCTTCCCCCATCTTGGACAATCTCTCTCTGTCTCTCCCGTTCCTCCTCTCTCTCTCTCCCTCTCTCCCTCTCTCTCTCATCCCAACTCCATTCTCCCTATCCCTCCCTCCACTCTTCTTCATTTAATAGTGGACCTCAGAGTGGTTGCCATGTCGACCAGCCGGCATATTACTATGGCAACCAGTCTGAGCGAGACGAGGCTGCTGATTAGGGAGAGATGTCTAGTGTAGCCTGGCCAGCGGAGGGTGGAGAGGAAAAGGGGGAAATGGTGTTGGGGTGCTACAGGGGGGTTGTATATTATAGGTCTGAACAACGTGTGTGTGTGTGTGTGTGTGTGTGTGTGTGTGTGTGTGTGTTATACGTGTGTGCATCTAAAAAAAAAAAAAAAGAATTTGTAGAGGCTGGTCAGTTCTCTAATAGTAAGCCAAAGGACATTTTCCTTCAGATTTAAGATCACACTGCTACCTGCAGCGGTGAACTGTCTCGGTGTGTCTGATGGTCTTTTGCTTTCTTGAAAAGAAATAGGAATCTCTTAATCTCTGACTGTGCTAACCATCGTTGCATAGGCTTTTTGTACAGTGTTGAATTCTCTTATCTGGAGCACACCTATGGAACAATTCTCCTTAATGGATTTATGGTGAAAAAAACTAAATTTCCATATCATACAGGAAGATGCCTTAATGTTTCCCTCAAGGCCCACAGTGCTGAGATACTTTGTTTTGATAGTACATAGGCAAACCTGAGCCAGACTTCAAGTGGTTCTCTTATTGTATTTGGGCAGAGTCATATCTAGTGTTATGACATGTGAGGGACGGAGCAGGCAGAGCTTTTAAAAAGCTTCACCTTCCTCCAAGAACACTAATGAACGCTGTAGAGGATGCCTCAGACCTCCCAGATCCATCAGAGAAACTAATTACAAGATCCAATTAAAGAGAGAGAGGGAGAAGAAGGGGAAGAGAGAAAAAGAGAGAAAGTAGATAGGGAGAGGGGATGGGGTTGGTGGGGGGCAGGTCTCCCTTTACCATTGACCCAGCCAAGCCGTCGGCTCATTCAAGACAGTAATTATAGCTTATTTATTATTCATCCTTGAGCTAAATAAGAGCGTGACATTTCAATAACAATAATAAGGGCAGAAAAAAAATGCAGCACAAACTACAGACTTACTAATTGCAGTGCTCAGAGATTAAACGACTGGAAAAATGTTGTTATTTACTTATTCATAACATCTAGACCAGCCATAAGAACATAGCCATGCACTTCACTGAAAATGAGTCTAAGGGGCTCTCTCATGAGATCTCTTTGGTGGACATAATCCTCTACAAAACCAGGATGCCATGCCTCCCCTTAACAAGTGTTTTTGGGGGGCGACTTAATGACTTCCTCTCACTGTTTTATTGTGAACATGTCTCATTTCAGCAGATTGGCTTTTAGCACACTATGCTCAATCATAGTGTATAGAGATAATATAATTCCCAAAGTATGCTCAAGTGGAAACACAGTTTGAGTTGTGTGTCAAAACTACTAGGAAATGAGTTATGGGCAAGACAACATTTTAAAATGGAGTTAGAAAGACTTAATGAAGAGTTATTTGGACTTTATTAACACATGTAGTTTTGTGTTTTGTGTCATAAGAATACACCATATTCATGGAGTGTTATTAAGGGAGAAAGACTTATAAGGCCCATAACTGAGCAAAGAATATTAAAGGTTAAGTTGACCCAAAAATGATAATTCAACCATTATCTACTCACCCTCATGCTGATAGAAAGTCAGAAAAAAAGTTCAACCGCGTGTTGAAGGTGCAAATAACGTCTTTTCTAATCAATTTGGGATCTCTGGAGCTTTTGGAGACTAAGATTATGTTGGACATGCTGTATGGAGCCATTGGCATGAGAGTGAGCAGATGAATTTAAATTTTTGAGTGAATTTATCCGTTAACATAAGTAAGTAATTCATGTACCAAAGCTTTCTTCTTTACATGCTACTACTACTAACTTAGATATCATTCTAGTAGTTGTAGATGGTCATGCAGAATTAGGCATTAATAAAGACTAACTAAGAGCCAAGTAAGCAACTTGTTAATGGTTAATGACATATGTTACCAAGATTGTATGTATTTCTTCATATTGTGAACACCAGTGTATCCAGCCTGCAGAAGGCCTACACTCCTCGTCTTCTCATCCTCCTTTTCTCTCCATGCACCCATCTTCCCACCTCTCCTTCCCCTTTGCTGAACTCTGAGGCACCTCATTAAGACTGCCAGCTCTTGGCCTCATTGGCTATGGCAGAGGTGAAGAATATCACATAATCATGAAGTGGAGATGGCATTACACTCATCACAAATTATAGATGAGCTTTACTGTGTGGCGGCAGGCCTGGCAGACTAGTGCTTAACTTAAGTGACTGTTACAGGGGTCTGCGGTCCCCCTCCTCCCCTCTGAAACAGTCCCTCCAATCGGATGTAACATTTATTGAGAGTGTCTGTACCGATGTCGGGCATTTGTGTATAAAGCACACATCGCTGAGTATTTTCTTTTCTTTTTCTTTATGGAAACTGCTCCACTTTGCCTTACCTCACAGAGGCTTAGCCAGATCAGAAGACAGCGATGGAGTTCTGCGTGGAGACCTACAAGATGAGGTGTTGTTATATCCAAATCAGATCATGAGTAGGGAACTTCCTCATTAAACATGGATATTGTTGTATGTAAATGCAGCCCATAGTGAGAATGGGTGAGGCTCAAGCTAGTGAAAGTCCATAAACAAAACCCACGACAGTTGTAATTGATTGGTTGTTGAGTACCTATACCTTACCTTTGAATGCATCTGATCAAACAGAGAAGACTTTGTTGTCTTCTGTCATTTACCTGCCAGGCACTAAGAATAACTGTTTTTGATCATGCGATTCTTATGTTGGGCCTCATGACTCTTCCATTATGGCATTGAGCTGAAAAACAAAAAAAATAGAAAAAAAGAAGACAAACAGCAATCTGAGATTTTCCTTTGATTTGATCTATTTGCATTCATGTGTTCCTCCAAGCCACTCAAGAAGTCCTTTAGCTCCACCACTAACAGAGTAACGTATAATAGTACAATGCAACATAAGCTTCGCCATGTGTCCCATTGCCACGGGGCAACAATTCACTGTTCTGTACCTTGCTTCCTTCTCCTCCTATTGCCTTTGTCCTTGAATCTCATAGGAGCATTGTTAATACACTTGTATTAGGTGAATCAAGCAGCAACGGACTGCAGACAGTGTAAATGAATAGTCAATATTTAGAGATATGGTAAAGGCGTGTTAAGAGACAAGTTTATCTGTGTAAATTGGTGGGTTTTTTTCTTGGAATATTCAATCTATAAGAAATATAAGTGCGTGCGTATACAGTGTGTTCTTTATTTTTTACATAAGTGCAATTGTGCACATGCTTACACATCAGCGAGCAGAAACCTTGACCTTGCAGAATTGAAATAAGGGAATTGCAGCCCACTGACCAATAGAGGATGGGGGATGTCATCACAGGGCTGAAAAGCTTCTGATTTTCCTCCTCTCCCCGTTCCTATTTTAACCGTGCAGACTGTTCATACCCTCTCCGTGACTGACAAGAGCAGGAGGGGGGAGGTTATACCACTTATCAGCTGATGCGGGACATGTTCTCAGACAGAGCCATTGATTTTATTGATTGATTCATTTGCGGTTTTCCCATATAGTTGCCTGCTTGTAGTTTTTGTCAGGGTGGCTGAGCTCATACACAGAGTTATGGAATTTGGGGTTCGGTAGGAACAGAGGAGAGTCATTGTTGTGATTGTGGTACAGAAATGGAAATGTTGAGAAAGCCCGGTATCACATTTATTATGTTTTCCTCCTTCTCTATAGCAGTCTATTGAACAGAAAATATATTTTTTTAAAAATGTAGTTATGCGCAAACATGAAAAGTAAATATATACAGTATATATTCTGTACCATGATCTTCCTTTCTCATGCACGTGGCGTGGAAACTGTCCACATCACTGCACACACGTACTAGACCATACTTACTGGATCACAACTGATACACAGACAAAACCCATTGCCCCTATTGCTCTCTCAGCACACTCAAACAAACACATGCACACTGACCAGATCACACCCCCTCGGGGCTGTGGGGCAGTGCTTGAGCGATGTCTCCCCAGGGGGCTGATATTTTATAGTTTGTGTCCATCAGTGCCGTAGCCCGGGGCGCCAGGGTTGACAGTAAGTGCTCTCAACACCGGTGACACTGATTCATCTGAGCTATGACACAGATGAGAGAGAAGGGGGAGGAGGGATGGCCAGAAAGGGAGTGTAAAACACCTAGACCAGGTTGGACTTGTGTGTTTTGTTTGAAATACCAGGTCCTTATATTCTGTGTTTAAATGAGGACGGCGTGTATACTGTACACCTGAGTGTATTCCTGCACATTGTAATGTTACTACACGCCTAATCATCCTCTCCCCTTTGTGGTGATTAGTATATAGTTTCATGCATGTTCACCATAACATAGATAGCCATTCTATGATATGGCGGTCCAATGTGGGCTCGGCTGGGCTAGACCAGCAAGATTGGCTCGAGGAGGGGACTCCAATCTAACATGGCATTTCAATTTCTCATTCCCCCTCATGGCTGTGCTGTGCACTGCTGCACCTCTTCTACATATATATAGGGAGGACGCCTCTGAACCCCAGCCTTCTGGATGCGCATACTAAGCAATCAATGTGTCACCTCTTCCTGACAATCCTATTTTTTTCATATGGGGGCCATGCTCATTTTTTCTTGTCAGCAGAAGGTAATTTGCTGTATTGTGATTCAGTCCTAAAACTTGGTGACGAGGTGTCTGATAAGTCGCTACCTCCCCCTGTCTCCCCCACTCGTCGCAGCCCCCCTGCATCACCCACAATATGGAAAAACCGAAGGACGCACCCCAACCCCCATCCTATCTACACCCAACCGCACCCCCACACCCCTGTCCCCTCTTTCCACACCAAGCCCAACATAGTTGTATTTGAGGCGGGCTGCTAAATTAGATAAGCTGGGCTGTGGCGCAGCGCCCCTGATTAATAAAAGATGCAGTGCTCCCTGGGGATGGCCCCTCTGAGGGCCGAGCAGAATCTACCCACAGACAATGGAGTTTGCTCGCACACAATGAACAGGAAATGGAGAGAATGAACCAATCATGGAAATATAACATTTAAAGCAGGACTATCCTGTGACCCTCTGTAACATTATGCATGCATCATAATAGATAATAACTAATGTTGGATGTGAAAAAAATATTAATATATTCATTTATTTGGGAGGCACATCCTGCTGTTGACATATGTTGGATAGAACTGCTGATTTCCTGCTGTTTTATGACATTCAGGAAAGCATTTGCAAGTCCTTCAGCAGAAATGCTGCAAATTCATGGTCAGTTTCAGTCTTGCCCCTAACAGTGCTCATTTAACATGCTGGTTATTATACATTTTGCCATTGTTAAGGCAGCTACAACTACAAAAATATGAGAGAACCTTAGATATTGGTCTCATTTGGTTTGTTTACTGATAATATTGCTCTGATTATGATGATGAATCCATCTTATTATTTCAGAGTTAAATGGCAAAAGTAAAAAGTGACACATAGATATATATATTTAATTTAGAGGAGGATTTTCTGAATAAAGCTGCAGTCCAAAGTAGGCCAGCGCAGTTTGATTTAAATACTATCTTTTATTTCCTGAACATTTGTGTAAACTTCTGGTTATTTCCTACTTTTAAGAGAAGCAAACATGGGTAAGGTGCCTCCCACAGAATGTGTGAGATTGGCAGCAGAGCTGGTGTTTAAATTGATTTAATTTGAATATTCATGCCATATTTAAACCAGTCTAAATGATTTTACAGCAATGGAATGGGATAGGCTTTATAAAAAGCTGGATGTAATAGTTTGAACATGATCGTAATTATTATGGTTACCTTTTACACACAAAAAAAATTCCAATTCGGTTTTCTCAAATCAAATTTAAATTTCTCAATTTATACTGAACTGTCAGAGACACATATTGCAAGGCCTCAAGCTAACAAGCTGCGCATTAGTGATGGAACATGTTTGGTTTTGATTTCACAGGAGTTGTGTGAGGATTCTCCCAATGTGACAAGCCTACACAGGCCTTCTCTCATATTGCTATGGATATTCATAGAATATGTTTAGAAAAAATTGCTATCTTAAAGCAACATCTGTACACTACTACTATAACGCCATGTTGTGTGGGAAAAATTCAACAAAGACAAACATTTCAACCACTGAAAGCTCATTTTTTTGACAATTTTGGAATGAGTGTTTGTACATTTTTTTGTTGTTTTCTTTTAAATCAATGAGTTTACTGGTCCTGAATAAGCTTGCTCATTTAAAATGCAGGCACTATGCAATTATGATTCTCTTTCTGTAGTAGAGCTGCCTGTGGCCTGATACAGCTGCAATGAACATCATATAATAAAAATTGTTTTGAGAAAGATTGTTCCAGCTCATGTCTGCACATGAATATAATAAGATTTTAAGAGAAAAAATAATTTCCTAAACCAAGACATGTGCTAAATTTATATCTTCTTTTAAAAATGTGCAAAAAGGCTAAGGGATGCTCAGCTCTTAGTTTTCACACCCACAGCATCGTGTTGTCACGTCACTTTATTCCTGCATCAGGTCTATTCACATTCGTCACCTAATGGCTTTGCTACCAGGAGGATATTATCCCTCTCACTACTCATGTTTATAAGACAGCCAGTACTGATCCAGTTGCCTATGGAGACCACTGAAATCAAGGATGTACAGTCATCCGGATTTGCTTTCCAAATTTGTCCTGTAAATTGTGCATTAAAGCTGTTCATATTTAGTACTCACATAATAACACAAAAGCATCCACTGAAACCTGCTCACCCAATACCGACAAACAGGTTTACTGGGCAAACGCGGAGCTACATCAGCACCAAACAGTCAACATGAATCCATTTACACACAGCCTCATGTGTGCGCATGTGCACTCATGCAGCCACACGGCATCAGCAGACATGTTCCCCCGCCGCTCCGCTCTGTTCCGTGTTGTGTGATTGCCGCATGGATCATGAACACCAGAGCATTTATCTTTAAATAACCTCCACCCCTTGTCGCTACCGAACAATAGCGAGACGCTTCTAATTTTCTGCAAGATAATGGTAGTCATATTGAGACGAAAAAGGTCAAGGGTTGGCTTGTGAGGTTCTGATTGGTTCGGAGCATCACGCTGCCCCGGGAGATAAAATGGAAAGTGATATTTCATTTATAGCACTACCCTTCCAAACTGCATAGCAATTTTAGGTGATAGCTCCATGAGGAGGCCCAGTTCTGCAATGATTAGGATGTATCTCCCAGTCAAACACTTAACGCTAAAATGGTTGGTCTGATGTCTTGCATCTGCACTTTTTTTGCTGGGTTTTTTTTACGATCAAAAGCATCTGCTACGTAGTTTTCCTCACGCTGTTTTTAATATTTAGTGATTCAAATTTTCACCTAACCCCCTCCAACCGGAAAAGATTGATGGCTTTTGTTAATGCATATGTATAAGATGTACATATGCAGTTGAACCTGCCTTTGACCTTCATCTGCTCACTTGTATTAAATGAGCTACTGCTGTTCACTCTGCAGTGTAGTGCTTTAAAAAAAATAAATAAGAAAAATGTTTCTTGTTCAAGTAGATACTCTAATTTGAAACACTCAATGCATTGATTCTCAAGCCTCCATATATCATTACACATAAAATGCTTTATTCTGTACATGCTTCAATTGAGATGAGGGGGAATGTCACTCAAGTGAAGTGGATGAACTTAACTCATTTTATTTAATTTTTTTCGAGTTCTGTGATAGCTTGGTTTTGTTCACAGAATGCAATATATAATTCATGCTTTAACCACAATGGTTAGAAATCACTATTACTGGTCCGTAAATGTATCAGGGACCAGACTTTGGCTGACACATGTGACATATACCAGAGAGCCTAGAGGATGCATATAATCATATCTCCAAAACACTGCACATTGCTAAACCCATTACACACCAACAAATAGTAAATCAATGAAACTCTGTCTCTTAATAGAGATGTCCCTGACACCTGCAACAAATTTATGACATACTGTGCACGTACACATCATGCGTTGTATTATATAAATTCCCAAAAGCTTCATAGACCAACAACAACAGGGGAACAAGCATTTGTCTTGCTTTTTGTTTTGTTTTATTTCACCTTGCTTGGCAGCTTTTGCATAATCTCTTTGGCCTGGTTTCTACATTTTGTTATTATTCCAGCCTGAGGGCCAAATGCATCACACATTATCCAGTGACCCAAACTGCATTTCCCAAAGAGCAGTCCAGCCAGTGGGAGTGGCCTGAGCTTGTTGAGGAGGCTGCCCTTTAAGGTCATTACAGTGGTCATGTGATAGGCCAGCAGAGCCCCCTGGGCCACATGACAAACCGAGCTGCCAGGCCGAGGTGTGTGTCAGGGGTGTTTTTCCACAAAGCATTCTATAAAAGTGTAACTGGGCTGTATTTGCCCTTTCCTCCTGCTATGCGTTCAGCCAACAGGCCCCTGAAGATCTCTTAAAAAGTGCTGATCCACAGAGCTGGGCTGGTGCTCTTGTAATCCTTCTAGCTCTGCTCCAACTCCTCCTCCTCCTCCTCCTCCACGATCCCACCCTCTGTACCTGCTGCCTCCTCTCTCACATTCCCTCACTGTCTCCTGCTGATGCATTGCTCTGATGTGAGCGACAAGGTGATGGGTTGGAGGGGCTTGTTTGGGCCCCGAGCTAATTACCGCACATTAGAGCATGACTAAATAAATCTTAAGTGCCGCTAATTGCTTGGCAGTGAAAACAATAACTGTGGTACTTGCCCAGAGGCTCCGGGGTAGTGAGGGGCTGGGGCACTGGGGACCAGGGGCCCTGGCACCAGGCCAGCAGAAGACACCAGCACCATCAGTCAACTCCCTCACCCCCTCTCTGCCTTCATGTTAAAGTCACACACCACTTGGCACTGTCACTACATGCACCATATGCCCCACACCCAGTCCCTAACACACTCCCTGCAGCCCCTCACCAGCAAAGAATAAGCCATACATGACAGGCACAGACTGCCGAGCCATCATACATCACTGCATTAATAAACATGAATTAGTAATGGCACAATTAGATGGGGTTGTTCTGACATTTACTAGTACAATAATGGTGTTCTCCTCTTTACAAGCCCCTTTGGCCTGAACTATAGCGCCATCAGATCTCAGACCTTCAGATGTGAGGGCTTGAGGGGGTAGAAATGTCTTGCTCAGCATGTGTCTCGGTCAGAGCAACAAAAAACTCATCTAAGAGATCCATTTCAAGATTGTTTATTCTATCGATATGTGTAGGATTTTTAAAAACATATCAATATCCGTATCAGCCTAAAAAATGTACGGCGTGTGTTTGTTCCTCTCTTAGTTTGCATTCTGTCGTGTGTGAGGAAGACGGATGAACAGCCAGTGCTGCCTATCAGATCTCCTGTGGCCCAAAGGTATGTTCAACACAGTCCCAGCAGCCCTACCACACTGAAAGGGGCATCACAAAGCCTTTCACTCTGCCACAGCACTCAGCAAAGACGTAAGCCATGAACTGCAGATGAGTGACAGAGAGAATTCAAAAAATTCTTTCTACTTTCTGAATATTACTTTCCAAAACATTATGCGAAGGCCTTTCCAAGTAGTCTACATTCAGAGCTGGTAAATGTAGAATTGTGTCCAACACAAAGAGACTCAGGCAGCACAGTCTCTGCACATCTTCATATTCTGTCTGATCTACAGAAAAAAATGATATATAGAATATATAGAAATATATATCTTTTTTATCCCCATATCATGATAATCATGAAAATGTTATGCATTACCTACGTTTAAACAATTTCCTTAACCAAAATAGGGGTAATTTAGTTTGCAGCAGTACCGTCTGATGATTTAACACTAAATAAGGTATCATCAGAGGAATAATATACCTTTCAATCAAGGCTCATCGACATAAAGGTACTGGTCACAAACATTAGCCTGAAAGCAGAATACCCATTGAACAATACAGAGTGATCAAAGCTCATAGGACTTCTGTTATTTAATTTTTTCCTTTCTTTAGCTTTAATTATTTCTTCTAACTTGAAGTTTGAATACCCAAATAATGACAGGGGTGAATAGTGATGCGATCTCAGTGTCACATGTCTCCTCTGCCACTTTGTGATCCTGCCTTTCTCTCCTCAACCAGTAGCTTCTCATTTGCACTGTCACTCTTCTGCAGTGTTTTTTACTGCTTTCCCAGGGGACTCATGCGCTTTTGTTAGCTTTTCTGTGAACACACACAGCCTAATTGGTTGATTAGTTCAGGTTGACTGGCCTGTTAATTGAAAAGTAATTTAGATTTGATGTGTCTAATGAAGATCCTAATTTATGGTTTGGCACTCATCCAAGGGTTTGTTTTTGAGAGTCGGAATCAAACAAAAAGGATGAAAGGAAACAAGAAAATGATTCAGTGTGTCAGTGCCGCTTTGATAGCACATGAATTAAGTCTTTGTGTAAGGTGATAACACTTAAGAGTCTTTCTCCTTGAAATTAAACTGATATAGACAATCATGAGGCACCGATATTAAAAAATAAATAATAATACATTAAAAGAAATATATACATTGAAGGTTTAGTTTGTGTTTGGTTTGGACAAACATGTTGGATTATTTCTCTGTACCTTTTAATGTATTGACCTCATATACTGGCTGTAAATAATTCACAAAAAATACAAAAATAAAAACACTGTAGAGCCCAACCACTTGCTAAGCTGTACATAGGGGAATTTTGTATCTATAAATATATATCGAAACTCAATTCAAGAAACCAGCATACAAACTTTAAAGACTAGCACCCATATTTAGCTATTTACAATGTGAGCCATAGAGTGCTGCAGGAATAAGTACTAAAACCTGTAAAGAGTGAGCATTTTTTGTGAAGTCAGTGGGTTTTTTATGGTTACCACAGGCTTAGGATGTTTTCACGTTTTATTCTATGACATAAAATCCATCATTAAGTACCTGAAATATAAAGTGTTCACATTTCTTAAAAATGCTGGTTGCTCACAAGTGGTGTAATGAGACTACAGAAATTTGTTGGGGACATTATCATAAACGTGTGTTTATTTTCTGCAATAATCCACAATACAATTGAGAAATCCTACAGGCTTTTTGTTGCGGGAACCAGGGCGATGCTAACTTCCAGGTTAGCCAACAAAGATACATCATCCCTGCAGCACTCCATTGCTTGAATTTTGTAATAATTCAGCTTCTTTCATTTATGGCACAAACTGATGTAGGGCACAGCGTTGGTATTGCAGGTAGTATACAATTTATAAGCAAAATTTGAACTGCGACTGTACAAACCATAAAGGTTTCTCTTAAGTAAATGTAATATATTGTGTTTGCTTATTAACAATGCATTTTACCTGTATTTGAGTCTCTTAATGATCAAATATCGGAGCCACATTTGCTAGTATGAATCTGGATCAGATGTCAGACCTGTTACCATTGGCTTTTTCTCTATTCTCTATTCATCCTTCACTGAAAAAGAGCCTTCTGCAACTGATATACTCAATGTAGGTTACCACTCAATGATAATGAGAAAAATTCATGTTTGCTGTCGCTACGCCGAACACCCAATCTGTGCTTTGTTTACATTGGACAACTTTGATGCGGTCACGCTCGTACTGTGATGTTTACCGTCCTCTCTTCACTTAAACGTCAATTGAGTCTCCGTGGTTACCATTACTTAACTGTACCTGAGCTACATTCGCCAAACGAGTCTAGCTCGAAGTGAAGTACAGATACATGACTCTGAATGAACAGCTGCGTCCCAATTTCACTATATATATTAATGTATGTCACATTTTGAATAAGTATAGTGTGTTTACATTGGAAGAATTATCAAATTTACTGAAAGAGGAAACATTAATACATTATACATTCTGAATTTGCATGATTTGTTTGAGTGTGGTGTGTGGATGGAGGTTAGGCAGCTTTAGGAACATCGCAGAACACATCACAACACAAAAATAAATCAATAAAGATATTAAAGCTGCTGTAAGTGATATTTTTTATTACGATAAGTGTTAAATTGTCTTGTTTTCCAACAGTAATCACTGTTATAGAGTGTTTGGTCAGTAACCATGTCTCTCCTCCCAATGCTTATGCAGTAAAAGAGAAAAGGCATTTGCTGGCATCCCTGCTCACTTTACCCAATCAGGACAGAGAACTCCATGAAGAGGCGGTCCTGTCTGCTCGTGAACATGCAAATAGTCGGATCCACCTGTTTGCTGCTGTCTGGCGATTACCGCTACATGTTCATGTGGTGACGTAGAGAGGAGGGAGGCGATCACTAACTGTAAAACGGACAGGAAGTTAGCTAAAACGACAACACCACTTAAAGCAGCTTTAAATCTTAAAAAAAAAACCATTCTCGTTGTTTTACGACCTAATTTGAAAATGGCAGTTCTAAAATCCCAGTTTAATTGATGTCTCTTGACGACTATCTTGTATAATTTCTTGTCATTGCCTTGCAGTGAGGTAGCGGGACATAGCCAACGATATGTTTTGTCACACACTTTGCACATGCTTTGCATCATGTACTGCACAATAAAGTTTTAATATACTATATAAAATAACATTTTATTTAACAAAAATATATGTAGAAAGTTTATGTGCGAATATTCATTATTTTAATTCAGCAGCATGTTCACAGGGGAGTGAACCTAGGGAACCTTTAGAGTGAAGGCCTCTGAGTCTCCCCACACGAGAGCTCCAGTGAGTTTATGAGCATCAAGGTCCTTCCTCCCCCACAGTTTGGAGGAATATATCTTCCCTCAAATCCGCAATTATGCACAAGGAAGTCACATTTAAAATCAATCAATGGAAACTTGATTTCCCTTTAGCATTGAGGGGATGATCCCAAAAGCCTTTTGATTCGTCCTCCAGTGCTGCGCAGCTTCGGGCCTTGATTCAAACGTTCATTGCTGTTGTTGAGTGGTCCATTCAGTTGTGTGTTCAGTAAAATTCCAACAAAATTCAAAATATAATAAAGATTAAATCCAATTGTCAGAAGAATATCCCAAAGCCAACTTGATCCACACAAGTTCAATAATCTGTTACTTGCCACAGTTAACACCACCGTCTTGCAGCCATTTTCATCTTTGAGTTTGAAATCAGTTTTAGGTTATACATTCAGCTTGATCAAGGATGTTCCTATAACTTCCTCCGTGGATGTTTGTATCCAGGATGTCGGCCATTCCTTTCAGTCGTTGATTTTCTCAGGAATTTCCAGTTTTGATTTTACTGTTGCAGCTGAACTCATGAGATGTGCTGGGCCTTCCCCGTCCCATGTTGTCACCAAGGCAGACTGCAAATTTTTGAGACTCCAGCTACTTCTGTTCAGTTTTTTTCTAGACAAAGCATAAAAAATCAAACTACAATCAGTGATGAATTAATCAGGATAATTGATTTTTCTTTTTTTTTCCGCGCAGAACATCTTAATCACCGATCATCTGCATCCCCTACCTCCCTATGAACACAATCCCTTTGAACCTCATGCATTCATGCACACTTACGCACATGCAACAATGTACCTGACAGTGCTACGTAGCAGGCCAAACTAGTGCAGGCATTAGCAACCTGAGGTGTGGGAATCGCCCCTTTGTTGCACACATAAACATTTCTTCGCACTATTTCTCCATCTGTCACTTACCCGCATACTTAACGCGGTAGTCATTAGTCGCCCTCACCCTACCTCCCTTAATGAGAAAGCAATTACCATAGGTTTTCCCCCAATCCCAGTGGCCTGGCAGCGTTGTCCGAAACCTGCCTTCCCACCTGCCTTCAGCTCTGCGTCTGCTTCTCGCTCAGATTCGCTTCTCTTCCCTTGCACCTCTTCTCCCTTTCACTGTGGCTGCAGACTCTCTCTCTTTCTCCATCCTCTCTGCAGCCTCTCTCGTTCGCTCCTCCCATCTCTGAGCTCTAGGCTGCTCTGGGTTTTAGACGGATCACTCTCACAATGGTTGATCAATACAGGTATTGATCCACTGGCAAAATGTTTATAAAATCATTCTGGGCAGCTGCAGTGCAGTGGGGAGGGGAGGCGGGGCGACGAGAGGGCCAGCATGCCATGCCATTCGCCTACGAGAGAGCCAGCGTGAACCGGATTGGCTGTCTGTCTACCCGCCTTGCCAGGAAGAGGGCTGGCATAGTGTGCGTTTCTTTGTCATTGTTGCTCGGTATACCACAGCCCTCCCTGGCTTACGCTGCTAAACTTTCCAGACCACCAAAGCAGAGTGCGGCAGTTTAACCTTTTCGCTGCTCGATGTTGACTGCTTGCCAAGCGGTGGCACCCGCTCCCTCTCCTTTCACATCAGCCAAGAAATTAATTTGCATAAATTAGCAGGCTGCAGGCAATCCCGGTCTAATGATCCACTGTCATTTCATGTCCGCTTTCTCTCCCATCTTAGCGGGAAAACACTTTTTCTCCATTATGCCGCCCTGGTGCTTTCCTGTCCACATGCCCACTGTGGGAAATGTGTCACCTCAGAAAGCTTGCCCCTATTTCACAAACATAAACCAACATATGCACACATAACAGGTCTCAGCAGGTGTAAATACAGGGAAGCTCCTGGGCAGGCGGTGCGCAGAGGAACACGTATCCACAGCATGTCCCAGCTGTACTGTCATGAGGGAACAGGGAGCAGTCTGGGGACAGGACTTCCCCCCTGGCTCTCATCCTCGCCTCCCTCTGGACTCGCACACTTTGAAGCTTACCGTTAATGAAAGGACTCCGCTCCGGTCTCTATTGTGGGGATCATTAGCAACATTAGCAGAAACACACCAACCACAGTCGGCTGCTGTGCTCCTTCCGCAGTGAAAACACACTGTTGCTCCACTTGGGAATGCTACTGACAGGCCGGCTAACTCAAACATTGGAACGCTTTAGCAGTAAGCTAGATAGCAGATTCAAGTGGCGCAGTTTATCAAAGGCTTTGTAATCCGGGGAGGGGCTTTTTCTTATGTCTTGTTGAGTGATGATGTATGAGATGTTTCTCTACACAGAGAAGATAATTGCAGTGTGGAGTGCAGTGTGGTGTAACTTTTTCCAGAACGACAACTCATGTTGAACCAGACTAACATCTGTCAGCCATAAGGCCAGGCAGCCTCTGTGACCCAGAGTCAACCTCGCCCCTCTGGGGTGTGTGGCTTTGTCTGTCCCCCTCCCTTTCTGGAACCCATCCTCGACCCAGATGCCCAGACACTGGCCCAAACCACAAAGTCTGGGCCTGCCCCAGCCCATCTTCCATCAAAGAGCAGCGTTAAGCTAATTATGGGAGATGATACGTGTGACAGTAGCTGTCTAAGCGGTGCGTTCTTTTAATTAGCAGCTGCAGTTGTTCCTGCTTGGCGCATGTTGAGAAGGACCTCCTGGATTAGGCCTCATCCAGTTTACTAAAGTCCCAGGAAAATGATCAGCACACATGCACACGCAGACGGACACATGGCTTCGTAAACACGTGCTGGAAGTGTCAGTCACACATACGCTGGAGAGTGGTAATTACTCTAACACATCCAGAACTGGCCACAGCCCATTCATTACCATAACATGTTGTAATGAAGTTTAATCCCTCATCATGTTGTCTGTGGTTGGGGAGTGGTGTGTGGCTGTTATCCTCCACTGCTCCAGATGTCTTCCAGACTGTCTCTCTTTAGTGCTGCACTAGACTGAAGACATGTCATTCAGCATCCCACCTTTAGCTATTTCCTTCTTTTTTCATCCCTGTTTTTTTCCCTTGTAAATTCATTTTGACCTCATCCATCTTTGTTTCTTCCCTCCTCCCATATCTCATTTTTCACCCTCTGTTCCTTCTTCCACACACCCCACCATCTCTAAGAGAGTGTGTTATTTATTTCATCTGAATGCAGGGGCTCTTTGGTGCATGCTTCTCACAGTAATCAATTTCAGCTCAGACAGCATAACCAAACAAAGCACTGCACTCATTTCAGCATGGGCATAGATGTAACCCATCTCTCTCATTTTCTCCCTCCTGCTCCTTCATTGGAAGACATTTTGTTCTCACTCTGATGCCATTATGTCAATCACTGCAGACATGCGGTGATGTGTGAATGCAGCTGCTAAATGAGTCATGGCAAGCAATGATCATTAGAGACTAGAGAGTTTGCATCTGTTAATGTATATGTCAGTTTTGTTGCTTATGGTTGTCATCTTTCAGTCTGTGTGCACGCACTGAAGTTTCTCTGTTTTGACTCTGTTTTATGGCTTTTATGATAGTGTATGAGCAGCATGCTCAGCATTTTCAGAATATCCTTGTCCTCACTGGATGACAACATACGTAGAGTGTACACAAGCAGGTTTCTCCCGCTACTGTATGAATGAGAACAGCTCGACCTGCTAGCTCTTCTGTATCCTTTTCTCTGCCAGCCATCCTCTTTGTACAGCAGTCGAGACCACCAGTTAATGCAGCCGCTGGATTGGCCTCTTTCCTTGCTCTGCTTTTATTGATTTCAGCCAGACACAGAGACAGACAGAAAGAAAGGGCCTTTTCAGGAAGAAGTTAAATGGTCAAGTAGCGGGTGGAGGGTGGCTTTCACCACTTTATTGACGAGGTGGAAAAATGTCACTATTATGGAGGCTCTTGCAGCAGATAGCGAGCTGATTGGATGAGTGCCCCCAGGTCAGAGTGGAGCGCGTTCCCCCTGCAGCCAAACGAGAGCAAATAAAAGGGCAGAGGAATCCGCTTGAACTGGAGGTGAGGTTTCTCTCCACCAGGCCTCTCTTTAGGCAACATTTCTCTGGGTGTATAAGGCAAAGTGCTCAGGATTTGGACCGAGGGCTGATCCCTGGTGGACTCCTTCCCTCTGAACTCTCTTCTCAAAGCACTCTGGGCTTGCAACTTATCATAGCTCTAGGGACTTCCGTGTTTTATATGTTACACAAATCCGTGATACTCACAGATGCTGAACAGGCTGTAACTACAGCAAAGGGTGACTGATGAAAAAATTAATGAGGAATATAGAGACTGAAGGTGGTGATCACACAGAAACACGTCCGTGTAGATGCAGCCATTTTAATGATGCCAAGGCAGACAGAATTTGGCAAAATGGCTGACTGGCCTGACATGTATGAGTGATGTGATGCCCAGAAATTCAGAATACTTTGGATCCCTTCCACACACGCACCAAGGCATACATAGAAATGTGTCTGACATGTTTTTTGCAATAAAAGTATAATCATTACATTCAAATCCTAATCCTTCTCCTTCATTATGAATATGCAAATATTTTTCATTTCAAAAGTTTAACTGCTGGGAACAAGATGTCTCCTTCTTTACTATAGTGTCCATTCTTAGTGTATGTGCACTGGAGGCTACAAGTTTCCACGCACACTTGTGTTTGCTAAATATTAGACCAGGATTGGCTCCCAAACCATTTCTGATGTCACAGATCAGCTCATAGGCCTCTTAAAATCAGATTTTCAATGAGCACAGAGCAAATTTAAACTGTCAACAACGAAATGTGAAAACAGTTTTCTAGTGTCAAACTCAGCACATACATCATTCCACACAGTTAAGCCCAAACATTCAACTGTACGAACATGAAGAAATACATATTTTTGACTGCACTGGGACTTTAAGTTTTATGGATTGGGATAAAGCAAAGCATGATACTAGAGAGGAGCACACATCTGGCTCACTGTATCATAAGAATTTGGGCAGGTGTCACTGAAGTCCAATAAAAAGTTCATTGATATAAGAGTTACAGAAAATGAAAAAGGAAAAGCATGATGGGATGTTTGTAAAGAGAGACTGGGGGTAAAGTATATAAAAAATGAAATTAGGCAGGACTGTGAGACAGTAAAGGCTGACAGAGACAGGGCTGTGAGTCCTGACAAATGGCTGCGGGTTCAAACACAAGCCACTCTTAGACCCTGCCTTCTGACGTCAATCAATCTAATTAGCCCAGCACATCATCTGGCCATCCCCTCCAAGCAGCACAAGACAGACCTCTGGAAAGGTCAGCATGCCACAGCAGAGACAGAGCAGTGCTTAATCAGAGGTGAAATGGTTTCTTTTCCAAATTGATTCCAGTTCGGATCAGACAAGAGTGTCTTGTGTGGAGCCACTTAAGGGAAAGGCGGCGGGCGCTTTTAAGAGGGCTTTTAAAACAAGACATTAACAAATAAAAACTGTTCTGGTGACATCTGGACCAGGGCCCAAAGAGCAGCAGGCCATGTGAAAGATCTGTCTGTCTGTCTCTATCTTCATCTCTTTCTGCTCTCTTTCCCCTCTTTTCCTCTCTGTGTATCTCTTCAACTCCTGCTCTGCATGAGACACAGTACACATTTGGACGCGCACTCAAATGAACTGAGAAAATTCATGCAAAACTCTGCAGGAAACTTTGTCCCTCCATGTTGTAAAAAATTGCAAAATCTCTTTTATAATGTTGACACAAAGCAGTACGAAATAAATATTTTGTCTTCTCTCTCGCAAAGTAAACTAAGTGCCATTAACGCTGGACCCCTAAGGCGTTACATCTTTTTACACCCCCTTTAAAACTCTTTTTACAACAGGCTTGTCACAGCCATGTATACATAGAGGGAAACATCTGAGCTCGCCCACACACACACGCACGCACACACATCTGCACACTGCACATTCACCAACTCCCTTATGCTGAATGCATAATATATGTAATGAAATAATGTTTCCAGTGGGGATGGTTGTGGCTGGGGGATGGAGATGTGTAGTGAATATCAATGTGGCTCCCCCAGACTCCCTGGTTCAATTGGTGCGATGGTGGGGGGTAAATGAACATGTGGGAGTGAGAGAAGCTTTATCCCTTTGCCCAAAGCTACAGTGAGGAGTCCACACAGATAGAGGAGGGGGTTCTTCACCGGCCCACTCAGTCATTATGAACTTGAGCTTCACACAGTCCAACTGATGCTGTGTCCTCTGTTGTCCCTTACATCCCAAGCTGGTGCTAAATGGTTGTATTCAGTCCTACAGCTCCTCGTAATTGCCCCATGCAGACTGTACAATATGCTTTTCATATAAAAAATCCATACATGATGCTTTTGTAGACAAAAGCACAAGCCAGTGACAGAGATTAGACATATGGTGGACAGTCCTGCCATACCACAGTCACCAGGTACATGAGTTCAACCTGCTCTGAACCACAGCTTCTCCAGGAAATCTCAATGAAAATCAATGGGGAGACAAATTACATTTTCCCCGGTGCCTCACCTTGACTGACTCAAGTGAGCTCATCTGTTCCATCTTGTCAGAGCGGAGATGCTGTGTCTCTGTCAGCCGGCGCTTTGATGTTTTAAACATTACCATTAATAATGTTTTCAGCATCAAAATTAATTGCTTTGCTACCGTGTCCTGCTCTCTTCATCCTAAGCTGAAGCATGCATAAATCAAGACTAACTACCTTTGTCTTGAAATTTTGAGGTCAGGAATTTGGGATGAGACCAAACTTGAATGTGGCCAAGTAGAGTAAGCTCTGTTTGTGTGCCTCTCTCTGTGTGTTGCGACTGCATCACATGAATCTAGTAGACGTACTGTTTGGAATACTTGTGTTGCTAATATGTTAGAGCATCCATCATGTACTGTGTGTGGAGGAATATGTGAACATCTGTTGCATAAAGTAGCACTGTGCAAAAGTATATGTGAGAGTTGGTGTAAGGACTGTAGGGGTTTTGGGTACTTTTCCATGACCTCCATTGCAGTTGCACGATGAAATTTGAGCAAAAGATGCTGTCTGGTCTAGAATGCATGAACTTTTGCCCAAATAACTGGAATGCCATTTAGACATGTCTCCTCTTTTTTTTTTTTTTTCTTTTTTTTTACGAGAAAATTTGAAATATTGGAGCTGTCACTGAGTTAGCTTTGGGATGTCGTTCATTACAGGATGTGGTGACTTTTGAATTAGTCTGGATTAGATGCTGGAGAAGAATTTTTGTGACTTCCAGATGTTCTGTTATCTATAATTCCCAGCTGTGTCCTGAGAGGTTAAATGAGCTGGAAAGTTTCTGTCCAACTTCTGCTATACCCATCAAACTCAGGGAAATGCAATTAGTGCCTTTTTGAGTTCACATCGCCTAGCAACTCCCTCCTAAATAAACAATAAAAAAATTTGCCTTCCTTTTTCATTTAGCCACACCTCTTATCTGCCAAGCACCTCCTCTTGAGTGGCTTTGGCCCTACCCAGTCTCTGGGGCCCCGCAATGTGAAGACAGGGTGAGGAATGTGTGAAGCATCCAAGGAAACATGAACTGCTATTTTCCCACAAGTATGAAAAAACACAGGCCATGGCTGTGGAATCTTTCTGACGCAATCAGCTAGTGGGATGGCTGCTGTACAGTGGGGATTTGGACAGGGGCTCAGGTCAGGGTGTTGTTAAAGCTGTAGTCTTAGGACTTAAAGATCTAAGCTGGACCTGGGTGGGTTAGAGAGTTGCTGACGAGGGCAAAACCTGATGAGCAAAACTGAATGGAAAGATAGCAGTAGCTGCCGGATGGTCCCATTTGGGAGCACTCATGAGTTCCTGCCATTTCATTTTTTTAACAGGCATCTGAGGGGCAGCTTTTTAATTGTTTGTTGACCAAAGCATCATTAAAAAAACAGACAGCAGGGTGGCTTTTACAAAGATGTGAGAGGGAGCAGAGAGCTGAAACAGGAGAGAGGATCACTGAAGAGGCCCCGGGAGGCCCTCCTAGAAACCCAGATGATTACCACACCACCGCTGCCTCTGTAATTCTTCATACATTAAGACACACGGTTGAAAGGAATTCCCAAACACAAAAACAGAGCAAACTTCAATGAGTCTCTCTTTCTTTCCTGATCTAATTATCGCTGCCCCCATAATCGCTGTTATATTCATCATAGTGCTCAGTATTTATAGGGTCTGTTTTCATCATAGTAATAATGTCACTCTGGAATTCCCATGCAGAGAGAGAGAGAGCACGAGAACGGGAGAGAAACATACATCACAGAGTATATAGAGGAAGCAGCTGGAGATAGGGAGGGCTGGCTCTTGGATCCAGATATCATTTGATGTTAAGGAGGCCACAACAACAGGACTGCTCCTCTACCTCCCTGCAAATGCCGTCTTGTTTTGTCTGGACTTTCCCCTGCCTCTCTGCTGTGGAGTCTCTAGATGATCTGGGTTCAGCTCGGTCCTCACCTCTGATCCCAGTCTGGGTCCTGTAGCTGTCTCTGAGCCTGCCTCACTTTTGTAGGCCCCTTCAAGCTTGGGAAGCATGCACAGATTCATTCATCTTCCATTCTTTCTTTCACATTTGGCTTTTTAACAGCAGTTCTTTCTTTCTTTCTTTCTTTCTTTCTTTCTTTCTTTCTTTCTCTGCATCCAGCTTACTCTACTCTCCTGTTCCCTCTCTCATCTCTCCATCTGTCTCTGCCCCCTTCCCTGCACTCCCATTTCAAGGGAGTCCACTGCCTCCTATTCTCTGCCCCCACAATGTTACTCCCAGTATTTGGGTATATATTTAACACCCACATGTGAGGCCTGGTGAAAGTGCCTGGGGAATGGAAAGGAAAACAAGCATGCCCTCTCTCCCGGCCCTTTAGTGCTGGTCTGCTATAAATACCTCCGGGTGGCGCGCCAGTTCCAGCACCAGTGGCATGGGAACCTCTCTCCCTCCTCTGGTCCATTGCCCGGCCACTCGAGTCCAGTCTGGGAAGGCTTCAGCCAGCAGGCTGGCCTAAAGGGAGGGTGGATGGGCAAGTGTGTGCGTGTTTGCAATGTGGGCTGCTTATGGCTGTGGTGGTCCTCCCGTGTGTTTTGTCTGCTTCTCTGAGGAGCATCCCGGTGTCTTCTCCCTTTCTCCCTCCCTGTCATCTCTGTTTCAAAAGACTTCATGTATACTGCATTTATGCTGTTTTGCCTTATGAAGATTGTATGAATATGTGCTTTTCAAACTGTTAAAAAAGAGATCCCCTTTTCTTCACTGCGGTGAAGCGTTTGTTATGTTACTCCCCCAAAAATTGATTTAGACTTTTCAAAGGTTTGTTCTTCACAGTGCTGTCTCCCTGTGTCGATGCACGACAGGCTCAGCTCATATTTTCAGAGTTTGAGGTAATAGTTTTAAACTGACAGACTAAACATCTCTCTCCCTGGCTGTTCCACTTCTACAGAGTAAATAGTTTTATGTGCGCAAACACACACACACACACACACACACACACACACACACACACACACACACACACACACACACACACACACACACACACACACACCCACACACACACACACACACACACAAACTGTGTGATTGACCTAGTCTAATGATTATTTCTCTTTGGTTTGTGGGGGTTCAGGAGAATTTGCTGTGTTGCAGGTTAAAAAATATGGGTGTAGGGCCTCCTAGGACCCTGTCTTCCCATCTCTGGCTCTCCTCATTTGAAGATGTTGGTTAGCCATTACAGTTTTGTACAGTCGATGCAAGCCTGCACCTTTATGCTTTGCGTTAAGTTTTGGTGTTTTAGGCCAGTAATATTTATCATATAGATTCAGTGATCAACAGATATCACCATGGATTTCTCCCGGTAGTTTGTGTCTGTTCCAGTTCCAGCTAAAAAACAAAATACTTTACATCAAAGGTTTTTGTTTGGTCATTTAACATACTGAGTCTACAGATTAAATGTCTCTGTTGTTCCTTTCCCCCCCTCACACCTCTTAGCATTCTCCCTATGTCTCTTTTTCTCTCCCTCTCTCAATACTCTCCTTTCCTCTCTCCCACCCCTACTAGGCTCACTTGTTATTTTTTCGTACAAGGTCCTGTAATTAAGTTTGACATAAGCACAGGGATTAAATATGCGGTTGAGGAGGGAGAGAAAGGAGCTCTGTTACAATCTCAAGGCCAGCTGTAAAATGGAACCAGATTGCGACACTTGGAGTTGGAAAGTTTGGGAAAGGTGCCGAGACTGGAGCTGTGTTCTCCCAACAACGGGATCGGAGTCTTTCTCCAGCTTTACAGCGGCCAAAAGACTACAGAGTCTGCGGCCAAAAAAGCTAATATTAAAAAATCCTTAGGCAGAAGACTAACACACAGTCCGATCCAATGATAATTTCTTTTTCAGCTAACAGACTGCCATCTCCTCCAGCTAAACATTAACTATTGTCTGTTCGACCAGACCCCAGCCAAAGTCTATGCTGCCAAAATAGTACTAGAAAGCAAAATACTACAGAGTTAACTGCACATTTACAGTCTATGAGCATGCATTGTTTGATTTCACTCATTTGTCTGCCAGTTTATACTTCATTATCAAACTCAATAAACAAAAACGTTCTGATGAAAACCAGCTGGTCACTTTGAAACACAAGTCAAAAGCATAGTTTTTTAAAATATGTTTACAGGTAACCAAATTAATCTTACAAGTGAAGACAAAAAGAGCAATCACACCCATGACCTCCTACTGATGGTAAGAATGGAAAAGTGATTCTAACTCTGAAGCATAATGCAGCAGGAAAAACCATTTCACATGCTATCACTCAATCACTGACACCAAATATAGAAATATAGGCTAAGATCAGCCCCCAGTGCACCGAGCGTGTCGATAGGATTTTCCTCTGTTCTGAACTCTGAGAGGTCTCACATGGAACTTTGCATTCTTAAATAACTCTGGCAAAACGCTTTAATCTTAATGAGTCTGAACAGCAAATCTCTCATCTGCAGCAAAAAGGATTAGGAATGCAGCAAAAAAAAGACCGCCGTTCCACTTTGATGAATTGTGTTTAGAAAATCCCTGGGCATGAAGTTCCCCCAATGAACAAAGCGTTAGGCGAGAACGGATGCTTTTAAACAACACAACTTATCTGAGAAAAACAGAACATGCATTTAAGTGAAAATACAAAAGCAGAGCTGATTCGACTCCTCTGCAAATGATAAAAGTGACTAACTCGTTTTCCTCAATCCACTTAGCTACTTTTGGAATCAAACCTGGAGTAGCTTTGCACAAATTACGTGCATTGTGTTTTTCAGTGCTTCATCAGTGGTGTGTTTATTTCTTCCGCATGATGCATTCACCCATTGTTAAACGTAAATACATGAATTCATAATTTTCTTTGCCTCTTGGAAGAAGCACTTGAAATGGGTGATGCGGTGATGAAGAAGGGAGTTGATGAACAGAGACGGTAAAGTGCTGAAAGTTGTTGCTTCTAAAACCACAAAAACTCTTCCTGTACAGTTTGCTGTGGGTTTTCTCGCTGCTTAAAGACCAACTTTTATACCAAGTGTGAAATTTTAGTTAGTTAAGTATGCTATTATGCAGAGGTGTTTATTTGTATTTGATTAATACATTATTGATAATATGTTAATGCAATCCAAATCAAAGCAGTTCAGCGTTTACTTGATTAATTATTACTCTGTGGTGTAATTTCCCCAAACAGTCTCTCTGAGTGGTAAGGGTTAGAGCAGTAAGCCTCTGGCTAGTAAAGACTGCTCAAACTACAAAGAGCCTTACTGCACTGGGACTTGCTCTCGGTTCCCCCTTTCCAACCCCCCCACCCACCTCCCAAAATGCCCTGAGGCCTTCAGAAAACTACTCTGGCTGATTTTGCGCTGTATTTATTTTACCTTTCTTTCCAAATCAGCGCTCCCCTTTGTTTCCCGTAATGGACGTAAGAAAGAGATATTGCTGATGCAGGCCAGACATACAATCCATATTAATGAGAAAACACCATCATGCCAGATATATATCCTCCTGAAATAAATGAGCATATCACCAGGGTGTGATTTTTTAATATATATATATATATATTTTTTTCCTGCTCAGCACAAGTCTCTGTGTTGCAAAGACATCAATGTCTTGTGCGTGTAGAGGAGTGATAAATATTACCATGCACTTGACCTATATTGATCCCCCAGTAGGGTGTATACCCACTCCACCACGTTGAGCCTAAACATCTGGTCACCAGAGTGCTCCTTTGAATGACAGATAACATCTGGGAAGTCTGCTGCTATCACAGGAAACAATGTTCCTATCTTCCCCTCCCCGCCCCTCTATCTCTCTGCACTCTCTCCCCCCTGTCCCTCTTTCCCCATGTCCTGCTCATAAGCACATCCCTTTCATTGATTTCCCATTAACCCCTTCCAGACTGCGAGTATCTGCCCACCCAGACAAGCAGACACCAATGGATTGATTACCAACATAATGGCATCACTATGGCTGCCCATTCTCATCAGGCTGACCAGGCCGCTCCGGCCCATCTCCAACTGTCTGCCGCACTTCACCGTCTTCTTCTGGCTTTTCACTGTCTTCCTCCCTTACTTCCTTTCTCTCTTCCTCCTCTCTTTACACTTTCCCCTCCTAATTTCCCTCTCTAACCTCTTGTCCTCATCATCCTCTGTCCTCTGTATCTTCTTCCTCCTCCTCCTCTTCTCAGTTGCCTGTGAATATTCACCTGGCAACCGGCCTTAGGTCACACGTGTAGAAACGCCATCTGAGGCACGGCACTCAGTGTTCCCGTGTGCTTTCACAATACCGTGATAAAACATGAGTGTATGCATGTGTGTCTGTGCGTGTATGCAGACATCTCACTATATGAGCTTGCAGGTATGTGCTTATTAGTGTCATTGAGGACAGCAGCATGCAATTCACTTTGACACGTGGCTGAGATGAACTGTGGAATACACATTTAGTTTCATCAAACTAACAGTGCAACTTTAGCTTCAATTACTAAGAAAACAGACTAACTTTTAAAAAATACCCGCCGAAGCTAATACAACGTCTGAGAAAATTAAACTTGTTTCTGTGTGTGGGTGGCTGCATTGATGTGTGCATATGTTTAGATTTTTTCTCCTTTTGTTGTTGAACAGACTGTGTGTTAAAATATATACTTACATGAAAGGATGCCATCATATCTGTTTCACTATGCATTTCCTCCCTCACTTTGGCAACTGCTTTGGCGGCAGAGATAAAGTAAATGTGTGTTTGTTAGGTTGTGTTTGTGAGCCACAACGGAGGCAAGTTAGAAAAAGCCCTTCATTTAAGCATGGCGTGCCTCCATCAGTCCTAGTCTCTGATGTACAAAGAGCCCAGAGGAAGGAGCTTCACAGCTGTTTGTAAACTATGAGAACAGGAAAGGTCAACAAAGTAATGCAGTGCGTTTTTTGTAACGCATTTTCATCTCTCTCTGTTCCATAGTGAGACAGCAGGGCTGCGCCCTGCCTCAGTAGTACTGGTGCATTTAAATTACTGTTCTTGCCTGGAGAATAATGGTGAAAGCATAACCCCATTGTATTCTTTGATAAACTCTGGAAAATGCATGGTATAAGCTGAGGAAGAGGCGCGGTTTAAGGGCACAATTGCCTTGCAAATCTACCATGGCAAAGTTTTTTCTGAGCGAGAGAGAGAGAGAGAGGAAGAGAGTGGTGAGAAGAAGGGGAAATGTGGAAATGATGGTTGAGGGAGAAAGAAAAGGGAGAGGGAGATGGAGGATCCAGCATGCGGGTAGAGTAGGGGGGTCTGTGTTGCAGGGACATGTGTTATCTCTGGGTGCAGAGGTCTTTGTTTGCAGGGCAGAGAGGTATAGATTTCCTCTCCATGTCAGCGCCTTTATTTAGGGCTCAGCACAGAGGGGACAATAGCAAACTAATCCACTACTGAATCAGGATTAATATTCAAGCTGCAAATATTAATTCACAGCCAAAAGGAGGAAATGCAGAATGTGTCAAAATGCTCAAACAAATAAAGAACAATAAAGCCCAAGATCCTTGACCAGAAATTCCATCCCGAGTCTTTCATATGAGTGCATTATTTTTACTGGGGACTACAGTCTCGTCTCAGCATTCTGTTTGATTTCTGTATTAATCTTCATAATGATTTTCTATAGAAGAGCGAGAGCTGGGGGAAGCTGAAGAGCTGCATGTTGTTTTTGGCTATTCTCCTCACTAAGCTCTGGATTTAAGATCTGGATTTGAATATTTATGATAGAAAATAATAGAGGTTATAAAAATAAGTCCCTGCAGAGCTGGGCTGTAAGTTATAGGGGTAAGCAATGCCTCCCACATCAAAGAAGCCTGAAGACGTTGGCCAGTAGTCTGATGCCTGTAAAAGCCTATAGCTCCTCAGCCCAGCCCCAGCAAAGACGAGAGCGTTGAAGGGTGTTCATGAGCGCCCAAAATTTTGCAAAAAGTTATTTAGTTCAATTTAGTTTTGTCTCAACTCAGAACAAGAGAAAACAAATCTGCCATCAGGGTGAGATCGTTTGACTTGTTTCAAATATAGTTTCACTTGTTTTCAGATTGAAACAAGTGACAGTATTTGTAACTGACAGGTGGATCACTCCTCTAGTTTCAACATCATATCACTTGACCCAAGAAAATGTTTTAAACATGCTGGTTTGCATTTGAAACAAGTGACACTTTGCCTTCCATTTGACAGCTTTTTCCCTCATTTTTCATAGAATACTTAGATGTTAAGATTCAATACCAGACTCGTGACAGTAATATTTTGGAGAGCTGTGGAAATGAAATGCTCCTTGCTGTTTTCCTCTTGAGTGTCTAACTGGCAGGGCAGAGCGACCTGTCCCGACAACATGAGGAGGTAACATTCAGGGGCTGAGCCTGACGGCGTTGTGTGAAAGATAAAATGTTTGATATACACCCGTGATACTGTGCTAATAGTCCATTGCTGTCAAATCTGTTTAATGTAACAGGCCACGTCATTTAAATTGAGGCGTTAACCACTCTGAAGATGTTATTTTTAATTTATTCTCTCTCTCACGGCCGTGAAAAAGAAAGGAGGTAGAATAAAGTTTTTACACTGAATTAGTACTTTAGTATTGTCCAAACAAGCGAGCATGCACGTCCACAACACACCCCTTTCAGCACACATACACACACAAGCACAGTAATCCCACACTAGGGGGTAGAGGCCCTGTTGTATACCAGCCTGAAAAACCATTGTGATGTTCAAAGGGGCTTCACAGAGGCTCTCACCATTGATAAGGTCTAATGTGATGAGGGACTGTAAACTACATCTTTTATACATGGCAACATAATGTGAAAGGTCAGCTTATCTTAATCCTCAAATCTGCAGCATCCAGGCCCGTGGCCCCATTTCATGAAGTTAAAGAAATAATCTTAGAGTCCATTCTGAAGACGGCCCTTATTATCTTCTCTGTGAGGTCCAATCAGAAGATATCATTAGGGTGTACTACGAATGCACTGTAAGGAATGATTATTTCTCTTTTCTAATCGGCCCCAATCATATCATAGAATCAGCTGGACTGTGTGCTCATGGTGAGAAGCTTTATTATGTCCAGTGATTAATCATCAAGCACTGCCTTATCCCTCTTAGACACACAGCACACCACCGGCCTCGTTCACAGACAGAGAATGGAAAGCATCACCTTCATCAGCACGGTGCTTACCTGATTTTTCATACTCTTTAGTTCACCCTCACCATTGGCCTTGTACAGTAAAACGCTGTTTTAGAGTCCAGATGAAACAGCATTTCGTAAGTATCTTGCTTTTGTATCGTGATGTATTGCTGAGTGAAACAGGAAAGGCAGTTGGGATATTACGTTGGAGAAAGTTAATTTGAACATTTTCGTGACGACGTACTCTTGACAGGATAGCGGTATCCATCAGGGTGAGGGAGCGAGGGACAAAGCCCATAGTACGCTCCATGTAGTTGCTGAAGCAGTCCACTGTAAAATCCTTGTGCACAGTTACAACTTTGCTCCAAGCGAATAGATTCACCAGCAGGCCTCTGGAACCAAAGTACAAGGTCTGAGGTTGGAAGTCATACCGACGTACCGTGCTTTTGCTAACTAGCGAACTCATGAATCTTAGCTCTGTGCCGCGAAAAGTTGAAGATTCATTGATGAGTGGATGTCATGATGATATTGGTGGCACATCATACAGTAGTTTGTTTAACAGAGAGAAAACATCGGATTTACATTAACTGGGTGCCAGTGGTTATAAAGTGGCACACCTTTGGATTTAGCGTACATCTTTAGCCGTGCCTTACCTGATTTGGCTTACCCTGGATTTGTATTCGTTAACTTCTTGATCTGTTTCAGTCTGTTCCCTTCCACGACTGCCAACAGAAGTTTCTTGTCAACTTAAAAAAAGAAAGAAACAAGGTGTCCTTAAATTCCAAACAAATTGTGGAACGATTACATACACAGTTGTGGAGTGGAAGTTGCTTGCGTATTCTGCAAATTAATTCAGGTCAAAGAGGTTATTGTCTCAAGACCAAGTTTGGGCAATTTGTTACTTAGGAATCCTTTGTTCTCGACTGAAAGTGTGTCAAATGTAGACAGATGGTGAAATATTTATTCCTTGACTGCAGATCATATTAGAGTGTTATTGTTTGTTTCGTTTTGTATTCCACCCCTAATTTGCCAGTGGTACAGTTTCTCAGGAAGCCTAACAAACACACATCAACTTTAACAAAGGTAGACCCCATCCTGTAGCCTTAATTAGAAGGAAATTGTAAACAGACGCATGGCTTTCTTTTACGGATTATCCATACTTTATGACTGAATGTTTGAAGTTATGAGGGATTCTGAATCAGCACTGCTCGAGTGGTGCTCTTATAGGACGTTGTTGTCTTCAATTATTTTCAGTTATATTCCCGTCTGTAAGAGGCAGGGGATCATTTATTATTTAAAGATGCAATCGTTGCTGTTTATCTGGGATTTTTAAAACCGGGTTATCTTTTCGCGTAGTTTTTTTGATTAAAGGAACAAAGTGTAATAAAGTGCAGTTTCAAACAGATGCTTGTCTCTGCAGCGCGAGAGCTCATCTGCCATTATTGTGATTTAATATGAACGGTGCCAAGCAGCTGCCGAGAGACAAGATCTAACGAGCATCGGGGATGCTTTAGTATGTACATAAAGGGTCTCACACAGACACAAGCTGGTGCAAACACACACACACACGCACACAAATACACATTTAGTTTCAGACTAACAATCACACATGTTTTTATCCATATGCTGTAACTAAGGGTGGTTGACAGAAAGACTCAGAGCCTGTGGTGGAAGAAGTCCTCATATCTTACAGTCAAGTATGCATAGAAATACTACAGTTACAAGAAAAAGTGCTGCATTTAAGATTTCACTTAAGTGAAAGTACAAAAGTTATGACTGGAAATGTACTAAAGTAAAAGTATTGTTAGGCAGGATGGTCTTTTCCAGAGAGTTATATTAATATTATTGGAATATTATTTCTGATGATTTAACTCTTCTGATCAATGTTACAATTGTGGGGTGGAGAACATTTTAACAATGTTATATACTGTAAGTATAGTTTTATATATAAATATAGTTTATCTCTATCACAGTGATCACATGTTCTGTTTGCAAAATCTTACCTGTAAAGTAACTAGTAACTCAAGCTGTTCGATAAATCTAGTGAGGTAAAAAGTAGAAAAATTCCTTCTGAAATGAAGCAAATTAGAAGTAGAAGTAGCATAAAGGTCGGTAGCTAAGTAAAGGTATCTCAGATTTTTTATTTTACTTTACTTTTAACTGCTCATTGCTAATTATTTTAGCTGGATTAATGAATTTTCTTGGGAATAAGTTGTGTTAAGTAAATAAAGAAAATATTAATCGATACCTTTTTTGTCTAACTGAACCATCTTGGGAGCAGACAACAAGAAACCAAACAGTTTAAAGCAATGTCAATAAAGGTACATGTTGAATTCACAACCACAGCTGATTGGTATCCTGTCTGAGTCTGTCGGTTAGGGGACAGCAAGAAGCCTGCAGACCCTCTTAGAGTCGAGGTGCAGTACTGCAGTTGTTCGATACATCTTGCTACAACATCCTTTATTTCATCTCTCAATAAAATTGTCATGCACAGAGCCCCAAGTGCACACTAAGAATAGAACCTTTTTCCAGGTTTGGGCAGCAGTTGTAGTTCCAGTCCTGCTACTACATCTCTCTGTTCTTACACATATTGTTTTTTTAAACCCCAAAGCCCCACAACTCTTGTTGGGCCCCTCTTATGGTTACTAGTATCCACTCGCCCCACCATCACTCTTGTTACTTCCAATACTTAACTTTACACTGAAGCCTTTGCCCCTGAGACCCTAGTGTTGGGAGATTAGTCCAGCCTCAACTGAAGTAGACAAACTGCAATCAATACCTGATATAAGCAGTCCGCCGGGGTCAGGCGACCTTGCTGTATGGCACCCACGGCAACTCTAGTAAAGTCCTTATAAATTCTGGGTGACTGACCCCTGACGACCTGGGCAGATAAGGTCAGTCTGGCCACAGTGACCTGGAGCCAAGAGGCCAGTGTCCAGTCAGTCTGGCTGTCCTATAATGAAGTGGCCAGTATTGCCTTTCTGTCACTCAGCAATTACTGGGAGAGATATGGAGCCATAGATAGGTGCTGAATGCACAAGGAGGCAGTGGCCACAGAATTACATTCACGAGGCAAAGGACCGGTAAAGTGACATGTAAACTACTCTAATATGGACTGGTAATGACTGGGAGCAAGATGGATTGAAAGGAGTCTGACAACTTCAGTGGGACTGCATTATGTCTGCGCGTGCAGCCACGGGAAACACTACTGTAAAGCTCATGGCTGACAGCTGCTTTTTTATACTGATGATTTGCTGCAAGAATAGATTAACAGTCATGCAGTAAAAACACTTCACAGGACGCAGCATTCTTTACTCTATACTTAAAAACATACTTCAGATATCTTTCACATGATATGATTAGTCTACTTATAGATTTATTTACATGTAAAAAAAAAATGCTGTGAACATCGATCAATACTAAAGAGCTGATTGTATTAGGGATCATCCTAGATAATCAACCCACTGGGAGACACTGATGGATGTTGTCCCTGATGTATTAATGACACAGGTGTATCTTGCAGACTGAGAAGTGACCAGATTAAAAGACAAACAGACTGACAGAGGTCATGCCTCCTGCACAAACAGAAGCCTGCGTACGTCACAGTGTTGCTCCCACGGCCTGTTGTGCTCCCCAACACAGGTCAGGGGCGAGGAAATCCCCGAAGCCATCCAGCTGCTGCCATCAGAGACTCTCGGCATTCTTCTGTCTGCTAACTATTTAGTTGTCAGTGATTTGGTTAAGTGGAATTGACTTTTATCTGCGGTGTGCTGTGGGGCTGCCACCGGCAATTCAGAATCCCCCTTCCTCAGCTCCTGTCTTAGCCCGGTGTCACATCCAGCACATTGCTATTGGCAGCTGAGCCAGGCCTAATCAATAGCCCAGGTCAGGGATGGCCCGCGGCTCTGCTGTGGGTGGGCTATTGATCCGACACACACACTCCCACAGGTCGCTCTGACAAAACCGGGAAGTCATGGCCTTGGACAGAGCGAGAAAGAGGGACGACAAATTAACAGCCATGCTCTCTGTCTGCTGTAACTGCTGATGAAACACCGTCATAAAAATAATTAATTTATTGATTAGCAAGTAATGTAGTGTGTATTCACATAAAAAGATCATTATTCAAATTGATATTTCAAAAATAAGTGGTGTGATTCTAAAAGGCTGAGTTGAACCAAGAGAAACAGATAAAATAATTCAGTTGCACGCTCATCATAACCATACATAACCTCTGCCCCCGTCTGTCTGCCTCTCTTTTTTATTTCTTTCTCTTTGCTGCATGGACCCTTTGTTGTCATTCTTTCAGACCTGTGGCCAATGAGCAAGAGTTATTTTTGTTGCAGTTTTAAATGTTGCTCCCCAAGCTCCTTATCAGCACCACAATAAGAACTCTTGGGAACAATTAAACATGGGCTTTAACTCAAGTCTAACCACACAGAGGTAAAAATACTCGCATAGGGTTTCCAAATGGAAGTGGCTTCAAAAGAGCTATTCAGTTATCACAAACTGTCTGCCTCTCCCGCCTGTATTCCCTCACTAAAATCTCTGTCGCTGTGGAACTATCGGAACATATGACAAGCATATTTACCCAACTTCACAAACCAGGCCCATGTGGAATTCAAAGTCTTTTTTTTAAACATGTTTTTTTTTTTCCTCATCGCTGTATTTGACAGTTGAATAAATATGTATTGTCTATGAGACTTTGTTGTCGTATACGGAAGATCCTCTGCAGAACAGGCAATTATATATGCTATTACAGGAATATGTCTTGTTCTGGTTACGGGGAAATTAAGTTTCTCCGGAAGTCTTTTTACAATTCTCATTTTTAAAAGTCTTCAGTGGTATGAGAGGAGAAATTAGTCACAGCACTTCATTGACTATTAAATGAAATCTTGAAATCATAAGAGGCTTTCCTTCACACAAATAATTGTATAGATTAATTTTTGTTGGCTCTAAAAACAGCTAATTAATTTTGAAGTCTTGATGGTATTATGCTGTTCTGTTTTGCCTCTCCTGAAAGACATTTATTATGTGCTCAGACTGCAGGGACAAGGTACACAACTTGTGGGTGCTCTGATGGGACTGCATCGGAACGCCTTCATTGCTGTCATGATTTCCTACTGTGTTCAAAACATGTTTCTAACTGCGTTTCTCTTTCTTTCTTTTTTGTTTCAGGTGATGGTGTCATCCTGATTTGTTCTTCTTGTGACCTGGGAGTCCCTAAATCCCAAACCATATAGCTTTGGAAAACCCTGGAAATACCTGGAATTCTGGGAGTACGTCACCAAAACTTCTTAAGGTGCCCAGGCGCCGGATCAATAGCTTTACATCCTCCTTTATTTTATTTTTTGTGAATACAAAGACAAAGGCGAAAGTCTGAACGTTAGCAATAGCCGCTGGCCATCCACCATTGCTCCGACGAACCTGCTGCGACCAAGAGGGCGTGACCTTTCTGCCTGCTGACTTCAAACAGACACTTGAAAAGAAAACGCAGTCAGAGAGCCTTCCGTGTGGTGGCAACACAGACCAAAAACCCCATCAGGTAAGGCTGTGAAGTCCTCCATGCTCCTGCTGTCCAAGCCCCAAAGCCCTTTAACTTCTTCAGGGCTTTGAAGCTAACTTGTCCCCAGTCTGTGTCCCCCCACGCAGTTAGCTCGCCTTCAGAGTTTGTGTAAAGGGAAGGCTGACTGATAAATGCCCCGCTTTCATGCTCTGCTCACCTGTTTGTTCCTCTCGGATTAGAGGCTCTGAATATGTTGAGGTTGTTTGGTTGATGGACACTCGCTCTGGGTTCTTTTTTGGCCAATGAACAGCCAGAGCTAGAACGAATGTGCAAGAGGGTCACATTCGTGACCCGGTGGATCACACATTCATGAGCATATTCTCATTAGCTTCTATACATATAGATGTATATACATCATTCTGTGTGGACATGCAAACACGTGCTTTATATACACATATACCTGCAGGCCAGCATGTCTAAATGTGCAAAAAAAATACACACAGGGAGATGAAATGCATTTTATTTATGGTTTCAAACAATGACAGATCTACAGTATACACTCTACTGTACGATTTCTATAACAGTTATCAGTAATGCTGTCAGAAATGGGATGAGTGAATGTTCCAAGAAGTGGTTCTTTTAGTCTACTGTGGGGACAAAAAGTGATTTTCTAGCTGATGAAATGTCACAGCTGCTTGGTTGTGTGTGAGCGTGTGTTTACAGATGGGTGTATGTTACGTTTCGTATGTGTGTGATTAAGGATAGATATAGAGGATGTTTTTAAATCTTGTATCAGAAAAGTGCAAAAATGGCACATTTCGGATGCATACATGCATTTTTTGGGGCTTCATAGCACATGGTTGTAAAATGAATGTTTCCATTCAGAGGGACTTTGAAATTGGTTTCGCTCAGTGTCACTCCTCTAGTTTTATTAGGGTCTGGTTTCCCAGTTGTCTTCCAGAAGACTGACAACACATTTTCAGTCAGTGATTAAGACTTGATCCCAGGTTATCCTGACTATATTAAATCATTCTGCCTGATAAGAAATCTGTATGATTTTATTTTTTCTCAGGCAATGACTTGGAATCAAATATGATATAGGGATACTGAGATTAAGTTTGTGCCTGTGTGGCAAAGCATTTTCCCTCCATCATACAAAAGGTAAAACTGCTAACTTTAGCTCCTCCGCTACAGAATAATGCTGTATTGTGTGCTCTGAAAATAGGCCTAATTAAAAATAAAGAGTTTATACAATCAAGTGAATATACTATAATAAAAAATGACAGTGAAAGCAGCAGGACATCCTGAATGAGATGAGTTATGTCGTTAAGCATCTAAAGAGCTTTGTTTGAAAAGTTCAAAGTAATTTTACAAAATTTGGGTCACTGAAATTTAGTCCCCAGCAGCAAGTCATTGTTTTGAAAACGAGAATAAAAGAAGAGAAAATAAATAAATAAGCAGCCTTTTTTTTTCTTCTTCCTCCTGCATCTTTAAAGATTATTTTTAGTATGGGGAAAAATAAAACATTTTACAGCGCAAGAAACAATATTTATTGTCACAGGGCTAATTAAGGACGTGATCTGAAATGTATTTTCCATAAAGTCTGATTTAGGACCCGAAGGGTCAGCAGCCTCACAATAGGACAACGATAATATAGCAGGAGTCAGGAGTGGAGAGGAGAGCAGCTCCCCTCCCTGGCCTGTGTGCTGATGGAGCTGCATTCCTTGCCCAGGGCTCCGGGGCTCCGACACTAGACCTTATTTTTCATGTGGGCTGCACACTGTTCTGCTGCAGTCGGGGTTGCTCCCTTTGTGCCAGCCCTCCCCCTTTTAGAGAAAAAGACATGCATGATTTCATACATGAAAGATATATGTAATTGGACAGCAGGGCCTATGCAATACATTTACAATTCTAAACAGAATACGTTAAAAACCAGTTTCCTCTGTCTCGCCCCCTTTTTCTTCCTGAGGAAATGTATTTGCACTTATTCAAAAACATAAGATCAAAAAAATAGACAAAACACAGGTTATCATTCTTGTTACATGCTTTAAATCTCACGCGAATGTTCAAAATGCACAAGCGCTGCCAATATATATCCCGCAATTCCACTTTATCAGCATGTGGCTCAGCTCAGGCAGTTGTGTTGTAGCTTACAGAGAAATACAGTGCACTACAGTGGCAATATGTATCTGCAGCTGCATTGACTACCACCACAATTAATGTCATAATCAAGTTCACTATATTACTCATACCCTTATCTCTACCTGTCATGTACCTCCTTAGAGTCAAGATGTTTTCTTAAAGTCAAAAAAGACAACATAAATCTAAAAAATAGTTCACTGACATGCATCACAGAATCAGTTTTGATATATAAATACAGCCAGAAAGTGTAATGCATCCATGATAATGCAATACCAGATCTGATGTAGACACACAGATGTATTCTGCGTTTGGATAATGCTGATTGTGTGTTTAGTTTACATTCTCAAATAAAAACCACAATCATCAGACACCGCAAACAAAGGCAAATCTAGAATCGCATTACATTTAAATCGAACATTTCATAGTGAGAAAACAATCTGTTGTCTCTCTCTTTCAGACTGAGAAGTTTTATTTGTATAACACAATCACATTGCGCAGAGATCTGTTGTGTGTTATTGGCTGGATTTGAGGAAACCTCAATCTATTAGCCCGCTGTGACAAAGACACAGTGGGGTATTTAAAAAGATTCTTTTATGGCAAGATTGGCCTGAAAAAAAAAAAAAAGAAAATTTATGAACACAATTCAAGTTCAAGATGAGACCAACTTGATGATTTTGGATTAATTTCGCAAGCTGCCATGAAGTGAATTAATGTGTTTGTGTGTGTGTGTGTGATCCAAGGCACACATTTAAACCTCTAAGCTATGAAAGAGAATATCACATCTCTGTCTGTCATTTGACCACAGGGAGGGTATGACCTTTAGGAATTCAAAGACAATTTTTCACGTTGATATCTGTTTGCCCTTATGAGGAGCAAAACAACTTGTTTGCCTGGATTAGATTCAGTCGATACAGTACAAAGTTTTAGAGGTTTCCTAAATAAATTCCTAATTTCTTCTAACGTGATGTCAGTCAACGCCTCCGTGTGTGTTAGCACAGTTAAGAGAGGACCATATCCCCTGCTGCCATGATTCACTCACAGCACTACCAAGCATCCTGTCTCTGACACACAACACACAACACACAGACAGCCAGACTGACGATTGAGCTAAACAAAAGGTACAGTATGTGCTGTGCTGTGTGAATTAGGTGAAGGGTAGTATTTCTGCAACAGGAATGAGGTCAGCCGACTGTTACACACGTGCTGAAATTCATAACACAGTAGCAATGTTGGCAGGAAAGCAGGCCATGTGAGCGGGGCGTGCAGGTAGCAAGGACACAGGTGAGTGTCTTCAACATATGCTCACTGACTGCCAGCGTGATGGCACTCAACCCACGCTGAACAGCTCCACTTGAGAATTAGACGGATGATGTTTCTACCGGAGACATCTTTGACTCCAGTATTGCATACATAGAGTCATACATAACAAGACGCAGGTGAAGAGAGCGTTGGCAGAAGGACTGGTGCAGGCCTCCTGGTTAAAGATCCCTAGCCCACCCCTCCTGTCTGTCATGCAAAAGTAAACACCTTCACTATTAACTCCCTTAACGAGCTAACACCCTAAAAAGGGAACAGCTCCACTAATCGCTTGGTTTTATTGGCTCCAGGAACACTTGAGGCGATGAGAGGGGGCTCACCTCCACTGAAGTATTTAGAGCACAGGGGGCAAAGCAGTTGATGGACAGGCAATGCTCCATGACCCCTAACCCTCCCAACTCACCACCCACAGCAAATATAGGTGGGATCACCTGCCACAGAGGCAAAGTTTCGGACAGCTGATGGGGGTTAAACATCCATAATTCTGCCTCGGTTGGCCTGACCGTCTAAAATGACTTCCACACAACTCCAGGTGGCATTTCAGGGCGTGTGTGTGTGCGTGTGTGTGCGGGGGGGCGGGGGGGTCCTCCTCTACAGCTGTAGATGCTACGGATGAGCTTGTGCTGGGTCTGTTTTCAGAGTCCTGTGATATGAGTTGTTGGTGTTAAAGCTCTGCATTGTATTGTGTTTCATTCACTTCTCTCACTTGTTTGAGTCGCAGCCCACTGGGTGCTGGATGTGTGTGTGTAGTAACTGGGTCCATATGTCAAACTCTGAAAAAAAAAGCCACTGTGAAGAAGAAGCTGCCATTTTGCTACTCCTGTCATTACTCCTTCATTTGCATCACTGCTGCCTTCACATTAACATCATTGATTTGGTATTGAACAACTCATTACGTCTGATTGGTTCTCCAATAATCAGCAATTGGGTGTGTGATTAGGCGCATTTATCGCCCCATAAACTTAACCACTGCGTGCTACGTTATTTAAAACTGTGTATACGAAATGTTGCATTATGGGAGTGTTTTATATGAATTATCAGAGGACTAACTCGGAATGGTCGCTGTCTTGTTTGACCCCGGTCATATATCGTAGATAGATGATGTTGAGGCATCCGGAGGCAATGTGTGTGTGTGTGTGTGTGTGTGTGTGTGTGACGCAGGATTTGGATGTGACCCCTGGCAATAATCCTGGATCTGTATTTGCCTCCTGTGTCGCTTCCACCTGTCAGCTTTCATCTCGTCGTGTTGTTTTGTGGGTGGAGGGGGGCTCCTCTCGACATCAAGGAAAATTACTCTCTTTAAGTTTGTTATATTCAAGCGAGCAGGCGGGGTGGCATTTGAGTAAGGTCTTTTTTTTTTTTTTTTTTTTTTTTGGCGTTGAAGGGATCCGTGATTGTGTTTGGGTCGGTTTACCACCAGCTAGTGTTGCTGTTGCCCGGGGTGGTCATATGGCTCTGATTTGGGATCCCTCTGTTTCAGAGAGCCTCTCCAAAGCGCGTTAAACCCCACGAGTCCAGCCTGTCTCTCACCCGGAGTCCGTGACAGCAGCTCTCCGGATTTCTCCATTATTCACTGTATCCACCCCCCGACCTGATATATGTATAGTCAGAAGGCCCGCTGCGTGCGTATTCCCTTCTGTTAGAGGTGCATTTTCCTCAAAATAATTTAGAAATTACATATTTAGTTGACATAATGGCGTGCTGATAAATTGTGATGCTGTGTTTGATCGCCTTGCCTTTATGTTTCGTTTTTTTTTTTTTTTTATCACGTTAAATTTTGTGTTCTTGTGTATTTGATTGCAGAGTGCTTTTGCTGTTCGTGAGCTGTGGGTGCACTTTTATATATTGATATCTGACGGCTACCAGCAGGCAAACTGTTAAGGCGTCTTCTTTGGAAACACAAAAAGAAAAATACATACACAAACAGAAGAAACAGATCATTTTTTATTACAGGTGCATGGGTTTTTAATAGATTACACAGCTGATCATAACATCAACAACTTGTTTATTGGAAAAAAAACTCTTTGGAAATGAGTTACTTACAAAAACGTGTCATGAACCTGAAGGTGGTGAGGTGTGACGAGGCTGCACCGAGGCTTGGCAGGCTCACATACAGTTTTGTTCTTTTGTTGTGTGTGTGTGATTTTTTTTTTTTTACATAGGTTTCAGGGAGACACTTTTACCTGTGTGTGTGTGTGTGTGTGTGTGTGTGTGTGTGTGTGTGTGTGTAAATAATAATAATAATAATAATAATAATAATGATAATAATAATAATGTGTCGAAATTATTCTCGTAACTTTGTTTTAACTCGTTTTAAAATATGAGGCGACACATAACAAACACACACGCACGCACACACACACACACACATACAGTAAAGAGGGAGAGTGAGAGACAGAAAGAGAGTCACGCTCCTTGATTTTTTTTTTCTTTCTTTTTTGGGGTGTGTGGGGGGGTGGAGGGGGGGTGTCCATGTGTGTGTGTGTTCGTGTGTGTGTGTGTGTGTCTCTGTGTGTGTCTGTGTGTGTGTTCTTTTATTCGATTTTCATCGCACTGGACATGATGAAATATTCCGGACAGTGAAGTTAAAGTCTGCAAACATCGGACATTTCGCATGTTTTACGACATTTTCTTTTTCTTTTTGTTAATATTGACAGACATCACAGGAGGATTGATTGTGTGTTCACACGAGTATTTTTTTTTTCCAAAATGCAAACGTCCAAACTGTTTTTGAATAATGCATGGGGATCATTAATAAGGTAGTACTGGCAGGACGAGTAAATGGATGAGAGTGAGAGAGGAATTGATATGCCTTCTTGTTTCTCATGTAAATGAGGCAGACTGACCAGACGGCCGCTCGACATTTTTTCTTTTTTATCCCTCTATCCCAAACTCTAAAATCACAAGAGCAGCAACAGAGAACAGGCTGCTTTCACAAACATGATGTCAGCTTTGCTTCCTGAGCTGCTGGTTTGATCTGATATTAACACGTATAAATCAATTTCACATTTTCTGTCAGAAATATTTGAATCTCATCATAAGATGTAAAAACAAAAAACAAACGAGCAGGTCGATTTTGTCCAGGAGCATTTTAATATTCATATTTTTTTTCCTCCCAAGATTATTTACTTAGATCAGCAAACAAAAAAAAGTAAATATCAATCAAAAATAAATTGAAAGATATTGCTACAAACAGGCAGTCATAGAGTCAACAAACTCAAAAGATTCCCATAATACGACATACAGAACATCTGGAACAAAAAACAACAAACAAACAAACAAATAAACAAAACAAAAAACACTCACAAAACACACATGCGTTTAACATAAGAGCATTTTAAAAACGTTTTAACAAAAGTGTCCAGCAACATGAACAGTACAGGATTTAGTCACGTGAAGCAGTGAGGGCAGATTTCCACTGTGAAGACACATTTAAGCATCTCTAATAAAGTGAAAAGCAGTCGCATGATGAATAAATGATCTGTAATAATACATGCTATAAAACAGGCGAGACTTTAAGTAAAACGGCAGCAAACACAAATACAAACGTTGCATTTCATTTTGATACAAACAAAAGAAGAAGAAAAAAATCACCACTCTGAGTTTTATCCACTTCAAGAACATCCTCCGTGTGCCCAACATCACACAGGCATATAACAACGAAACTACGAGGCTGCAGGCGGATTCAATATTAGAATATTTGCAAATGTTGCTTTAGAAAGATAAGCTAAATAACAAAATGCATACAAGTAAAGGTTTGCAAAATAAATAAATAAAATGTTTACATGTCCACGAGGAACAAACAGGCGTTATGCTTTGAGCTGATGCTCCAGAGTAGAAACACACCGCGTCTAAAGTCTCAGACAAATCAGAACGAATTTAACAAGCTGATTTTTAATTAAATATACACATTTCCAGCTGAATAATGCTCGTTTTTCTGGAGATATACCTGTGTATAAACTGTGCTGATTCCTGCAGGATGCTCCGCTAATTAGACTCAAGTTCAAGTTTGATCTGAGTTGGGCTTTTTGCTCCTTGTCACTCCCAAACTGTCCAGTTTCAAAAATAAACGTGTCAGTCCCGGACAGTCCATGCACTGTCACACACTAACCGGACTGGTGAAGTATTTATCTGAAATGTTTGTGGTTTCCGCCGCGGACGGTCTGCATCTCTTTCGACAACGCCACAACCCGACCATGTTCATTTACATCATTTACACGCGAGGCAGTCTAATATGTTGGACTGAGAGGCAAAGGTGCGCTTCTGCAAAGACCAGCTGGTCCGCAGGCGCTTGGCTCCTGTGAAAGAGTTGATGCGCTGCTTGATCCCAGTGGTCAGGCTGAACATAAGAGGGCGCTCCCATTGCACCTGGCTGCGCTGCCCTATCCACCCTAGACACATGGAGAGCCGGACAGCAGCCTCTCATGTGTGCAGCGATGTGGTGGAAAACAGCGCAGGCTGAACGCTTTCATTCAGTGGAGGGTCATAAAAACACAAAGAAGGACTAATATGAAAATAAATACTTTTTTTTTTTTAAATGAAAATTAAGCTTTTCACACACCCCCCTAACAGGTTTATAAAATGACTGTGATGCTGCTGTGTTATTAATTAAAGTCACGTCACAAAGTTTTTTACATCATCGGGCCAATTTATCAAACAAAACAAAACAGCTTAAGTGAGTGAAGAAGGGTTTTCCCTCCATAGGAAACTGTCTACAAGCTGCTCGCTGAGTGGACAGTCCAGCCATCCGCTGTGTTTAAGGTGTCTTCACATTGACTTCATCACCAAAGTAAAACACCGATTCAATTTAAATTTGAAAAACCAGCCCGGCGTTTTTGTTGTTGTTTTGTAGCCAGTGCAGTCCACCTGCATTAAGTCCTCTATAGAAATATTTTCACAGCACAATCTCACTCAGACTGTTTCCTAAAGAATGTCTGATGCCCTTTTCATGTCTGTTTACCATAGCCTGAACACATGACTGACACCCTCCTTGTTAATATCGCGACCTATCAGCATCTTAAATCCCCAAATCCTTCGGAATATAATGGTTGTTATCTCTTTATAAAGTTATATGACTTTTCTCGATAGCAGCTTTTATCTTTAAATACTTTCACCCCTGCTCATTTCCTCTGTTTCCCTTTGTGCTTTGTCTGGGATTGCGCGTGGGTAGCGTGCGCGCGCGTGCACACGCGCACGTGCGCGCGCGGCGGCTGACACGTAAATAAAATAACAAAGTTACATTTAATTCAATTTAAATACATTAAAATAAATATTTCTGAGGGTTGACAAGTAGGTCTGCAAAGCCCCCCATCACGGAGCAGCGGTTCAAGCACGTTAGAACCGATTATGAGGCTTTGCCCTCTGTTTGAATACACGGTTTTGTTGCTTGCAGTTCTGGTGATGGTCAAGGGCTTTCATGTGCCCCACATCTACGGAGCATTTTGCATTTTAAGCTACTCTGCCTTTCTTTGTCATATCCACGGGCTGTCATAGCCACAGGTTGTGTTGAATTTGCAATGCCACTCATCGATGTATGCCTATTGAGGCTGGCACGTGGACAGTTATCCTTCCCACAGAGAGGCGCAATTGAACGCTGGTAACACAAAAGCTTCAGACCCTGTCAGTTCCCCCTTTTCTCCCTTTTCACTGATGCACAGGCCCTAAAAGCATCAAGGCCTCCGTCTGGCTGGTGTCCTTTTGATTTAGCCTACACCATACTCAATATGGCCACTGATGGAGTAATGTCAATCAGGCCTTTGCATAAATTTGTAAACTGAAGTTTGCATTGTTAGGCTTCAGGCGACTGACTGGCTCGGAGCTGCCTCCTACAAGCCTCAAATTACACCAGACTCTTTTATTATCTCGTAGCCCCTTTAACTCCTCTCGCACGCTATTTTCAACCTATTCATTTTTACAATCTCTTCTTCCCGAGAGAGCAGACACGCACAAATCCTCGAGATTCCTGCACTCTGCCTCTCACACTGCACAAATGCGAGCTGTTCGACGGGGCGATGCAGTTTTCTTGTTTTACTGAGGGGAGGAATGCTACACAGCAGATGCTACATTGCTTAAAAACAGGTATCAGTGGCTGTCTCGGCTTATGGAAGGCAAGTGCTGAGGAAACGCCGTGTTACAGCACACCATATATTTTAGCAGCAGGGAGAGAGGGAGAGGGAGAGAGGGAGAGGAGGGATGGAGAGGGGGAGTTGGGTCTTGGGCATATAGGCTACAATATAAGAAGTTTGATTTTCATTGCCTCTTCTAAGCGATATATGCTATTGGATCTGTTGAAACGCCTCGTCCCATGGGGCTCCCATAACCCTCCTAACCTTTAAGTCAAAGGCCTTTGGAAAATATAAAATACAGCCTGTATATTTCATCAGCACCACAACATCACAGAAGGCTGGTTAGCATATCAGTTGTGTGCAATCTCAGAAAAATAAAAACATGCATTAGATTTATCTGCCATGCATTTTCTACCCAGCACACGTCTGAACAAATAAATATCTCAGGCCGTTTTATTATCCCAGTTATGGCTTATCTCTCATACACAATTGTACAATGGCTACTTTAAGGTCTGCAGCATGTGTGGACAGTGTTAGTGTTCGGGTAGCCTATATGTGCCATTTAGCTATTAACTCTGTATCGGAATTCAACTGTATAGGCGCACACTACCAACTCCGTATTGTTTCAATAAACATAGCACGTTATGTGATCAGTGGAAGCTGCTACTTGTATCCAGTGGACCAGGACTCTATATGGTGCTGTTTGCACAGAAAGTGTGCATACTGAGAGTGAAGGGATTGTCCATTTCCTCAGAGAATCAACAATTAAAATTATCATAACAAAGAGACTCAAAGGTTGATTTTTTTTCCTCCTTTTTTTTCTTTTTTTTTTTGCAATACAGTCTTTTCATTCGGAGGACACGCGAGGACATCAGTTACAGGGGCTTTACGGGAAGATTACGAGGAGAAACAAACGAGAGAAACCTCAACAAATTCCTGGTGGTATTGATCACGAAATTCTTTATCACGAAACGTGTCGAAATGAAAACGAGACACTGTCCATGTGAATATGCATCAGAGACTCCCCAGCAAATGTAATGCATGCAGGCCGGAGCTGACCAAAACGCTTTGATACAACTCTGCCTTTAAACCTTTACTCTTATCATTTATTATTATTCAAGACAACCTGCACGTATTGACAACGTGTTCCCACCAGTTTCGTAACAGATGTCACGATAACCTGTTTCCCCATCATCATCCCTCTGTGCTCCAGCTACACTTCCAACTCTTCCTCTGGTGTGTAAGAAGCATTAAACCTACTTATATGATCCAAACACTCGCGACACACATGTTGTAAAAATTTAAATAAATTGTCAGGTCCATATAGGATTCAATGACGCTTCAATAAGTATTTTTTTTTTTTAAAAAGGAGCTGAAGTTGCTTTGCATGCTGTACTGAAACAAAGCAGCTCTCAGGAGTTTTCATAGAATTTACTGGGAAATATTGAAAGCTCTGTGCTATGAATGCCCTCACACCCTTAAAACAATTAGTCTCTTTTATATTACAACAGTGTTCAATAAAGTATTAACCTGCATTTTAACTTAGACTGATATTCTGAGCTGACAGAAACTGTAAAAAAACGACACGTCTTTAACATCCTCTCCGTCATACTTTCATGCATGCCATATTTTATAAAGCCGAATTTCACTTCTTCTTTTTTTAAAACTAAGTTACGGATCTTATTCTTTATTTTCTGTTTTATTTTTCGCCCATGCATACAAACTAATGTGTGAGTTTGGGGGACACATATTGTTCTAAGTTTTTTTTTTTTTTTAATGAAAGTAATCCTCTAATCATCTCATCGATAAATTCATATTTCCATGCAGTCTCGACATAAAAAAAAATATTCTGTGATTTCCTCGGGTGAATCACGTGAAGTTTATCAAAGTTGAGAAAAATAATAATGTGAAGCTTTACGCATCAGGACTATTTCACGTCAGCTTTAGCCTCAGAGCAAGTGGTATTTCTCTTAATACTTCAAATACATATTTACCAATACTAACACGTTGTTAGCTCTGATAATATCCAGGTGATACTGTACTTACGATAAGCTCTGTTCTCTGCAGATTACAGCAGTCCACCGTGGCAGCCTATACGTTGCTCTTACTGTACACTTTTCATACATCGCCTCATTCGTGCTTTTTAATTCTCGCCAAGTATTTGTTTTAGTTGTTTACAAACACGACGGTTGTTTGCATAATTACATATACGCTACGCTGTTGAGTCACACATCTCCATTTTTAGCCACTACAGCCGCCGTAAAGTCAGTTATGTATTTCAATAAGTTGCCCAAAAACAGCTCTGTGCAGCTTTGACGCGACTAAAAAACAAAAATGACAGACATCGTGTTGGAAGCGACAGAGTAAAATGAGGCATGATCGCTTATGTGCTTCTGGTGGCCAACGTGTGGGCATATCTTTCATTTTAAAACGCATAAAAAGCGGGACAAAAACGTGTTAAAAAGTGGGAAAGAGCGGAGGAAAAAGCTTGTGCCTGTAGCGTCGGGCTCTGCCTGCTGCGGCTGCCTGCCCCAGCATTAACTTTCACTGTCTTCCGTCTAATCAAACTCTTACTTTCCGCTGTTCTTAATTCCATATTTTCAATTCCTGATCATTACTTTCCTCTTTTTTCTACTTGTATCTATCCATCCATCCCTCCCCCCTCCTCTTCCTCCCTCCCTCCCTCCCTCTCTCTCCCGAGCTCTCTCCTTTGCTGAATCTTATTGATCCAGAAGGCGGCTAATTAGCCCTTCCCTTCGTGCCTGTGTAATGAAGCACATGCGCACTGAATTAATCACAGCCATTTTTTGCAGGAAACTAATTAGCAGGAATAAAGATCCAAAGAGTTTTTTCTTTTCAATCATCAGATCTCACTTTCACCTCTTCCTCGCTCCCTCTAACACAAGACTCATCGCCTGCTTTGCATCCAAATTATTTTTATATTGCCTTTAACAACTAATAGTACCTACTTCGTTTTTTTACACTCCGCAACAACAATGATCTTTCTTTTGCCACCCTAAGCGCAAACTGACCAAAAGGGGACTGCCTTGATGGGATCTTTAGCTAAATCATCTCAATACTGGATTAAAAAGCGAGGATCACAAAGCGGCAGCGAGAAATTGTAAGTTTCAACTTTGCGTTTGTCTCTTTTTCCTCTCTGTGTGTCCACGATCCTATTCTTTTCGCTGTAGACTTATCTGAATCTCTTTTCCTATCTGTTCGTAGTTTACGTGTTAGCGGAGCTGGCTATTCTCACATTGTGAGAAAAGACTGGCGATCACAAGTTCATTTCATGCAAGTAGTTTGCTTTTATTCTCGATTTTATTTGTATCGTTACCTGTGTTTACATCAGCGATCGTCCTCTCCTCCTCATGAATGGAAGATAAGAAATGGGCAAGACAGCGATCCTCTCCAAGCAGTTGACCGTAGAAAAACACGGTTTTAGGACAAATATGTGCATTTCGGTGGGATCGGGCAAAGCTATAGAGGGCTTATGGGTGTCGAGAAACGTGTTTTGAGGCACAGATGCAGTAAAGAAAGAGGGGGGCTGTGTGGAGCGGACGGAGGGCAGCGGCAGCTCCACACGAGCGCAGCCCAGAAAAGGAGCTCCAAGTCCAGCCTGTGGGTCCGTGTGCGTCCGGCGACTGGGAACATCTCTCGCTTTTTCTAATTTTGACAGATTTGACACTTGCCACCACATCCAGGGGGGGTTTTCGGCACCGTCGTATGCTTTACAAAATCCTCTTCTGGATAAACACATTTTTTGTTCTTCTCCGACACGTCTCTCTTTTGAAAATGTGCAATCCCTCCGCCCTGTCTTAGTTCCTCCACAGCTAGCCTAACACTTTTCCTCTTTCCCCCCTACTTTGTCCATCTTCCCTTTTTTTTTTATTTTTCATGGCTCTTTGCCTCTTTTGAAGCGTTGTTTTTGAGTCGATTCTCGCTTCGTTCCCCGACGAAGTCACATGCAAATCGATCGACATGTGTGTGTACGTGTGCGTGCGCGCGCGAAGGGGGTTCGTGTTTGCGAGCGTGTGTGTGTGTGTGTTATGTGAATGTGGTGTGTTGAGGAAAAACGAAGCCCCGGGTCTCCTTCATGACATGAGCGGATCAGCAGGACCTTGTACGCGGACAGCCTGAGAGTCTGAGCGGCGTCTCGCAGAGCAGACATGTGGTTCAGGGGAGACATGGGCAGGCTGGAGCTGCTGCCTCCAACTACTTGGCTACCGTATCTGACTTTCAAGAGAACCTTTTTTTTTTCTTTCTTTCCCCGAGAAACGCTGACCGGAATGAAAACAAAACATTGCCCTATTAGTCTGACCTTAAGCAGACATAATCATTCCAAAGTTACTGCCGGAAACTTAAAGTACGGTCCAGGCTAAACCTATAGGTCACTGCATGCATTTAGTAGCCGCTTAGCCAGTTAACATTTGTTGGATTTCTTAAAAGTTAACACTGCAAGATATCCTTCCACACACCCAAAATAGAATAAAGCTGCACTCTCGGAGGAAAACACAAACGCTTCTCGCAAAAGAGACAGCCTTTTTCAAACGGAATGGGCCTTTTCCAAAAAACAAAAACAAAAAAAAAACACAGGTGAATTATTACTGCATGTAACTACATTGTGAGCAATGTCGCCGAAAAAAATATTTAAAAAATGGACCTGATCGGGGGGGAAAATGTTATCTTGACGTGTAGGTGTAATTGGAAGCCGAGAATCTCCATAAATATGATGAAAAATAGCGACTACTTTTCGGAAAGGGGTGCATCTGTGTGTAGTGAGGAAAAAGCTGCGAGAATTATAAAGCAGTCTGGGCTATTTTTCGCGACATAGACGCGAGAAAAAGAAAGAGGGGGGAAAAAAGAGGTTTTGCGAGCGAGCAGAGGCAAGGATAGGATATGTGTACCGTTGGGGGGGGAGACAGAAAGGGGGGTGAGAAGCTGTGTGTGTGTGTGTGTGTGTGTGTGTGTGTGTGTGTGGGTGTGTGTGTGGGTGGAGGGGTAGGTCAGACAGCAAGAAACAGGGGGAACAGGGGTCATGGAGTGAGTGCAGAGATAAAAAAAGAAGGAGAGGAAACCCCCCGCGCAAACAGCCGAGGGATAGTGATGGGGAGAGAGTGGGTCTGGCTGGGAGAGAAAGAGGGTGATGGTGGTTGTTGGCATGTTTTGGGAGCAACACAAAGCACTTGTGGTTGTCAGCATCTGCAGGATTAAGACTTTGGCTTTAGTTTAGGGTGGGAGAAACAAAAATAGACTGGTTACAGGTTTAATAAAACAAACCATAAGGCTGTCAGGCAGTGAGAGAAAGGCAACAACAACAAAAAAAAAAAAAAGGAGAAAAAAAAGGGGGATGAGGGGGAAGGAGTGCTGAGGGGGTCGGGTGGAGGGGTCAGATAGCCATGGGCCACAGAGGAGGAATCAGGGGAAGAGGTCAGATAAACAGATCCCTACCTTTCAGACTGGAGAGGGGCAGACGGGAAGAGCTTAGCACTGGGAGATAGAGAGGGAGCTGACATTCTTGCTGATTATTTAAAATCAGTCATAATATTCATATTTAGTTTCTTCCTCTGTTTTTTTTGTATTGTTATATACTTCTCCACCTTTGTATTTTGTGTGTGTCTGCAACAGTAAATTGTGTGCGATTAGATTCCATTGATTAGAAACTCAAAGGTGTTATAAGGCAGGTAGGCTGCTGTGCCAAAACTCGAGTGATCTCCCATCCTCCCCTGTCTGACAGTCAGTAACACTCCTCTCTTCTTCCTCCTCCTCCTCCTCCTCCTCCTCTTTCCCTCTCCGTCTTCTGTTACAAAACAAAGACAGCAGAAATGTTTACTGTCATCTCACCTGTCTGATTTTCCTGTCTTGTCTCATTGTCATATTTATGTTTAATTATAACCGTTCCTGCTGAAGGTATGGGCATGGCATTGGCTTCATTTCGAACATATTCTATTTCAAATATGTGTTTGTCAGATGTTGTGTTTGCTGTAACTATATTATCTCATGCTCATCCCCGAGTGTGATATTGGAAGTATTGCGTTCATGAGACCTGTGGGCTGTTAAAGTGCCACCAGAGTGATGGTTTCAACACAGACAGCATTTTTTGAAAAATAATTGAAAATAAGACAATTTCATTTTGAACTCATTGCTTGTGGTCAGAGTTATTCCTTCCTTTTCTTGTTCATACGTCGAACAACACCAAACTTTATTTTAACATTTTTTTATAAGCAACATTTAATGTTTATATGAATAAAAACATTTAGGCACAGTAAGGTTATTTACAATAGCTGAAGAAAAACCGGAAAGTAGTATATCACGCTGCTCAGAATAAATGACAAATACACTCATGCAAACATTTCCCTCATCTGATTATTGTAATTAATTTAATCAGAATTTGTTTTAATTTATTTGCAATTGCTTTTTATATCTCTGTGACACCAGGCAGCTGTTTAAAACCATTACAGTCATGTTAATGAAAATAGACGAAATTGTAATCATGTTATTTTAATGTGTCAGTCGTATAACTAAATTCTTTGATAGGATCAAAATGATAACAAAATACAGTTGTGTTTATTTGTGACGCTAGTGTGGTGCATTTAGTGTTTCGAACATGATTCTAGTTGTATGATTAATCATCTGCAAGTGCAGATGGTAGAACTGCTACCTGTGTGTTGCTGCTGCTGTGATCGTTGTGCACATTATGTGGAAAATATTTGGTGTTATAACGCTGTGATGTGATGACAGTTTCTACTGTGGAGATGTGCCACTGCTACTGATCCTGCACAGCAACAAAACGGTCGTCCGCTGTTTGCACTTGGCCCCCCCTCTATTACCATATTCGATGACAGGTATATTCAGACGTCATTTGACTGTATGGACAGGAATAGCACTTCCAGTTGGGGAAATGAGATAAAGGGAGTAGCAGTCGTCATGGATAGGCTCGTTTCATGGTTTGGGGGGTAACACAGAGGAATGGGAGACAGCGCCTCTGGCTGTCATAACCCCTTCTCCTCCTCTCACTGTGCCTCTCTCTCTCTCTCTCTCTCTCTCTCTCTCTCTCTCCCTCTTTCTCTCTCCATCTCATTCTCAATGTGTCTCTGCATATCTCCCTTCTTTACTCCCACCTTTCTGTGCTCGGGCATCGGCACTGTGGGGAAGCTCACTGCCATGTCCTCGGTCGGAGAGAGCCCCCTTTGGGTTATCAGTAGACTAAGGCCATACACGGGAGATTTAACACACTTTAATCTATGCACAGAGACCACAAAAATCTACCTAATTTTGCTCTGATAAGCAAATTATAGAAAGATTTTGTGTGGATGGAAATAATAAAAATATAATTTTTATTATTTCTTTTGTATTTAAATAAAGTCAAATCAAATCAGTCAGTTTAAATTAATTCCTGTTTATTGTATACGTTTTGCTCTGTGAGAGGATGAGCATTATAAATGTGAATAGGTCTGCCTTTGTGTGGATGCGTCCTCACTGAAATCAGAGAAGAATGTGTAGTGTCTGTCTGAGCCATTAGCTGTATGGACATGTGTAGATGAGGGCAGTCGGCACAGATGATGGCTCTGGATCTGACGTGTGGTTTTGAATATGCAAGGTCGTGCAGCGAGGACCAGTTCTTCCAGTTGTCCTGCAGCCGAGGCCAGTGCAATCGTCACGCTATTATAGAGGAGCAGGCGGGGGGGCGGGATCTCGGCTCAGCACAGGGGCTGAGCGAGAAAGTAGGAAGGGAGAGTGGAAGAGATGGCTGTCATGCTCAGGTGTGTGTGTGGATGCTTGTGGTGTGCATGAATGCTGTACCTGATCCGTAATCCCAGCAGCCCTGAGTGTCCAAAAGGATTCCTCTTTATCCACAGAAAGCACCTCTTTTCTCTAAAATTCCCCTCCCTGTCTTCTTCTGAGCTTTTCTTCTTCTTCAATGTCGCCCTTTTATCTTTTTGAAGCGAAGTTGGCGGGGATTTTTGTGGTTTGCTCTTTCACAATATGTTATCGTGTTAACAATCTTGGTTAAATCATTGTGGTAGACTAGATTTATGACAGAGAAGATGCGCATGTGTCTCTGCATGTGTGTGTGTGTGCGCAGCCGTATTCAGTTTTGTGAGCATGCTGGCATTATGGAAATCTAATTTCTTTTGATTGTGCCACATCGAGGCCTTGTCATGATGATACACTTTTGTTTTAATAGTCATTGTTTTTATTAATTTTGAACGGTTTCAGAAAATCTTAGCCACCATTCAAATTCAGACGAATCACAGCAGCCCTGTGTTGTGATAACGCGACATTGCTCTGGTTATCGAGCAGTCATACAGAGAATAGAGATACGAGGACAGAAAAAAAATATTTTCCATTCAGTAATATGTTTAAAAGCAAAGCATGGGTTCTATTTTGACTTTCTCTCCCTCAGTGAGGGGAATTCACAAGCTGTCATAGAATGGAGCACAGTAATATGTGAAACAAATTTGTTTTCCATTTCTAACAATAAGTGAATGCTGTTGCAGTCGTGGAAGGGGGGTTCAGAATGTGTGTGTGGATCTGCGTCCTTGACTAGAATTTCAATATTGCTTCTGTAATAAATGTACAATATCAGTTTTGTAGCAAACAAGGCCGTTTGTTAGAGAGCAGCGTTGTAACAGTGATAAAGACTGTTGTATTTCTCCGTTGCTGTATCGACTGAGTCGAGGACCTGTGTGATGCATGTCTGTCCAGGGCTGGCAGTATCGTTAAAGCTGAGTGTGTGTGTGTGTGTGTGTGAGTGTGAGTGTGAGAGAAGCACAGCTGCTACGACTAACTGTGTATATATCCTATTCGGGGCTGCAGCAGCAGCTAGCTCTAGTGTTCAGGGATGGGAGGAACAGCGGTTTCGTGTGTGTATAGGCTACATATGCCTACATGCGGGCGAGGCAGGGATGACAGGGACCACTCCAAGGGCTGCAAAAATTGAACTGAGCTGCACCCCAGCTCCCCCCCCCCATAAGCCCACCCCTCTCTTGGACCCTGGAGGCCAGCATTCCACCCTCCGCACTGGCGCTTATCATCACAAAGGACAGAATGCATAAAACATGGAGGACGCTTAGACAGAGGCGGCCCAGGTCGCCTTTCTCTCCCCACACTGAGCCCTGGAACAATACATGGGCCCCTCTGGCCTGTGACTCTGACGACACACACGCCGTCTTTTTATCCTCCCCTATTTCTTTGTCATCCTCTTCCTCTTCCTCTATGTTACTGTGCTCCGTGGAGTGATAACTGCCCTCGCATTGTTTATCTGTGTCTGTGAAATCTGCATTGTGTAACTGAAATGTAAGTGCGAGTGGGTGTGTGTGTGTGTGTATGCATGTGTGTGTCAGAGTGACAGGTTTAAAATATTGACAGTGCATCAGTTGAATAGCTCCTGCCTTCATAGTCCTGATTATTTATTGTCTTAAATATTTTTTACATAAAATGTAATTTTTTATTATTCAAATTTGAAAAACATTGTGTATTCACTAATTGACACAGTGGTGAAATGTAAACAATAAGAAACCTTTTTACTCATATAAAGAAATTACATTTTTTATAAAAGAGTATTAAGATAATATGTTTTGGTACAGTCAGGTGATCTGTGTTTCAGACCGTCAGCATGCAATTTTTCCTTGTCACTAATTTTCAGCCAGGTCCCCCGATGATGCAACAACACGGCTTGTGTTAGTACCGAACACATTGTGTGTGTTTGTGTAATCAAGCTATCAGCTTCTCAGCTTTTCTGTCGGTCAGTGGGCTGGGGCTGGTTTTACAGGCCAGATAAAGAGTTCTGTGAAAGTGATATCAACATTAACCCACTATAGACTCCATAACACCTTTTCTCCATGCCACTCAGTCTCCTCTGCTCAAAACATGTTTAGTATAAACAATGGGGCAGACAGATTGACAGGTAGAAAGTGTTTGAGAGTTAATTTAATTTTTTGCTTTATACAATCACGTGGGTTTTTAAATCTTGGTTAAAGCGGAGTTGTTGTTTCATATTTAGGTCATACTGATTTTAATTTCCTTTCTGCATGTGCCCTGCATCCACAGCACTCTGTGACGGTGACAAACAATAGTCATGTGTGGCTGAGAGAGTCTGTTTCTGTCTGTATGTGTGTCTGATAGTTGGGCTGCAGGAATGCACTGCTAGGATGTGCTGGACCCCAGCAGGTCTATGGCACTTCCTCTCTGTGTACCTCACAGCTTATCCTCCTCAGGACTATAGAGAGAAGAAAAGAAAGGAGCGGTGGCAGGAGCACCCTTTCCCTCTCACACCCTCTTTCCCCATTTTTACAATTCACACACACACACAGAAAAAAAAAATCTCAACAAAAAGTGTAATTCACTTGCAAATGTGTAGTAGCCTGTCCGTGTTCCCAGTGGAGGAGAGATTGAGAGAAGGAGAGGGAGGGGCAGGGATGGAAAGACATAGAGAGCAGGCTGCAGTGTATTTCAGTGCGCGACAGGGCTAAGGTGAAGCTATCGACTGCTTCTTTCTGATCAGGAAAAGCAGCCGACTTCATCTGCCCATTGATAGATTCTTATGTGGTTTGTCTGCATGTATCGTTTTTACTGTGTGTGTGTTGTTGTCATACAGTAAGTTGCGACTGGCTATTTGTTATCCCCCCTCGCTGCTCCTGAGGTGGCCTGGTGTTGTTCGCTCAGTGCCCCAGGCGACTGATCTGCCAGTACTGAAGGGGTTAAGAAGCAGGGATAGCCCTCTTTTGTCTCTGCGGCCCTCTTTGCCATTGTTGTGGTGGAATTGAGCTCGGTGCACCTCACTTGACCACAGCAAAGCAATAAAATGGCCTCTAAGTGCTGTAGCCTCCGTAGTCCTCTGATGTCAGCTCTCTTCCAGCTTCTGCCGCTGTATTTTCCTTTTTTCTCCTGACACATGGGCATGTCTCTGTGTGCAGTGTGCTATGTGTGCACACACATACTGTGCATGGTTGTTTTCTTACGATCACTTTCTTTACCCTAGCATTACTAGCCTTTTTATTATTTACTATGTGAGATGTGAGCTAACATCTTATTCTTTTTTTTTGTGGAAAATACATGCAAATCACATACTAAACTCCTAAGGAGTTTTTTTAGTTTATTTACAGATGATCAGATTATAATAATATTAGAATGGTTAGAGGTGCACTATGTAGTTTTGTGGATGAAATTTTAATTAGAAGAGAAATGTCTTCATTGACTAATTTTTTTTTATGCCTAAACAAACTAAATAAATAAACCCTCTTCGTTTTCATGACTGAATAAACAGAATAAACAAACTGACCTTAAAGGACAACACAATTTCATATTGTTTTACTTTGTTTATATGTGGCAGACCCTGCCACCTTTCTAGCTTCAAACAGTGTTCTCTGGACCTAATTTTCCTCTGAGAACAGCTTGTTTATTCAGTTATGGAAAAAATAAATATTTCTGAGTTTGTATTATTGTCTCATTAGTATTGTAAATATTACAATTCTGAGTTTGAATTTCTTTGCCAAAACTACATAGTGCCCCTTTAAGGGCCTATTAGCATCTACAGAGTGTTAGAAGTGGCTGAGAAAGCACATTAAAAAAAACACACATTTTATATTTTCACTGATCTATGAGAGGGATTCAAGTATTAATTAGAGCTTTACATTCAGCAGCATGGTAATCATATTCTGTTTATTTATATATATATATACATATATATATATATATATATACATATATATATATATATATATATATATATATATATACTTATAGGGCATGTCTTTGCACCTCTGTGGATATCACTAAATATCTAGGCCGATCTGACCACTATCACCACCTGATAGACAAAAGTGCCACTGTAATAGCTGCTGAATGAACGATACAGCGATAGATACCTCAGCTATTTTGCTATACACTGTCATATTATTTTTCATTTTTTTCAGTTGTATTACTAGTAATAATAGTACAAGTACTGTGCATGATAATTTTATTTTTCTAGTTTGAGAATGCATTATTATAATGCATAGTGCCGGGTGGTATTGTGTTTGATTGCACAGATGATTGTTTATAGCACAGTCCCACCTCTGCAGACATTGTAATTAAAAAGAAGATATACTGCATGTGCGTCTGTCGCCATCCCATTTCATCTCGTCAAATAAGCATCTAGCTGTGGCGGTGAGCATGTCAGTGGATTTATGAAAGATTTCTGATTGGCTGGAATTATAATTGGCACTGTCCCGAGTGTAAACCATTTATGCCAGGTGTCATACAGAGACTGCATTAAATGTTCCACCAAACTGCAATTAAACAAACATTTCCTCAAAGCCACAATATTACACCTCTGTGTTATTCTGAAGGGTGTCTCTGTCTTGTGTGCCTTTGCCTCACCCCTCTCCTCTCCCCCTGCTCCTCCGCCTCCAACTGAAGACACGTGTGGTTTCCTCTCCGGGTCTCACTGTACCTAAAACAAATGCTCTTTCTCATTTTCCCTGTGTTAAATGAACAAACATAAGGACCCCGGTGCCTCATAATAAATTGATTAGAGAGAAGCAGACTCCCACACAGCAACACCGAAATCTAGTGATATACAGTGTGTGTATGTGTGTTTAGCCTGAGGAGGAGGAGGAGACGTACTCTTTTCTACCTAACACACACACACAATGACTAGAAATGTATATTTATCCAGTTTAACAACAGTCGTGCTCCCACCTCTCTGGCAGGCTCTACTCTAACCGCTGTTTTGCGTCCAGTGGCTGATGTCTCGTGACAGAGACAGCGCTGTGGCGTTTACATATTTGACGCCGAGTGTTTGGCTTTCATTCTGACGTTCAGTGCCACAGAGCAGAGATTTGGTATAGGCTGGAGGGGGTGGGGCAGGTCCCATGGGGATGACACAGGGCTAGACGGCCGTGACAGACTGGTGACCTCGGCTTTGTGACGTCATTTGCCTCGTCTGGTCACCATGGCATTCATTTTCCCTACTGTTTAATGAATGAAGATAGGGGCCCTGGCTAGCTATTGGTGAAATCAGAGGCCCCAGTACAAACAGAGGAAAGCATTATGAGTTGAAAACATCGCTTCTGATCATCTGCTGTGCTTCTGCAAGTCTGTCCCACTTCAGTCTAGCTTTAATCAAAGGTGACATTTTCTTCTCCTTTTCTTGCAGCGCAGAGCATTTGACTTTTCTGTTTTTACTCAGGTGGTAACAAATAGCAAGCGAGCATTGTTGTGTGAAGCAGTAAAACAAAACACACCCTGACCACATATAGGAAGTCAGCCTGAGGTAAGAGCTAGGCTCAAAACGGATACTGACTGTTACAACAGTTTTTTCTCCTCCTGACATGCCAAGTGCCAATTCTTTGACAACAAATGCTCTGCTTTTCCTCTCTTCTGCTACTCTTTCACCCTCCCTCGAAGCGCTTTTTCTCCCGCCATTCTGAAGCATGTACATTTGAAGGAAATAAAATAAATTGCCTCATAGATTAGGTTTAATTTGGGCAGCATCTCCTCTGTAGATACGGTGTTGTCCCTGCAACTCAGACAAGGTGCGTATCTGTATCAGGAGGAGGATGGCTGTAAAATAGGCTCCCCTTATTGCCTGCTTTTTGTTGGAGCCAGGTGTTTCCTCATGTTGGATCATGCCCTGATGGGGAACAAGAGGCCACATGGCAGGTGAGAACCAAGTTATTAATGCTAGCGGAGAGCTTTTTGTTCAATGGTCTTCCTGTGCCATGAGCAAAGCACAGAAAACTCTTGCAAGCAGAGTAGACTGGTAAAACTGCACTCTAGGCTGAGGATTAGCACAGGAAGTAGCCTGTGTATGGTGCAGGAGCTCTGTGGATATACTCTTTCCCTCCTAGCAGCACCAGGAGCGGGACAAGTGTGTAGATGACACAGCCTTTGTTTACACTGGAGAGAATATGGGTTTTGAGGAAGGAGAGAGAAGAGCGAGGCGATGGTCAGGACGGGGGGAGGGGGGGAATGAGGGCACAGACACCAGTCTCATCACTTCCTTCCTTTCTATAGTTTTTTTTTTTTTTTTTTTCTTTCATGAATCGCCATTGTCAAAACAACAGTAGACAGAAGGGGAAGTGTAGAACTGAGGCACAGGCTCCATTAAAAACATTTTTGCAAAGCTTAATTTTGAAACTATAGAAAATAAAACTTGCAGCATGCTAGCTATTGAATGATGTTAAACCTGTGTAAATGTTGTCTGCCTCTATCTCTAATCTACCAGCTTGTTCTTCCCTGCTACAACCACAACAGTTCTCTTTTTTCTGCCAGACAGGGTACATTAAACAACCCTGTATGTTTTGACCCTGATCAAGACAGAACTCTCGTTTCTCACACTCTGTGGACCCCTCACTTCCTCGGGATAGCTCTGTGCAGATGTGATCGTATATATCTCCATGAGTTCTTTCCTGTCTTCCACATAGAATTTCTATATAACTCAAACAGCAGACTGACACCTGCACCCTCTGTATTGTTGAGTGCAGTCCTGTGGTCAGGGGCAAAATGTACTTCCACATGACAGATGGCTGTGCGGGCCTTCAACAGGAAGCCTGGCTACACTGTTTCACAATCTCTCCAGAAACAAGAACCGAGTACCCTCACTATGATGTGCTGCTGTCCGCATTTTGTGTAATGGATGCCAGCTTGCCTGTAGTGGGTACAAGCACAAGGCGAAGGGAGGGGTGGGGTAGGGGGGGTACCCCGGCATAAGTGGACCCCTGAGACCTCCTGGAGGGGTAGAGGTGTGGCGAACGTCTGTTTTGGGCATGGCTTGTGTCAGCGTGTTTAGCGTTTGCCTCCGAGGGCATTTATATGCAAATGCTAAACAACCTATTGGGGTGGCTAATTACAGCAGGGCCTTTGTGTGTGCCAGGCAGTGAGAAGCAGGGAGTTTTCTAGCACGCCAGGCCTGGACTTCCCCTGCTTGTTTACTCATTGTCTTTCCTTATTACCCCCTCATTGACACTCCCCTTTTGTGTGGCTCTGCCGTTTGCCTGCATGCTGGCTCCTCCCCTTGTGGTGCTGGAGTTAATGTAGTAGATTAAAGAGGCAGCACTCTGGCCCTGTTTACTTCCTCTTTCATCTGGTGGCCCAGCTCTGTTTTAGCTCTGTTGCCATCCCTCCTGTAGCTTTTGTGTAGCCCCCACCCATTCAGGAAGGATTCAGCCTCATAGTACTCCCTCTCTCTCCCACCCTCTCTCTCTCCTACAACTAATGCTCAGCTAATTACTTTGGGTGATAAAAATGCATTTAGGTCAGGTTCTAATGCAATGCAAATTTATGAGCAGGCAGAAGCAAATATTAACTTGTAGAGTCACTGATAGTCATTGGCTGGGGACAAAGGTACACCTCGCTTAACCGTCAAATATGATGGTTTTAATGTGGTTAGGGCTATTTTTTTTTTAGTTCTTTGTTGTCAGGGATCCAAGCACAATGACAGCAGGAGGATGCAATTGACGTTTTTCAACTGTATAGGATCCTAGTAACTGTAGTGCAGTGAAGCCCACATGCTTAGGTAGCCCTGTTTTTATTATCATAGAACTAGAGTCTAAAATACGAATCGAACCGTTTCTTTCCCCCTCCCTGTTGTTGCTTGGTGTGTAGAGTGTTTAGAGAAGAGTATTGCAAGTGAGAAAACTCTAATAAATTAGTAAAAATGTTTTATGTGGTGCGTATGACCGCATGGCATCATCTGGTTGTGTGATCAAGTGGTTTCTGCAGCGACAGGCTGAATTTCTCCTGTTTAAATGTCCAGATTGAAAGCATGCGCACCTTGATTAGTTTTAACGTTTATACTGTTTTTTGCCTCTTGGTTTAATTCTGCTTTTATTCCATCAAAAATTAAGTGCAGCTTTACCCAGTGTTATAATACATGAAAGCCACATTTGTAGAAGTGTTTTAGTGGTGCACAACATGTGTGGGACTGCGACTACCGTTTATTTTCATTGTCAGTTAATCTGTTGCTTATTTTTTCAATTAATCGATTAGTTGTTTGACCTATAAAATGTCAATCTGTGTTTCCTAAGCCAAGATGAAGCAAATATTCACATTAAAGAAGCTTGATTTCAGATGATTTAGACTTTTTTGTTTGAAAAAAACTACTCAAACTGACTTATCAATGATCACAATAGTTAGCTATTAATTAATACTCAACTAATCGATGAGCTCTAACATGTGTCTTGGTTAGTACGTCTCGTTATCGACTTGTCCCCTCTATATTCTGAAATCTCTGCTGAATGCAGCGGCCATATCCAACTGGCCCTGCTGCATTCCTGTGAAATTATTTGCCTTGTGCTAAAACAAAGAAAGAGGAAGAGAGCAAAAGCCCTGGTTTAGCACTGCTTCTCACTTCATTTTACCACTTAGGTTTCACCGTTTGTTCCATGCTTTGCCACCACTTGTGCCCCTTACTACGCCAATTAGACCCCCACTTCCATGTGCTCTCCCTCTGACATACCCGTAGCCTGACACACACTCATACATACATGCGCAGAGGGGGAGACTTGGCTGGCCGAGGAAGCCCATTCTGGATCAAAGGCCGTGTGTGAGGGAGCCAGGGTACCTCGTAGAAAACAGCTGCCCCTTGCTGTCTCTGCCTCTCACCCCAGCCTGACAGCAGCCAGAAATATGAGGCCTCTCCAGACCTCTGTCCTGGGAAAAAATAGGGACAGGACAGCACACATACACTCAGAAAAGCTTTTGTTTCTGCGCTCTCTCTCACTCTCCCTCGCTCACCCAGACATACAAAGAAGAAAGAAAGCCGTTTGTCTATGCTCATTCACTCATTCAGCCACAAATGGCAATCTTCGTTTCACGTATACACTCCCTCTGCCAACCTCACAAAACCATTAAATTATCACATGCTTGATTTCTCTTTATTGCCTGTTTGTTAAACTTCTTCATTAGCTGTTTTAGTCAATTTGGCACCATTTGTCTGTCAATCTTCCTCTGAATTTGCCCTCAACATGGTACCTGCTCTCTCTGTGAGCTAGGCCTTCCTCAGCACTGTCTGAGGGTGCTTTTCTTCTCCTTCACTCTTGTCTCTACCTTTCCTCGCCACATGTCTGGGATTTCTCTCCCTCTGCTCTGCTTCACCGGCGTGTTCAAACTCTGACAGAGTCGAGAAAGGCATTCAGCTCCCTAATCCCGGCTCCCTCTATCAGGAATGCTAATACGTGTGATTGTGTGACCCGCTGAAGCCCGGCAACATCTGCAGGAGCCTATGGCGAGCCCCCGCCTGCCCACACCCACCCTGCCCCCTGCCTTTGAGCGTTCACTCGCTGCCATTATTTCATTGTTTCACTTCACGCCTGTGACTGGGCAGTGCAGTTAACCCTCTGCTGCTCAGGCCAGGCCGAGTTGCAGTTCTGCATACAGGGGTACTGAGGAGGTGTGTGTGTGTGTGTGTGTGTGTGTGTGTGTGTGTGTGTGTGTGTGTGCGCGTGCGTGCGTGCGTGCGTGCACGCGCTTGGGACAGCCCTTTCCCAGGACAGGCCTCCCTGCCTGCCCATCTGGACCCCTACACACAGCTCTACCCCTCACACTGTTTACTTATGCATTCCACTACTAGTCAGTGTGCATTTGTGTTTTCGTATAGTCTGTGTAAATGTATGGTCACTTGTGAGTTAAGGCATAATTGTAGGAATCATCTGTGTCACATTTTTCTACATGAGTAGCTTTTGCTTTCTCAGGGACATCAGGAAAATGAAACTTACTCTTGATAGGATGAGATCTGAAGGAATGGCGATGTTAGCCAATGAAAACCTGTTAATGCATTTTCACCCACCCCACCCCTGCCTGCATTGGAGTTGAAAGAAATTATTGTTGGGATATTGTCTGTTTTCAGAAAGATGAATTACCGGTAAGGCACAACTGTCGAAGGGAATCTGTGTCAGGCTGGAGTGCTGCTGATTGAATTACCCTTCTCCTCAGTCCTGCCTGTACTCCTGCACATGTATCCAAGCTACACCATAGACAAGCAGACAGAAGGCGTAGACTTTATTTCTATGTGCTTCATTCACACCCTTACATTAAGCTGTTAAATCTTTAGGATTGTAAAACCTGTCAGAATCCAACCCATGTAATCTGTTTTTGCTGGATTCCACTAAAGAAAGTATATACAGTACAGCACATGCACATTGTAGTTTCACACCATCATAAGGAGCTTTTAGATGAAGAACACTAACATTTTATATTTGCATTGAACAGTATACATCAAGTCATTACCTGTTGGTTTTGATACACATTCACTAATGGCAAGGTGTCTTTTTCCAAGTGTCTCAGACATAATTTGTTGATGCCAGGGACGAAAGAGCAGCCTGTCTGTGAACATATTGAAGTGTTAATGGTAGCAGTGTTCCACTTAATTTTATTTTATTTTATGTTAAGTGTCAGCTAATTGAGTTTGTTTGCTGCCTCAAAGTTTCCAGTGCATTACAGACATTCAGCACAACTAGTCAGAGAAATGAAGAGCTATACAAACAGGGAGTCAGCTTTGCTGCAATGTCTGTGACCACCACTAGGAATCCACATTCAGTGACCATGTGTCCATGTCTGGCTCCAGAAAATACACACACACACACACACACACACACACACACTCTGTTAATGTTGGAACAATGATTTTGTCCAAAACCATGATTAATCATTACATTTTTGTAAAGCAGGGGCAGTAGTAACCATGGGGACATAAAGTGATCCATGCTGCTTTGCATATCAACAGAGAAGTTTTCAATTGCAGCACGACTCTCGGCGGTGTCCAGAGCTGCTACAGGCCCGTGTAGCTTTAGAGAGAGATCCACTCTTTTAGGATCCTCGGTCTCTTCCTCTGACCTCTGTTGTTCAGCTCAACAGGCTGTTTGTAGTGCGCTGGAACAAATTGTTGGGCAATTCAGCATGAATGAAGCTTTTGAAGTGTGAAGTTGCTGTTTTATTACTGGTTAAAGTGGCTGTTTAAGGTTAAATTAATTTAAAAATCTGCATTTGGAAATATAAATGCTAGTTTAAAACCATAGCTGTGTAAAATCAAACTTTCCTTTTGTGTATTTTTACAGACCTTTGCACCTGTCTTGCTTTGTATGGCCTAATGTAACAGCGAGAACATTATCTGCCGGTTAGAACTTATTCTAGAGCAAAAGGTGGAAATTATAGTCGCAAAAAATAGAATTAATGTCTTTTCTCTCAGCCTTCACTGAATGTGCACATGAACATGAATTGCTTAACAGAACTTCTTAAAAAATATAAAAATTGCTTTAATGCCAGTAATAACCATTCTAAATTGAATGAATAAGGCCAGTGGTAGAAAAACTTTTGCAATTACTATATGGAGAGGAACAATTTGCAGAAACTTGGCCACACTTTTAACACCTGCAGTTCAACAGATGAGGCAAAAAAATTAGCACATACTTTTTGTTTGCTTCTACTTTTCTGTCAGATCAGAACTGCAGAATGTCAAACTTGGATCTTTCAAAAGAGATGGTCGAGACTTCCCATCTGCATTTTAGTTTAGTGTTCTCCACGGTTCTGTGTGATAACGATTTTGCTTGTCTCCTGCAAAAGCGATTTAAACTGAATATGAGCCATCGGGGAATATATGTGGGCCTACCATTCCTGTTCCCATGACGGCTCATTGAAACCAGGGATGGAAGGATGTCCTCCATTTTTTTCAGATCAAACTTCATGCCAGCACAGGCCTTTCCAGACTTCATTTACAACTTTAGCAACACACTGCTCTGGAATGATCATCGGCTGTGTTATGTACACAGACTCTGACATTGTTTTTAATCTGTACATTCTGGATACATTCTGTCTTACCAATATAAGATATAAATGTTTGATTGAAACCACTGCAGATTACAGCTCCCCCATCCCTTTGTTTACAGACGTGTTTCAGGGTTTCAAGACAGTTTAAAAGGAATGGGCTCTACAGAGCCAAATTGGATCTGGGTATGTAAATACTGCTCTGATGTTTAATGAGAAGCAAAGTTAGCTAATTATAGCAGCTCTGAGAAACATGAGGAGGACAGTGGGAAATGTTTCCATCACTCCCTAGCTCTATAGATTACTGCCTAATTGCCTCAATCGAATCAGGCGGAGACATTAGCCAGAGAGGCAGAGAGTGAGAGAGAGAAACATGGGGATGGGGCTGATTACACATATCCGTTGGTGGCTCTTCAGATAATCCAGAAGAGGACCAGCAACTTGGGGCTCTTGGACACAGCACAAGCTACCTTCTTTAGTCCGCCTGTCTACTGTGTTATGGTCCCTTCCCCCAGTGCAGTTATAAAGGTGAGGATAGCAGAGTACTGTAGTCTCTCCTGCCACGCCAGCCAGCTGCGGAGGTGATTCATACTCCCATGCGGAAGTTTTTTCAAACTATAATTACATGTAATTCTGACACATGTTTATGCCTGATTTTACCAGACAGCTTCTCCACTAATGACAAAGTAGAACATAACATCCTCCCAAACATTTGTTACGACAATATTTTTCTACCTTATTATTGGATGTTGTAATTTAAAGGGCTTGGTGAAAAACATGCAGTGCAAGTTTGGCTGACCTGTTGAGAAGCTGAGAGAATAGTTCCTTCCCTTTCACAAAAAATGTTTTGTCAAATATCAGGAGTGTAAGAGGTGTCTTAAGATTGTCCCAATACTGTGAAGCCCAGCTTGTATTTCCTCTCATTTATTTATGTCCCACTGGAAATAGTGAGAGAGGAGGAAACTGACTTGTTTTTTTCCCCGTTTAATTCCTCTAATTCCTGTTATTGCTGGTGTAGGATTAAACGGGAGACCTCTGCGTATGGCTGTTAAATATGTGTCCTGCTTATGTTTAGTAGCCGGGGAGGGTGGGGTGGGGGGGATAAGAAGCACCAATGGATCTGTTTCGTCCTCCGAGCACAGTGATATTGAGGTCAGCTGTCCAAAATGATCTCATGTTAAGGAATTGGCGAGTCAGCAGGGTCAGAGCAGAACCGCCATGACGACACTTTCTCCACGGTGATAGCGCTGCCCTCCTTTCCCTCCCCTCCACTTCCTCTGCATGGGAACAGCAGAGAGGAGTCTGAACTGTGTCTGTGCCCTTTTCACTCGAGCAAGATGGCACTGTGTTTGTTTTCTCATAGAACCAAGCTCAGAAATCAGGTGAAGGCGTTCTTGGTTTACAATTAATTGGATCTTTACAGTTCTGATGACCCAGAGTTGCAATGCTAATCCTTCCATCTTCTTTAATCCTAGACAAACATCTGAATTGCTGAAAATAGCCAACAGAAAAATAGCTGTTTCCTGGATGTCATAGTGGTGTAAACGGGTGCCTGAACAAGCCTTCCTTCAGTTTCCCAGGCAGGATGCCATGGAGCACGGCATAAGAACTGCACGTAGGAACTGTGTGGGGAACCCAGACCCCAGCGGAGTCCTTTTTAACTGTTCCGTTGGGAAAGTAGGCACTATAAACAGATAATGGCGCTCATGCAGAAAGAGCCCGGAAGTGGGAGGTCTCAGACATTTAGAATGGGCACTCTGGGTGTGAATCTTTGGAAAGGCATACAGGAGTAAGTGAGCTGGGGATTTTGCATTGGTGCTGCAGCTCATTTACATTCAACTTCTCTTAATCCCTCGCCATTGGGTTCAGTGTAGGTAGACTTGGCTGTATGGATAAAATACCAACAGTTGGCTTATCAGATGTGGAGTCAAATACCGTTGAAGCATATGGAGCAGAGCTTAAAAAGTGTGTTTGTGTTGCTCTCAGATCACGCACACAAGTCTCAAGTGACTGTCTGTAAGCAGACTATACAGCTCATATCTCTTTTCTATCCTGAAATCAGTCACACACGACCCGGACGTCCACTTTCTCACTCTCACACTACTTTCTCACCCTTTCTCTCGGTCTCCGTCTCTCTCTCCCTCACACACATGTTCCCATAATTTATGGCTGCCGGGTCCTTGATCAATTGATAGCAGGGAATCCTTTGGTAAATAGAGTTTTAGACACATTGCCAATAGACCTGGGCTATTGATTGGAGTGTAAATTAAAAACTTAATCAGGTCTCTGAGATAAGATTTATCTCCGCCCCGAGCAAATTACAGGGCTGACTTGGAGACATGAAGGCAGGCCGGTGGGCAGATGAGCACTGCCCCTTCGTGGGTGCCAAGTCTCTGTCCTGTTCCTGTTTCGCTGCTGGTGCCACTCTCAGCCACTTTTAGGCTCACTTCCCTCTTGTGGAAAAGACAATGAAGACTTTTAGTGTTGACATAATGGATGAAGGATTTTCTTGTAGCCTTTAGTTAAAACAGGACTGGCTAAGATGAACACGGTTTAAAGCATCTGGTCGACATATTTATCCAATATGTCTTATTGTTCCATGATGCACTTTTAGTACGGCTGACCCAAGTGGGAAGTAGTTTTATTTCTTTATCATTTTGTTCTGTTTAGCAGTTTGTCTTGTTCAGTCTTGTCAATATTCCCTTGCTCTCCCTCTCCCTCTTTCGCACTGTGTGTTTAATCACTTACTTTCATTGCTGCCCCTGATGAAATATGTGAATCATTACACCCAGCTTTTATTTCTTCAATAATATTCTCATCTTGTTGAGGTCATTTTACGCCACAATAAATTTATGCACATTCATACGCACATGCGGTGTTGTCTATATTTTATATGTATTAAGACAATCCTTGGGATTGCACATTGATCAGTATATGGATTTCCACAGTAATTGCTGAGGGAAATTTTCTCTGTCTCTACTCTTCTTCATTATTAATATTGGGAAATGGGTATACATTCAAAATGTCTCTGGGTATAATTTCATCTTAAAATAACGAGAGCCCTTTTAATTCATGCCAGCTAATACAGGGCAGCACGCATACTGAGAACAGGGCTTTCCTCAGGTTTCACAGATAAGAAAGACACAGTCACTGAGGATCCTGGGATAGGTACCTCATAGGTATCTGTCTGGATCTTTAAGTCGGTAATTAAAACATACATTTTTTTCCTTGTGATTAAGGCCGGTATTAGGCTCCTCTCAGGGATTATAGCACTTCCCATTATCTCTGGTTATAGTCATACAGAAGCCATAGAAATGACATTGACCCAGAGAGAGAGAGAGAGAGAGAGAGAGAGCAAGAGAAGAAGATGGAGAGCACACAGTTGAGGAGGTCATAAGTCCAGTAGCAGATAACGGTAAATATACATAAGTATAAGTAAATTTGCAACACCCCTGAGGACTATTATATATGGTGGTGGATATATGGACATCGTTTTTGGTTTGTGAAGTGCAGGGTAAGTGTTAGAGGTCCCCAAAAAAGCCATGCAACCTTACCCATCCAGTGGCTACATAATGGTGGCCAACCTTTTCTCTTTGTCTAGTTGTGGGGGAGGCTGAGACCATCAGTAATAGGCTTTTTGCCTGATAAGCCCGGAAAATACTCGTTTAGTTAGTGAAAGTGCAGAGGGATCCTGGCCTGATAAACCCGCTGTTTCCGTCTGTAATACCCAACAGCTAAAATCAATAGTTGGGATAATTCTCCCGCTAGTCGTCCAGTCTCCTTTATCTGCAGACTTCCTCAACCCCTGTACATGGGGGTGGTGGTTAGCTGGAGTATGCCCCTGTGTATATTAGAGGTTATGTAGTTATACTTGCATAGAACTTTGCCTTTTTGTGAATGTTGGTCGCATTTGTCTTAAATGCCATTCTCAGTACCACCGTGGAAGAGACTGGACCACTACTACCTCATGCAGGCCTGAAACCTCTGATACTTTCCAACTGTTCACTACCCAGTTAACTTGGAGGGCAGCGTCACGGTCATTTTTTTGGCATTAAGGGTGCTCATGATATGGGTCCAACTCTCAGTGATCAGCTCAGGTGTTGTCTCAGAGTGAGTGCATGTATAAATCTGGTGTGAGGAAGTGGCTGTCAGCACTAAATCAGACCTGCTAAGAGCCCTGCGCTCTGTCAACACAAGCTCTATGTTCTGACACAGGTGCTTGATTAGGCTTAAAAATACAGCACAGGTAGTGCCTCTGACACAGCCATGGGATTAAAAGGTTCCGACTGGAGACAAAAGAGCTCCCTCATAGATTTAGGCAGGGAGGTGCATGAGTTTGATGACCCTGATGAGGGCTTTGTGCCAAAATAGGTTTTACACTTCTCTGAATTTTCATCTCCTGGATTGCCTCCCTTCTCTATGGGAGGAGAAGCTGCATCAGAGCGCCTGATCAGGCATGGTAGAGAATACAGAATTCCCCCCATATCACGACTCCACTGTCCCGCTTTAGCCAGTGTTATCATTTTACTGGCAGGCTCTCCCAGAGTTAGTTTCTGTGTAATCTTTCTGGCCATCACAGCACTGCCGTAAAATACAGCCTCAGGTGTTAGTAGGCAGGGTGGTTAGCCTGCGACACCGTTACCTAAAGTGCAGTGTATTAAAAAGCAGTCAGAGCCCTGGATCACAGTATATCACAAGGGAGAGGCAGCGATAAGGCCTGCCTGCCCGCCCGCAGATCAATGAAGGTTACTGACATCATATCACAAAGTGAAAGCGAGTGCTGCACCCCTAGCTATTTATCAGCAGTGGATCGGACATGAAAGGGGGTGGAGGGGAGAGAGGACAAGACAGGACAGCACTTTTCCCCCGTGTTGGGGGCTCGAGCCCTGACTCCTCCTCTCCTACCCCATCGCTGACTCCTCCCCTGGGCTGCGACAGCTCCCATATGGCAGTAGCAAGAATGCTTGGAGGAAATATAAAGGTAGAGGACTGCTTAGATTGAATAAGGCTGAAGTCGGGAAGATTTACAGTCACATCTTTTTTCTGATATTTCAGCTACACAAGACTTTTCTCTTTTGTGTTCTCTTTCAATTCATCCTCTTTATTTCCGTATGTTTGGGTGTGTAAAAGTACTGCCAAGGTCCTTGATGATCAATGGAATTCAAACATTTTTATTTGAGAATCACTATTGTAGATATTGGACCTTGCTCTCTACTCTTTTACTTTCATCCTGTAATCTGCAGCCACCTGAGGCACCACAGGCCCATAGATTTTAGCTGTTGTATGATCGGTTAGAAGGACACAATGTCAGCACTGTGACAGACACGCAAGATAGCTTCGCCCTCTGCACACTTATCTGTAACCACCTTTTCTTCCTCTCTGTACCTTTCCACAGCTTTATCGGTCTAATGCATTGTATATGTACAAGCCCCTATTCTCTTCACTTATACCTGCATTAGTATGGTAGTATTGAGCTGTGTGTACGCGCAAATGCACTTTTGCGTGTCCATGCGTAAGAGATCATGCTTACAGGTACTATATGAGTCCCATTTATCAGCTGCCTGGGGCACAATGTGGAGGATTTCCCCCAATGGGTTAGTGTGTAACTGCTCTGTCAATACATGCTTGTCAAGGCTGGGCGAGTGTGGGGGAAAAAGGCCCCTCACTCCAACGCACTGAAGCCACTTATTGAGCAGCCAATAGCTATTTACCTCTTGACGGTGGCAGGCGGAGGGGGGGCCCAGCTCTGTGGCTCATTCCCCACTCCCAGGACTTCACTGCTACTAGCCTGCTCTGAACTAAGGCCCATCCTGAGTCAGGAAGCAGAACCAGTGGCTCAGACAGGAGACAGGGAGGTCTGTGTTTATGTGGAGCAGGTTGTCCTCTCCTGGCTCCTGGTCTTTGCCGGTACTGGCTGTGTGTGCAGCTTGCTGCTGTAAAGCCCTGCTTCCTCTCTGGAATCTCGGTGTTGACAGAGAGCATCTGGGCCCTGGGAGAGCTTCCAGCCTGCTGGGTCCTCACATGTACACACAGGGAGGGAGGGATGGAGGGGGTAGAGTAAGGGAGGTAGAGCGCAGCTTTCGGTTAGTACACTGTATATCTCTGTGCATCCTTTCTAACTTTGCTATGCCCACTGACCTGCCCATGTACCTATCTCCCAGTATGTCCCCCTCCTCTTTTCACCACACGCATCTTAAGGTGGTGTGTTTTATGAATGGGTGTTTTGATGGGTGTTTCTTTCATTCGAGCCTACTTTGATTCAACAAAGAAAAGAATGTTGTCAAGGAGGTGTTCATCTTTCCTCTTCTCCTTTTGTTTTCTTAGACCTTCTTGCTCTGGTGAAAATCCCCCTTTTTTGTGGGCTGTGCAGATCCCTGCACTGCGTGTTAGAGTTATGGGTCGCCTGTCAGGACACGTCCCATATACCTGAGTCACAGAAGGATTAGTTAACCCTCACAGTACTACGGAGGGAGAGTCTGCCAAAACCAGGCACAGCTGGGGTTTAGCTAAAAGATGGAAGAGGAAGAAGGAAAAGTAAAGAGTAAAGCACACAGAGTTAAAAATGTGACACATATACCCATCATCTCAATTCAGCAGGCTTTATCACAAAAGAAGCTCCCCCTCTCAGCCAAATTGTATATGTATATTAAACTGAAATGAGATGTCAATTTGGCACAAAGTAAGCCGTACTAGAGCAGCACAGCGAGATGTCCTGCTGTTAAAGAACAGCTGTGCAAACAAAGAGAGGGGAAAAAGAACAAGAAAAACACATTATATCAACATTTAACAACAGTTGCTCTGTAATCTGGTATTACTTCCACAAGCAAAGGAGGGGCCTGTGTCAGGCCAAAGTGAACTTGGATACGGTTGTGGCAGGAGGAAGCCAAGTGCTTTCGAGAGGTTAGCCGGAGATGTGAAGGTCTACAGACTCATCTTAATCCAGGAGGCTTGCACTTAATCGCTTTTGATGTGCATGTGAACATGACCTGCTTCAACATTCCAGCCCTGACCATACCAAGTTAAGAAGACCAGGGCAGAGTGAGCAGAGGGGAGGGGGTGAGGGGAGTGGGGTGTTGGGGGCTGCTTCAGCTTGTGCTAATTGGCTGCCAGGCTTGTCTATACTGCCTGGGGCAAAAGGAATACCCTGCCCTCGACCCACCACCACTGCCCCCGATGTCTTCCAACTGTCCTCTTCCAAACTCCCTTTCTCTTCTTCCCCAGGCCCTCCCATGTCCCCACAATTTTGTATGTGTCTGTGTGAGTGCTTGTGTGCGCACGTGCATGTGAGCGCTATACTGTGTAAGCTGGCACATTATTAAGGGGAATTCCAGTGAAAGAGAGAAGTTTAACAGAGAAGGGTCTGTCCCCTAGATCTGCAGTGGGTGGCATCCCAGCATTCTTCTTTGTGTGTGATTTCTGCCCACAGTGACCCTGTGTATTTCTCTGGTCATGACAGTGTTATATTACTGACTGATGTCACATAGAACTCCTATATGGAGCATGTGAACTCCCATCTGCCTTGTGTTCACTGAACTTATTGTGGAAGTCTGTGAAGACTTGGAACTATTGTCGAGCCTGGCTTCGGGGGACTAAGTTAGAGAGATTTGGCTGAGGAGGGCTAGGGCTTTGCAGCCAGGCAGTCATCCAGAGTGACAGAGCACAAAGATGGAAAGGGAAAGCTGAGGGTAATAGGAGCAACGGGGTATTAACAAATGAGAAGTCATGACTTGGCATCTGTGAGTGTAGTTCACACACAAACGCATGCACACACACTTTGGTATAGCGAGGAGAAAAGGCTGGCACACTGTAACATCTTGCCAAAGCACTGGAGAGAAGTGCAGGCTGTGCGTATGCTTCTTCCTGTTTTGTCCCTGTGTGTGTGTGTGTGTGTGTGTGTGTGTGTGTGTGTGCATGCGTGTGCATGCATGCTTGTGTGTGTGTGAACTTTAGAGTGGTTCAGGTGCGGTTAATGTTGGCACCAGATCCTCGGGCCCGCGGCAATAAACAACAGAGCAGGCAGGAGGCCAGATGCAACTCCACAAACTTTTAACCTCTCCCTCAGCTAATCCCTCGCCACACTAGTAACTCTTTCTTTTTTTAACTCATTCTTTCACCTCTCACTCTTTCTGTTCTTTATTTCTCCTCCCACTGCCTTCTCTTCTTTCTTTCTCTCTCTCTCTCTCCTTTAGTCCCACTCTCCTTTTAAGTGAAGTCAGTGTGCTGACCTCTAAATAAAGGCTGGAACACTACAGCTGTTACCAACTTCAAACAGCCAATGGCTCAGAGTGGAGCCTGTGCGAGTGTTCGGGGTAGAAATAATGTGCCTATTAAAACTAACTTAGAGCCCTCTTTACTCTCAAGGCTCCCTGGGTCTAAGTTGACCACACCAAACCAAGCTTGATACTTACTTCTGCTCAGCCGAGACAATCACAGTGCAGCCAGCCCTAACCCAGCCCAGTGTGAGATAAAGAATGAGCTAAGACAAAGACACTGTTCATTTAGAGTCCACAGTCGCTATGATTTCAAACTCTTTGATATAATCTTTCCATGGTGGAGGGTAGTAACAAAGGGTCACCTACACTTCCTCACATGAGGTGCCAGTTACATCATTTGACTGGACACCACCTAATGCAAAACCGTCAAAGCCACCAAATCATACACCAGTGGTTAGTTCTCTATTCAGCAATGGGCTTTTATATTTTTTTTTTCCTGGCAAATGCAGCAGGTAAATGCAAAAGGAATAAAGAAAACAAAGTTCACCAGGGCACAGTACATTTTTTAACCAAATGAATGTGTGCTGGTCATTGTTGTTATTAGTTAGATGTAGATCAGTGGAAAAAGTTAACCTCTGTATCCATGGAACAAGTTAGGCTGACAAAACCCAGGTCTGAATCATCCACCTCAAGCCTGTATTAATAGAACTTGTAAAAATGGAAGCTGTCTTTTTATCCAAACACGGACACTTTGTGATACGAAGACAGAGCCAGAACCAAAATGGAAAGCCTGAGGACAAGTCACCACATTCCCATGTTTGTTGTCTCTTTTGTTACAAAGCGAAGGATTCATGATTTATTATCTGGTTGAACTGCCCCCCTAACTTTAAACTTTTAAATTTAGATTCTCAGCGTTTGGCCTGTTTCTTCAGAGAAATGAGTTGCCTTATAGGGCCAGTTAACCTTTTTCTTATAGATTCTACTGCCTACCGAAGCCCAAGCAGCATATAAAATAAGCAATAAAACATCACACGTCCGTTTAGTAAATTTGTGTAAAATACAGTTATGCAATGTGTTTAAAACCTTGCTTGGAGTGTAATTCAATAATGAAATGACCATGTAGTACTTATTACAGTAGGCATTAATTTATGTTCAGAAAACCAAAAACACTGTCCAGCACTTGATTTAATTATGCTCTAATGTGTCACTGTAGTAAACCACACTCATTGCCTTAAAACCCAAATTAGATGTTATGAGCTAGTTGTTATGACATTTGTATGTCATCCTTGTTGCATATTAGTTACTACACATCTTTTTCTTGAATGCTTGCACTCGTGTTCATGGGCATTATTTTCTGCAGGTCCTCGTCCTTGTGTGTGTGTTTTGTGCGTACGTGTGCCCGTGTATGTGTTTTTCCCTTGAGAAAAATAATTACAAGTTGTACGGGTTGTCATTATGAGCCTGGCTGTCCGGCCTTCTCCCTGACTGCATGGCTGCAATAGGTTAATTACATGTCTGATCTTGGTGATGTCACCATGTTGGCAACTTTTCCCTCGCTTGTGGACACAGACTTACTTAAGCTGACCTGGACCAGGTCTTGACGATCTCTCAGTTGTGATAGCCGCTTTAGGGTTTTTCCCCTTTTCTTGTTTGTCTTACTTATTTTAAACGCTTCTTTCAAAAGATTGGCCTGTCTGAGTCATCTTCCCCGGAAAATCATGACTCCTTATAGCTCTCTTCCTCCTGATGTTTTCAGATGTAATTTATTAGTACTGTGCTTGTGGTTATTTAACTTGCCTGTTGAAAAATAGATAAGGAACTCTACAGCTCTACAAGAATGGACTTGTGCCAAAACGTTTGCGTATAGCTGTTGTGTGACCCTTATCATTCTCAAAATATCCCACTTGACCGTTTTTTTTGAAGGGTTACAGGTAATACAGGTTTTCGGATTAAAAATTTAAGTTGCTCTTGTTTACAAAGAAGTAGCATAGTATTGTTAAAGCACAAGTACACGTTGAATGCATTCCAGGCTGAAGTGGGTGAATGAGCAAGTCTAGGAATGGACATAACATTCCTGCTGGAACACCTGAGAGGTAGGACGGATGGTGACTGCAAGCTAAGAGAATGCTGAGTGCAAATCTCTGTCGACAGGCTGTGCCTCCTGCTCTGCTCCACCTGGGGAATGTGTTACCTAATGGGCCACAAAACTGCCTGGAGACCATAGCTCTCTTATCGCTGATATTAGATGACCCTGCAAAAAAAACAGGAATCCATCATGAAGAATAAGACCCTTGCAGAAAAGTAGGATTGAAGGCTTTTTCTCTCTTTTTGTGGACAGAAGGAAAGAATGGTAGGTAATGTTATCTTGTTCACAGTTACAAGAATCCTGCTTGCAGAGGCTATGGGTTTCGAGTTTCTAATATGTATATAAAGTTTCACTGCACAATGGATCTTTTGTCTAGAGCAAACTGAACGCTCCCCCTCCTTCTTTTCCTCCCTTCTCTTGTAAAAAAATGCATTCATGTGAATGTGGGGCTGTAAGGACTCAGGTTTCTGCTATCTTTGTGTGCCATGTCGTCACTCGCCCCCGCGAGCTGAAATGTGCATCTTGCACAGGCAGGCGCGCTGCCAGGGCTGCTTCCAGCCATGGATTAGGGAGAATCCAGGAAACAACGGACTCCTGACAAAACAGCAGCATGACAGGTAACTGAAGTTGCACTGGGGAGAGAGGAGGCAGACGATAATTACAGAGCTTTTTGTTTTCTGGGCACTCTTAGCTGGCTACTTAAGTGCCTGATCTGAAATCTGTGCCTTGTAATTACAGTAGTGGGCCCCATTAGGGCAGAGGTCTTGGTGGGGATTATTCTCCTTCTCTTCTTTCCTCTGTATGTGTGTATGTGAGACCTCCACACCTCCTCCTGCGTCATGTAAAAACCACTGCAGTCAGGGCAGGAGGAGGAGCAGGAATTAGCCCTCCTCTTGTCTGACTGTCCTGTGTGTGCACAGTCACATTCACACTTGGTGCCTGATCTCAGAGCCAGAGATGACAGTGCCACGACCAGTACTTAGTGTGTCTGCCTTTCCTTTTCCCTTCCCCCTCTCTTCGGCTCCATAATACCTTTGCTACTCGTGCTGACGCGGAGAGATTTGTGTTGATTATGACAGGGTTGTCACAGTGATGAGTGTGCGGCATGGCGTGTGTCATGTCGAGTTGGCAGGGACTTTTGGCATGGCGTCTGCGGAGATGGGTTGTGGCTCTAGGTGAAGCTGGCCTAAACACCGCCAGAACTGTGTCACCAGGTTGATGGAAGAATGCCAAGAGATTTAGTGATGGAGTTCAGCGGATAAACCTGGGCAATGCCATGGCACGTGAATGTGTTATTCTGCCACAAGATAGGGAAAAACAGAAATGGAGTAAAAGAGAAGAAGAAATTGAGACATAAATGGTCATGTGACTTTGAGATGGGGCTTAATGCAGAAGGGGTCATCAAACGCCTCCAACCTCTAGGCACAAGTACACAGATCTAGAAGTCAACATTAGATAGATTCTGCCTCTTTAAGCCGCTAGCCCTCGTAATAGATTCTTAAGCACTGGTTTTAGTGCATGTTAAACCAGGATTACCCAATCAATTACGGTCAGTGCAAACAAGGATTACTTAAAACAGTACATTTTTCTTGTTGAGAGGCTAAAAGCAGGGTAAATGGAAGAAGCAGCGCGGCTGTTGATGCGAAGAGCAGTCACGATGGGGTCATGGTGACCCCGGACATGGGCACCACAGAGACGAGGTAAATCCTCATATTTAGCTGATGAATTCAAGGATCTTTGTAGAGGATCCCCAAATGTTTCTGGTAGGTTTGGTAGAAGCTCAGTTTTAATACTTGAATTCCTAAACATGGCATATTTTACCTTTACAAAAATGTACAGTGTAATCTGACAGATAATGAAGCAATAACACTTCCCGCTATATGCTGCCTATGTGCAAGTAAGATGACTAAGAAAGAGTTTTTCAGCGGGTGTAGAGGACTGTGAGAGTTGATCAACCCTCACACTCACATACTCGCCCTTTCTCTGAACTCAGCTTTTGTTTACATTTTAATCACAATCAACAGCTGTAACCTCCTTCACAATACCCAGCAAGTAAGGACATATATACTTGCCAAACCAGATCCCTGCACTCATGTGTGTCCATGTTTACACATTTACTCCCTCCCGCGTGAACCACCGCACACCCCTCATATACCGAAAATACACCTTAGAAGCCAGCGTTTTATAATACTAGGTTACATATGATTGGTTGACTAGCTGCCTGTCATCTGTGAACCAGAGCTATTGTCTCGGAGCCCTGAGACAGCAGTAAGTATGTGTCATTAGATGGGATATGCATTGGCTTTGAATGGGCTTATGTGTCATCTTAACCTCTGCACATGTGTCAGTCCGTCTTTAGAGAGCAGCCAAGGATGTGAAGAATTCTGCAGTATCTTACAGAGTCAGAACTCGCTCACTTCTCTCTCCCTCTCTCTCTCTCTGTCTCCCCCCCTACACACACGCACGCACGCACACACACATACATCCCCTCTCTCATTCAGTTTTCCCCATGTTGTCAGTCAGTGCTGAGTGACTGGTGACTAAGAGCCCTCTCCTGTGTAAAAGGTCAGCAGGCTCCTTGGAAAGACAGAGTCAGCTGTCTTTTTGGAAAGCAACTGTTCTCAAAGCAGTCAGTCAGTCAGCCATTTCTAATCACAATATGCTGTTAATTTCAGAGAATGATTGTGAGGCAGTGGGCTCTAAATGGCATATGTGACAGAAGAAACTCATTGCTTGTAGTGACTGTGGCTTCAAAGAATTAACCGTTTTACCACCACAACCAGACAGAGAAAGGCAAGGTGTACCATTTCTCAACAGTGTTAATGGCATTGCTGCTGTTACTTCCAAGACGTAATATGTCAAATTGCCTTTACACTTTAAATTTTTCTGGATCCCTCTGTCTGACTGGCTGTGTGACACACAAAGGGTGTGAAACACAGTTTGTTTTATGTGTCTTTGAAGCAAATGTTAGTGCAGTGCAGTTTATAGTCCTCTTCTGGTCATGTGAAAAAGAACTCGCCAAATTAGCAACTGAAACACAATTCAAAGGTAAAACAACCTCCTTCCCCTTCAAAAAAAGTGAGTGTTTGTCTCCATTTTGAAATGAATCTTACTTAATTAAGAAGCAATGAGAGTCCACAGATAGCATTCCTTAATTAGCTTAAGCAGGCTGCTGTAACCAGATCCACTGCATTAATGACAACACAGCCCCTGTGAAAAGCATCATTGTTCTCAAGATAATTGTCCTTTTAGTTAACGCGGCCCGGGAAGAGCTCTCCTTGTTAGAGGAGCTGGCTGGGACCAAGGACAGCCGGAGGCAGGGAGGGGACCGGGACTGATACTGGCCCAGTGCCCGTTGTGACAGGCCCACTTGTGCCCTCTGCTGAAATCCCCTTAGTATGCAGTGGAATTAGCTGTCCCTAGGGTGTGGCACCAGGGGGTTGGTCATTAATTATATACCCTGAATCTTAACGAATGAGGAGCAATCAATAAAATAAAGCAGATGTATGCAAATAGCATGCTGATTATACCGCCTAATGACATGTCACGTTGTTGGCAGGAGAGAGCTGAGAGGAAAGACGGAAGGAAGAAGATGGAGGTGCAACATGAGTCAAAATATCAGTCTGGTCTCATGTTGGAAACATGCATGTGTTCAGACATAGACGCGGTAAATTATTTTTCTTGCACTAGATTTGAGCAGTATTTTTGGGCTATGAACTTGCACCGTTTCATTAGCTGGCTAGATTATATTTCAGATCTTATCATTGTAGTTTTATGTTTCTCTGCGAGACAGGGTGCAGTGACTGTCAGCCAGGAAATGGTGTGAGACCCGAGGGTTTGGTCGACTGGAATGTGAGCAAGATAGGGTAAACTCTGGTGGAGCTGTGCTGTTGGGGTGTTAGTGGCACTGCTGATAAGACCTATGAGGGAGAGGGGGAGAGGTTAGTTCACCTGCTTGGAACTCTGCCCCTGCACTGAGATCTCCATTGTATCCAGCCAGCTGGAGCTGTTGGAAACTCTATACCTGCCTTTAAGCAGAGAGGGAGGGCAGCCAAGAATTAACTGCTGCCTCATCCTGGCAGCCGCCAAGGATGCTGTCTGCCTCCATTCACGGCAAGCGTGAGAGGGCAAAGAGGAGAGAACAGAAAAGGGAGGGGAAAGAAACAGTACTGGCAATGTGTGTCACAAAAACCTGTAAGAAATTAGGAAGAGGAGTTACCAGTATCAAGAATAATGTATTCTGCTTGGACTCATATTTGGAGATAGAATAGAAACACAAGAGAAGTACAATACAAACATGCACGTCTGCACTTCTTCAAAGAGAACACAGCTCATATTTGTGAGTAGTGTTAGCTAAGTTACTTTTTTTGGACTGATATTTGATACACTTTGAGAAGTCTTGCAACAAAAACATATATTAGTTGGTGTATGCAGAGGTGTTATCTACAAAACAGAATGTCCAGATTTGTAACCAAATGTATATTAAAGGTCCAGTATGTAGGATTTTGTGTCACCTAGCAGAGGGTTTGTAGATTGCAAACAACTGAACACACCTCTTTTCACCCTTTTCTATGGTTGCCGCTAAAAACATGAAGTGGCCCCAAACCACTGTTTGGTTTGTCCATTCTGGGTTACTGTAGAAACATGGTGATGCAGCATGGCGGACTCATCGAGTCCGTCAAGAGGACCCATTCCCCCTGTAGACATAAAAGGCTCATTGTAAGGTAACAAAAAACAACGGTTCCTAATTTGAAGTGATTTTATCCAATAAAAAAACACAATTATGAATATTATATTACATTTCTGCCAATAGATCCTCCTAAATCCTATACACTGGACTTTTAACTGACTGCAAAGTTAACTGTATTAGGCCACATTATAGTAACACACTTCCAGCTCTTTCCATCGCTATCTAATGATAACCTGTATACGAAGTATGTCATGGTTTACTACCCTAGTGCCTTACTGGAACCAGGGTGTGATTACGGTCCTCCATGGTTTTCCCGTTTCCCTACAGGACAGTGAAATCTAAGACCTAAGCATTTCAGGAGGCCAGGACAGTCCAAGGAGAGGCCAGGGAACAGGTGGTGACCCTATGCAGGCTGGGAGTATATTATTGACCAGGGTCCAGCGGCCAGATTGATTACTTTATTGTATTGCCATGAACCTCAGTGGCCAGAGACATCTGGTTGACCCTGGCTGGACAGAGCATCGCAGTGACCCTCACCTTAGCTAAAGAGTTATGTGGCTTTGACCTGCTCCCTAATGGGGAGGTCTTGACCTGCTCAGCCACTGGCCTTGGTACAGAGCTAAAGTGGGCCTGTGCCTCTCATCCCCGGTGTCAGTCGAGGTAATTTAGAGGCTGGGGGTAGGCTAGGGTCTTGCTGGGGCCACCTTGTTTTTTGCCTGACTATGTCCTGACACTAGACCTTCCTATGACCCATCGGTGTTCATTGTGTCAGCAGGATGAGCAGACCCAGGGAATATGTTAATTAATCTTCACCAAATTACTACAGAATGGTGGGAAATCAATATATCTCTATCAGATGTTCCCACTTCCAACTAATGTTTCAGATAGATGGCTCATGGTGAGGGGGATTGATAGTTTGAATACAACATTGCAATGCTAAAAATTGTTAATAATTTCAAAAAAGGTAAAAGAAAACTGTCTGCATGTAGGACTTTCTCATAGCAAGAGGAACCTCCCGGTGCTGTGTGTGGTGCAGTGGTATTCTGGGCTGGATGCCACGTTGACTAACCTTGTGCCCTGTATAAACAGGCCGAGACAACAGGCAACACAAGGGAAACAGCCTTTACTCTGGTAGAGGCTGTTTCCCCTACCATCACTTCCTACTTCCACTTAGCTGACAGACAGAATATCTGTCAGGCAGGTTTTTCCTGTGCTCTATATACTTTTTTTTAAACTTGTCAGCTGAAGCTTCTCATCAGAAAAAACAACCATGTACTAAACACACTGGGTAAACAGTAGATTCTGTGATGCCTCTCCTTCTACCCCTCATACTATCTTTCTTCATTCGATGATTCCCTCAGTGGAAGTTTCCCAAGATTTCCATCGAAAGAGGCACAGTGCAAAAAGGATTCTTAAAGGTTTTTAACAATGTATGATACATCATATCTGCGTTACTGTGAGCAGCGAAAAACATCATCACAATTTACAATGGAGATGTATTTTCCAACGCCATCTTTAGCACTCGTTTCCCCCCAATAAATGTGAGGCATGTCTGTTGAGAGGAGTGGAGTCTTTTTGCTTTCTGGTTGAAGTGCATACTGTAGTCCTGTTCAAAGCAGGATGTGAAGGCCATTTTTCTCAAGAGCATGTATCTCCTCAGTGTCTAGGAAACCCTCTTGTTGCATTGCTTGCATTACTCTTTTGCAAAGGAAACATTCTCACAAGTGAACAGTCAACACTAAACACAGCCAACCTTTACTAATTTGTCATGCGTATCCAGAGCTCATTTGGTGCCGTTTTGCATTCTTACCTTTTCAAAATAACTCTGCTAAAAGTGTAGCTTGAAGAATGCGCAGTGATTCTTTGGCAGTGTGAGTTTCTACATGTTAGTGAGGCCTACTTACAGACTGGAGTGTGACTCATGAGGAAGGTAGGGGGCTGGCAGCAGGAGACAAGAGGTAGGAAGTGTGTTTTATGGGTGCTCCCTACATACCTGCCCAAAGAGGGGAATGCATGGCCGCACCCATGCAACTGCAGGCGCTGTGGCTAATTACCGATAATCATATGTTGATGGGCAGGACAAACAGATGTTCCTACAGAATAACCCCCCCCCCCCCCCCCCCCCCCTCTCTCCTGCTACCACCTCAACACACACCATCCACCAGCTTCTTTTTGTTGCACAGAAACATTTCTTAACCAAGCGATTAAACAAGCACGCTGTCAACATTAAGCAGCTTTCATTAAGACCCTGTACAGCATTTGTGATGCTTCTGCAAAAAAAAAAAAAAAAGCATCTCACTCCATCATCCACCCTCCCTCTTACTCTGTCCCAATTAACACTCACCCCCCATTACATTGATTGGGAGAGGTGTAGTATTGGCGAGGTGGTCCATGAGCACATTGATCACATTGACCCACCATGTGAACCATGAGAAAATGTTGAGCTGCACATTTCTTACTCCCAAAAGCGGATTGAAATAAAAAATTGCCAGTGGACATGAAGCTGTTGTGTGAATACACATTGTTCGAGTGTACGTATTCATATATATGTGCCTGTTGCAGTTGGGCGCGGCTGTGCTCTGTTGTGACAGGCTTTCAGTACGTGAGCTTTCATGTGGTTTTAAGGCCCTAACAGGCACACGCCACACCTACACTATATTCTTTGGGGGGCCCTCGCTTTACATGTGTTGTTTTCCCCCCCACATCTAATCCTAGCACCTTGCACGCACCCGCACACACACAGAAACACCCACACACACACACATGCCCTTATTGCCAGTCAAAGGGCAAACCGCTGCCCCACCTCCTGAAGGTGCACCTGGCATCTGCGAGTCCACTCCAATTACATCTCCCCAATTACAGGTTATGAACCAATTAGTCACCCTCTCGTTTTACACTGCCCCCCATCACTCTCCCTCCTCGCAGCTCAAATTTGGGGGCATCTGTTAGAGATAGGGCAGAGGGTCCTATGGTTGACAACACAAGGGAGGTTGCTGGTCAGTTTGTCTCAAGGATTATATACTGATATTCATTTTTTTGTCTTTTTTGGAGGAGATAATGGTTGACATGTATGAGGTATGTACATGTCAACCTGAACAGCTGTCTGGAGGCAGTTGCCTTGGCAAACTCCAACATGCACATGCATTGTATGAACCACATAGTGGGGATCATTGAAGCTGTCAGCTTGTAATTTGTAGTGGCACTCGACTTGAACTTTCAGGGTGAACCAGTTGGCCCTGCTCTAATTCTCACCTCCTTGCTAACATGTTTTTTTTTTCCTGTGTGTATGTTCAAAGAAGTGAGGGCAAATGTGGATAAGCAAGTTTGTGCATGTACACATGAGTCAGTGGGTATTTCTTTATTGTTGTCTTATGTTTTGTTATGCTTTGTTTCGGTCTGTGGTATGTGATGGTGTGTGTGTGTGTGTGTGTGTCTGTGCTCTTAGCCTCATGGCTTCTTTCCCAGTTCTAGTTGGCATGTGTAAAGACTCTTAGCTATGCCCAGTACACTGGCATAGCAGCCTGAGTGGAAACTCGCTGCTCCATAGCAAGAATTCATTCACAATATGTTACTGTATCTGGCTGTTATTTAGTCTCACATGCATACATATGACCGTATTGCCACACACACAGCGTGGTGCAGAGCTAGCAGCTCAGTGCTGTGTGTAAAATGTTCCCTCGTCTTGGAGCTACATAAGGGCCCAGGGTTAGGATTCAAAGTGCTTTGGCTGTGATCTTCCAGCGCTCTGTTTCCTCTAGTATTCTGATAACACTCTTCCCAGAGCAGGATCTTGTTTATCTCGTTTGCTGGCATGCTCTTTCAATGTCAAAACAATGACATCATTAATTAAATGTGTTTTAAATGTGCAGTTCTCAAGGACCACTAGGCAGTGCTGAATCTTCTGCCACTGAGTGAGGTTTATTTCCTGGTGGTGATCACCTGATAGGTTTTATTTTTGTCAGTGTATTAGTATTATGTGGACATTATGCAAAAGTGTTTTACCAATATTTGTATGTGGCCACATGTTTCCTGCTTCTCTCTAAACATACTTCCTGTTGTCATTCCTGTCATCTGCCTCTGAAGTCCTTAATTCTGATGTAATAGTGTATGTATGCATATGCATATGTGTACATGGGTGCACTGAGTAAAGGGTAAACAATGTAGACAAGTGTTATACAGTTCCAAACAAAGTCTTCACTGCAACCATCCAGCAGATGTCAGTTGCAGGGTCTCCTCCTCTCTCCCACATTTAGAATCAGGTCTTCTGTTACTTTACTCACCTCTGCCAAAGATAACCTTAAATCCATGAATTGATTTTTCTGTATTCTGTACAGTACACATAGCAGTTTTTATGCCCTTGACACATGCTCCCTCTGACAGACCGAATCAATGGATGTTATGTGTCATAAAAGTAATGCTGTGCTCCGCTTCACATGCTTGCTTTTTCCCTGCGAGAGGCATCTGTCGTTGGCTTGAGCCCCTGATCCTGAAGCTAATTACCCAGCAATGTAAATTACAGTAGGGCTGAGTTGAACCTGGGCTTCTTTCACTGCATCGTCTTTTCCTTCGTTCTGTTCTCTGTGCTTTTCATTCAACCCCCCGCTCCACCCCAGATCTTCATTGTGACTTCTAGACATCATACCATCCCTGTCTGTGAAAGCCCACGACCAAATCCCTAGCAGATGATAACTCTTTATCCTCACCCTTTAGCTCCCTTTGTCCCTTTTCTCTCTGTTTTTCATTGAAATTTCTCTTTGAATGCTCTGCCTTCCCCCCTGTGTCTTGTATATCTGAGGACTCATCCCATACATGTAAAGCTCAGGGTGAGAATGTATTTAATATTCAAGAAGAAAGCTCTTGAGTGGACTGGTGGGGTGGCGGAGGACTGGATCTATGGCTAGTTTAATATGCTTACACATGCATGCATCCAAGTCAGCGCACATGCTCACACATGCTCATGCACTAAAGATGTGTGCCTGTCCTCTGAGGAATGTGTGGGTTCTCTTGCAGTGTTCGACCTTCAGACCTCATGCTCACGTGACTGAAATTCCACTCACACATACACACACATACATACAGTACGCTCACGAAACACACATGCACTCAGCTACTTTTATCTGCTTGTCAGAAATAGAACCTGCACCACTTAAAAACTGTAATAATACCCACAAGCCCCCACAGCTCGCAGATAAGAAAGCCCAAAGATAAATGGCAGCAAACGACACCCATTCAAAACTGTTTTGAGGCTGTTGATCCCTGTTAAAATGGAGTGTTGCCGTGAATTTGTGTAGCGTGGGTGTGCTAAGGTTCCCCTACCTAGCCTAAGTTGTGCTACGCTGTGCTCAGCAGGCTGCCCAGCTGGAGCCCAGATGTGGCAGTCATGTCATGCGGAGCTGCTAGGCTGAAGATAAGAGGCCGATGGTAGGCCTGCTTCTTGGTCTCGGGTCTGTTCTGCAGCGGTTCAACTAGATGTTGCGGTCGGTGCGATCTGAACTTTGACAGCCCATGTCATGCTTAATGCCTCACTTCCCAAATACAGCTCAGTGGGGCTGATTTATATCCACCAGGTGCTACAGTGTGCAAGCAGCTCGAGGATGAGAGGAGGCATGTGGCCATTTCATTAAGGCAGATGAACAAGGGCTGCAGTGTGTGTGTGTGTTGAGATGAGGGGCAGGAGGCTGGTCTTTCTCAAATATAGCTCCACAGCACTGTAGCTGTCACAACACTCAGACCAGGCCAGGAGAGGAGAGGAGAGGAGAGGAGAGGAGGAAGGGGAACTTATTAACACGCTCCCCGTTTCTTAAAATATCACGTCAGTTTTTGCTTCTCCCTGCCTCTCATTTGTCTGTTTCCACTCCATTTTCCCCCTACCCATATAGATAGGATTTTTGAATGTGTTTCAAGCTCATGGGCATCTGTTCCCCGAGATCAAAGTGCTTGGACACTTGTAAGCATCACCGTGCCAAGTTTTGGTGTAAGCTCTGAGCTGCCAACAGCTTTAATTGTCATGTATTTGTTGATTTTCTTTCAGCTGCTGTGCAGTAAAGTGACTTCTTGCACAGGGCCATGCTTGCCACCCAGGCCCAATCTCTCGACACCTTCTAGCTGTACAATGCAAGGGTACCGTTATCTAATCGGAACTGATTCATTGTATTTAAGAATGGGCTTATTCTGTTTCCGTTCTGTAGTTTGATGGCAGCAGCTTTGCCTCATGTCAGACAGTTCTCCCTGGAGGTCTGTGGCTCAGAGCAGAGCTCCGATTAAGTGCATAGCATACTTCTGATTACCACTGCAGGAGGAATGGTTGTCTTTTAGTCACATTTTGCCTCTTTATTTCCTGCCAAATTGTTGTGTTTTTCCTCACATATGGGTCTCTGAACGCCGTGGTCGGCTCTGTCAGTGCTCAACGTAGCTACAGAAATGCCGTTTGATGTTCCGTAGCACACTTCAGAGTCAAGTGCTGAGGTGTCTTTCAGCATTGCCCTCCAGGCCACCTTGTTATACACTTAACAAGTTGTTTTCTTTTTGTTTTTCTTCCCTTTTCCTCTGTTGACAGTTCCTCATCACTGCTCTGCTCAGAAGGAATGCACGTCACCTTCCAAGGTTTGCCTTGGAATCTGTCCTTGTAAACTGTAGGGCAAGCTCCGCTCTCCTTTTAAGATGACGATTGCATCAAGATCTGATTTATGAGTGTTCTGTTTATAAACTGCCAGTGTAAAGATTAGGCTTCCCATTGGCATGTAAACTAGCTCTCAGTGGGCTTCTCTTCCTGAAGACACGTTAATGTTTCTTTTTTTGTCTCAGTGAATTTCACTGAGATGTTCCAGCAGTGGAATCTAAAATACATTCAGTGATTGTATTTTTCCTTCTTTGGGAATGAGAGTAATCTGAATGTGATAAATGTAATTCCAGCTGTCAGACTCCCTCATGGTTATTTCCAGTGAATGATACAACTCATTGTAGAAGTGGCACATGCTGTGAGTAAGTGTGAGCACGAACTGGAAATGTGTGCCACTGTGGCACAAGAATAGCAATGTATAAGTCAGTCATGTCCATTAAGGTAGGGATCCTTTCAATATTCACAGCAGGCTCACTATCACACTGCTTTTGTCATTCTCAAATATAAAACAGTCTTTGTTTTCAGATTTTGAGACTATTGTCTCTCTTTGCTTTATTTTTCCTGCTTCTTTTGACATCCAGTGTCTCAACATTTCTTGCTCACTTCCTCTTTGAAAAAAACAGGGCACATTATTCTTTTAACTTTATTAACTCTCATAATTCAGCGAGGGAAGGGGCAATAGAAAACACTTTTCCCCCGAGGTTTATTGTTTAAAACGGGTGCAGTTCTTTCCCAGGATAAGGGCTTCAGCTAAGCAGAGAGGAATTTGGGCCAGGCCTCATAAAAAAAAAAAAGTATTTGTGTACCAGAAAGATTTTCGCTTTTCCTTTCTAAATCTTTGTCATTAATGACTTTAGCAAATGTGAAGTGGGGAGTGAACGGTTCGGCTGCGCAGGGTCTTCAAAGGAACCCTCTAATTATTTATCCAGGATATCCTACTCTAGAATTAGAGGCCAGGTCACCATTGGCTTTCATGCTTTTTTTTCTGTGAAGAAATAATTTCCACAGAATGGTTTCACTGGGACACCCTCTAATCCCTGCTCTCTGTGCATGTGTGTGTGTGTGTGTGTGTGTGTGTGTGTCTGGATATGTGCACACACAAGTATATGTGTGTGTTGGACTGTACCTATCCTCAGTATGAGGTCCATAACAGAGATAGTAAGTTCCATTTTCCACACATAACACTGCATGACTTTCCACATCTCTGCTCTCACCCGAGACAGCTTTCACCCACATTTCTCAGGTTTCCTGGTCATTTGGCCTTCGCATGCCTTCTAAAAGGGATCTTATCACCCTACTCAGGTTCAGACACTTAACCGAACACTGGGCCTAACCCTCAGGCTTGTGGCACTGCCTTACTGTTGCACTGCTGAGCCTCTGTGTGACTTCACTCATCCCCTTATACCACGGCATGCACCTCAAAGGGCGTCCTAGCTGAAACGACTTAACCACCTTATAGATTAGTTGTTTTCTATTTGCTCTGTCGTCCAATCCCGTAGACATTTTTTTTCTCAGAAAAAACAACATTGATGCATTTGTTGGTGTCTACTAAAACTCCCCTCAGTGTTTTGCTAAAGGAGTGTGTCCCTTTAAGAATGCTCTGCAGTGGATACTTGTCTAATTCCAGGTGCCAGTGAGCCCTGTGTTTTACCAGGTGCAGGACTGGGTCATTACTAAGGTATTTGTTTTCCAGATTACACAGAAAGGCCCAGGATTATAGACATGTTATCCATGTCCCCTATCTGTCTGTTAGGGCATGATCCCTGCATGGAGCCTGAATCCTGTTCCACAGTATGCTCCTGTTTGCTGTCATGACTGCTGGAGATCCCTTAGACCACATCCCAGAGCTACCATGTTTTTTCTGGGGGGCCAGATCCCCTCTTCTCCTGTCTCTCTGTCAACAGGGGCTTGGTATGCTGATCAGTGTCAGCTATCCTTAATGGAAGTAGAAGTAGTGGTAATGACATCTCCCTGTTCGCCCTCGATCCCTGCAATTCCTCTGGTTTTGGATGGTAGAGAAAGAGAGCGAGCTGAGTGGGGATTGGGGTGTGGAGTGTGTGTGTAGTTGTGGGGATCATATTTAGCTCCGGCCCATGGTCGCTGGACAGCTGATGGTCTTTCCAAAACATTTACATAAAGCCCAACAATTGTGATAATAAACCGTTTTATCATTGGGCCCCCAATCAATAATGCGGCTTCTTAAGGTTTAATATTTCAATGATATTGATCATTTTAACAGCTGTGTTTGTGGTTGGCTCGCCTTAACTGCAGTGCTGCGGGGAAGGTGTGTATGTATATGTGTGATCTTGCCTTTTAGGCTTTCTAGAACGACATAAATGAGTTTCCCGCCTCCAAAAAGTAAATTTGATTCTATTTTTCAAATTTGGTCAACATTGCAGTCTTCTATGCACCCTGTACATTCTGTCCTTTACTTTAATAACAACAACATTCCCAAATAAGTTGTGGTCATCGGTTCTCTTAACCTCCCTCTTCCACCCTCATCCTGTGACTATAGAACAAATGAAATGGAGAGAGTGCAAACAGAGGCTCTGAAAGCACTGTAGTTAGCAGATTTCACTTCCATCCTCCCTTGAGAGAACGTCTGCTTCCCGCAGATATAAATAGGGGCAGATTTGATAATTAGTAGAAATGAAGGTCCTGGGGCTCAAAGACTTTGATCAGCACATTTCCCCCCTGTCCCTGACCTTTCATTGGACATGTGTCTGTAGCTGTCTGTTTCTCTATAGCTTTATATCTCAAGTTCATGTTCTTAATCTTTCTTTCCTGCTAACCTGCAAACACATAAGAAAAACAGTTGCACGTCCTGTGTATCTGCAAATGTATTTCTGGGCTTTTCACTCAGAAATCTTCCCAAGCATCATGATCAGTGTGTTGTTTTCTGATTGATTAGTGCCAGACAGACCAGGGTACAAAGTATCTGTGTTCTCTCAGCCTTTCTGCATTCCATGCTATGGGAAAGTCAGCACTGCATGCTAAAGGATGTGAGGTTCCATGTCAGACTGTTACGAATCATTCAATATCCATGTCTGTTGGTCTAAAATTGAGTAGAAATGTGGGATGTGTATCTAACTAATCTGATAAGTATTTGAAAGACACAGCTGGAAGTTATCTCTCTCTTTCTCTCACTCTCTCTCTCTCTCTCTGTCTTGCAATTTTACAGACTCCCCACTGTGAACGAGTGTATACCGTGTATGCTCTGTGCACTTGGTTGCCTGGGGGCGAATGTTAGCTTGCGCCTGATAGCCCCTTTCTGATTATACATCAATACCTTAATTCCAAGGATAATTAATGCTCTTATAAATTACAAAGCTTTCTAAACAAACCACACGGGACATAACAGGAAAAAAATACAGTGCAGTCTTTCAGTTTGGTTTGTAAATGAAGAAAGATAGCTCGTGGGTGCTGTAATGAGAGGTTACCTTTTGTTTGAATTAAAATAGTCACTGATCTGTTTTAATTTTAAGCTTCTTCAGATATCTGGTTGTCATTTTGTTTTTGGAGTCAGTCTGTAAAATTTCATTGCAAGATTTTGGTAAACGTGTTTATTTCTTTACAAAAACAGCCGGAAAACAGCATGCATATGTAAAAAGAATGTAATCTGTCTGCTTCCTCTGTCGTGAAGTATGAGTGAAATGATATGAGCCTTCTCACATTTGTACTCGTAGTGTACCACAGAAGCCCCCCCATGCTGGCTGCTAATTGGCGGGAGACTGGGAGCTTCCTGCTGTGTGTTCGCTGCTTCCCTTTGCTTTGCCACCCCACCAGGTCTTTCACCAACACTCTGCAGAACCCAGTAATTAACCCACAGCTAATTAACTACTTCTAATTACACCAGCACGCTGTTTCTATCACACCCTCCAAAACTGAGGAAACACTCCAGCGCCATGCGTAAATCCCCTCTGGAGGGTTTTGGAAGTTAGCTGAGCTCCGATCAGATCATTTAATCAGACTGGCCTATGTATGAGTCACATACAACTGTGCACTGTGTCATCTCACTGCTGCTTTGTCTTAAATCACTTTTCTTCTGTTCTGCAACGTGGAATGGATTAGCAGAATTTGACGGTGTTGCGTAAAGGGTAAAATCATTTTCAAGGTTCTATTTCAAGTCTGTTAACAAAGGAGGCAATTGATACTACAAACAAATCAATTTAGCCTTTTCTGGCCAGTATTGCTAGTGCAAAATGGTAACGAAAATTGAGTGCTGTAAAACTAAAGCAATCAGCACATTGCCTCCTGGGTATTTGAGATTGCTCATATTGTAATCAGCAAAGATTATTTTAGCTGTAATTGATATATCTGTTCCACGACTAGTTTGATGCATAAAGCACACAGACAAAACAGCATTAATAAACACCTGTGAGCTGAAGTCTTGTCACTAATGCGTCTAGGTTTTAACATGACAGAAGCTGCATGTCTCAGTCCTGCTATCTCTGAGAAATACTCCCAGACATGCCAGTGACCGGCCCCTTCCTCTGTACTCACACACACTCATGTAAACACACAGTACTGTTCTTCCCCGCCTCAGACTCAACACAGCCATGGCTATTTCTGTTCCACAGACTGATAGCTCCTACTGAAGATCATTGATTTTACGGGAAGCCCTGTTTACAGGCTGAGTGCCATCGACCTGAGGTGACTTTTTGCCTCCTGCAGTTGGAGCAATACTGGAGCAGTCTTATGTCTGCATTAGCAGAATAGTAGACAGAATATTTGCAGCACACAATAAACAACAATGCTGAGGATGGATAATTGTCTGATTTACAGTGTTGGGGATCAAAGAGAACAAGAAGTCCATGTACCTAATGTAATTATAATGGTGTATTGTCTATAGCCATGGTTGACAAACTTTTTTGGCTCACAACTCCACAACAGTGTCCCTGTCATAGAAATCTTGGACACTGGAAGAGGATATTCATTTTTCCCTTTCAGATTCACTGTTTATTAATTATATAAAGTGAAATAGTTGATTTAGTATTACGTTTTTTGTAAGTAAGAGTATATTATTACCTCTGCAAAGGAGTTGTTTTCGCTTATGTCCCTTTGTTGGTTGGTTGGTTTGTCAGCACGATGACACAAAAACTTCAGAACGGATTTCCAAGAAACTTGGATGGTGGATGGGTCTCCGCACAGAATACACTCCATTAACTTTTGGTGTTGATCTGGACTAAGGTACAGAGCCAGGAATTTTTTCTCACTTTCTTTTAATATTGCAAGATAGGATGTTTTCAACATTTCCATACATTTCTCAGCAAGGATCTTGATCTGTAGTGCATTTAGGTGACTGGCATCTATGAGTGAGTGCAATTTGGTGCAGATCCATATCTAGCAGATTTAAATGTTTTATTTGATATTGGATCAGGCTTGGCGGAAGTATACAAACCACTGAGTGCCATTCTAGTTTATAATTTCATAATCTTATTTATTTCTGATATTGGACAATAAATCATTTTGTGACACCAGTCTGCCAGTTTAGGACCACACTTGCACACTCACATGTAGCATGGTTATTCCTGAGTTGAGTACCAGGCTGTTGTATTAGCTATAGGCTACAGTTGGTTTCTGAGAGAATAGACGGTAGAGAAAGGTAGAAAGAGACACTTGCAGTGCAGCGTAGGAGAAATTTAAATTCCTTTGTAAGAGCACAGTATTAAAACCAGAATTTACTAAGCCGTGTCTGGCATTAAAATGGACTTATGTTTTAGAGTGCAATGCATGCACGCCTTTATTGGTGATTAATTGGAACAAACCTAGGAGATAAACCCGCGCCTCACTCTGCCTGAGGACTACAATGGTTCCCCCATCAATGAGCATGTCCCTAGTGCAACATCAAAGGCCTTCCCCTGCTTTATCAATAAGAACCCTTCCTTCCCACATCTTCCTGTAACTTGCTTAGCGTTCACGCCATTGATTTTCCAATAAGCGCCCCTTACCCTGCGGTGGCTGGCCAGGCTCTGTGATGGCTCAGAGACCAGACAGAGACAGGCAACATCACTGAGGGACAATTGAAAATCACATCTGGTGTATTGTTAGGGGTCCTCTAGGCGTGTTAAGAAACAGTGTTTTTCCATTTTAAGGAGGTGTTCCCCTCACTGCTGACGTGTCTGCATGTAGGAGTAAGGGTCAGAGCTGCATCACGCCCATAGCCCAGCAGTATTAGCAGTTAGGGCTGACTCAGAGCTAATTCCCTCAGGAAACCCTGGAGAGCACGGTCCTCTGGAGGCAAGGCCAGGCCTTCAGGCAGGTGATCAAGCATGCTTATAATCAGATGGTTCCTTAGCCTTTAATTCCTCCCTCAGTTGGCCGGTAAATCCCACCTAATGAAAGGACCCATAACTTAAAACTTATCTCATTTTCCATCCCTTCCAAATGACATCCAGACCCACTCTCTGACAGTGTTCATTAGCACTGAGGCCTTTTCACACAGTTCAACCTCTGCTTTGTTAGGGTGGTGGAAGAGGAGTATAACTTTTTAAATTTTTGTCAAAGAAAAGAGAGCAGGGGGACTCTGGCAGAAGGCCTTTGAAGGCAGGTGGCAGCAGGAGTGTGAGTTCTACAGTCAGGATCTGTGCATTGGCATGCTCTCCCTCAGATCAGCCCAGGAATCCAGCCTTTTCTTCCCTCTGATTATCTCTTATTGTCAGCTAAGGCTTGTTTTGGCTGCATACAGCCTGCTTATTGTCAACTCAGTGAGCCCACATTCAAAGTTGCGATACAACACAAGGGCAGAGGCCATGGCAGGATCACTTGTTTTGTGCTATCAGCCCTCGTGCCAGTATTCAAAAGAAATTACAACTTTTCTACATATTACAGTATATAACCTTACATGATGCCACTCAGCAGTAGTCACATTTAGTGGGCTGCTCTATCATTTTGAGTTGTGGTTATTAACAAAGTCAGCACACCGAGACACCGGCCTCCTCCACTTCCCCTCGTCTTCGACCGCGTCTCTTTGTCTGTCTCCCGGACTTGTTTAGTGCCTCCCAGAGATTAAAGCTTTTCCTGCCTTAAACAGGTGTCACTGAGCCAGGCAGCCCTCCGAGAGACAAACAGCGTTATATCAGTAGGCCCATCTGCGACTTGCCGACTCCAGACAATCCCATTGCTCATCAGTAACCACTGCAGGTTATTGAATTACACCATCTTGATTTTAAAGGACAATCCTGTTTTCTGTAAGCAGTGGACACACCAAGCTGGCTCAGAGCTCCAGCACTGATCAAGAGTCATCGTGTTATCCTGTCTGCTGCTAATTGCTTCAGGTATCTTACAGCAGTAATGGGAATGGATGGGTACATATCCTCACTACAGTACACAGTAGCCACTCTGTTCAGGCTCAAGACTATGCAAAGATGAGAGTAGGGAAATTTAGAGATCATTTTAACCAACAATTTTAACTACTAGTGTTGCATGTGTGCCCATTGTTCCCAGGCCTGGTCGAGACAGGCAGTGGAATCTGGAGGAGGGGCTGATGGGATAGATTACAGGAACAAGGTGTGAAACACTCCATGCTCAGACAGGAGACTTTTTCCTATGAGGCCGTTCTTTTTTCTTTGTTTAATTTTGTGCAGTTTGTCCACGTGCTTTTAGTTTGAAGAATCACTGTCTGTTTGACATGTGGCATATTTTTTTTCTCGCATTACTCTCGCTGCCCTCAGTCCATTTGTGTGAAATGGCTGTTGAGCTCATAGCCTCTTATTAATGGAGCAGATAATAAATACAGACCAGTAGGGCTAGTATCCCCTCACTCAATATGGCAGCCATCTCTAAATCATGTCTGGCTGTATAAAGCAATCTTGTTAATAAGCCAGCCAGTCTAATATCTTTCATTTTATATGCAAAGCAAGGAAAGGGTCATTGGGGTTAGCTTCTATAGTGTGTAAACAAATCCGGTCATACCGACACAATAACATCTACATCATCTTTGCAGTCAAATTTTGAATTTCCATAATCAAAATTTTTGCTTTATCATTACAATGCTTCTTTTTCATTGTTCATTGTTTTTCATTGCCCACAGTTTGCTCCTCTGGCCTGTTATTGTTCATTCTCAAGTCCAAATGCAAAAGCACATCCTTTAAATGGAAGTCATTATTTGTGTAGTATGAGTGCATACAGGCCTGTAAGGTCTCAGGTACGTTGTGTGAGAGGCAAGCTTCATCAGACATTCATGAAGAGGCAGACAGACATTATCAATCTCTCCTCTCCCTCAGTGGTTAATATGTTCGGGTGTGGGGGTAGACTCCATTCTGATCACAGCTGAAATTTGCATCCCTAAGTAAATAAGTAAATAAATCAACTGCAAGCAGTGGATGTGCTAATCAACTGGGACATGGCAGTGAGCTTGGTGCCGGGAAACTTTGCTCATGTAATATTCAGTACTGGTGGGTTAAAGGGCAGCCCAGAGTTATTGGTTTCAGCCCGATTGCCCCCTTTAATCAATGTTGGCTGCATCCCTTTAATAAAATTATTAGCTCAGCAGTATCTTGCGCTATCATTTTATCTCTTCTGTGCTCTAAATTGCAGCCTGTGTTGGGCCTCTCAGATGCTCGGGGCATGGCCAGCTCCCGAAAGCTCAGCTCCCATTTATTATTTCAGAGGCGGAGGATGGCTGGAGTGTTTGAAACCAGGCTGAGCGGAGAGGTTATTGGATGCAGGATCTAAACACAGCTGCAGTGAAGTCCCAACCCAGCTTATGTATTTTGGGCTCATCGAAAATACTGCCTTTTATTGCTCTTGTTAGAGTTCATACACATCTATATCAATATTGCACATTTATCTTACTCTTCTTATATGTACACAATTTGAAGATGGAGTGATAATTGCGATACTGATACGAATTGCTTTTTTTAGATGGAGTTTTTCTCCTTTTCTTCGAGTTATGTAAATGTACAATGTGCTGATGGGTGGCTTCTCAGTGTCTAATTATCTCACAAGGAATCTATTTGATCCATTAAGTTAGCCTGTTTCTCCTTTTTTCTGACTGCAAGTTAATTAAAAACGGATGTAGGATTTGCAGAATATAAGATTAGGGGTGTTGTTTGGAAGGTGAAGATAAAAGATGGTACCTTCCTCATATGGCAGGAAGATGAATCATGGATGGCTTATTAGTGCCTGTCTCAGGTATTGTGTTTAAGTACCTAATCTAGCGTAATGAGCATGGTGTCATTTTTCCAATTATATCTCAGACTTTTGCTTCTCACCCAATGCGCCATACATTTGATTTTCTTCTTTTAAGATTCCTATACATAGTGTCTCCTCCATATTTTCTGTATCTTAGAGAAATGTTCATATTTTAGAATATATAGATACCTATGTTTCCAACATTGGTGTGGTAAATGAAGAGTTGTGTGTGCTAATGTATACCTAAATACAAAAATAACCTCTTATTCTCCAATTTGTGTCTCTGCAGGCCTGGATGCGATGAACGCCTCATGTAGGCATCAGCATGGACAGCTGTGAGTCTCCTGTGGTTTCTGGGACAGACGATGGGCTCGGCTCCTCCCAGCAGCAGCAACCACCACAGCCCTGGAACGATCACTCTAGCTCACAGGTCCCTTGCACCAACCAGGCCCCTTCCCTGGACCCCCTGTCTCTTCCTGCTCCCTATCCTGCTCAGCCCCAAAACCCCAGTGCACCTCATGACGGGGTGAGAGAACTACAGTCCCAGCAGCAGCAGCCAAAACAGACATCACCCCAGGCCCATCGTGACAGCTCTGCAACAGGCCAGCTGCATCCTAGAAGAGAGGGTCCTGAGGAAGAAGAGCAAGAGGGAGTGAGCTGTGGAGAAGAGGAAGAATCCGAGGACTTAGATGAAATGGAGATTGACAGCTGTTTCCCGAGTCTTCAACCCTTTCCTGGGGTGCCGATGGCTTCAGGAGGAGGTGGCATGCCCACTCTTCTGCGACATCAGCCCACACGACAGCAGGGAGCACCTGAGAGTGGGAGTGAGGAAGGAGAGGAGGAAGAGGAAGAGGAGAGTAGTGATGTGGAGAACCTGGCTGGAGAGATAGTCTACCAGCCAGATGGCTCAGCATACATCGTAGAGAGCATCAGTCAGTTGATCCAAAGTGGTGGGGGCGTGGTACCCGGCCTGCTCCCCACAAACTCTCTCACCAGTGGGGGAAAACTGGGGGAACCTGCTGGGACTTCATCCTCGGTCTACCCTCAGATCATCAACACGTTCCACATAGCCTCCTCCTTCGGGAAGTGGTTTGGCAATTCAGACCAAGGTTTCCCCAATACCTCAACCATGGCAGGCCTCAGCCCTGTCCTGCACAGTTTCCGTGTCTTTGATGTGCGGCACAAAAGCAACAAGGATTACCTGAACAGCGATGGGTCTGCCAAGAAGTCCTGTGTATCCAAAGATGTTCCCAACAACGTGGATTTCTCCAAATTTGATGGGCTAGCCCTATATGGCAAGGGTAAGCCCATACTCATGTGTTTTCTCTGCAAGCTGTCCTTTGGCTATGCCCGCTCCTTTGCCACTCATGCCGTCCATGATCACCGCATGACACTGTGTGAGGACGAGCGGCAGCTGCTAGGGGACAAGCATGCATCTGCCATCATCCAGGGCATTGGGAAGGACAAAGAGCCCCTCATCAGTTTCCTGGAACCAAAAACTAAGAGCACTCCTCTGCCACCTACCCTGCTCCCCATGAACTCTGGCCAGAGCTTCTATGGCACATTTAGTGGTGTCCATCTGGAGCCTGGAAGCAGCAGCGGGGGCGGCGAGACCCTCCTGAACAAAGACTCTGACTCTGGCCTCCAGCAACAGCAGCAGCAACAAAACCCACTGAGCTCAGTCCTCTCTCTTGGAGGGCTAAGCATTCCCAAAGCATCCACTCTTACCTCATCCCCAGGCTCTGCCAAAGACTCCAGTGCCCTGCCCAAACAGGGAGGGAGAACAGAGGAGCCTGCTGGGAAAGAGTTGGCATGCAAGGGAGAGGATGGGCATACTGATGGACATGAAAGCAAAGCGCACCTATCGAGCCAGATTGGGGGCTCGGAAGAAGAAGAGGAACTGTTAGGGGAGGAGGAAGACGAGGTGGAGGCAGAAAGCACTGCAGCGGCCTGTGGTGGTAACAGTAGCAGCGGCGGGGGTGAAGCCGGGGAACCAGCTGTCTCAAACCAAAGCATTTCCAAATCTCCTTTATTAATGCCTAGTAGCGCTCTCCAGCCTTCTGCCTGCACCTCTGCAGTAAGTTCCACACTCAACAGCAAAGCCCCTGCTTCCATTTCCTCCTCTGTCAAAAAAGAGGGTTCGGCTTCAGATGGTGGGGTGAGGACCTCAGAGCTCCCTCTGAGCTTTAACTGCCAGGGGCCCACTGTTCCCATGGCAATGGCGGCAGCTGCCGTCAGAGGGAGCGAGGATGACACTGCTGGCACTTCCTCATCACCTCTGTCCTTCAATGCTGCTGCTGATGAAAGTGCCAATCGAGATAGTGCCACAGCTCCAGAACCAAATGATTGCCCAGCAGAGGGAGAGGAGGAAAATGGAGCCCTTCTGCACCATCACCACATGCACCACCATCATCATCACCTCCACCCTTCATCTCATAGCCACTCCCACCCCCTCCCAGGGGGCTCCTGTGACATAACGGGGATGGGCGAATGTTCACAGAACCATGGGCCTGGTGGCAGCGGAGGAAGTGGGGTAGAATGCCCTAAATGTGACACTGTCCTGGGTTCCTCACGCTCCTTGGGTGGTCACATGACCATGATGCACTCACGCAACTCATGCAAGACACTCAAGTGTCCCAAATGCAACTGGCATTACAAATACCAGCAGACGTTGGAGGCCCACATGAAAGAGAAGCACCCAGACTCCGGAGGCACCTGTATGTACTGCAGTAGTGGTCAGAGCCACCCTCGTCTGGCTCGTGGAGAAAGCTATACCTGCGGATACAAGCCCTTCCGGTGTGAGGTATGTATCAAAGAAATGTGACGATGCTCATGAAGAGTTGCAATTGAAGTTGCTTTTGTGTTGTTGATTTGTTGATATTGATTGTTATTTAAGGTGTAAACCAGTTATTTAAATGTACATATCACTTTATTGCAGTTGAAGAGAAATGTCCTTTATTTTTTAGGTATGTAACTACTCGACCACTACAAAGGGCAACCTAAGCATTCACATGCAGTCGGACAAGCACCTGAACAACATGCAGACGCTGCAGAATGGAGGCTCCATTCCCTCTGCACAGGACCAGGTGTTTGGACATACCCCAGGAGGAGTGGTGGCTGTCCCCTCAGTGACCCAGGCCAGTAGCCATCACCCTCCCCACCACCATCCCACACAGTCCACCACCCATATGGCTGGACCGTGTGGCGCCCCCTCCCCGACCAAGCCGAAGAGCAAACCTACTTGGCGGTGTGAGGTGTGTGACTACGAGACCAATGTGGCACGGAACCTGCGTATCCACATGACCAGCGAGAAGCACATGCACAACATGATGCTTCTCCAGCAGAATGTGACTCAGATGCAGCATGGCCGTCTTGGCTTGGGAGCCATGCCTTCGCCCTCGGAGGCTGAGCTCTACCAATACTACCTGACCCAGAACATGAGCCTTCCACCAGGCCTCAAGATTGACCCAGCTGGAGCTGAGGCCCAGTTCCTGATGGGGAGCCTTCATCTGGATCCCAACATGGCTGCCCTGGCCCCTGCACTTGGTGAGCTCCATTTTACCCTTAGAAAGACCCTAGTTGCCGCAAAGTTCAATACATTGATATTTCTTTCATGTGAACTCGACTTGATGTTGAATCCTGATTCATTAATTTAGATGAATGCAGAACATTAGTGTCATTTATCTAATTTATTTGTTGGGTTAACAACACACAAAATTATGAGCAGGAAAAACCACATATTGCCCTTCTCCTTGGCTATGTATATGAGGTATGTCACCCCTTTTAAGTTTTGGCGGCTGCCTGTCTTTCTCATGCCCTCAGGTATGCCTGCCCTAGTAAACCTGACATCATTCTCTTATTCTACAAGTGCGAGAGTGTCACTGAAATATAGAGAGGTAAAAGAAAGATGATCCATTTGAGACAAGTTTACTGGGAGGCTTACCTCAGACCTTATTCATGATGTCTTCATGACAGTAAGGCCAACGCTCAATGCCTTGATCTCACATCAATAGTAAAACCTTCCAGTGCACAAGAGCAGTCTGCCAATTAGTTTAACCTACACATGTATGGCTATAAATGTGCCAAGTAGCATGCAGAAGCCCAGAGGTAATTTTCCTCTCATACAGTCAGTTGAGTGACACTGTGTTGATGTAATTTTGACTTAATTCTGAAGTTCACTTTGTGATACCGTATTTCGCTCACAGAAGGTGAGTTAGAGGGCCAAACGTCTCTGTTCTCCTCTCCCTGCCGTCCCGCTCAGGCAGCCAGCCTCAGCCTTTTTTAATGTCATTATTCCCAAGCTGCTGCTGAACTTCACCACTGGAGCTCTCCATTTTTTTCCAACTTTGTAATTGCAGCTATAAATTTTATCTTGGTCAAAGAAGGGAGGTTAGAGGGCTCAGCATGGGTAATTCAGCAGCATAGCAGAGTGTTTGGTGTGCCAGTTACAACCCCACAGTTTGTACAGACTTGTCTCCAACTGTCGCCAGTTCAAAGACACAAACAAGAATTGATTGCTGTGACTAATTCTTTTTTTCCCCTCTTCTGCCATCTGGTTCATTTTCCTGTGAGGTGAGTTGTAATAAGCATGTTACAAGGGAGGCAGTGATGACACAGTCTGGGCCCATAAACTACGGTGGTGTCATCCTTGGTCACACTTTGAGGAACTCTTAAAGCCATCGAACACAAACACTCTGATATTAACTCTACAGAATGATACATAGGGCTCAGTAAATCTCTTGAGAGAATCTGCCATCACAAGGAACTCTCAGACCAAGCAACTAAAGTCAGAGGTGTTCTTTCATGCTCTCACTGTGGATTTTTGACTTTTGAGTGTATTGCCAAAGAGATAGATAACAAATGTTGACCTCACATGATCTCAGCCTCTTGGTAATCCTCGTTCCTAAGACTCAGCTACTGTAGTGAAAGGAAGATATGAGATGGAGTGTGAGAGTGTTAAAAAGAAGGCTGGGGGATGTGACTTTGAGCTATTTGTGCTGGAATTGTTGTCTTTCGTACACTGTGAAACAGCACAGAACAAAAGTAAGACAGCTATTCTCCTTCAAACATTAGCTTGGAAATGGAATAAAAAAAGTGGTAATGTGCAAAGACACACACTTTTGGTGTCTGAAATACCTCGAATTAGCACTCTATCTTTGTATAAATATGGATATGAGTTGACATACTGTATATACCGTATATAAAAGAATCTATGTATAAACAGATACAAAGCTGCAAATCAGATTCTTGGTCTAATGGTCCAAAACCTAGTGAGGAACAGGATCCTGGTCTATGGTAAATAGTTGAATCTGCATAGTAATGGAGCATGAGAGCCAGGTAGAGATGAGAAATGTAAGGTGCAGGAAAATTCAGGACTGGTATAGCGATTGGGCATGCATGTGCATCTGTGTGTTTGTAAGAGACAGAGAGGGTAAGGAGCCATGACTGGGGGAGCTGGGTCTGTGAGTGATTTCAGGGGGCTTCTCAAAGGTCTCCCTCTCCTGGCTATAAAAACTCAGGTAATGGAGAAAAGTCCAAGAGCAGGCTGCATACTGCAGCAATAAATAATAAGGAGCTGCTGGAATTAATTTAGTGTAAAGCCAGGCAGGGTCAAGCCTGCATGCTCAGTCTGGGCAGTGAAAGATTAAAGATCAGCAAGCAAAAGAAAAAAAAAAAAAAAACCTCTTGCTGCTCTTACCTCATTTTTTTTTTAGTATTCATTTTTAAAGTCAGGCTGTATAGACATAAGTTCTCTGCTTGGTGTCATAGGATATGTGCTTGCCGTGTTTTTTTTTTCTCCTTCTCCATCGTTTAAACTCAGTACCAAGAAGAATTAATCTCTTAGGTGTCCATATTGATTTAGAGGCAATCTGGAGAGAAAGAAGCCGAAGAATCCAAGCAGAGAAGTGTTTTTTTATATTATTATTCACTGAACAAGGGCGATGGATTTGATTTACTGTAATGTCTGCTTGGGAACTCCTTAGTTCTTCAGTAATGGTAAAATAACTTGCTTTTTTCTGTGGAGCTCACGGCCTCTGGAGTTTATTTACAGACAGGCCATGAAAGTGCACCAGCCCAAACAGGACTATGTGTAATGTGAGGTTTTGGTCTCCATGGAAAAGTCCAGGCTTTCTTCTTCCTCGGCTCAAAGCAAGGATTGCTATAGGCCCATAAATACATTCATACATAATCCTCCGTGTAATATCATACCAAAAAACAGACTGTGTTTTTTTCAAAGTTGAAAAGCTTTACATTACCTGAGATTTTATTAATGATGACAGGGGCAAAAACTATGGCTTCCTTTGGAAAAAACTGTGCTCATTAACTCAAAGAATGATGTATACATCCTAAAGTAAATTACTGAGCGTTTCAGACCTTTGAAAACTGAACTACTAATTTAGACTGTAAGCTTTAAATGTGTCCAAAATAATGATAAATGTATGCAACCATCTAAATACTTTTGTACTCTTTTCCTCTTTCTTTTTGTCTGTCTTTGTGTTCTCATTCTAGTAGGTGGGGAGATCCCTATGGATGTGCGGCTGGGCGGTGGCCAGTTGGTGTCCGAAGAACTGATGACCCTGGGAGAAAGTCTATCACAAACCAGCGACCCCTCTCTCAAGCTCTTTCAGTGCGCCGTGTGCAACCGCTTCACCACTGACAACCTGGATGTGCTTGGCATGCATATGGGAGCTGAACGTAGCCTACCGGAGGAGGAATGGCGCGCTGTGGTTGGCGACTCTCACCAGTGCAAGTTGTGCCACTACACCACTCAGCTCAAGGCCAACTTCCAGCTGCACTGCAAGACAGACAAGCATGTGCAAAAGTACCAGCTCGTGGCCCACATCAAAGAAGGGGGCAAAGGCAATGAATGGCGCCTGAAATGTGTGGCCATTGGCAATCCAGTGCACCTGAAGTGCAATGCCTGTGACTACTACACTAACAGCCTGGAGAAGCTGAGGATGCACACTGTAAATTCACGCCACGAAGCTAGCCTCAAACTCTACAAGGTTAGTGGTCCTCCAACTTCTTTATTACACCCTACACTTCACCTTGTCATGGCAGTGTATAACAATTTTCATACACATAACTGGGTGGAAAGGCATCCTATGTGCAGCAGAGGTATTTATAACCAAAATGTAGACTTTTTATTGCTCCAAAATAGCCAACATGCAATATATTAATGCTGTCTATATCATTGCGCAATTCAGGTGTTATAATTAGACCAGGAGAAGCAGATGTTTGTGTCATGTTTCGTAGTATTTATTATCCAATTGAACTTTTACGCAAATGGCAAAATGTGTCCTTGATCCTCTCCCTGCTAACTTGATACTCCTCCACGAGACACAGTAAATGTTCTAGTGCTGCCCACATCGCTGAACTAGCTGCTCTCCCAAGGCATGAATGATAGCTTTGCAGTGTAACTCTTGTCTTCCCGGCGGTCATATAGAAGCAGGGCCACATGGCTGCCATGAGAAGAACATGGCAGGTGAAGCTGGTTCGGAGGCTTAGGGGTGAATCACTTGGAGACGAATGAAGAAGTGTGAGGAGACAGAGGTTTGGTGCTAATACTCCTCGGAGCGGGAAAGGCTGAATCGTTCTCGACAGCCGTATTGATTTTTGCTGGACTTGGAGCTTCACCTTCTCCTCTAATCATTCCATAATAGCCAATGGATGAACACTCTCCGAACAAATGGCCATAAATCTAACAGGCCTGATTCCACTTAGGTACCTATCCTGTGTGTCTGCGGCTTCGGCCACTCTGCGCTTAACCCAAACTGGCATAGCTGTGCACGCAGACACACGCATACAACACAGACAACAAGACACATGCTCGCTGAAAGCCTACACTACATACACACCAACAGAATCTAACATACAACACTGTCATGTCTCCTAGTAGATGTGGCCTTTATTTATAATAAGTCCACTCCACTGTCAAGTGTTTGACTCTTAAAAAGTAAACAGGAAAAAAGTATTTAAACAATTCTATTACTTGACACTTTTGTATTGGTATCTTAGTGTATTGCAGTATGACCCCTTTTGGAAAGGCATGTGAGAAATGCACTACTTCCAGCATGTTGTTTTAATCACTTTAAAAACTAAGGCAAAGTGGTCCATTTAACGCCCCTCAAAAAGGCTGTCTATTTGAAAATAATCCAACATTATGAATGGTTCCTCAGAACCACTGGCACGGCAGACACGCTTCCTGTCCACAAAGTCTTGTGCTGAAATAACAGTAAAAGAGAGAAATCAATTTTCAGTGTTTTGTGAAAGGGGAAGGTGTGACACAGGGTTCCTAGTGTGGCCATTAAAGGGGCCAGGGGACACAGGAGGTATTGAGAAGAGAATGTGTTTTTCGGCTTGCCAGTCTATGGTTACCGCAGGAACATTTTCAGATGGATAGGATATTTATAGATGCGTACAAATGAAAATATGCAACATAATCTGCATATGTGTTGAGTCAGTTGTGAGACAGCAGAAAAGCAATATAGCCTTATGCTTTCCCAGCTCATGGTCATCCACTCCTGACCTTAGCTGCTAGACGTACTGGCCCACATTCCAATGACAGTCTCACATTAGACCAAAATAGAAAGGCTCTGGCATACTCTGTCTCATCCTCACACCTTTGGAGGAAGATTTGCTTTGTCTCGCAGGATAGGGTACAGTTTATATTACATTCTCTTTGTGCTTTCCACTTTTCTGTGAGCCCAAAAGGCAAAAAGAGAAGCAGATTTTGTTCTCCTCTGTCTCTTTTTCTGCACAGGATTTTTTAAGAGAGAAGAGACATATGTCATAGTGCTGCTCAGGCTGTGGGGGATTAAATATGTACAACACATCCAGGCATGATCATTTTTTATGACTTAAGCCTCTTAAGATGGCTCCATATTTCTTAAAACCAATTGATCTTCTGAGTAAGAGCGTGTGCATTTGTCCAGAAATTACCTGCTCTCTCATCCCGAGACCACTGCAGTCCTCATCTCAGACACTGCTCAAAAACAGCAATGTTCAGTCACTGACATGAATCATTACAGTATTTTACGACTCACATATGATTAGCAGACAACAAGTACATGGTTGTGAGGCTTCTTGGCAGCACTGGCTCCTCACTTGACAATGTCACAGTCTTCATACCATGTTGGATTTACTGTCCTGGTAGAGATACTGACGGGTAGAAACCCACAGTGGTCCGCAAGCCTGTAAACCCAACTTGGTATAATATGCAGAGACAGAAAAAAGGGAAAATCACCATTCATTTATTCCTCCCCAAAGAAATCTGATGCAAAAAGCACCATTTTTAACCTTTTTGGGGAGAAAATAAATCATCAAGTCAGCATAAACAGACTGTAAGATGTGGGAGATGCTTGGGACACTTCACCCAAATCAAACTGGTTTGCATTAAACAGGCCCTTTGTGTGCACAGCTCCATATAAATTGGAGCCTGTAATTACTGGAATTAAAAAGGAAGGTTTAAACTGAGGGCTAAGCTGGATGGGATAATTTGAGAGTCTGTGGTATGCGGCCCATATTAGGGCTTTCTAAAAATATCACCCCCACCACCCCATGTATTGGAATGTTCCAAAAGACCACAGAAAGATCCAGCTAGTCATCCTAACCGCATGGACCACCACACAGTGGGGGGTGATGCTGTCTTCCCTTTTGAGCTCTGTTTCTCAGTTGAAAGATACCCACTCTGAGGGCTTCGTTTTCTGCCAACACACTCCTGTGCTCTGAGGCTAACTTTCACCTTCTCTGTTTCCCATGGACCAGAGGGTTTTGAAGTGGCACCGATGACAGCATGATGGTCACCCATCTGCTGTGAGAATGGTCAGTCCTAAACACAAACAGATGGTTTTGGTGGCAGAATCCAGATAAACCGAACGTTAGTTTAGTTTGCATGTTTTTAGAATACGTAGTTCTCCCCTGAGAATCTTTCTTCATCTTGAAAGAAAAGCTTCTATTCTCATTTTACAGTCAGCCACATTCATAATATGTGAATATGATATCCCTTATACCAGGAGCAGTAGGCCTAAAGGCTTGGCTGTGTGTTAGTGTGGAGGTGAGATGAGTGGAACTAATCCAGCTCCCAGGCCCTGGCTGCCCTGGCCAGACAGAATGGGTGGGGCCTGAGCAGGCCCAGCCACAGGCCTCAGCTTCCAGTCAAGGGTTGGGGGAAAGGGGAGGAGCCCGGTGGGTTAGCTGGCTACCTTCCTTGTCTCGGGGGCCGGTGCAATCGGCGGTAATTGAGATTGATTGGATGTTATTTTTCCTCTTGCAAATGTAGTCCATTAGCTTGGCACATGCATAATCAGTTTAGAGCGCAGTTAGCCGAATGTAATCATGTTCCTCGGTGTCTGCTAGCACAAAATCCACTCCAGATGCCGCTTGGCCATGGAAAGAAAGGGAGAAAGTGCCGTCACTATCAGACGGGGAATCTTTAACCAAGAAAGTCCTGACACCCCTCCCTCTGTCCTTGTCCCGCTCTAGTGAGCACACACATAACTGTACAAACTTTTCACCAATCTCTCTGTGACACAGTCACATCCGCTGTCTGTTCCTCACCGATGAGAAACAGGGCTTTTGATCATATGTTCTGCACTTTCAACTGCACTAACACAGTATTAAGTGGAGCCCAGCGGCTGGCCCATTAACAAACACAAATACATCTGTATCTTGGATGGAGTTACTGCTCTTATTTTACCCTTCAGTGCAATCCAAAAGAATCAGTGAACATGGAGGAAAGAAAATGTCTACACTCTGCAGAGAGCAAATAATTACAATGAAACATAAGAGAAGAGGAGAGGTAGTAATGTAAATGAAGAGATTAGTGGTTACATGAAAAGGCATTAAGATTGTACTCAGCAGAAGCACTGGCTTCTCAGACTCAGGAATGCAAGTTGAGATGACCTCTCACCATTAATGATCATAACTGCCAGGACTGACTCCAATCCTCTTGGACTACACGATAGTTTGTGCGGTGCAACCGCAAATAAGTTTTAGTGGTATTCATGCCCAAGAAAAATACGGCAGTTTTGCAAAAAAGTGTGTTTTGGACTCATGCAGGAGATCAGTCCTGCTGACTCAGACTTAGACCAAGTGCCCTCTAGATGACAGGATGGCTGATTTTTGCATCACAAATGAGTTTTCAGACTTTTAAACATCGAAACATCACTCGTCACTGTTAGCACCGTGTAGGGACTTCATGTTTAATTGCTCTCCCTGGCTCCCAAACTTTTTTTTTAGGATTTCTTGATGAACAAGCCCAAATTGTCACTCTGGCCAACATCAAGACATAAATTACGGCAGGTATTGTGAGATGTCCTCTGACAAAATGAAGTCTAGCGGGCGCCTGGCCTTACCCACTCACCCACCAGGCATTTCTAAGAAGAGGAGGGGTTGTGAGGAGGATGGAGAAACAGACAGGAGAGAGGGGATGGGGGTGGAGGGGGGTGACAGGAGGGTTGGAAGCATAGATACTCTGCTAATTATCATGGCTAGCCTATGATTGTTCAGTAATAGTGCTCAGTGGGAAAGGTTGCAGCAGTTCCAGGAAGAGCTGAGCTCTGATTTACTGGTACTACCGCTCTAATAAAGCGCTTGCTGCACATCCTGGGAGACAGCCCATTCTCTCCTTTCACATGCACAAGCGTGTGAAGACACACACACACACACACACACACACACACACACACAAAGCAATCTTGCAATCTATAGTGCCAGCAGATGACAACATAGGGCTCATGAAATGTATCATTTTAATTGCTCATGGAGAACTTCTCATAATATGATTCAGTACAAGTGATGCACATGTGATCAATGGCATAACATCACACTCAGGAAGTATTTAAATTTTGTATGGGTCCCTGTAGCACCTCCTCAGTCAGCACAGTCATGATCCTGAAGCCCCGTTATCCTCTTTGTGTCAGTGGTTGCCTGCAGGGTTTTGAACTCTAGTGTCCTACCTCAAACACATCTCAGTTACTCTGAGTGGTGGGTTGAACAAGGAAGGAGTGGCATACAACAGAAAATAAGGGTGGACTGTAGAGAGGGGCTTTGAGGCAAGAAAGGGGGGCTAGTCGGGCTTAGTGTTTGGCAATGTGTAAGAATTTCACAACTCTTCCAGCTCCCACCCCTTGAGAAGGCCAGGGAAAGGGTCGGGCTCTGACCCGTGGCACAGCTGCTGCTGCTGCTGCTGCTGCTGCTGCTGGTGCTAAATGCATGTGCAACTGCCCTACTGTTGGTGTTGCTGGGATTTACAAAGTGACAGTGAGAGAAAGCGAAAGACGGGGAGCAGAAATCTGCTTAGACATGGGAGGCTGGTCTGTTCCCAGCTCTTTTTCAGTGACTGTTTACCACAGTTGCCAGAGTTAAAAGGGCCCAGTGCATTACAGACCAGGTTCTCCGTCCCATACAGTAGGGGGAGTCGAGAAAGGATAGCGATGATGTGTTGGAAGTCGGATATCCTTGGTCATTGTGTTAATGATTGTTTGTTTTGATTAGAGTTTTTGTTGTTTTTGGACAAGAGCAGCAGAGCACGCTCCTGCTAATGTGCAGGGAAGCTGCTGGTCATGTTATCGCCAGACCGATCAGCAAGAAAGTCAGATTGGTGTTAGAGGAAGGAAAGGAAAGAGGTATGGTATCAGTTTTTGTAACGTGGTTCATCACAGGCCAAGGCAAAGATAAGTTCCACTTTGTGTACAGTTGGTGTTTTGTCATTATAGGCAGTGATGTATGGTGCAGGTATACAGCTTGTACCTCCCACCAGGTTCCCCCTTTTTACAGACAGGAAGCACTTTACTGTAACACATCCCAGACTCTGTACTCCTCAGTCTCTTCTTCCTTGTCTCTTCTAAATTAATAAACATAACAATTACTCTTCACCCACAAAACAAACCAGTTTAGATAGTGAACCAGTGGGTGGTCTTGACTTGGGGATCTGTTTAAGGTTAAATATCCTAAATCCAATCATGCTGGAACACTAAACATTCTCCTCAGCTAAATCCACTGTCTGCTTCCACCATCCTACTCTCTCTACTCTCTAGTCCTCAGCTTGTAAGAATTCTTAAGAGCAAAGTAGTGTTAACGATATTGTCTACACACTGATTCTCTTGTGAAATCAACAGGAGAAGACACATAAAGCTTTCCAGGCTTAAATTTTTCTTTGAATTTCTTTATTATAACGGTAAAATGAATTTCTTGGAGATGTGGGTATTATTGAGAGGACAATTACATCTTGGAAGAACTTCGTCCTGCACCGACTGGAGAGTCTCTCTATCTAATCTGTGTTACACTCCTCCTCTCTGACTGCCTCTACTGTATCTCGTCAAGATGAGATTACAGTCATGTTCCTGTCTTTTTACCACTGCCGCTGCAAAGAGATAGTATCCCTTTTGCTTTGTCTTTAAAATGACCTGTTTGGGCGTCTGTAATCAGCGGCCTTCACAATTTCCTGTGAACTCATTATGTATTTGGTAGTCAAACTGCAGTAAAATAAGTTGCCATGTAAGCTGACAGTCATTATATTTACATGTACACAAATAACTCAAATTACTATGAATACCCACATTGAAGTGATTGATGAGGGCATTTTTCATATTTTGCAATGACCAAACATAGATTTCTTGTTTGATGGTGCCTGTGTATCTTAAAGTAAGCTCTATTTCTTGTTGTATTAGTTGTAAGATGAAGGCTGCTGCATGTGGTTCAAAGCAATGAAAGATACCAGACCTAACTGCTCATATACTTGGCTGTGTTTTGAGTGCATGCAAACACACTGTGGTGCGATCATGGCTTGAATGAGGTGCCTCAAAGGCATTTTTGCCCAACTGGTCAATACATCTGGCAACCTTTTGCCGCTGCACCTGAAAGACTAACAGTGGCAATTGGCAGGTAAACACTGCTTGATGAGGCCAGATGTAGGCTCCTGTGAATCTATGTAGCTGCTAAGCTGAAGGGATGGAGAGAGTGAGGCAGGCAGGCTTACCGGCTCTGTGCCATCAATACATCAGTGGCTAAGCCACCAGATTAATGGCCTCCGAGTGGTCAGGGCCACAAAACTACTCTGCTCTTAGGTCTGTGTTCAGTGGAGCTGTACATGAAAGCAAGGTAGGGTGAAGAGACAGATGAGGAGAGGGGAGGAGGTCTTAGGTACCAGGATGAGCACACAGGGACCTCTATTCTGTTTGGGTTTGGCCTACAGAGTAGAGTCATGGGACAGATAAATTTTACAGAATGATGGATATGTAGCCCTGGCTGTTGTTTCATTCCCCGTGTCTTGTAATCTTCCACATGCAAGACCAAAGGGATGTTTGAGTAGCTGAACACTGTATTATAAGCAGGATTACATTATTTTATATACATGTATTCATAATTCAGTTTCCAAGCATAACATATAGTCGATTTGACAGCTCTTTATGTAATTGCACAAACAGTTGGCTTTGTTTATTGGAAGGCAGCCGGATTCAAACCCATGTCTGATTTACAGTACTGCAGCCATTTAAATCGCTCCTACAGTAAGTGTACAGAGCATGTACTGCCTTTGTTTTAGCCAGGTTTTTCTATGTTTTAACAAATCTGCCCCTAAGGTCTTTCCATTTTGTTGTGCATCGATTACTGTTGGATTGCAGAACTTCAGCAATTTCTCGCCTGGATTTCATTGGCTGTTTGTTGTTAGTGATGGGTCAGAGAGATGCCGATGCCTGCGAGCGTGCTCTCCTCAAAGCAGTCTAATTTTGGACGGGTTATGTACCGCAAAATCTAACATAAAGTACTCTGCGTAGTGAAGTCCACCTCACCTCTCTGTGACCACCATCAAGGCCTGAGTAAAAATTAACCATCCACAAGTTTCCTGAGGACCATTTTCTGGGTAGAGTTTTTATTTGAAACAGTGGGGCCTCAGAGGCCTTTTCTATAGTGCGGAGAGAGAAAAGCCTTCTCTTCCTGAACGTCACGGCACTGGTTGTCCATCCATGTTTTGCCTAATTGCTGTGCGCTGGAGTTCAGGGTAAGAACTGGGAGCTGTAAATCTATCAGTGTTATGCAGACAATGTTTTCTCCAGATGTAGAAAGAAAAGATTTCATCCTTTTGTAATTAAGCGGTGCAGCCCAGGGTGTCATGCGGTTTTTATTGGGGGCCCTGGAACAGATCGTTTTGCACCTTGTTTTCTCATCATGCCTTTTATTCTTCAACACAAAAGATGGAAAGATGAAAATGAAAAAGTAGCAGAGAATAGAATCTCTTGTTTAAATCGTAATATGGAAATTACTCGGTAGTGATGTAAGAGGTAGCGATGGGGAGTGCAGGGTGGAGGCACAAAGGGGACAAAGGCGTAGTCATGGAACCAAGGCAATTACATAGTTCCCCAGATGAAGAATATCAGAAAAACTTTCTTTTTTAACCCCAGGAATGTTCCCAAATGTTATCTTTCCCACGGGTGCCGTCTTCTACACCTGTGTTCTACTTTAAACTCACTGCTGGAATAGGGGAGAGAGGGGGAGTGAGTTGAGGGAAAAGTGATAGTGAGTGAAAGAGAGAGAGACAGCTTTAAGAGTTGGGGACAAGAATGCTCTTCAGCTTCTCAAGGGCACCGATACTTTATGGCCTTCACATTCCTTCATGACAAACTGATGCCCAGAATAGACAGAGTGGTGTTGGGGGAAAAAAGATTTAACTACCATGCCTTAAAGACCCACCCCAACATATCATCTCTGTTCCTTACTCACCTTCATCTCGCCCTGCTCCGTTTATGTGGCAAACCTCAGGGTCACGCTGTCTTTTCTTTTACTAGCGAGGGCTGGTGGAGGCAACAGACTGAAGTGCAGGCTTTTGTTCAGCATAAGCAGTTTCACACATTTGCGTTTTATAAAGTCCTTTTCAATCTCATGTTGATTTACAGAGGCCTCTTTCCTCTGAGATCTCTTCAGACGGCAGAGGAAGTCTCCATGGCCGCTGAACTCCTCGGCTCACTCCCAGATCATATACCGTCATCCCTCACTGCCTTCACTGCGAGCCCCACAAACTCCTTTTTTATAATGTCACCACATTCAATCAACACTAGCCCTAAAATTAAGGGCTGCTGAATAATTCAAACTTGGATCCTTCCTTCAGATGGCCCATCTCTGTCACTAGATAGGAATTTCCTTAATTTATGCTTGTTAGGTTGGAATAGTCATGTTGAAATAATTTGAACCATAAGGGCCGTCTGCGCTGCTACTGTTTAAATGAGAACTCTGGGAGCCGTTAAAGTTTGAACATGAAATTGTGAGATCTGGAATGCAAATTATTATTCAAATGATCAATGTATTAATTTGCATGCTGAGAGGCGTGAGGGGGAGAGAGAGAGAGAGAGACGCAGAGAGAGAGAGAGAGAGAGAGAGAGAGAGAGCATCTTAATAAGTTCTGTAAAGCAAAGTATTTTATTATTTGTTGATGTTCCAGGAGTGAGGGCGTATTAATTTTGCAGTTGGGAGTCCCAGTGAGATCCAAATGTCTTTCTCACTTTCTTTCCCTCTCTCTCTCTCGCACACACACACACACACACACACACACACACACCTATCTGTCATACACACATCATCATCATCACATACACTAAAACTTATGCTTTTATGCGCACCGATATTCACAAACACCTTCCTGTTTGTCAGCAAACATCATTTCACAGAATGTGAAGATTACAACAGATGTGGAGATGACTCTGCCCATACTGCCATTTCAATCTTTTTTTTATGTGTTTTAATTTCTAATATATTTACTTTTTACTCTATGAGAAATGCAAAGCCTTTCCATTCATCCTAACGCAGATAGTTCCGTCTCCCAGTTTTTTGCAATCAGTTCCATTTGAACTTCTAAAGAGATGAAATGTCAAAATGTCTGGAGTTATGGGATATTAAGTAGACTTAAACCATAGACTTAAGCCTTAAGCAGTTGAAACTGGTTGTGTGAGGAGCCAAATAAAGGCAAACCCTTCAGAACATGAAATTACTGAAAAAATCGGAGAGTTGGGGACCTGCTGTTTGTGCTCTGATTTCCTACCATCTTCTCTCACACATCAAATGGAGCTTATCATTCAATTTTCCTCAATTTGCAACTTTTTCTCCTGGCGCAGTTTCTGGTCTGAGCTTTCATTACAGAGTGGCTGGGTGAAAAGGAGGGAACGATTTGGTGATAGGTCTTTTGGTGTTTAGGATTATCTTTGATCTTGGGGGATTCTTTGAGTGGTCCTGTTAGATCAGGAGTGGTTTGTGACAGAATAGCCTGTAAAATAAGGTCTGAGATTGAAATGTGGGGGTAGCATAAAGAAAGAGAAAAACATGTGTTGTGAATTTCATTGTAATAATTTATAATTGAGGGATTGAGTCAGAATACTGACCATGATATGTGCGTGTAGTTAAGAGAGATCAGTCCTTACATCTGGAAGGGAGGTTAGGGCTTTTTAGATGAGAGTTACAGCATTGCAGTATTCCCAGTATTCAACTTAACTTTTAAATCATTAAACATGATGAAGCCATCTCCACAAAGTCAGGGGTTTATATACGAAAATCAAACACCATCTGCCATCTCTGATCAGAAGCAACAGCCATCAGGCCAGGGTTACCAAGGCAGAACAGGAAAAGCCATTAACTGCCAATCACTGCATCGATCGACAAGCCAGTCCACCACCACTACCACCCCCTTTCTACCCCCACCCGCCCCTGCCCACAGACACACACATGCACACACACACACACACACACACACACACACACACACAGTTCATCAGCTTTTACTGTACAGTGCACACACATGCACATAGCCTTGCATAAACCACTATCTTTTTGTGCACCCGCGGTACGTGATTGGTAACATTTGGTGGAGTTTGTCTCTTTTCCTGCTTGAACCGCGTTATCTTTTAAATTATCTCGAGTCTAGATTGCAGGATCAACATTCTGTTCAGTTTAGATAAAGGTTGTCTGACTTCTTTTTTTTTTTATTGGCTCAGTAAACCCAATGTGTTACTTGAAGGACAGTTGAGATGCCGCTCAAAAGATATTTCCTTCGGAGCATAGGTTTGTAATCTCCTCATTACTGAAATGCATCTCAGTAAAGTCCATTGCCCTGTCAGAAAGAGAGTAGACACTCCATTCTGCGCGGTCTCCCTCCACAATTTTTGGAGTCAACCCTCAGATAAAAAGGAAACTAATAGTCAGTGAAGGGCAAAAAGGGAAAAAAAACAAGATTGATTTTTTTCTTTTCCTCCATTTTCAATGGTGTCGCTAGAACTGAGAGTCATTAGAAGAATATTTACCTACTTCCCAATTTAATAGAGATGCTGTATATCGGAGTGATCTAGCTCAGAGGTCAGGGCTGGGGGGAGCAATTAAAGCGTATGGATCCAGAGGCTCCTGGCCTGTCCCATTGTGTGTGTTGTAGGCAGAAATAGATAGGTGAGCTAAAAGGGAGGCAGAGGCAATATGTATTGAACATGGCTGTATTAATTAATTGATCTTTGTTACTGATGAACTAGTGATGCATTAGACAGGGGTACGAATACTTCGACGTGCATGGTTTTGCTCTTGAGTGTGTACATACAATGCACTCACACCATGCTAGTTCAACTATTACACATGATTTCATACAATTTATACGGACTACAAGGAGTATTTAAGTGATGATGAAACAGTCTCAATATAATACTCCTGCCTCTATATGACCTACATAAGCAAATGAGTCCATCACTGCGAAGATTGACTGTTTCTATGTAGTTTTCCTTAATGCCTGAAACGTTCTCATAAACATTACTATTATTAAGCAACCAAATCTCTTAACTATAGGCTACATGTTGGCTTACATAGGTGTATGAAAGGCACTTAAACATAGGCTCAAATATATAGCCTAATTGCTATGTATCCTGCAAACAGCTGTGTTTAAAAATTGTTTTAAAAACATATTTCATCTTTCTTTCACTCGCTTCCAGAACAGTTGCGCATGCTAGCCAGATAAATATCTTTATTACACAAGGCAGTGATGCCCATACCACTTTTGTCCACAGGGGCCACCAGAATCAACAAACATAAAAGTTCCTTGTAGCTGCTTTAAACCAGTGACCAGTAATATATGCTCATCTGTGCCGTTGGCATTGTTTCTTTATAGTTTTCTCTTTTATTCGTACTAAATGCGCTGGCTTTTCTTCTACATGGTTTGGATAGGTCAGCCTACTCCGGGGCCACACAATAGCCAGAGACAGAACAGATATGATGGATGTGGCCTGGGGCCTATGCACTCGCTCTGCGTCTGCGGTGGCCTCATCCACACATCAGCCACAGGCAGAGGGGAGGGAACACAGTAGGGAGGGAGGGAAGGAGGGCAGAGATACAAACCAGACCAGCCATTTTCCTCGTTCCGCTCATAAATATTTGTGTGGCTGATTTATAAACAGTGGAGCAAGAGAAGAGATCAAAGTGAACTGTAACGCTTATATAAAACTGGGGCTTTTTCACGACGCTGCCCTACACACCGTGCTCGTACCTATTAAAGACAAAGCTATATATCAAGAGGCATATTGGCAAGAGTTGTGAATGGTAGCTTGCACTTTAGAGAACGGTCTTCCCCCTAGTTGTGAGTCTAGTTCTTATAGCATTCAAGGTTTTCAAACACTAGTTAAAGGCCATCAATAAGTGTTGTAGCTAAAACTCAACCTGCTCTCAGCCTGTGTAAGCTGTCAGTGGCTTCTTAGGTGGATTTTAAATGGCTGTAGCAATGCCAGCCAGCCATATTAAAACATAGCAACGCAGCAAAGAGTCACTGTGTCCTGGTAGTAGTAGTGGTGTAGTAGCGTTTGTCACAGTAGACAGCTGCACACGCTGATTCAGGCAACCAGCTGGCTAGACGCAACACAAAGGCCAAGCCTCCTGTACGGCAGAGAGGATTAGGGTGGGGTGAGACGAGTGTGTGTGTGTGTGTGTGTGTGTGTGTGTGTGTGTGTGTGTGTGTGTGTGTGTATACTGTATAAATGTGTGTGTTTGCTGGAGTAGAGTGCTGGCTTTGCATGTGTCCAAGCGCTGGCACATACACACACACATCCACAGGCCTACTAGGAGCAGAGCAGACATTCCACACCTCCAAGCTGTGTTTACCTCGTGCAGTCATACACACACATATATCTGCCACCCCCACCGTTCGTTCCTGGCTTGGGTGCAAATGTGGGGGAGTGAAAGGTGGTCTGGCCCTCTCCCTGATTGTTAAGAACAGTTCTAGCTAGCAGATGCAGAGGAGCGCCATGAAGATGGCTGCTCGCTGACCTCTGTGGGAGGGAGAGTAGCATGGGGAATGGGAGAGAAAAGAAGGGCCTTTTTTCAATGGGGATTCTCCCCTTTGTCCACCAGCAGGACAGGGTGTGCTCAGTGTGGTGAGGCCTGGGAGAGTTGCTGCTGAACAGCCCGTCTCTCTGTCAGTCTCTGTGTGTGTGTGAGTGCCTGGAGACATCTGGTTTGCTAACTGTGGGAACACGGCGGCATTATTTTTTTAGGCATGACACCTAGCGCTTACATAACACACAAGTTCAGGTTTTTGTATGAAGTTTTATAGATGGCCTCTTTATTTAAAAGCAAAGATTTGAGAATGTTTATTTTATTTTATGTATAGCCATTGGAAAAGAGAATCCAGATCTGTTTCCATAGCCTCCTTCAGCTGTATGAGGGTATGCAGCAGTTAGATGAAGCCCCCCTTGTCTTATATGTTGCTGTCCTTCCTAAATTCTGCTGTATATGTTGTATAAAGCGTGCAATCAGGTAGGCAGGCATTGTAGGAGGCTTTGAGAGAGAGCAGACTGCAGATTGTCTTACCCGTGGTTTGTCTGAGTTTCTGTGCAGGGAGTTCAAAGTCCTGCTGAACATCAGAGCCCTGATGCTGAGTGAGGCTGACTAGCTGCAGCCTGTGGTCTGGGAAGGGTTACTGAATTATTACTGATGGTTTCAGGGGTAACTGTCCGACCACAGGACTGGGGAATATTAATCATTTATTTGATTGTCCGCATGTGCTGATTAATCAATTTGAGTAGGATCTGCAGGATTAACTACCCTATTATTCCCCTGTAAGAACAGATAAGAGATAAGGCTTTAAAATATCATATTCCATTTATCATTTATTTTTAGGTCCCTGCTGATGAGGGTGAAATAAAAACTGAGGTGAGATTAGGCAGAACAGCAACATGGGGAAAGTGTTGGGGGAGGAGGATAAGAGAAAGAGGGATGAGGCGAGAAAAAAAATCTCTTAACTGCAGATTTTAGTACTTCACAAGATAGGGGGGAAAAAGATACAGCTTTGTATTTCTTCAAACATGGCACAGAAAACCAAGTTGTACAGCTGGGAGTAAGAGAGCCGAGAGAAAAAGGGGGGTGGAGAGACGAGTGGAACAGGAAGTTGATGGGAAAGTGATAGCTGTCTCCACCTGGAGTATAGCCTGAGCTGTGTTAAAAGGGAAGGCAAAGCAAGAGAAAGGAGGGCGCTGCTGCAGTTGAGTCCTATCATGTACTCTGGTTTAGGTAAGTTTGGCTCTCATACCAAGTGTAGCTAGCTAAACTGATCCAACAGTGGCTCTATTCCTGTTTACCCCACTCACTATCTGTTCAGTCTATAAATTCTCAATCCGCCAACTGTTTAATGTGTTATGTCATGTGGTAATGCCTTTGATTCCAACATGCCTCCGTTTGTAAATACAAGAGGCACTCAAAAGGCTGTGGTTTCTTTACAAGCATGGCGCCCCCGGCGCTTTGGTTGGGAATGCATTGAGAGGGAGAAGGATTGAAAGAGTAAGGGAGGGAGTGAGAGGTGGTTAGAAACTGTATACACTTCCCGTTGCTCTTCTGCCAACCCCTCTCCCTGCTGCCTCTGGTTGCACAGGCAGGCAGGCAGTGTGTGAGAAATGTGAGAGGGAGGAGTATATCCTCTCTTCTGGCTGAACATGGCTCCGTAATTATGCACTTTTCAGCAGGTTTTACCTTTAACACTTTCCTCCCGGGGTTGAGATTAGTGCTCACCATGCTTGATTTACTGCACAATTACTGAACAAGAGTTCTATGTAATCAATAAACAGGAAGGGGAAAAGTGGTAGTCTTTGAAGTATAGTTTGAGATTTTTTGCACGATTGAGCAGTGTATATGGTGTAGCCAGGAAGGGCAGCTTGGCTGCGATGCCAGCCTGTGAAATATCTATTATATCTGGCACGCCTCTTTGCTTTACCAGCTCTCTAAGCCTCTTTACAGTGCTCGACTACTGGAGTGGAAAATGACATCTTTTTTTCTGACCATTGCTTAACACAAAGGTCAGCAACAAATTGTCTAATAAGGACATTCCTCCAAAACATTAGATTAAAATCACAAGTTGTCCTATAAAATTGGAGCCTAATGTGATCTTAAAACTTACGTGCACAAGTTACACGAGAAGAGATACAAAGCACTCTTGTGTGGTAGCATGCAATGCCCTGTATTAAATGTCCCCAAATGGGCAGCCAGCACAATGACCTCCATGATGACACTTGCTAATGGCATGAGCAGTTATTTTGGGAAGCTCCACTGGCTGGCCATCGCAAGTCTTTCTAGGGGCTTTGTAAAGCTTTTTACGCCAGCATGACCAAAGCAATAGTCCTCTTCCAATTAGTCTGGTCTGTGTTTGATTTTTAGTGATGACAACTATATCTCAGCTGCAATTATGCTGCACTGGGAATGATGAGGGGTTAGGTTATTGATCCTCAATTGATCATCCTGATCAATGAGCACTTTTGTTTCTCTTTTATGGAAAGTGCATTTATGTTTTTTCCTTTTGCTAATGAGCAGGCCCAACAGAATGACCCTGTAAAGAAATCTGTGTTAGCGAGGCCCATATGTATTGGTGATCGAGTTGGCTATACTCATGGGAAGCTGCACAGAGCACCATTTTTCAACACAAGTGCGTTACCTCCCTGTGGGTTTAGGTCAAAGGCTACAATTGGTCTTACAAAGAAAAAAAAATCTAAATTTGGTACAACAGCTGTGTATTTACTTCATTTTAATTGCAGGCTTCTGATTCAAAAAGGCAACAATTTAAAGACTAGAGTGATGTGTGTAGTGATTTTTTTTTTATTGCACAACAACCCTGACACAATTAAGGAAGCAATGGTATTTTTCTTAAACTGTCTAATTTTTAATCTCTAGTTTATAGTGAACACAAAAAGTGCAATGTCAGGGCTTTACTCATTGAAGTTGCAGTTTTTTAGTTACCCGGTATAGAAGAGTTGACAGGTGAAACTGGTGGGTGTCTGGTGTATGAATTGCTTGAAGAACCCTCCACAGCAGTTTCACTCCAACAAGGTACTTCATGTTGCATGGAAATAAGCCCACATATAGACCCACTCTGTATATTCACCTCCACTCAACCCTACTCCACCCCATTAATTTTCATTTTAAGAAGAGGACCTCTCGAAGGCCATGTTGCTCCTTTTGTCAGCGCGATGCTGCTAATAAAGATAGCTGCATAAGACTGGGTTAAATATTGACACTGGCTGAGCACATCATCACTGTTTTTAATTAGCTGGTGTCTCCAGCGAGCTTGTGCGAGGGCAGTGCATGAACAACTAAACATTTCCCCTTACGGGATCTCAAACATCCTCTCCCCAAAACACACTTCTATGAATTTTACATAAAAAAAAAAAAAAAAAGGATACAGGATAGTTGGGAAACATACAGTGTTACAGCTATCACAGCCTTATTGCGTAGCCTGAAGCAGCAACCAATTATGTGCTAATGAAATATTTACACTACCAAACTGAGAACGCCAGAGGTGAAAGCTAGATAATACAGGCCTGAGGAGACTGTATTCTGTGTCTCCTTTCTGCCGTTACGTCAGCGAAAAGGTGGAACAGGAGATCAGCTAATGACAATAGGCTTAGTAGGAAGAGCGTGGGCAGCCCTGCAGTTCAGAAAGCACGGCTTTTGGTCACTCGTACCGCTGTGGGCACATTTAAGGGCTCTTTCTAGGTCATAGTAGCACAACAAGGCGGGAAGGAGGACACATAATCGTAACACAGACTCTCTAGAGGGCCACGTCAGACATGTTAAGTTTTACCTCCTGAGTTCTCTTGACTTCTGATGGCTACTCCCTCACAATGATGTGGCAATGAATCTGCATTCACGGCAGAGTGTGATGTTTGTTCTTGAGGACTAATTGTGTTTGGGTAATGTTCCTGCTCTGAATTTAATTCTCACTGACTGCATTAATCATTACAAGTGGTGTTTGCCTGTATCTTAATCCAACACCCCCCAACATCCCCCGTCTGCCTCGCTCCTATAGGGCTGGTTCACCTCACCCTCTGCAAACTCTTTCTCATCCTTCGTTCCCTTTCTAACAAGCTTTTCACTGCCCACATTCGCAGTGGCTCCGCAAGGCCGTGCTGCCATTGTCTGCCTGGCAAGTGACAAATGAGAGGCAGTGAGGTGTTGGAGACTCTTGTCAGCTGTGTGGGTGCAGGGCTGCCTCTGCCTTTACCCTACTAACACATCAGTGACCTACAGTAGAGCCAAGTCCAGCTCTAGGTAGTCAGTCATCCCGTTCTTATCTAGCATGCACACACACATCCATTAGCACCCCTGTAAGATTTTTTTTCTCTTAATCACATATAAGTCATAGACAGGATTCTGTTTGATAGGTAGCTCAAGTGTCTGGAGCCTGACATCAGATATTGTTGTGGCTTGCATCGCAAACACTAACCCCTCACAGGAAGCTTGAAAAAGCTGTAAACTTTGAAACACGTAATCAGTACAAGACTTGTCACGCTAGGTGTGATGTCGGCCCAATTTCTTAGCCAGAGGACAGGGAGTGGTTTTTAGGGTAATGTTAGTGGCCTCTGGATGCAGTCATCTTTGTCTGCTTGTAAATAATATTCTGGAGTAGTGAGAAGTTTAAAGCAGGTGTGTTTTTTTTTCATACACCTGCTTGTTTTTAATCATTTTGTAGCCTTTACATTTTAGGAGATAGAGATATTCCTTTCTTATGTGATATCACAGCCCAAAAGACTTGTTATAATACAGAACCTCTTTCCCTCCCCAATGTCACAAATTAGTATTGTGATAAAAGTTGTAGCAATATACTGATGCTATGAGCAATTATTCAAACTCAAAATCTGATCATCTCCGCCTGCTGCGTGCCTCCTGTTTTGCAAAAATGAAAATCAAGAAAAATGTTCTTCCCCATCTCTGAACAAGTAATTATTGTCGCCGCTGTCCAAAATGGAGGGTTGTGATGTTGACACAGTGCTGTGGGTAATGAAGAGAAGGGCCAGGGCAGGTCCTGATTTGCCCCATTCAGCTTCCAGATGGTACCTTGCCAGTACACATGTCATCAAGTGGCTGTAACAGTTGTTTGGGTACCCCCGTGGCTCCACCCTGCTCTAGCCTCCTGCAGGCAGACTTATTGTACTGCAATTTTGGCAAGCTCCTCCCAGCATGGCTTTCATAAAAGCACCAGGAGGTTAAGCTGTTAATTAGCTACTGAAAGAGGAGGCCAACAGCTTGCTGTTAATTTGCTTTACTGTTTTTTTTCCTTCTTATTTGGGGATTGACATCATTTCCTGCCTGTTTTGGAGTCATCGCTGCGTGTCACAAAAGCAGGGCCGAGCTCATTAAGTAGAGGGGAAATGTGTTTATTTGGCTACGATTAGAAGTGCACATTATGTATGTATAGCCATGCTTATCCAAATGTTCTTAATGAGAGAGACCCTGGACGCCAGCGTGGGGCTCCTGTGGGCATAGGCCCAGGCTCGTTATCACCACACAGGGCATTGATCTCTCTACCGCCTGCTTGCTTATCCTCCTCCTCCTCCCCTCTCAAAGACAGTGACTCGCACATGAATTATGTGGACACATTGATCAGCTGATTGAGAGCTATTGTTTCGAGCCCTGGGTCATTATTGAAGGAGGGATTACCCAACTCTTGTTTTGTGCATGCTTATGGGAGAGTGTATTACTCAGCTCCTTGTCACAGCACATACTCCCCTTAGCTGCTCACCTTAGATTTCGGCTACACAAATGTGCACAGACTTACACACAATGTACAGAGCACATACAGCAGCCTACACAATCAACGTGGCCCAAATGACTGCCTGCATTGATTGCCTTCCCTCTGCAATTATGTTCCCATTGTTTACTTTCTAGCATCTTACTCATTCAAACGGAATTCAATAATTATTGCTTTATTTAATGTTAAAGTAAGTAAGAGTGGTGGGTGTGGAGCACCAGTAGCTGTATTGTCTTTAAGTGTCTCTATGACCCCTCCCAGGCTACTTTGTTTCATAGGCCCATGTTAAGTCATCCTCTCCAAGGACACCTACAGCGATCCATCTTTACCCCGCCGCCCTCCCTTACGACACAGAGGTCCGTTTTGTTTCTTTCTCTCCTCCCGGAGACAAATATGCAGCCTGTTTTTATTCACCGGTAGTGATGGATCATTTCCACAGCAAGGCAGTAGAGGAAGCAACTTAGCACATTATGGGCTTTGAGACAGAGGGACAGGATGCGGCGGAGGGGTGGCAGGGATTAGGAAAAGTAAAGAAGAAGAAAGGACAAGGGTGGGGATGAGGTTCAGGAAGCAGTAGGTAGGCAGTTTGGGCCTGGAATACACAGTCCCCTTAAGCCGCAACCTAACTTTTAGGCATGTTGCAGCTTGCAGTGGCTAATTCAAAGCAGCCACCGCATTTGGCACCCAGTGGGGGCCTCTGTGGTTGGAGCTGTTGTTCATGCTGCTGGCAGGCAGGGAATCACAGGCTGAACTACAAGCACTCACTGACTCCAGTCACTCGGGTTTTTCTTTTTTAAATAACCTGCGTACGTTCCAGGGGAATCCCAGAGTGCAGTTTTATGAGAATCATGTCCCCAACAAATCTCTGCACATGCAGCCGTACACTGCTGCTGGGAAGAGAGGGGTCATTACATTAAGTCGTTTTTATTCGCTAGACCTCTAACCCCGAACTTAATCCTCATCATTGAAATAACCTGTTTTTAAATGTATCTTGATCCTGATTTATAACCTCAGAATTAGGCAGCTAACTTTTCAGATGTTTCCGTTTAAATGCAACAGGATGGTAACATATACTCCACAGGACATGCTTGTGATAGCCACAGTTGACAAACAGTGAGACATAAGCCACACAGGGGTGTTTTCCTCTCCCTTTGGCCACAGTGTGTTTTTCAGCCCAACAGACACATTACTATTGTCTCCCTTCAGAGTGAACACAGTTACCTCATTGGTTATAGTTGCTGCCATGACATCACTATGTCTGAATAACAAAGGTGCTTGTTGATTTATTCTAACACGTCTCAAGCTCAGGACCAGTTTATACATTTTCTTTTTCAGGTGATAGAGGAAACTGACTCCTAAATCTGTGATTATAGTGGATAAGATCTTCTCATTCAAATACAGACTCTGCTCTGTTGCAGCGCATTGCATGGCGTCAGGTGTGAATTGCAGTTATCTAACCTGTGTAAGATTCCCATGTCCACATGTGCACACACACACACACACACACACACACATAGTAGACACACACAGACACCAGCTTTTAGTGCCGAGAATCAGGGAGACAGTTATAAAGATATATCCAGGCAGATACTCACTGGCTCTCTCTCTCGCACAGAGGGAATTTGGCAGCTCTCTCGGAATTGATAGCTATTTAGCTCACAGATAGTCATCTGTTTTAATGCATTAATTTTGTATTAACAGCACTGCCAAATTTAATGGTGGAAATTAGGGTATGATCATAATGGTATGTGGCTGTGTGTGAGAGTCTGTATATGCATGTGTGCACGATTGTGTATGTGTGTGTGTACATTTGGGATGTTCTTTTTGTCTATACTTGTGTTTGTTGCTTGTACATGCTGTATTATACGGCTCCATTGGGAGCCATTGTTTGGAATTACCGGCTCTCTGTCTCCCTTCCAGCCTTCCAGTAATACCCACCTCTATCTTGTGCGAGTTGGGCTCTCTCAGCAACCACACTGTTTTGTGTTAAAGGTGCACTTTTACTTTGCATTTAAGTGGATGGAAATGCAGATGTATGCAGTGCTCTGGGTGGGTGGTGAAACTGATACAGGCACGTATTGCCCACTCAGAGGCCAAGGTGCACTGTAGAGCTGTGAGAGAGAGGATGGGGTGGTGCCCACACCGCCCCTGTCCCTCTTTACCTGAAAAAGCACAGAGCACTGCTTCAGCCTCCACAGAAAGAGATAAGGTGCTCCATGGAAGAGAGAGGCTTGAAAAGCCATGATTGCATTTTTAAACTATGAAAACCACCACATCATAAAAAAGCTTAGACTTGGACCCTACAATGTAAAAACCAAATTAAATGTGATTTATCATCTTATATGTAATTTAGTACATCTTTTAAAATGTTCAAAGGTAGTTAAGTGTCATTTTGGGTCATTTTACCAGCCTCAGTTAACAAATTAGGACTAGGCGATATATCGATATTGTTATCCTGATATTAGACTATAAATCCTCTTAAAGGCTGTGAAGTGATGTAATTTTCTGAATTTCCCAGACTGTTCTACTTGTTCTACTTGTTATAATACTTACCTTTACCCACCAAGTCATTATAGCCACAATACTGATGATTATTTATCAAAAATCTTAATGTGTTAATAGTTTGTGAAAGAACCAATAGTCATCCCTTTGACATCAATATCGAGGTATATTGAGATATATATTGTTTATCGTGATATAGCCTAAAATTATTGTGATATTATTTACACTCCATATCCAGCCCTATAGCATTTTTTTTTAAAAACACTGCAATATAACTACAATATGAAGTGTTTTCAGACCCTTTTACCCCTTTACCTGCAATCAGTACATCTTGTGAGCTTATCTGTTAAATCAGACCACACGTACAGTACATTCACATGCACCCAGCATGTCTCCCCTGCCCTATTGAGTACATCGCTGCATACTAGGCGGTCACACATTTGTACTTGCTCAGCTGAATCTCCTATATGACTGCAGTAAATTCCCAGACAGTTCAGTGGTATTGAATCCATGCCACTGACCCAGCCAGCTTCCCTCCCATTATACTCCACAGCTCCCCTCCTGTTGGGGCCTCGACAGGGCGCTTAGAAACCCCAGAGCCCATGCCGACCAACCTCCTTCCAGCTCAACATGACTTTTTCATTAAGCCGCCAAATTCCTACACTCCAGTTGGAGGTGATTTATCAACTAGGGGCTTCATTGCAGGTTCATAGGAAACAGACATAGGCCCTGTCTTATGCATTATTATGTTTCAAAGTGTGTATGTGCGTGCGCATGTGTGTGGGTGTGTATGTGTGCGTGTGTGTGTGAGCTAGAGAGGGTGACGGACTGCAATTGCACTGTGTCCATACTGTGTTTGTGCTCTCAGATATGATCATAGAAATGTTCGAGAAAGTTACTGCATGTGACGATCAGAGGCGCCAAGCTATGCTGTTCTCATCGCCACTGTGGTATCATTTTGCTACAGTCCTCCCCTGGAATACTGAACGAGCAGGTCCCCCCCACCACAGATCACTCACTGGCTTGATCTCTTGCCTCGTTCACTGACTCAAAAATGCCCCAGACTGCCTTGGGTCATGGCCATTGCATAGATGTGAAAGTGGGGGTTTACAGGTGTAGCCATTTGACATTGTAGACGGAGCTACAAGCACTGGGGCAGGCCAGTTTTGGCCCTGTTGAAGCCATCTTCCTGGCCAGTCAGGTTTATAGTGAATTATGGCCGATTCTGGGGCAGGCGGTCTCAGGTTCACTCCTATATAAACCCTGCACTTTTTATGGGAAACTATAAAACTCCCAGGATTTTTTTTCTACCTCCTGAGACCGGCTTTGAAGTTTCAGTCAGGTGCTGTCATTTTTTTAAACTTGTCTTCTTGTAGATTTTTGGAGCCTTGAGTCATTTGCAGCAAGACCTCTCTTTTTTTAATTCAAGACATCTGCTCTGACTAAAAGCACTTTGCATGATGGATTTGGTGTTATCTATAACTGAATCTGTCTCTCAGATTTCTCTCTACCTTAGTTCTGATGCAATATTTGTGCACAGAGGAAAAGGAGGAGAAGGAGGAGGGCTCCCACGATATCCAGCAACACCTATTCATGACATCATGGATGGCTTAGAAATGAGGCGAGAAAGGAGAGCACACAGAGACACAGAGCCTTTTACAATCACCTAATAACTCTATTACACCAAGCTGTGGGGCTCACAAAAAGGAGGGAGAAAAAAAAACTCCTATTCCTTTTCCTGGAAGCGGTGTCTTAATGCACATTTTAGGTGTAGAAGTGAGAAATATGAAACCAAAGAGAATGAAACACAATAGCTCAGAAAACCCCATAGCAATATTACAATATTGCTAGAAAATTAAATATTAGGAGAAAGGGACAAGAGCATTTTAGGGAGGCATAATATTGTTATGACTTTTTTTCACCAGCCTGTCAACACCTGATTTAGATGTAATGCGGTTAAATGTCTAATGTTTCCATTGCTTTTATATTTTCTGGCCAGCCAAACAGACAGTCCAGTGCAGGGCAGGACAGTTTCTATTTCATGAACGCTTCGGTTTTCCGAACCTTTATCTAAGTGTAAGCCTGAGGTATAATGTAAAAACGGGGAGGTTTATACACTTTAAATGCAGAATTGGTCATAAAACCTGATCGAAAAGAGTCTGAGTTGAGCCAACTTTAATTACAATCACAAGCTTTCAGCACCGTTAATGATTTGGGTAATTCGTTTTTTCTTACTGCAGGTTAACATTGAGCAGTGCTTTTTACCTAGTTATTAGATAATAATAATAATATTTTAAATGATTTTATTACAAAATATAAAAATATATATCATGTCCACACAGGAGATGTGGGCGCCAAGAAGATTAAAAGAGTAAAAAGAGCAAAACTTTTGGTGATTGACATTGATTTACAGCTTCAGATATCCACAGTGAGACTCACAGTTTGATATTAGGAGCAGCACATGACAGGCATGACACAAGTGGCCATACCGAGTCTGGGGCTTTTATCGTAAACATGCAGAAACAATCAGTGTGATGCTTTAGGATAGTGGTCAATAACTGTGTTGCTCACACCAGGTCTAACCATATTGTGTTGGCCTTGCATCATTGATTGAGCCATGCAGGAGGTAATTAGACTGGAGCTCTGTGGTGTGACAAGAGGTCGTGGTGGTATGGTGTCTCTACGGGGTGTTAGGCATGTTGTGACTCCACGGAAGGCTGGGCGAGGCCTGCTGTTGAGTCTTGGAGGAAGTTGTGGGGTTGACAGGTCAATACCAGTGCTGATTTCCTGTCCTCTGAAGGTTGTCCTCCTGTTGTGGAATGTTCCAGTTTCTCTCAGAATGCACTAAATCCCCCTCGCTGCCACACCACCGGCTGACTTTGCCTCGCTTTCTCTATGAGAGAGCGGGGATTTAACTCGCCATGATCAATATTTAGTATCCCATGCGTGAAACAAGCAGATGTTTGGAGTTTCCTTTTCAGAGACGGGAGGCTTCTGTTGAGTGAAGGGGATCAATGCTCCCTTCCGTCTGTGAGGCTGTAGACCCAAGGCTTCTGAAGGGTGGCTGATGCGATTCCTGCCCGCCCTCAGGCCCCTGAGATTTGCGTGCCTCCCAGGCCTCTCCTGTCCTGTTAGCCCACTGATACAGACACTCACGCAGACAAAGTGCGCAGTCCAAACAGTTGTCCTGAAGTGGAAGAGGTCTGGATGTTAAACAACAGGGCTGTGATTGGGAATTGATTTGTTCATTTGCCAACTGTTTGAGCGAAAGTGAGTCGGTGGTGCCTAGCCAGCTATCTGCCATCTACAATAACCTCTTTCTCTCTCTTTCCCTCTCTCTCTGTGCTCCTTTCTTTCCCTTTCTCTCTCTCTCTCTCTCCATCCCCTCCCACAGCACCTGCAGCAGCACGAAAACGCTGTGGAGGGTGATGCCTGCTACTACCATTGTGTGCTGTGTAACTACTCGACCAAGGCCAAGCTCAACCTGATCCAGCATGTGCGCTCCATGAAGCACCAGCGCAGCGAGAGCCTCAGGAAGCTGCAGCGCTTGCAGAAGGGTCTGCCGGAGGAAGACGACGACCTCAGCTCCATCTTCACCATTCGCAAATGCCCTTCTTCAGATACAGGTCAGAACCTGCCCCTGTGGCCCAATTTTGGTTTCTCTTTATGTACACCTGTCTTTGTTGCACTCTCTTGATCTCTCTACCTATGGCACGCTGTCTCTTATACACATAAACACACATCCATCCACTCCGTTGACACACTCTCTGAGGCGGAGTTGTCAAATATGTGTTGAGAATTAGTCACTTTCTTTCTTTGACATTTACCTCCCTATAGAGTTAAGCTCAACATAAATGATTAACATCTGAGTGGCTTTGTTTTTTATCCAAAAAAGGGTGACTGAGGTGGTGGCGCCACGATTGAAAGATATAAGTATTTAACTCCGATGTATGACAGGAAGAACAGAATGATGTTTCAATTGACAGAGCTGAATAGAGGAGAGGGGTTCCCTTTCAGAGATAAAATTTAAAATGACATCGCTGAGAGTTATGTTGTTTAATTTGCTTCCAACATTGGAACTTTTTTCAAACATAGTTTTGATATTGATATGAGTTTAGGTCATTCACAAACAATGTTCCTGCAAAGCCTGCCTTCACCAGTAGAAGCAGAGATCCCTGTTAATGGGAGCTGTCCCTCGCAGCCATTAAAGACATATTGAGACAGAGCATTAAGGCCAGAGAAGGAGGAGCCGAACAACAGCAGCAGCTGCAACAACAAGAACACCAAAAGACAGACACGACTACAACAACAGTAGCATGACTGAAACAAAGTGCCTCAACTGCTAATTTATTAAGGACTGATTAGGAGGAGTGAGCTGTGGTCAATTAACACTCTTTCTTAGCAGAGATTTGGTTTTCCAATCACTTTAACTCCTGTGCCCTGACAAAGGGGCTCTATTGTGTGTCCCTCCAAGAGGGAACCATTACTTCCCTCACACACATACTCGCTGTCTGTGTTATGCAGGGAGAAAAAAAAAAAGGCCAGCCTGTGAAGACGCTTTGTTCCAAGGAGGCAGGGATAATGAAGCCAGCGGCCGGGAAATTGCGCAAAAGGCAGTCACAGATCTGAAGCAAATCATTAGAGAACATATTTAGCTGAGCAATTAGGGACAATTAAGCTTTCTGCTCGCTGCACTCCAAATATGTTAATGACTACAGTACAGTGGACAAGCGAACATGCAAAGGCAGGAGGAAGGGCCATTTAGGTTAAAAGGGTTGGGGGTTGGGGATTTACTTTTTTGTGTGCAGGCAGGAGTTTGCTGTTTGTACCTTTTCTTTTTTTTTAGCAGATGTTTTTGTCATTTTTTTTCTCTCTTTTAATGTTTGATGTGCTGGAAGCCCATGTTTGTGCCAGGGTGAGGGATCCGAGTCTTAGGTTAGGTAATGGGCCCCTGCAGTGGGGTTGTGTGTGGGCAGTGTCATAGCACACACACTCACTCACACACACCCACGTGTAGACAGCGGTTACTCTCCTGCAGAGCTTCATCAAATTACAATAACCCTCACTTATTAGAACAGACTACTAGTATAGAAGATGAAATGGGGAAATGAATTTTAAGTTGTTGTGCTGTAGACTTTGTTTTTATAGTCTGATTGTGTGTTTTGGTGATGGTTTTATTGTTTCCCTTGTAATTTAGGGATTGCTTTGCAGATATTTCTACTGTTTTACTACTTCTAAGTCTTCATAGTGAAAATTCATTCTGCTCTTTCACAATGAGCTGCAGACAGAACAATACAAACACAAGATCGGTGATAATGACCCATTGTTATTTAGATCTTAGTCATCATTTTTAATCAAACACTACCTCCATTTGTGTCCCTTTTTAAGTGTGTTAAATGAAATGAAGAGTAAAAAAAGAAAAAGAAAAGACATCTTGATCAAATTACCTCAATAATGATCATACCTCTCCTTCTGTAATCATTAACTCTAAAGCTGCTGACTCCACAGCTCTCATCTACCATTTCACACCCCAAATGCCTCGTCCTGACATCGTCAGCTGGGCCGCTCCACCTCGTAGCCCCACCCCTCCGCTTGGGCTGAACCATTCCCTCCCAGTGTAATATTTAATTTCCTCTTCGCTAGCTCTTCTGTGGCACACAGCTCTTTTTTGTGGTCGAGGCATAGTTGCTAAAGTGGTGGAACGTTCCCTGGCTTGTTAAAACAAAGTTGCCCCTGGATTTCTGGGTCACCTAGACAGTAATTCCCCCGCCTGCTGCTGTTCTGTGATCCTGCGAGTGGTTCTCTGCTGGCGTTTGGTGCTCGGCTCGTAGCCTGCCTGGGATTTTTCCCAAACATATGAAGCCTGCCTTTTTCCTTGAAAAACTTTAAACTACCGTGAAACACATGACAACATTTTATGCGATAATGTCTTTAAGTCGTGATCTTCACTTGTAGTTAACTGATCCATTTCTGTGACAGCAATTAAACTAAGTAAGGCTAGTTTGTCTGTTGTCTGGTGTGTTTTATACTTAACAACTCTGCATGTTAATGATCCCTGTGAGCATGCAGCAAACACAGACACTAGGGATTCGGTGCCACATGTCTCCTCTGGGCTGAATGTCCAAGGAGAGCAAGGGCAGCAGAAATGAGGTTTCTTTCCAATTAGACTAACACAGGGATAAAAGGCTTGCATTGTTTTAATTTTTGCTCATACTAAAAATGTGCTGCTTAGGCATGTTGGTCTGGGTCCCGCCTCCATTTGTCTTCTTTAACCCTTTATCTGTGGGGAAACAAAGGGGGCCTCAGAGGGACCTCAGCCCCACACAGCTGCCCTGTGTGCAGAGATCACAGAATAAAGCTCAGCGCTGACTTGAACCAATGCACCATTCGCACTAGTGCTTGCCTCTACTTTTAAGGATAGCAGCTCATTACCAGGTGGCAGGTAGACACAAAAAAATAAAGAGACATGCATGTGACAGAGGAGGTGAAGGGAAGTGTTAAAACTCCTGTGAAGGTTCGGTGTGTTAAAACTCCTGTAAAGCATTGACAGCAAAATATAAATACAAAAATATTTTGGGTTTAGTGGTTACAGAGACGAGGTAATGCCATGTGATGTCATCTGTAGGGGTTAATGGTGACTGCTGACAACGTAAAGCATCAGCAGGTGGATGTGTATGAGAGGCCAATATATGGAGAAGAAGAGATGGAATAGTGAGGAATGAATATAAAGAAGTGGGGGAAAAGAGTTTGGGGAGCTTGCATGTAAGAGCGCGTGTGACACTTTAGCGTATGATGACCCTATTTCGTGCGGATGATGTTCACCAGGGCATATAACTCAATGACACATTGAGGTTTCTCATTTCTTAACATTTAATCGACTAAAGTTATTTTTTGAGCGTAGAACAGAATGAGATCATGCCTTTAAAAGGGCAAAGTTAAATTGCACTGAAGGGTGGATGCCCTTCCGCAAGAAATGTTTGCTTTGTTGTATGTGAGAGAGGAAGGGAGAGATGTAGGAGAGAACATTTTCTAAGGGTAAAATATTTTCCAGCGGTGGTGTAAGAGTGTGTGTGTGTTTATATGTATGTGTATGGAGGAGTCAGAGATGGAGAACAAACGTGGCTGACAGTGTGGATTAGCTCCTGCTGTAAATCTGCCTCAGTCACAGATGGCAGGCCCTTGATCGCTGGGCTGTGACGGCTTGGCTCTCATCGCAGGAGGAAATCCCTGTCTGTGAGTCTCGGAGGCTGGGAAGGAGAAGGCTGGGGCCGCCTGGGCAGCCACAAGTCATTGTCTCCTGTCTATGCAGACACAGAGGCCTGGGTATTCAAGGGCGAAGACTGGCTTGGGGAGGGGTTATCTTACTTTGACTCTGCAGTTGTTTCATCCACTACGCCATGAGAGCCTGTAAGTGGAATTTAAGCCTCCAGTTAAGATCAGCGTTACTTTTAATGACCAGTTTGAGAAACTGGGCAGGGAAGCTGTGTGCATTATTAAATGGAAATGAGACGAAAGGATGCATACAAATGACTGCATAATAGTGGTATCCAATATGAGATCCATTGCTTGTTTCGCTAAAAGGGGTGCGCTTTCAGGGTCACACACCTAATAGTGAGGCCTGTCCTGACAACAGAGGCATTTCTCTTCCCCCCCACTCCCCACATGCCTCCCTCTCCCTCTCTGCCTCATGCATAATTCTTGAGACGCTCTGAATTGGCTGGAAAATGGGCTGTGACGTGGAAAAATGCACTAATAAAGCAAATATAGAAGGGTCACTCATATCGCAGCTAACATTGAGATTCAGTGATGGCAGACGGGATGTGTCAACATCCATCTGCCAAAATTACGACACCAAGATGTCTAATTCATTATATCTTACCACGCCTTCATCTTTTTGTCTCTTCCTCTGCCATAACCACATTAACAGAAGTTTACTCTCTTCGGCCATCATACTTGAGCTATCTGCATGTCCAGTGGCTAAGCTAAAGCTTTTAAAGCCAGGTAAAATCAGAGGTGAGCCAGGCCACGCTCTGATGGCATGCAAGGGCCATTGTCTGAGCTTTTGCTCCCCACGGGCAAGAGTGAAACAGACGGTAGCCATTTCTGGAATGTCCTCCTTTATTCATGCTTGTTAAAATGCAAAGTAAACCTTTCCAGAAACAGGATATTGTAGCCCCTAACCACCAGACCCTTTCTACATGCCACATTATGGCCAATCTGAAAGTAAGTTGTATAGACAGACACTGCTGCAATGCGCTTTTAATAAAGGCTGTTATTGCCCTGGTGATGTAGAGTGGATATGAGGATGAGGACTGTGCAAGCCTGGATGAGTAGGGCCCTAGAGGGCCCGCAGCTCAGTCAGGCCTCCGTCAGTCGCCTGCCTTCTAATCCCTGTCCGAAGGGCATCGAGGCAGCATAGGAAATTGTTTGCTGTCCGCAGAACGTGCCAGGAAATTCATAAATACATTACTTTTCATTTTGAAAATATTACAAAAGACTAGACGTTTATTAAAAAGCCAAAATGATGGCTTTATAGATTTTCCACTGGTGCATCAGCATTCATATGACCCCGCTGCTCCAACTAACACAGGCAAGTCTTTTCTCTCCCTGTTCCCCCTGGTTTATGGAGTAGCTCGGTATGAATTCCTCTGCTGGCTCATCCTGTAATAGCAAATTGACCAGAAAGCCACCACTCTATTCTTGGATAGGCTGTGAATAAAAATGTCTTGTGTCCAGGATTTTACTACCTCTCCTCACTGAACCCTTGTTCTATAAATACTGGCTAGCTTTGCCCCCAGGCTGCAAGGTGGGTAAAGTCTGGGTCCTGATGTGCCAGCCTGTCCAATAGATCTGACTTATAGGCGAACAGAGGCAGCATAAATGTCAAAGATGAGTGTTTATATACAGAAAGAAAGAGACAGTAAGAAAAGTGATAAATTAAATGAGGCAAAGTTGAGTTGAGCTAAAACGGAAAAGTAATAGTCTCAAAATTGGGACATTAACTTTTTAAGTGCAGTATTTGGGGAGTTTTGCTCATGCTGAGTGTGTGCTCTGTATGTTTCGTGTGTGGTTTCACTGTCAGTTATGTCATGTGGGTGTAAGTATGTGGCAGATTTATTTTGCAAACTCGCACACTCATAAGTGAGCACGCACATAGGTGTCCGCACTGAGAATCAGACCATGTGTGGGTGCGAGAGGCTCTCCCTGTCATCAAGCCCATTTTCAGAGGAGACTGGCAGCACATTATAATATTGGTTTCCTTCTCTCTTGTCATTACCAGACACTCTCCTTGAAAGCTGATCCAAAAGATAGACAGTCCATCAGGAGACAGTCATCTCATTTGTACTTACTAAACGTGTTAATGAGTTCTATTTTCAGGCCTCAAGGCTTTGCTGCTGGATATTGGAGCAGAGGTGGTGATCAGCGGTGTGAGGCGCTGGATCAGGAAGAGCTGGGAGGGAGGGGGGAGGAGGTAATGCAGTAGCCCGGCTGCCCCTCATGTCACTCACACGGAGTGACCACAGCCTCCACGGGGGCTGTCAGTCCACGCTGAGGGCGGGAAGTCTGTGGTTACAGACTGACAGAGACAGCAGAGGAGAGAATAGATTAGGTGACAAAGACATTAATGGTTGTGATGGGTTTAATTATAGCAGCAGTCATGTCACTGCCATACAGGTACATGAGATGAAGGAGAAACAAGACAATTCAAGATGGAGGGGTTTGAGATAGTTTCTACTCTGATTTATATGAGATGTGTTTGACAGAGCATAGCACTACTAGTTTGGTGGCTGATTTAGAGAATATGATGCAGGGTTGTGTCAACACTGGACAGTCTTACTTACACTGTAAAATCTGACAAAGTGATCTTACTTTCAAAAAAGTTGAGGGAACCGATTACCTCAAAATTTCCAAGTAAAGTAGACTAATGACTTTAATTTGTTCAAACTTTTTAGCTCATACAACTTAAATGTAATAGTCTACTCGGGTTCCTGACAGACTCCTTTAAAGGGCCAGTTGTCTGTAGGCCTGTCATAACTTTTTGGATGATGTATTGTCCCATATAATCATAATAATAATCTCAATAAACGACATTATAAGCCATTATAGGTCATTTTAAGACCATTTTATGGCACTCGTATAATGATAATATGATAGTGTAATAATCAAGTGTACCCTTTCAAGAGGCAATAAACTTTTAACTCTTAATAGTATTCAGAAATTTGAGTGGTAACGTGAAAAAAATATCAAAATATCCTAAATAACAAAAACAACAAAACCAAAACCACAAATGAAATGTGAAAAAACACACTTATGAGATGCCCCCAAGGCAGGGACAAGCTTGCTAGTTATTCCGGCATCATGGGAGCTAAAATGTTGGTGACTTGTTTATTACGTAAATAAACATCCTGGTGTACATGACAGATAATATCAAGGTCAGCAAAAATGATGTACATACAGTACATCGATAAGTCAATAAGATAAGTACAATAAGAAATGTACGATAAGAAATTAACAATAACATATATATAAGTCGATAACTTCATTAACGTGACAGGCCTATGTGTCTGTCTTTCATTATCAAACCCACTTAGGTTGATTGTCTTTGTCAAAGAATGCAACTACAATACAGATAAATTCTGTTTGCACTACAGTGGAGATGCATTTTTCTTTTGTTTGGCTTTTCCTTACTGGTAATATGTAGTAGCTGTAATGTTTTTTCGTTTTTTTTCACAAGTTGTCTGCGTGCTCCGTACTTGAACTTCCCCCTAAGGCGCAGATTATCATCTTACATCCAGCATGGTCTCTTCTATGATATTGATTGTAGTGCAAGTGTATGCCAGGTAGTCTTGGAACTAGAACCAATAAATTGTTAAACACTTAGATTGCTTCATTTGTTACTGTGTTTTGGTATCGGGAGAACAGTGCTGCTCGCCGTCAGAATTAGGCAGCTCAATTTGTCCATAGGCAGCATCAGAGAAGAAGCGAGGGGTAAAGTTTGGGAACTATCGAGTCGAGGCTAGGAAAGTTTTATTTAGCCGTTTTTAATAAGGCTGTTTGTGCCCCCCAGAGAGAGCTGGTGGATCAAAGGGCATGATCTGTGCTATGGATGAGTTCACCCCGGGTCCTGCAGAGACGATCGGCCTCGCTGACAGCAAAACAAAACCAGAGAGTGAAGGATGCCCTATCCAGCAGCATGTTGCCCTCACACTCCGAAGGCTCCATTAGAATAAAGGCAGATGAAACAAAGACTGGCTGAAAGCACAGATGTTTTGATTCATTATCCACTCTCTGAAAGATAGGCATGAGTAGTGAACAGAGCGCGCGTAAGTGTAGGTGTGTGTATGTGCAAATGTGTCCATGTTGCTTAACGTGCAAATTCCTGTTATGTTGGTTTCATTTGATGAAAACATCCTTACTGACGACTTACTTGATACACCCGAAACACACACACACACACATGTTTTGAGTGCATTAGCAAAAAGAGTCCCCTCCAGTGCCTCAACCACATCAACTAAAAGCAGCCAGGCAGATGGCAGCAATGAGAGAAGTGCAGAAATAATTCAATAGTGAACCTTTCTAACCTTTACCTGTGGGCGTGAGCACCAGTCATTGATTCACGCAGTGCTTGACAGTACACTACACACCACCTGAGGATGGTGAGAGGAGGGTGGATGAAGAGAAATGGATGAGCTTGGTGAAAAACACCAAAGGATAGTATGAGTGGGAGGGAGGCTCTACTGTATGTTGGTGATGGTGGTGTGTGACAGTAGAGGGGAACTTTCCACAGATGGATATTGGGAATTGTTCTGGATTTGTTAAACTTCCACAAATATTGTCCCCCTTGCCCCTATGTAGCTGGATATCAGTGAGAGACAGAAATTCTCACACCCAAGTGTGATACCACTAGTGTGGGCTACAGAAGGCGGCTATTGATTACAAATCACCTTCAGGTTTTGGGCCTGTTGTGCCTGCCTAGTCCCAGAGAATAGAGTGCTGCAGAAATGAGTCCTAAAACCCGGAAATCAGTTACATTTTTGCACTTCCAGTTCTCTTCTATCAAAGGTAATGGGTTTTTTGAATGGGTTTTTGGTTATATCCAGCATTTCATGCTTTGTTCTGTGACCTTCAATTCATCAGTAAATACCCCACTTGTGAATTTTCAAGCTTTTACATGTTGTTCAAAAGACGGTTGCTATCAAGTGGCTAAATGGAACTCTAGACGTTGTTGGGGACATTAGTTGTCGTCACACCGAACAAGGAAACTCACACTATTTTGTGTTCATACCAGCACGTTTACTAACTATCCAAGTCAAACTTGTAGATTGTTCAATTTATAGTAAAAAGTGTCTGGTATAGTGTAGTAGGAAGTTTAGTGGTAGCGATGTAGAAGTCATATGGCCATAGTATAGTTTGTTTATAGCCTAATGTTAGCTCTTTACTTCTGGCGATTGCATTTAAATTTTCGAAAACCGTAATAGCCTTGTTCATTCGTGAAGATTATCTTCCTGACCAAAACATGCTAGTATCATAAACATTTGTTTTTGCTTCTGCTATTATCCAAAAGCCAATGGAAAAATCTGCAGCACTCAATTATCCCATAAGCCTGACGCGCAGTATGACAACAGTTTTCTCCAGAAGTGTTGTGAAGAACACTGTAGTTGATGAGCAGAGCACATGTACAGCGTCTCTTATTGTTTGATGGCTACTGACTGTCCAGCAGTGAGACTGTAAAGGCAATATTTGTTGAAGAAAGGAAGTCTGCATTATGTGGGAGTCAGTGGTTAACCAGATGTGATCGCCTGCCCAGTGACAATCCGAGACAAAAAAATATTTAATTTGTGACAATCTTGGATATTCCTACTGTTTTGACAGATTTATGGCTTCACACCTGGTCCAAGTGATGGTCCCTCTCTCACAGTCTGTCTTTGTCTGGTTGGAAACGCCGCTGCTGTTTTTTTTAAGTTGGCTGTGGATGTGTTCTTCCCACTGTCCATTTGGAGCAAAGGAGCTTGGATGAGCAAAGTGATGGATGTTTTAAGTAAGGGAAAATGAACGAGGAGCCAGGCATTCACACTGTAAATGCACACTGAGGACAAAAAGTTCCACAGAGGCCATGAAAAGGGAAAAAGAGTTTTTTAGTGCAACAATATGATTCCGACCAATTACCAAAACAATATTCTGTTAGTTATCGGAGGCTTGGACCCATAATCAATCCGTTGCAAATACCAACAGGATATTTTTATGTGCTAGCATTATTGTTTAATTACTTACTCCCCGCAGAACTGCGTGTGTTTGGCACGACATACGTCCTCTGACACAGACAGTAAGGAAATAAGTGCACATGTGCTTGACAGACTTCACAGTGCTTATTTTTACTAACACTGGAAACAAAGTGAAGTAAAGGAAAAAGAGCCCTTTACTTGTAGTAAGGGCAAAACAATTCTCTTTTTGTTTATATAATAAGCAATGGACAACTTTTGTAAGAAGAAGCATATGTCTGTCTTCTGAATTTCCTGTTAAACATTGCCTTCAAAGTGGTTACCGCACATTTGGCCCTTTTTATGATGATTTCCAAATCCTGTTGCAATTTACAAGGATTTTCTGCCTTTAATTGTTTTTTGTACTTTTAACTTGCATGTTCATGTGTGGACTCCTTAATAGTCTTTTAAAGATTTATTTTCACATATTAACATATTTGCGAACATACTGTGTACAACATTAAATAAGAGGCAAATACGTTGGAAACAGCAGAAAACCCCACCCTGACCAATTTGAAGCATTAAGGTGAATAATCCACTGTTTAGAAAGCAAGCAAAGGTCAATTTTCACGCTACTTGCTCAGTAAGCATACAGGAGAGCATATCGAGTCAATTCAGCTGCGCTGCACAGTCAAGAGGGAAGGACATGCAATTTCTAGTCCCCTTTTTTTTTTTTTACTTTAGACCAAGTGCTGCTATAAAAAGATTTTCCAGTTTCCACTCAGGAGGCAGATGGTTTTGTTTTTGAAATATTCTAATGATATATGTGCGCCTGAATAGCCAGGTTGAAAAGAGTCTTTTGATGTTTGACCAGAAATACTTAGGTGTGTAATCTGAAATTATAAGAGAACCATTTTAAGAAAGAACAGGAGCTTCATATTTCTGTTAGTTGCTGTGGTAATGAGTGGTTGTTGATGAGTCATTAATCTTAACAGCAGCAACTAAAATCCTCACCCATGCATGTGAGGCCAGAAATGTAAAATGCTAAACAGGTACATATTAATTTTATGCAACATAAATTTGTTTGCTAAGCTATTGTTTTGGGCAATGATGGTGTTGGATTGATTTACAAACATACAGATAATGGATAAAGAGTTCAATAATGTATATACTTAGGTGAAAACACTGTACTTTAGATTACTTTTAAGGGACTAAGCACATGGTCATCAGCTCATCTGTGTTTTTACACCAATTTACCTCACTTTCTATTACCAGAAGCATATTCTAAGCTGTGCTTGTCTCAAGAGACCTTGTTTATTGTAATCTGCAGTGTGCAACATTTTCTTCTGCAGCAGGAAACACAACAACTTTAGGTTGCACTGGGACATAAAATCTGGTTGGAAATCTGTTCCTTTAAGAAAAAAATAGCAAAAAACTCAAGATTATTACCCTTAGAAGTGCCTGATGACGGGGGGGGAGGGGGGTTCTCTGGAAATGTGTTCCTCTCATGTATATGGTGAATATTTCAAGCACTTGGGAAAGCTGACAAGGGGCACATATTTGTGTGTGAGATGTAGAACGGAGAACACCGTGGATGTGTTTAAATCCATGTCACAAGTCGTTGTCAGACTAACAGACAGGCCAGCACTGTGAGGCTTACTGGATTTAAGGTGGCACAGGGGCCAGTATGGCAGCCAGAATTAGGAAAAATGGGCTCTGTTTTTTGTCATGTTAAACCAGGCAAAAAGAATCTAATTGGGTGGGGGAGAGCAAATGGCAATACCTTCTTTGTTTAAGGGCCCTCTGCAGTCACTTTGCAGGAGCCATTGTGCATTGACCACAATAGCATTAGTTTGTGCTCTTGTTCTGGGCTCTTCTTTTCTCTGGCTTTCTGCAGTCAGCTCCTGTCCGTTCCACTCTGTCTCCACGCTTCACTTCCACGCTCCACCAGTGCTCAGGAAGGGACTCCGAAACATGCCCCCCATCATGATTGCCTCAACCTCGCTCTCTTCCTGTCCTGTATTATCCCACCATCACCATCACCATCCTCAGTCCTTTCTGTCCTGCTTTCTTATCCGCACTATTAAAAAGATAAAGATAGAGGAGGAAAGGAAGCATTTTTCTGCTTTGTCTGTAGTCCACTTTTGCCCTGAAAGTAGAATCTTTATATTCTTATATTCTTGTTATCAGTTTGAAAGAATCCAATCACTTAATGAGAAATTATTAAAATTGATTGCTCCATGAGTTCACAAGACAGTTGTGTCATGAGGTCTTGCAAATGTGTTTGAAGCGTTGAAAATAAACGTATTTTCTAGCATAATAAAATGATAATGGAGCAAAGGTTTTAAGTTATTTTTGTTTTCAGTGCAAAATGGCTGCAAATCTGACTTATTGAATAAACTTGACAGTCGTGTAACATTTGAAAATTACTTTCAATGGACAACCACTGGTGTATACTTACTGTACATAACATACTTATAATAATTCCTCTTTTTTATATTCTTTTATCTAAATATAGAGAGCATCCCTAAATGAATGCTTGAGACATTTTACAGAGAAGAGCACTCACCTTTCATGGTGTCGTCTCACGGCAATTCTTATGGTGCTTGGTGACCAAGCCTGCTACTTACAGTGGATTATAATGCACAAGAGGTAAAAATACATTTGTGAACCCCCTATTAAATACATCTAAATTCATGTCTCGAAGAATATGCTATAATCAACGTCAGGAAGCAGATGAATAAATGAGGCCTCTCTGTGGTCAGACCCAGGGTATAGTGTTTCACCTCCAGCAAATCCATGTGCAATTTGTATAACAATGACGCTCAGTCTATTTAGTGCACTGTTAATGGCCCTGTGCCTTGTGAAGGTGTAATCATGCGTGATAAAAACCGGGCCCAAGTTACTAACCTAGGAGCAATCTTGTGTGCATTAAAGTGTCCTTTTTTTGTTACAGAGGTCATTCATAACTTGGTCGCGTTGTTGATGTACAGTGAGAGATATTGATTGATTAATGCATTAAGTGCTCACAATCCATTAGGTTCTGTGAAAGCGACTGGAGAGAAGACTCGCTCCTTCTCTCACTATGTATTTTCACCTCTGCCTGATGTTCAAAGGACGTCTTTTTTTTTCGCTGGCAAAGTTTAAGGGACAAAAGCCTGAATATGTGCCAAGTAATGCATTCAAAAGAGCATTGGTCCTCATGAGTGTCAGTTCAATTACTCTGAAAAGCTTGACAAGGAATTGCTCTTACATTAGCCTTCTGCTCATCCTGACCCCAAAAGAATATGTTGTTCATAGTCCTCAGCTACTGTAAAACAAGCATACTTCAGCATCTGAAAGCATAAAAAAGATTTACAGTCTCCTGTGTAATACAAAGAAAGGGAGATGTTTATTGTAAACATATTGTAGCTTCACCAAAAATGACGCCATCTGCCACTTCTCATCCCTATCACAGTGGATTGCATTCATTTGAGGAGTAGCAATAGACCAGAAGTCAAATTCATTGATGACAAGAAGTATTATTCTCAACTTTGCCACTGTTTTGAGCTTTTTTTGACTAAATCAAAGTAGACACGGATGTGCTTTTTTTGGCCAAACTTTGTGTACCTTCTTCTGATGGTTTCCAGAACTGATCAGAACACGAGCCGTGGGGTAACTGCCTTCCTACTTAGTGACAAGGAATAGGAGACCTTTCTCGCCTGGGCCCTAAGCAGGGAAGTCTGTGAAAGGGGCCTGAGAGTCAGTCATTACCTTAGAAACATGGGCTGCATTAGAGATTCATAACAGTGTGCCATCTCTGCACCTTTCATCTCCAGCAGGGCCAGCTCCATTAGGATCTTTTATCTTTGTGCTGATGGCTGCTCTTGATAATGGGGCTGCCGAGAAATCCCAAAAAGTAAAGACTCAACTCTGACACGACTGGCCCTCCCTCTCTTCAAGCAGAGTAGTACATCACAGTACAGTATAGAAGATATATATACACTCTGATTCGCAGTCTTATAACCAGATTTGCTGGATTTGTTTTTTAGACGAAGAAGATGATTAACTAAAGTTTGGTCAGTGGTTTGTGGTCCCAACCTCTTTGTCACTAAAGTTTTATAATGGCACTGATGATGCAGCCAAAAGAAAAACGATTAACTTTTTTATATTTTACATTTCCTTATTTTATGCATGCTTTCAATCAGTGTGCCTCCGCTTCCCACATGACTGTTAAAGTTTTGCAAGATTAAGGTTTTAGTAAAATATTGGCATTCCTCCTGCTGATGCCCCCATTAAAATTCATTAATGCTATCCCATGCAAAGCCTCATTGAAAACTTTGCTTTTGGGCAGACAAACACAACTGCATAATGGTATAGTAATTCATGCAGGCCAATGTTTTTCAAATGTTACAGTAATTATGAAAAATATTCTTACTTTTCCCCTACATACCCGCAGCAGAGCAAATCTCATTTCCAAGGCAAAGCGGAGAAGGAACACACTGAATAATCATTGTGTTTAATGCTCTGGTCATAATCCCAGGTTTTATGATGGTTTTCTAATGATTTTCTAATGATGTTAAATATTAGTAGAGAGTACAGCCATAATTTGAACACAGCGGCCGTTTTTTCAAAGCTCTATCAGCACACCCGATTGCAACTACAATGAATATTGCACTGGGAATGAGATTTAAGAGCCATCCCTTTTGGTGTTTTATTTTGCCGTCTCCCCATCTGCCATAAATCCTCATTGCTGTGCTCTTGAAGCCTCCGCCCTTGCCTGCCTTCCCCAGGTGGGAATACAATTAGGTGCAGGGGCCATTTCATTCAGTGCCACTGTCTGTCCACCGCAGTCATTCGTAAAAAACGCCAGAGCTGTCCCAGTGGAGAAAACAGTGGACTCCTGGGAAATATAAAAAACGAGGCAAGAAGAGGGAGAGAAGCAGTGAAGAAAATAGTGGAGAGATGAGCACAAAGACGGGAAGAAATCTCCAGAATTGCTGTCAGAGGAGATACAAGCTTGGCCTCTGATGAGTGACAATATTGAGCAAAATATGTATTGGAGACAAAGGCTTTGTCTCCTTCCTGTGCCTTTTCAATGAATTACACCTCTCCACCCCCTACCCCCAGCTTTTTAATTAAATGGCTGCAGCTCCATCTCTCTATCCGTAGCTCCCCATTACAGAGGCTAGATAAGGGATTGCTATCTGTAGCATGTTAAGAAAGGCTGCTGGGCAGCCAAGCCTCATGAAATTTGTCACAAGATCTCATTTTCCTCATTGCCAGACGTGATGCTTATAATTGATGTGGAGGCAGCAGTAATTTATTGGCCGTCCGCAATTATCATCCCCTTCTAGCAGGGGGATGTGACTGCAATTTATAAGTGTGTGCGTGTGTGTTGTTGGTGTGTCTGGGCTTGAGGGTGTGACATTGTATCGTATAAATTAACGCAAAAACATGTTTCTCCTTATCGCATGATAAGTGTGTATGTGTGTGTGCTTGCCACTTAAGAATGCAAATTAATGACAGGCTCCATATCATAAACAATACGGGGCCTGTAATGCAGCCATGTTCGGCCGAGGTGTCGCGGCTGTCAGTGCGCCAGCTGGACTTTCACACACAGCCGGGGGGGTGGAAGAGCGACCAGAAGCCTGGGAGGGTGGGGGGTCAGAGAGGGCGGGCCAGAGGGGCAGAGGGGGCTGGTGCCGCAACCCTTTGTCCACAGCTCCTCCTTATGTCTTTAGGGTTTGTTTTCACATAGTAAAAACGATGACGTTGGGGGTAGATTGTTAATAATGTGGCCGCCTGAATGCTGCGACTGTCAGACTTAATGCAGTCACTCATTTACGAGTGTATTTTAATCGAAAAAGTGATTTCTTCTCTTAACTTCTCACAGGCAATATTCAGGAAAGTAAATGCATATTGTGTCCAGGGGGCATTTGCTGCTATGAAACTAGTGACAAAGTGAACTGAAGTAATAGTAGGTAATACAGTGTATGGAGCAGATGAATGTCTGTGCTGTTCATACAATTACAGAGTCAAAAATAATACATTTTCACATTCCCAATATGATCCACAAAGACAGTGCATTAATAAAATCTGCATTCATTAACCTCGGAACATCATTAGTGGTATCAATGCAGCACTTCAGCTCAAAAATGAGGCAATGCGTGGCTTCTTTGTACTACATGGGTAATGTAAACTCATCAGGCTGAGGATACCGTGCTGCAGTCAGTGTTTGTCATGCTTATTTCAAGGCCTTATAATTTTCTATTTTTATTTTCTAAAGATAATTCAGATCCTTTTTTGTGTTCACAGACATCAACATTTTAGCTTCACGCACACGCAGACACACACACGTACAACTGCTAATGAATCGAGGGGAAAAGTCTAATGTTCGGTGCCTCACTCTTGCAGTGTTTTGCACTCCGTTTTGCACACTCTGCTCTGTAGACGAATAGCAGGTTTAGTGGTGCACAGATTTTCCTGTTGCACAGCGGTGAGCTCCATGGTCAGAGTGGATTGCTGTCATGCCATGGCGGGGAAGAGAATGAGGAAGATGAGGGCTGTCACCAGCAGCCACTCTGAGCATGCTCCCTTTGTCTAGGGAAATGGAACCTGTTTGTTTTGTCTACCTGCACGCCTGTTGTGTGCAGTTGCCAAATTAGACTTTCAAATCAAGAAGCCAGTGGGAGACCAAGACTCTAGTTTTCTCCTTCCCTTTAATAATCATCCCTGTTTACTCTTCAGGGAGTCATCTTTATATATTTTTTTTCTTAAATGCGCCCTCTAAGCAGGGAGACTGTCTTTAATAAAGCAAGCAGGCAGAGTGCCATTCCAACATGTGAATTGCACAGGAGAGAATTGAGAGATGGAAGCAATAGAGGAACACCGGAGGAGGAGGGGGGGAGGGAGTGGGGGCTGCCGCCGCTGCACCCTTCATGCTATTATCTTTATGGCATAGCAAAACATGCTTCAGGCAATCAGCATGAAATTGTTAATTGCTCAGCCCACTTGTGCGTTGCTCAGGGGACAGGGGCCTTCAGGAGGTCCCACATCGAGCGAGCGAGGGGTGTCCGACTAACTGCCTGCACGTATGGTCTCTCACATGACACATAACACCAGCCAACAAACATGTTGTCTCCTCACACTCTCAGTGACCTTCGCAGAATTGCAGTGGGAATCACCAGAGGAATGTTCCACATAGTGCATTTAAGAATTAATTGTGGCTGCAATAGAGTGTGTGCTTGTTAAACAAATTTCCTTCACAGTGGAGTGGGCACACTGTAGACTTAGCTCAGACTGGCACAGTGATTTTTGATACAAGGTAGGACGGGAATTAAGGCTTAAATATGTGAGAGGTTCTTCCAATCACCTTGCCTTTCTGAAATTGCATTTTTGCTTCCCAAGATTACATGCAAAGACTATGTCTATTTAACCTGTTTGTACATTTGTATGGTTATCTGCAATATTTTTCCAATAGATTAAGGTGTTTGTTTTTCTACAATGTGATGTGTGATGACTCAGCTAGCCACAGACGTAGTCATAAGTGAGTAAACCCAAACCCTATGCAAAAAACAGGCATGTTCTGTGTAAGACTCAAGAGGCATGAGGCCACCTCTTTGTCCTGAAGATGTTCACCACAGAGGCACCAACATGATTCCACACAAACAAATGCACCTCCCATTCCTGTCCCATGTACCTCTCTCACCTCCTAAGAAGTGGCTCCAGGTGGCTCAGGGGAAGATATGTAAGACACCTTTTCAAAACGAATGCCACCCCTCCCGTTACATGCAAAGTCAGAACATAATGCCCCTCCTCCCTGGCTATCAGTTTTGTTCCTGTTGGAAGAGAGGGAGAAAGAGCAAGGTTACACGGGGCGTCATATTAATGGGGCCTGTCATGCGCGTTGATCGTCTTAGGCGTGGAGGAGGATGAGCGCTCAAAAGGTGTTGTCTTCAAATAGGATTTCTGCAAGTGAGACATCCTCATTGGGTGATATCCCCCTCAGAGCAGCCACTTTCTTATAGAATGATCTGTTATTAAGCAAATGAAGTGCTGCGGGCCCAACGGTAAATCCCTCCACTTTGTCATGGTGTGCTCTCAGTTATCACACCCTGCTCCCTCATTCATTGCTGATGTTCTACCCATTTCACCATGTTACACCAGGGCACACCAGCCTTGTATTTGAAGTCAGTCCCCCCTTCGGAGCACGCGTGACACAAGGAGGATTCCGAGTCGTAATCAATGGCTCCTTTATAGGCGCATTGATCTTATATAAAAAGGGAAGTTTGAAACTAAGCAGGCCTTTCCTCCTGAGTGGAGTGAAGTTAAAAGGCGCGATTTGTGACAGAAATGTAAATGAAAGGGTACCGCCATTACTAAATATCAATATTAGCTTCTGCTATCAGTTTAGTATTGTCTTTTAACACAGTGACGTACATTAGAAATTAACAAAATCTAAGTGTATAATGTTTTAGATGCATTTATTTTCATCATAATCACTTAAGGTACAAATATGTATGCATGTTGATAAAAGTGACATTTCTTTGGTTAAAATAATGACTGAACGTCTAAGGGAAAGGCCCAAAAGTGCAGTTAGAATATCAAGTTACAGTTTTTACAGCATGGGTGTCGGATCAGTTGAACTTTCATTCCCGTCTAACTTGTATGTTGAGACGTCCTGTGTGTAGTTTCAGGTCCTGTAATCCCTCAGACTTCTCTCACTAGTGGCCAATCAGGGGAATGTTTTGCTTCGGCACCCTAACATCAGATTAATCAGTCTACTGTGCAACGACCTCAATTTAAGGACCAATTAGGAAATCCCTTAATAAACTTTAGTTTGACATGGGCTCTTTTGTCCTAGCCATCCAGATACACGATAGAGGAGAAAGAAGGGGTGATTGGAGGGGGACGGGGTAGACGGGAGGGGGGGGAATGGCAAGTGCTAGACAGGAATTGATTGCATTAATTGATATGCCAATATGTAAGCTTGTTACATCCACCATTGCTTAGGATGATGGCTAACAGGTCCTGCTGATCAATGGAACCAATAAAGGCTTCATCCATTAATGAGCAATGTGGTAATTAATGTTATCCCTAAACCAATTACCTCAGGCAGTGCATCTACAGGAAAGCGCAGCAAATAGTCCAACCAGGTTATCTCTTTTTTACTCTTCGCAATTTTCTCATGCTGCCTCTTAACTGCTCTACGAGTTAACATGGCTGTACGGCTGCACTCCCAGTCTGTTCGCAACCCATTGAAAAAAAAATACATTGTGAAGTGATTGCATAGGTTATCAAACAAATTGAAAATACATTTTGAAAAGAGTCATATTTAATATTGTACTTAAATGTCACTGCATTGTTGCCTCAGCCTTGAAGTTACAGAGCCTGCTGAAGTAGTCATAGCCTTATATTCTAACCTAATCCAATTCATCTTGTTCCTTTATATGGGGATTCAAGATGGCTGAGCAGAAACTTTATTGTTTTTGTAAGGATCCCTCTTGTCTCTCTCCTCCTTCCTCTTCTCCTCTAAAACAAAAAAATGAGCTAATGTAACAAACAGGTTTGTAGGCCAGAACCATATAATTATTACACCTTTAATTATACATGGCAGGTGCCGAGTAGTTTATGTGGTGAAGAAGATGTCTGTAGTGTCTGTTCATGGCCACAAAAGCCTTACTGTCTTGACAGTTGAAACAAAGAGCGAGAAACAGATAGTCAGAGCCAAGTTACAAACCACAGCTCTCTCTGATAGACACACTGTCTGTACATGAATAATAGCAGGCCTATAAATCAATACTATTGTTTTTATGTTTTCGAAGTAAGACTTGTGTTACCTGGAATCCATGCGCTCATTCATTGCCAAACATGGTCATTCATCTCATCTTCATGTGTTGTCAATAAAAACAGGGTTTTCTGCATTTCACGGTTACTGTTCAGGAACAAGAGTATTGTGTGACAGTTGGTGTTTGACTTTGGAAACAATAGAGTGTTAAGTAAATGACAGTCATGCTGCTTGTCGGGCCCTACCCTCCATGTCTTCCTCTGCCCATTTACAGTAAATGCTTTTCACTCATTGACCGTTACGTAGCGTCTGCAGTTGGTGTCAATTAATTATGGAAGCTTGTCTGAAAAGTGTTTGTTTAGCCCTGCGAGGCACAAAAATCAGTACAACGTGTTCTACCAAAATGTGTGAAAAGTAATGTGTCTGTATGTAGACATGTATAATGCATGTATTCATATATTTATCACTGATTTTTAATCCTGTAGGGTAGAGCTGTAATGAACACATAACATAATGGAAAAGTTAATTTTTATATCCAAAGTGTCCCTGCTTTAATAGACATTTAACAAAATGAGAAACAGATCTAAGTGTGAGATAATGACTTATTAGTTGGGACAAGCCCTTTAGAACAAAATCCAGTTTCTGTAATGGGTGTTGTAGAAGTGCAGAAAGGCCCATCTGTCTCCCTGCCTATTATCCGAAGCCTTAATCGGGACTTACAGCAGGGCAGGCTAAATAAACAGTAAGTAAGTTGTCTTGGGTAGAGGAACGTCAATGCCTGCAACTTGCTCAAGCCTTTGCTCTGAATAGTTCTGTATTGACCCCTCAGGACCCCCCGAGAATTCCCTAATTGAAAATTAATATTGAATCAATGCCGCAGGCCATTTGCATATTGATTATAAACATCCAGGAAGGCACCAAGTATGTCTTGGATCAATAGGGCCCTTCTGCAGCAGGCCGAGTGCACTACATCACATGGCAGCTGCCTGCTCCTGAGGTTAATGACTGCTGCTTGTTAAGGAGCTCTTGTCAGGTAGAATCCAGCCGCAGGGTCTTTCTGCCAAAGCTGGCAGCAGGTGAACTGTGGAGGGTGGAAAAGCAGGGACAGATGGAGTGGATGAAGGGGAAATATGGGATTCGGGCAACCCTTTATGTTTAAAATGACAGAGTCCAAGTTCATCTCTGCATTCAGTGTGTTAGCAACTTCTTTATCAACCTGAGTGTTGTTTTATACGCTGTTGTTTGTAGTTTTTGGCCTTGGTACCCTAACATTGAACCCTGACCACTCCATAACACATACAATACAAACACACATGGTTGTAGTATATTATTGTGTGTGTGTGTGTGTGTGTGTGTGTGTGTGTGTGTGTGTGTGTGTGTGTGAGTGTGAGTGTGTAAGGAAGGGAGGCCGATCAAAGATAAGGCCAACCATTTCCAGCCCCTGAAGGGAGAGAAAACAATATTAGGTAGATCAAAAAGGCCCTTTTTAATTTGAAATGAAACTTTCACAGCATTACCAGACAAAGGAGAACAAGAATCCTCTACTTTAAAGTACAGATTAAGATTCAACACATACATTCCTTTCCCAAACTCCCTGTAATAGTTTCCACATGTTGAAGAGAGGTAAGACGTGGAGGCAAGAGAAAAGCGGAGACAATGGAGTGAAAAGGTTAGATGCAGATAGAGGGAGATGAAGAAAGCCACCATGACTGGTAAACCTGAGCGTAGAATCCAACAGGAGCCGGACTGGCTGGTTTAGTGGCAATGTTGAAGTTCAACTAATGGGTCTCTCTTAAAAACAGGATGATTCTCTGAACCCACAGGAGACAGCAGACCTGGTGTGAAGCACATGTGAGAGCAGCTTATCCTCCAGTCTATGAAAGGCTAGGTCTTGAATTAATGCCTGTGTGCAGACTGTGTCCATTCAACCCCTCCCCACCCCACAGCCCACCCCAGCCACCCACCCCCCAGCCACCCCAACGCACACCCTGCACTGGGAGCTAGGGTCTGGGAGCTGAGAATGGAGTGCTGGGCCCGGAGAACCAGGCTGCATCTGATTGCTTCATTACAGGCCCTTTCATTGACTTGGTTGCACTGAACTGATGAACTGAGGCAGTGGACAAGAGCACATAATAGGAAGAAATGAATTCTTATCACAGCCTTCTCAGGAGGCCACTGGTCCTGGCTGAAGCCAACAGAGGGCCATGGCTGAATGGAGAGGAGGGGGCTGTATCTGGGCCCGTTCACGAGCCAGAAGCAGGATTGAGACAGAGGACATGATGGAGCTTTAGGATGTTGGATCAGTACACAGGGGAGGACACCATGAACCCACAGAGAGCCATATTATTGCAGGCAGCTTGTTTTAATGATTAGTTTGGTGATTAGTGTTTGCTTTCTCCTGGTAACTGACACCCACGGCATAACGTTTTTTTTCAATTGTTTATTCCAGCAGTCCTCCAGAGGCCGGCTTCTGCTAGTTAGAGTCCCTGCTTTAGGCCCCACAGCAGCACCCAAACACCAACCACTGAGATGAATAATTAATTTTCTACCTTATTGGGCTCTCACCCCTAACTCGCCATCCTCTGGCTAATGAGTGAGAAGAGTCTTCTGCAGCAAGGACAATAACGGCATCCATTATAAAAACAACAGCAACACTAACAACCAAACTCATGCATACAGTAGAAGCGCAAGCGATGTGGTGTAGTGCAGCACCAATTTAGCAGCAGGCTTGGTCTCTGTAGGGCAGTGGTTTGTTAATCCCTTGACCATGCCGTAGAGAGGATAGGGACTCTGACCGACCTGCTCATTTCCATGCCTGTATGCAGAGTCAGCAGTAAATGGCAGGAGGAGGAGGGTAAAAGAACGTTATACAAATGCTGCAAATGTGATCCGTAGACCATTAACATAACGGTTACCTGTAAAAATAAAAGTTACCTTAAATTATGTGCCGTTGTGTCATCATAATGTTCCACAAAATGTGCATAAATTAGAAATCTGTTTAGTGGTCCTACCAGTACGCTCTCCCCTCTTCCTCCCTGCTGCCATCAAATCTTTCCCCATCCCGCTCCTGCTCATACCTGTACACTTGGCACAAAATGGATGCTGCAAAGCCATTTAATTGGCCTCCACTTCAGAATCCAAGGGCATTTGAAATGTCTCTTTAATAATATCTCTTCCCCTACAGAGCTGTTCTTCACAGTGTTTGGGAACAATGAATGGCAAACCGTTGTCTTGTCTCGGTGGACATCAGACAGTCTTTGTGCTCATCCTTAAGATCTTTTGCCCTCAGTGATTGCTACTGAAGTGTTCTTTCTTTTTTAGCATGGGGTAAATGTCACAAGAACAGTATCAGACATACTAATTTTGGTCATTTTTGAAACAGCTGGCTCACGCTTTAGCCACATCATCAGTTCCGTTTTTTTCCCCCTTGCCTGTCTCTTCCTCTCCCTCTCCTGTGGCTGAGCCAAAGATAACTGACTAGCTGTGTTTGACTGTAATCACTCCAAGTCTCTTTCTCTGGAGAGCAGCACAGCGGGCAGTGCGGTTCCACCCCTCTAGGAGCTTTCAGCCCACTTTCGCAGTATTATGACATGTTCATGAAGAATCAGACAAGGCCAAGGTTGCTTTCATAAATGCAATGCACCTTCAAACTGTATAGCTTATAGTTATTATAGATATGTTTTATTAAGCAACAATACTTAAATTGTGGTTAGAGAGGGAGAGAATTGAGGCACTCATAGAGGACAGACTCAATTGAACAAGTTATTTGAATAAACTTTGCAGGGTGAACTGAGGAGGTCTGCTCTGTCAAGCGTCACTCTGAGGCATTTTTGAATCTCAGGTAAAATTGAAAGCCTAAAGCAATTTGATATACTGATTAGGCTCAGATAAATACAGGCTGGATATACCACTGAGATTAGAAGGATAACTAGTTTAAATGATGGTTGCGTTGGTCCATTGCATCCCATCATCTGGCTCTGAGTCTGTTTTGTAATTAAGGCTGTAAGGTGTGTGCATAATCAAATAAATAAATAATGCGGGCAGAATTATGCGATAATAAATTAATACATTACAAGAAGTGAATAAAAGAGCAGCTAATTGCACGAGATGAGTCTTTTTCATTAGCCTTTTGAGAGGAAATTTCATTATATGCATCACAAACCATACTGCCAGATGCAATGCCGTCCTAAAAGAATGCAAATAAGAATAAAATATTGTATTAGGAAAACTATAAGAGTCATTACATGACATTTGAATAGACATCCAATTGTGATGTTGGTATCTAGTTTCTGTATAGTTTTCATTTCACCTCTCTTCACTTTAGAGACTGACAAGCAGAAATCAGAGGAAAAAGAGGACAGTACTGAGTATTTGTGGGTTTGTAGCTTTCCAGTGGCATGTAGTGTCAGCCTAAAGTAAATGTTTTTTCGAACTGAGCATAATCTTTCCTGATAATCACATACACATAGAGCCAAGGTTAGTTAACTAGCAATAAAGGTGATCTGTGCTAATATTTTTGCTCACAAACTAAAACAACATTAAGGACTTCATTTTTTAGACATACCTTGCAGTATTGATATTCAGTTTTGTTCGCGTTCTCTACACCTATTGTTGCGAGCAAAACATAAACTTGGTTAAATGCATCTCCAATAATTGCACTGCAAAGTTGGTTGATTATTTTGTACATAATTACAGTGGAAAACAACCTGCCTATTAAGACTTTAATGGCAGTAATACAGAAAGCAATTACCATTGCTTTGCTGCTCACACTGAAAATAAAGATTTCTCTAAATTAAAAGGATCCTCTGACTACTGCTAAGGCTAATTGTGTGGGGTCTTGTACAGACATCTGGTTGTACATCATTTGTAAGGGCTAAATGCTGATCAGTTAGGAAGGCCTTTACAAGCTGTGTCCTAAGTGTGTGTTTTTGGGACTGCTCTGCTGCCAGGGAGTCTGATAGCTCTTGAATTATTTATCTATCAGGCTGCTGGACGGTAGTCACGGCGACCCAGGCCCCGTAGTGGTTGTCTGGCGACATCTCCCTCCAACAGTAGCCATCAGCAGGGGTAGGGGTGCTAATGAGCAGGGTGCATGGGTTTTCTAACCCTCCAACCCTTCCTGAAAATATACACCCTCCACACCGAATAAAAACGCACAAAAGATTTGCAAAGATCTGAGTGCAGAACTTTTTAATTAGGGGGAAAATGGGGTTAGAAAAAGGGAAAAGATTGAAAAAGAAAGATAGAAACAACCACCCGTTTTCCTATTAAGGAGAAATGTCAAGCGCGGTGGTGAAGCAATAGTCTGTGTGCATCCCTTTGTTGTCCTCCCTGACATTGAAGGCTAATTTTTCATGGTTATTTGAACTGGAAAATGAAAGAGAGGTTTGCGATTATTTCCTATAAATGACAACACAATTGCATTACGCTTCAGTACAAACACAGAGAGGATATTGCCTTTTCATATTTCATGTGAAAGTAATGGATGGGCTATGCAAAGAGGAACAGAAAGAAAGACAAATGGTGAACGAAAGCTCCCTGTGTTTGATTTGTATTAGAAACTGAACGGATGAAGGTAGCAGGAGTTTTGTTTTGTTTTTTTCCTTCAATAAGTGGTAGCACTCTCATGGATGTTTTAAAGTGGCTGTGCAGTGTAATCATTGGATTTCTTTAGCAATTAGCTATGAGCAACCAGCGCGAGTGGTTGTTAGAAGAAAAGTTGCCCAGTGTATCCACTGCAGGCTCTACTAGAAAAATACATATCCATAGTAAAGTCCCCACACACACAAATTCTTTATGTATCTGTACAGCTGTATGATGTAATAAAAGAGTGTAATAGAGTGTAATAAAACATTTGATAAATGTGATTGAAAAAAAACCTCTCCTCTCAACTATCCTGACACATCTGAACTTAGCAAGCCATTCAACGTTTGAGAGCAAACACATCAATGATACCCTATATTTTATATTTTAAATAAAATTGATTAGCAAAATTTGTATTCATAGCCTAGTCAGATTCTGTTTTATCTGGCTGTACGCTTTCATAAACAAACAGCCTGTCAGGCCCTGGGCTGTAGATGGAGACAGGGAGGCTGGGATGACCATCGAGGAGGATGGCAAACCAGCCCGCTCTGGAGGGGCATGCTGAGAAATGTGTTTGTGTACTTTAAGTTTACAAAGATTGAAGGACCGGCGGGAAAGCCTCTGCTGGCAGAACTCATGTAAATGTAGGACCCATGTGGGAGCTGTGAGCCGGACTCCTAACACGCGCCGAAGTAGGCGCTACATACATCCAACCATGGCAACATTGATTTTCTGAGCTAATACCTCCACATAACAGTCCACAGGCAGATGGATGCACTACAAAGATATGCAAATGGTGCATTCGATAAATCGACAGGCAGAGATCTTTTTCAGACAGTCCACTGTGCTAGTCTGCAGCGCCTAAAAGGAGAGATAAACAGATAAGTACCTGTTAATGGACACACACATGCACAAGTGTGCACACTCAGACAAACATACAAGCACCTGCCTGTTACCTGAAAACTTAGATCGATAATGGAATTTCATGTTAAGCAGAACCGCTTCAGAAAAGCACATCAAAACAAATCTGGGACTATCCAGCTTTAGTTTTTCAAATGAAATAGCTATTTTTAATGTAGCATGCTATATTTTTTAATTTTAAAGGTTTCTTTCAAGAACACTTTTTGCACTATAACTTGTGTATAATAACAAAACAAACTGTGGGTATAGTCATATTCAGTGCGCTTATTAGTCAGATATGAAACAAAAGCTGCTGGGTGTATGTCATATATAATAGATGTGGGCTGTCTTGTTAAGCCCAGCAGGCTGCATGTGGCTGTGTCTCTGTGGAGAAAGGCTCTGAAGCTTGCTGTACCTGGTAATTAAAGAGAGTTTGTGGCAAAAGCCAAACATCAGGAGAGATGAGCTATGAACAAAAGAGCTGTGACAGTTTCAGGTTATGTGATTTTTGTGTCCCTTTTTTGCCAAATGAAAAATCAATACATTTTCCGGGTTATACATATTCAGAGTGTCCACCGTGCTTCCGCCCTGATGGAGAGAGGGGCGGAGGGACTGTGGGCTAGAGTGGGGGGGAGTCGCCTGTTCGTCTGTCATAACTGTACCATCGCATTTTCCAACCCACTGGTGAATATTTCAGAGTTGATGTGATTGCCCTTCATGACAGCGGTGATGCTTTTTTTTTCCATCTTTTTTTTCAGACACCCCTTCAGCCACCCCCCCCCCCCCAACACACACACACTCAGTCAACCCACCCAAATCTGTTTGGTCCCTTTGAATAGCTGCAAATAGGTGATGGCATTGTAGTGCGGAGCCAGAGGAAAAAGAAAAAAGATGCATTAATAAAAGGAGGTTGATTTAAGAGGAGGCAGCAGTGGAAGACGACACGCATAAATGCATGGCGGGGGGTGGCAGAGAGGCAGAGTGACTCTTTGTGCAGGACAATGTCCCTCAGGCAGAGTAGATGGAAGAGCACTGCCCAGTGATGTTTTTGCCCCCCGTCCAGGCTTTTAGCCCACCATCCTAGCAGGGAAAAGTACAGCCTGCATCTTCCATTGTGGACATAATATGTGTTAGTGAGCGGCCATCATCTTGGACATTCAAGGAAGTCGCAGTGTGTTGTGTGTGTGTGTGTGTGTGGGTGTGTGTGTGTGTGTGTGTCAGCAGGGGCAGAAGAGTGAGCAGTCCCTGAATGCTCACTCCCTGTGTAGCCACATTAACCTAGATCCTCCTCTCCTTCATCACTCAAATAAAACACAAAGAGAAAAGAACTGGAGCGGCACTCGCTTTATCCACTTTATTTGTAATGTATCTAAACATGCCATTAACATGAGAAGTATTTCTAATTAGTGTAATTTCCCATGAGATAACACTTTAGGGAAAATATTTAATACATTACATGGTGCTTAATAACAGTTCCTAAGTACAAGAGGACAAAAAAGCAGCCAAATTAGCCACATTTAGAGTGTTAAAATGTCATTTTTCTGTTCAAAAACAGTTTTGACTTCTGTGTCTTTGTGACCTGAATGCACTGAGTGTCCTTTAAAATGGCCAGTGACTTTGAAAGGCAAGGGGGATCAAATTAAGTGTTGCGTGGAAGACCTATGGGGCTGGTTTGATGAGCAGGCACCACCAGGAAAATCCTGAAGCGGAGGAGGAGGGGGCTGCCGCGATATTCTTCTAAGGCAGTGTGAGCTATCACTGCTGTTTGTGATTAACCCGCCGTTTAAAGTTTTTTTAGTTATTAGCTGCCCTAACCCCAGTACCCCCTCCTCCATCTCCTGCACCCACCCGCCCCCCACCCCAATCCACTCCCCTCCTGCCCTCAGCCCCATGGAGACACAAAGTATTCATTCACATTTAGATCCTGAGGTCACAGCAGGGCCAGCAGGGAGAGGCCGGCGATTCCCCCCGTAGACAGGTCAGGAATCTAACACGTAACTCCGACCAGCAGCGCCGAGGTAGCTCACTCTTCTTTGCTTTCGAAATGTGAAAGTGTGTGTGTGGGAGAGAGGGAGTGAGAGAAGAAGAGCACAGAGACAGATACACTTTCATTTTTTTTGTGTGTGTGTGTGTGTGTGTGTGTGGCTGATCTAGTGTTTCTGCTGCCTATTCTGACATTTTATTTTGTTGATTCTAATGTGCACTTTCATTCTGTTTAAATCTTACTGTTTTCATTTTTGAATGTATCTCATATTCAAGGTTGAAGTCCATATAAATGAATGCAACTTACATATCAGTGTGAATGTTTTGCAAGTCGTTTTAAAAGCATTTTTTTTTTTTTTTTTTTTGCACTGCATAACACGCGTCCACAATTTAACTCAGCCTTGTAGTGCAGTGGTCAGTATGGTTGCTGATAACACCATGTTGTGGTTTATTGGTTGTTCATAAGCAAAAGCCCTTCTTGTCTCTGGCTCGATTGTGGGCATGTTTCTGCTCTGTTGTGGTTTTATGAGAGGTGGCTTGTGAGGACGTAAGGAGGGAGCTTCTGTGAGTGACTGAGTGAGTGTGTCGAGGGGGGGTCGGGTTAAGAGGGGCAGGAGTGTTTTCCTGTGTGTTGTGTTTTTAAAAAGGGGGGTCTTGTGTATGGGGCGCAGAGGTGCTGATATGAGGAGCGGACAATGCATGAAAGCCCTCAGCATGGGTTCTGTGTCTCATTGTCCCATGGTACCCTCCTGTCACTTTCATTTTGCACCCTCTAGTCCAGAGTCAGGCCAACTTTGATATAAGGAAGGGGTGCAAGGGATGATGAGGGGGAGCAAGAGGGGGATTTTTAAAAGAAAAAAGTAGGGGAGAAAGATAGAGTCTGTGAAGTGTGAAATAAGATTGCTTTTTATCCGACAGTGCAGCGTTAAAGAAAAGGAAGCTGTCCGGCCTTGGATAAAGCAGAGGGGGAAGCACACCTCTCTGATTTACAGTGCGAACCTGTGACACCTGGTTAAAATGATAACAACAGCCTCAATAATCATAATGAGAGTAATGACAGCTTAGACACACAGAGCTCCACACAAGAGCCCAGAGAGAAGCAGAGCTCAACCCAGCACTCGAGAGCCGGGGAGAGGGAGAAGCTGAGCTCAGCCCCCGCGCTAGTTCTCCAGGACGTACAAAAACCAAGAGAGATAGACAAGACAGTGTTGTTGGTGTACTGTATATTCACCAAAAAAGAGCAGGCTGTCACTGCTGTTTGAGGAACACTGGAGCCATTCTCAGGTAGGACTGGAATTCTGTACTTAAAGAAAGGCAGTTATCATCATAGCAGTGTATTCTGCTGAGGCCGAGGATGGAGGAGGAGCCTGACCTAGTGAAAGATATCTAGAGTGACTATTATTACTTGCTGCTGCTCTTCTCTACAGTCTGGGAAGGAATACTGGAAAGTGCAGTGGTTACCATCAATTATTTATTAGGCCGTTTGTGCTTGTCAGTCTGATTAGCATTAGTGTAATCACTGCTCTTCAGGGGAAAGGAAGGCCGCTCTCTCTCATCTGAAGGTAATCTCGCCATTTTCAGTGTCTCATCTTCACCGGACGCCTCTTGCATAGCATCTGCTTTTGTCATCTCCACATATTTCTTCCCTTTTCCCCTTCCCTGTGTGCTTCTGTCTGTTGCTGCTCGGCCCCTTCCCCCCCGCACCTCATTAATGTGTGTGAGCAAGTTGCTCTCTCCCAGCTTGTATAGAGTGACACCTATGGGCCTGATTAAGCCTCTGCACTCAGTGGCAAAACACAGGAGGGAAAGGCTGCTGAGTGCAGATATGGTGTGTGTGTGTGAGTGTGTGTGTGTGTGTGTATGTCTGTGCGTGTCTGTCTGCAAGGCACTGGAACAGAGAGCCCATGGACTGTCCCCAATGAGTGACTGGCAGAGCAAAGCTGATATTTATATGCTCAGAACAAATGAGTGTAATCTCTGTGTCGGCAATGGGCTTATTCAGCTTGCATGATTAGATTAATGGAACTGTTTCATATCATTGTATTAGGATGGTTAATGAAGACAATTAATTAGAAGACAACCTTCAGGCTATTGTCCTTTACATCTCTCAGATTTGGGTTAGAAATGGCCTGCTGCCATAGCTTTGAGTGTTTCTCCTCATCTATTCCCAGAGTTAATCTATGGCTACAGTTTTAGTGTCTCTTCCATTTGCATCCTACTCTTAGGCCACTCATGACCTTTCATTAATTATGCTTGGCCTGGCTTTAATCATTCTGTAATACCGTTGGAGATGAGACGTGGAATAGGCAAAGCCATTTGCCACTTAAAGATGTAATGCTGCTCCTGGAATTAAATGTCTGCATTTCTGCATAAATTATGGACGGGGCTCTGTGTTGTGTGTGCTAAAAGTGTCATATACGTTGATTAAACATCTAAATAAAGAAGTATTGAAGGCACGAGGAGGAAAAAATGTCAGCGCATGTACAGTACGTATGCAGGAAGTTAGGGGGTGGGTACAGGGAAGCTGAATAGCATTAAGATGTTGGCTGCTGCCTATCACAGTAATGTTCAAGCACAAAGTGTGTATTAATGTGTAGGTGGGGAATTAGTCTCACTACAAGTGTCACATAGCGAAGAAATGACACCTTGCCCCGTTTTTAAAGGTGACAAAATTTACCTGGGGATTATTTTGTAATCTGAGCACCTGTGCAGCTGTACAGTATCCTAATTCTTGCCGAGTTGTGGAGATTTATGCAAGCAGGAGTTACATGGGATTTTGCAACACGGCAGGAGTTCTTTGGTTTTTCTGGGAATGTTTCAGATCCGCCTCACCAGCACGGGCTGGGCCGCACTGGATGGAATTCATGAGTTGCCTTGGAAACATAATAGAAACATGGTTTAAAAATAAAAGAATAAAATGTATTCGTGTGTGTGGGATCCAGGGAACACTTTAAATATGGTTTTTACTAGGAACCAGTCATCCCTTTTAAATATCTTTATTTAAACATGGGATCACAGGACCAGCCTTTTGTAATAATGTGTAAAAACAGAATCCATACACCAATCGCTCTGCTCTTCAGACAGCTGTTTCCTACAGCATTTGTATCAGCAAGCAGGAAATGGAAAATATTCTTCTGTCCTGCCAGTAAGGACATTTTCCATTGACTTTGATTTTTTTTTAAACCAAAGCATGCAATTGTTTCTAGAGTAATGCAATTATTGTTTTGTTGATATGATTTGGTAGCTATAGTGAGTATTAAGCAAGACAGTTTTGTATACGCCTTTTTAAAAATAGCATTCACTTAAATATCCAACCTTTTTTGGCCAACGGAGAGAAATAATTTTCTTTCACATATACAGCAGAGTCTAAAATGTCAAACAATAATTTTCTTTCATGTATTTTTTACTTATTAACATGACTTATTTGCATCAAGCACTTGTATTTTCCCTTTTGAAGAGAAAAAAAATATGAATATTGAATGATGAATGTTCTATCTATGAGTATGATCTGTCATCACAGGAAGAGGACTGTGAGGATAACCACATGGTTCAGAGGTGTGTTCAAAGTGTATCTGTGATAATGACACATACCAGAGTTTGAGAACACGATGTTGACTCCTTACACAGTGCATGCAATGTTTCATAACTGACAGGATAAACAGTGAGTGTTGGGGATAATGTAACATCATAAAAGTGGTTTTGGCTGTGGGTAGTCATGTGGTGAGCTAAGATTGGATGTGTGATGACTGCAGGGCTGAATACTTGAACAGGATATTTCAGTAGCTGTTGTAGCATTGTCAATATATCAATAGCTCATAGAGTAGAGACCCGAGCATGAAAGCATTTTCAAAAGAGCGTTTAAGTACATTTGCTGAGAATTAGCTGACTTGTGTAATAACTGATAGGGCCTATTGACTGCGGCCTAGTTTACTGTTGTCAAATCAATGCTGTTGCACGCAAGTCCCACTACTTTTAAACAAACTTAACAGGCAGAGGGGATGTTCAGGGGGCACTGGAGGGAAATAAACAAGATTGATGCCCTTTTTATTATCTGTTTTTGCTATCTTTTCCTCTGTGTGTTACTTACAAATGGCGTTATCGGATATCCATTGTTTGGACTTCGATGCTCCTAAATGGCCTGATATATCGAGCTGAGGCTTTTAGGGTGGTTACAGGGGATTTCTGTCTTTGACTTGGCATAAAAATAAAATGAATTGTGGCTCTAGAAGTTTTAAATATTTATGATTCGTTTTTTTTTTTTTTTTTTGCGATAGTAGGATAGAAGAAGTGACATGAGGCTTGTATTGGTAAGTAACCTAGCAGATTGCAGCAGGAGACAGTTGTGACAGTGTGTGTGTGTGTGTGTGTGTGTGTGTGTGTGTGAAAGAGAAGGGGCTCGCCTAGTATAAGGTCTTTCACTTGAAGGATACTACTACTGCACAATTATTTTTCCATCTGCCCGCTTCCGACCACATGTGTGCCTTTTTTCCGCAGTTTTATGTCCACATTAAACAGAGGAAACCATATTTGTGTCATGTCAAGAAATATAATAAATTTGCTCTCAATACAAAATATAATACAAATATAATAATAATAATAATAATAATAATAATAATAATAATAACAATAATAATTGCCTTCTACTTCCACAATAATTTACCTCAAATTTTATAATCCTTCTCAAAATAAATATCACAGTGACAGCACAGAACATAAAGCAGAAAGCAGATTCTGCCCTCTTTGTCTGCTAGCCTTGCAACTGTGTGTCAGCATATGTAATTGTTGCAAGCTCCTATAGAAAAAAACGCTGCCGTCCCTTTAAGTGCTTCCACCAATTCTGATGGCGACGTAATTTACATATCTCGTCCTCCCTCCCCCTTCAGGAGAGCTGAGTGAGGATGTGGAGGCTGCTAGTGAGACCACCACAGACCAGGAGGACCAAACCAAAGACAGAGAAAGTGGGGGGGAGAAGGAGCTCACCAAAGGGACAGGTAAGGCCAATATTTACACCACACACATTTAGGGCATACTATTCACAGGGAACACGTGGGCCCTGCACCTGAATGGTGACAAACAACAGGCCCTTTGTCTAACTAAATTAAACATATTTTAACAAAATATTGAGAGCTTTTTTAAGCATTAAACACTTTTTCTCTTAAAACTCCCTTAATCCATTTGTAGTTTTCAAAGGCTGCACTTTGCTGGTTTCCAGGCATTCAATCCCATCAGGTACAGTTGGGATGAACTGTCAATTTAGGTAATATGTTCAGGGGACATGTGACTCATGTTTTTGTCTTTGCTCAATGGGTGATGTGAAGAGAGGGGCCTGTATGTGTAATTCCAGCTGAGCCATGTGTGCACACACATGTGATAGCACTGCCCCCTCCTAATCTTTTCTGCACACAGACACAGGAGCACAGACAACACTTAACTGTGTTTAATGTTATTTGATCAGGATGGTTTTACCTGTCTCTGTATTGGCAGGTGAAGGTGGTGAATCTGAAGCAGTGGGTTGGGCTTATTGTGAGGGGAGGAGCTTTAGACCTCAACAGTCTCTGGTCAAGGGAAGACTGCATTTCCCTAAAAAAAAGAGTTTGGAGCATTTAAGGTTTACAAATGTTTTCAAATCATGGGCTGTTTTCAGTTTTTCAGCGTTGATACATTCTCAACCCTACATGGAAGCACGCATGTGTGGATTTTCTGTTTCTGCTCCTTTGACCATTACTACACAGTATGGTGAAGGATGAACACTTTTAAAGACTATACATTAATGTTTTGGTATGATTTGGGTCTGACTGGGAGTTTTAACAGAATGACTGTTTACAATGAAAGATGATAGTAGAAGTTGACAACCAGTTGAGGTTCTTATAGCAGTTGTGTTCTGTTGTTGGAGGAGCTTAAGCAAACACAGTTTTTGTACTAGCATTAAAAGTAGAAGCAGTTTATGTGCTAATTTAATATATCTGATACTCTGTGTGGAGCAGAGTGTTTTAATGTTGACCAAAAATGATTATTTCTATAGATCGTCAGACATGTGAAAGATGTTGACACTTGCAGTACTTTAAACACGGACGCTCTATGGCCAGCTTTCAGACTGTGCTACCGCACGAATGACGCAAGAATCTAAAACTTTTTATTTTGTCCCACGTACTGCACAGAGTCTGTGCATCACTGCGTCTAATGATTATAAAAGGCTTTTGTTTACTGATTGTGTTCAGATTTCTGAAACGTCAGTGTAAATGAAATATAGTTTCATTTCTCCTTTTTATGCACAATTTACTTTGCACGCCTGCGTTAGAAAAACAATGTTGGCAGTTAAGACATCTCTTATTCAATAGAAGAGATTTCTGATAATGATGACACTGAGCAGTAACAGGCCTGGATAGATGCTTCTCACTTGTCTAACTTCATGTGTTACTGCAGGATGTTTTGATTTACACTAGTCAGGTTAAAAGCTGGAAAACAATTCAGACCTTTTGCATACCTAAGTTTTTTATAAAGTGTAGCAGAAAAAAAAACTTCATCACAGTGTTTGAAGCCCAGCCTTTGTAAAATGTCTTTGATATTCGAACTTCTATTTTAAATGAGGCTGAGTTGTTTGTGCTCTTTGAAAGGGCGACACTCTTCTTTGATGGAAGAAATAATGATATGCATGCCTGACTGAATATGGCTAAAAGTATGTTTTAGCACATCAAAATAAAGCACTTTAAAAAGCATTAAAATGAGCTGGCCGATTAATAATTCACTCATACCTGTGGTGCACAGGAAGACGACTCCTCGCATTAGGATTCCTCCTTTTTGAAAGGCATGCAATTTGATACAAGCATATTCAGTTCCTTTCCTCCCCTCTGTCAGTCGCTAATCACCAAATAAGTGTGTTTCTGTGTTTTCACAAAGGAAATATGTGCTTGCATATGAAAAATTTACAGCTTCCCAGCAGCTTATTAGAAACGCTTAGTTAAAAATAGCATGTGCATTAGGGAACCAGGTCTGAGGTTCTGTTTGATGTCAGTGAAAAGGTGGGTGGGTAGGTTGGGGGTGGTGGGTTCAAGGCTGTGTTGTCAGCGAAAGGTAGACAGCTGTAGTTTAATGGAAAGGTCGCTTTTTGTGCTTCAAACTTTTTTGCGATTGATGAATACATCTATTCAAACCGAGTGCAGAAAACCTAGATTGTAGTGGGGGGGTGGAAGGCGAGGAAGACCTCACAATGCATTTGGTAAACAGAGGAGCACTTGTTTGGCTGGTGATTGTCTGAAGATGTTTGTACAGTAGGCACCACAGATGGTGTGTATGATAGAGAATATGGTGTGTGAGCGTCTTGGCCAACCTGTTATTTATCTGAAAGGTGCTCAGTCTCCCACTGTCTGTGGCTGAGCTGTTTCTAAGGTCCATCATTAGAACTACTGAAGTATTTCTTCACATCGTTGTCATGTAGCTGTTGGAACAGAGCACAACATTGTTCCTTTACAAATGACAGTCACTGTCAGACAGACAGCATTAGCAAACACAGAAAAAAGGCTTCCTCCTTTTTAAAGCCACTGTCAATCTTATTTTCTCTTTCTTGTTCCGCGTCTCCTCAGTATTCATTAAAATCATTTAGAGGTACATCAGAAGCCTTTGTAAAATGCATATGTATTCAGCATGTCATCTCTTGAAAGATGCCTTCATTATTCTGTTGTTTTTTATTTATCTCAAAGATAATACATATATGTACATGTACAGGCATTCAGACATATGTAAATGTCATAAACTCCCTGCAATGCAGGTAATATCTGATGCAACTTTTTCTCATTATACAGTATATTATCATAAGTATATATCCTGAGAGAAGAAATACAAATTAACAGTGAAACTAATTATAAGTGGAATACTAAAATCTTAATGTATTTGCACAATGATGTTCATGTAGGCGGTAGCTGCAATTTAATCATCCTGCATGATTAGTAATTCAAAGGGTCAATTTTAATGCTAGGTATGAAATATGTATAAATGGATGGCCATGAGCCTCCTTCCTCTCTCCTCACACCTTCTTCACCAAGCTGAGACAGCACTGGCAAGAAAGGGGAAGAGCTTCTGCATAGGAACAGGAACCTTACCTTCATTAAAACAGGCGGTGTGTTTATGCAGCAGCCGAATGTATAGCGATGCAGCGAGGAGAAAGGCAGGATGGCGAGCGTAGGGGAGATAGGAAGGTGAAGAGAGCAGGAAGAGGAGGAAGGAAGGGGGATTGTTAATACACCTGCAGACTAGGACACAAGTGATTGCGATTTGACATATTTCACATAAATGTATGGGAGAGGTTGTATTGAAATTTGGGGTAGGAGGGGGGTTGTTATGTGGCGAGACTGGGAAGAGGGAGATAGAAATACACATTCTACATGCTCGGGATGGGGAGATCCTCTGAAATTGAGCTTGATAAATAATTCTTTTCATACCTCTTTCCTTACATTCAATTTATTCGGAGCTGGAGCAAGGGGGGTGAAAAATAATTTCCCAACCTGGGTCATCCACCAGTAAGACCCATGGAGATCAGACAGACTTACAGGTAGACAAAACAAATTACACTACCTACTGAAAACATACAATGATATATATTCTAAATGTCAATAATTCTATTACTTATTACTATTACTATTACTATTACTTATTTATGCATAGTTATAGTTTTTTATTTTTATATTCTTAATGTTTCACTGAAACATGTCAATTTGTTTGGTTGCCCATGAACACAGTCCTTAAAATTATTTGTCTGCTGTGTTTATTTCAACAGTCTCTATCAATCAGACAAGGCAAGGTATATAAAGCTTATCAGAATAACAGAGAATAAGCCAAATGCCTTGAGCAAAACGAACATTATTTTGTTTGTTTTGACTAATTGGGAATAATTGTATTCATATCATTATAGTGTAAATTATTTAGTTTTTTAGATGCCATCATCACAGTCGTGCCACAGTTCTCTTTACTCACACACTGAATATAAAATATTTAGTACACATTGTAGCATGGGCTTGCCATGCTGGACTTGTGTGTGTTAGCTTGGGCTTGAATGTTAGTGTCATTCAGGTACAAGTGTGTAGGAGTATTTTGGCATAGTTCTGTGGAGCATCAATTTAAGGTGACGTGCAGGTTCTAATTTAGTACTCGATTAGCTGCTGCATGCTGTTTTTACTCTGCCTGTGTACAAATAGTGCGTATTAAATTACTGTCCTACTTAATTATGCCCAAAATCATTGCTTTTAACTCTCACATATTGGCCCTAACAAATAAAATCAAGATTGGTGAAATCTATATTTATGCACAGTTAAACCTTGATGCATTTTAGACAGAACAGCAGAGCAGCAGAGGTTAATGTAGTGAGGGTTAACGCATGTACAGTAGACTTGTAAGAACAATTGTAAAAAACTAGACATTTGCTAAATGATGTCTTTATATGTTTACTTGAACCTGCCAGAGTAGTTTGTGCTGTTTAGCTCTCTCTCATGAGGCTCCTTCTGTAGGTTTTTCACACAGACCAGCTTAAAAAAAATGCTCCATACTGTTTAAATGTTGACTCTATGCCTGAGAAACACAGCTGTCTGTGCTTATACAGTCCTATGTGTGTGCCTGTGTGTATTTTTGCCTCCATGTCCACCTGTGTGTTTGTATAAATGTGCTTCAGCATGCACATGTGCACATTCAGGTGTGTTGTGTGCAGGAGAAGCCAGATGTCGTGTTGCACACTTTAGATGCTGCATTTAGTCTGTATAATGAACATGATGATTAGCATCCCCTAGACCCAGCACCATGGCATTGCAGCCTGCTCATTTTTTAGTGTGCTCCACATTGTGCTGTTCGTCTTCCGCTATTGCTCATTCAGGAACAGACACAGCAGATGTTATGGATTGTTCTCCACATAGCAGTGCAGATATGTAGATTTAATATTAGCTGTGGTTGAGGTTGAAATTGCATGCTTATGGTTAGTTACAATCAAATTATTCAAGTTTATGTTATTGTTACTCCAAACTGGGCGACATTCAGTGCAGTGGTGATTTGTTATTGCTTTTAAACCCTAAGTAGTGTGAAAAATCGGGAGACAGAGCGGCGAGAAATGTTTACATATTCATATCACGTCCTTTGAGTGCTTGTCATCCCTCAAATTGTAATTCCTTTTGTCTTTGAAGATAATAGGCCATAAATTGTCCTTGTTTGTGAGCCAACTCCCTGAAAGCTCAGTGTTTATGAGTTTTACCACGGGGTGTCTAATGGCCGAGCAGCAGTGCTGTGTGTCTGAGCGTCCTGTAAAGGTGAACGCCGTGTCATCCTGTTGTTCAGTGGCCTGATGATTAATAACGCTTCTGCTAATTAATATCTCCTCTCTATTTCTCTAACTCGGATTTGTCGTTAGGCTGCATACAACTCTATCACAATACAGCAGATTTGGCCTTCATAAATAATAGGAAAGTATTTCATATAATGCTCCAGTATCTGCTTTTAGTTCAAGGTTTCAGTTTTCTTCTGTATCTTTTTTTTTAATTGATGCAGAATAATTACCTGAGAAATACTTTATGAAATGGAACAGGGCCCTTTATTGCCCTGGGCTCTTACACAGGATGTAGATTAAAAACCTGTATAGAAATTGGAAAAAGAAAAGACACTATTCAGGTATTGTTAGCATAACATTAAAAGAGAATGAGTTGTAGCACTGGGGGAGTTGAATCATCTCCATATTAATGGCCATCTTGCAGAGGGAATAGAGGTTTTCCACATTGCAAGGAGCAGAGAGGTGTCAGAGGCCCTCTTCACTGTGAAGGTGAAAGGTTTTAGGGAGTTGGGGATCAGAGGACGCACTTTTCAGAAAGTGTACCACTGAGGATCCTAAAGTTCACCATGCAGACGAAATGTGGGCTGAACTAAAAGTTTAAAGTGATTGGCAGACTGTGGCTGTTCTGGGCAGAGTGACAGTAAAGTTATGCAGCCTTGCCGGCGTGGACGGACTGGATGATAGGTTATATTTTTTACAACCGGAGGCCTGAAGCTGCCACGGCGAGACAGGAACTGTGGTAATGAGGGGGCAGAGGCTCCGGAGATGATGAGGACCCCATGTCAGTCAGTAGGAGGGGAATTCCCACCGAAACACACAGGAATCATTTTTCCCATCCTCCACCTCCTTACATACTGTTTACTGTAAGTCACATTCTCGACTATGGATAACCTCTCAGAAGGACAAAGCAGATTAATGGCACTGCTGGAAGATTTCAATGGCAGATGACCTGTTGTGGTTAATTCAGTCTATGCTGTGTCAGTCACTCTGTCCAGCAGCCATCTTTTTTTTTTCCTCCTTAAAAGCACAACAAGGCTGTGATTGCTCCAGAGACCGGTGCAGTGTGCTGACAGCCCCTTTGCTGCCTGAATAATACAGTCCAGCTATGGGAGGTGAGACAAGGTGCCAAAGTCCAATTCACTTACGGGACTCGACAGCACAAAAGCCTCTGGTTTACGGAAAAGGGGCATGAATTAATAATCACCTAATTGACTCTTAGTTTTTTTTCTCCACTCCTGCTCTGCCTTTTGTGCTTTCAAACAAAAGCCCACCCTGTGTATCTGTCAGAGGAGGTTTGGTGTGGATGGGGGGCTCTGTGTGTAATGACCAGGCAGAAGAGGTCAGGGTAACAGACAGTCTCCTGACAGACGTTGCGGTCACTGTCAGAAGCCTGTAGTGGTCTCTGTGGAGGACTACTTGTTAGTTGGACAAGCGTTGGTAATCTAACCAGGCACTGAGGTTTAAATACAGAAACTTAAATTGTAGTTTTAGGGCTTAGCGCAGTATTTTCACTCATGAAGCTCCACTACAGGCCCTGTGATTAAACTTTAACTTCAAGAGTAACTTCAGTGACTGCAATATTTTTTTTTTTTTCTAAGAAAACAGGAATTATTCTTTTTTAAACATATTTTCACTACTTTTTGTGAAAATAAAACTAGACCTCTCACCTATTTTTGACATCCATAGCATATCTCAGCAGTCTTTTTCTGTTCTTTCTTGATAGTATTGGTCCTGTAATAGTCCCTTACCTCGCTCCATCAGGACTCCACGTTTCCATCATTGTTTCTGATCACCTGCTCATATTGTAGATCTCACGTGTTCCCATCAATGCTCGGATACTGGTGTTCAGTCTGCCATGTTAGACTGCGCGTCAAGAAAAAATCTCTATTTCACTCCCATCTTTTCAATGTTTCGCTCATTTTTTTTTCATCACCCTTGACGAGGAAAAACAGGATACAGTAGTTGGATGTTAGTCATGGTGCCGGTGTCAGGGTGTAGGATTCTTAAGAGAGGACGATTGATCAGATTTATGGAGTCCTAATTGGCCGTGACGAGGAAGACTGCATCTGAGTAAGCCTCTGTCTCCAGCCCTCCATCTGTCCCCTCTCTCTCTGTCTTGCACACACATGAACATAAAACACCCGGAGCTAGAAAGGCTCAGTTTGGGCCCTTCTGTGGCAGCTCTCCAGTACCTTAGCATAAACAGCCACTTGTTTCACCTCTCTGATGCTTATTGAGTAATTGTGAAAGTGAACTACACTTATAATCAATTATGTTTATCCTCTTAATCATGAGGCTGAGAGGATACTTATGTCTACTTAATCCATGCTTACTTTCTGCACTGTGTGTGTGCACTCTAACTATGTTACCTGCTCTTATGCTCACATGAAAATCACTCCCCATGAATGGCAATTAGACGTATTTAAGTTGTATTAGCTGCTAAACTTGTTTCTTGTATACCATGCGTAAATGCAATGCAGGTGCTGCTTAAAAATCCCGTAATTTGATATATGAGTATTAAACAGATGCTGTTGAGTGTGGGTTCCTTTACTTCCTTCTTGCTTATCCCATGAATTAGACCAGGGGTTTCCAATATTTTCCATGTCAAGGACCCCCAATGTGAGAGAATTTTGTCTTAAAGGTGCACTATGTAGTTTTGGGGAAGAATTTTAAAGAGAGAGAAAGAGAAAGATCTTCATTGACTGATTTTTTTTTTTTTTTAATAATGCCTAAGTAAAATAAACACACTTCCTTCATTTTCATGACTGAAGAAACTGAATAAACAAACTGACCTTAAATGACAACACAGTTTCATACTGTTTATATTTGGTGGACCCTGCCACCTTTCTAGCTTCAAACAGTGTTTTGGGACCTTATTTTCCTCTGAGAACAGCTTGTTTATTCAGAAATGGAAAAGATAAATACTTCTGAGTTTGTCTTATTCCCTCATTAATATTGTAAATATTAAAATTCTGAGTCTGAATTTCTTCTCCAAAACTAAATAGTGCCACTTTAAAAAAACAAACAAACAAACAAACAAAAAACCCTTTTTGAGTATTTTTTTTATTTTGTTTGTTTCTCAGGTTTGAAGATTTAAAAAGAAATGTCTTCATAGTCATCAGTGACCTAACTAGGATCGTGACAAATCAAAACGGGCAATCCTGTTTCTTTTCTTGTTGTTCCAACTTCCGAAAATGTAATGAAAGTTTAAATATTCTGTCCCAAGGACCCCCGCTGGTCCTCGGACCCCAGTTTGAAAACCACTGACTAAAAGAACAGTTAGTTTTCCTTCCCTACCTTGCCTCTATGAGGCTTCTGCTGAAAGTTGAAAAAATGCTTGTGATATTAGTGAGCTGCTCATGAGAGACAAAATGTCAAGGTGCACGTTTTTTGTAGGAGAAAATGTATTATTATTGAATGACTTAGATTATATATATCTAGTTCTATTAAATGTGAGCTGTTGAAATGTGAAGGTGACCACAGATGATTGTCCTTGTTTCCCTCGAGAGATGAGTTCAGTGGAAGTAGCAGCTGAAGGACTGAAGTGGAGTTGAGGCGGAGGAGGAATTGGTGAGGACAGTACCATGACTGAGAGGTTAATGTCAGGGAATGGGAGGTTCCTTTTGTTTAACATTCCCTTTGTTTATTGGCGGATGTGTTTAATAGGATTGACTGTGACTGGACCCTAATAGGGCCTCCCTGGCTGATCCCGGTGTCTCTGGGAGATCTTGCAGGCTGCTCCGTCCAAAGCCAGGTCCCCCACTGGGTAATCAGCTCAACTGCCCTCGTCCTGATTGGAGCTGACATTTTAATGTCTGGAACAGGAGCGTGGTCAGCCCTGCTTAACCTGACCCCCCACCAAACCGCCCACCCTCCCCCTACCAATGCCCTCTGTTCTCAATTTGCCCTCCCAGGACTGTACAAATCAGGCCAAATTTAACTCTTTATGGGTTTGTTAGGGGTTGGCAAGACACCTCCTTAAGTTTCACAGTGAACTCTCTTCACTGGTGACAAAGCGTGGTGCTGCTGCAGCTCCCCCCTGCTGGCTCCATGTGGATTTATCTGAGTACTCAAGTGTAATGCTGTTCTCTGCATGACCTCCAGTTTCTCCTTTTCTTTATAAAGTGGAGTAGTTGTAATGTGGTTTACAGTGTGAGGCCTTGCTCTGCAGACATGGAAAGAAAAAAGATCTGATATTCGTTGATATTGGTGTTGTTCGCATTAAAAGGTTAAGCTTAAAGGTATGGTTGAGGTGACTGACTATAATGAAAGACTTTTCAAAGATTGACAATGATCGTAGCCCTTTTTAACATTTGTACAGACATGAGCACCAAAGCATGGCTGCGTCCTGTGAATATGCTTCAGTATGACAAATCGTCTGTCTGAGGCCATCTTTGAACCCAGTGGCATGTTTTTTTGTCTCGTTGTCCTTTTGAACCTAGCTTTGAGGAAAGATGGCGATTTGCGCAAGGGTTTGAAAAGAGTTTTTCTAATGTTGCTGTCCTTGTTTTTCTCTTTGTCACAGTCCACTTGCACAGAACTAGAACACACTGGAGAAGGCTTGGCTGGTTGCAAAAAGCTGGGGACTTTTCCAAGCTGGGTCAAACTGTAGGCACTGCTTGGTTTTTATTTTTAAATTCTTTCTTGAACCCTGCTCTGATCACACTTGAATACAAGTGTGAATGAATACATATTTTGGCGAGGTGGAACAGTGACTACTGGTCAACATATCAAAAATCTGAATTCTACAATCTTCTACAGCTCCTGTGAATCATTTCTGTAACAATAAGGACAAACTGCAGTTAAATGCACCAGGACTTGCTTGAAGGCCTTTCGTAGAAATGTTGAGCTTTGTTCTTAAATATCATTTTCCAACAACATCAGGATCACTTAATCAAACAAAACTTTGTCACCGTACAATGCACACACAACTGTAGCTTCAAAATTCTGAGTAAAAGTAATTACAGAAGTTGTGTTTCAAGTTTTATCCGGATGTGGATCTCTCTACCATTCTCACTGCATGTTTGTTTACCTTGTCTCAAGTTCAGAAACTCTGGGTGATGTGAAACCTAAAGGTGCACCCTGTGGCAACTGAATATTTGTATTAGCTGTTTGCGGTGTTGCATGATATCCTGACAAGCCAACATTGACAGAGACGGCCCATCAGAGGACGTTTGCTGTGAGTTTCCCTGCAGCAGCATGGGGAGAAGACTAAAACAAATCTGTTTTGTTTTTTTTTGTTTTTTTAATGGGGAGGATAACGACACTTTCCCTGCCCAATTCCCATTAAAAGCAGTTATATCACATTTAAGAAAGACATTGCAAAGCCCTTTATCCACAGTGTTATTGATTGACCTGCTCTCAGGCTGCCAAGTCCTCACCTTGTCTTGACATGTCTGCTCTCCTCTCTTTATCCCTCCGTGTCTGTGTGAATGTTCAGCAGTGTCCAGCCACTTGGAACGGCACCAGTCAGATTCCCCGATCCCCTCCAAGAGGCCCTCTTCCCGGTCAGAGACCTCCGAGAGCCCGCTCTCCTCGAAGCGTCCCAGGACAGCTGAGAAGAGTGCCGGGGAGCAGGTGAGAATAACACAAACACAGAGTTCCTTCAGATGTTCATAAAGCTCTTTGAATTAGGGGTTTCAGGCTAAAGGTTATCTTGTCCTCAATTACCTAGCCCTCATTATAAGGTTGGAACTTGCACATCAATTAAAAGAAGAAATTTGAAATATACTTCTGATAATTTTTTGCTATTTAGTTAGTTAGTCAGCTATCTCACGGACCCTTTTTATATCATGCAGGTTTCTTTTTCAATCTACTCAAAATTATTTTAACCTTTCTGCCGCAGTTGCACTGCTAATTGTGTATAAGGTGGAAAATCAATATAGTATTTGACAGATGAGAGCACTTTGAAGTGGGTGCCAAGACTCAGTGGTGCTCAGTATTACACAGTTGTCTGTGATCAGAGGGATCTGCCTGCTCGAGGGAAGGGGGCCCGAAATCTTCCGCCTGATCTGCAGCTCCTCTACAAGCAGGCCCACCATGCTCACCGCTCCCATTTCACCTTATTAACCCTCTGTGGATCTGTTTTTTTGTTCCCCTCGCTCTCTCTCTTTCTCGATTCCTGCCTCTACCTTCACCCAGATGTACCAGTGCCCCTACTGCAAGTTCACCAACACGGACCTGAATCGTCTCAGAATGCACGTGATGACGCAGCACTCTGTCCAGCCCATGTTACGCTGCCCCCTGTGCCAGGACATGCTCAACAACAAGATCCACCTGCAGTTCCACCTCACACACCTCCACAGCGTGGCTCCTGACTGTGTTGATAAGCTTATTTCCACAGTAAGTCCTGTGTTGTGTGATCGGTTTTCAGTTTTACATTTCTTCTCACCCAGCGATGCTTTTGAATCCTTTGCTTTACCAGCTTGCATTTTCAAGGTTACTTGATGTTGGCCTGTGTTGGCATGCGTTAGCTTAGCACACTCTTTATTCTGGTCATCCAGCACCATAACTAATAGAATGCATAAGCACTTCAGGTAATGCATTATCAAAAGTCTGGGAATTTCAGTGGAGCAAAAGCACAATAGATGAACAAATATATGGCCTTGCCATTTGGGTAAGCTCTATCCATTCTGTCACATATTGTGTCTGTAATTATCTCCACAGTCAGTCAAAGCTGTGCTGTATAGGCCCAACATATTATTCATACACATTATGGCCAGTCAGACTGCAGGCTGTGGGTCAGGTCAAGGACCAGTGGAAGGATTCAGCAATGCCAAGGAGATGAGTCACCCCGTCTTAATCAATCTCTCCCCCCGGAGAGGCTGCCTAGCTAGAACAATTGTAATTCCTGTCTTCCCTCCTCTAAATTGCCAACATTCAGTCCTTTATCAAACACAAAGAATGCTGTTAATTGTGAAATGGCTGCAGGCAATCCCATTGGCTCATTGGAATTGATTGGGCCTTTTTGAGATGCATATTTTTCTCCTCTTTTTCATTGTCTTAATGTGCCCATCATCAGAGAGCCCTTTTACAGCTCTCTTCTAATCACAGTCATTTGGGGAGGGGAACTCATAATCTGTTTTTGTAATTTTTTTTTTTTTGATGATGATGATTTCAAGATGAGCAGGTCTCTTGGCGCCTCAGTTCATTTATTACTACACTGACATTCTCGCTGTGTCTGTGATCACCTGTGTGCAAGTCAAAACAAAGCCTTTCATTATGAATATGTTAAAACAATTGTGACACGGATTAATCAAAATTTAATGAACAGCTTCCTCGCTTCATGAATTTCAAGTAAAAGCAATGGAAATGTTATTACTCGCTAGAAATCAGGCTGAAATAAAGTCCCACATAAAAACTGCAAATATATATAAACTGTTTAGAAAACAAAACACTGATCTACATTTTGTTTTAGTGCTCAGTAGGCCTGCAACTTTGAATTATTTTCATTCATGAGTAATCTGTGGATTATTTTCTTGATTAATTGATTAGTTGTTTGCGCTATAAAATGTCAACAAATGGTGAAAAATGTTGATCAGTGTTTCCTAAAGCCAAGTTCAAACGTCTTATTTTGTCCACAACCCAAAAATATTCAGTTTACTGCTGAAACCATAAAACATTTATATTTAAGGAGCTGGAATCAGGTAATAAAACTTATTTTTTTCCTTAAAAAAAATAACCAAACCAATTCATTGAATATCAAAATAATATAGATATGTAAAACCTGAAAAAACAAATATGTATAGACTGTGTAGAAAACAAAACACTGTTTCAATATATAAGAATTGGCCTCCTGTCATATTCATACTCAAAACACATAGGAAGCAGCATATCGCCAGAGGAACCACTAACTGCTGCCATCTGTAGCTGTCCTTGGCTAGTTAGTTCAGTTAGCTGTGCAGCTAGCAGTTCAGACTGGGAGCATGGTCTGGGAAAGACAGACACTAGCTGGTTAGCATGCTAACGTGAGTAGATATTTCTGCAACACAATACAAGGACATCACAATGTCAAAACTGCTGTTTATTCAAATACTGTTGATAATTTTAGCAGATGTTTTCATTTCTTTAACTAAAATCCTTACATATTGCCCCTTTAATGTTCAGCTCCACTCAAAATTTGCTTTGTTTTTAACTTGACTCAGGTCTTGAAGTTAGATTTATGTCAACTGCAATGCACTGGTGCAGCCTTTTCTACCAAGAGAATACTCGCTCTGCTTCCTTTAATGCTCATCAAGGGGAAATAAAATTTTATTTGCCCTGTTTTCTTATAAATCACTGAGCAAATCTTTGTTCTGCTCTATCCTGTGAAGCTAAATGGCTTGCTGGACAATCACAGAGTAAAACATTGCTCTGTCTGCTGCCTCGCCATCTTCATCCCCCATCTAGAAAGTAAATGGCAAGCACATTAGTATGGTAGAAAGCAATATTTATTTCTTTTATAGAGGTAGTAATGTACTGAACCACTACAAGCGTGCTGTGATAGAGCCGAGGTAATATAACACACATTAAAGCTAGCACCTTTTTATAACTGGTGAATGCAGATGGAAAGGTACTTTATCCTTTTCACATGTCTAAAGAGAGGAGCCTAATTAATTCTGAAATAGGTGACTTTTATATCTTGCCAAGCATGCATAATGATGCGTTCACTCTCCCACCCTTCATCCCTTCATCCACCTATCTTCTTTGCACCTCCCTCCTCCCTGCTTTCCTCTTCACCTCATGTCTCTCATGCCTCTCTGTCTCATATACAGTACATATATACAGCAAAGTATATATATACACACTCCTCCAGTCCTCCCTCTCTCACTCTATGTCTCATTTTCTGTCTGTGTAAGATAGGGGTAATGAAAATAATTGTGCTTCATTAATTCTGAGTCTGGCTGGATGATAGCCATTTTGAACTATGTTTGCCAATTAGGCGGTCCAAATTAAAAGTGACCTTGGGATACTCTGCTCTTTCCACTAATCGCCTAATGAAGCAGTTGTCTAGAAACAGTCCACTTTGTAATGTAAATGATTGCTTTTTTTGTTGTTTTGTGACTTCCCGTGCTGGTTGCATTCATCTTCACATTTTCCACTTTTCATTTTGAACGGATCGAGAGGTAACAAAAACAAAGAAGGGAATGGCCGGATGTTTTGTGCTAAATTTGTGACCATAACAACCATATGGTGATGTTCTTTGTGATTTAAAATGTTAAATGTTCCTTTTAACCTTGGTGCTCCTGTTGCTTGAGAATGATTCTGCTCTATTTGGATCTTGCCTTTAGGCTATATGACATGTTACAGTACGCTCACTGTGCCTATTAGAGTAGTAATTAGAAAACATATGGTACATATGGTAGATTAACTAAAGCAGCAACCATCAGGCATTTATTTCAATACTGAACAATCAGGTATTGACCGACTGGAAAGTTTGGATCATAATGAATCGATTATGTGTATGTACTGTATGTAAATTTACCAATTATTACTTGCTATCTTTGATTTGATTTGCAGAGGGCCAGAGTAAGAAAAAAAATGAGATAAAGAGCCCCATCCAGAATCTAACCAGCAACTATAAGTCTTTTAGGCTTGGAGCTAAAGTTGAAGTGTCCTAAAATTGAGATTCAGCAGCAAAAAAAGAAAAGAGGAGGGACACTGTGGGGTGGTGTGAATTGAAATGCAGCCTGTAGAGTGAAGCTGATTACTCTGTTTGTTTGAAGGTAATTGAAGGAAGGTGAAAAAGACAGCGCCTCATCTTCCAGCCTCACCTAGTTTCAGCCGATGATTATTGTTAAATAGGGGAACTGTTAATGAGTGATTGGGATGAATTATCAGGTTTTGGGCCCGGAAAACAGGCTATCAGAGGGAGAAATAGGGAGAAAGTTGGGGGGAGGCAGCAGGAGTTGCTGTCGTTCACACATGATCGACTCCAACCTTTTGAGAGCAGGGAGAAGCCGGGTTCCTCTCTGTACTTTTTCAATCAATACTTATTCGTCCTTGAAATGCTCCAATTAGAAAAGTAAAAAGAAAAATATTGGGTTTATTTTTTTCGAATTTAAAATGCATTTCCTTCTGTCAGAAATGAAATTGTTTTTCTTTTGATTTTACTGTTTTATTAGGGAGCATGTGGTCTGATTTAGCAATTCTTCTCAAATGGAATCATTTTTCGTTTAATTGGCACTTACAAGCATACTACTGAGAACTCTGAAGTTAGCTTTAAAAGTGTTTATTACAGTAGTTTTTTTTCAAGAGTTTTTTCATCAGTCCTATTTTATTAGTTTTCCTAATAACCTTTTTGCTGTATGACACGAGGTCCATCATCTAAATTGGATACAGCAGACCTTAAATTGGTTCATGACAAAGCATAGGACTCTGAAACATTGAGAGAATCATATGAAAATAGTAATATACAAATATGTGAGAGTGTGGACTATCTTGACTTTTATGCTTATTGTCAATGATGTAACAGTTACAGCACACATTATTAATCTGTCTAACCTCTTTCTTGGTAACTACTCTGTGTGCCCTCTTGTATCTTGTTGTGTCCACTCAATGAGATTATTCATGCTAGAATTTCTTTGTGTTTTGTTTTTCCAGGTAACAGCAAGTGAAGCACTGCCAGCAAGCATGTTCATACCTGTACCGAGTCCAGAAAGAGAGTCCCAGAGCACCCCTCATGCCACAGCCAACTCTAACTCTGAAGATACGAAGAAGCAAGCTGGTTAGTACATGACTCTGCTTGAAGTTTGGAGGTTATTTTTGAGTATTTTATATTGTACAGTAAATGAGACTGAACAAAGATTTATCGCTTTATAGCTGTGGACACCCACACTGGTGCAATATTAAGTCAGTAGTTATTACACAGACTGGAAGTAAAGAGTCATTACTCAGGTGATTTAGTGTTTTACAAAAGAATTGTTTTGGTAATGGTTTCATTACATTTTTCACAGACAGTATAATAAAAGACAAAGGACTTACTCATGCTAATGTCTTCATTCACAACAAGACAATATGAGTGACAGTTGGTATTCACGGGCCTTGTAATTAGTCACTGCTTTTTCATTTTTTTTCACAATCCCAGGCGTACACACACAATTAATGTCTTTATTGACAATACCGTGTAAAAATTAACCTTTGCAAATGTACATGTAGGCACCTAATGAATTGCTCTCTTATTTTGGCTTATTTTTTTCACAGATGCGTCAGATACTGATCCAGAGAAGGGGGTATCGCTCCCTACAGATATAACTGAAGCCCGTAAGTCACCTCTGGAAGATCAACAGTCAGAAAGGGACGATGCCACAGGATTCCTGTGCTGGAAGAAAGGCTGTAATCAAGTGTTCAAGTCCTCCAACTCCCTCCAGATGCACTTCAATGAAGTTCACAACAAAAGGCCCCAGTTGCCTGTTTCAGATCGCCATGTCTACAAGTACCGCTGTAACCAGTGCAGCCTGGCCTTCAAGACTGTGGAGAAGCTGCAGCTCCATTCACAGTACCATGTGATCAGGGCAGCCACCATGTGCTGCCTCTGCCAGCGAAGCTTCAGAACACTACAGGCCTTGAAGAAACATTTAGAAACGAGCCACCTGGAGCTGAGTGAAGCTGATATCCAGCAGCTTTATGGAGGCTTATTGATGAACGGTGACATTATGGTGATGGGTGACCCATCCCTTGGTGAGGAGCCTGGAAGTTTGGGAGAAGATGACAAAGAGGGAGATGAAAGTGACCCAGAGGAAAAACAAAGCCCAACAGGAAGTGACTCTGGCTCACTGCAGGAAGATTCTGGATCTGAACCTAAACGTGCTTTGCCATTCAGAAAGGGCCCCAACTTTACTATGGAGAAGTTCTTGGATCCATCTCGTCCTTTCAAGTGTACTGTATGCAAAGAGTCTTTCACACAGAAGAACATTCTTCTGGTTCACTATAACTCTGTCTCCCACCTGCACAAGGTGAAGAGGGCTCTTCAGGAGTCCACTACTGGCCAGCCTGAGCCAACCAGTAGCCCTGACAACAAGCCATTCAAGTGCAGCACTTGTAACGTGGCCTATAGTCAGAGTTCGACTTTGGAGATCCACATGCGCTCTGTTCTACACCAGACCAAAGCCAGGGCAGCCAAACTTGAAGCAGCAGGAGGGATCACCAGCTCTGCAAGTGCTACTGGTTTAAGTGGCGGGGGGTCCAGCAACAGCACTTCCACATCTAGTCCAAGCCCAGCTAGCAACTCAACTACAAGCTCTACCAACCACAGCTCTTCTGGGTCTCAATCAACTCAGAGTATTCTTGGAGGAAACCATATGAGCCAGACTCACAGCATTGAGAGCCTAGGAAACTCTTCAGTAAGCTGCCATTCTTCACCATCTGAGAACCATGAAGTAAAAAAGTCTAAATATGACATGCTGTCAGCGAGGGGGCAACAACAACAACAGCAGCTTCAGCAACAACAGCAATTGGCACAGGCTCAAGCCCAAGCTCAAGTCCAGCTTCAGCAAGAGCTCCAGCAGCAGGCTGCTATTTTACAATCACAGCTATTCAACCCAGCACTTCTGCAGCACTTCCCAATGACAACTGATGCACTTCTCCCCCTACAACAGCAGCAGTTGCTCTTCCCTTTCTACATCCCTGGCGCAGAGTTTCAGCTGAACCCAGAGATCAGCCTCAGTAACTCACTTGGCCTAGCAGGATCCTCCACCTCCTCACTGCTGGAAGATCTTAAAAACTCAGCCCAGCAGGCCCAGCAGAGTTGCTTGCAGCAGCAATTGATGCACCATCACCTTCAGCAGCAACACCAACAACAGCAGCAGCAGCAACAGCAGCAGCAGCAACAGCAGCAGCAACAACAACAGCAGCAGTCTCACGCACAGGCACAGGGGCAGATGGCATTGCTGCAGCAGAGTGCATCCCTCCTCCAGCATGTTGAAAAAAAGCAGAGACATTCATGCTCTCAAAATGAGAAAGACAGAGAAATACAAAGAGAGAAGGATACCGCTGAAAAGAATGAGGACTATGTTAACAAAGATTCTGCAGACAGCAAGTCAAAAGAAAAGAAGGACATTCAGCATATCTCAATAAACATGAACCACGATACTGGCTTGCCTCCGCCAAGGATTGCTTCAGATGCTCGAGGAAACGCAACGAAAGCCCTGCTGGAAAACTTTGGGTTTGAGTTAGTAATTCAGTACAATGAAAATAAACAGAAAGCTCAGAAAAAGACAGCTGGACCTACAGGATCAAGTGGTCCAGGTGGGATAACAAGAGTGGTGGACCCCATTGAGGGATTAGAGAAACTGGAATGTGAAGCCTGTGGCAAGCTGTTTTCAAACATACTGATTCTAAAGAGTCACCAGGAGCATATCCACCAGGCTTTCTTTCCATTTCGATCCCTTGAGAGATTTGCCAAGGAATACAGAGAGCATTATGATAAACTCTATCCACTGAGACCCCCTACACCAGAGGCTGCTCCTGCTCCCCCACCACCTCCTCCTCCTCCACCTCCACCTCCTCCTCCACCCCAAAGAGCTCCCACTCCAAATATCCCTGTCTCTGCTGCCTCACTTACACCTCCAACTGTACCAACCTCACAGCCGCAAGTCCAAATGGCACAAATTCCCATGCCAATGGATTTGCCCCTCTTCTCACCACTCATGATGCAGCCCATGTCTCTCCAGTCCTTGCCCAGTCAAATGCCTCCCCAGTTATCATCTGTTGAGCCAAGCCTGGCCTCAGACCTGGCCCAGCTCTATCAACAGCAGCTTACACCAGCCATGTTACAGCAGCAGCAGAACAAGAGGCCACGGACACGCATCACTGACGACCAGCTGAGGGTCCTGCGACAGTACTTTGATATCAACAATTCACCAAATGAGGAGCAGATTAAAGAGATGGCAGACAAGTCGGGGCTGCCACAAAAAGTTATAAAGCACTGGTTCAGAAACACCCTTTTCAAAGAGCGGCAGCGCAACAAAGACTCACCATACAATTTCAATAATCCACCAACAACAACTCTAGAAGAGACAAAAGTTGACTCTAGACCTCCTTCCCCTGAGCCTCAGAAACAAGATTTATATGGAAGTAAGAGATCATCCAGAACGAGGTTTACTGACTACCAGCTGAGAGTGCTGCAGGACTTCTTCGATGCCAATGCTTACCCTAAAGATGATGAATTTGAGCAGCTCTCCAACCTCCTGAGCCTCCCCACACGTGTTATTGTGGTGTGGTTCCAAAACGCTCGCCAGAAGGCAAGGAAGAATTATGAAAACCAGGGCGAAGGAGCAAAAGATGGTGAAAGGCGAGAATTGTCAAATGACCGCTATATTCGCACCTCAAATCTGAACTACCAGTGCAAGAAATGCAGTCTGGTTTTCCAGCGGATATTCGATCTAATAAAACACCAAAAGAAGCTGTGTTACAAAGATGAAGATGAGGATGGACAGTATGACAGCCAAAATGAGGATTCACAGGATCTCAATGAATGTTATACTCCCTCTGGGTCTTCCTGTCACACCCCAATGCCCTCCTCTTCAAGTCTCTGCCCGCTTCCACCCTCCACTTCAGCATTCTCACACCTACCATCCGCTGAGAAAGAGGAGGCATCACCAGCAAGCAGCTCAAACCTCTATGATGAGAAGCCCAAGCAGTTACCTGAAATCTCTGCTGATCCACGAGAAAACCAAACCTCTATTAAGCAGGAAATTGTGCACCAACCCCAGTCTGAGGCACAACACCATAGACCTCAAAGAGAAGAGAAGATTCAAACTATTTCCAAGCCCATCAAACATTCATCTCCTTCTTTCTCTCAGCAGCAACAGCAGTGTGGTCCCTCAGCCTCTCAGACAAGCCAGGCCTCATCGCAAAGCTCTCACATGAGCCTCAATGCACACCTGACCTCTGCCACACAACAACTGGCACAACAGATGATCCCCTACCAGTGTGAGCAGTGCAAGATTGGCTTCCCCTCCTTTGAGCACTGGCAGGAACACCAGCAATTACACTTCCTTTCTGTGCAAAATCAATTCATCCACCCTCAATTCCTCGACCGTCCAATTGACATGTCTTTCATGCTGTTTGATCCCAGCAATCCTCTCCTGGCAAGTCAGCTGCTCTCGGGGGCAATGCCACAGATCCCCAGCAGCTCTGCCACCTCTCCGTCCACCCCCACCTCCACCATGAACTCCCTGAAGAGGAAGTTAGAGGAGAAAGCTGGGACAAGCCCAGGAGAGAACGACAGCACAAATAGCGGAGAAGAGCCACAAAGAGACAAGCGGCTCAGAACCACCATCACTCCTGAGCAGCTAGAGATCCTTTATCAGAAGTATTTATTAGATTCAAATCCTACACGTAAAATGCTCGACCACATTGCTCATGAGGTGGGATTAAAAAAGAGAGTAGTGCAAGTCTGGTTCCAAAATACCAGAGCCAGAGAGAGAAAAGGCCAATTTAGAGCAGTTGGGCCAGCTCAGGCTCATCGTAGGTGCCCTTTTTGTCGAGCTCTTTTTAAAGCAAAAACCGCCCTAGAGGCTCACATTCGCTCTCGTCACTGGCATGAAGCCAAACGTGCTGGATATAATTTAGCTCTTGCTGGTATGTTACCTGAACAGGAGGGCATGCAAATAAAAATGGATGCTCTAGAGGCAGCAAGTTACTCCCAACTGGCCCCATCAAACAGTGATGGACAAAGCTCCTCCATGTCACCATTAAACAAAGGCATGGATTTGTCTCCCAGGGCTCTACTGAGCCCTTCATCTATTAAAGTTGAGGGAATGGAAGATTTTGAGAGTGCCATGGCAAGCATGTCCTCTGTGAACCTCAGCTTTGATCAGAGCAAACTGGATAATGACGACTGTTCTTCTGTGAACACTGCCATCACGGACACAACCACAGGTGATGAGGCCAATGCTGATAATGACAGTGCTGATGCAAAGCACAGCCAAAATAGTGGTGACTACCTGTCTAAGTCTATGGGCTCAGCCCCTAACCTTGAAAATGATGACCAGATGTCCTCAGGGCTGGTAAGCCCTGCAACAAGCTATTATGCTAAGGACTATGAAAATGAACATATTATTGACCACAGTGAGACGTCCAGCCTCGCTGACCCCTGCTCACCAAGTCCTGGAGCCTCAGGCACCAGGAGCATTGATAGCGGAGATCGACCTGGCCAAAAGCGCTTCCGAACCCAGATGACTAACCTCCAGCTGAAAGTGTTGAAATCCTGTTTTAACGACTACAGGACGCCCACCATGCTGGAATGTGAGGTACTTGGCAATGATATTGGACTTCCAAAGAGAGTGGTTCAGGTGTGGTTTCAAAATGCCCGTGCCAAGGAGAAAAAGGCAAAGCTCAACATGGCCAAGCACTTCGGAATAAATCAGACATCCTACGAGGGGCCGAAGACTGAATGCACTTTGTGCGGTGTCAAGTACAGTGCTCGCCTCTCTATTCGTGATCACATCTTCTCCCAGCAACACATCTCTAAAGTGAAGGATACCATTGGCAGCCAGATCGATAAGGAAAAAGAATACTTTGACCCCGCCACTGTCCGCCAACTTATGGCCCAGCAAGAGATGGACCGCATTAAGAAGGCCAATGAAGTTTTAGGACTGGCACAGCAGCAGGCCATGCAGCAGCAGGGGATGTTTGATAACCCCGCAATGCAGGCTCTGAATCTCCAGTCAGCCTATCCAAATCTGCAAGGCATCCCACCTGTCCTTTTGCCAGGGGTTGGCAGCCCCTCTCTCTCCAGCTTTAACTCATCTAATTCAGGTACGTCAGCATTTGGCTTTCAGTCACTGATATACAGCTAAAAATTGAGGGGCAGAGTTGCTGATGGGTTTTTAAAATGAGCTGTAACTACCTTCAGTAATCACATATTGTACTTCAGTGTAAAACCTAGTAAAAGCAACAATACAACACTAGAAAAACAACACCTGCTGGAGAATGTGTAACATAATGTAATAGCCTTTTGCCTTTGATGACATGTGCCACTAAGTACCTGAACTGCCGGCACTTAATGATACTGATTTTTGTAAATTTCCTCTTCCGTCTGTGTTTCGTATAATAAAGCAACGTATATTTTGTTATAGTTGGAAAAACATCATAACAAATAATTGTAAATCCATGAAACAAATACACCTATTAATTCTTAATTTTTTGTCTTTATTTGAAAAATTTCCAGCTTTAACTCCTCCAAAACCTTCAAACCTCCTGAACATGCCTGGTGCCAGTGTTCCCTCACCGAGCCTCCCCACATCCGGATTGCCCAACAAACCTCCCTCCTCATCGTCTCTTGCCGCATCCAGCCCAGCCCAGACCAACACGTCTGCTTCCCACTCCAGCCCCACCTCCACATCCAACTCCATCTCCTCAACCGCCCAGTCGGGCTCCCGGCCTGAACCCCCCAAAGAATGTGATACTGAGAGGGTAAGAGAGAAGGAGAAGCCCAAGGAAAAGACAGAGAAGCCCTCAACCCCGTCGTCAACTGGAAGCACCCCTGCCCCCTCAACTTCTGCTGCCAGCGCCAAGAAGGAGAAGCCAGACACAGCTGTACCTGCCACCTCTATGCCCACACCTGGTATGGAGTATGTGGTCGACCCTGCCCAGCTTCAGGCCCTGCAGACTGCTTTGGCTTCGGACCCAACAGCTCTCCTCACAAACCAGTTCCTGCCCTACTTCATGCCTGGCTTTTCCCCGTATTACACCCCACAGATCCCTGGGGCTCTCCAGGGGGGTTACCTGCAACCAATGTATGGTATGGAAAGTCTCTTCCCTTACAACCCAGCATTGTCACAAGCACTGATGGGCCTGTCTCCAGGGTCCCTGCTGCAGCATTACCAGCAATATCAGCAGAGCTTGCAGGAGGCACTACAGCAGCAGCAGCGGCAGCTTCAACAGATCCAGCAACCCAAGGCGAGCCAAACTCCAGTTCCCCCACAAACCTTGGGGGATCGCAAAGAATCTGCCAAAGATCCAGTGAAAACAGAGGAGCAAAAGGTCAACCCCCATAGTGAACCCCCAACTTCCTCCTCCTCCTCCTCTCATAATAAAGTACCCTCTGAGCAGAGCGAGACAGATGGCAAAGCTGTGGACCCCCATCTAGACCAGTACATCGTCCCCAAGGTGCAGTATAAACTGGCATGCCGCAAGTGTCAAGCAGTTTTCACCAAGGAAGAAGCGGCTATTACCCACCTTAAATCTAACTGTTTTTTCGGTCAGTCTGTGGCAAACCTGCAAGAGATGTTGCTGCGTGTCCCCGGTGGCGTAGGTGCAGGGGCTGGAAGTCTCTATGACTGCCTGGCTTGTGACACTACGTTGGATGGGGAGAAAGCACTCAGTCAACACCTGGAATCGGCATTGCACAAACACAGAACAATCAAGCGATCAGCCAGAAATGCCAAAGAGCACGCTACTAGTTTATTACCTCACTCTTCAGCCTGCTTCCCCAATCCTAACACCGCATCTACCTCGCAGTCTGCCACTCATCCCATCAGCAGCCCCCCTCCCCCGCCAACAACATCAGCCACCATGCCATCCTCTGCCGTCTCCTCTTCCCTGTGCTCCTCGTCGACTACCCCACTCAACACCACAGCTGCCGGCAAACCATGGCCCCAGGCCCCTTTCTCCAGAGCTTTAGCTGGGAAGCCCAATGCCAGTCCCTCATCTTCTTCCTCCTCTTTTCCTCCAATGTCCTCACCTTCAACGGTTACCTCAAGTTCATTGAGCACCTCAGGAGTTCAGACCTCGATACCAACAGACGTCTTTACCGACGAGTCTGACTCTGACAGCAGTCAGAAGTCAGCAGACAGGCTTGGCAGGACGGCGGAGGAGCCGCAGCAGCCTGGCTTTGTCAAAGACAGTAGTAGTTGTAGTAGTAATCTTGCTAGTGTAGGAACAGACTCCATCAGATTGTAAAAGAGCTTTCAGTGATGGACAATATTTAAAAAACACAAAAAAAGGACAAAAAAAATCACAAATGGAAAAAAACATAAAAAGCAGCAATGTTAAAAATACATTAAAAGTATACAAACCAATTTCAGAAAAAGATGTGTAAAGACTAACTGCAATTCCAAAGCTTGTAACCAAAAATTTAAATGTTAGTGGATTGTTTTCCCATATCAACATGCTGGTTTTCGTTTTGTTATTCTTTTTTATTTTTTGTTTTTCTCAACTGAAATACATGCATACTAATATATGAGAATAGAAAAGATCGCTGCAGTTATGTTTTGGGTAATGGTAGAGGAATACTGTACTGTATGGCAATGGACTGCCTCAAAGTTGACAAATGGCCCCAGAAACCCTTTTGAAGAAATAAGCGTCAACAAGCTGTCCCTTTGTTTTGTAATAATTTCTACTTAATAGCACAGTCACAAAAAGCCAGTATGTACTGTATGGGAGAATAGTCTATCAGTTTTCTTGCTATTTAAGCATTCAGATACCAATGGCTTGCAAAAGTAAAAGAATAATGTAATGTCTATTTTATTCTCAGGTCAACAGCTCGCAGATGTTTTTCTGTTACAGAACTCCATGTTTTCAACCTTTTGTTTCCAACAGGAGATGAGCTTTTTTATTCTGTTAGAACTTGATTTAATAACAGAAAGTTTTCAGTTGAATGAAATTTTAATAAGGCATTGTTTCTGGGCATTCAAAAAGAGTTACTGATTTGCTGATTTTAACATTAGAAATCCTTTTAAAGGGGGGAGGGGGATCACAATCCAATTAAACCCAGACAAGGAGAGCATTGCAGACATTATAACGGGCGATAAAAAGAGTTTTGATTAAAAAAAAAACAACCTTCTGTATTTATGATAGATATGAACATTTTTGGTGTTAAGTAGATTGTTGCATTGGAAATGAATTTAAACAGTATGGTAGGTTGAAAAACTTTGTGTACATTTAGCTTTTGTATTGTCCAACTTTAAGACGCTTCATTTGATGTTGTCTTGGTCATTCCGATAGACTAGATTATGGACAGGTAATTTATCTCAACTTTATTTCTGTCTTATTCTTAACTTCTTGGGAAACATTCACCCAAATGCCCCTCCTGACAAGGCAGGATCCTCTTTTAGAATTATTTAAATTGTATGGTTTGGTTGGTGTTGCGCTAACCGAAGCAGAAAAGATCCTGGGTGAAATATTGAAAGTTTTATTTTATTTAATTTTTGTGTTACCTTTGTGCACTTATCACTGTCTGACTCCTATTTCTCACTCTACTTGTTCCTCTCTTCGCACTTATTTTTCTCTGCTCTCCTGTGTTTGTAGATATGTACACTACAAAGCAGGTCTTTTGTTCTTCATGTAGTGTGGCTACAGTCTTTTCTTCATTTTGACATTTTTGTTGTCATAAATGAAAATGAAAAAAGAATACTAATAATAATTCTCACGCTTTAAGACAAAAAGAAAATCCAAAGACTAAACACTTTCACCATTGGTGCATAAATATGAGAAAAGAGGCTTCTTTATACTTGAGAATTTGTTGCTGTTTTTAGAGGAAAGAAAACAAAGTTTTAAAAGATAAAGGAGTACGCATCAGAGTTGCCGTTTTTGCTTCTTTGCAAGCAGACAGGTGGCTTTTTTACGTAAATACCAAAAACCAAAAAGGGCCCTTGTCCTTGCATTGTGGAGTAGCACCGTTACAGAGCCATTGCAGTTTGTAAGATAGAGGTTATTAATCTTTGTTTGACTTTTTTGTCACATTCAAATGTCCATTTTTTTAAGAAAATGTATAAGGTCTGGTCTTCAAGGACATACGTTTTGCTGCTAATGTAGAATTTTGAAAGAAAAAAAAAAGAGTACCTAGATGCATGCTCATTTTGCTTTTGGCTAAGCTTTAACTAAAACAAACAATAAACCAATTTCTTGCCTCTGCAACACCTTTTTGTTTCTTGTTGCAAAAACGGAACTTTGAAGACTGTGAATATATGTTCCAAAGGACATTTTGCCGATTTTCTTTTTGAACAGACCAATGTTTAAAGCCAATGATCTATAACGTTTGTAAAGAACAGTGCATTCCAAATATCACAATGGATTTTTCTTAAGCAAGGACTGATCATATTTCATTTATTTTGCTTTTAATTGTCACAATCTATTTTTTTTTCTTTCTCATTTTGAAAGTGACTGTAAACTGTTGTGTAAATTTTTTGCATCATTGGTTGCTGAACAAAGTGACCTCCATATGTCATTTTGTGCTGGCACGGAACATTGCTGAAAATCCCTCCATCCAGTCAAGGTTGTTGCTCACTTGTTAAGCAAGTAATAGTGGTTACCAAAAAATGTATATAATACATCTGGTACTGATGCGTCTCATAGGTTTAGTAACATTTATGCCAGTCAACATACAACTAGTCTCAGAGGGAAATAATGGCTGTTTTGCTGAGGTGTTGTTGCCCCCTTCTTGGGAAATCCACCAGTGACTTGTCCCATGTGTCTGCAGGGTGCCACTTCCACGCGTAGATTACAGGTTTTTAAGGGACATCTTCATTCCAAAGCATTATTTCTGGAAAAAGTAGGAGGTTTTTTGAAGATGTCCCTTGATTTCAGATAGCTTGGATGCTTTCATGCCCAAAGAAGTCACCCACTACATCTTATTGCAATGGAAATGGATGTGCATAGGTACCCCCACCCGCTCACTGATGATCCAATGAACGAAAATTTTTATTTTTTAAACCAAAACCAAGACTTATTTAAATTTGTGAAGAACTACTTTTTAGCCACTATTGTATAGCCAATATATTCGCCCCAATGAATACACGGCACAATCTCAGAAGTGTGTTTAAAGTGCTTCGTCTTGCAGAGCAATGTGATTTGGTGTTAATACTACAGCATGCTGTTGAAAGTCAGGAGATTTGGTCTGCAAGCTTGCTTTTTCTCTAAAGTCCAGTTCCCTGAAATACTGTTATGTGCTTTCTTATTTTGGAAAATTCTTAAGTTGTACAGTTTTTCTCAAATATGTTTGCTTTATTTTAATTTCAGACAATGTCAGACATGAATTGTATTTGTATTTTATTTCAGTTTCTGTATATTTCTTTTTATCATAAATTAACACTAGCTTTAATTTGAATTGCTGAAATTAAGAAACGAAAAACGACAAAATATGACCTGGCCACTTTATGGTGTGATGATGTTCTTTATATTCATTGTCTCGATGATACTGTCTGTTCTCTTATTTCCAAAGTGTAATCTTTTGGGCTCTTTTGTGGAAGACAAAGTTGAGGTCTCCACATCAGATTCAGCCAGCATGGACTGTGTGTGAGTTTGTATGCCTGTGTGTGCGTATGTGTTTCATAAGAGCCAGCATCAATTCAATTTTTTCTTGTTTGCCTTTTATTTTATTATTTTTTTATATGTTACACACCAAAACAAACTGAACCACAAAGCTGGATTATGAATAACTGAAATTTAGAAAATCAAATTTAAAAATAATGAGTGATGAAACCGAAGCACTGAGCAGTTTTTACTTTGATTGAATATATGAATGTGGCCAAAGCTTTATGCAGTTGAAACAAAAAAAAAGAAGAAAAATTACAAGTTGTGCCCCAGATAAGTGTATATTTTATTGTGGCACAAAACGCTATTGTGGATAATTAGATCCACTGACTTACATTGGGATACTTGATTTTAATGGACATTTACAAAGAGAGCGATAAAGACAAGGTTTTGCTGTAGAGGTCATCTTTTGCCCACTGTGAAAACGAACGTGTACCTGTATACAGATATAGATATATTTAAAACAAGACATCAACTTTTTTTGTTTTGAGATGAAGAAGGAATGAAAAGAAAAAAATGGACTCTGGGAAGCTTTGGAGATCTCGTTAGGAGGACATGAGAGGCTGCGGGCACACCAAAACTGGGCATGGGAGCCAAAGGCAGGCTCGAAACAGCTTTAAAACCACCTCCTTATTTGATTACTGACAACTCTGTAATGGGAATGGACTCTGGAACCAATGGACATGTGTGACACAGAGAGGAAAGTCCTTAGATGAAACTGAACTTAAGTGGCTCCAGCTGCCTCTTTCTCCTTTCTGTCTGTCTCTTTCTTTCTCCAGCTCTGCCTCTGCTTCTGCTCTTTGATGGACATTTTCCAAATTTCAGGACAGGATGGACAGAGATGCTTGCTTCATTTCTCCCAGTTCATGTTGCTACCCGTTTCATTTCCTCGTGCTTGTCTCTGGTTGACAAGCGAAGCTCTCCAGTCAAATGGCGGCTCACCCCTCTCTCTGTTGATTACACAATCTAAAGAGAGAAATGAACAACAGAGAGAGGGGACGGGTTCTCGAAGCTGTCATTTTTAAAGAGGCAGTTACACTAAAAAAGCGTATTAACCAAAATTAACAACCAAACTAACAACCAAACAACCATTTGCTCCAACTTCAAAGATGAACTGTTACTTGGAGCTCTCTGTTCCTTTTGTGACTTCTGGTGCCACAATGTTTTTTTATGCTTTTAGTTTTTCTTTTTGTTTCCTTGAATTACTCCTCCTTCGAGCCTCATAAGCATGGCTCTGTGGCTCCAGGCAGCCCATCCGAGGGTAGAAAAAAACAGCCTTGCAATGTACAAAAAAGAGCAAGTTAAACCAAAAATGTTGTTCTTGATGTCTTTTCTATACTGTAGTCTTGTTAGCTTTTTTGTTACTGTAATTATATGATGAAGATTTCCAAACTGTACCAAATTACATGGAAACTAACATACATACAACCACATGGAACTTCAGACTTTTAAAGAAACTTTTGTCACAAAACCTTGTTGTCCTAGTTAAGTTGATTGTAGATGGTAATTGAATATACTCCTTTGAAAATATTTCATCAAGTATGTTTCTTGCTCATTGTGATACATTAAAAAAGTATGAGCATAAACTGCACTGGTGTGGACTCCTCTTTGAGTGTTGTGGGATTTGATCACTTGCAGTCAACATACGACTGCAGAACTCAGATATTTGAAGAAATACAATAACTCGTTTTCTCCTGTTTACTGAAAAAAAAACTTTATTTGGTATTCTTTTATATCATTTATTATACAGTATATCTTACACATATGTTCACACACATTGTAAAAAATTGTAATTTTTAAAAGAACGACATAGTTGTTAATATTTAATTTCTCCAGTAAACATTTTCTGTTGTTTACATAGTCGCATAATGGCTTGTTTTTATGTATTTTTGCTTTATAATTTGGTGTACATCAGGGTCATTGATGGTGCCTTTTATGAAAAAAAAAAACCCACCAGAACCAAGATAAAATGCAACAATAAATTGTGAAGAAAACATGACAGCGTAATTTTAGATTTTCAGTGAAACAATTAGCATTTCTGCGTATATATCTATCAACAATCTGCTGCTGTACATTTAAAGCCGCTATCAGTTAAAAATAAAAAAATTAAAAGCGAGAGAAAAAATGTGCTCTGATGCTTAGTGGCAGATTTAGGAAACTACAACTGAAGCAACTGCATGCTCACTTCGTCATTATCCAAAGTTTGTTTGTTTTAGAATTGATTAATTTGTTTCCTATAATTTGTTTACAAAAATCACTTTAAATTGTGTGTATATACACCTTCACCAAACTGACAAACATGGAGGCACACTATACTTGCTGCAAGTGGAAAATGTTAGCATGCAGGGCTCCAGGCTAACTTTTCACACTGGCTGCATGAGGGCATCTTAACTTTTTCTTTTAGGTGCACCCAAGAATACATTTTATTTTCTTAGCACATTATGTAAATGATTGGCAACAGGAATACAAGTGCAGACAAATGTTTTTTTTCATTTAAATCACAGGGCAGGCAACAAAGAATTGCAATAATCTCAATTGTTTAAAAAATAAAGTAATAGTGTGCTTAAATGCTTAAGAAATTCAAATGAATAATCAACCTTAAATAATATAAAAGCATTATTTGAGATAAAAGTGTACAAAAATAATCGACACAAAAACTGTTAATAGGCTGATATTTGACAGACACCTGCCTACACACCCAGTTGGTGTTTGGTTAAAGAAAATATTTTTATAGATTTTTTTTTATCTGACCTGCTGAATATCAGGTGCACCGGCGCAACCAATGAAAATGCTAAGTAATACTTGACAGATTTTTTGGCCCATGTGCGACCAAAACAGTCGAACCCTGGAGCCCTGGCATGTTTTAAATTTAAAGTTTGTTTCAGTTGCGTATAAACAAGCAAACAGCTTTCAGGACATGGCAGTTTAGAGTACCACTGGATGTTTGTATAATATTAGTAAATGAGACGTGTCCTGGCAAGACATTTGACATAAACAACCACATTTTCTACATCATAGGTTGTTTACCTGTCTGACAATTTCAGTGCCAAGTCTGTTTAACAAGTCTGAATCTGCCTCCACCTTTCAAATGCTGCACCAATGCTCACTCTGGAAAAACGATACAAAGTGCAAAGTAAGCAGTGGGGTAGTTCAGGGGTCCTGGGAGTTTGGACGATTCCCAATGAAAACAGAGCCGGTCCAGCTCTGCCTGTTAAGCAAAATTGAATTTTGAGCAGACAGTGAGCTTCAGTAACAGAGGTGCTGGCGTTGATCAGCAACACTTGTGAGCCCCCAGTGATAGGTTGTGGCCAGTTTGTGTCAAGAATCACTAAGATGTTAATAATTGTACCTTTAAATCTTCTGTGTTGTTAAAATTATAAAGGCTAAACACATTTTTAATTAATGCGTAGAGTCACCTTGTCAGATGCATCACCCTCTGACTTTCTATCCGCCCATGTTTTATATTTAGTTCACCAGTCAGGATTATTAAAAGTACGGGTCTAATTAACACATATTATGCAACAACTAACTTCTTCTTAATTAGAGATGACTGTGTGCAACTAACATAATCAAAGGCACTGAAAATGACACTTGGAAAAATGCAACTGAAATGGATGCGTTTTTTGAGAGTAGCAAGCAAAGTTTATCAAAAGCTCCAATCATAAAATAAACACAACCACAAAAATATGCAACACAAGCACAAAAATATTGACTATGTTGTTTAAAATATAAACTTTTTGACCAGACAGGTTTTATTTAGATATACTGGCATTTACATCCACTTTTTGTTACATGTTTCCTAAAGATGTGAACTGATGCTATTTCAATGTGGTCTGTCAGCTTCAAATTTTTTAGACCTTAAACACATTCTTATAAACTTTGTTAAAATGATGCTGCTTTATCAGAAAAACATGAAAACGACTAAAATCAGAGAAGCATCAAACCTCTAAAGAGAGTTTAAGAAAGAGGCCATCCTGTGTCAAGCAACAGGCGAGATTCATTGGCCATGTTGAGCCAATTAACACGCAAGGGCACATCCCGAATGAATTAAAAACACCCTAATCCGATCAGTGTGAAAAGCAAGGCCATTTCCTTCACAGGCCTGGACCAGATGGCACCCACACTCAGATGCTGTATTGAAACAGGCCAGGCCCAGTCACACAGTGTGAAATTGGGTTAGTGCCTGTGTCTAACATAGGCCCTGGGCGATGAGAGCTCCCAAACCCATTCTGCCCTAGCCTAAAGGTACAGGGCCCACCTTGCCAATCTTTGGCCCCATATTTAATTATCATTCTCAATGCACCTCACTAACTCAGTCATTTCAGTCAGAGGTGGAGCTGACAGCTTCCTAGAGTCATTTGTCTCTTTAGACCAGTCAACCTTTTACATATCCCAAATAGCCCCTGACATACCACAGAATGTTCTCTTTGGTAGCACAGAAGACAAGCACAGCTCTGTTGGATAGAATATCACAGACTCTGTTGGTACACTCTGACCCGAGCTGGGTGGTAATACCATGCTGAGGTCTAGGTTCTTGCTTTGTTGGAATAGTGGCTTGTTGGGGTTTCCAAAGTTCTTTAGTATCAGCTTTCAACCATTGCAGGGAATAAATGGTACAAATGCTGGATAATCTCGTCAAAATGACTACAAGAGCCGTGGTTGTGCTGTGTCATCTTGGTCCTTCTCTTAAATAAAAACCATAGCTCTCTAATGGTTGCTTGGCTCAGGGTTGGTATTACCACTTGACACCACAAAGGCAGAAAAAGAGGAGCAGAGGCTGCAGGGGAAACCACGCCACCGCACATCCCAGCATCCAATTCCACACCACTACGGTCGGAGCATCCTGCTTCCATCTTAGTGAAGAGAGGGGAGTCACCCCGGCCAGCGTACCCGGCTCTACCGTGACTACAAACACCCAAAATGTTATGAAATAAAACTATCTTACATTGTCTACCAGCACCATACAGTCTGATGAGAAATCGCAAAAGTATGTAGACTTTAAGCCAAGTGGTTGCCTTGTGAGGGGTTCGCAAGATCATGTGATCACGCAAATCCATCTTGCCAGGCTACACGCTATGCACTTGTGGTCGAACTGTCACTACCTGATGTGAGTAGCTGCCCGATCTGAGTGCTTGAGCGCGTCCACATTCTTATGATTATGATTACATTTGCCAGTGATTATTTCAGACAGTGGTTGCCTGTCATAGCAGAGCATATTTTTTATTAATTCAATTCAAAGGGGCTTTATTGACATGGAAATAATGAGAGCGATATTGCAAAGTATTAAAGTGCAGTTATTGGACAGCACACAATAACAGTAATATTACCATAGAAATAATGCTATGCTACAACAGGCAAGCACGCTGTCTGAAATAATCATGTAATCATAATCATAAACTAACTCAACATATTTGTGGTTTGACTGCATGTAGTTTGTCCAAGTGATGTTGCTAGCAGTCCAAGATGGCGGATCAGGCTGCTAATCACATCGGGTAGTCACCATAGATTTACTTAAGAACTACGTACCAGATGCAAAGATGGCGCCTATTCAAACCAATGAATTGCTAGTCTAGCGCATACACCAAAAAAACTTTCTGGCTCCCGCGTTTAGTTCCTAATTATGCGACCCACTGAATATGGCAGTAAAGTTTCCCTCGCAAGTTCCCACTCAGCCCACAGACTTTACATTGTGATGATGTCATGGACTTTTGAATCGCGTTTCTCAGCTTGAAGGAGGTTTCACAAATACAAAACCTCCATGGATCAAACATTCAAAGAGTCGTAATTGACCTTGTTTGCAGTTCTTGGTGTCCTGTCAACAGTTTTACAGACGTCTCTTTTATAATGGCGGTCTATGGGGAAAATGCTTTTTGTGCTGCAGGGGAATTTTTCACTGCAGGCTGAGCGGCACCTGCTGGGGCCTGGTGCTACTCACATCAGATAGTGACATGAACACACAGTGTTTGAACCAATCAGCACCCTTTGAGGGACTAGCAGCCAGAGATGGCAGCTATGGGCATGTCTCAGGTGTGATGACCAGCAAGAGATGCGACTGCTCCTTTGTAAACAAGAACGGCGGCTCCTCAAGGAGTTAGCATACATGCTGCTGAAACATCAGTTATATCAGAACTGCAGAGCATATTTTATTTAAAACACCACTGAAAGCTTTTCCTGATGGAAAAGATGTTTTCATTCTTCTCTTGACTGGCTTCGGAAAGGGTTTGATTTACCAACTGGCCCCACTGGTGATTGCTTGCGCTGCTACTGTTGAACTGACTGCTTGAAATCAACCCCTGATAGACAGTAATAGATGGACGGCTTGTCCAATCATTTGCCAAGTAGTTTTTCGAAAGTGCTTGCCGTGCCAAGCAGTTTCAAGCATCTCCTTTCCAAACCATCTGGCATGTCAGGTTAGCCAAGCGGTGCCTCCAATACTAAACATGTTTGAGGCTTTGGGAAAATGTTGCATGTAGAATAGTGTGTAAACTGTTCTGAACAAATTGGAGTGTGTCACCCTAAGATACTGTGGACATACTGGATACATTTGCCACTAAGCCAATGGAAGACCTAGCTAAGCCGGGTTGCTTTGCACATGAGCAGCTTTCACTGCCACTGTCAAGGGTTAACCCCTGACAGACAGTCTGGTGAAACAACATAGATGACCGTGAAGAACAGGAATTTCACCTCCGAGCCTGAAAGCAGAAGAGTTCTTCTTTCCACATCACATACCTACTGTTTCCACCCCCACATAGACCTCTTTGCCTCGCCACATTGTCTTCTTTCCCTATCAATGTCAAAGGCAAATTACGCTCCAGCCTTGAGCACAGGTCAAACTAATTCAATCTAATCTGTCAGATAAAATGATGGGTGAGTGGGGATCAAAGAGAAATTGGATGGGATGAAAAAATTAAAAGGAAGAACTCAGTTTCTTTTGAATTATAGCCTAAAGTTTCCTCAAAGTGGGTTGACCCATCTTCACCTCACTTCAAGAGAAAGAAAATACTCCTCAGTATACATATGAGAGTTAACCTCCACCTGTGCTGATTCAGTGAGCGGCCTAGAAAACCCCTCTGCCCAAACTCCATCTCGCTGTCTTCCCACCCGCATGGGATTCATGCTGGAGAAGGTGTGGAGGGTGTCTTGGCAGGCTCCGGGCCTTGCCAAAGCATTTCCCGTCTCCTGAGCACAGGATCAGGTGTCGCCATTTTCACAGCACCTTCTGGTTCTGTTTAACAGGAAATGAGGTCCATCAGAAGGACTCTGACCAAAACTGAGCCAGAATGGGCCCTGACAGGCAGGAATATTAGCCTGTGACGGCAGTCAGTAATTGAATGATCGGCTCCCCCCTCTCACTCGTAATGAAGAGAATATGTGCTGGGAATGTGTTTGTCCTTCTCTATCCTTCGTCTGCCCTTTTCCTCTCCTCTTTCCCCCCTTTTTTTTACCCCTTAATAAATCATTTGTGGGGGCAGAAATAAGGGATAATTTTACTTCACTTCAAAGTGCTTCTCATGGTGTCATTTCTGTAACCTCAAAGTGATGATGCATTAAAAAGGCTTCGGGTGAGCTCTGCCTGAGAGTGTTTTCGCCTTTAAACGAAGCTGAGCTGATAGTATCGTGAGAGCGTGAGCTGAAGTACATGAGAGATCAATTATCACACCTCATTTTGTTCTCATATGCAAAATGATAATGGCTGACCTGAACCATCAGGTGGTGTATCCTTTCCTCCATAAATGTGTTTCACAGATTGTCTGAAGGGGTCTGTTAAATCCCTTTAACAGTTCAAAAAAGCTGAAGGGAAGGAATTTGGCTTCTCCTTGATCTGTCTTCAAATGTCCCTCTGCGGACAAGATTTAAGAGTGATAAACCAACAGAATAAACCTAACACTCAGCATGATATCACCACACACTTGTAAACACTACTTTCATATTGGAGGGTTAAAAAAAAAAAAAAAAAAGACGTATCTTGTAGACTTTCCTGTGTGTTTGTCAGGAAACGGTAAAACAACCGTGCACCTATGTGTATTCCAGCGAGACAGAGTACACAAAGGAGTCTTGGGTTTGAGGCATGGGTGAGGGAAGGTGATGCTGTTGAGGAAGCGAGAGGCGCAGCTTTGAGGTGCAGCGTTATATTTCACATAGCTTTGGGGAGAATGTCAACTCTGAGAAGAATTCTTAATACAATAATTGCTTTGAGACTTGTTCTTATTAATATTTCACTGACTTTTGGTTTTGTATTTTTGAAACCTTAACCAAAATCAGTTGTAGTGCGTTGCTGCTGGAATGCCTGTCAGACTGGGCCCTGACCCTGGGCTGGCTGCTATAATGATGGGAAGATGAAAGAGCCAGGCCCATTCCCAGGCTGCCCTGTTAGGGGGTGCAAGCCTGTGAAATGGAGAGATAATGGAGACCAGGTGTGCAGTGGATGCCTGAGACACTCCTCAGTCAGTCTGAGAGCTCCTCTCAGTGAGAGGGAGGGCACACTGCCGCTGCTGAACACGCACTCGGCCATGGCCCAATTCCTCGCTCCATATCATGCACACACATGTTTACTGTAAAACATATACATAAAAATATATATATATTAATCACTTAAGTAAGTAAATTGGTGGAGTTGGACATCTACCAACTGGTGCACCTGTACTTAAACAGCCTTTTTTTCCCCTCATAAAAACTACACTGCAGCTTGTATTCCTAAAATAAGAATGTGGGCTGAAAATCAATATTTAGCTTGAATAATGTGTGCTGATGTGTCTCTGTGGTATTCATAAACATGATAATTTGACCATTCAGAGCAACTTTTTTTTTTTGGAGCATTTTTTTCCTCAAATCTGTCGTTAATTTGAATTAGAGAAGTTTTAAAGGAAAGGTCGGGCAGACTGGCCGCAAAAGTGTTTCTAATTGGAACAGACCGGCTTGCTAAAGCACTGCTGTAATTACAATCTAATTAGCAGGCAGCGGGCAAAATCCAACATTCCATTTAACATCAACAATTTAACCCTTTACAAGAACCCTCCAGGAAGACATTTCAAAAGATTCAAGCAGATCCTGTGGGAGAAACAGTAGTGCTCCACTTCTGTCTTCTACAGGAGGTCAGTGAGTGTCAATTGTAGAGAGAGCTGAAAATGTTGAAGAGGGACTCAAGTGAAGATAAGCCCTCATTAAAGGCTTCTCCATAAGAGCTTGTTGAATAATAAATATTAAACATTGATTACATACAAATAGGAATGACGCTCTTATCATCACCGACTATTGTCTTCCTGAGATTATCGCATAATTAAATCTAACAGGGTCCAACCGAGGCCTTTTTGTCAAGTGAGTGAATGACTAATTATTCCCACATGAATAAGGGGCAATCAAAGCGCCTGCCATATGAACAAGCATGCAAAGGTAGTCAATCCACACACAAGAATATGAGAATATTTCAGGAAGGAAGGCAGATTCCTATTTGATTTACTCCGTCTGCCTATTAAAAGGGCTGTCACTCAGGATGGCTTATCTTGTGAGCCGAAATGTGGCTGCACATTTTTGGATTGTAGCTTTTCATATTGTGTAAATCAAACAGTCATTATGTTTACCAGATAATTTTAGGGGAAGCACAAAGGCCCACTCAAAGTGATTGAAAACTTCAAATGCAAAATAAAAAGGCGAGGAAAGTGTGTGTTGAAAGACAACAAAAACATTTCTTGGCAGATGGAAGTCAGGTTGAATGCAGTCAAATGGGATCTGTCACCTTCTCCTATGAATAGGTTGTTTTCAGATGAAAATTCAGCCGCGTTCTTATTTGCCAGTTAAGTTGCTGATATTTTCATTTGAGTTAATTCCTCCAGAGCCGTCGCTGCACCTGACCTGTCTGGACCGAATATATATTAAAAGTCTGTGGATTAAAATGCATGAGTTTGCTTTAGGGGAGGCTGGAGTCATGCATCTGGCCTGAACTGTGTCCTTGTGTCTCTTTGCACATTCTCACGTCTGGTACATGTCTCTGCTGGGTCTATGTTTTCTACCACCCTCATTCTGACAAATACTAAAACTAATAATAATAATAATAATAATGAGAAACACATTTACGCTTTTGTTTCTTTCCAGCACATACTGTTAAGTTCACATAACACAACCTACACAGTAACAGGAGTCAGACAAACATTGGCACAGTTTGACTGAGCATCTGTTGTGCTACAAATCCTATCATTATGAATCATATGCAATTAATCTGCAGCATATTGCCTGGAGCCGTGCCCTACCCCCAACACACACACACACACACACACACATACACACACACACACACACACACACACACACACACACACACACACGCACACACACACACACACATAACCTATCCTTTGGCCTGCATCTTCATCCTTCTCACCGTCCTCCTGGTATAGATATGACACTCTCAGCGTATCAAGCCAAGGTCACCAAACATCCATTTCAAATTGTTGCCTTGAAATTAATAAGGCCACCATTTAAATGCTACAGTTATCATACTCACATAACAAACGCTGGGCAGTCTTCCCACAACGCAGTCTCTTCCCTCTCCCCCCCTCCCTTGATATATTAATTTTTGACCAAACGTCCCTGCTTGACTACTGTAACGAGGTATGATGTATTGAGCCTTGGCTGTTGCCATGGAGACAGCAGTCCCCTCTTACTTGTCATTAGAGCACAAACAAGCACTGGCATCTAATGTCATTCCAGTCAACATGAGGGAGAGCGATGAGAAAGGGAGAGACTGTGTTGGATCCCTTACTCCCTGTCCACAGTTTGAATTGGTTTTTGTGTGGATTATTTGGATCGTTGCTGGATGTTACGGGCCAACATGTTCCGTGCAGGGGCATTGTTAGGTCATATACCTGGGGAGAGGCACATTTACTGTTGTCTTTGTGTGTTTCTCCCATCCCGTTGCTTTGATGTAGGCCAGCAAATAGGAATAGGTGTGTGGATGTCACAGAATAATTACCTGTCTAAAGGATTCCTCGTAGTTGTTTTGTCCTTTTCATGCCTTGGCTCTCAAATAATTAGAAATTCATTTGACTGTGGTTGAGAATGCAAAATGAGAATTGTTACATTTTTAGTGCTGTGTTTATAGTGAATGTCTATCTGAAAGGAAGTTAATTAGGACAGTTTTGATGGAAAGTAAGATAACATCCTCTGCTTCTCATTTTTATTACAGGCTGATTAGGTTTGAGGAATAGAAAGCTGACAAATGCACGACATCTTCTGTGCACAACTGCAAAATAAAGGCAATGCAACAAATGATTCTCATCAAAATTGGGAAAATGCAGTTTTCTCTCAGCTAGTATATCATTTTTAGCCGTTGGAAGATAATGACATTGTAACTGAGTAATAGTACTGCAGGAGCTTTGGAACATTCCAGTCTATTTTATTTCCATTTAAGATAAAGCTTTCTGCTTGTTGTCTCGGCATGAAAGTGCGCTTCATTTTCAGATGTTCTTTTCCCCTCATTTCAGTTTTAATCAGTGGCTGCTTTCTAGTCCCGTTGTTTGAGGTGAAAGTGTAGCCGCATGCCTCACTGTCTTTTCTCTGAACATAATCTCTTCCTCACACAGAACAATAATCCTACCTTATTTTCTCTCTCAGTGTTGGTCTTTTATTACTTCCAGGTGTTAAGGCCTGTCTCCCTCGCAAGCAGATGTGCTGAGGGGGAGAAAAAAAATGCCCTTTGTTTGGAGTTGTGCTATTTCAAACGGAATATTAAGTTGGCGATGCTCTCTCAGGGCAGACGACAGAAAAAAAGGCCAAAATAAAAAGTAGGTGAATGAGTATTTGCATTAAAGAAAAACAGTGAAAGATGTGGAAGATTGAAAAAAAAAAAAGTAATGGAATACAGATCGAACCTGTATGCTGTGTGCACAGAAAATAGTCACAAGAGAAACTGATACTGAAAAATAAAACAGACGCAGAACGTGAGCTAAAGAAAAAAGTAGTAAGACATTTTTTTTATATAAGCTACAGTAGATGTAGTGATTCATGGGGACTTCTAGGCACCACATCTGTCTGTTGACTGGTCAGATTTTGTATGGAGATATACGAGTTGCATCTGGAATGATCTGAGAAGTTTTTATGTTTTTACTTTCACTGGATCCGCTTTCCTACAGTCGACATTTTGCTGGTTAAACAATAACCTCTTTACACTGCTTATTTTATAAAGCGGTTGTCTACTAAACAACAATTACTTGTTGCTAAATACCTATTTTTCTTGATCTTCACCTGCCAAGAGTAATATTAGATCTTGCAGACAGGAAAGACAGAGCCTCTAGCAGTCGTGTTATAGACTCTCTAAAATATCCATTTTGGAGCTTCTCCTTTTTCCTGCAAGCAGCTAAACTGAGATCACATGTACTTGCAATGAAAAGTGACAGGAAATTGACTAAAGCATTGGAAATCAATGTAAAGTAAATGTGCTCCCTAAGTACAAGTGAACAGCTGATAGCTGCCTTCTGTCTCCCTCTCTCTCTTATTTCCTCTCTACTTCTTCTACCTTCTGTCTCTTCTTTCACTTACTCTCTACACCTCTCTGTCTGATGAGCGGATATGTGCATACTCAACAAAGAATACATGATTTAATGTGTTTGTGATTAAGTATAAGTGTGTCTGTGTGCATCCAAATGAAGGCGTGCAGCCAATGTATTACTTCAGTCTGTTGTCAGGGTACATGCCAGGCCAGTGTAGAAGAAATACAGATAAAGTGGTAAGAGAACATTTCAAGGGGTTTCGCGTTTTTCTTCTTTTTGACAACCCCTTGAAAAGGTTGTGTCGGCCATCTTCCAGTTAGGCTAATTACTTATAGACTCCATTTAATCATGCTGGGTAACTGTTAAGAGCAGATAATTATTTACAGCGAAACAACAATGCTGCAGCTCACCTCATAGCTAATTTGTATTTTGACCTGTAACTTCAGCATTTCTGTTTGGACATTTGGTACGAGACAGAAAATGCTGAAACACAATGGTGCAATTCATCATTAGCCACAGCTGAGTCCAAAGTATATGAGATACACTTGAAAAGTTGACATAGTACTCTCCTGAGCCAAGATTAAAGACATGGGAATGCATTGGCGAGATGCATCTTTCTTGTTTTTACAAAATCTCCAAATGATCCACAGTGGGCAGATAAATGAATAAAGTCATGGAAGGACACCACAGTGATGATTTCATTGTCAATGATCATATTTACTATGAAGCAAAAGGAGATAGTGCTTAAAGGTATTAAATTTTTAGACACTGCAATCTAAAGCCCTTTGCGATGAAAAATAATGATATATATATTATATATATATAAAAAAATGAAAAGCATGTTACAAAGTATATTCCATGCACGAGCATTGACATGCACAAACAGGAAGTTATTGTAACTCAAACATACATTGTCCAATCGTCCCCATACTTCACAGGTTTGATAAGAGTCCTGACCTGAAGATATCTACATGCCAAACAGACTTTATAGACATTGCGCCAGCTACTGGCAACAGGAAGTAACCCTTTTGTGACAATCATCATTTGATTTACATTTAATTTTCAAGGTTTGGTCTGACCTCAATATACTTGAATATAATGTTCTCTAGCACTACATATTGGACACAAGAAGACTCACTGAACTCCTTTGCATGGTTTCCAAAAAATCCCAAAATTGAGCCCCATGAATGTATCCTAGACTTACTTCTCTTATGGTTGAGGTCCTCAAACTTTGGTCAGCTAAAGGGAAAATATTGTGTTTGTAACCCAAATCTCGAAACTTCTTCTTTCATTACATTTAATAGTTTGGGAATTTACCTTCATTTTTGTTTACCATACAACCCTTTAACAGTGAAAGCTCTCTTGACATAGACTCAATCCTAACTTTCACTCTGAACTCAATGAGAAAATATGTTTGCATGATGTTTATTTTTAACAATTATGTTCTAGTCAAGAATTGCCTATAAGACAACCAAGGCTTTGGCAATTCTTTCATGATGTCAGGTCCCCAACACGTTTTGAGGACATTAATCCTAATCCAGGCCTCTGGTCCCACAAGAGATCAATGGACAAAGTGCCAAATCAATAGAATTTCATTCAAGTCTCTATCAGTTTTCGACTGCTCACCAAACTGTGCTGGCCCTTTGTCTGTCTCAGTCCATATTAAACCATATCTTACTGCTAAATGACTCAAATAAAAACTATTAAACTCAACACTTGAATATTGAGAGTGTGGCATTCCTCAAAGAGAAGCTATAAGGTATATCAGAGAACATTTTTTAGTAGTCTTCGATTTATGTTTCTGTTTCTTTTTTTCATTTCTTGTTTTAAAGAGCAGCACAGCCCATATGCTAATACTAGCTGTTATGCATGAGTGCATTTACTGTGGTGTATATATTATGAATGAAGACGAGTTACTTGTCCAAATATGTGGATTGCATAAAGAGAGCAATGGGATTATGGGTAAAAGAGCCCTGTGGAATAGTTTTTATGGTTCTGTTGGTGAAGCTGCTGGCTGAGTTACTTGCATGTTCCCTAAGCACTGCCTTGTTTGTAAGATGGAGTCATCACCGGGGGAAATCAAGGTTTGGATGAAATATGAATTTATCCAAAACAAACAAGAAGGCAGAAGCATAAACAAAGAAATATAAAAACAAAAGGTTTTTCTGTCTTTCTCTCTCCGCCCACACCACCCACCCTCTCTCTTCCTGCATAGACTGGTGTGAGTGTGACCAGGCAGGGGTTAAATCCATTGCACCATAAAAAGGAGCTGTTCATAAAATGGAGGAATAAGAAGCAGAAATAATATTTCAAGTATGATTAGTTCATCCGCAGGGCACCTTGTGCGATTGAGAAAGGGGGTGAGAGTGGGAGGGGGTATTGTGCACGGCAAGCAGTAAATTATATCTAGCCTTTGAATGATTCCTGCAGATCCTATTACGACAGTGAGGGGGACTGGGGAACGGTGGGGGGAATGGGGCAGTTGGGAGAGAGAAAAGCAGCAGAACGAATCGGATGAATTCTGTTTCCAGCTGTCCGAATGATGGGGGAGATGAGGGGGTGTCAGGATGGAGGGAGAGGGGAGTGCAGAGAAAGGACAATAAGACAATAATTCGTTCTCCGCTCTAAAACATGTAGAAGCGTGTCATGTAGACATGCAAACACACAGACTCCAAACGCTGCTTTTTCCCACTTTTACTCCCACCATCCCTCTCCCCAAATTTTACACCAAGTCCTCCTGCCAAATGGAGAAAAACACTGTCACCCATTACCACCCCTGCACTACTCCACCCTCCCTGAATATTTGAGAGGCGCTTGTCTGCCATTTGTCACTTTGACTGGTGATATAGTAGCTGATAGTGGCATTAATGTGCTGCTGCTGCAGATAGTCCTCAGAGGGAAACAGAGGTGCTGAATTTATTCACCCACCGCCTCACTTTTGACAATGGTTACCAAATATTGTGCATCGGTCTTTTTTCTTTCCGCGTTTCTAAAGCACAAAGACAATACTTCTTGCACCAGCTACTGCCTTATTGTTAACATGAAAAAAAAAAATAGCAGAAATCTGTATATATATTCAAGCAAACTTTGTATCATATCCATATAAAAACATTTTAAAATACATTCTAATCAACTGATGCAGGAATTCATTTTATTATTTTGTGTATTTATTCTTCCACAACATAAACTTTATAATCTTCTTATATCTCATTGTTTTTACAACATAAGTCTTGATGTTTATTCAGCACATCACAAGAGTAACCGCTAACTGCTGGTAACTGTCAAGCCCCCAGGAAGAGCGCCAGGCTCTGAAGGCGACTTTCATAGTGGCCAAACTGTGTAATTACAACGTCACGTGATGCACTGTGGCCCAAAAATACATATGTTGTGAAAGAAGCATCTGTAAAAAGATGGATACATTTTTTTTTAAGCTTCACATCCCTCACGAAATGACTCGTTTGACTATCATAATTGAAGCCATTCGGTCCAATTCAATTTGGAAAGTCTAGAATAGCTGCAGGTTAAATCATTTTATTGCTATTCCAGTTAGCCGGACGCTAAACCGGAAGTTCTTTCCTTCTTTTGGCTCCAACATGCAGAAGATCCAGGTGATTTTATAGCAGGTAAGTCAAGCTTTCTTGGCTTCATGCACCACTGAGCAGCTTTCACAGGAAGGAACGTGGGCTCCTCCTCCAAAGCTGTATCCAGGATTTAATGTAGCTACTGTCCTTGGCAGGCCGGGGCTAGCGGGTTAGCATGCTAACTTCAGTAGATATCTCTACAACACAAAGATGTCTTTGACATAACACCAGAGCTGTTATTTCTTCACATTCTGTTGATAATTCTAGTTGTTTTTTAACAATTTAAACCAACATTTTTACATATTGCACCTTTGACCTCCATCCATATTCTACATTATTTTTCAAATTCTATTACTATCACTTGGTGTTGTAGCTTTTTTTTTATCTAATCTAATGTAATCAGGACTCCGTTTTTAGGCTTTTAATTATATTTTATAAAACTTTATGTTCATAAATAAGATGACAAAGCAAGGACATTGAGACAAAGGGACTACCTTTATCTGTATTACTGGCAAACATTTGTTTTCTTAAGTTAACTTTTGACAAATTACTAAATCTCGCTATGATTTCACAGCAGTGTCTCAAAGTAAAGCTGTGCATAACAAATAACACCTTGAAGTGTACATTGAACAATTTGAATTGGAAATGTAATTTGTGGAGAAGAATCAGTTGCACAACAGGACATGTATACTCCATTCAGTCTGTGGCAGGTGGTAAAGGTTTGACATTAGGAGTTTATTGACGCAAGTGTTGACACACACCACCTAATGCTCAAAATTCTTTGAGCTATGTAAACAGGTGAAGTGTTGCAGAAATATCATCACCAGTCGTCAACTGCCTATCAGCATCACATTACAGTCTCTGTCCTTTAACGGGGACATCTGTCTCGTTGTAAAAGTGAGTTCCCGCGGCCCACAAGCCAAAGATTACAAGGTCTGACTCGACTAAGATTAAATTTCAAAAAGTTCTCAGCACAGGAAATAAAAAGAATAAATTAAGCAGTAATCACAGACCTGAGGCCAAATATGTTGAAGCTAGAGTGTTTTTTCAACTCTTCTTTCTCAGCGTGATGAGGTGTATATTTTCAATTACCTCACAAAATGTCCCTCAAGTCCAGCATCCCTGTTCTGAAAAGAACTGTTTGATTTACTGTATGTATGAGTTCATTAATTAAGCCTCATTTTGGCAAACTGTGCTGGATTGTGGGTGAGTGCCAAATCAGAGAACAGAGGGGCCCGGACCATTTAATGCAGAACATTAATAATAACAGGGGAGGAAGCATGGGGGAATTAAAATGAAAGAATTCTGCACCCAACCTCCCACTTTAATTGCAAATTTAAATTTCCTATAATGGATTCTGACATCTCAAGTCACCAAAATCCATCATTCTGAAGGGTATTATTCCTCAATTAACCTGTCACCCCCACCACCACCACCCTGCGTCTTTCTGCAGGGCTTTAAAGAGAAATGAAGAATTCTAATTACTTTCAAATATAAAGCAGATTGATAATCCACCCTTCTTTCAAACGCATGCACACAGTCCTACAATCTGTAAATTCGAGCTAACTCCAACCAGATGGAGGTGATAGCCTACTCGGCTCTTATCCTGATCAGACTTTACCTCCATTGCTAGTATCAAATGAAATATTGTACATTACCAATAAGGAAATTCAGAAAGTAGAGGCCAGGGTTGACCAGTTGGGGCAGAAAGGGTGCTCACAGACTGGGACATTTTATAGAGAAAAAAGGAAATTACTAACAGAACAATGTCTATTCATTTCTAAATCAGCTTTCTCTCAAATCAAACTGTCCACAAAGCGCATAATCATAAACACTGTGACTATGACAGTTGCAGCCACATTCACACTTGTAGCAGCTGAAGCCACATCCACCACAGCTGCTGCTTTCTCATGAGCAGCCAGCTTGTTACAGCTATATCTACAGCCCAAGCAGCAACAACCACAGCTGAGTGCACAAGTGCCTTAAGATGCAGTTCCTCTGATGGCAGCTAGATGCTTCCTCTAAAAACAGTGACAGTGAAAGAAAAGAAAGAGAAAGAAAAAAGGTCTAAAAACTTTACTTAAATCCTTCCTTTGATGATTAAATATGTACTTTTAAATATTTGATAAAACAAGGGAGTTAAATTACATTTTATTCTTCATTTATGTGACCTGTTTTTATCTGGTGTTGTGTTGAAATCTGTTTCCCATTGATTTGTGAGCCATCTGCCAGCCTAAACCTGCACCGCTGAGTGGTTTGGCAGGAAACACAACTCAAACAGGAGGGCAACATTATTTGACTGGGGGACAGACTTTGACACATCAGAACTATCTTATATCGAGTCAGTGACGAGGAATTGTACCTGCATATGTTTGCATGTGTTGAGAGATATACAAGTGTACAAATTGTTGCATGTATGCGGATAGATTATTAATTTGCACTGCATTGCCTTAGGCCTGCGTTCACGTGGAATTTTTCTGTTTGTAAAATAACATTTTTTAGGGAAATACTTCATCTTTGTCTCTTGTGTTGATCAGAGTTGTGATTAAAAGTTCCCTGGGAGATTTTCCAAGTACACCTAGGGCTGCGTCATTCTTAAGTTTGGGAACATAGTTGGAGTAGATGTTGTTTCTTCAAAACTCAAATCTAAACTCTACCTCCTCTTTTTTTTTCCTGTGCTACAACAGATGGCCAAATGATTGTGTGTTAGATGACAGGCAACGGTTCAAGTCTTGTGTTGCCACTATACAGTTATTCAAAATTGCAACGCTGCAAGCACATATTAAACCTGGAATAGAAGAATGCTGGCACCCAGGTATTTGTGTGTGCCTCTCTTCTTTTCACTTGACACCATCCACCTCCCCTTAGACCAGGGAGGTGGAAGGGAGACAACTGTATTTTAAAAGTATTGTGGACTGAAGAGAGATGTTCAAACCAATCTTCAAACCAATATATCACCATGTAAACAAAGCAAGTGGTGGAAAAACTGTGTTTCAGCAGAGGGCACCAACAGAGGGCAGTTACAGACTGTGGCTTTCAGGAGTTGTGTGAACAAATTAGGGACAAAAGCAGAGCTTAGGTTTCACACATCTTGTAATCGAGTGTGACTCACAGTCACCTGCCTTATCCTTCCATCTTATTTGTTGTTGACCAGCCACAGACAAAAAACTTTTGCCTCCTCATCAATGACACAAACCATTCATGTTTTATCTCCTGCTGATCCCTCAGAGTTTAAACAGACAATAAATAGGAAAATCAGAATCAAGTTCAATTACAGTGAACAGTGCAGTTTTCAGTTGCTCTGTTTACTTACATTCAGGCCCGAAACAAACATGCAGTGAGATTAACAGACAGTACGGTAAATGCATTTCTAAGTATAGCACAAACACAACGTGGTGGTAATTGCACAGTAAAAGCTTATCATGATTTGATGGCCTGTGAGAACAAACTGTTTGCGCTCTTGTTTGGTGGTCTGCAGCGCCTGCCAGAGGGAGAAGGTCTGTTAATTTGTGGCCCAGATATGGGGGCCCTGTGATGATTTTTCCCGCCCATTTCTTAATTCAAAAGGAGTGCAGGGCCTGGGGGTTGCATGGGGCACTCCTGATTTGCCATTTTAACCTGCCCTTATCCCATTTGGGGGCTGATCCAAACAGGATTATAATTGCTCCTATACAATGGGTTAGTGTCACGGGGCTCCACACTAACACACAATCCACCATCATTACCACAATTCTGAGTGTGGTCAGCATGACTGTTGTTATTATTGTATTAATTGTTACGGCACCAGAAGGGTGTTAAACCTAATTTCAGCACTTATACATTTATGTGTCTCAGATGAAGCTCATGATCATCTGTGAAGCCCAGAGGTCTTATGTGTTAACATTCCAAGAGGAGATCAGCTATAAAGGATATGGGAAAGGTTGTGTCTTTGAGACCAACACCACTGCAGTCCCATTGTCTTTGTATAGCGCGTACATTTTCCTGGCTACTTTGATTTAATCTGTCAAACTATACAAGGTTGCCTCTTGGACAGGTATTCAGCCTCTTTACAGATGTGTGTCCCAATTTGAATTCTGTATTTTCTTGTGATTGTGTTGTAAGTCACGTGTTGCACACTGCACTTGTGTGCCGTTTTTTACCTGATGGTTTAATTTCTAGCTCTCAAGAGGATTAAACAACAACCATTCAAAAAAGTTACCTTGACGATGCTTGCTCTCAGCATGCCTATTGACTTAATGCCACAATTATCACATTTCTCAGAGCAAGGATCCATTAGGAGCAAGTCGATGTTGGGAACAAAGCAGGATAATGTTCTGAGCTCTATGATATTTCTTGCTTGGGAAGTGGAGTTGACAAACTGACTTAGACTGACTAAGATTCAGGTAACTGATAAAAATTGGACATGGTGGGATGAAAGCAGGCCTATTTCTATTGTATCCCAAGAATGACCCATATCTGTTAATCTAGAGTTTTAAACATTTCTACTCCCTCCAAAATTGAATAAAACCTGATTATTTTGGACGATATGACTTGAAAACCCTCATCCAAAATATTAGGTTTGAGTGTTTTTCGATTTGTGTGATTGTCACATACAGTACACTGTCCTGGTATGTTTTTCGTATCATGTGCCTTTAATTTCCAGCTCTTATGTGCACAAAAGATAAGAACAACCATTCAAAAGTTGCCTTGACATTACTTGCTTTTAGCATGTCTAACCACTGAACTAATAACACAATTACTGAACGTTTCAGTCTGAAGATCCATTAAGAGCAAATCAGAGGGAAGAACAATCTCTGTCCTTTGTGACATTCCTTTCCCTATAGGGCAAGTTGAGTTCACACACTAATTTCTCTTCTAATTAGACTCATAGTTAAGTTTAACATGTTAATAAATCACCATAATTGTGTACAATGAGCATGTTGAGATGAAAGCAGGCATGGTTCTACTGTCTTCCAAGAATGGCCTGGATCTATTATTCTACACTGTTTGCCAAACCATTATATTTTTCAAAAGACTCCTACCCTCATAAATGTCACCAAAGAAAGTATTTTGGGTGATCTGACTTATAAAACCACCCCAAAGATACAGAAGAATGGGACAATAAGGAGAATACAGCCAGTAATAAATGTCAACATTGTGAGGACCAAAAAGGATGCCAGGGAGCTGTGAGCATGCGGAAAAAATAAATAAAAAAATAATAATAAGTCATCTGCCTGCTGGCATAATGCAGTTCTAGCTGGCAGTCATGTAGCTGTTGACTGTTCTGTACTTTTATAATCATTCAAATTTAATTAAAGGCTTAAGGAGAAAATGGCCTGAGCTGACGGTATAATGAGTTGCCAAGGGACATCTTTTTAATAATCTTAGTTTTGTAACAAAGATGTTGCCAAGTCATGGTCGCATTATGAGCCTTACACGGCCACTTTTACTGGCCAGATAATTCACACCGGCCCCAAGGAGTGCACTCCTTTCCATAAAATCTTCTGACTAAACCGATGATTTCATTTGACCTTTCAGTTTTAATTAATATCAAGAAACACAAGACATTTAAAATCAAACTGTCATTACCATTGTTATATCATGCTATAATTTCCCCCTTTCTTTAATCTCTTATTTTAAAAATTATGTTCCAGGGATCATTGTTAAAGCTTTATAGGTTCCACTGTCTGTCAAATAAGTCAAAGACTCCAGATCTATAAAAGCAAGTCCCCCCCTCCAGGTTCTTTGTTGCAGTAGTCTTAACACCATAGCCATACAAGACATACTGTAGTATCTAATAGTATTAATATTTAAATCTGAAAATATCTGATCCCTTTTGGTACTTGCCAGTTTTGATACTCACAAACAAACAAACAAACAAACAAACTTTTGACTATAATTATTATGTTAGCCATGTTGCTTCGGCTACTGATGTCAAAATTACATACAATTACTTAAAATAATATGTTACTCCATTAGCATGCCAACAAAACAGATCCACTTTATCTGCTAAGGTGAAATATGAGATTTGTAACCGGTCCTCTCACTGCAAAACATAAGAAATGGACTCAGTCAGGCAATGATGCAAGGGAAGGGAAAAAGCTGAGAAGAGTTGCTGCAAAATCGACCATCTGCTCCCAAAACTGTCCTCTGAGTGATGATTACAGTCCATCCTGACCCAGACCAACTGTCAGCTCAACAAGGTCCACACATCAAACTTTGTTATCCACCCATGTTCTCTTTCTCACCTTCTGCTACAAAAAACAACTGTCATACTATTTGATACTTACAAAAGTCTTTGTGCAGTACATATTAAACTGAAACTGAACTGAACATGATTTAATAGTGATATTATAGAGATGTGTTAAATTAATTGATTTCTGATGTAACCCAGTGAATTTCACAGCCATGCAGTAGCCTATTAAATTGCCTCATAAACAAACATAAAATTCCTGAAGTTACATGATTGGGTAGTTTATGTAATCTTATATACAGTTACATATAGTTTTCTGCATCATAAATTCATCTGTTAAAGTCGTTTATTTATTTATTTATAATAATGAAATTTGTATTTTTTCCATTTTATCTGGAATAAAAATATCTCAAATATATGTGGAGGAACCCTGAATAACTTTTAGATAATGACTTGAATATGACATTTGGCACGGCATTATTTTTAGACACCTACTCACAGGGGTCCCTTTTTTTCTTCAGTTTCCTTCTTAATAACTTACATCATGACAATAATAACAGCAATGAAAACAAATCTTATCTTACACCAAGAAAGAAAAAAATACAGAAAAAGAGGAAGAAGAAGAAAACGGAAACGGAAACGTAAACGTAAACAGGAAGGGGTCCCAAAGTTTCCTCCACAAAAATGTAAACGTGAAAGCATCTGTTAAATATCTCATCAGGGGATGAGAGGGGCAATCCAGCCAGAGAACGGTGGATGGGCCTCCATTAGCAGAAGGTAACTAACGGACTAAATTATAAGTGATGGTAAGATTTGGCGTTATTATACTCCAGTCTGGGTTCATGAAGGTTGCATCTAACTTAAATAAAGTAAATACTCATTTAATGCACCACCCAGCGGGCTCGCTTGTGACCAAAATCCAACACACCCTCAACGTAACTGCGTGGACACCAGGTGGCGCAATAAGGGCCTTTATACAAACTCCTGTCGGACCGGTCATTCCCAAAGTTTAAAACTATGTTACATATTTTTAAACGACTTGCGGGTTCGTTGTTTGTTTGTTTATTTAGCATTTCATCGCGTTTATCAAGACTACCATAGGTTCCTTGGTGTTTATCAGGTAAGGTAACGTTAGCAGTTAGTTAGCTTTAGCTAGCTAAGTTAGCTTTGTGTGACTCGGCTGTAGTAGCATTCATATGAAATGCGGTCTCAAATGTAAAAACGACTTTTTTTCTGGAGAATTACTAAGTGGGACAAACTAGCTTTTATTTACACCCCGCCAGCAGTTGGTCAATGCCACAGCGAATGAGCTAACTATTAAGGCTAATGCGCTGGCTAGATGAGCTTTTATAAGAAGGTCACCAAGGTTACCACTAGCCGCTAACCGCTTTGTGTTAGAAGATATCTCGGAAAGGGGCAAATTAAGTCAAAGTGTACAGTCTGTAACTGGGCTGGACCACGGAAAAGCATCCCCAACAGTATGAGCAGTTTGAAAGGTAACTTAACAATCAATCATCTATTTTTCTGTCGAGGAGAATTTGTGGTATGTGCCAGAGGATTGCTCATATTAGGCTGCTCACGTTTTTATGATACGGGATATAGGTTAACTACCTTGTCACGGTCTGCTGCAAACACTGATGCACCTCCAACACACTTATGCGTGTACAGTGTTTCACATTAGACTGACCCCACAATGGAAAGTAGTTTTGTTTTTATAATTATTTGAGAGACATTAGTATCAGTACGCATAATTAAAGATACGTTATTTGTGATTTATTTAATGTGCACAATGTTTTTCTGTTTTGAAAGTTGGTCAGCTAAAGAGAAAAATGGCTCAGTTCTTTTTCTATTGTCACAGCAATACATGAAAGTGTGGTAGTGACCCAGGTTGCATGATAGACTTGTAGGGAATAGACTGGGACACTAAAAGTGTACCTCCACTGATTTTAAGTGTATTTAAAGGTCTGTGGGAGTACTACTGTATATATGAAAAAAGCCTCCAGTGCCAACACTCAGTGGCTGCTGCATTGTGGGTAATGTAGATGCCAGGTTTTGAAAAAGCATCCACTGGTCTAGCACTGTGCTCCTATAACACTGTTGGACTCGTTATGGACATAATGATAGCATAATCAGAAAAAATTACCTTTTTTCCACAAACATGCTGCCTACATTACCCACAGTGCAATAATTGCTAAGAGACATCACTGGAGCCATTTATCAGATTACATGTAGCTTCCTCTGGAAGGGTTTATACTACTTTTTTTTTCACATATGCAGTGGCGCTCCCCCAGACCTGTAAACACACTTTAATGTGTAAAATTGGTGGAGCTACCCTTTAATGGAACTGAGCCATTTTTAATGAAAGTTGTTTCGCCTGTGGTTTCTTTGCTATAACAAATCAAAATGTATGCTGTGAAAAAGGTTAATACCAAAGCATGTAAATGGAATTCAGCCATCTTTAACATTAGTGAAGTGAAGTCTCCTTCTGTGCCTTTGTGTGCTACACCCACTATGTTTTTACAGTTTTGTTTTTAATATTAATCGATTTATTCATATCACAAAATTAGAATTTTCTAAAGTTAGTTTTCCAAACTTATATGCTTCTTTATAATAGTTGTAGACTTTTCAAGGTTAAAAGCTGATATGCTGTTGGTAGCATCAGTTCTGTTGGTCTGCACACCTTCCTGTCTATCTGTCAGTACTATCCTCACTCTCTCTCTCAGTGGGATCACTCTAATCCAATCTCAACTATATTACTTGGTCCTCACTGAGATAAGGCATACTGGGGATGTTAGTGTATCCATATGAATTAAATGGACGGCAGCTCTATCAAGATCCTGCAGCAGGTCAAGGCTACTCTGCAAGAAGATATGATGTAGCCAAACAGATTTTCCCCCCCACACAGCCTCTCCTTTACCCCACCCACAGTTAACATTAGCCACCCACACTGAAGGAATAAAATCACCCCCACTTTTGTCGACTACATATAATCATCTGCAGATTGTTTTCTGTCAGGTTTGAGCCAATGCACTGATCAATGATGCAGATTTGTACAGCAGCACACCCCTCTGATTTTGCATTTCATCACTGTGCTAAAACTTAAATTTATTCTAACTTAAACTCAGTTCACAGCTGACCGTTTAAAGCATGTCCAATCAGGTTACAGCTAATCAAGATTGTTTCACATGGAGAATATATCTGAGTTTATATATATTTTAGTTCTTGTTTTTAAATGTGAAATGATGCATCAGTGTTGAGCTTAGCTCTCGGCACCGACTCTATGTCTGACCCAGCGGCCAGTACTGATCAGACTGCTTATCATGTGTAGACAGCCTAATACCCACACAGTAAGAAATGCCCATAAGCGGACCTATATTCAATCTCTGAATGTCAGTTTGTAGGTTTGTGGATTGGTTTATGGTCTTTTAGGAGAAACTTTGCCATACGCAGGTTTAATTGTTGCCAGTAAAGTTGACGGGCATCTTGGAGTAAGCAGTACTTTGTAGGTCCCAGCTAATAATTACAACAAAATGTATAGAAAAACAGAGCAGAGGATTCAGGTGTGTTATTAAAGCCATCTATTGCAGCAGATGCAGCTTCTCCTGACAGTCAAGAGTCCCACAGAGAGATTCTTAAGCATTACATGACCATCTCAGTTTGACAATATTGCTGCTGTTGACATCTGGATGGGATACACAGTTTTTTTTGATAATTTATTCATGTGATGTTTATTTTGTGGTGTTATGTGTTTATATCTTTGTGTTTGGATGTGTTGGATGTGTTAATGGAAACTTTTGTTTGCTTTGATAGGACAGCACTGATTCTCTGGCACTCACACAGTGACCAAAGAACATTCCGGAGGAGCTCTAGATGCCAAGATGGGTCTTTAGTATGTTGAACATTATGGTATAGCCACATGGATGATCTGCCACATGGATGATTACAGGTAACCACTTCACCTCTGCTTTATTAAAACACAAAGATTACTAACCAGACTTGTTTAGAAGAAGGAGAACCCAAACATTGTAAGACAGTGTTCTGACACAGTTTCTTTCATTCTTATGTTGAGAAGAGAGAAGACTAAACTTTGATTGTCTGTTGGGGAAGTGTATTTTATTTTGATTTAGTTTTTTAAACCTGCTGAGAGAAAAAAAGATTAGAGCAAAGATATAAAACTGAAGAAAATAACGTAAATTCAGAGACAAAAGTGTGTATTATTATTGTTTAAACAATAACTTTAAAATAGTCCATATTTAAATGTATGACAGAAAGTACTGTATATATTTGTATTGCATCATAAAGGGAATGTAGTAGTATTAGTAATAAATATAAATTAAGTGGTACTATTGTGTCAAGATTGTCTTTGTCTAAATCATTAAATTAAATCCCTTACAGCATTAGATCTTCTACTAAATGCAAATAAAAATATGCATTTTGTACATTTTATAGCTTAAGCAACATGACTGTCTAATGAAATTCACTTGCAAATGCAGGTCAAGTCTTCATTGCCACTTCTTGCGAAGTAATGTTAAGTATATCAGTGTTTCCCACACATAGATTTTACTTGTGGCCGCCCAGATATATCAATGGCCAATTTTTGCATTTTATAAATTGTTTTGTCTTTATGCTATTTTTTTTTAATCTGTCCGTGATCTTGTTGCATGCTCTGCAGAGAAACAGAGACAGAAATGTTCTCTGGTATTATGTCCCTCTTATGTAAACCCGCAGATTCATGTAATATTTAATATAGCCCTTCTTATGCCGTTATTGACAAAACAGTTTTTTAACAATGATGGAAAAAAAAATCTGAAGGCTGTTGGTCATTTTAATAGATTAGAACAGTGAAGGTGATCTACTGCCACAGGAATATGGCCATTTAGTGGGAAACAATATAATTAAGGTAAAGTAAAGAAGGTGTAGGTAGAAAGGAAGCTATTTGCACTGTTAATTTGTTTGCGAGTGCCTGTCCACAGTTCTATTCTAAGTCAATGTGACAATGTTTTTGTTGCAGAGTTGTTATTTTGCCAGTGAGACTGTGCCAGCTTTGAATTTGTTTCTAGGGTATTGCTGACTATCTTCATGGGGGTATGAGCATGGAAGGAGACGCTGCCTTTCAGATGTGAAGCTTTATTAACCTAGCACATGGTTACTAAAAGGTAGTGTGTCTTGAAAGCATGACAGTTTCATCAGTGTTGTTTCAGGAATTAGCATTTCTACATCAAAAAGCTTTTTGCCATTAAGGGGAATTCATTAAATATTTTAGCTGTAAGGAAAATGTCCCTTTTACCAGGCGCTTATCTGAGAAAACTAGAAATATTAAATGTTAGTGATGGCATAAAAAGTAATTTCATTTTCCTGTGTGTGCTCTTAGTCTCTCTAAGTTTATTACTAATTCATTTTTTCTCTTCAACATTTCACAATATGATGTTTTATCATAATCATCTCCACTCGAGAGTAACAAAAATGATGGGGATGAGCAGATCCAAGCCTTTTTCAGTCTGCATATGATATCAGTCGCTTTAGGATTTGGTGTTGTATTCACTGTGACCTCTTTTCTTATTTTATCGTATCCTTCCCTCCAGTTGCGCTTTTCAGTAAACTTGTCAGAGTGGCTTTGAATGTTCTTTTGTCCTCATGGTGTAGTCTGAGTTAATGATTAACCAACCCTTTGGCCTTCCAAATACGATTATATTTAACCTAATATCACTTGCTAGACCTTGATTACTGACTGGTCATCTTTATTCAACTTCCAATGAATATCATGAACAATTGGTTCCAACAGTGATAATTTGGGCGTGTCATAGTAAAGGGAGCAAATACTTAAACAATGATTTATTTTGTGTTATATATTGAGGACTATAGAATCGTTTTCTATGATGTGTTCCCTGTTTTCTTTGTCTCTACATTTGCATGAGGACACACGCATATGGGTGAAGCAATCCATTTGGTCGCACACTATTCCACTTATTTACAGCTGGTGGTAATGCACCAAAAATGCAGCCAAGCAGCAAGAATAGGTAAGAATAAGAGAGACAGCAAGCGAGTAAACACAAATGTAAAAAACGCAGAACATAAAACACTTCAAAAATTGGCTTTGCAATTGTTTTATAAGTAAAAAAAAAAAAGGCATTAACACTATTGTATCTTAAGGGTACACACAATGAGTTTTGGTTAATAACACTAGCCCCATTCACACTGCCCTTTCAGTGTGGGAATCACGCGTCGATTCTCCACATCGCTGTCTGTGTGAAAGTTTCCGATGTGGAGAGGAGGGACAGTTTTGCTGTGGCTCTGATGCGCCTCTGGAGGTAGTATCAGAGCCGCAGCAGAGGCGACCCGGCATCTGTGTGAATGGAAAAGCCGGAGGTGCGGATCAGGGGTGTGCCAGATCCTTCACTCATCAAATAAAAGAGAAATGTCCCACACTTCAACCCACAAAGCAAGGTTACAGGACCAAACAACAGTAACATAGTAACTGGTAGTGTCTTTGGCAACTTATATGAGGAAAAAATTACCGCAGTTATACATGGAAAAGCCTCTGTCGTCCTGTCTGTCCTACAGACTCTTCGTCACATTTCTGCCCGAAAAACAGTGTTTGTCCCCGGCAGCAGAGCCAGGCAGCTCCCGCAGGTGAATGGTGGTGATTACATGAAGCGATTCAGAGCAAAAAACTTTAACTCCCCATATCTTTGTCGCCTTCCACTATTGTGTTGTTGTCGTTACTGTCTCTGGTAACTTGTATTGAAAAAAATCACTGCGATGGTCAGCCCTCCCGACCGAGACTTCATGAACTTCCCCCAGAAAACAGCATCCCTCCCTGGGAGTGAGAGAGTCAGACAGCATCCTCTGTTTACTGATGCCGATTATGTAATTATGTAATTTAGAGCGAAAAACTTCTCTTTGACACTGTCCAGGATGCATGGTGGGTCAGGATCTCAATCACAACACTTTATAACAGCATCCATATGATTATAACAGGCAGCCGATACATGTTTAGATTAAAGGGTGGAAACCAGGGGAAACACGTTGAAACAAATCACACAGATCTCAATGTCAAGATGTGTACCGTCACGCCTCTTTTGGATCCGCAGCGCCGATGCTGTATGAATTGGCACGCTGGTGCGGCTTGAAGCCGGAGCTGCTTGGTTCAGTGTGAACAAACAGAGGCGGAGGAATGGGGAGCCTTCGCTGCGCCGTTAATGCAGAGTCTCTGTGAAAATGGCTACTGACTGTAAACATACATTTTGTTTGTTTACAAGAAAACTATAGTACAATTTTCATTGGTAGACCATCGTAAGAATGAAGCAGTATAGGCTGTCAATTTCACGGTGTAATATAAACATCTTGTGCTTATATCTCTTACCAGGTTCGTCCTGACCAAGATACATTAAGATACATTGTAAATCAACATGTTATCCCTTATTAAGTTAAACTTAGTATGTTCTCCTGAAATATTTGCACCAATACAAAAAATTGTCAGCACTTACATTACGTCTGTGTTTTTTGGTGTTTGTGTATACTTGTGAGCACAGCCAGTTGGAGGAGACGGAATGGATGAGTGAAATATGGCTTAGATGAGAAGCTGTCCGTTTGTGGTCAGAGGATGTGGTAGACTGCTTGTGTTGGGTGATACTTGATCTGATGTTAATGTGCTGCTGTGTGTGTGGGAGGGAGTGAGTTGAAAGAGGCAGAGGGGAAGATGGGCAGATAATCCCGTCTGCCTGATGAGATTGAATGCTGGGATTGATTGATCGCCTAATCATAGGAGGAAATGGGCCTGAAAATGAATGGGACTCTGCCCTTGGCTTGCTGTGGAGCTGGGTGGTTGGGTTGGAGGGGATGTTAGCTGCAGAAAGACATGGCCTTAATGTGCATGGGACCTGATTTCATTTGTGTCTGATATACAGTTATATGATCCTGGCTAAATGATCAAATAAAAAAGGAAGAGGGGGAACAGTGAAGGGGATGTAAATCAAGCTTTATTGCTGGAATATTACTTTTTCATCTCATCTGAAATGGATGCGTTGAGAAAAGAGCAGAATAAAAATTCATCATGAATTTCAAATTGATGGAACAGTGTGTAGGTACAGATACCCGCTGTACTGGATCCAGTTGATTGGCTAGTAATAAGTATTGGATTATGATTATTCTTTGTCATTATTTGATTTGCTGTATTTTTGCCTTGGCCAGAAGATGTGTTTGGTCAAATTGTTCACAGCTGGATTAGAGGATTTAAAAAGGTCTAAAAGATAACATGCTCCTGCTGTCGTTTTGTCTCTGTCTTCACTGCCACACGCTTGCTCAAATGATGGCAAAACTACTTGAAACAGGAACCAGCCATGGTGTCACTCCTGGGAAACCCAATTTGCACTATTCCATTTTTGGGCACATAGAGGACTCCCACCAGTATATTAGAATGGGATAATTACCTCCGTGTTTGAGGGTCCTTGCTTTTTATGTAGGGTTCACAGTTCAGAGTAAATGCTGCCAGAACATATCACCCGGTACACTGATTGAAGTGGTGGACTCCGTCCAGTATCAAGGCAGAATCAAACCAATAGGTTTGCCTTGTTGTTTAAGTTAGGTGTGCCAACTGTCACTTTGTGTTTGTCTCCATGTCCAAGCCACTAAGAGAAGCTTTGAAAAGCAAATACTTCTCAGACTTGGAGTATTTATCACACTTTTGTGGGCACCGTTGACAGAGCAGCAACAATTTCAATGACACTAAATGTAACTTAATCTAAACCCACTGTGATGAACATTTCCTGTCTATAATTGCAAAGCAATTAACACCAGAGAATTATCAGGGTTTGAAATATGGCACCCAGGTAGGTTACAAGCAAGTGACTTAAAAGTTAAATTTAATTGCTTTTAACATTGCGGTAACTATAAATGTTTTTATCCTCTTTTACGGCCTCATTTGCTTATGCATTTTTTTTTAAATTGTGCATCTAGTCATTTATTATTGTATTTTTCATTACCAACTCCAAATACATACATAAATACATACATAATACACTTTTTAAGATTAAAGCCTTCAAAACAGTATTTTTCTTTATGCTATGTCTGTTGACCTGGCTAGGGAGCTGCTGCATGCATGCATTTGCTGCATCTATAATTGAACTGAAACATTGTTGTTCCATGGCATTTAAATGACAGAATCTGAGACCCACATGAGTGCCTCCTCAACTCTGCTAATAAAAATCAAGTCTATCAGTCAAGCCATGGGACATTGCTAGTCTCACAACATAGATAAGTAGAGAGAAGAAATGCTGAAGCAGCAGAAGCAAGCTTGATCTATAATTCAGACATCTGTATCCTTCATGTACCCCTAACTACGTGCTCCACGTTGCCACTGTAATTTTTTTGGAGCCACTTGAGGGCAGTGGACTAAGCTGAAACCAAAAGCCGATATGGTTCCTTTTAGCTCTGTTTTGGTGTCCACCAACCCTTGATGCTTTTGTGGTTCATTTATTTATATGAAAATATTAATTAATAATTAATTAAAACCAGGACCAATTAACCGGACGTAACATTTGTTGTGGCCCTCCGCTCTGTCTCCCTCTACTGTGCATGCTGTATTTGTTGGTGACTGAGTAGAAGGTTGTTGAGATCCAGAGCCTAAAGCCTGAGAGTGGGATGACTGAGGAGGAAATGAGCAGCTCATGCAAAGAAGTGCAGGCACTGTGGGCTAAATGATCAATGGCATTGATCAGCAAGTCAATCCTGGAGTCTATATTCTTCTCTGTTTACACTCTCCCATTGCCACTGTGTTAAACTGAGCGTGCTCTAAGCAGCCACCTAAGGGACCCTCTAAAAGCCGCCCTCACACCCGCCATTGATTGACATGTCGATTATCTTGGAAGCTGTTGACAGCACAGTTGTTAGCCATCTTAAACATTAATGATGATGGGGGGCTGTTGCCTCAAGTTACACTCCTGACTAAGAGAAAGAGATATTCTTTTTCAGGCATATTACCACTTTTGATGAAATTAAGCACATGAAAAAAATTAAAACTTTATACAATAAACAGCAAAATAGTTGCCTGTGAGGCACCAGTGCTTTATAATAGTTAGTTTGTGAATCAAATCAAATCAAATCAATTTTATTTATATAGCTCAAAATCACAATCACATTGCCTCAATGGGCTTTACAATCTGTACAGTGAGCGACATCCTCTGTCAACTTGCCATGTTGAGGGAAAAAAAACCCTTTTAACAGGGAAAAAAAAAAGAAGATGGAAGAAACCTCAGGAAAAGCCACAAACGAGGGATCCTTTTCTCAAGATGGACAGACATGCAGTAGATGTCATATGTACAGAAAAGAACAACAAAATCACAGTTTACAAGTTGCATTGACAGACTATCTGATACAAATTATAGTATATGTAAAGTAGCAGACCTAGGCATCGCCAATGTTGCTCGATCCACACGACCTCCTCTCCACTGTGGTGACCTGGAAGAGTGTGCTATCTCTTGTTGACCTGCCTGTGTTATTTTTTACTTGCATTTTGCATTTTTTTTTACTTTTATTTGCAAATCTTACAAGAGCACTCTGACCACAAAGTGCTTATTTATTGATTTCTATAAGCATTATGGTTTCAGAAACTTGTGACTTCTTCTTAGCAAATTTCTCCTTTCTCTAAAATATTAAAAGAACTCAGGGATTTTATCTTTCTTTAAACTTAATAAGTCTGACCTTTTTTATTATGAAATCTGAACCTCATCAGTCTGCTCATTCATTACATCTCTGCTCAAAAGACAAGAACACACAGTTATGTCATGTGGACACATCTATAATACAATGCTAAATGAATGATGTATGCCTTGTTATAACAGGAGATAAGCGAGCACATTACAAAGATGATTTGTGATTACGCAATTTAATGTTTAAACAGAATGATTCAGATTCCACTGATACCTTTTGTTTTGTGTTTTTGTAGTGATTGTCGGCATTATCATTTGGAGGATTTGTGAAGTGTGAATGTCTAGTCACGCCCTTGCTAAGTGTAATCAACACCAGATCATGTTGTGTGTGTGTGTGCGCGCGCACGCATGCGTGTCTGTGTCAAGATAATTGCATCAAGTGAGCAGACTCCACCACATGCCCCGAGCTCCCAGCATCAACCTCAAACCTGTTTCTTCTTTTATGCGTCATTTACTGCCTGTTAACAGTTTGTGTAAAGCAGTTTATAGATGATTTCTACAAGTTCCTTGAGCTCTCCTAAATATGTGCTTAAGTTATACAAACTCTTCACTTTAATGGACAACTAGTAATGGGCTGACATTGGCCTGGCTGCAGGGACCAGTGCCTCTGAAAGTGGTTGCACCCCAGTAATGCTAATGTTCATCCGTCTGAATGATGCAGAGATAGTGGCAGCCTCAACCTGACACAAAGCCTTTGTCTGGGATTCCTCTTTTTTTGGTATTAACTCTTTTAACTTTAAGCTCCTTCTTGCTTCTCACAGCCTCTTTTGGTTGGTCAACACATTAAAAATTGTGCTGCCTCCTTACAAGATTGTCTTTAATCTTTTACCTCTTCCATGTCACCTCGAAACGTGTGGAGGCTGATATGATAATGATGTGGACCTGTCCGGGGTATTAGAGTTAAGCTGGCTGATTAGGCTGCACATCGATTAGTCTATCACTCAGCACTGGCCAGGCCTGAGCATCTGGGTGGGAGATGGGTAGGGTGGTGGGGGTGAGGGAGGATTGACAGCCATTCTTTAGAAATGACCTCACTTGAAGTGGATCTTAAACGTACACACAACGGACATTTAAACAATTTCAGTAAGCACATAGTCTTTACCTTGTCATTGAATGAGACAATTTTTGTTGTGTTTTTGAACTTTAATTACTTTAAGTAACTTGTACCACCTTTTTATAAGTACTACCTCTAATAGCTTGCTATCAGTTTTCAAGAACCTCCTCAGGCATTTTAGGCCTGTGTTAAATTTCCCTGGTGGCCGAATTAAACTAAATTACAGTATGAATTGCACAAATAATACAAAGACATTTTCATGTCATTTGTAACAGCTGAAGTCTCGCAGTGTGAACTCAACTACACCTTTTTATTGAATGAAGCAGATCATAACTGATAATGTGATAATAAAGGCAATATAGATGAGATCTCCCAGTGTAGAATAGTGAGAATAGAAAATCTGATAATATGATATAATATGTAAAAACTATAAAAAAGCCTGCCGGGTTCTTAAAATCTCTGCGCCTGTGGAATGGCTGCACACTAGTAGCATTATCTACAACGTGTCTGCATTCAGTTTATGGGTGAGAAGCCACACTGTGTCTTTGTCTCTGGTTGGCCAAAGCACCTGCACTACTTCATAAAATCTGCCAGTGAGAAGTTGTTGTATTTTTATGCACATTTGGGAGTAATTTATCAGAAAAGGTTAACAGAAATGGCAAAACTTCTTTTTGCATAAAAGTTTTAATAAATGCTTGAGGGGAGGAAAACAATAAACATTTAATTCTTATGATTGATCAACAGTTTCCACTCTGAGTGAAGCTTTTTTCTGAAGAGATGGAAATAGCCACAAATTAAAATCTCTCATTGGTCCACCCAGATCTGGTGTAATCTTCCTAACATAAATACATGTACAAACAGAAATGTCACATTTCCATCATGTAAAATGTCCACTTTGATATTTCAATTGTGTGTTTTAATTACGCATCTTATTGCGCCTTCTTCTTCTTCTGTGGTGTAATGGTTTCTGACTGGAGAATCTGCGCCACCTAAGGCTTTTCTGAGGACTAACTCCTAATAGTCGCTTAACGGTAGTGGATAGAACCAAGCATTCATTTGCATTTTACTGAAATATGATTAAAATTTACAATACGTCTTGGATGGACACCTGGTTAGTGATTAAGTACTAAAATTGAGTACAAAAATGGAGGGAAAAAGACATGATTCATTAATAAATTCTTATCTTCTTATTATATTGTTTATTTTTTACTTTTTATTATTGTTTATTGTAATTACTGTCCTTTTGGCTGCTGTGACAAAGAAATTTCCCCATTTGCGGGACAAATAAAGGAATTCTGATTCTGATTCTAAATACATACTGGAAGATTAAAAACAAACCAAATGATATTAACCAATTAAAAAATGGCGTTTTGTGGTTTGGCACAAAAGACTGATGTTGAATGACAGTGGACGGGAGGTTGGCCTGTAACATGTTTATGTAACCTACAAGTAACATATTAATATGGAAAAATGGAAAGAGACAGGGGTGCAGTCTAGGGAAAAAAAGAGAATAAGAGAAATCTGGGGAAAAGGAATGATGTTGCAGGAGAGACAGAGCAGCCAAGGAAAGGTTAGGACCCTTGCCTTGCCTGAACACTGAGGCTTTTAATCCCGGAACAAAGTCATTAAGGTTCACAGCTACAGAAGAGGCCAATTAAAAGCAGAGCGTAGGCATAAGTCTGGAGAAAGGCATCATTTGCTGCAGGAACCCAGGCCTTTTATCGGACCAGTGGGAGCCCTCCCTTATGCACCCAGGGAATCAGAGGGCCTATCAGACATCTCTTGGAGATGTTTTTACTTCAGATAATTCACTTTCACTCAGAAATAGGCCAGTGGTGAATAGCAGGGAGATGGTTTTGATTGGCCAAAGCCCAATGAAAATGATAGTGTTTATGTCCCATATAAATCTGTATATTGGAAAAGCACATTGAAACAAAAATGAGAATTTCACACCAAACTGCTGGCCCTAATAAGTCTAATGTAATAAGTACACTGAGAGAACACAAGTTGTCAGAACTTAGATTGTATGTTTTAGAATTATAAGTTTTAGTTGTAAACAATATTACTAAGCTATCAAACAATATTATTGTCAATGTGACTTTTTGAACAGTCATCTCACATTTTTAGCTGCTACAACCAATCCTCTTGTAAACGCTTTTCCTTACAGACAAAACTACACACTGTATAGAAATCCTCAATTATCCCTCACAAAGCTCCATTTTACTCCAATTAGCTGCTAAATCTATCTGCGTGGTGATTTAATGCAGGGATTGAGTGAGGGGCATGGGCTTAATCTTGACTTCCTTGTTTACTGAAATAATTGATATTATCAGATTCTTGGTGATTAATGGGCTTACTAAAGAATACCAGGGCTCAGCAGCTTTGGCTAAATGCAGTGCTCAAGAATCATATTACGCGTTTCCCTGGAGTCCACTAATTATTATGTTGAGTTTGGCTTGCTGTGAAGTAAAGACTAGAGAGAGATGGGAATATGTGAAAAGTGTTTATCTTCTGGCAAACTAATATATCACTTTAGCTTCTGATTTATTTACAGCCCTAATAGATAGTTTAGAAGTTTTTATAACCAACACTTTTCAAAGAGACTTGGCCCATTCCATTGATCTTACACAGTTGCATCCAATTACTTGATTAAACTGCTAAATAATTGGTTGAATACTCAAGTATTAAAATAATAATGATTGGAGCCCAATATAAATTTAGAACTTAAACTGAAAGGGCAATACCTGTCTCTAGACTGCATACATTCATATATACTTACAGTATACTGTAAAATAGATGAAATGTCTCTGATACAGGTTATAGAAATTGAATAAATAGATAAAAACTGTGTGTAAATTGCAGTTGAGTTCAGCGGACCAACGGCAGATGAAGTTTCTCAACCAGCAGAGCCTCCTGAGAACTATTAATAATAAAATAACATGCTGGTTTGTACAGATTCACATATCATAAAAGTGGCTTTTAAGTTGCTGTTACAGACCTTTTACCTGTCTGCTTGACTTACACTAGTGCTGGAGTTTGTGAAATGCACAGTGGGAGCACTCTTTGCCCTTGTGGATGGCTTTTTAGTTACTGGTGGAAACTGGTGTTTGGTTTGTGGAGTGCAGTATGTCTGGGGCTGTAGAGATTATCTGTTAGAAGTTCTACCACAGCCAGAGTGGCACTCTGACGCCCACCTTGCTGACTTACAGCGCTGAGCTAGCTGCCTTTTTTTTTTTACTTTATCTCCCTATGATGGACTGTTTGAGAATCTTAAAATTTGGTTTTTAGTTTAGGATTTGGCGAGGCATCTGCCTGGTCTTTTTGTCACAGTGTAAGAATATATGAGATTTTCTCAACCATATTGCAAGTTAGAGAAGAAAGAAAGTCTGAAATGGATAAATAATTTATCTGAGGACTGTGGTACCGTAGAACTGAGAATGGTTTTACTTTTTTCACATACAACAGGTACCACTGTGTCCATATCATGCCATCCCTCAGAGGGAACTGAACCATCATCCATTGCCTGCCTGTCTGTCTGCCATTATTTGCAATGCTGATTGATAGCTCTTTCTCTAACCCCCTCCATCCCACACTGCAACTGTGGTTTGCTGCCTCTTTATTTCTGTCTCCTTTTGGTTCCTTTTCCTCTTTTGCTCAGCTTCTATCGCTGTCTTTGTGTCTCTCTGCAGACTGTGAGCTGATATCATCCTTTGAAAGGGTAATGATCCCACTGTGTTGAGATTATGTATGTGTGCTGCACAGTGTAATGGCCTGGCTTTTTATTGCCTGCCGCATACTAATCCCACAACTGAAGGAATGAGATGACACCTGCAGGGAGCTGTGTGCGAGCTGCAGCCTCACATGAAAGAATGGCCATTAAAAATGATCAAAGAAATTACTGCACTCGGCTGCACAACACTGCTCTCACGCCTGGCTAGGTGTACATCCCTCTGCCCCAACACACACATACACAGGCATGCACACACATACACGTACACACATGCACACATGGACTAGCACTAATTAGTATCTCCCTCTGATGGATATTTTCCAAGTGATCCTCTGTGGAAATGTCCTGCGCATAGTTGCCTTAGGCTCTCTGCAGATGATGCACCCACGCTTGCAGATAGGAAATGGAGGACATGCGTGAGCTCAAAATGATAGTCTGTTCTCCATATCCCAACCACAAATTATTCATGGACATTTTACCACAAGTGTTTTCCAACTGAATTTTTATCAGACTTTTTCTTCAGGGGTCTTTTGTTATATTAAGAAATGATTTCGAGGTTTATTCATTACATTTTGTTTTACATTTTGCTGTGTTAATGACAAAAGGAGTTTGCTCTTTAGAAATACAATTAGTGGAAGATTTTAGAATCTCAGTCTGCTTGAAAATACATTTTATTAGTTAGCACAGTGGTGAACATTTGCAGTAGAATGATGCTACTCTGCAATGCTGCATCCCACTATGCTGAACTGTCTGTGAGTCTTCTACTTCCTGTCTCTTTTCATGTCAATGTTCACTTGCCCCCGTCCCTGTTCGTCTGTGTTCTTTCTCCCAGTTGCGCATCTGTCCTTCTCTGCTCTCTTAACCAGGTGCAGCCTCTTGGCCGCATGTCCATTCTGGGGAGGTGACACAGTGTGAGCCAGGCTGCTGCTCTTATCAGTTGGCCCTCTGTGCTGGCATCTGTGCTGACATTTTCTACAGTCAGTCCACTGCCCCTCATAACAAATTCACTCTTTGAGCTGATACACACTGATAAATGCAATTTATGTCCCCTGGATCCTGGGATAAAAACTCAAACCTTCACTTTGTTAAACGTCTGATGTGAGATGGCAACCACTACTGAATGTGCTATTAGAATCCACACCTACAAATGATGACGGGTGTCATTTATGGCAAAGGGAGTACAGGAGTTTAGAAATAGGGTCTAGAAACATGCAAAAAGTAACAAATTCCCATTTTAAATGGTCATTGCGGTGTATATTTATGATATTTTTTTTCTGCTTTTAACATTGGCTTGCAAATGCGTAGACAATGTGGTTATCAGAGAGATCCATCGTACTAAGAGATTCCTTTTTTCAGTACTCCTCCTTTCTCCCCCTTAGCCCCTCCCTTTCTTTCCCTCAGTGGTCCATTTTAGAACCATGCGGCTGCATGGTTTGGTGGGTAATTTCACTGCCTTTTCATGTGTCGGAGGGCGAGGAATCCTCCTCCATTAGGTAGTGTCATCTTGTGATGTATGATGTATGCACAGAAAGGCAATCTGATGTTTATTCATGACTTTCAAGGCAATGCCTCAGCCAAGCCCTCTGATTTCCCTTTAAGGAACAAAACTACGTGAGATTGAGACTTCAGTTTAAAGGCACACAGACCATCCTGCAGCACTTCTTCTACGTTTCTTTTCCTCTCTCTCTCTCTCCCTCTCTTTCTCACGCACACACATATACTCACTCTCTCATCTCACCCACAGCTCTTTTTTATCTCTTTTAAATTCTCCCTCGATATTTTTTCTGTCAGATTTAATTTATTTGACCCTTAGAAAAAAGATCACATGCAGTTATTTCCTTCTGATTTTGCCGGGCTGTCTCCCCATCTTGCCTCTGTACTTAACTAAGGACTTTGATGAAGAGATGAATTTAGATCGTTTTCATAGTAGGCTGGCACGTTAATGAGACAGCACCACTGCGAGACTAAAAGGCCCTCTGGTCACACGTGAAACACACACACATACATAAATATACTGTGTATGTGAAACAGAGCTACAGTCTTGACTTCGGTGTATACTGTGTCCATCACACTTGTTCAGGTCACATGCGCTATTGACTATGCAAACAATCCTGTGTTTGGGGAAATCTGCCGTAACCAGCAGTCGTCAAAATTGCAAACCGACAGCTTGTTTGTAATTTTGTCTCCTGGTCCAGTGTGTTATAAAGTAACCATAATTCAAAAAGCTTGTCCCTATTTGTCTTGAAAATGACTTTTTAATGGTAATAAAGCCACATCTATCCATCATACTAGCCCAAGTCCATGCAGGCCTTTGATGGGACTCCTCCTATGAACAAATGGTATCTATTAATATTCTCAATGACCACCCTTCCAACAGCACATGCATCATAATATATGAGGGACCTACTGCTACATGCTGCCTGCATGTTTTTAGTAAACTGATATCTGGATGCCTGGTATCAGGACTCCGCACACAGAGAACCAGAAAAACTGTAGGACTTAGACCTGTTTACTTGACTTTCCATGTGTCTTTTTAACATGGACTGGTCCCTCCTCCATCATCCCATGTTTGATTTGAATATCTAAAGTGCGGTATGATCCCGTTATATTTTGGGGATGCGTTGGGGCATGAGTGAGGCAAATGACTGCATTTTGTATTTAACATTTGTAATACTGTGCTAATAACCATATTCTGTTGCTGTGAGTGGTGAATATTCTGACCTTATATGATAAATAATGCAAATGTAGCAACCTCTGCAAATGCCAGAGAAAATGAGGTAGAAGGGAGGGAGAGGGCAAGGGAGTGAAGGAGTAGAGAGGGGAGAATGAGAGAGCAGAAGCTAGCATAACTAACTGATTGTTGTGCTGTCAAATTGATTTGCATGAAAAAGGCCGGTCTAATTGCAACACTTAGCTGCAACATACTGATAATACAGAGCAGGATTATAAAAGGACATGGAGGAGCTTTTATTAAGAAGGATTTCCTGGGTGTCTTTGAGAGATGCACCACCACCTTCTGTTTCTGTAGGGGACATTGAAAACAGTGTGTCCGTCACCTTGTCCTGTCTGACATGACATATCCATCATACAGATACATACACATTGCTGCCTCACCATCCATTACCATATAAATCATTCTCACTTTTTTTTATTAATTTGTAAATTTGTCCAAAAAAACTTTTCCTTTTCCTCAAAGAGTCAGGTTCCTTGCAGACATGCAACACAAACTCCCTTATAGATAGATGCTGATTGTTGGCATTCAGGTACAAAATGTGGTGAAATTAAGAATACTGAGATCTGATTTTGCTAGTGATTTTCACGCACGAACTCAGAACTGTTAAAACAGTTGTTAAGTCATTCAACAGACTTGAGTGAATTAAATATTACATCCTGTTCATGCATACAGTCCTTTCCTTCCTTCCTTCCTTCCTTCCTTCCTCCCTTCGAATAAGATTTACATTCTTAGGGACATGACAATAACACTGCTGTCAAACATGAATGCGCAGTGAAATGCAATGTCAAAGTAACAGAAGACCTAAATGTGTAATTTAAAACATTTAGAAGCCATTATAACTACTAAGGGTGTTCCGATTGATTGGCCACCAATCATTATTGGCCAATATTTGTTCTAAATAGTTTGATCTGTTGTCTTAATAAAGAAGAGTCAATCGAATGAGACACTGCTAAAATATAATAATTGCTCAGTAGGGCTTGAGTCTAATGGTGTTCCATTATTCTGGCTGGGGACAATCGTAACTGTGTTTGGGATGTCAGTCACAAACAGATTGCTGGCAGGACCTTGCAAGTATGTTTCCTTGGTTGAACCAAGAAGGCACTGCAAT